>NC_037341.1:66841410-68091410 GCF_002263795.3 Bos taurus | reverse complement strand
TTTCTCATCTGTTCACTGAGGCCAACCCACTCGGAGCGAGATTCCACAGAGCCCTCCACGCTTCTTCCTAGAAATTCAACCCAGCAGGTCGCTCTCAACCCAAATGGTTGCTCTCAGGCTCTGGTCTCACCCTTTCTTCACATCGAGCTCTGCTCCCTCCACCTGCACACAATTTCATTCATCTAACAAGTGTGGATTTTTTGTTCAACATTCTTTTATTCAATAAATATCAGTTGTCCCTGGGGTTCTGCTATCAAACGGAGTGACTCACCTTCATGGTCCCCACACTATGTCCCCTTGTGACAAGGAATCAAGTTAGGTGACTTTTCACTGTTCCCACTACCTGGTAGGGTTATTCGCATATGTGTGTATGCATGTGTGTGTGTGTGTGTGTGTGTGTGTGACAATCTCTCCAGAATATATTCCTCTCCCTCCATATGCATAGCTAAGTAGGTGCTTTACTCCGTGACCATAAACCCTGTATAAACCAAGGCTAGCGTGACTTTGCCATTTACCAGCCAAACCGGGACTCTAGGACAGTCAACAAAGGAGCTATTAAAAGTTTCCCCTGGCAGCAGGTATACCCTGGGACCTTGCCTGGCTAATGAGTACATCTGACCTCCCTAATATCTTTGGCTTTATTTCTTGAATTTTTCCCCACCGGGACCCACTGCTTTAAATGCCTCCCCATTATCTGAGGTTGCCAGCATCTCCTTACTCTTCACGGAAGCCTCAGTCATTCCCACTGCTTCCATCCTCAAATTCATGCTCCTCTTCCCCCGACAGTCTGCCCAATTCTTTATTCCTTCTGCTGTCAAGCAGACACTGGTGACTGATCTTTTTTTACAACTCTTCTTCCATCCCATCCTCACCTATAGGAATCACTTCCCCTTTTTCAATGGACTTTTCTCCTCCTAATTTAAAACTCAGCCTGAAGTCTTCACCTTTACCAGGAATCTTGCCATGACTGTGAAGAATCCGGGGAGAAAACATTCTCATCCAAAGCCAAACATTAACCTCCCCCATTTACTTGCATCCTATATTATTGGCAAGAAAGGAACCCAGAGAAATTAAGGAGGGGTGGAAATTAAGGCATTTATCCACATAATCTCTTTTACATTTTTATCTTATAAGTACTTTGCACAGAAGACTCGTGCCTTCTGTTTCAGACACCAGCACGTGGGTATCTTGACAATAATGATATCAAGGATGTGGAGGCTCTTCTCAAATAATTAATGCACATTTATGGACAGCTTCTTACCTTTCTAAATCAAGTTGCCCCAAATGGTACCCAGGGGCTCAGAACTATCGGAAAATATTGATAGTTTTCTGTCCTCGGGAGCATTTTTTCACAATTATTTTTTTTTTAAGTCCGAGCCTTTGGGGAGATGGGTGGCCTTTCCGACGGGTGTCTGTCTACGCCTCACCTTCAAGCGGAAGCTGCTCCCTCTTCTGGTCAACAGCGAGGGAATGTGCCGGGGAAGGACAGACCTCTCCGGTTCCCCGGAGGGCGCTGAGATGGGGTGTGAGAAAGACGGTTCATTGTACTCTGGCAAGAGGAACGGCACAGATGTGCGATAGGCTCAACTCAATTATCGCATTTGGTTTAATCAGCTTTCTGAGGCTTGCAGTCTCATCAGAGACGCAGCGATCGCCCACCATCCTTCTCAGCAACCCCAGAGAGCCGAGCACAACCCCGTCCTTCCCCCAGAAGATCCTGGAGTCTGCCAGCGCGCTGCACCGCTGGAGTTCGGGCCCACCCCGAGCTCCGCACCGGGGAGACCTGCCAAGCCCCAGAGGAAGGAGACGGCAGTTCGGGTCATCAGAAAGACTTGCCAAAAAGTGCTCAGAAAATGAACAATTAATTTCGGCTGTCAAAACAGATACTAGAGGAGCCCAGTTAGATTTCAAGCATTTTTCTCTCCACCAGCAAATCCAAGGCTTTGTCGGTGATAAGAGATGGAGCAGATTTTAGGGATGTTTGTGAGACAATATTACATAGTGGTTCAGACTGCTGTGGGCTGTGGGATCAAATTGCCTGGTGTGGATCCCAGCTTTGCTTCCCCCACCCCACCCCCTCACCCCCTGCCCTGTCTCCTCAGGCATTTAATTTAACCTCTCTGAACCTCGGTTTGCTTATCTGTAAATTGGGGATGGTGGAAGTAGACAGCAGAAAATGGGAGGAGGGGAGGATTCAAGGAAGACACTTGGCTTGGCTTCTGCATGCAGTCAATAAATGGTTGCTGTTTTGTTGTGTGCGTGTGTGTTTTTTTTAATCACTATTGGTGGTGGTGATGTTATCACACAAAAACTCCTGCTTCTCTTGGAAGTTAACGGGCTCACGTTGTTTGTTCCCTCTTCCTGAAATGATTAGTACTTTGCCCAAACTTCAGAACATTTTCTGAAAATCAGTTCCTTTGGGGAACCCTCACTGGTAAGCAGCAATTTATTGACTCAGTAAAAATGTTCCCCATGAATATAAAACCTCAAAGAAAAGAGAAGTATTTTTGTTGTCGTTCTCCCCCTGTGAGGCTGCAGCCTCGATGACACATACATAAGTAAAATGGAATTTGAAAAGCAAGAGGCAGAGTATTTTGAAAAATTAAAAGTTTCTTATAAATCCTTACAAAAATGCATCTGTGTCAACACAATAAAAGTAATATCCCAGCCTACTGGTTTTCATCTTCTAGTCCTGGGTAAGCCCTAGCTGGTTAACCCTTCCAGTGCTGTTCAAAGGATAGGAAACCCAGCTGCTACTGCTCTTTAGGGCAAGTAAGTGAGCACTCACCCTTATCTTCTGTAACATGAGCTTTCTCCTCTCATGGGGTCACAGTTTTTTCCAGATATTTGAAGAAAGCAGTATCTGATAGTACATTGTACAATAACAGTAAGCAATATTAAAAATAAATCATCTTTGTAATTGAGAAAATAGGCAATTTTTTTTTTTAATCTGGAACATAGAGAATAGATTTGTGATTGCCAAGGAGGAGGGATGTGGGAGAGGGATGGATGGCGTTTGGATTAGCAGATGCAAACTGGTATACTAGAATGGATAAACAACAAGGCCCTACTCAATAGCACAGAGAACTATATTTAGTATCCTATGATAAACCATGGCACCCCACTCCAGTACTCTTGCTTGGAAAATCCTATGGATGGAGAAGTCTGTTAGGCTGCAATCCATGGGGTTGCTAAGAGTCGGACACGACTGAGTGATTTCACTTTCACTTTTCACTTTCATGCATTGGAGAAGGAAATGGCAGCCCACTCCAGTGTTCTTGCCTGGAGAATCCCAGGGACGGGGGAGCCTGGTGGGCTGCCGTCTCTGGGGTCGCACAGAGTCAGACACGACTGAAGTGACTTAGCATAGCATAGCATGATAAGCCATAAGGAAAAAGAACATGAAAAAGAATGCATGTATGTGTGTGTGTAACTGAGTCTCGTTTCTGTACAGCGGTAACACAACATTGTAATTCAACTATATATTTCAATTTTAGAAAAAAAATGTTTAAAGCTAACCCTACATTCCTGGCTACTCTTTCTCTATTTCCAGTGGTAAGTCCCATACTCCTGGGGAGAATTTGTACTGATATTCTTCCTAAAAACCAGTATCTTCCCAATATCCATGTGCTACCTCCTTCCATGACCACAGAAACTGTTTTATTCCCAGCAATTACGTGCCCATGTAAAAGACTACATTTTCCACCCTCCTTTGTAGCCAGGTAAGATCACACAGCTAAGTTCTAGTCAGTGAGATGTAAGTCAAAGCCTTATGTGAAACTTCAGAAAGGCTCTGTAAAGGTAGCTGACACTGCTGGGATTGGGGTGCCTTCTTTTTGCATGTCTTTCCCTTTCTTGCCTACTAGAACATGGATGTGATGACTGGAACTCCAGCAGCTATCTTGAACTATGTGGCAAACTTGAGGATGGAAACCACATTTAAATGATGAAAAAAAATTCCTAATGACTAAGAAATCACTATATCAACCCCGGAATGTCAAATTCCAATTTTTTTTTTTTTCAAAATTGAGACAAACTATCTGCTTTGAGTCACTGTTACTTGGGGCTTTCTGTTCAAGTAGATGAACCTGATCCTAACTGACACATATTTTTGGCACCAGGATGAATTCTCTGCATTGACTTATCTAATGATGCTTACTGCACTGTGCTCCAGTGACTTTAGCAAGTCTTCTCTTCTACAGAGATCCTCCTATTGAGTCATCCCCAACAGTTAGAACTGGACATGGACAACAGACTGGTTCCAAATAGGAAAAGGAGTACGTCAAGGCTGTATATTGTCACCCTGCTTATTTAACTTCTATGCAGAGTACATCATGAGAAACGCTGGACTGGAAGAAACACAAGCTGGAATCAAGATTGCTGGGAGAAATATCAATCACCTCAGATATGCAGATGACACCACCTTTATGGCAGAAAGTGAAGAGGAATTAAAAAGCCTCTTGATGAAAGTGAAAATGGAGAGTGAAAAAGCTGGCTTAAAGCTCAGCATTCAGAAAACGAAGATCATGGCATCCAGTCCCACCACTTTATGGGAAATAGATGGGGAAACAGTGGAAACAGTGTCAGACTTTATTTTTCTGGGCTCCAAAATCACTACAGATGGTGACTGCAGCCATGAAATTAAAAGACGCTTACTCCTTGGAAGGAAAGTTATGACCAACCTAGATAGCATATTTAAAAGCAGAGACATTACTTTGCCAACAAAGGTTCGTCTAATCAAGGCTATGGTTTTTCCTGTGGTCATGTATGTATATGAGAGTTGGACTATGAAGAAGGCTGAGTGCCAAAGAATTGATGCTTTTGAACTGTGGTGTTGGAGAAGACTCTTGAGAGTCCCTTGGACTGCAAGGAGATCCAACCAGTCCATTCGGAAGGAGATCAGCCCTGGGATTTCTTTGGAAGGAATGATGCTAAAGCTGAAACTCCAGTACTTTGGCCACCTCATGCGAAGAGTTGACTCATTGGAAAAGACTCTGATGCTGGGAGGGATTGGGGGCAGGAGGAGAAGGGGACGACAGAGGATGAGATGGCTGGATGGCATCACTGACTCGATGGATGTGAGTCTGAGTGAACTCCGGGAGTTGGTGATGGACAGGGAGGCCTGGCGTGCTGCGATTCATGGGGTCTCAAAGAGTTGGACACAACTGAGCAACTGATCTGATCTGATCTGATCTGATGCATCTGGCATATGATAGAAGTCAAAAAAGTACTCACAACTCTTTCACAAATAAATGATTTTTCCTTAGGACCAGCTCGTTTGAACTGTCCTTTCTATCACCAGTCAAAAATGAATACAGCTTTCAAAAATATACCCCAAAGCAATAGAATAATGATGATGATAATCATTAATAATTGCTGAGTATTTTCTACATACTAGGTCATTTGTTAAACTTGAAAAAACCCTGTAAGCGAGTTAAACATAGGTGTGTGCACATTTCTATGTTATAGCTCTATGGCCCACACGTGCAGATGACACACACTATCAGGAAGCCACGCCATTTGATGCCATGGTCACTGAAAGCCCCTCCTCTTCATCCCCACAGCCACACCAACCCGAACTGGCTTCTGAACATCTCGCTGAGCATACTTTTGGGGAGAAATATTTGTTCTCTAGTCTACATTTGAGCAAAATAACATATGAAGCTACTGAGCCCTCAAGGCTTGGTTCTTGAATGAAACTCAGCTGTGAACAATCATTAAAATTCATCATTTTGCCCATTTGTAAAGGCCAACATGTTAAATAATGAATAAGGTAGAATGTTTGAGATGTGCAGCAAAAGATGCCATTTGAATGCTGATGCATTATTCACAGAACTTCACAGAAACCCTACTGGAAACATCCAAGTAGTGGAATACTGCTTTTGGTTTTGTTTTTTATTATACATGGTGTGTATACATAACTATTACACAGTTATCAGTGACACTATAATTTCTTTGAGTTACCTGGTCTCTTCATTTATCTTATTAAAGTTCTTTGGTCCAGAGGCTAAGGAGCTTTTGGTTCTTAATTATGGTTAGCCTGACTAGTTCTTACTTCTATGCGCTGACCCCTGATCAATAGCCCAGGTTAGCACTGCATTTCAATCAAGTATGGCTTGGCACCTACAACTAACTTGAGTTTTTACTTATTTCCCAGCATGGATAAATGACACTTAAAAGTGGTATTCCCATGGTATATACCATGACACTGTCTAAAACAAACTAATTTTTAGCAGTGCCTGCCAGCATTTTTTTGAGTCAGAGTGTACATTGCCGCTGGTAATGTCTGTAGAACACGATGGAACAAACAGAGAGTCTGCCCTTGGGTCGAGGTAATCTGCTAAAACTTTGGTTGCCCCAGACCTGGTATCTCAGCACAACTGTAATCCTTCCAGGCCCATTGATTGCAAAGCTCAGGGTTATAACATTATGCATGGTGATACATATGGTACATGAAACAGATAAAGATAGAGAATATATCCATATGCATATAATAATAGGCTTATTTATACATCTGTAACTATGTATGGCTAGTTACACATTCAGCATAATATGAACACCTATAGTAAGACAGCTAATGTTGAGATAGGATCCTCCACATATGCTGTTTCCCTTATCAGCACTTTCTCACAGGAGGAGGAATTCCTAATCTGATCTGTCAAAGTCAACCGTTTGCCTTCCCAGTGGACATTTTCCTTAATAAGTGCTTGCTCTTGTCTTTCAGTTTAACTGTCATTTTTTCTGCAGTTAAATAGCTAAATCAGGGTGGTGTGCATTTTCAGCTCTGGAGGAAGGAAGTAAAGGGCTTTAGTCTTCCCAGCCTTAGTCTTGTTCTCTAGTCGGGCTTTTATTGTAGAGCCTGCACTTCTCAACTGTCACTTTAGGGACACTTGGTTTCCACTGTGGTTTTAACTCTACTCTACGTGAGGAGTACTCAGGGCTAGGAAAGCTCCAGGGAATAGGAGGCATAAGTGATGGGGTTGGATCTATGCTTGTAATATCATTCCGTTCTCTGGAAGATCTTCCGACCCAGAGATCAAACTCAGATCTCCTGCATTGCAGGCAGATTCTTTATCATCTGAGCCACCAAGGAAGCCCCTCCTATCACAAGGCTGTGCTGTGCTGTGCTTAGTCACTCAGTAGTGTCCAACTCTTTGTGACCCCATGGACTGCCACCTGCCAGGCTCCTCTGTCCATGGGGATTCTCCAGGCAAGAACGCTACTTGCTGCCTAACCAAAGGATGCCCACATGCTATATAGAGTAAGGCTACATTCCCTAGTCTCCCTCAAAGCCAGCTGTTGGTAGGTTCTGGTCAATGAAAATTAAAGAGAAATGTTGTTTGGAACCTCTGGGAAGGCTGCTTAAAGGGAGCTGAACCAGCTGGGAAAGTCCTTTTTTTCCCTTCTGGCTGTTTTCTTTATCTTTTGACTTCTAGTTGGGGTGTGACTGCTGGACTCCAGCTGCCATCTTGGGCCATGAGGTAAATTTGAATATGAAAGAACTGAGCTAAAATGATGGAGCAAACAGACGGGATTCTCAGACTCTGAAGACACTGTGGAATCCTCATTAAACCCTGGACTATAATTAAACTTTTCTCTTTTTATGTGAGAACTAACTTTTCTTATTTAAGTTATTCTTAACCAAAGAGTTTTCTATTAAATAAAACTGAATAGGCCTAACTGATTCTATTATTATCATATATTTATCTCTAATTTCTTTTTCATCCTATGTTTTGGCCGTGTGTGGCATTCATGATCTTAGTTCTCTGCCAAGGGAACTCATGCACCTGCAGTGGAAATGTGGTTTCTTAATCACTGGACCACCAGGGAAGTCCCTATCTCTAATTTCTAATGGTTAAACAGACTGACACTGTAACTACCATTACCACCACCATTGTCTATACATTATATAAATAGCAGAGAGTCGAAGCTCACCACAAACCACAAAACCCACCAACATGCCAACAGGAGGAGCAAAGTTCTTGCCCTTATAACCTCTCCTTCACCCTCTTGACTTGCTAGGGAAGATACAAATTTTCCTGGCTAATTCCCTGCTAAGGAACATGGGTGGACCTAATAAGGACCCAGGAAACCTGATTACAGAGTGACCACCTGCAGCCTAGGTGACACCAAGAGATTGGAAGACACTATTGCAGCCATGAAATTAAAAGATGCTTACTCCTTGGAAGGAAAGTTATGACCAGCCTGGACAGCATATTAAAAAGCAGAGACATTACTTTGCCAACAAAGGTCCGTCTAGTCAAGGCTATGGTTTTTCCAGTGGTCATGTATGGATGTGAGAGTTGGACTATAAAGAAAGCTGAGCACCGAAGAATTGATGCTTTTGAACTGTGGTGCTGGAGAAGACTCTGAGAGTCCCTTGGACTGCAAGGAGATCCAACCAGTCCATCCTAAAGGAGATTAGTCCTGGGTGTTCATTGGAAGGACTGATGTTGAAGCTGAAACTCCAGTACTTTGGCCACCTCATGCAAAGAGTTGACTCATTGGAAAAGACTCTGATGCTGGGAGGGACTGGGGGCAGGAAGAGAAGGGGACAACAGAGGATGACATGGCTGATGGCGTCACTGACTCGATGGACGTGAGTTTGAGTGAACTCCGGGAGTTGATGATGGACAGGGAGGCCTGGCGTGCTGCAGTTCATGGGGTGGCAAAGAGTCGGATACGACTGAGCAACTGAACTGAACTGAATTTGAAACTAGATCTACCTGTACCTGCAGTCCACCTCTGGACAAATAACCCAAATTCAAAGATTTGGGATAACTTGGAGGAGTTCTAAGATACAGTGTCTGTTCAGAGCATGGTACTCTTCAACCACTCTGCTGTCCTCCTGTTCAACCCAAGACACTTTCACTGCCAGCCAGGCAACACCTACCAATGTGTTGGCTGAGACGTCACTTTCCAATTAGTATAAGCAAATGTTAGAAAACAGAAAATTGTTTTTTTAGTGAAACAATCATCTGTTTATTTGGAAAAACCATTTGTTCCCTGCAGTGGCAGAGGTTCTGTCTCACTGGAAGCTCACTCCCAAGAAGCTTTAGCAGTCAGGTTTTAGTAAAAGTTAAAATCTGGAATGAATACATACAAAATTGTTTAAGCCTAAACCAAACATTCGTATAAGGTGGATTTTGTCCATTTGTTCTGGACAGCAATTTTAAAATAAGCCACATTAAAAATTCTTTCTGATGAGAATAAACTATGAACTGAGCTCTCCACCAAGGGCCTTGAATACATTTCAATCTTCTACCACGACATGAATGCTATTGGTATCCCACAGCATTAACCACTAGTAAGGACAAAAATATAACTCGGAAGTTAATTATCTCCATGGTTTGCTCAACTTATTGAAGATTTTAGATATAAAACTGGAGATAAAGGGAAGTTTCAAGATTAAAACAGAAACCCTGAGTTTTTAAGACTGTCTCAACATAGGTAAGTATTCCTCCATGTAAATGATTGCATTAGTTTCAAAGGCAAAGAGGGTAGATATTTGGCAATCCAAGTGTCCCTTCCTTCTGACAAATTGGAGAAGATAATTTCCCTAGAAATTACAAGTGAATTCTAACAAAGTAGAAATCAAATCAAGAAATTAAAAAAAAAAAAAAAAAAAACTGGCTGGTGTAAGTCAGTTGGCAATCCCAAGTAAACCATTCAGTGCAGACAGAAGATTCCCGCTGTTGCAAACGCAACCAAACTTGGAAGCATGGACTGCCGAATCCCTGAATCAGGGAGGTATCCCAGTTGGTCATTGCCTAGGTCAAAAGTAAATAATCCTGTTAAACTAGGGATGTATCCCAGTTGGTCATTGCCTAGGTCAAAAGTAAATAATCCTGTTAAACTTGTTTTAAAATTCCCGATGCACACACTGTTGATTCCCTAGCTGTTTTGAGAAGAAAAGGCATATTAACTAGTTTTCACATTCCTACTTCTGAATAATTATCATGCTTAAGAACTCCCAGTAGAGGTAAAGGAATCATCACTGGAAAGAGGAATTTTCAAAAACAAAGTTGCCTCAAGAGGCTCTAATTTCAACTCATGTGATCATCCTCAGTTACATCTGGTGAATTCTGCCCCTAGTCACAGATGACACTAATATATAATAAGTATTTATTAAATTCTTTCTTTTTAAATCAAACACATTTTATTACTAATAAGTTTGGACTTTCTTGGAAGGGTTAGCGTTACACCCTTTGTAATTCTGAACATCTGAATGGTACAGAGAACCCATGGCTGCAAATATTGCCCTTTTCCTCATTTCTCAACTCCTGATCCTACTCTGCCTGCTTCTTCAACATTTCTGGAGGAGGGAGGATAAAGCTTTCAGAGAATTTGTGTGTTGGAAAGGAAATAAGCCATTAAAAGCAGAACTTAGGTAGAGAGAGCAGTCTGCCTTTAGGAGTCTGCAAAGTCTTGGAAAGTTCAGCTCAATTCTGGAACTTCCTTTACCTCTAGCTCTATTTGTAATTTCTCTGAGCCTCAAACAGAGCCTCCCACACTATGGGAACTTAATAAATAACCGCCGAAAGACTGAGCAGATGCAAATATACTCTGGAGTCTATCAGATTAAATCTTAGCTCTCCCCAGCAATTGCTTGAACCTCTCTAAGCCTCAGTTTTCTCATCTGTAAAGCAGAACAATCATAATTAGAGTTCCTGTAATGATTAACCAAGGAGATAATAGTAAACATAACAATAATAATATTCCTGTGAACTCCTCAAGTGCAGGAACTGTGTTCTCATTCCCACAATTTTGTATGGTGAACCACAGAATCAGGCAAGGAACAAGCATGTGCAGTTTCCATTAGATGTCATTCTCATAACTGTAAGAGTTGCAGATTTTCCAGACAGGACAAATACAGAAAAAGATTACAGAATTCTGATTACCAGAGTTTGATGATAAAGTTGGAAGAGCTGGTGGAAAAGTTATGGAAGGGCAGAAGAATTCAATAGAGTGGCAGTAATTTTAAAGCCAAAGGTGAAAACAAGAAAATGTCCTAAAGTTATTAAATAAATGTGAAATCCAGCTCATTAATGAAAAAAAGCCTCAATCTTAATGGGGAGCATGGAATTCAGTTTACTCAAATCAGAAGGAAAGATGGGTTAACAGCCTCTCTTGAACCCAGGAGAGACCAACTTGTAAAAGATGTGGCTTTGGAGTTCCTGTTGGTGGGTGACTATTAAGGAGGAGTTGGCATTCTGGCCTCTCAGAAGAATCCATCTGCTTCTTCCTCAACTGAACCTCTGGTAGATTAGAAACCACACAGTCTGTTGACATGGTCTTTTCACTTGCTTGTGAAACTATAGTAGAGGGTTAGTGGTTTTAACCCAAAGAAACTTTGGAATAAGTACAAAGATTAGTTGGAACCTAAATTAATCTAAATTAATACTTATATTAAGTTCTAAAATAATGTTTTATAATCATTGAGACAACCTATATTTATTTGATATTTTAAATGTTTGCACGTTTGAAGAAAACGTGGCTTAGTAAGGTATCTAACAGCCTTCTGATGTCGGTTTAAATGGTCACCTGGGCAATTAACTTTAGATTCCCACCCAGTGTTAAATCAAATGGTGTAAGCGGTATTGAAATACTTAGAAGAATTTAAGTATGTGGGAAGATTTTTTTTTTCCTGTTAGGGAACTGTAAAGGGCTTGAGGGGAAAATGAATATATTAAATTGACAAAAGCAATGTACGATATTTAAAAGAAGTTTATTAACTAGGTTTGTAACCAGAATTGGTTGATTAAGGGAGATTGGTCCACTCAACTTGAGTTGAGAAGACAAAAATCAAAGGCTCCCTTGAAAACGCTTGCTAAAATTACTAGATTTATAAGTAAAATTGGATTTGTAAATGTTCATTCAACATATTTATTGAGTGCATGCCATATGTTGGGCACTATTCTGTATGCTAAGAATATAGAAATAAACAAGCCCCCCAAAAAAGCTTCATGGGGCCTACATTCATTAAATTAACGATCTTTGGAAACAATTAAATTATTAACTGCTTGCTTTAATACATTGGATATTAATTTTTAAATGTTAGCTGTAAATAGTCTCTTTATTGCACAAAATGTCCCCCAATGGACACCAAAAAGTTTCACATTGCTAAGTGTCTTCATTCATCCCTTTGTCCCTAGTGCCTAGCTCAAAATTGTGTTGAGTCCTCCCATATTGACTTCACATCGCTCACAAGAGATCTGAGTTAAGCAAGATTTTTTTCCTTAAACTGCAAATGTCTCCAAGCTTAGGAAGCTTGGAGATGTTAACATCTTCATCTAATTCAATCGATTGTTTCTTCTAACATCTGAGTTGAGAAATAAATTTTCTGATAGAGGAAAGAGAAGAAAATTACTTTGGGGATGGAAATATCTGTGCAGAGAAAGGAAATCTCTGGATTGGGAGCAGAGTAGGGGGAGGGCTGGAAGTCCTGGGGCAGTTGTGAGGTTGAGGGACTTGAGTGAAGGGTACAGAACAAGTAGTGGGAAAATGCAAAGAATGTTCAACTATTTCAAAAAGAGACTCCACCCAGGAAAGACAAGGAGCTTCTCTTTTGCTTTCTCAGGTGATTGTGCCCAAAACCCATTGGTCAAAATTGCTTTGTTAAAAACTTCCGTGGGGTGGCGGGGCAGAATTTCCATCAGGGTAAATAAAGCTTTTGCAAGATGACCTGGCAACTCAAACAACATTGCTTCCAAAGGAAAATGTTTCTCAATTCTTAACAGTCCTCTTAAAACCAGTCTATTGAAACATAACCTATCTGTAAATTAATCAGTATTTTGATAACCAAAATTCACAAAAACCACACCCAAGGCAGTTCCAGAAAATTGCAGAGACGCTACAGAAGCCCAGCAATGACCTAAACCATGCATTTGCAGAAGTGAGCCCTAAGCTGAGAACTCCCAGGATTTTGCAATCCGTACCCATTTTTCAGATTCCTTATTCCAGCAGTCATAATTCACATATTCCAAAACTTCAGACAATGCTGGTGGCCCCTGGAGCAGCAGCTCCTCCTCCAATTGGTCATTCCTGACAATAGTGGCTAACAGCAAATCCCCGCTTTTCAGGACCAATTAGAGAGCAGATAGATATCTCAGGGTAGAAGTGTCTAGCGGTTAATTCTTCAGGTTCTAGAATCTGAAAGAACTAAGTTTAAATCCTAACTACCACAGCCAGGTTACTTAAACTTGCCACACCTTAGTTTCCTCATCTGCAAAATGAGGGTTATAATAAGTTTTCATGGAGTTTCTGAGGGGTTTAAATGAGATAATCCATGGACAGCATCATGCCTTACAAAGTGAACACACAGAGTTACACTTATACACAGGCTCCCTAATTTATAGCAAGGAGCATTTCATATCTTCTGCTCCCCCTATGCCATAATGTAAGCGGTAATTATGGACATCTTGGCTGGCCTAGCTAACTTACAATTTTTTTCAACATTAAAGAAACTAAGAAGCAATCCAGTTCCTATCTGGGCTTTGGAGATGTTGGAACGAGTTACAGGCTCATAAACGCTGTTCTAACAGTTGACAAGGATTTGGCTTTAATCTAGTGAATGAAAATTTTATGAAAAGAGAGTTATGGAAGAGTTGTGAGGAGAAACTGCAATGCTCTGAATGATGGATTTCAAAATCATCAACACCTTTTCAGACATTCAGTCTCATACTGGACCAAAATACCATTGACAGTAATTCCTTGAGAACATGATTTTTCTAAATAGATCCATATAAAACAGGCAGATTTATTAAGGGGAAAAATGAGTTTAATAATACAGTATTAGATTGAGTATCATCCAGGAAAAGTGTACTGTAAAAAATGTTTTGAATATTAATTGACCTCTGGTAACTTTTGTGTCGTAAATACTTGTATTATAGTGAGGTAGACAGTTTTAAAAAAACTCTCCATTAGACAGACTTAAAATTTTGTAATAATATTTAAGAAAATGATAACATTATGAAAGAATGAAATATCTGATGAATGCTTAACTTTGTACAACTCGAATATAAACTTTAAAAATATTAGAAATTATAACATTTGAGTGCATATAACGTTTTGTACATTAAGATGAATTGCATGCTGTCCATTTCCTCTTTGCACTTTCAGTCACCTTAAATAAACAAATATATACAGCCTTAACAGAACAACAGTGCATCCAAAGCAAATGTGCATTTAAATTATTTCTCCTGGCCAAGTCTTTTTTTTTTCTTTTTTACTTAGCATTTTATATTAGCATTTATTATCAGTCTCACCCTTTCTTGGATAGTTTGTAGTTCTCTGAACCAAACAAGCGACAGGTTTAGATTCAGAGAGAGCAACACCACTTAGGAAGAACAAAAAGGTCTTGTAACGGTTGGTACAAGTTCCCTTGTTTAAACCATTTCATGGTCAAAGACAAGAAGGAAGCTAACTCTTCAAAGGGCCTACTTATGGACGATGTTTGAAAATAACACTGGTGCAGACTGGGGAAAGTTCATGCTTTTGGCAACCTGAGGATGGGTATTTAACTTGCACCCGGCTCTCTCTTGCTTCCGGAAGATGAATTCCACCCTTGCCTTCTTTCTCAACACACCGTTCCCCATCTCCCACCCCAAGCTCAATGTAACACTTTGCTCTTTTCACAGTTCCTCATTACTAAGTTTTAAAAACACTGCCTAACTGGTAATTACAATCTGAAACAATTCTTTTGGGGGAGCCCTGGGCTATTGCTGGCTGGTAATCTTGCAGGAATGTCAGAGAGAGGGGAGGGAAGAGAGATTCCAAAGAAACTTCGAAGACAAGGACGTGTGCCTCCTTTCATCCCTCTCCTCCCAGCTCCTGGGCCTGACCCTCCATCCGCATCCTTGGGGAGGAAGGTGGGCAATCACCTCCCCTCCGACTTCACCCTTCCTCTTCTTGGGTCACTTTCCTATCCTCTGCATCTCTTACTTTAGTTCTAAGTTCCCCAGTTCTGCCCATTTTTTTTGTTGTTTGTTTGTTTAAATGGGAAATCACCTTCCCCTTCAAAGGGGATGTCTGAATTTTGGCAAATTCTGCCTAAAGAAATCAGTGAGAAACAGATATGGGGAAGGGCTTTTCCATAGGTTACCTCCAGCCTGGGCGAAGGCACCTCGGTGTCAGCCCGTCAGAGGCTGGTCTTGTGGTTTCTCATTATCCTTCAGGGGGTTCCATTTGGACTCATTCTTGTCATTCCATCCATACCAGCTCCCCTTTCCCCCAGAAAAAGCCAGTGAAGGCGGTGACCTGAGCCCCCTGGAGTGAGATGCAGGTTGCCACTTCTCTATACCCGAAGAGGCCGGGGCAGAGCTGGGTATACAAGCAAGCGGCAAAGGCCCGCTTGGATCCGCCTCTTGTCTTGCAAAGCTCTTCCAAAGGCAGGACCCCTTTTGACTTTGTAATATCTCTACCTTAACACTTTCTGCAGGGGCGCGGGGTGGGGGTCACAGAACAGGGCCAGAAAGACCCACCTCCTTTGCACAAGTAGAAAACAATCCGACCGAGATGTGGTAGAAGGTGAGTCTTCCTTCCACAGGTTCCCTTCTTAAACTAACTATTCATTCTTTTCCCCCCAATCCTTGGAGCAGTTGAGAAATAGGTATGCGTCTCCCCTGCCCCCCACCTCCCATGGAAATCTGTTGAAACACATGAGGAAACCCAAACCCACACTAATAACGACCGAAAAAAACAAACAAAAAAAAAAAAACTGAAGAAATCTTCCTTGGCTGGTTTTTCCAGGATGGCCCCCCCCCGGGGAAGGTGTGAAATTCCGTCTCTCCCTCTGGGCAGGCAGGTGGAAGGTTCTGGGAAGGCAGAACTCCCTGGTCTCCCACCGGCCGAAAAAAGTCCAGGCTGCGGCCCCGCTCTCCGCCTCGTCGGGGGCCAGCTCCCCTCCGCCTCTCCGCGGTCGGACCTCCCCCCGGGCCATCCCGGGCCGAGGCGGCAGGAAGGCGCCGCTACCTGCAGCCGCACGACTCCACCACCATCTCCTCGTACTGCTTGTAGACCACGTTATTGCCCGCGTCGATGTACAAGATGCTGATGGGAGTCAATTTGGTGGGCACGCAGCAGCTGGGCGGGGTGGAGCCGGGGTCCATGGAGTTCATCAGCGTCTGGATGATGGCGTGGTTGGTGGGCTCCAGGTGCGAGCGTAGCGGGAAGTCGCACACGCCCTCGCAGTGGTAGGCCTCGTACTCCAGGGGCGCGATAATCCAGTCGTCCCAGCCCAGCTCCTTGAAGTTCACGTGCAGGGGCTTCTTGCTGCAGCGCAGCCTCGACTTCTTGCCGTGCCGCTTGCCGTGGCGGCTGGCGAAGGCCGTGCGCCGCCGCCGGCGGCCAGGCGAGGGCGACCAGAGCCCAGCGTCCGGGGTGCCCGACGGCGGCGGCGGCGGCGGCGGCGGCGGCGGCCCCGACCCCTCGGCCCCAGCACCGGGGCCGACCACCTCGGTCGCCGAGCCCAGCTGCTCGCGCATCTCGGCGAACAGGGTCTTGCGCTGGGACCTGGAGAACACGACGAGCAAGGCGCGCTCCTGGGGGGTCCGCACCCTCCGGCCGAAGCCCAGACTCCGCAGGTCCGGGGGCGGCGGCTGCTGGGGCCCAGGCGCGCGCGCCTCGTCCTCCGCGGCGCCCGGCTCGCCGCCCCACGCGGCCCGAAGCTCCAAGCACAGCTGCTTCCAGGGCTGGGGGCGCAGGCCCCGCCACACGTCGAAGACTTCCCAGCCGGGCCGGGGCGCCCCCTGCGGGTCCAGGCTCCGCGCTTCCAGCAGCAGGGGCGACTGGCAGGCGAAGAGCTGCAAGCGGAGCGGGCCGGCCGGCGGCCCCCAGGGCGCAGCGGGCGCCTGGCGAAACAGCCGCAGCTCCGCGCCCACCAGCTCTTCTTTGTCTGAGAGCGTGGACACATCAAACAAATACTTCTGTCTCCGGAGAGGAGTGTGCGAGAGATCGTCTGCGAGATAAAAAAAATAATAATAATAATTACAGTCAGTTTCACTTAAGAGGGAGATCAGCCCGGAGCTCTGCGGCCGCCCCTGGGAGGGAGCTGGGCCAGGTCGGTAGGGGTCCCGGGGCGCCTGCCCGGAGGGCTGACAACCCCGGCTCCCCGCCCTGGCGGAGCGCGGCTAAAAGGAAGGAGCACCAGGGCGGCCCCCTCGTCCCCATCAGCGCGGGACACCCTGCGCGGAAGTCAGTGGAGAAGGCGGCCGCAGCGGCCTACCGGTTTTCCCACCCACTCCCAGGAGCCTGAGTAACCACTAATGCGCCCTTTGTGGCCGCAATACCTCCACACCTCCTGACTGGCTCGTTCTCATCATTCCCGTCTCAGTTCAAATGTCACCTCTTCCGAAAGGGCCATCTTTGACCACCCTGATCTAAAGCAGACTCCCTCGGTCACTATCGGGGGACCCTGGTGTATTACCTTCTCGGCACTGAGCACGATCTACAAGGACCTCGTTTGTATTCGTCTCCTCATGATCTGCCTTTCCCAGCAACAGCCATGCCCCATCTCCAGCAGCCCGTAGGAGCTAGCCCCCTGTACTGGCCAATCTTGCTCACCTCAGCGTCTACAGGCCTGTCTGACCCAGGGTACAGGCCAGTCAGTAAGTGGGGAACTTCTTGGCTGCCCTTTATAACTATCTAGAGAGTTTAAAAATGACAGCACCAGGGTGTGCTTCAGTCAACTGGATCAATATCTGAGGACGGGGCCTGGGTATTGGAGTTTTGTTGGGGTTTCTTAGCTTTGCTTTAAAAAAAAAAAAAGCTCCAAGCTTATTTGAAGGGACAGCCCAAATTGAAACCCAGGTGTCTGGTGGAACGGTGGAAGGTGCTGCCCAGCAGACAGGTTTGCTGAAACCTTTAGGCCCAGTAGGAAGTTCACAGAATGTGGAGCTGCAAGGCAATTTCTTTCTTTTTTAAATTCATTAGTCACTTAAGAAACATAAGAGCAAGAAGGGTTTCCAAAGTCTGCAAGGGTGCAAATGAATCAACACTAACACCAGGCATCTATCCATTGAGAAGATCCTGCAGCCAATGAGAAATAAATACATCAGCAAGGAGAAGAACCTAAGCAATGCATACACACACAGATTGACGTTCTCCCCTCCTCCACCTACCCAATCTGAAATCGTCTTGCTTTGCAACCAATCCTGAAGATAAAATTTTTGGTTACCACTGAGAAAAAAATGGGGGCACCTAGAGGAGGGACAATAACAAGCTTTTAAAAACTCAAGGTGAATTCCTGGGGACCCAGGCAAAACTGGACTTCTTTTTTTGACACATCTGTGCATGAAGCCAATCCCACTTCAGTGTGCAAGGCAGAAAGCTAACCAGATTTTCCTGGGCTGCCTTCTCATAAAATATTTACAACCCAGCAAATACAAAAATCCCCAAAGCCCCCAGCTTGCCCCAGAAGCTAGTAAAGTTGGGGTAGACTTCAATAGTAAAAGTGTCACCGGGTCCTGGGGTCCGGCCCTCGATGCCTGTCCAGATGTAGCCCCGGGGCACTAGATCTGGAGCCTCTGCCACACCTAGTCCCCACTCCAGGCTGACCGCTGGGCAGCCGGCCGCCTCACTCAGTCGTGCAAGTCCGGACCTGAGATGGAGCTGTGGGAAGGGTTAGAGAGGTGAAAAGGGAAAAGCCGCTTTAGGCACTTGATTTATGGAAGCCGAGACCTTCAAACCGACCAGGGTCACATTAAAATCAGTGGGAATTCAGCACACTTTCTTCTCCTTTAAAGAAACCTGTGTCTGACAACATTCAACCACCACCCAGATCTCTGGGCCTATTATTGCCTGAGGCTTCCCCTTCCTGTCTCTCAAATTTCTCTCTCCCCAAACTAAGGAGGTGATAAGAGGGACAAACCTAAGGTTCTTGCTGCACCAGCTCGATGTCTTGAGGGCTGACATATTTTTCATCCTTACTTTATCCACGAGCACAGATCGGTCCTGCAAGGTAAATACTCATATTGTTCCCATTTTACAGATGGGAAAACCAAGGCTTGGAAAAACTAATTACCCGAGTCTGAAAACTAATAAGTGGTGGTGAAAGTGAAGTCACTCAGTTGTGTCCAACTCTTTGTGACCCCATGGACTGTAGCCTACCAGGCTCCTCCCTCCATGGGATTCTCCAGGCAAGAGTACTTGAGTGGGTTGCCGTTTTCTTCTCCAGGGGATCTTTCCTTCTCCAGGGGATCTTCCCGACCCAGGGATTAAACCCGGGTCTCCCACATTCCAGACAGACACTTTAACCTCTGAGCCACCAGGGAAGCCCAATAAGTGGTGGTATTCAGACTCAAACCTAGGTCTCTTTAATTCCAGAGTTGGAGCATTTAGCCGGTAAGCCCCATGGCTCCCTGGAGAAGGAAATGGCAACCAACTCCAGTATTCTTGCCCAGAGAATCCCGTGGATGGTGGAGCCTGGTGGGCTGCTGTCCATACGGTCGCAGAGTCGGACACGACTGAAATGACTTAGCATGCATGCATGCATGCATTGGAGAAGGAAATGGCATCCCACTCCAGTATTCTTGCCTGGAGAATCCCAGGGACAGAGGAGCCTAGTGGGCTGATGTCTTTGGGGTCACACAGAGTCGGACACGACTGAAGCGACTTAGCAGCAGGAGCCCATGGCTCTCATTGCCTATCCATTAGAGTCCAGGTCCTGGAGCCAAGGCAACTGGGAGTGGCCAGGGTATAAATGATGAAGCATACAGTCCAAACTGTATTTTCAGGGCTTGGTAGGAATCAAACCTGGGATCCTTTAGGAAATCATTTCCATCTCTGCTTACATAACTTTTGAGACAATTTGTCACTGGTTGGAGAGGTATAGGGAAAGAAGAGGGAGGTGTAAAAGATGATTTATTTAGTTTTCTCTCATGCAACACAGAGAAATCAGCCTGCTTTTGTCTTCATTCCTTTTTTTAAAAGCATGGACTGCCATACAACAATGCAAATCAGCCATAATTACACTTAATCCCCTCCCTACCTGCATTGTTGTATGGCAGAAATCAACACAATATTGTAAAAAAAAAAAAAAGTTTTTTAATTTAAATTTTAAAAAGTAAAAGTGTGAACTAATAAATGCTTAGTCTACACAGCTGAGCCATGTTTTTGTAGTCCTCAAGAGGGGTCAAAACAGAGAAAACCTCTGTAAAAAGAGGTTTCCACTGGTTCTGCAGACTTGGGATTCACTTGATTTTTCTAGCAAGATCAGCCTGCTTCCCCACCCATTCCAGAGCTAGGAGAAAGAATACAAATGGGGGCTTCCACCTGTATCCTGCTGTCTTTTCTTCCCATACTGGCTCCATCCCACAGTTTGGGGGGCCTCACCTGCATGGACACATGTGCCACAGGTGCGCACTTCCCCAGCTACAGGTGCACACACTGGGCAGTTGACACACCCTTAGGAGCACAGACCCAGAGAAGAAGCTGACCAGGGCCTGGAAGTGGGCTCAGGGCCATGTGCGTGAGCATGCGGTGACTCGGGTACCAGAGTAGAGCAGTGTGAATAGCTCTCCAAGCCACTGAAACTGCAGTGGTCCCTAAAAACGCATCATCAGCTTTCCCCAGGAATCTGTCAGAAATGTATACTCTCTTGGGCCCCAGAGGTTTGAGGTGGGACCCAGAATTTGCATTTTCCTCAGTTCCCAGGTGATGCTGGTTGAGTTACCACTGTAGGAACCACACAGACATCTAGATGAGCCCACCCCCTGGGCTCTTTCAGATGCCCCACCAGGTGGGGAGGGTAAAACTCAGGGCCAGGGCAAGAGCTAAGGCAGCACTCACCAGAACCAAGTTCCTATCGCTCCCTGCTCCTCCTGCCCCCTGCCACAGACACCCCCACTTTAAAAAAAAAAAAACTCTTACAGCCACGTGTGTCCAGAACCTCTAATCCACCATCCGTGGTGGCTCTGTGAAGCTCCCCATCAGAACACATTCTCCACCTGTCTGGACCTGCTCTGGAGGCATGCATTACAGAAATAGCCCCAGAGGAGGCTTCCAGCTTGGGGAGTGCACACACCATCCACTGTGACCCTGCAGATACTTTGCCTGACGATCCTGGCATCACAAGGCCTGGCTCCTGCTGTCCTGGCCATCTGTGGGTAGAAAACCAGCCCTTCACACTCCCTCCCACAAGCCTCCTCTCCCATCATTGGAGTGCTAGTTGCTCAGTCGTGTCCTACTCTTTGCGACCCCATGGACTGTAGTCTGGCCAGGCTCCTCTGTCCATGGGATTCTCCAGGCAAGAATACCGGAGTGGGTCGCCCTTCCCTTCTCTAGAGGATCTTCTTGACCCAGGGATAGAACTCGGGTCTCCTGCATTGCAGAAAGATTCTTTACCATCTGAGCCACCAGGGACGCCCAAGAAGCAAATATCAGTGCGTAAAGAAAAAGGATACCCGAAGGCGCCTTAAGTCAGGATACCAGGAGAGCGGTAAGGCAGCCTACCCCGCCCACCCGCACTAATCGAGCTGCGGACGGCTCCCTCGCGCGCCATCCTGCAGACAGCCTCCTAAAACCCCAAACATCCTTTGGTTTGGGGCGGAAAGGGCCCGGCCCGCAATGCGTTTCCCCAGGACATCTTGCCCTATGTCCGAAACTTGAAGTCCCTCTTGAGAGTCCTGGTTGCATCGTGCGTCACTCTGCGGGGCCCGGAGGGCGCCCCGCAGCTCCAGCTCGCCCCGCAAGGCCCTTCGCGCCCAGACCCTGGGCTCCAGGACGCTGCCAATTAGTGCGTGTCCCGCTCGCGTCCTCTAAATCCGCCGTGACCTAAGCGGCCACTGGCAGGCCCCACCCGCCTCCACCGGCCGCCCACCGCTCGTCCGGCCGCGTGTCCTCCGGCGATGGGCTGCGACCCAGAAAGCTCCGATGACAGCGGGGTCTCCCACCCCTAGTCCGCTAGGTGGGGACGGAGCGGGGAGGATAATCGCCCGTCTTCACAAAGGAGACTCCGGAGGTCTTAGCTGCTCAGCCTTTCCCTCCTCCGCCCCCCACCCCACACCCCCCCACCACCACCTTCAAAAACATCCCTGAATGCTCCCGGGAGCGCTTCTGTGCCGGGCACGTGCTCAGGGTTTGGTGGCCTCGGTCCCGTGCGTGAATCCTCAGCGACAGCGTGGGAGGCCCGTTCTAACTGTTACGCACTCATTCTTTTATAGGTGACAGAGGGGGCTCCACGAGGAGTCATCCCTCGCCCAGGGTCTTGCAACTCGGAAGGGGGACACGATCTGAAGGTCTTGATTCGGACGGAAGCCCTGGGACCGGAGCCACGCCCCTCTTCCAGGGTTCTGATTGGGCAGCGGGGCAAACAGGGAGGACATGAGACCCACATCCATCACAGAGCCGCCAACACAAAGGGCGCTGGGTTCTACCAGGAATTCCTTTTTTGTTTTTTCCCTTTACTGGAAATGAGAAGACCTTGAAGCAGGGAACTCAGAGCTGGCTTGGAGCCTCTTCTTCCCAGGTCACTCAGCCCTGACGATGCCCTGAGGTTGCCCAAGTCCACAAGTTGGAAATAGAGCCAGGTGTACTGGGTGAGTGAAAAGGAGTCTTCCGTCCTTTCTCCGATGGGGTATGAAGGTCTCTGAATAATTTCTTCTCCAACTATTACCCTCTTCTGGGACAGTGATCTCCAGGTCATTTTGTCCTGAGCCCCACCTCCACCAAGATCTGAGCCTTGCAAACTGCTGACCTTGCTGAGCCGTCCCACTGATTCATGAGGCCACCCACACAATTCACCCTGTCTGGGATGCTTTTGCTCAACTCCAGCATAATCCTAACAGTGAACTCTGTTTTATGCACTCACTATGTGCGTACTAAGTCACCTCAGTCGTGTCTGACTCTTTGCTACCCTACAAACTAGCCTGCCAGGCCCCTCTGTCCATGGGATTCTCCAGGCAAGAATACTGGAGTAGGTTGCCATTCCCTTCTCCAAGGGATCTATCTTCCTGACCCAGGGATCGAACACATGTCTCATGTCTCCTGCATTGGCAGACAGGTTCTTTACTACTAGCACCATCTGAGAAGCCCACTGTGTGCTGGGCATGATCTAAATTCTAAACTTATAATAAGTCATTTAAGTTTCAAAACTATCTAAGTCATTTTCTTCAAAAAAAAAAGAAAAAATACCATTGTTATGTCATGATTCACAAAACTAAAACACAGAGGGCTCAAATGTCACTTGTCCAAGATAGAGGTAGATGTGGCAGTCTGGCTCCAGTATCGGTGCCATCACTCTGGACTTCCCAGCCGCTGAGCTGTGTGTCTGGTAGAGACCCTGAGAACTCTCCAGCTCTTTTGCGTTGCCGGTGACTGTGGGGAGGACATCCATCCCTGATCTCCAAGTGTCAATCAGTTCCTAATCAGCAGAACCGAGGGAATGCCAACAACTGGACTTTTGAAATAGAACTTAGATGGAAACAACTTTCGCTAAATGAGAACGTCATGCCAGCTCACAGTCACTGAGGGAAGGCTGGCAAATGAGATAGAGTAAGAAAGACATCCGAGGATATGTGTACCTGTTAGTTACTACTGATGACATGGAAAGAGGATAGGAATCTAGAGTCTGAGCCGTGATTGGGATCCTGAAGGGAAAGGGAAAGGGAAGTCACTCAGTTGTGTCCGACTCTTCGCAACCCCATGGACTGCAGTCCACCAGGCTCTTCCGTCCATGGGACTTTCCAGGCAAGAGTACTGGAGTGGGGTGCCATTGCCTTCTCCGATTGGGATTATGACCTGTAACTTATTGGTTGGATGATCTTGGATGGACTAAATCACATAAGCTCTCCCAGCATCATATGCCTCATCTGTAAAGCAGGAAAATGACACCACCACCCCTCCACTTTGCAGAGTCATTGTAAAGGTCAGAGTGGAGGCAACCAGAGCCGGCTGTGCATGACAGACAGAAGCACCCAACCAATGCAGCCAATATTACTATAACTACCTATGGCCAGGTAAGGGGTCCTGGGGGGAAGACGCACCTGTCCTCCTCTTGGTCTTCTTTGAGATGCAGTCCAGTTCTCTCCACAAGATTTTCAGAAGTGAGTGGAGGGGAGGTGCTGGGCAGAGGGGTCAAGAAAGAAACAAGGGCTCCCAGTGAAGGGCCAGGCCCATAAGGGTTTCAGCTTCACTCCCATCACCTTGCTCCATCTCAGTCCCTAGGCTTTATCCACTGCTCTGGGTCCCTCCCACAATGCCAAGTGAACTACCAACCTCCAGCCAGAACCTCATCAAGGACAGGGCCCTCCTCTGCAGGTAGCAGGTAGGCAGTATGCAAATCTACCTCACCCCTGAGAGCCCTAGTGGCTGGTCTCCTTGCTCCTCGCCTCCCACTCTCCCGCTGGCACGTTTGTGGGGCACAAACTGTCCACAGAGCCAATCTAGGGTACAGAAGAGGTGTTCCCTAGCTTCATCAGGCAGCTGGGAAGAGAAGGAGTTGTAGCCATGAATGACGCCTTGGGCCTCAGTGCGAGGAGGCTGTGGCATCACAGTCCCACAGACCTCCCCTGGGCCAGCACCTCCTCACCACACATTCACCCAATGAGCCTTCGCTCTGGTCTGTTGGCTTCCCCAGTGTTTTCCCCAATAGCTTGCCCTGAATTTCTCAGCTTCTTTCCACCTTTTAAAGATCAGAAAGGCCCCAGGAAAGCCTCCACAGAGGACTTTTCCACCCTCTTCCCAAAGCCCCAGCACGTCCCTGCCCCCTCTGCCTGGCTCTAGCCGGGGCCTTGGGAACCACAAAGAATGAGTCTGGTGGCCAGCCTCTATCCGGAAGAGAAACCTCAATGTTCCCACAGCAAGTTTTCACTCAGCCTGAGGCAAACCAGTGAGGTTGGGTGGGGAGAGCGAAGGGGAACCCCGATTTCCACCCGGCTGGGAACAACTTCGCTGTTCCAGGGAGCTTTCAGCAAGTTTCTGGAAGGAGACATGCCAGCCCTTTTCCTGATCTCTGGGCACTGGGCACCCCTAGCAGGAGTCCAGAGTACTTGGAAGAGACTCCTTTTGTCTCTCAGGATGAAACAGATTCATTTATAAAGCAGTTTCCACGCACATGGTGCAACTCTCCTGGCCACAGGGGCTCATGAGCCAGAGATGCAAAGCCCAGATGAAGGACACTTCATCAGGCTTCTCTCTTCACTGATATCCTATCCTGGGCTCTGGACCACATTGGCTCAGATCTTAATTTGACAGCACCGCAGTTGAAATCCAAACAGAAGCTCGGAAGCACCCACGAGTCGACCTTCTCTCGTACCTTTCCTCTGCAGCTAAGCAGCCTGTGCCCCGTTGTCCTCGGCCGCAGCATCGCCTGCAGGTCACTGCTGTCTCCTGGACCCTCGGAGCAGGGTCCACACCTGGTTGATTTGCCCAAGGTCGCCCCACCTGCTATGTCGACTTGTATAGGGTCACCTGAGAGCCCAGGGGAGTTGCATCTCAGCCCTGAAACTGCCCTTTGGGCTGAACATGATCTCGGCCTTTGGACTTGAGAGCTTGGAGATTCAAAGTAGAAGAAAAGCTTCCCATTTTACGTTGTTTCCCCTCCATGACCAGTCCTGAAGTTGCAGGTGGAAGGACTGGCTCAAACTGGCGTGTGGTTATGTGCGGGGATATGGGACGGTCAGCGCCGGGGCGGGGGACGGGATGGGGCGGGGGGGGTGGGGGGGTGGGGGGGGGCTTCCTGCTCAGGAGAAACCTCAGTGATTCGTGTTTCTTCAGGTGCTGACCCGGACACTCCTCCTGAGGCCGGCATCATGGCAACTCCGCTGCACTGTGTTCACCTCGGGCTGAGTCCCGAAATAACGCGCTAGCATAAACGAGATTCCTGGTGGCAGTTATGACCCATAGTCTAGCATCCTTCAGTTCCTCCCCGCCCCCCGCCCACCTTACTGGGCATGGGAGCGGCGGTCGGCTGAGAAGTGGGATCGCGACTGGACCAAGTTGCCCGGATGCCAGATTTATAAAACAGGCTCACGGATTCTCTTCGGGTCAGAGGTTATTTAGGGGGAGAAGGGGTATGGGTAAACCATCCCCGATTGACCCCAAAATTAATCCTCCGCGCTGCCACCGCTCCTGCTTTCCCCTCCGCTCCAGCCGTCAGACCCGCCCTCTCCTCCCCTGCACGCACGCCCACTACCGGGTCCCTAAACCCTGCCGGGTCCCCAGGCGCCCCGGCCACGGGCCGCGCAGCGCGCGCCTCCCGGCTCCCAGAGCCTGAAGCAGCTCACCCCCAGCAGACCCAACCCTGGGCCCCCAGCAGCGCTAATGGACTGTCCTGGAGGGAGGCAGCAGCCTCCCTGGAACCCATTATGCCGACGAGGACCTATTTGATCCCTGTAAACAGGAGACTGGAGAAGGACATGGCCACCCACTCCAGTATTCTTGCTTGGAGAATCCCATGGACAGAAAGCCGGTCGCAAGAGTCGGACACGACTTAGCTACTAAACCACCACCACTACAACCACCACCAAACAAGAGACACCATTTAACCGACACTGAGCTTAAAAATAAACAGCCAGGCTTTAAGGGCGCGGGGGTTGGGGTGGGGGTGATGGGAACGGGGTTGAGGGAGGTGGTATGTACCAAGCAAGGAAATGGCGCTGTGAACCCACATTCCTGCTCACCACCCCTCGCGGCCTCAACTCGGACCTCTTCCCAGGTCCAGAGAGCATCGCTTAACCAGGGGGTATTCCATACCCGCAGAGTTCTAGAACCAGAACTCTCCTCTGCACTTAAAGGCTCCCAGGGATTCTTTGTTGATTTGCTCTGGGTCGTTGGATGCAAGCAGAAGTCCTGGCAGGAAACAAAAGTTTTCTTTCCGCCCTCCTGCTACATATTTCCCCCACCTGTCTGCTCAGTTGCCTTCTCCCTGTCTGACCACGCCACCCCCAGGAAGAAGTCACCAGCTTCCCCGAGGTGTGCGGCCAGAACCCCAGAGCTCCAGCTGAGAGAAAAAAACGGGGTGCACTAGAGAGCCCATCAGTCCAACGCTCTGCATTCCCCGAGGTCACTCTGGTCAGAAGGGGGAGCTTTCATGTCTTGATTCAGTTTGCCCGGGAAGGGATTCCCAAGGCCTATCGTGGGTTGTGGCTTAGGGAATGTTTTTTTTTTTTTTCATGTGCAGAAACGACAAGGACGTTGGTGCACGTTTTTCGATCCCCTCCCCCCCAGCAACTCGCAAACTCCCAGAGCCCCAGAACCTCCCGCGCCAGGAAAAAGCACAGTGTCCTTTTCTGATTAGTCTCTCCTGCTGAGGAAGCCCGGCCCAGAATTCTGGCGATACTTGCCCTCTCGCTGTAGAAGACACTAGGCGTTGTTAGCCTCTTGCTAAAGCGGCATTTGTAAGGCGGCCCTTAAGGCCTTAGGGATGGGAGTGACAGTAACTGCCATTTAACAACGAGCCCGTGGCCAAGGGTTAGGTTTATGGCCTGAAAAATGTTTTAGTCATCCCATCCAGAAGGGCAGAACAAACTTCTGGTTTCAGGCTTCCTTCCCTTACCCCGGGGGTTAGTTCCAGGACCTGCCCGTTCACTGGACTTGACCGGGATCCTGAACCTGGAGGGCTTCGCAAACCCTGCGCGGGGCTCAGGGGGGCGCGTCCTCACCCGCACGCACTTGAACGCTCAGCAGTCCTTTCCCAAGGCTGTTCCCTCTTTCCGGGGAAATAAAGCCTAGATTGGAACCTTCTGCCGGCTTCCTCACTTGGCCGTCTGGTCTGCATTAGTGTTTTTATAAGGGACTCAAACAAATCGAATACAAGGTCACCAAATAATTAACAGTTGTGAATTCCCTCCATCCCCATTAAAATACTTCCCTGCTTATATTTCATTTTCCGTTTGCCAACGACAACAGGGTTCGGGCAAAAGCCCGGCTGCGTTGATTGCACCACTCTTTGCCCAGGTCCACCCAGAAACTCGCTGTTTTGCATAAACATACCGCGCCAGACGCACTTCAATTAGGAGGGAACGACGCCGCTCTTAGAAGTGCTTCCCGCCGCCAGACTATCCCCACAACTGTCCTGCCCTGCCCCCTGGCAATCGCGACCCAGAAGGTAAACCTAGAAGCCAGCGATCCCGGGCAAACTCTCCTGAGGTTCATTTCCAGGGTGTCAAGTTCTTCAAGGATGTTCAGATCTAGGTTTTAGTGGGTTTTTTTTTTTTTTTTGGGTTTGTTTGGTTGGTTGGTTTTTATCTGTTCCCTACTGCCTCCTTTCTGAGAGTGCTATTGTAACAACAACCAAAAAAAAAAAAAAAAAAAAAACGTAAAGAGTATTCTTATTTCAAAATTATCTAGAAACCTAACTCACAGCAGTGTTCTTAGGTTCATTTTGTTTTCTTCATCCTTAAGAGGCTTTTTTTTTTTTTTTTTTTTTTTGGTCCCTTGTTGGAATTAACAGTGGTGCTTCTCACTACCTAAATTAAAGTCCGAGTTTGGCCTCACTCTCCCTCACCCTCTATCTTACAGCCACACTGAATTCACAGTTCTCACTGTCTGCCTTTCCCAGGCTCCGGGGCTGGGGATCCAAGCCCCCTGTACTTGTGGTCTTTTAATAAGCTCTATCATGGGCTAACTGCAATGTCTGTATATCCAACCTGGTCCATCCTGATCCTATCACTGTGCCAACACACACATGCACACACTTTCCCATCTCTGTGGATCCAAAATCATCTTGAAAGCACGATTTGGAGGCATTCTTAAAGGTCAGGGCTTCCCTGGTGGCTCAGCTGGTAAAGAATCTGCCCACAATGCAGGAGACCTGGGTTCAATCCCTGGATTGGGAAGATTCCCTGGAGAAGGGCATGGCTCCCCACTCCAGTATTCTGGCCTGGAGAAGTCCGTGGACTGTATAGTCCATGGGATCGCAAAGAGTCGGACACCGCTGAGTGACTTTCACTCACATACATGCTATGTGAAAACTACCTTTAAAAATTGAAGGTCAGGGATAAAGCGGTTTGTGCCTTTTACAGGGAGATCAAAGAGGAAGCAAGGTGCATCTCAGTTTTAGACCTGTGAATTCAACATTTCACTCCAACTCCTAAGTCTTGAGAGATTACAGAGGTAGGGAGTCTGTCCATTTTTTCTACTTCTGTTTCCTGCCACCATGCTTTAGAAATTTCCTCTTGCCTTGCTCTATCCATGTAGCGCCAGAGGTAAGCCTGCAGAACTGGCTATATGCTTCAGGTCTCATTAGCTGTGTGACCTTGAACAACTTGCTTAATCTCTCTGCCTTCTTTAAAATCATCTGTAAAACAGGGATTGTAGCACTTTCTTCCTGGGGGAGGGAGGTGTTGTTAGAACTAAATGAAATAATTCATGTAACAGATGTTAGCCCAGCATTCGGTACACAGTAAATGCTCAATATGTCAACATATCCCAGTTATATCGGAGAGCAAACTGAAAGGGTGGACATATTTTTAAAAGCTTGCAATCAAGTCTCCTGGGTGGGGGGAGGGGGGCGGTGAGAGAAGGAGGGCAGGGAGTGAGGCAGTACTGAACATGCAGTCGTCACAGATCTAAAGCGCTCTGAATCCATCCACGCTGGGCAAAGTTCATCCGCACGCTCCCATTCTTGAAATGCAAGCTTTAGGTGTAACTTTTGGGGTTCCGGGGGCCCTCAGGTGAGGAAGACTATTTTTTTTTTTTGGAATACTGTATGTTAAGTAGTTCAGACCTCAACAGCGGGCTTCAGGATTCCTTACGTGGTCTTTGCTTGTGCCCCCGAGGGACCCGCTGCTTCTCAAAGCCAAGCCTGCCACACTCGACGGCGATTTAAACATCCCCGAGGCAAGGCGCCAAGTCAGCGCGGCCGGCGCGGCTCTCGGTTGGCCGCTTCTCTTTGCTCCTTGTCCTGCCATCCCCAGCTGGGGGAGGGGAGGCCCGAGGGTTTGGCGCGGTTTGAGAGTCCCCACGTGAGAGGGGCGGAAGTCCTCGCCAGGAACCCGGGATGCGCGGCTGGCGGGTCCCTTCCATCACGGGAGACTAGACACCGTTTGATGTGTTATGACATGAACCCTCAATTAGATCGCTGAGTTGAAACACTCCAATCAGGGGCCCGATGCTAAGCAAGCCCCGGAAGGTCCAGCCCGAGGTCACCGCCGGTGACACATCAAATCAAAATCAGTGAGAGGGAAAGTGAGGCTTTCCCTTTATCAAGCTGGGGCTGTGGTCCGCAAAGCACCCCCTCCCCTGCGCGCCCCCTCCTCCGCGCGCCCCCTGCAGCCGGCGGCTTCGCACTCCTTCGCCCCCGCGCGGCGTGCTACCCGCCGCACAACCTTCCGGCTCAACGAACTGCCTTTTCTTCCCGTTTTCTGGGAACCTGAGGGTTCGGGGAAGACCGCGCCTTGGACGCGGAGGGCCAGGTGGTCACGCCGCGTCTCCTCCGGCTGGGGACCGCGTTCGGGAGTGGAAGCCGAACGTCTGTATCTCGGTCCGGCTAGCCTGGAGAGCTTGGCTCAGGAACAGAGCCCCCCGCCCCCCACCCCTGCCTCCCCCAGGCTGGGCGCGCAGCCAGTCTCCTCCCTACCTCTGGCGCCCAGGGGCGCCCAGCGCGATGCCCGGGGAGAGGCAGCCGCACAAGCCAGGGTGAAGCGAGCCCGCGTCTGCGCCCGACCTGGAGTCCCCAGAGACCTCCCACACTTGCCCCGACGCCGCAGGCTTCGGTAGACGCCTCCCAGCAGCCCGCAGGGTCCCCTGGTCCTCTGCCAAACTCTTGGGGCGCAGCTTGCGAGTTAGGGGGCGTCTGTCTGGGGGAGGGGCAGAGGTTCTGGCAACTTCCCGTGCGGAGAAGAAAAGGCGCGCCCAACCGCTGGCCACCCTGGGCCTCCGGGACTTCTTTCCCTGGGGAAAGGCCTTTAGAATAATCCCCTCTGTTCTTCCTTAGTCTCTCGACTGGGGAAGTCTGGGGTAAGTCTTCGATTAGGGAGTTAGAGAGGATGAAGGATACACAGAGGATCTGGAGGCAGAGAAACAACAGAGGTAGGGCGAGGGTTGGAAGTGGGGTCAGGGCGAGCTGTGCCGGCAGCAGGGAGGCCGGGGACCCTGATGCAAAGCTGCGAAGAAGCCACTTGTATTTGCCAAGGTGGCTTTACTAGTCCTGAAATCACCATAAAATACCTGGCGTTAATTTGCCGCCCAGACCTTTCGGCAGCTCGTGAACCTCGCTGACCTCTTGCTGCAGCCGCGAACGCCTCGTGGGCTGGATCCATGCGGGTCAGGAAGGCGGCGGCAAGGAAGGGGGCTTGGGGCCTGAAGCCTGGAAAGAGCCGGGGGCTCGGGGCCTGTTCTGTAAATTTCAAGGGCGTGCCAGTCCCCAGGTCAGCCGGGTGGTCGTCTCGGTCCGAACCCCGGTGCTGGCCAGTTCCTGGGAGACCTCACTTACACTGACCTGGAAGTGGCGGGGCTGGGAAGGTATATCGAAGCCGAGGAGCTACGTCTGGGCGGGTGGCGGAGTGGACCGATGCCTCCTTCCTTTCTCCTCGCCCCCTACCTCCCCTTTGCCCTCCCTTTGCTTTATTCCCCTTCATCCCATCTCCTTCCACGTTATTGTCTCTTTAGGAGCTGAGTGCCCGGCGCCGGCGGATCCCTCCCCAATTTCTGGGACCAGGGTAGCGTGAGGTTCTCTCCAAGGCACTCGCCACGCTGCAGACCCGCGCGGGTGGCAGGGAGGGGGCGCAGGGGTTTCCGCAGACACCCACACATGCACCAGAGCCCACGGAGGGGCCCAAAGACGGGGCCCCTGGGTCGATGCGCAGAGAGAGGCGAGTTGCCTGGCTGAGAAAGGTGGGTGAGCACAGTCAGGCACCCACGTGGATTAAGAACCAACAAAACACCCAAACTGAGCCCACTTGCCTCTGCTCCCGGCTCTCCCAGCCAGTTGTTGCCGCTGCCTCTGCAGAAATGACTCGGTTGCGACCCCGAGGGCGCGGGGCTCCTATGCGACTGACCATGCCCACACCCAGCGCCAGGAGCGGTCGGGTACCAGCGGAACGGCTGGGCCAGGGCACTGCCACCCGCCGCTCGAGAACTCGCTGCTCTGGACCGCAGCATTCGCTTCTGACGGCTTTTCCCGGAGCCGATGGGAGCTCGGGGCTTCCCAGGGCTTGCTCGGGTCCCAGGGCCGCTCGGTCCGCAACGCGCAGCTCGGGGCCTTGGACCGTACACCCGGTACCATCCGGGAAACCTCGCCGCGGGTTTCATCCGTGCCCGCCGCGACTCCTCTCCAGCCCGGGTCATCTACCCGCCACCTCCCGCCTTCCACGCTTCCTCCAGCAGCCACCAGACATGCGGCCCCCACGCTGCTTTCTGCAAAAGGCGAGAGAAAGAGGGAAGGAATGGAGAAAGAAAGAAACAGACGAAAGAGAGGCAGGGAGAATTGCACACTGGAATAAAATCTGCAGCCGCGTTCGGAAACGTATTGGGCTTGAGAAAAAGCAATTTAAGAAAAGAAAAGGGGGAGGTATCCAGAGCGGAAAGGCGAATTCACAGATGCAGCCTCCTGCCAGCGCCGGAGCTGAGCCCTGGCGGCTGACCTCCAGGGAGAAAGCAGTCGGGTGTCCTCTTTGCCACTTACCTAGTCCCCTGTCTACAAAGCTAGTGATCGTATTAGCCGACTTGGAAGACTGGAAAAAGCTAGCATTGATGCCCAGCTTCTCGGCGATGGAGTAAGTCCTGTAGATTGACAGCATGTACTCGTGGGGCACCACGCGCGGGCCCCTGCCGGGAGGCTCCCGAGCTTCAGGCTGCTGTGGCGGCCGCCGCTGGGGCTCCTCCTGCGGCCTCGGCGGGGGCTCCTGGCGATCCAGGGGCTCCCGGGCCGTGGCATTCTCTCTCGGCGCCCGCGGCATCCTTCCTTCCTTGCGGCTTCGCATTCCCTTGGCGGAGCCCAGCTCGGCGGACGACGAGGAGGAAGAGATGGAAGCTTGCTGGAAACCCGGCAGATCCCACAGGAAACTGATGAGGAAGACGGCCGAGAGCAGGACCCTGGAGGTATCCATGGCGAGCGTCTCCCCGAGAGGCGGCGGCACCGGGCGAGAGGGGCGGCACGGAGCGGCTGGACAGCGGCCGGGGCCCGGCTCCTCCGGCGGACTCGGAGTGCGAGGAGCCGGGTCCCAGCCACACAAATCCCGGCCCTGCCACGCCCCCTCCCGCCCCTCGTCGGGAGGGGAGGGGAGAGGACGGAGGGAAGGGGAGGAGAGGGTGGGAGGAGAGGCTGGGTGGTGTGGGCAGGAGGTGTAGGGGAGAGGGGGCCGCTGTGGGCCGGGTGGCCGGGGAAGGGGCACGCAGCGCCCCCGCGGGACGTGCGCGGGGTTGCCGGGCGGTGCGCGCGGAGCGGGGCCCGGCGCGGCGGGCAGGAGTAGGCTCGCGAGGCCGCTCGGCGGCAAGGAAGCCAGGGTCCTCCGCAGCGCCAGAGCCCCTCCAGCTCTGTTCGAAGCTCGGTCCCGCCGCAGCACCGCGCTTCGCGGGCTCCCGGTCTTCCCCCGCCCCCACCACCAGCACCACCACCTCGGTCGCCTCCACTTGGCTGGAAACGTGCAGCCCCGGGAGGAGGCAAGCGGCGGCGGCGCCCCCCAGGGACAGCTCCGAGCAGGCGTCTCTGCAACCGACTGCGCGTCGACTCCGGGCAGTGGTACCTTCCTTTCCCGGCTCCGGCCTCCCGGGCCAGTCGATCGCTCCCCCTCAATGGCCAGCCCAGGAGCCAGGGAAGCCTCTCGCCGCGCACGCCAGGCGTAGGGCTCAGCCCAGAACAGCCCCTTTCTCTCACTGGGGTTACCGCTTTCCACAAAGACCAGGCGTCTGTTCCCGACCCTCGAGGTCACCCAAAGGCCACGAGTCTTTAGAGTCTGGATGGATGCTGAAAGCTGCAGCGCTCTCGTGCAGGCCCCAGCCTCTCTCCTCGCAGTCCCCAGCCTCTTCGGAAGCTGCGTTTAGGCGACTCTTTTCTCCTCCAGCTGTCACCCCGGTCCTCTCCCTTCTGAAGGCCTGGCCCCCGCCTCCAGTGCGTCCCCATTTTCCCCTCTCTTCTTTCCCTTCCGCCTTCCATACTTCCTCCTTCCCCAAGTTCCTTCTGCATTCCAACCCTCTTTCCCCAGCCTGCTTTTCTTCTCAAACCGCCCTCCCATCTCTCTCTGCCTTCCCTCCTCGGACCCCCCCCCCTTCCCTTTCGGTGGACCCCTCCCTTTGCAACTCTTCCCCAATCTGTTTCTCTTCAGCTCAGCCTCGCCCCGTCACGAGTTTCCTTTATCTGTCCCCAGATTCCCCGTGCCTGTCTTCTCCACCCACTGCCTCACTCATTCCCGGGCCTGACGGCTGAAATCGAGGCGGAGGGGCTGCCTCTCACTCGCTGGTCTCCGTGCCCCTGGAGCGCTGTGGACGTCGAGTTTCTCCGTGCGTTTACTGGGTGCTCCCGGCACCAACCATAACATGCTCTTCAATCGCCCCAGCCTCTATGGGAGGTTGGCCTTCCAGTTTTCCACATTCACAGATTTAAACGATGAGACTGAGAGGGGATAAATGACTTTTCCAAGGACGCTCTGCCAACAGGATGTGCGGCCAGAAACAGAATCTGAGGGCTCAGGCTCCAGACCCAGTGCTGGTCCCATTCCTGGGCCGATGTCTTCCTGGGCCGATGTCTCTACTTCCTTCTTGCTTTTTTCTTTTCTTTATGGTTTTACTTGCTGTCAGATGATTTCCTCGCCTACACCGCATTGTACGTGTGTGTGTGCGCGCGGGCGCGCACGTGTTCCCAGTCTTCTTACTCCTCACCCTCTCAATTTCTTCCCCCTTCTCCCTTTTGCTATTTCATTCCTTCTTCTGTCCCTGCAGAGACCAGTCACCTGACTGCGTAAAGAGGGAGTTTTGCTTCCGTGCTCCCTTCGTTCCCAAACTTCCTTAAGGTCTGGACACTGGCCTCCCTAGGTAATGGCAAACACCCAAGAGAACCTGTTTCCTTTCATCTTCAATACGATCTTATGAGGTCAGGATTGTATTATCCCCATTTTACAGCTAATGGAACTGAGGGCCAAGTTCACACTGCTCCAGAACCTGAGCTCTTAACCACTGGGCCATGGAACTGGCCAGTCTCCTCTCTATCTGTTGTGGATGTCCCTTCTGGCTCTATCACAGGCCTACTTATGACCCAGTTTTTATTTCAAGATTATCAAGTTCTGAGACTTTAGACTCCAAGATGCCTTACCATAACCTTTTCTTCCTTCCTTTCTCTGTGCTTCCAAATAGTTTATTTTTTTTTTTCAAACTTAACAACATAAAAGGAAGTGGAACTGAACAAAACAAATTGTTTTTCAGATTTTTGCCACTACAACAGACTTTGAAAATGTGCTTGCCATTATGGGTCCTCTTGTAATCTGTCTCTGTCTTTTATGTACTTATGATTGCCGCACAGGGATAGATGTTATGTCATTTCCGCCCCTTGTCACTTAACATTATGTCCCAAGCATGTCTGCTGGTCCCTATACGTTTTTTGGTTTGATTTTGTTTCACTGCCAAGGCCATTTCCTTGGACGTCTCTCTTCCGTGTCCTTTCTGTCCCCTCTGCAGGTCTTCACCAGCCCTTCCCCTCCCTGCACATGCCGCCTCTCCCAAACCACAGACTAAAACCCCTTGTTTCCCACTTGTAGAGGAAGCATTTCCCCTTCCGCCTGCTGCTTGTATTCTCTCCCGTGTCAACCCAGAGAGGCCTCCTCCTTGCGGTCTCTCTCCATCCCTTCCCTCAGGGAAACAAACACTTGTGGTTTGGGTTATCAGTATTTTAATTTCTATCAGTATGGAGTCTGATTAGTGGTGATTCATGGTTTCAGATCCCCCCAGTCAGTAAGAAGGCTTCCTGCCTGCAGCTGCTGTCCTGTATGTCCACTCTTCTTTTTGCTCATGGCAATTATTATCTGCCACAAGTTATCAGTAAACAGGAACCAAAGTCATCAGCCTATTGTACCTTAGGAGCACTGGAAGGAGTCATGGGTAAGAGGATATGACACCAGAACAGGGACCACAGAGGATGTGGTCTGTTCTCCTAGCAGGATTCCACTGGTGCAGATATTATCCTCCTACATTGCTCCCAGACTCAGGTCCAAGCAAAGGAGGTGATGGCTCTCCTTTGCCTGAAACCACTTCTAATGACACTGATGAGCAGATGGACAAACTCAGTGAATGGGGCCCAAGGTCACAAGCCAGTCAGGGATCTGCACAACTAGGAGGGAGGCAAGTCTTTCTGACTCTTAAGCCAGTGCTTTCCCTATACTAAAAAACATTTCACATCTCAGGTATTATGACAATGATCCTCAGTAAGGGATAAAGCTGTACCTCTTCCTCCCTAGTGGATATGTTTCAAATAAGAATTTCAATATTAACAAGACCACACAGAGGCCTTTGCTCCGTGTGTGTGTGTGTGTTTATGTGTTGTAAAAAATAAAGATATGAGAACAAACTACGAAGATCTGCCTCTAGACCTTCTCAGAACATTTTAAGAATTTGAAACAATGTTGTAGAATTTTTCAGTCCAGTCTTAGATTCTCTTGTAATTTCTTCAGCTGTTTCTTGTCCAGTCTTAGATTCTCTTGTAATTTCTTTAGCTGTTTCTTCTATGAGGAACAGCAAAAAGGGGGAGAGGTTCTTGAGCTGAAATGAGAAGGTCTGGTATAGGCACCTTTCACAGTTTAGTATTGTTTTCATGGTTACATTTTTTCCCCCCCAAAGAGAAGGGAATACCGACAGCTGTGCAGTATGGTGTGTCCTGCCCTCTTGTGGACACTGAGAGAGTTACCGGTGGTGAATCCAAACAGCGCTGGACCTGGTGAAGTTTTCAGGGGCTTGCAAGATAAGCAAGGGATAGTGACATCTACATTAACACTAGTTTGAGAAATTAGAGGGTCCTCTATTAGGTGTGTGAAGCATTTGGCAACAAAACATCCATTAAAAAAGATGTACCTGCCCAAAGATACAGAATCAAAGCAAACAGAATTGCCCTGTTACTATCTGAAATCGGTGCTGTTGTTGTCTTTAAAGCATTATTTCATACTGACCCAGAGAGAGAAGATTCTCTTAAGTAAATAGTTTATCTTAGGGTAGGGGAAGGATGGAGTGGGAATCTGGAGTTAGCAGATACAAACTAGGGACATATACAGAGAGAATGAATAAACAACAAGCTCCTACTATACAACACAGCAATATCCTGTGGTAAACCATAATGGAAAAGAATACAGAAAAGAATGTGTATAACTGAATCACTTTACTGTATAGCAGAGATTAACACAACATTGTAAGTCAACGATATTCAATTAAAATAAATAATACATTAATTTAAAAGAGCTCATCTCTTGCATTATGCCATTTTTTTTCATTAGACTGTCACTTGAAAAGCAGCTTTTATGACAGAAGTGACAGAGGAGATTAACTTTTTAGTATGGGCCCTGCGTGCTTAGCCGCTCAGTCATGTCTGACTCTGCGACCCTATGGACTGCAGCCCACCAGGTTCCTCTGTCCATGGGGATTCTCCAGGCTAGAATACTCAAGTGAGTTACCAGCTCCTCCTCCAGGGGATCAAACCCACGTCTTCTGTGTCTCCTGCATTGCAGGTGGATTCTTTACCCATTGAGCCTTTGGGGAAGGGGGCCTACCCACAGGGGAAGCAGACATTCTGTAAAGTCTCCTGAAATATATTCTAGGAGGATAGTCTAACACTTGAAATTTGCACAAATGAAATAATTTCTTTAGTTTGTGGTACTGTTTTCATAGTGTCCCAGTTAAACAAATGGGGATCAGGTATGATCCCCATTCATGTGTTTCTACCACCATTATACTATTCCAAGTAAACTGACACGGATAATCTGAGAACAGTAACTAGTTGATACCTGTATGGTCCAAGAGAAACAAGACTTAAGACTGGCAGGTTTTTGATTGAAAGAAGGCTAAGGACGAAAAGAACCGGGACAGTGGGTTTAGAATTCTCTTCCTTTGAGCTCCTAGAGCTTTCAGCAAGAGGCGTGAGGAGGAAACCTACTACTGAGGCCCTGGCGCCCCACATTTCTACAAGCTGAGCATCGCTGCTCTGTGTTTCTGACCTTTCCTGACTTCATCTTCAGGCCACAGTCCCTCAGAAAAGAAAAAAGAAAATACTTAAGAGTACTGAGCAATCTTCCTCAAAGGAGGTCAAGGGTGAATAGTCAACGGAATCCTGAGCAACAGGAAGAAAGACGAAAAGTGGTGGAGAAGGCAAGAGGGAAAAAAAAAGCCCCGTAGGAAATGGTGCACATGAAGATAAAACTCTTGCACAATTCAGCCTTAGAGGCACCAGCCCCCTATCCCCCCTGCTCTCCCCAGTGTGATGTGGAGACCTATTGTGCCATGAGGTCTGTCTGCTTTGGCAATCGTCTGTCACTTCAGATGGAGGTAAAAATAAACCCCTCTGGGGTTTTTATGTAGATTGCATACAGCAAATTATGCAAATTCTTATTAAAGATGCATGTATGTATATGCTGTGATCAGTCACTACAATTGTGTCCAATTCTTTGCAACCCCATGGACCATAGCCCACCAGGCTCTTCTGTTCATGGGATTTGCCAGGCAAGAATCCTGGAGTGGGTTGCCGTTCCCTTCTCTAGGGGATCTTCCTGACCCAGGGATCGAACCTGAGTCTCCTGAGTCTCCTGCATTGAAGGTAGGTTCTTTTACCTGCTGAGCCATTGGGGAAACCCGTATGTAAATATGGTGACCATTAATTACTCAGCCATTTGGATTTTTTAAATGTAAAATAATTCGCTGGTAATTTTATTATTTCTCAGTTTTTATACTTTTGCTCTGGAATTATATTTTAAAACGTCAATCTAACCAGCTCTCATATTCTCTTAAGAATTTCTTTTGTTAAGTTGCTTCTCTAAAAAAGCTTAATTTGTTTGACATAGTGATCTTTTACTGTATTTCACTGTGAATTTGTGGCAACACTTTTCTTCTATAATGATTCAACATGTTTTATGTTTGTCCAAATCGTCTAGATTAAAAACACATTGCAGTTCGCTAATAAGTATTGGGATACTTAAATTGAGCAGACAAAATGCCTTCTCAAATGAGCATCTAGTATGCTTATGAGAGTAAAGATGATTAAACTCTAGAAATGATTTGATCTTTGCCAAATCTTGCATAGAAAACTGCAATTACATAGGAAATTGTCTTTCCTATTTAGGATCAGACTTGGTTTTAAAAATCACTACCAACTTTGTCAACATTAAAATAGAAGCAATAAAGATGTGAAATTTCACACAGGGGATCTACAATATTTGGATAATTATAAGCATATGGCTACTTTACATGAGATCTCTGTTAAAAGTGTATTTACTAGCACTCTGGGAAAACAGAGGTTCTCAAATTCAGGTTTATTTACATGTGCTGAGAATGTCATGTTTACTATCAATGTATCATAATCTATTCTTGCTTCAGAACTCTAAGTAGAATTAGCTAAATGATCAGAGTATCTGTTGTTTATTGCTCTCTTGTCTATTTGTTAATATCCCAGGCTTTACCTGTAAAAGAAATGGCAAGTAACAATTAACTTGGTGAATGTTTTCTCAATCATTATAGAAACAATTCCATATATTTTGTTAGAATTTAGGGCAGGAGCCTATACTGACTAGTTTCAGTAGATTCTAGTCAAATAGAATGGTTTGGTGGAACAACAATTTGATTTCTTGTTCTTTTTGAAGAGACTTCAATGTATCCATTCCTAGGAATCACTAAAAACAAAGATAAATTTGTTGTCTACTCATTTAGAATTAATTAAATGAACACTTTAAATGTGAAAAATGGTTGAAACTTTATTTGGAAATAGATAAATATGAGATTTACGAGTTTGAAATGTCACCATAAGCCCTACTTTTCCTTGAAAAGCTTTCCTTCCATGACTTTGCTTCTCAAATGCTAAGATGATGAAATGCCACAGCTACAACTTATAATGAATTGGTCTTTAAAAACAGAGTCAGAAAGTAGAATAGTGGTTGCCAGAGGCTGGGGGGAGGGGGAATGGAGAGTTAGTGTTTAATGGGTACAAAGTTTCAATTTGAGAAGATGAAAAAGTTCTGGAGTTGGATAATCATAGCGTTGCACAAGAACGTGAATATCCTAAATGCCACTGGATTGTACACTGTAAAATGGTCCCTTTTAAAGTGCAGTTTACCACAATAAAAAATACAAAGATTTAATAAAACACAATTCAAACAATGCCCATTTGTAAAATCATATGCTTAAGGGCAGAACTTTCTAGACAGCTTTGTAGACAAGCTTGGCTTTTAACACCTTTACACAGAACCTGTCAGTAGGCATAACCAGGAGTGGATTTATGCCTAACTACACAAATGTCAATGGAAAACTGCTTTAGTCTTCTGGGGCTTCCCAGGTGGCACTAGTGGTAAAGAACCCGCCTGCTAATGCAAGAGACGAAACAGCACGCGGGATCCATCCCTGGGTCGGGGAGGGCATGGCAAGCCACTCCAGTGTTCTTGCCTGGAGAATTCAAAGGACAGAGGAGCCTGGTAGGCTACAGTCCACGGGGTTGCAAAAGAGTCAGACAGGACTCAGCAACCAAACAACATTAGTCCTCTTAGGATTAAAATCCATCCCTTCTTCACCTCTCCAAAATACATGGCAACTGTGCTAAATCCCTTTTCTTCATATGATTACTTTTTCCCTTAAATAAGACCATTTCACTTTGCCTTCAGTTATTTCCACTCCCGCCTCCTTCAGACTTTTGACCACTGTCCCTTTCACCCTGAGCTCTTGCTACTCAGCTCAGCACCCGGCTGTCACCTGTCCCTGCTCCTGGGTCCCGAGTCTCTCTTTACACCCCCACCCCCCCACCTCCTCTTTCTCCCTGCCATGTGTTTCATTCTTGTTCATTTCATCACTGTTTCTAGTCTCCTTTAACTAGCTGCCATTGGGAACTGCAGCCCATCTAAAAACTTTCCTTTCACATTAATCCTAATTAAAGCACCAATTAGGATATTTGGTGCTTATATTTTCCTCTTGTAGAGGGAATTTATATTTTCCTCTTTAAGAAAATTTTCCTCTTTAAGAAAAACCAAAAAAAAAACCTACCCCTTGAGACGAATCTGTTTACTTTCCTATTTATTTACATGTGTGTCCCTTAAGAGATTTTTTTCCCCACAGTGGTCCTAAAAGGGTGGGAGGCGGGAACCCTGTCTCCTCCATGAGGATTTTATTATTTGATATTTGTTAAAATGGAGCATCAAGTAAATACGGACTGCTTCCTTGTGAAGTACATTTTTACAATTGGGTGGAACCAACATGACAATTCCCTTCCTGCATTTTTCTTTTTCAAGGTCCAAATGGCTGCTGAGGATTGTCTGACCCTCTGTTAGAAGTCAGTTAATATTTTAGCAACATTAGACAGTGCCCGACTGGCCAAGAATATCAGCGTAGAAGTGTAACACAGTAATACCTGACATTATGATTTTCATTGCTAAAGGTCTCTTACAAGCATCTTTGATTCTCCTGGCATTCAGGCCTCCTACTGCAAGCTAGCCCTAACCTCTCTCCCGTTACTCCCGGCAGTTCCATTAACACCTGGTGTCCTGGAACCGTTGACCCCGCCTGTGTACCCTCACCACTGACTTCCTGCACAGGCAGGGGTCTCACCTGGAAGGCTGGCCTGTCTGCATCCTCTCCTCATCAGCTCTTAGCAGTAACAGTTACAGTCCCACGGTGCCCACTCCCACCCAGCACCTGATGTGGCCTGATGTGGACTGCGGGGGGCGTGGATGCGAAGGGCAAAGAAAGAGACGTGCTTGGATGATTTTTTCAGCTTCCCTGCCTTCCGTGTTCCTTGACCACCTACACATACACATGCACACACACACTCACACCTCTTCTGAGAGTAAGAAACATTGGTTGGGGTTCATCTTATAGAGGTGATAATATTCTAGGGCCATATATCACAAACATTTTCCCAAAAAACCACAAGGAGGATAGTTTGAGTCTTTGAGAAACTCCCAAGCACATGACAAGGAGAAACACAGAAAGTCAGATTTGAGGAAAACCTGAGAGGTCACTTATTTCAACGGGCCCCACATAGAGGCAGGCTTCCCAGGCAGTGCTAGTGGTAAAGAACCTGCCTGCCAGTGCAGGAGACTTAAGAGACATGGGTTCCATCCCTGGGTTGGGAAGATCCCCTGGAGAAGGGCATGGCAACCCATTCCAGTATTCTTGCCTGGAGAATCCCACGGACAGAGGAGCCTGGCAGGCTATGGTCCATAGGGTTGCAAAGAGTTGGACACGACAGAAGCGACTTAGCATGCATGCAAATGGGTGGTGTATAATAATGGTACAGCTTGCCCAGTCACAGATCCTGGCTGTCCTCAGGTCTACAGCCTTAGCATGTAGACTACCTTAGCAAAACCTCTCCTGGGCTCGCCTTCCACAGCTGTGACATGGGGGCCAACATAGCATCTCACTGGCAGATCTGCAGTGAATTGTGCATGTAAAATACTTGGAACAGAGATTAGCACATAGAAACATCTTAACTGTTAGCAACATTATTATTTTACAGACTAGAAAAAGAGGCTGAGGTGTATCCTGAACAGGGTCTCACAGTTGGTGGCAGAGCTGGAATAAGAGCTGGGTTGCAAAACCACGTCCTCCCAACTCCTGTTCAGCCAGGTAAGAGAAAGAGGGCTGCCCCTTCATCAGATTCAACATGATTCGAAAGGCTGATTTGTTTAGATCAGAAAGAGGACTGATCAGAGTGTAGAGAGCCTTATTAATGCCTTCTAATCACTTTCCAGGCATGCTGGATTAAAAACAAATGGGATTTTAATATTGTGACCCAATTTCAAATGCTCCAGATTACAATGTTTTACAAACTGTGGGTTGTAACACATTAGTGGGTTATCACATCAGAGTCATGAGTCATGGCCCGCAGCTTTTTTTCACTGAAAGAACAGAATGGAATGAGATAGAATAAAATACAATAGGATAGGAAATACCAGCATGTCTTATGCTACATAGTACAAATATTCTCTTGGAAAACCGTTGTGTGTGTGTGTGTGTGTGTGTGTGTGTGTTGTGGGTTGCCCCTGTAAAAACTTGGAGGAGCTGCTGGGTCTTTGTTGCTGTGCAAGGGTTTTACCTAGTTGCCGCAGGCGATGGGGGACCGGGTGGGGGGCTACTCTTCATCATGTGCTTGGACTTCTCATTGAAGTGGCTTCTCTTTTGGAGCACAGGCTCTAGGCGCGCAGGCTTCAGTCTTTGCAGCACATGGGCTCAGGACTTTTGGCTCGAGGGCCTTAGAGTGCACCAGCTTCAGGAGTTGTGGCCCACGGGCTTAGTTGCTCCACGGCATGTGGAATCTTCCTGGACCAGGGATCGAACCCGTGTCTCCTGCACTGGCAGGCAGATCCTTATCTACTGCTCCACCAGGAAAGTCCAACACTCTTAAAAGTACTTCTTTTAGAAAGGATTCCATAATACTTTTTAGCAAGGCATACAGCTATTCCTTTGGAATAAATGCCCTATTCTACTAATTTCTTTGCCTGGGTGCTCACCTACTTCAACAGTGTCATTCATTCCAGGCAAAAGAAGAGGAGAACAGAGGAGTCACGTATTAAGGGGGCGGGGGGCAGGGGGCAGTTTCCAGGGAAGGGGAGGGGCTGCTCACGGTGGCCATTCTCCAGAAAACCATCTGGGACCAGCCCTGACCATAGCCTCCAAGTTTCCAGCAAGACGGGGTGCATTGGCCATGTGATTAATGGCCGAAAAAAAACATTAGAGGCCATCAGTTCGAATGCAAGGAGGATTAAAAGCTGGAGTCAGTGTCTCCCAGGACAGAGCTCACCCAAGGAAGCCCATTAAACAAGCAGATGTTTCCTTAAAGGTTGTCTGCAAAATGTGCAAACTGACAAAATGTTTACAGAATCCCTAGGACTCCACCAGCTAGGCTTACCTTTTAACAAATTGTTCTGATGGCTCTACAATTAGCACAGTCCTGGGGTTATCTTTCTTACGTGGCTGCAGATGAAAGCAAACCAATAACTGAGGCCAATTAATTCAAGCTGCCATTTTCCCCCACCCCCAACACACACACACACAAACTGGAAGAGATCTTCACAGCAACTGTCCAAAGTGATTATTTCATTCGAGACTCTTTTATAAAATTCAAATACATAGGCAGCAAACTTAACCTGGTTGTTCCTGGCCCTTTCCCTGCATGTGTGTGTGCTAAGTGCTTGCTAAGTCGTTTGGTCATGTCCAACCCTTTGTGACTCCATGGACTGTTAACCTACCAGGCTCCTCTGTCCATGGGATTCTCCAGGCAAGAACACTGGAGTGGGTTGTATGCCCTCCTCCAGGGGATCTTCCCGACCCAGGGATCAAACCCACGTCTCTTACATCTCTTGCATTGGCAGGCAGGTTCTTTACCATTGGCACCACCTGGGAAACCCAGCTCTCTCTCTGGCTCCCATCAAATCCCTGTTTCTGAAATTCATTCACTTAGAAAAACTCAATCCATGCTGGATATCTTCCAGGTGTACTAACATGCTTTAGACCTAGATAGTCAAATGTCTCTAAGGAAATTAATGAAGAAACCCATGAGAAATCCCTAGCAGAGAGCCTGAGGGAAGGGCCAACCATCTGGATGCCTGCAAATCTCGCTGTCCTTATGGGAGCATCCTTTTGTTAATAATTCCCCTTAAAACATCTGAAACCTGCATCTCAGATTAATGCTGAGAAAACCAGCATTTTCCTGCTCCCGATATTTCTGGGGAATCATGGAGCAGTAGGTTTCCCCAGTTCCCTCTTGTTCCAGGATCCTCTTCAGGCGGAATACTCACTTCCCTATCCTTCTCAGTTTCTTCTTGCCATCTTGTCTTCAACGTGATTATCATCCTTGATCCCTGGCTCCCCACAGCCCTCAGGATGCCACGTATGCTAGGCACACTACACTGCAGGTGTAGAGAAGTTACACGGCCACAGGCCCGGGAGGTGACTGATAAAGTCACTTTAGAGGCCTTTGTCCTCGAGCGGTCTCCCTGGAGCCCACCTCTGAGACCTTTTCACTGGTCCTGTCTCTTCTCCATCCTCCTAGCTTCTGCCCTGTTTCCTCACCACCACCACCACCACCACCCCTTTCTCTTGTAGCTTTTCCTGGGAATCTCAAAATCCCACTTCCTTATTATATAAATCAGATCTGCTCCTGTCTCCTCCCTCACTGCTGCTCAAAAGAAACGAGGCCTTTCTTTTGAGCCTCAGGAAAACGCCTCGCAAAGCAACAGTCAACCAGGAGAGCCTGCCTCCACCTGTTACATAGCAGAGCCTGCAAAAAGGTTGACATTTACAGCTTCATTTTCTTTTGTTTTCTAGCTTTTTGTTTTGAGTCGGGCTACATTCTTGGAGAAGGCATCCTTACCTTGCCCGGAAATATGTAATCTTCAAATGCAGAAGTGGTACCCATTTTGTAAAAAATTTGTTTCTAATATCTAATAGCATTTTCCCTCTTCTCGCTATTATAGACATTTCAAAAACTTTCTTGACTCAGAAACTGATTTTTAAAACCTGTGACAGTCTTCCCGACCCAGGAGTCAAACCTGGGTCTCCCGCATGGCAGGCGGATCCTTTACCAACTGAGCTATCAGGTAAGCCCTGTAAATCTGAGGTGGATGATAAATCTCTATTTTACCATGTTTTAATATTTTTACTATTTCACTATTTTTAGTATGACCTGCCTGATGTTCCAATAAGGTCTCATCTCTTTTTAATATTCAAGTAGTCATTTGCTGTTAACAGAGCCCCAGTTGCTCCTGTTCTCTCCTCTTACTTTCTTGCCACCTCCAGTTGAATGGTTTGAGAACCTCAGAGACTTAACTGAGTCCAAAGGAGCCAGCCTTTCCCTCTTTCTCCAAAATTTAGCTCTTAAACGTTTGGGTTCTCTGGCTAAAGCTTTGATGTTTGTGCTCCAGCTCTGTTCTCAACTCTGCCTTTCTAACAAGATGTCAAAGTCAAGAGTGACTCCCAGACTCAAATATACACTGACCCTCCCTCTCTCCTTCCTGTGCCTTCTCTTCAAGGATCTTTGGGATCCTTTCCGTCATGGACTTTAGTTGGGACCACCTCAATCCATCAGAAAGATTCTAATCAGAAAGGAAGTGCTCTGAAGTCTTGATTTCTTCTCCTCCAACTGTAACTCTTGCATATTCCCCATCCTGCTCCCAAATCACCAGATCTACTAAGGAGCATTGGGGAAAGCATCTCTGCTTGGCCACAAAAAATCCGATTTCACTTGCCCCTCTGCCCAAGACCAAGGAGCACTCACATATCTGAGGACTGTCCATGTGACTTTACGCCGAAAAATAAGATATGCTCCACAGCGACAGACTCAAGAAGTAATAAACAAGTTCTCTTGCTGGACAAAGCAGTCATTATAAAAGTTATAATTTAAATTCCCTCTCATCATACTATGTTTTAAAAAATCATGTATTTGTAAATAGGTCTCCCCATTAAAGTCTTTATTGTTGTTCTTCCTACAGGGCCGGCTATAGCTCACATGAGAGTTTTGGGGAGAAATTTGTAATAAAAGTAATTTGAGGTTCAAATGCCAATGTTGACATCTGTGAGATATAATGCATGTGTCTGACACTTAATAAAACTCTGTAAATCTTGTAAATTGCCTTCCCAAACCATTCCTTTAGTTGCTGTTAACATCTTTGGAATTTTGGTGATCATATGCTGAATCTCATTATGTTTAAAACCTAGTTCAAATGATAAACCTGAAAGAAAGTAGAGTTGATATGAATCACGAGTAAAAATAGTTGTTTTGGTAATATGCCAGAGGACACATTGATTCTTTCAAAATTTAAAACAAGGACATTAAAATCTGGAGATGTCTGTGCTAATGCCCTTAAGGAATCATAGCTTCCTGCTTCTGGGATAACTTGAATTTTAAACCCCTCTCTTGGGGATAAGCTACTCACAGTCTGATGACTATCATGGAGATCACCAAAAGCAGCTATTATAATTACAAGATAGAGGAACCGTACCCACAGGAGGCCTGGTCAGGTTATCAGTACGGACCCAACACCATGTGCGTGCTAAGTCACTTCAGTCGTGTCCAACTCTGTGTGACTCCATGGACTATATAGCCCGCCAGGCTCCTCTGTCTATGGGATTCTCCAGGCAAGAATTCTGGAGTGGGTTGCCATGCCCTCCTCCAGGGGATCTTCCCAACCCAGGGATCGAACCCATGTCTCTTACATCTCCTGCATTGGCAGGTGGGTTCTTTACCACTAGCGCCACCTGGAAAGCCCCTCTACACCACACAGAATGGCAATACAATTTTCAAAGTGCTTTCTGAGCCTCTGCTCCCAAGCACGCTCACCCCAGACATAGGGAGAGGTGTAGGACCGAGGTTGGGCCAGCCTTGGTACGCGACCCCTTCCCCCCTCACCTCTGTGATTGGTCTGCAGTTGAAGAAAGATGAGTGCTGAGCCAATCAGGATCTACACCCAGATTTCTCTAAGAGAAGTTAGGAAGGAGGACTGCTTTACGCTACACAGGCAAAGCTGAAAAGATGTCAGCAAAGAACTGCCAGCAACTTTGGTTCTCGTCCTCCAGAGAAAACTAGCTCTCTGGAGTAGAGAATGGAGCCCACATCCCAGAGAGGTGAAGATGAGAGGAGAGCTTTGAGAAAGGGAGTCTCTAGAGCCACCATCTGTAGTTCACCTCTGCCCTCTTCAGCTGAAGCTAGTTTCAGTCAGGTGTCCGTCACTTGCAATCAAAAGAGTTTTGAGTAACTCGAAAGTTGCTTCCAGCTACTGAGGTCCCCAGACGCAAGCCCAAGGCTAACATGGTCAGATGTTCTTTCACTGCTATGAGTCATAGCAAGAGTGCATTCTGATGGATCCTAATTGCAGTGTATGCTTGCTCAGGCTGGGTTTCTGACACTTGCATTTGACTTTTCTGGATTCATTTTCTCTTTCCTCAATTTCTCCATGAGTCGGTGGCCCTCGGGAGAAACGCTGTTTCTGCTCCTCCTCTAGAAAAGTACAACCCATTTCCTTCTATGCATATGATCAAAAAGAGAAAAAGAAACACTTCTCAGGTCAAAAGGAAAGACCGGAGTGCCAGCTCCTTGTGAACAGGAGGAGTCTGCCAGAGGTTCCTCCTCAGGGAGGGACTTGTCCTACCCAGGTGCGTCGGCTGGTTAGTTTTGAGAGCTTGTTGTTGTTCAATCACTAAGTCATGTCTGACTCTTTATGATCCATGGACTGCAGCCCGCCAGGCCTCCCTGTCCTTTGCCATCTCCCAGAGTCGGCTCAAACTCACGTCCATTGAGTTGGTGATGCCATCCAACCATCTCATCCTCTGTCATCCCCTTCAGTTCAGTTCAGTTCAGTCGCTCAGTCATGTCCGACTCTTTGCGACCCCATGAATCGCAGCACACCAGGCCTCCCTGTCCATCACCAACTCCAGGCCTCCCTGTCCATCACCAACTCCAGGAGTTCACTCAGACTCACATCCATCGAGTCAGTGATGCCATCCAGCCATCTCATCCTCTGTCATCCCCTTCTCCTCCTGCCCTCAATCCCGCCCAGCATCAGAGTCTTTTCTCTTCGCATGAGGTGGCCAAAGTACTGGAGTTTCAGCTTTAGCATCATTCCTTCCAAAGAAATCCCAGGGCTGATCTTCTTCAGAATGGACTGGTTGGATCTCCTTGCAGTCCAAGGGACTCTCAAGAGTCTTCTCCAACACCACAGTTCAAAAGCATCAATTCTTCGGCGCTCAGCTTTCTTCACAGTCCAACTCTCACATCCATACATGACCACAGGAAAAACCATAGCCTTGACTAGACGAACCTTTGTTGGCAAAGTAATGTCTCTGCTTTTGAATATCCTATCTAGGTTGGTCATAACTTTCCTTCCAAGGAGTAAGCGTCTTTTAATTTCATGATAGGGCCCCAATTTATGCAGACCTTGTCATGGATGCCTATGTACTCGCACACCTGCTACCTGGATGCCATGCAATGAATATGTGCAGAATGAATGAGAGCACGATCAGGTAGAGAATGATGGAAGGAGAAAGGCGTCTTTCACCCTTCAGACCGCGTTGTTCTCTTCCTCTCTTCCAGGAGCACTGTTTACATTCCAGTCATCCTCACCCTACTGCACAGCAGTTCCCTTTTGTATATATTTATCCCCCATAAGACAATGAAGAGCCCAGGGCAAAGGGGCGTCTATGCAACACAGTGGAAAGTAGTGTTTCAAGAGTTATTAATTGAATGGTGGGTGAATGAACAGAGAGTCTGAGTTACGGATTTTCTAAATGTATTTTTATTATTTTCTAAACCATAACAGCTACCAGCGTTTCCAAGTGAAGGCTACCAGCATTTCCAAGTTGGCCCTGAGACCAACTCTTCTGGCCCTGTTGAGACTCACTTTTGAATTCAGTCTGTTTACACACAATGAAAAGTTGTGGACCAAAAGCTTTGGATCACACACCCTAGCAATCTTTGCAGTGTTCATTTGCTTAACAAGTGCCTTCTCCATAAACCTACTGTGGGTCAGCTAGATTCAAAAGTATGCCCAACAGAAGAGTCCTGATGGCTGTGTTGATCCCCATGGGGACTCACCTGAAGAGAGAGGCTCTGGAGACAGTGCTGGACGCCAGAGGCCTGATGGAGTGCTGGCTCTTCAGGGCCAGGGAAAGGATGAATCTTTCGAGGTGAATGAAGAGGCAGATCTCAGAAGTGCTTCTCCCTGAAATTATTTCAAAGCCTTCCTCAACTTCCATAGAAAGCCACGTGCTTCTCATGCCCAGAATCACTATTTGTCCTTTTACGCCTGGAATTATCAGTGCCTTCTTGTTGTCATTTAGTCCCTAAGTCGTGTCTGACTCTTTGTGACCCCATGGACTGTAGCCCGCCAGGCTTCTCTGTCCATGGGACTCTCCAGGCAAGAATACTGGAGCGGGTTGCCATTTCCTTCTCCGGGGTGGGGGGCGGGCATCTTCCTGACCCACTTCTCTTGCATTGGCAGGTGGATCCTTTACCACTGAGCCACCAGTTAGTTCCCTGAAAACCATTTAAACCAGCCTCCTGGTTTCTTGTTCATCTTGAGATCAGGCCGGAAGGAATCAAGGAAATCCTGCCTTATTTAACTGTTAGTGGCCTTACTTCAAAGCAATGAGCCAATTATCGACTCTAAAATGGGTCTAAAATACTTAGTTTTATTTCACGGGGTCATACCTGTTAAGTTCTCTCTGATCAGAGCAGCAGCGACACCAGAAACCAGGCTGATGGTGCCCTCTGGTGATCAAACAGCGACATGAGCCTTTGAAATTCTGGAAGCTGGGGCAGGGGGAGGAAATTAATTAATGCCCCCAGGAGAGGAACCGTCTTTGATACACCCTGATAATCCTGTTCTTGTCTGAGACGCGGAGAGTCCAGCACCACTGCCCTGGAAACGTGGCCTGGTAGCCCAGCATCATCTTGGGGGTTTGTGGGCCGGGAGGTCAAACCCAGCCTCTTGTTACATTAATTAGTTACATTAATATAGAATGTCACTCTACTCCCCTGCGCCGGAGAGAACAATGCCCCACGGACCCACACTCAGCATGCCCTTTATATCCCGGCTGAGACGAGGCTAAGGAGACTGTGTAGTGTAGATGCATTGGGTATTGGGTATAAAGTGATTAAAGAGGCAAGCACTGAGCCTGGGGTGGGGAGGGGTTGGGGAGGAAACAACCCCAGAGAGGCCAAAGCCTGTGCTCTGGCCTCCATGCGTCTGCACGATGGGGAGTCCAGTGCCCAGCCTGACTTCCTCCCAATCAGCAGGGATGCAACCCATCAAAAGGTACCTACAATCCTCCTGCCTCCTCCTTGGAATGGCCCAGCCAGCAGCAAACGCAGCATGTGAACTTGGCCCAGAGGAAGTGGGTGCCCTCTAGAATGGGCCTCCATTCTGGCAGTGGGCATCTCCATGGCAACCACCAGAGGATGGATCCTGCCCATCCAATTGTTCCAAAAATCATGACAATGGGCTCTAATGGTCCAAGGGATGAGGAAGTAGTTTTTCTTCTGATCGTGTAGCTTCTGCAATGCTTAGAAAAATGAAGGAATCATGTGACTCTATAGGCATTTTTCACCAAAGATGTATTTTTATGAAACTTGAATGGGACATAGGTTGAAGTTGTCTATGATCAAAGCCTAGAGAATTCTGGATTGTTAGAAACAAAACAACAGTCAACCTGACTGTTCTTTCCTGGAAATGAAATTAATGATGATAATAATAATATCATTGAGTTTTGACTGAAAATATAAGTGCTTTTAATACATTATTCATTCATTGAATGTGCCAAGCATGGGATATACCACAGTGGACATGTCTTTGTGAAACTTACGTGCTAGTCAGGGGAGGCAGACAACAACCAAGTACGTAAGGAAAGGCCGTTTCAAATCGTGATGAGAGTTACGTAAACAATAAAGCATAGTAGTGTGACAACGGTGTTCAGGAATGGCCATTTTTGATGGGGTGGTCAGAAACGAGCTCTTTGTGGAGAGGATATTTTCTCTGAGGCCTAAATGAGGAAAAGAAACTCGCCACACAAATCTGATGGGAGAGCCCTCTGGGCCAAGGAAACAGCACGTGCAAAGGCCCGGAGGTGGGAAGAAGTTTGGCATGTCTGGGAAACAGAAAGACAGAATCCTTCTAACTGCCCATGACATATTCTTGTTTTGTTGTTGTTCTCATTTTGCAGATGAGAAAAAGCTAGAGAGGTAAGTAGCTCCAGACCCTGTAGCTCAAGAGACGGAGCTGGGACCCCAGTTGGACTTCCCCGCAAGAGACCAGCCCTCTCGAGGGAGGGCATGCTGTCCTTCATGGGAGAGGACCAGGGGCTGAAGCCCTTGGATGGCAGTGATGTCCCAATTCCCCCAGCTTCCCATGTACCTGGTGACCTCGCTGGTTTTTTGTGAAATGTTCACCTTCTCTTCTCCTTGAGGCTCCTTCCCTATGGCTCTTCTCTCTCTCCCAACTCAGGGGCAGCTCCAGGAAAGAAGGGATCCTGCATTCATTTTTCAAAACCAGTGAGATGAACGGGCTGAGAGGTGCAGAGAGATGTGTGAGACAGCAGAGGAAATCTGACCTGTCGCATCCCTTTCAGGAGAAGAAACTTTAGGGTGAGAGGAGGTCATTTAGTTCATCCTTCTGCCACAGAGCAGGCGGACGTTGCGGGAGTGGGGGGACTCAAACAGCTTCAGGTAGATAAAAATCTCGTCCTACTGTAAGGAGCAGGGGCTAAATATCTCTTCATAGATGGAACTTGCTGATTGTATAGGAGAAAATCTATAAATGCAAAAAAATGATTGACAAATAAATACACCCAACTAAATTTAGAGTAGAAATACAGCAAAGCCAATCCTGTGTTCAAATGTATTGACCGGAATGGAAAATATCCTTCCCTGCATACTTTTAACTCACCCTCTGGGTTTTCCCCTGAGCTTGGGGCATCCCTTGGAATAGTAATAAGTGCAGTCGCTCAACTGAGTCTGACTCTTTGCGACCCCATGGACTGCAGCACGCCAGGCCTCCCTGTCCATCACCAACTCCCGGAGTTTACTCAAACTCATGTCCATTGAGTCGGTGATGCCATCCAACCATCTCATCCTCTGTCGTCCCCTTCTCCTCCCACCTTCAATCTTTCCTAGCATCAGCGCCTTTTCCAATGAGTCAGTTCTTTGCATCAGGTGGCCAAAGTATTGGAGTTTCAGCTTCAGCATCAGTCCTTCCAATGAATATTCAGGACTGATTTCCTTTAGGATTGACTTCATTGGAATTGTAACAGTAGTAGCTAACTTAACTGAGGGCTATGAAATGTCAGACTTTGGCCCCAAATACTTCATGATAAATTTTGAAGCAAGTCCAGTTATTATCATTCTACATATTTTAATGAGCAAAGTCTTACTTAGCTCTTACTCTGCTTCAGGTACCATTGTAGTCCTTTCCACATATTAATTCACTTAATCCTCATTGCGCTCTTATGTGGTAGGTATTACTAACTCCATTTTATGGATGTGAAAACTGAGGCTAAAGGCAATTAGGATGAGCCTCATTTAACTTCTATGCAGAGTACATCATGAGAAATGCTGGGCTGGAAGAAGCACAAGCTGGAATCAAGATTGCCGGGAGAAATATCAATCACCTCAGATATGCAGATGACACCACCCTTATGGCAGAAAGTGAAGACGAACTAAAAAGCCTCTTGATGAAAATGAAAGAGGAGAGTGAAAAAGTTGGCTTAAAGCTCAACATTCAGAAAACTAAGATTATGGCACCTGGTCCTATCACTTCATGGGAAATAGATGGGGAAACAGTGGAAACAGTGTCAGACTTTATTTTGGGGGGCTCCAAAATCACTACAGATGGTGACTGCAGCCATGAAATTAAAAGACGCTTACTCCTTGGAAGGAAGGTTATGACCAACCTAGATAGCATATTGAAAAGCAGAGACATTATTTTGCCAACAAAGGTCTGTCTAGTCAAGACTATGGTTTTTCCAGTGGTCATGTATGGATGTGAGAGTTGGACTGTGAAGAAAGCTGAGCACTGAAGAATTGGTGCTTTTGAACTGTGGTGTTGGAGAAGACTCTTGAGAGTCCCTTGCACTGCAAGGAGATCCAACCAGTCCATCCTAAAGGAGATCAGTCCTGGGTGTTCATTCGAAGGACTGATGTTGAAGCTGAAACTCCAATACTTTGGCCACCTCATGCGAAGAGTTGACTCATCGGAAAAGACTCTGATGCTGGGAGGGATTGGGGGAAGGAGGAGAAGGGGACGACAGAGGATGAGATGGCTGGATGGCATTACCAGCTCGATGGACATGAGTTTGAGTAAACTCCAGGAATTGGTGATGGACAGGGAGGCCTGGCGTGCTGCGATTCATGAGGTCGCAAAGAGTCGGACACGACTGAGCGACTGAACTGAACTGAACTAAGTAATTTGCCTGGGTCATAGACCTAGCAACTGAAGAAGCAGGTTCAAGTTCAAGCTGCCTTCAGAGACTTCATCCTGAGTCTATTTACAGCTGTTAAGGGGAGTTTTTCATCTAAGAGACTGATAGGGTAGGAGGGCAGATTCTCACTCAACATCCCGTGGCCTGCAGCCGCCTGCCACCAGCTCCACCCGGCAGAGGGTAGTAGGAGCCTGACCCCAACCCTGCCTCCCCCCAGGCCAGGAAAACATTTCTTGCCAGAAGGTTCTCCCAGGTAGGGAGGCTCCCGGCCCCGCCCTGGTCTCTCCACACCTCTCAAATTCACCTATGCACCTTCAAATGAGCGTTTTTCACATCTGATCTTCCCATATCTCTGTCACAGTCTCCCGCCTCAGCCCAGCTACCCCAGAGCTGCCAGAGACTTCCTCCTGGAACCCTCCAACCCTCCCACTGCTATGAAAGGCTCCCCTGACTCTGCAGAGAGAGACCTGCAGGGCCCGCCTAGGTCCGGCCCCCACTTGCCTCTGCAGGCCGGTCTCACCCTCCCGGGGGGAGCCTCGGCTCCTCTTGTGCCCAAGTACTTCATTCCCTTTTGTTTTTCTGCCTTTCCTTTTCTTACATCTAGCATGCTTGGCCCCAGTCTCTTTTCTCCCTTCTGTATTGTTTGAGTGAGAGTGAAGTCGCTCAGTTGTGTCCTACTCTTTGCGACCCCATGGACTGTAGCCTATCAAGCTTCTCAGTCCATGGGATTTTCCAGACAAGAGTACTGGAGTGGGTTGCCATTTCCTTCTCCAGGGGATCTTCCCGACCCAGGGATCAAACCCAGGTCTCCCATGTAGGCAGACGCTTTACCTCTGAGCCACCAGGGAAGCATTGTTTACTCAACAATAAATGATAAGGAATTCCTGGGTGGTTCAGTGGTTAGGACTCCACGCTTTCACTGCCCAGGGCCAGCATTCAGTCCCTGGTTGGGGAACTAAGACCCCCCAAGCCGGGTGGGGCGGCCTATACCTGTGTGCTTATGTGTGGCAGTGGTGGTGGTTTGGTTGCTAAGTCGTGTCCAACTCTTGCAACCCTGTGGACTATAGCCCTTCTGGCTGCTCTGTCCATGGGATTTCTCAGACAAGAATACTGGAGTGGGTTGATATATATGGGTGTATATATATACATATATACACACCAGTGAAGCCCATATATACGAGCTTCCCCCGTGGCTCAGCGGTAAAGAATCTGCCTGCAATGCAGGAGATGCGGGTTTGATCCCTGAGTCAGGAAGATGCCCTAGAGGAAGGCATGGCAATCCACTCCAGTATTCTTCCCTAGAGAATCCCATGGACAGAGGAGCCTGGCAGCCTTCAGTCCACGGGGCTGCAAAGAGTTGGAGACAACTGAAATGACAGCGTGTGTGTGTGTGTGTGTGTATACAGTGATAAATGATAAAGGCGTTTCCTAGGTACTAGCCACCACTTTTTAGGGGGTTTTAAGTATTTATTTTTATTATTTATTTGTTTGATTGCACCACATCTTAGCATGCGGGATCTAGTTCCCTGACTAGGGATCGAACCCTGGTCCCCTGCATTGGGAGCCCAGAGTGTTAGCCACTGGACCACCTGGCAAGTCCACTAAGCGTCATTCTGACTTGTATCATCTTACTTCTCACCTATAGGATGTATACGACTATCATCCCCATTTTTCAGATAACATTCCCAACAGTAGTGGCAGAACCTGGATTACAGCTTGCTCTAGGACACCAGTGTCGTAGCTCCTAACCCTCACACAGTCCCCAGGGCTGCTTCCAGCATGAAGTGCTCCGAGGTTCTCCTCTGTGACGACGTACCCAGCGCCCCTGCAGAGTTAATACATTTCTTCCACTTCCCTTACATGCACGTCTAGAAAAGCGTTGTCCTGGGAGCACTCTCTCCCTCGGTAACTGCTGCTCGCTTTGACCCCCAAGTTTAACTGGAACTTAATGGTCATTCAATGATGCTGGCCAAGCTCATTGGTCAAATGAAGACGCAGGACTCCGGAAGGCTGGGTCCATTGCCGGTCACACTGCCGGTGCCAAGTTGCACTCAGGCACAGGTTTCTGGTTCTCGGTGGTGGCTCCTCCTTGCTGGGTCACCACCTCACCTGCCCAGACCTCTCTGCAGACATGCATATGGCAGCTACATTCAGACAGTTCTTGTCTCTGAATGTAAAATGTAGAATGTAGCCATGAGAATTTTTTTTATTAATTCTCAAAAAATTCTCCTTTCTTCCAAAAGTCTCCATCATCTGTCACTGGTGTGATGACAGGCATCTGCAATTCTATTTAAAACATCTCCACCTTAATGTCTTTCTCTCTATAAAGGCAAATACCTTACAGGAAAGGGTAACAGACTAAGCTTTTCCAAGCTGGTCACAGGGTGAATTTTTGTGCTGGACACAGCTGCCTAATGACCAGGGCACAGAGCAGAGACAAAGGTCCCATGTCATGGGGGCAAGGGCAGGAGTGGTTCCTAACAGGAAGGAACACCCGGAAGGGAGAAAAGCAGGTTGACTTGAGAAATGATAACTAAAGTGAGGATTCCAGAAGCACCCAGCATACTAGGTATGTAGACAGTTATAATTGTGCACTGCACTCTGGTCTCTGCTTCCCTAAAAAAGAAGGTGCCTCAGTACATTTCCCCAGAATTGCTCCAAGACCCCTTCTGTCTCTCCCGCTCCTATGATCCTCGCCCCACTGCCTTGCTGATATCACAACATCTCTTTTGGACTCCACAGCTTGGTTCCTGCTCCAGAACCCTGGCTTTTGGATTTGCTACCCCAGCTTCTCCTCCTGGCTCCTTCTTGAGGATGTAATTCTGAGTCTCTGTTCTCCAATTGGATACATCCCAGTTTCGACATTGGCTCAGCTTTGCAAGATCTGCTCGAGCCAGGCAGGCCCCGGCTCCCATCACTCACCCCTGGGCAAAGTGGGATTACGTCCTGACGGATGACGACCGTGAATCATGAAGGGGACTTGACCAACACTCTGAAACAGAAGGCGGTAAGCTAGATGGGCAACGTGGTGCCAGCCGGTGACTTGGAGCAGCCTCAAGGTTCTTTCAAGATCAGGGGCCCCGTAGCATAAATAAGTAGAAATAATTTGGCTGTTTTATATTTTATATTCTGGTTGAATATAGGGGAATCTGAAATGATTGATTACAGTGATTTTATTTACACACCCATGCATGCACACATGCCCCCACATACACGCATACACAGGCATTTTGAGACTTTCATGGCAATCTCTAAGATAATATGCTTTTAAACATGTGTGGGCCCTCATGCGGATGCATTGTCTTCTGATGTAGCCTTTGACAGCTGGGTGCAGGGAGAGACGCCCACAGAGAATACAGGGTTGTTTGCTCCCAGGTGGGGAGGTAGCGAGCTGCTGTGGGTCCCCTGGCTTGCCTCCCAGCACTGAGCTTCTGTCCTCTCTGTCTTGTAGCAGCTGGGAATTGGGCACCAGGGAATAAAACTCCTCTGTTGGTCTTCCTCGATGGGGGCATCAGAGCCTGATCTTGGCTTAGAATTACTGGGGGAATATATTAAAAATCCCATCACCCAGGCTGTACTCCAAACCATTAATATAAGAATCTTCAGTGATGAAATTCAGTCATCAGTATTTGGAAACCACCCAGATGATTCCAGTAGGTAACCAAGGATGAGGACCACTACAAGAAAACTATGTTTCAGGTTATCATCATCATTACTAACATCATCTCCATCCTCATTTATTTAACTTCTTGCCACATCTTCCCTGGCGACTCAGTAAAGGATCTGTCTACAATGCAGGAGGCGCAGGTTCAATCTCTGGGTCAGGAAGGTCCCCTGGAAGAGGGCATGGCACCCCACTCCACTATTCTTGCCTGAAGAATCCCCATGGACAGAGGAGCCTGGCGAGTGGTCCGTGGGGTCACAATGAGTCAGATATGACTGAATCAACTGAACATGCACACACGCACACACATCTCCCAAGGCTACACATTTTGAATAGAAAAATCACTTGGCCAAGAATAATGCATCTAAGGATTTTTTCAATTCCATCACTAATTAGCTGTGTAATCTTAACTAACACCACAGCTACTAATGGTATGGATGCTGCTGATGATAACAGCTTACATGGATTGAGTCCTTACTGTGTGCTAGAAACTGTGCTAAGAACTTTATATACTTTAGTTCACTTAACTCTCACCCAGGAAAGTATTAGTTTATAGAAGAAGAAACTGAGGCTCAGAGAGGTAAAATCAATTGCCCAAGGTCATAGAATGCTGGAGACGTGGGTTTGATCCCTGGGTCGGGAAGATCCCTTGGAGAAGGAAACAGCAGCCCACTCCAGTATTCTTGCCTAGGAAACCCCATGGAGAGAGGAGCCTGTGCAGTCCATGGGGTTGCAAGAGCTGGACACAACTTAGGGACTAAACACCGCATAGAGTAAGTAGCAGAACCAAGATTCAAATTCAAGTTGTCATACTTAGGAGCTCGCATTCTTAACTGCTTTTCAATACCACCTCCCTCAATAACTTGCCCTGATAACAGAGCTGGTAAAGTTGAGAATACAAGATTCTCTTCCACGTCTGCCCAACTTCAAAGCTCACCCTTTAACTAGGACACTGTCCTACGTGTGTCATTGACACAAAAGTTAAGTCAGGTTGGTGTCTCTCCTCCTGACCTACTCTCTTTCCTGAAAGAAATATGGATGAAAAGAAAAAACATTTTCATGGCTAGAGAGAGTTAAATGATCTAATTCAGTGAAAAGGGTCTCTGCATTGAACTACAATTCAGGGGACAAGCAAGTGAATCTCCATCTAAATGTTCAGGGATTTCCATATATAAGAAGAAAAACACATGTCATAGGTAAGATTTAAGACCAGAAATTGTAGGTTTGCAGGCTGGTAAATTTTACTCACACTATATTCCATATGGCAATAGCAAGCCAAGTCTCTGATTTCTTTCATTTCTTTAGAGGCTATAAAAAGGGTATATACATTTGCAAAAATTTCACGTGATAGACAAACACAACCCCTGTCCCATAGTAGAAATTAGGTTGTGTTTTCAGATCTCCCCAGAAATAGGTACATAGGAATGTCTAAACTCATCAGGCAGTTTCATTTCAAGATGTTTTGGTGTCCTGGGTCAGAATCTCATGGGAATGTACATTCAGATGGTTCCTGGGAAGCTTCGAGGACCTCTAAGGCAAGGTCTGAAATTGATTAGAGCAATATATTCCAGGGACATGTTTTGTATGGCCTTCCTGGAGGAGACTGTCATCACTCTTGGCTGAGACCTGGGAGGTCACAGTAATTCACACTTGACAACAGGACCTGTTGGTAGGACTGGGCGAGAGTCCCACGGTCATCCCAGTGGTATGTGACCAAGGGATGGGTGTCTCTCCCTTTGCAACCAGGTGAAGAAAGTGCTTTCAAAACCTGCTCGCCCAAGACATTTCCTTACGGACTTATTCTAAGCAGGGCAGAGCGCAGAGGAGGAGGTAGGAGAGAGTCCACTGGAAGTTTATTCCTGCAGGTCTCAGACCACATCAGCTGCCTGTAATGTGAAAAGTGATGGAGAGAGATTTTTTTTAAAAAAAGGAGGGATGTACAAGAGAGAAAAAGATGTCTGTTTCATTCAGGAGTTTCGCTACTACAATCAGAAGGAGAGGTTGCCAAAACTAGGGGTCCCCAACCCCAAGAGCGTGGACCATGCAGGAGGAGGTGAGCAGCGGGCAAGAGAGCAAAGCTTCATCTGTATTTATAGCTGCTCCCCACTGCTCACAATACCACCTGGGCTCTGCCTCCCACTCCGTGAACTCAATAAATGTAACATGCTTGAATCATCCTGAAACCATCTTCCATGAAACCGGTCCTGGGTGCCAAAAAGGTTGGGGACCCGTGGCCTAAAGTAATGAAAAAGAAACATTCAAGCTGTACTCCATTTAAGCCAAAAATCAGATTGGTCTCTCTTGTTCATTCATGGGTTCATTGACACATTCAACCAATACTGAGCCACCAAGTTGGAGGTACAGTAGCAAACAAAAGTCCCGTCCTATGACTCATTTGAAAAGACCCTGATGCTGGGAAAGATTGAGGGCAGGAGGAGAAGGGGACGACAGAGGATGAGATGGTTGGATGGCATCACCAACTCAACGGACATGAGTTTAAGTAGACTCAGGGAGTTGGTGATGGACAGGGAGGCCTTGCGTGCTGCAGTTCATGGGGTTGCAAAGAGTGGGACACGACTGAGTGACTGAACTGATTAACTGATGAGGATTACAGTCTAATGGGGGAGATGGACAATAAACAAAATAACCAAATAGACACATGCTATGATGTCAGGTGAGGATAGGAATCATAAGTTCAGTTCAGTCGCTCAGTCGTGTCCAACTCTTTGTGACCCCATGAACCTCAGCACACCAGGCCTCCCTGTCCATCACCGACTCCAGGAGTTTACCCAAACTCATGTCCATTGAGTCGGTGATACCATCCAACCATCTCATCCTCTGTCGTCCCCTTCTTCTCCTGCCTTCAATCCTTCCCAGCATGAGGGTCTTTTCCAATGAGTCAACTCTTTGCACCAGGTATCATAAGTTTATAATAAGTTTATGATAGGTATCATAAGTTTAAAAAAACAGAACAGAATAAAGCATTGGGAGGGGGGTCCAGCAGGATGATCTGAGGACATGAATTTTGAGCAGAGCCCTGAGCTGGTGAGTAGCCCTGCTCTGCCAGAAACAGCTCTTCAGGCAGAAGGAAATGTGAAGGCAAAGGCTGGGAGGCGTGAAAGCCTTGGCTCATTGGAAGCAAGTCATCACAGTCAGGACCTGCTGGACCAGCTCAGGGAAGCGGGCCACCTGTATCTGAAACCCGGGCTTCTCTGAGTTCTTCCTGCACTGTCCATATCTAGAGCCCTTTCATACATCGCTGCATATAATGATGACTTGATATCCCCAAGACACGATTGACTTGCAGCTAGGTAGTGCTGACCGACCTGTGGATGGGCCCCATCATCACGTGATAGATTAACACCACAGATTAACATGTTTTTATAAGCTGCACATATATTTGTACATGTGCCTTATTTTTGTGGTATATTTTCCAAGAAATATGCCATAGATTTTTAACGTACTGGGAAATGGTCACTTTATTTTACTCCAGACATCTCAGTATAGTACAAATGATGACAGAAAGATTCATTTGTTCAGGCTTGTTTTTTGTCTTGATACTAGGGGATAACCAAAAAAACATATTTTTTATCATTTGTATCTCTCCTTCATTTCACTGGAGGGCAACCCCCAGGGCCTTGTAATAATCTGGTGGACCTGCCTATCTCCTACTGAGCTTAGCTCAGATAATGCCTGGTAAACCCAACACAAAAGTGAAAGTGTTAGTTACTCAGTCATATCCAACTCTTTGGGGCCCCATGGACTCTAGCCCTCCAGGCTCTTCTGTCCATGGGATTCTCCAGGCAAGAGTACTGCAGTGGGTTGCTGTGTTCTCCTCCAGGGGATCTTCCCAACCCAGGGATCGAACCCACATCTCTTGTGTCTCCTGCACTGGCAGGCGGGTTCTTTACCACTAGTGCCTCCTGGGAAGCAGCGTGATTCCTGGGAAACAGCCCAACAATGCCCTTCAGGGCTCCCTCGTACCATCTTCATTCCTCTTGATAACATGGTGGCTTTTTCCTGAAAGGACAGCTTGTCTTCCTTTTCTTTTGCATAATTATAAACTGCCACAACCTTTTCCAAGAGCCCAAGGCAGGTCCTCTTCAGCATAAGGATCTCTATGCTCGGCCACCGCCACTGTTTCCTGCTGTAACATTCTGGGAGAGGAAGTGGAGGGGGCGTTTCGGATATGTTGTACGTGTGTTTGTACACAGCAGATATTTGCACATGTTTGTGCTGTGTGTGGGCTTCCCAGTTGGTGGTTGTGGTAAAGAACTCACCTACCAATGCAGGAGACCTGGGTTCAATCCCTGGGTCGAGAAGACCCCCATGGAGGAGGGCATGGCAAGCCACTCCAGTATTCTTGCCTGGAGAATCCCATGGACAGCAGAGCCTGATGGGCTACAGTCCGTGGGAATGCAAAGAGTCGGACACAACGAAAGCGACTTACCATCCACGCAGGTGCTATGTAGAAAAATACATACAGTATATACAGTGTCTAATGCTGTGTGTACATTTTAAAAATATGAGGCTCACTTTTTATTCAATGCAATATTAAGATTAAATCAAATGTTGAATTTTTTAAATTAAAATTTTAAATATATTAATATCTTTATAATTTATAATATCTGTAACTCCTCTTGCTGAGTGACTTTTAATGACTTTTACATAAATTGTAATATATTAAATTACCAATGAAAATCAACTGATATAAATATTGAATAATAATATCAATGTGATCAAATTTTTCAAAACATCATTCAGTTATTCTGCCAACAAAAATATAACAATTGGAAAGTAACTTCTTAAAATTATTTGTAGTGAATTTAACTTTTTATTTTAACTCAATATGAGAAAGTAGCTTTAGCTGCTAGATATTCATTTGATACTGCATTAATAGACTTTTTTCCAGCACTTGACTTAATTACTGGTGGAATAATTTTTGTAAAGAGATTTATAAACAATAAACAGATTTTTATTCAGTTAACTCTTTGTATTTAATTCTCAAAGACAAAGGCTCTAAGGGGCAAACGCAAACGGTATTCACAAGGCAGCTAATCTCAGCCAACAAGCACAGATAGGCCACCTCTCCAAATGCAATTCCCAGATGGTGCAGTCAATCGAGAGGAAGATCTCCAGTCACAGCCGTCTCATCACCATAGTTTTGTAGCACTAATCTTCCATACATTTTGTGCATTTTCTGTGAAGTCAATGTCAAAGGTGCTGGTATCCAAGAAAACCCATAGAGAGAAATTAAATAGGATTAAGATTTTGTCAAATAGAGTTGACCTTTGGAGGGCCACAAAGGATTGTATTATTTTTTTTTTTGACATCCAAGAACCAGTGTTCACCTTCTGAGGTGCCCCATTGCCCTAAATTGTGAGTTCCTCAGTCATAAGGTCTGGGTCCTTTTCATCCCTGTATTCCATCCTCAGCAGAGAGAACTTCATAGAGTTGATACTCTTTAAATATTTGATGAGTGAGAGAAGGAGAGAGGAAGGTAATGACTGAGTTAGTGAAACAACCTGTGCTCAGATGCTCAGTCCTAGCCCACTGTTTGCAACCCCACTAACTGTAGCCCATCAGACTCCTCTGTTCATGGATTCTCCAGGCGAGAATACTGGAGTGAGCTGTCATTTCCTTCTCCAGGGGACCTTCCCAACCCAGGGGTCAAACCCCGTCTCCTGCATTGGCAGGTGGATTCTTTACCACTAGTGCCACCTGGGAAGCCTAGAGAAACAATAAATATTGTTAATCTGAGAGACTGTTGTACACTGGAGTCCTCAGTGGAAGAATGATGAAGGCAAAGGAAGAAAGAGAGGACATTCTTGGAAGGAGAAGCAGGGAAGGAGGGGCAAGGAGTGGTTTTCAAGTAAGTGAGAAGAGATCTGGGCCCGAGGGTGATAAAGTTCTGTGTTGGAGAGGCAGCGTGGCCTGGCAAGAAAAGCAAGCGTCTCAAAATGAAAGCTCTTTGCTTCACTTCCAAATCTAACATTGATTGGCTAAGATTTTAAGCAATTTAGTAACTTCTATCTCAGTTTTCCAACTTTTAAAATGGTGAAGATAAATGTGTTTCTTATAGAAATGATCAGAAGTAAATAAGATGTCAAAAGCTCTGCAAAGGAAAAGTAAGTATAAAATGTATTTATTGAGCCTGACGTGTGGAGAGATATGGAGGGGCCAGGCTATGACAAGCCTCAAATGCCACGTGGAGATGCAGAATGGACTCAAGGGGAGCACCACTGTTACAGTTATTGGAAAGAACAAGGAGACTAATGTTTATTGAGTGGCTGCTCTGTGTTAAGCACGTATCTCTTACCTTATGTAATCTCCTGAGCCAATCTGTAAAGTAGATCCTGATATTGTCATTTTGCAGCTGAGAACATGAAGGCTCAGGAATATTAAAGCTGTTAGACTATTAAAGCTGATAGAATTGTTGACGGATTGGGTAATGGCTGCCAGGGGAAAGGAAGGAACGATGAATGATTCCTAGGTTTTTGCTTTATCACCAGAAGAATAATATTGCTACTTACTGAAACTGGGAACACTTGGCAGGAAGAGGTAGGGGCACAAGTTTAGAACTTGGTGTGGACATGTTGAGTTAGACATGGCTCGGAGACATTCAGATGGAGGAGAGTAGGACATTGGAGAGATTAGAGTTGGAGCTGGGGACTCATCAGTATAAATGTTGTGTTTCTTTCTTTAAAACCATGTTACTGAGAATACTGAAGGAGTTATGGGTAGAGAGGGAGAGAGGAGTGATTTTAGGAGAATGCCACATGTGGAGATTGGGAAGAAAGAACAAGTGGAAGCACGTGGTGCCCTGGCAACCAAGTGAGTCGAGTATTTTGAGAAGGAAGGGGTCACCAACTGTAGGGATTGGTGTCACAGATGCTGCAGACAGGGAGAAGATGAAGACTAGGGTGGACCTTGGTGGCAGCACGGAGGTGACTGGCAACTTCGTCGAGAGGGATCTCAGGGGAGTGATGGCAATACTGTGCTGTGCTCAGTCGCTCAGTCATGTCCGATTATTTGCGACCCCATGGACTGTAGCCCACCGGGCTCCTCTGTCCTTGGGGACTCTCCAGGGAAGAATATTGGAGTGGGTTTCTATGCCCTCCTCCAGGGGAATCTTCCCAGCCCAGGAATTGAACCGGGGTCTCCTGCTTTGCAGGCAGATTCTTTACCAGCTGACCTACCAGGGAAGCCCAGTGATGGTAATAGACCCCCTGAAATTAGAGAGAATTGAGGAAAGTGTGAGATGAGCAAGAGGCAGTGAGTGTAAACATTCCTTTGCAAATTCTTGCCAGAGAAGGAAAAGGGGCTGTATCCAGAAGGGAAGGTTGGGTCAACAGAGTTTTTTAAAATGTGGAAGATGTTACAGAATGTTGATATGCAAAAGGAAATGATGAACTAGAGAAAGGTTGATGAACCAGGAAACGGAGGGGAGACGTAGATGAGTGGAGGGGTTCCGCATGAGACTAGAAACAAAAAACCAACAAAATTTATCTTTCATAATGAGAGGGAAGGCAGGACATGTGGGTCGATGTACAGACAGGTTGTTCCAGTGGCAGACAGAGGAAGCAGCTCTCTTCTGACTGCTTCTATTTTCACTTCTCGGTGTTGTGAGAGTAGAGGTCCTAATGAAGAGTGAGGAAGGGGAAGGGGGGACAGTTGTTTAAGGAAAGAAGGAAAGTATGAAATAGTTGTCTTGGGGAAAAAAGAATGAATTGACAAGAGAAAGAAGGTAAGCGCACCAGCTGGTGCAGAGGGCCTACTTGAGATTTAAGTGTCATGAGTTTAAAGAAGGAAAAATCAGCTTGTGCCTCTTCCCCATGTTGAGTTAATTGCTGGGGTGCATGCATGGCAGAGTTGTCAGAGAGCTGGATTCAATTAGAGCTGAGATGTTTCCAGTGTCATGGAGTAACTGAAAGAACAAGAATTTGAGGGCACATGTAAGAGACTGGGGCTTCCCTGGTGGTGCTAGAGGTAAAGAACCTGCCTGCCAATGCAGTAGACAGAAGAGACTTGGGTTCTATCCCTGGGCTGGGAAGATTCCCCTGGAGGATAGAGCATGGCAACCCACTCCAGTATTCTTGCCTGGAGAATCCCACGGACAGAGGAGCCTGGTAGGCTACAGTCCATGGGGTTGCAAAGAGTCAGATACAACTGAAGTGACTTAGAACGCAAGTAAACTGGTTCCAACTAGGAAAAGGAGTACGTCAAGGCTGTATATTGTCACCCTGCTTATTTAACTTATATGCAGAGTATATCATGAGAAACGCTGGGCTGGAAGAAGCACAAGCTGGAATCAAGATTGCCAGGAGAAATATCAATCACCTCAGATATGCAGATGACACCACCCTTATGGCAGAAGGTGAAGAGGAACTCAAAAGCCTCTTGATGAAAGTGAAAGTGGAGAGTGAAAAAGTTGGCTTAAAGCTCAACATTCAGAAAATGAAGATCATGGCATCTGGTCCCATCACTTCATGGGAAATAGGTGGGGAAACAGTGGAAACAGTATCAGACTTTATTTTTGGGGGCTCCAAAATAACTGCAGATGGTGACTGCAGCCATGAAATTAAAGGATGCTTACTCCTTGGAAGAAAAGTTATGACCAACCTAGATAGCATATTGAAAAGTAGAGACATTACTTTGCCAACAAAGCTTCGTCTAGTCAAGGCTATGGTTTTTCCTGTGGTCATGTATGGATGTGAGAGTTGGACTGTGAAGAAAGCTGAGCACCAAAGAATTGATGCTTTTGAACTGTGGTGTTGGAGAAGACTCTTGAGAGTCCCTTGGACTGCAAGGAGATCCAACCAGTCCATTCTGAAGGAGATCAGCCCTGGGATTTCTTTGGAAGGAATGATGCTAAAGCTGAAACTCCAGTACTTTGGCCAGCTCATGCGAAGAGTTGACTCATTGGAAAAGACTCTGATGTGGGAGGGATTGGGGGCAGGAGGAGAAGGGGACGACAGAGGATGAGATGGCTGGATGGCATCACTGACTCGATGGATGTGAGTCTGAGTGAACTCTGGGTGTCGGTGATGGACAGAGAGGCCTGGTGTGCTGTGATTCGTGGGGTCACAAAGAGTCGGACACGACTGAGCGACTGAACTGAACTGAACTGAAGAGAGTGACTACCATCACAGACTACAGAATCCATGCTGGGTAAAGAGAGAAACAAGGAGGTTGGGAGGGAAAAGAGGCAGTGGTGAGGGACAGTGAAAAAGTGGTAAAGTCAGTGGGTTTGAGATGCTGATAAGAATAAAGAAATGTTGGTGTGGGAGTACTAATCAAAGGGATGAATGTGGGATGCTGAAAAATCACAATTTTGAAGGCGGTGCAGTTACTGAGAATAGCAAGTTTTCGGATAAGACCATGGGGGGTAGGTGGATTAATAGGGGCTGCAAGAAAAGGCATGGGAAGTGACAAGGTCAGGGGACTGAGGCCAGGATGTTGAGTGGATTATCTCTGTGGATGCTGAGGCCATCAAATGTGATGACAGTGGGGAAGACTCAGAAATGCAGCTTCAGGGATCCTGTCACAGTGTTTTGTGATCCCCATGATGTTCATTCTTTATGTAGGAATCCCCATCTCTGCAGCTGTGCTGAGTTTCCATTCCTCGCAACCATAAAGCCATAACGAGTTCACCAGGAGCTCCTCCTATTTTCCATTAAAAAAATAAAATAAAATTGACTTTCTATTTTATCTCCCCTGAATTATGCTGACTAGAGCTATCAGGAGAGATGAGATGAGGTTGGGTCCTAAAGTAGACAAGCAAAGGAGGAGACTGAACACATTCCTATTTATTTTTTGACAGTAGACTGGACCAGGTTGCTCTAGAATTACCCTGAACTTTGAGAGTACAAAATACCTTGAACTTTGAGAGTTTTAAGATACTTGAAATCTCCTTTATTACATACTCTAACCATGGTGGGTACAGACTGTGCTTGACACATGCAGGTCAACCACATTGTGCTTTTTAAATTCTACTTTTAAACTTTGCTCTTTGTCTTAGATCCCTAAATATCATCCTTTTTTGCCAAAGAACTACAAAAAGTTTCCAGTCAGCTCATACTGGGTTCTATTGATTCTGGGACAAGATTTATGATGAGTTACAACTCAATTGAATCACTTAGAAAAAAATCATTTTCAAAAAAAAAAAAAAGAAACAAAGGAATAAATGAAAAAATATACACAATGATGTCATTTGCCAGATTTTGTTTCACTGAGACTCATTGGCACATCATTGGATGGGATTGAAATTTTCAACAACCCCTGTGTTTGGGCTGCCTTTGATAGAATGAAACCTTCAGGGAAATGTAGCTGTAGCTGTCCTTCCAAAATGAAAAGAGGTCATTCTCAGAAATGAATCCCTAAAATGGTTGCTTAATGTGTGGCAGATGTGCCTCACAAGCTGGAATAACATCCAAATGCTGGTCTTTCCCCTGTTTCTCTGCAGGAAAACCATGTAACAGAAATGGATTTATCTGGTGTATTATCACAAATGTTCTCTGGATGCTTAAGTGTCCCTGTGGGTTGGCCCAGATAACTTAGAAACAGCTGCTGCCCGACAGAACACATGGAAGAGACAAACAAGTGTAGCACATCCCAAGACAGAAACAAAATCCTAAAGGAAGTCCCCAAGCCCATCATGTCATCCAAAGGCATTTGGCATATGGAATTCTTGCTTTCCCGCCCAGTGATAGCACCAGCAGTTTGGGAGAGGTATTAGAACCCACGGCTCCTGTGATTCTCTGCCTTTTCTTCACCAAGGAGTCATAAAGGGATTCTGGACATAAGCCAGAAAACTTGCCTACACATTTCTATGTCCTAGAACTAACCACTCTAAAACCTACAGCTCTATGAGCCAAAGCACTAGCAGCCCCGGCCCAAAACAAATCCTGGCATGAAGAAGCTTTGTTTGTTTGGTGAGTTATTTTCAGAATGTGTGCTTAATGCCGCACTGTGCACGTGCATGCGTGTGTGTGTGTGTGTGTGTGTGTGTGTGCGTGTGTGCACGTGTGCATGTTTAAGCTCTTTTAGGTCCTGAGGCTTTCTATGAAGGAGGGGAGGGAGGCAGGAAGACTAACCTCAGTTCCTGGGTGAGAAACTGAGATGTGAAAAATAGAAGTTAATATCTGTATTAATTAGAAGAAAACTAACACATGATGGAGAGTTCCTTAAAGGTGCAAACTATATCCTATTTATCTTTGAGGTGTTTTGAGGATTAAGAACTAGTATATGACTTGAACGCAAATTGCACGTTGGAGGAATTTTGGTTGAAATTAAATGTGTTATACCTACAATGCTGCAGGTACATATATTGTCTCATATGATCCTGGAAACTATTCTATCAGATAGATGTCATCACCCCCATTTTATAGATAGGAAAGCAAACTCAGAGACGTTCAATAACTTTTTTGAGGTCACGCACAACTGGTAGAGTACACTCTGTAAATATCAAGTCTTGACTTCTCTCCTGATCATTCTTGTAAATTAGCAATTTTACTAAACTCTGCTCAAGGCAAGCGTTGACCACAGCACTGAAACTGTGTTTGTCTGCCTGTCTTTGCACCCAGAACATGAATTTCATGAAGGCAGGAGCTTTTCTTAGGTGGTACCTTTAAAGGAGAACACTGTACCCCGGGGCTGTTGTCTTATTTCCCTTTGTATCCTTAGTGTCTGGCTCAAGTCTTGGCCTGTGGTAGATAATTATATAAACAGGTGGGAGGGAAGATTCAAGAGGGAGGGGACATATGTATACCTATGGTTGATTCATGCTGATGTTTGGCAGAAACCAACAAAATTCTGTAAAGCATTTATCCTTCAATTAAAAAACAAATTTAAAATTAAAAAATAAATAGACATGTAAAAATAAATAAAATTAAAACATAATGTGAGTAATAAAAACTTGAGTAAATCAATAAGCAAATTGATTGTGAGTCTAAACTAATCTACACAGGAACAAAACTCTGGATATGATCTGCATTCAGAAATATCATACATATTGTTTAATGACTCTATGAGTCTCACCGTGAAAACGATTTCTCAGTGATTACTTCTTCCATCCCTTTGACCATGTATTGTTGTGGAGACATGACTGGAAAGAAGCAGGCTCTTTTGGGAACAGAACTCTCAAAGCTTTAGCACAAAAGAACTCTCAAAGGAGACCTCCAAGTATGACTAGGTCTGGTGATGGGGTCTTGTCAACCTCTCCAGTTTTCTCTCTCCAACTGTCTGCCACCTACTTTGCCATCACGGGTGTCCCAGACGACCTGTGGTCCTCCACCCCTGACTCCACATCAGCATCATCCAAACTCTGGCCTTTTTTTCTTTGTTCACATGGACCCCTTAGCACTGGATTCTTTTTTTCCTGCTCCATCGTCTGCCTGCTGCTGCTGCTGCTGCTGCTAAGTCGCTTCAGTCGTGTCCGACTCTGTGTGACCCCATAGACGGCAGCCCACTAGGCTCCTCTGTCCCTGGGATTCTCCAGGCAAGAATACTGGAGTGGGTTGCCGTTGCCTTCTCCACCATCCTCTGCGTGCTGCTGCTGCTGCTGCTAAGTCACTTCAGTCGTGTCCGACTCTGTGTGACCCAATAGACGGCAGCCCACCAGGCTCCCCTGTCCCTGGGATTCTCCAGGCAAGAACACTGGAGTGGGTTGCCATTTTCTTCTCCAATGCATGAAAGTAAAAAGTGAAAGTGAAGTCGCTCAGCAGTGTCCAACCCTCAGCAACCCCGTGGACTGCAGCCTTCCACGCTCTTCTGTCCCTGGGATTCTCCAGGCAAGAGGACTGGAGTGGGGTGCCACTGCCATCTCCACCATCCTCCGCCTACCCATCCCCAACTCCTATTTAATGCTTATGACTCAGTTTAGATGCTACCTCTTTTCAGAGGCTTTCCTGGATTTCTTTCCGGGCTGGCAAATACAGCTCCACTTGGTGTTCCCATGTATTCTCCTGATCACATTTCTGCCTTCCACTACGCTATGAGTTTCTCAGGGGCAAAAACTGTGACTTACTTATCTTTGTCTCACCATATCAATGGGAGCTTAGAAAAGAAAAAAAAAAAAAGGGAGAGAGAGGGAGAGAGAGGTTTTCCATAGATGATGAATTTGGGACAGTGAAACATCAGGAAAGAGGGTAGCAGTTTCCTAAAGTGGAAGACTACTTAAGGAAAGACTAAGCTGGCTGGAACATTTCAAAATATCAGAGGAAAGAATGTAATTACCATAGGACCAACAGAACGACAGAGACAGGAGGGAACAGAACGAACTTTCTTGGTATTTGCTGCCTGTAGCAAGGGAACAGGCAATAGTAGAAGCAATATGATTCTCCAGGTATAGACATCACTGGGGTTTTTATTTTCGTTACTTAAGTGATTCTTACAGCATGTGCTGGACTTTTTATAAGTTTAAATGGCTGAGCCAACTTTGCATAGTGCACATATTCTGTAGAAATGAATATTTATGCTGAGTTAGCTGGACAAATACACAACTCATTGGAGTTTCTTTCCCCAAAGCTATCAAAGTGAAAGAAAAGTCAAATCCATGTATAATGGGATTTGCTGAACCTTCATCCCAGGACCGTGCCAACGTGGGACTGGGAGAAAAGTGATTCTCTGTCTGTTAGGTGGTTAAAAAGTAGTTGCATAAAATCATCACTGAGTATCATTTTCATAGGGCCCCAATTCACTCACACCAAGTAATTCTAGAGTTAGGAACCTTTCCAGAGAATTCCTGAGGAGCTATACCGGGATAAAAGCTGGCCCATTGTGAATATAAAATGGCAATTTTATTTAAACAGTTGTAGCTCCTTGGGTCTCTTCTGGCTGACTCTAATATTGCTCCTTGTCTATATACTTTGGACACATTTTCACTTTCCTCTAGAAAGAGTTTTACTGCTTAATCATCTTCCTCTTGCCGCCTCTCCCTTCTCTCCGAGTTCTGTGTTGGAACAAGGGAATAATATTGGCTTGGGGGCCTGTTGATGAATTTCATAGCAAAGCCATCACTAATAATCCCTAATGTATGTTCCTACCTTTGGCACAATGACCAAGCCACTTAACCTTCCTACACCATCATATTTCCAGCTGTAAAGTTCAGTTGATAAGTCTTAATGCCTCAAGTTTCTCAAATGCTACATAGCCTCCCTACCATTTCTTTGCCCAGAGTGAGTAATGACTTTCAACAGCCAAATCTAAAAGGCTGACTTCAATTACTGTCCCACCTGTGACACTTCTCTGGCAAACATGGGCTTATAAAATGCACGTGACCTGGAAAATCTGTAGTACTGTTTTTGCAAGGTATTTCTAGTTTATGACCATGAATTGAGCTGATTACTCATTGGCCAAATAATCTCATCATCAGATTTAGCCATCAGGAGGAATGTGAACCTCATCCAATAATAGGTTATAACTTAGTTTTTGATTAGAGAGAAAAAATAGGTTGATTTATGCAGCCAGGAAACAGTTGTTGGGTATGTGTGATGTGCCAGGCATGGTGAAGGGTAGTAAAGGTATTGGTTGGTTATATTTTCCCTAATTGGTGAGAATGAGCTAGCCAAAAAGTAAAAGTCTCTTAGAGTTAGAGGTAAAGCGGTTCCCATGACAACGGGTGTTGACAAGGATGCTTACTGGAGCCCAGTGGGTAGTGTCTGAGCAAGGACTCCATCCTGGTTCCATTCTTCTGGTACCAGCTCCGGATGGCCATGACCTTATCCTTTTTCTCTACTGATCCCTTGGCCAGAGTAAAGGACAAAACCCACCTCTTTGGACACAAATGGTGTCCATGGTAGGGATGGCACAGCTGCTGAGCCTAGATTTGGAAACTTCCTTTACAGTCTGTCCTAAGAATTCCCCTCAAGTAATCATTTAGTCTTTGCAACCAACTGTCTTGAAACAGAAGCCAGTGTTTACTGCCTTGGTTGTTATCCCATTCTGTCCCTTCCTCAGCTCATCTTCAATGCCACTCACCATGAGATCTAATCATATCACTTTATGGCTTAGAGAGTTTTTTTTTTTTTTGGCTCCTGTGGATCCACCATGTCAAGTGCAAACAATTCAAACTGTTCATGTGAACTGAGGTCATTTCTACCTCTTTAATGAAATATATTACAGGGAGAAACCATAGCTAACCTTTACTGACAGCCTCATATGCGCCTGACATGATGCTAAATGCTTAATTCATTTTGTCCCCATAACAAGAGTATGAAATTTATATAGCTATTAGCCCAGTTTACAGATGAGCAAAATAAAGCCCAAAGAGGGGTAGTTACTGGCCCACAGTCAGCTGTCTCGGGGCAGAATTGGAAGTCAGACCTAGACCTGCCTGCTTGACCTCAAGCCTTCTCTGCCTGCCGCCTCTTGGCAGACGGACTAACAGTGACCCCCTTCCTCCTCATCCCCATCTTAAGAAGGTGGCCCAGGGCAAGAGGACAGGTGGGCATCCCCTGAAACCGTGTCCCTTTCCTCACGGTTCTTGACGTAGACAGAGACCTGCAGACCAGCTTGCCAGCTGAAGGCCAGAGTCCTGAGGGACTGCTGTGTGAAAGAGCAGGCCCCTTGGTTCTGAGAGACACTGACAGCTATGCTCGCCCACCACCCCGAGACAAGATAGGGTGTCATAGACGTGTGGTGTCATGCTGGCAGACACCTCCTTTGGACAAAGTAGAGGAGGCGTCCTGTGTGTCTTCGAGTTCATTTCTGCAAAGGTCTAATTTTCTTCCCCTACTATGCCCCCTTCTTCAGTGCCACTCACTGTGGGATCCGGTCACATTACAGCTCAAAGGGCTTCTCTGGCCACCATAGGTGCCCAAGCATGGCAATCCACATCACATGCCATGACCTCTTCCACTGTGGGGTCCATGGCACCCCCCTTGGGTTCTGTCGGGTCGAGGATTTTGTTTCATAATCCTGACTGCCACTAAACCCCTTGAGGACCCACGCAGCGTCCTATTGTCTTTGGCCCCGGGAGCCCGACCATGCGGTGAAGGGTTGAGCTCCATCCTCGGCTTTCTGAGCGGCCTTGCCTTGCACCAACCCACAGGTCACACCTCAGCCCAAAGCAGAGTGAACAAAGCCCCCCATCTGTGTCCCCAAAGCACCAGGTTTGCACCAGCAGAGCATTCGTGTTACAGATGACTGAGTGCCTCTCTGGCCCCTGCTATCTGACCCCTGGCTCTCCTCCCAGCCGCACCTTCTGGTTTGATCCACTCCAGCCTCACCAACCTCCCACCTCTTTTCCAAACCAAGCCCATTCCCACCTCAGCACTTGGTACACTCTGGAGAGTCTCTTCCCCCACTTTCTTCAGGCCACGTCTCAAGGGTCCCCTCCTCAGACAGGCTGCCCCCAGGCACCCTACCAAAATCACAACCCCGACCACCATTCTCCGGTCCCAGTTCTTCACAGCACTGACCCCTACGTACCAAATCATTACTTACTTCTTCATCAGTGGGATTGCTGTCACCTCCAGTAAAACATAGGTTCCTTGAGGATGGGAATTTTGTCTCTCCCCTCTCAGAACAGTGCCTGACACACAATAAGCACTTAATGAATATCTGTTGAATGAATGCACTTCCCTAAGGGACTGTGAGAGCCTCAAGAGCCAGCAGTGTGTCTTACTCACTCTTTAACCTCCAGCACCTAGTTACGGTGGGCCTAGGACAGATCGTGAGCCCGTCACTTGATTTATGATGTAGATTAGAGGTACACGGTGCAAAAAGGCACCGGGCCTTTCCTGAGTGCCCCGTGACAGGCCCCTGCTGTGTGCCTTGGGTGCAGGGCTTTGTTTCATGCTCACAACATCCTAAGGCAGTGGCTACACCTCCACTTGATGGGGCAGGAGACTCAGTGTCAGAGCAGAGGCCGTGTGTCCCCAAGTCACAGCTAGTGAGGAGCAGAGCTGGGATTCGAACTCAGCTCTCACACCAATGCCTCTATTTCTTCCTTCGCCTTGCCTCTCCTGAGACCCTGGCTACATTCAAACACATGGACATTTGATTCATATATAGTCCTGTAATTAATGAAGTAAATCAGAGTGAAAAATTCAAAAAACTTTTTTCTAAGGAAGTTATTTTACCGTCTCTGACTTTGAAATTTATTTTTCCCATAGGTCGGTGATATTTACAGCTTTCCTTTCAAGAGGAAATAGAATGTAAGTGATTATGATAATAAACAACAGTCATTGAAACTGATTGTGAATATAAAGTGCTGGATAAAGCATAGCAATTGTGAGGCATAAGTCGTTGTTATTGCCTTCAAATTAGCCACATCTTTCTCAGAAAAATTAATTAACTTGCTCTTGTGGCTCCTCTGCCTCAAACTCAGCATAAATTTATTGCTCAAAAAAAAAAAAACACCCAAGGGATTTTCAAATACACTCCACTCCCCAGGTCTCAATGGAAGACTTCCTTTTCTTATAGGTGAGCTTGGGTGTTTGGGCTGTGCCTTCCTGGAGTGTGAGCAAGGATGCAATACTAGACAGAACTCTTGCTTGAACTCTGTTCCGGGAGGACCATTTGGAGACTGGGGGCGTATTTTGCAAGAGGAGTGAAGCTTGGACTGATTTTATAAAATTACTGATTTTTAAATGTTTTGCATTTTCCTAGGTCTGAAGTCAGTAGCATTGCCAGATGACGCCGTTATCCCGGCGGTTGTCGTCCGTGTGCTCAGAGTCAGTTAAGGACATGTCAGGAGCCAACCAATCTGACTGTAGACATCTAGAGGCACTTGCTTGCGCTGCTTTGACTCAATAAAGGTTTTGCAGCGTGGTCACCCTGTCAATTAAAATGAAACAGCACAAAATGTAACAAAGGCTGCCCCTCTTGCTTAAGAGCTAACTTGTCTTGGTGTTAAATACAACCCGTGTACTGTTGACTTGTCAGTTAACATTGCCAGCCCCAAACCCTCACGTGGACTCCAGATCCATATGTCAGTATCTCCATTTAGATGTCTAATAGGCGTCTCAGAAGTCACACATCTCTGCACTTAACTGGCCCTTCATCTCACCCATCAAAACTAGTTTCTACCACTATTTGCCTCATCTCAGCAGGGGCAACCCTATGTTCCCACTGGCTCAAAACAAAAATCCTAGAGTCATCCTTGACCCCTCCCTTCTCTCACACAAGGCACCTGGTCTACCAGAGAGCCTACTGACTTTACCTTTGAAGTATACCCAGTCTGGTCCCTTCTCACCACCTTCACTCTGCCACTCTGGCCCTACCCATCATCACAGTTCATGTAAACCTCAACAGTTGTCTCTTACCTGATGCCCCTGTTTCTGCCCCTTGTACCCCACACCGCAGCATAGTCTCCAAAGTGATCTTTTAAACAAATGTCAGATCATGTTGTTCGACTACTCAAAACTCTCCAGTGGTCCCCCCATCACTCAGAAGATAAGTCAAATTCCTAATATGACTCTGGTGCCTTTATTACTTACCTAGGTCTTCTGTAATAAATTGCCACAAACTGATCACTTAAAAAAAAAAAAAAAAACAGAAATTTGTCCTTACAGTTCTATAGGCCATATGTTGAAGTCAAGGTGTTGGCAGGGCTGTGTTGCCTCTGGAAGCTCTAGGGGATAATACACTCCTTGCCTCATCCAGCTTTCAGTGCCTGCCAGCGGTCCTTGGCTTGTGACTCCACCTGTCACTGCTATGTCTTTCCATCACCTTGTCCTTGGTATATCTATCTTATAAGGATAGTGTGATTGCATACAAAGCCCACGTGGATAGTCCAAGATAACACTGCGGCTCCAAAATCACTGTGGATGGTGACTGCAGCCATGAAATTAAAAGTTGCTCGCTCCTTGGAAGAAAAGCTATCACAAACCTAGACAGCATATTAAGAAGCAGAGGCATCACTCTGCTGACAAAAGGTCCATATAGTCAAAGCTATGGTTTTTCCAGTAGTCAGGTGTGGATGTGAGGGTTGGACAATAAAGAAGCTGAGCACCAAAATTGATGCTTTCAAACTGTGATGCTGGAGAAGACTCTTGAGATTCCCTTGGAAAGCAAGGAGATAAAACCAGTCAATCCTAAAGGAAATCATCCCTGATTATTCATTAGAAGGACTGATGCTCAAGCTGAAGCTCCAATACTTTGGCCACCTGATGTGAAGAGTCAACTCACTGGAAAAGACCCTGATGCTGGGAAAGATTAAAGGTAAAAGGAGAAACGGGTGGCAGAGGATGAGATGGTTAGATAGCATCACTGACTCAATGGATATGAATCTGAGCAGACAGAGAAGGCCTACATGCTCCAGTCCCTGGAGCCACAAAGAGTCAGACACAACTGAGTGACTGAACAACAAGTCAAGATCCGTAGTCATATTTTTGTCATACAAGGCACTATTCACTCTTTTGACAATAAGAGAATATTCACAGGACCCAGGGGTTAGGACATAGTCGTATATTCTGGTGGCCATCATTCAATCACTATGGGTCCTGCATAGCCTGCCCTTGACTCCTCCCTGGCCTCATCTCCTGCTCCTACATACTTCCTGGCCTCCTTGCTGTGCCTTATGTGTTGCTGTTGTTGTTCAGTCACTAAGTCGTGTCTGATTCTTTTGCAACCCCATGGACTGTAGCCCGCCAGGCTCCTCTGTCCATGGGATTTCCCAGGCAAGAATAGTGGATTGGTTTGCCATTTACTTCTCCAGGGGAATCTTCCTGACTCAGGGATAGATCCCACATCTCCTATATTGGCAGGCAGATTCTTTACCACTGAATCACCAGGGAAGCTCAAGTTAATTTCTGCCACAGTTCCTTTGCATTTGCTCTTTCCTCTGCTGGAATGCTGGCTCTCCCACTTCAGGTTTTAACTCAACATTTATCTTCTCAGTAAGGTCTTCCCTGGACACCTAGGTAAAATTCAAATACCTCCTAGCATTTTGTTTACCCCTTCCCTGCTTTACTTTTTCTCCTTGGCACTTATATTGCAGATTTTCCCATTTTACCTAACTTATTATCAGTTTCACATAACTGTTTATTGTCTGTCTTCCCCCATCAGGATGGAAATGACCCAAGGGCAGGGGCTTCCGTCTACCTCATTCACTGACACGTCCCCAGCACCTAGAACAGTGCCTCGCTTAGAGTCTTTCAGTGAACATTTGTTGAAGGAATAAACGACTGAGCACTTAACTACTCTCTACACACTCTGCAAAGGGGCATCACCTCATTCTAATCCTCACAACAATACAAGATACAAACTGCTATTCCCACTTGCAGAGGGAGAAACTGAAGCTTCCAAATTTAGTAAGTCACCCAAGACCACACAGCCATTCGAAACCTAGCCTGAATTCAAACCTGCCTGTCTGACCCTAAGCCTGTGTGCACAGTGACTACAAGTACCACTGAACTAGTTTGCTAGGGCTGCCATAACAAAGCACCACAGACCGTGTGGCTTAAAACACAGAAACATATTCTCTCACAGTTCTGGAGGCTGGAAGTCTGAAAGCAAGATATTGGCGGTGTTGGTTTCTTCTGAGATCGCTCTCCTGGGCATGTAGATGGCTCTCCCTTTGCTGTGTCTCCATATAATCTTCCTGGTGTGCATGTCTGTGTCCTGATTTCCTTTTCTTATAGGGACACTCAGTCAAATGATAGATGACACCACTCTAATGGCAGAAAGTGAAGAGGAACTAAAAAGCCTCTTGATGAGGGTGAAGGAGGAGAGTGAGAAAGCTGGCTTAAAACTCGACCTTCAAAAAACTAAGATCATGGCATCTGGTCCATCACTTCATGGGGAACAGATGGGGAAAAAGTGGAAACAGTGACAGATTTTATTGTCTTGGGCTCCAAAATAACTGCAGATTGTGACTGCAGCCATGAAATTAAAAGATACTTGCTCCTTGGAAGAAAAGCTATGACCAACCTAGACAGCATATTAAAAAGCAGAGATGTCATTTTGCCGACAGATGTCAAAGCTGTGGTTTTTCCAGTATTAATGTATGCATGTAACAGCTGGACCATAAAGAAGGCTGAGCGCTGAAGAACTGATGCTTTCAAATTGTGGTGCTGAAGAAAACTCTTGAGAGTCCCTTGGACAGCAAGGAGATCAAACCAGTTAATCCTAAAGGAAATCAACCCTGAATATTCATTAGAAAGACTCATGCTGAAGATGAAGCTCCAATACTCTGGCCACCTGATGCAAAGAGCCAACTAACTGGAAAAGACCCTGATGCTGGGAAAGATTGAAGGCAAAAGGAGAAAGGGGTGGCAGAGGATGAGATGGTTAGATAGCATCACTGATGCAATGGACATGAATCTGAGCAAACTCTGGGAAATAGTAGAGGACAGAAGGGGCTGGCATTCTGCAGTCCATGGAGTTGCGAAGAGAGTTGGACACGACTTAGTGACTGAACAACAGTCAAATTGGACTAGGGCACTTTCTTAGGACCTCATTTTGGAGACCCTGTCTGCAAATAAAGTTTCATGCTCAGGTGCTCGGGATGAAGACTGCAATGTGTGAATTTAGGGCACACAATTCAGGCCGTAACACCACTTTTCCATCAGACAGTCACAAAAGAAAGGGCTCCCCTATTCTTAAATCTTTGATCCATACTTCATTTCTCTCTGACATCTTTAATCTTCTGATCTTTAGTGGCTCCTTCCGTTTCACCCACAAAAACATATAAATCCATTTAATTTTTTAAAAATCCTGAGGTTTTTCCATCCCCTTCAAGTTCGTATCCGCTCTCCACTGCCAAACCTCAAAAAAAATTCTCTTTTTTCATCACTTAAAATCATTCTCCTCTCACCACCTTTGGTACTGCTTTTGCTGAAGTCACAGAGCCAAGGCCAGTGGCTTCTTTCAAGCTTCCTACCCCTTCACCTACCTTTGCACAGTGCCCGGTGGCCACTGGCTCTCACCTCACGCCACGTGTTCGTCTCTGACAAGAGGATGCTCCTCAGCTGCAAAAGGGAAAAGCAACTTGGGGGCAATTTCTGGTTGTTGGAATAAGAGGTGATGTTTTCCGGGTTTAGTATTTAGGGTTACTACTTAGAACTAGGGCTTCCCCGATAGCTCAGATGGTAAAGAAACCGTCTACAATGCAGGAGACCTGGGTTCTATTCCTGGGTCAGGGAGACCCCCTGGAGAAGAGAATGGCAACCCACTCCAGTATTCTTGCCTGGAGAATCCCATGGACAGAGGAGCCTGGTGGGCTACAGTCCATGGGGCCGTAAAGAGTCGGACAGGACTGAGTGACTAACACGATCATTTAGGACTAACCCTAAATATAGGTTACCATGTCATAGTGGGGACACATTTATACTAAAAAATTGCTCACTGTTTATCTGAAACTCAAATTTGTTTGTCATGTGGCAGTTCCATAAATATTGAATTTAGGTGAATGGCCTCTCCTGACTTTGCACCTTCAGCAACGTCTACTAGTCACAGTGGTGATTTGGGGACTGAGGATAGCAAGGTGGTGCCCAAAATGGGCAGGGATTTGAGAAAGGGAGAACACACACAAGATACTGTAAGTTCAGAGAGAACAGCTGACTAGGAGAGACATAAGCCCACCCAGCAAATTCCCAGAGATCTGGGAAAAAGATGCACCAAGGTATCTACCTTATGAAAAAGAAGTTCAAGCCAGTTGATTGCAATATGAAAGAAGAGATCATTCATATCATTTGTAACATAATTTAGAATACTTCAGCCGAGACAGAGTGATATATATGTACCCAACACGACTTTGGCGACTGAATAACAACAAAGCATTCTGGGAATACCCAACCAGGAATACAGTTAGCCTTTGGAAGATCCTGTGAAAGATCTGGCAGGTATCCACACGCTATAGAACTGTCTCTAAACAGTGCTACATCCACATTAGTAGAAAGAGCTACTGCAGAAGCTTCAACGCTACCATCAGGTTTGTAAACTAGCAAATATGGAGAGAGTAACATGGAAACTGATATTACCATATGTAAAATAGATAGCCAATGGGAATTTGCTGTATGGCTCAGGGAACTCAAACAGGGGCTCTGTGACCATCTAGAGGGGTGGCATGGGGAGGGAGATAGGAGGGAGGTTCAAGAGGGAGAGGACATATGTATGCCTATGGCTGATTCATGATGATGTTTGACAGAAAACTCAAAATTATTAAAGCAATTATCCTTCAATTAAAAAATAAACTTAAAAAAAAATAAAATGTATGGGAAAAAATATTTTACTACAGATGTGAGTGGTGCTAAAGATAAGGGAATTGGCTTGAAATGCTGTACAGGCACCCTGTATTGAGTGGGATATCAGATCCGGGATCCAGCATATGCTTGGAAGGGCCTGTTTCAATCACCCCCTACTGACCCCACTGGTTATAGAGATTGCCAAACAGGTGACACTTGGCACTGGACAGGTAAGATGGACAGCAGTTTATTAATCATGTATACTCACAGCCTGGGAGGAGGACCCTGAATGCCACATGAAGTCATGTGGGCACTGTACTCAGGAACTGAGTGAATAACCGGGGACTGTGGGAGGCAGGCTTTGCAGTATCAAGGTGGTGGGGGGTGGGGGGCGGTCCCTGGCTCCCTCTGGAGATGCAGCTGGCCTGTTTGAATAATTCTGTGGGCTTGCAGGGAACTGGAGCCTTCTGTTCAGGGATGAGCAGGGACTGTGCTGGTTCCTGTGATGAGGAGGTTTGTTTGGCCAGTGGATCTTACCTCCAGGAGCCATGTGTGAAGGGGAACCTACAGTTAGGCCATTCAAAGCCCTCCTGATTTTACAAGAGCTGTCAAAGCAGCACAAAATATGGGGCCTGGGTTCCCCTTGGTCCCACATGTTCCTTCTTCAAGGAGGATTCATCCCTTTAGCCTAAAGCTGGTCCCACCACCACTGTCATGTCTCCCCGAGACGAACATGACATGCAGAGTATTGCTGGACACCTAGGACGCCACCAAACTTGAAAGACGAGGTTGAATGCGTGACTTTTGCTGGCTAATAAACGCGTGTGGTATCTTCTGAGAATTGCTGTTTCCATTGTACCGTACCTCCTGAGGAAGACAGTTTGCGGGAGAGACTATAATACTTCTCATGTACCTCTCGTCTTCAGACTTCTATTCAAATTGTGAAAGGTCAGTTGTGGCCCTAGTGGTCTAGAAGGCTTGGAAATGCCCAGGGGGCTGACCCTAGGGAAGCACAAGCAGCCCCCTCACGTCTATTCTCAGCGCCCTTCTCCCCTCACTCACACTCACTCTCCCATGTATCTGTCCCTAGGGCTCCAAGTATAAGCTCTCGTGGATTTTCTCAGGAGCACTAGAGCCTGGTCTACTCTGGAGCATCAGATTTACTTTCCTACCTGTGTGGTGAACATGTCCACGTGACATCATTAATTAATTAATCCAACCATTTATCAGACATTTAATGGGTAATAAGTGTTCTAGATACAAACATACCCGAGGCATCTTGCTGTCTCCATGGAGTCTACGTTTGGGTGGGGGTGTCGTCCAGGCACATAAGCTCAACAGTTCCAGTATATTATTACCATCTATCCCCAAACTGATTCTTCCTTTTCCAACCAAAGACATCACCATCCCACTGCCTGCTAAACCTTACTGCTCCAAAGTCATATCTGTTTCCTCTCTTCACCATCCTCACAAGTCCCACTGAGCCAGCAGCATAGCAATATAATCTCAATAAATAAACGACTTTGTTACAGCCCCTTAACCTCCATCTCCAAGCTTACTACTCTAATATTTTAAGTTATCGCTCTTAAGGTCCCTTTTAAGCATAGATTATTGTCTGCAAAGAGTTGTACTTTCTGCTTTATGCATATTGGCTATCTATCTTTAAAAGATCTTTTAATCAAGGTTCTCCTGATGTATAAGGTGAAATGTCTAAAACTTCAAAGAGTCTGAAAACTCTTTTGTCTAAAAGACCAAAACAAGCCAACAAATACGGTCTGGTTTTTTAAGGCCAGATCTGAAGTGGGGAAAGAAACATCTCCGCTGCTGAGAAAGATGCTGATAGTGCTATTCAGAAAGGGACCCAGAGGACTCCAGTTTTAAACAAACTGTAATAACAAGACACTGTCAGCCAAAAGAGAAAGCTGATCCCCCGACATGAAGGGTGCCAGCAATATACCACCTTCCTCCGCTCAGCGAGGCTGCTGACGCCCGATGACGCACCTCCCACCCGCTTTGTGGCAGAGCCGATCAGTTCCCTTTGAATGAAATCTTTATTCAGTTCAACCACTTCAACACTCCTGGGGGAAGGGAGAGAGGACAAGAGAAGGATTCCAGAAACAATGGAGCCCCAAACGCCAAGTTTCTGTTCTTGTTACTGTTCAGGTTTTGGCCCCAGGAAGACGGTCTCAATTCCATGTTTTTCGTTAAGCTGGTTTGTTTGGCAAAATCCACTGATAAATACAAAACTCTGAGGTCAGTCTCACCTTACTCAGAAAAGAGGGGAGCTGGGAAGAAGGTCAGCTTTCTGTGGTCGGGGAGACTCTGGAAGCCACTGAGCTGCTGTTGACAACGGGAGGCAAAGATATGGGCCAGATAATTTTTTCTTTACAAATGTGTGAATCTAGGACTTTTTTTTACCCCCCTTTACAAACCCAACATACAAACGATCCTTTGTTGAAGGCTTCATACCAGGGCCCGGGTGGGGGAGGGGAAGGCAGGGCGGATGTGTGGGTAGAGTGAACAGGGTGGAATCCATAGATATAGGTCAAGATGTGTTTTTTTAGTGAATAAACACCCAGACTGATCTCTGCCTCTTCTCCCTGATATTCTTATCCTCAGCTACTCATAGGCAGTCATGTCTTGCCCCATAAAAAGGCAAGATGGTGAGGGAAGTGGGAGAGGGCAAGGGCCTGGGTACCCACAGGGCAGGTGGTCAGTCTGGGAGAGTCAGTAGCGGCTTCTTGGGATCCAGACTTGTTTCCCTGGTGTTGTGCCCACCTCCGCCCCTCCCCTGGGCCCCTGCAGCCACTTCACTCCAGGTCAATAATATTAGCCATTTTTCTCTTCCTGGTATTGTCAGCTGCTTTCGCATGAAAACAAGAGTCTAAATGTGAAGAGGAATCTGTTTCAATGCTGGAAATTGAAAGGCCAAGGTAAATAATTTTGTGTCAACACTTGTGAAATCATAATGAGTGCCATGCTTTAAGTGCTTCCTAAGTGCTAAGCACGACTCATTGGAAAAGACCATGATGCTGGGAAAGATTGAAGGCAGGAGAAGGGGACGACAGAGGATGAGATGATTGGATGGCATCACTGACGCAATGGACATGAGTCTGAGTAAGCTCTGGGAGTTGGTGATGGACAGGGAAGCCTGGCATGCTGTAGTCCATGGGGTCGGCAAGATTCAGACGCGACTGAGCAACTGAACTGAAGTGCCAAGTGCCGTTCTGCATGTTTACCTACTTATCACACAATCTTATGAGATGGGTAATATTATCATCATCCCATATTATATAGGTGGGGAGACAGGCTCAGAGAGGCTTAGCAACTGGTCTGAGGTCACACAGCTGGAATCTGAACCCAGGCAGTCTGACTTCAGAGCCTATGCTCTTTAGCTGCCCCCACACAGACCTGTCCTGTCTCCAGTATGTGACTAGTGGCAACACTCCCCCCTGCCCCCCACCACACACACACACTCACTTATTTCCATGGATGAAGGGCAGCAAAGTAGGGTTGTCCAGAAGGACAAAGATAATCACAGCAGGAGAGGGTAGCAGCCGCACTGATTCCTTGGACCGGCCAAGATTACAGGTCTCACTGTGCTGGGCCAGGCGCACACTCCTCCATGCCAGGATGCCAACCAAGCACTGAGAGAGGGCTGCACAGGGCCTCACCACTGTGTTGCTGGAGATGGGTGCTCACCCTGGTGGGAGGGAAGGCAAAGCCAGTAAACTGCCCTCCACTGTGAAGGAGACTGATGTGCTAATACTGGCATTTATGTATCTATGAAGTAGACATGTTGCGTGTCATCCAGTGACCCTCCAAAGATATGTAGCTTGGATTCAGTCTGTGGACTAGAAAATAAACATCTTGATGGTCATAGTACAGCCAAAGGTCTCCTGGTTGGTGTCTTCATCAGTTCAGGCTGCTCTAATAGAATACCCCGGTACAGACAGAGAGGCCTAGGCAACAAGCATTTAGCTCTCACATACAGGATGTCCAAGATCAAAGTACCAGCAGGACAGCGTCTGGTGAGAAATCACTTCCTGGTTTGTAGACAGCTGTTTTCTCATATCCTCACAGGGCAGAGAGCCGAAAAAAAAGGAAGCTCTCTTGTATGTTTTCTATAAAGGCACTAATTGCATCATGGTGGCTCCACCCTCATGACCTGATTACCTTCCAAAGGCTCTGTCCAAATACCATCACATTGCGGATTAGTGTTTCAACATATAGATTTGGGGGGGGGGGGCGGGGACATGGACATATGGTCCCTAACAGATGCCATTCTATAAGTCTACATCAGCATCGTTAAAAATTACATGCGCACACACAATGCAGTCCTGAATTGATTCAGAGAGACCTCTGGCTCACTGATGAGCACCTCTACCCAAGCCTCATGCAGCCAGAAAGTTTAATTAATTGTCTCACTGTATTCAATGTGGCACTCTACTGTCTCCCCACTATTCCACTGCCCGGAATATAGAAGTACTCAATTTGTTGCTGTAGTTCAATCACCCAGTCGTGTCCAACTCTTTGTGACCCCATGGTCTGCAGCACCAGGCCTCTCTGTCCTTCATCTTCTCCCGGAGTTTGCCCAAATTCAGGTACGTTGCATTAGTGATACCATCTAGCCATCTCATCCTCTGATGCCCTCTTCTCCCCTCAGTCTTTCCCAGCATCATGGTCTTTTCCAATGAGTCAGCTCTTGGCATCAGATGACCAAAATGCTGGAGCTTTAGCTTCTGCATCAGTCTTTCCAATGAGTATTCAGGGTTGATTTCCTTTAAGATTGACTGGTTCGATCTCCTCACTGTCCAAGGGACTCTCAGGAGTCTTCTCCAGCACCACAGTTTGGAAGCATCAATTCTTTGGTGCTCTGCCTTCTGTATGGTCCAGATCTCACAACTGTTCATGACCACCAGGAAGATCACAGCCTTGACTATACGGACCTTTGTCAGCAGAGTAATGTCTCTGCTTCTCAGCACACTGTCTAGGTTCGTCATGGCTTTCCTGCCAAGAAGCAATTGTCTTCTGATTTCATGGCTGCAGTCACCAACTGCAGTAAATTTAGAGCCCAAGAAGAGGAAATCTGTCACTACTTCCACCTTTTCCCCTTCTGTTTGCCATGAAGTAATGGGGCCGGATATCAAGATCTTAGTTTTTTCATATTTAGTTTTAAACCAGTTTTTTTCACTCAGCTAGAACTGTTAAATTCAGTTACTCAGACTGTCCTGTTTCTCCATGTAATTAAGGTCCATCTATACCTTCTTCCCAAAACTTCCAGTGTGTTCATACCTCACGCAGTGGTCTCTAGATTCTGACCACACTAAACCACCTCTATTGACTCACAGCAGAGATGGCTACAACTTGCAGTTATTGCCAGTATTTTCATAATTGAAAGGAAGCAAAAGTTCCAGAGTAAAGATCATACTGGGTCAAGAAGAATGTAAAGATTTTCCAGACTATCAGAGAGAAATCTAAAAATACTAATATCTCTATATTTTGTTTAACTCAGTCAGAACTCCTCCATTTAAAAAACAAATATGTCCAGTGAAAGAATCTCTTAAAATATTTAAACAGCTGCCTTCATCCATCTCTCTACTCTCAAGCCCCTATCTTAAATCTCTGGACCAAAGTCCATAGATCCTTTCCTCCTAGGAATGATGAAGCTATGGAATTAAGGTTATAAATTCAGTCAAGCTCCGGGACCAAGTTCCAAGTTGAAGTGTTAAGGTCTAATGTTGATATTTTGCTTTTTAAGTCAACCAAGTCATAATTTGAAACAGTTGTTCATCGGCAAATCAATTTTCTTACTTTTTTCCTGATCTTCAGATAAGAGTCTCAACAATTAAAAGTTTAAAATGGGGGTCAGTGAGCTAAGCTATGTTTTTAGGTCTCAATACTCAAGTTCGTTAACTCACAAAATCTTATACCAAAATTTCAATGTGAATTGGAAAGAAAAGCGACTGGGAGTCAAAAAAGAATAATGAACCATTGCCCAAAAATGTCTGTTCCTTCTTTTGGCTCACCCATTTGTGCTGTAAATATTTGAGTAAGGTAAAGACATAAGGTACTCTCTCTAACCCCGGAGACCAGTTCCAGCCAGTGAGTCAGCATGTTCTTTGTCTTCTCAATCAATTTCCAGTAGGAAGCTCTCCCTCTGAGAAAAAGCATCTGATCATGTTGCTTTTATGCCAAGTTCTGCTCACCAAGTTAAGTCACTGAGTCTTGCAGTTTTCCAGTTAAGGGTGTTAAGGTTTGACCCTTGCTTTGGAGGGCGATTTAGGACTTATTCTTTCTGTTGTCGGCAAACTTCCAAGGAGGTACTACAAAAGCAACTTTTTCCTAGTTGGGTATTGAACATCATTCAAATGGTGGCCAAAAAAAAGCCAATGGCTTATATTCTGAGAGCTCTGCCAGCAAGTGAGATCCAAAATACTTTATAGATGCTAACAGTGACACAAGACATATTGAAGGATGAGAGAGTTCCAAGATTTAAGTTAGAATAGTGCTTTCTGGTGAGATGCATGCTATTAAGAACTAAAAGAGAGGTGAAGAAATGAAGTTAAGGATTGGAGAATCATAAATATCTTACTTATGAAGAATGAAGAGCGAGAAGGCATTACTGTCAGGGGAGGTTTGGCATTTTGCTTTTTTGTATGGGAAATACATACATGTTTGAAATTGGTGATCCTTAAGCAGAGGTGCGCAGATGATTCTGAGGATTTTTTTTTGACATATTAAATCAGACTCTCTGCAGCAGTGATGGGGTGGGGGTTAGATACGGATTGTGGAAAAAGCACTTCAGGTAGTTCTGACATACACTTCTAGTTAAGAAAACTTGTGCTGCATACATATTTTTCTTCCTTTATTCCTAAACTACAGCTTAATTTTTCCAGTGCCATTATATTAAAAAAAAAGCTCAGATTATAAAAGCAATTCATTGAAAATTTGGAAAACATGGAAAAGTGCATATAGAAAGTCTAAAATCTCCACTAAACCTTTTAGCCAAAGATATCCTTTTTAGTCCAGGGAATCTATGTAGAACCTGTGGATAAATTTCAGAGGGTCCATGGCCTGCTGCTGCTGCTAAGTCACTTCAGTTGTGTCCGACTCTGTGTGATCCCCATAGACAGCAGCCCACCAGGCTCTGCCGTCCCTGGGATTCTCCAGGCAAGAACACTGGAGTGGGTTGCCATTTCCTTCTCCAATGCATGAAAGTGAAAAGTGAAAGTGAAGTTGCTCAGTTGTGTCTCTTAGCGACCCCACAGACGGCAGCTCACTAGGCTCCTCCGTCCATGGGATTTTCCAGGCAAGAGTACTGGAGTGGGTTGCCATTGCCTTTTCCGGGTCCATGGCCTACACCTCTGCAAATGTATGGAAAATCACTGTGCTTTTCCCCCCACCCCAAACATATATATGGCTTTTAAAATATTGGTAGTATATTTTGTTTTGAAATTGCTTTTTTTTTCAGTCAGTAAGACATATTCCTTTTTGGGCTTCACTGCAGTGCTTGGGCTTTTCACTGCAGTAGCCTCTCTTGTTGCAGAGCACAGGCTCTAGGCATGTGGGCTCAGTAGTTGTGGCTCACAGACTTAGTTGCTCCATGGGGTGTGGAATCTTCTGGGACCAGGGTTCAAATCTGTGTCCCTTGCATTGGCAGGTGGATTTTTATCCACTGCACCACCAGGGAAGTCTTGGCATATTCTCAATATCCCATGTACTTAAGTTACCTTTGAGAATATCACTGAATCAGTAAAACTCCAACAGCCATTCCCTACATTGTTGGACAGCGATGCTATCCCTATTTGCTACTATAAACAAGCCTGGAATTAACATCCATGTATATAAATCTCTACATTTTTGTCTATTTCCTTCCCCCCACTCCCCATTCTGAGATGTACCTGAGATGACCCAGAATCACTGCAGCAAATGGTTTGTCCTTCGAAAGGAATCTTGGAATCTTTGTCTTGGAATCTATTGACTTTGGGAAAGATCTTATCCAATCTGCACACCCACCAGGAGTATATTGAAGTGAGAGTGACTCTGGTTTTTGGTTTGTACACTTTTAAAACAGATTGTGTGACTTCGATTTCAGGTTTTTTGTAATAATAAAGTTCTTTTGGAAAATGGCAGCCTGATAAAGGCCCCCAGTGTACTTAAATGAGCTGCCTGAAGAAGAAATACCGAAGAACTTACTGAGTTAGTATTACACCCCCCTCAGGCCTCCAGCCCAGGCTCTTCTTCCTCCAGGATGATGCCCCTGGTGACTGGTTCATTCCTGCAGTGTACATGTGGTGGCGTGTCCACATCAGGGCCCCCAGCATCCGAGCATGCTCTTGGCGAGTCTCAGGAGGTAATCCTCAAGTGTGAGTCCTGGTGGAAGGCAAAGCCCTGCCTCTTGTCACCAGAGCTTTAGGAGCAACACACCCTCTTCTAGCAGTTGGCATGGGGTGTCTGACCCAGGTTCCACCAACTGGATGTTCCACCTCAAGATTTTGTCTTTTGGGGACAACACAGGCACAGAGCCAGAAATTAACCAGGCCAGCAGCGGGGTCCAGCAGCTGCAGTGGCCAGTGCAGGGCTTCAGCTTCATCCTAGGGCAGGACGGGGGGCTGTGTATCCTTGAGTTCATCCATCCTTTTCTGGAGGCTTCTCTCTTGCCTTCTGTGGTAGGCTGAATAACAGCCTGCCTCCCTAGAAATATCCTGTAAATCCTTGACACCTGTGAATATGTTACTTTCCATGACTAAAGGGACTTTGCCGATGTGACTCAGTTAAGAATCTTGAGATGGGGAGATTGTTCTGGACTATCTGGGTGGGCCCAGTATAATCAATAAAGATTCTTTATAAGAAAAGGTGAGGTATAGGGCATTCGTGATGGGAGAAGGCCATGAGCTGACGGCAGCAGGGATTGGAGGGATGTAGCCACAAGCCAGGCAATGCTGGCAGCCTTGACAAGCTGCAAGAATAAATGAACAGATTCTTCCACAGAATCTGCAGAAGGAATCAGCCTTGCTGACCCCTTGATTTTAGCTCGCTCAGACTTATGGGCTTCTGACCTCCAGAATGGTAAAACAATAGATTTGGCTTGTTTTAAGCTAAGTTTGCCCTGATTTGTTACAGCAGCAGTAGGAAACTCATACAACTTCCATTCATTTCACGATATCCTCCAGATGAGATGTCTCCTTAATTCAGCCACAATCCATTCCAGTTGCTTATCACCCACCTCCAGCCCTCAGTGTGGGGTTGGATCCACGCTCCGTGCTCCCGCGTCATCCCCGGCTTTCCTTGAGGAAGCCCTGCTCACTCCGAGTGGTGACACTCTACCAGCTGGGCTACCTCCCTCTCCCGACTGCAGACTCAACAAGCAGGGAAGTTGAGTGTGCTCCGTCTTTGGACCCCAGCATCTGGGACAACCTATGAATAAATGTTAGTAAAATGAACAGATCAGAACTTATTTGAATGTACACATGTGCCAAAAAGATGAAAGCAGCTTGTTGTTGTTTAGTCACTCAGTCGTGTCCAACTCTTTTGTGACCCCATGGACTGTAGCCTGCCAGGCTCCTCTATCCATGGGATTATCCCAGGCAAGAATACTGCAGTGGGCTGCCATTTCCTTCTCCAGAGAATTGTCCCCACCCGGCGATGGAAACTGTGTCTCCTGCATTGGCAGGTGGATTCTTTACCACTGAGCCATCAGGGAAGCCCTGAGAAGTTAACAAAAAAGTTATTTGAATAGATGGAGAAACATGTTATATTAAGTTCCTTTTCTATATGTATGCGCTCGGTCGTGTCCAGCTGTTTGTGATCCCATGGTCTGTAGCCTCCCAGGCTCCTCTGTCCATGGGATTCTTCAGGCAGGAATACTGGAGCAGGTTGTCATTTCCTCCTCCAGAGGATCTTCCCGACCCAGGGATCGAACCCATGTATCTTATGTCTCCTGCACTGGTAGGCAGACTCTTTCCCACTGTGCCACCTGGGAAGCCCTCCTTTTCTATAGACAATGGAAATTATTTAAAAACGGTATACTTATCTCAAAGTGAAATTCTGCTCTGATTTATGACAAGAGTTTTAAAAAGCTGATTTTCAAGTGAACATGAAATACTAAACATACAATATGTTAGCGAAATTTCTTGGATAGAACTGAAAGCAGAGCAAATGTAATCAATTTATGATATTATTAAAACCTAAGGGGAAATGAAATGTCCGTTTCAGGAACACCGGGCGTGTCCATGTTTCTCACACTTCAGTATTATTGCAGGACACTCCAGCGGCTGTTCGCAAGATCTTGATGGTCTGCTAAACCTGGCTTTATCCAGGCTGGTGTGGAACACACATTTAAGACACTTGGGCTTAAGAGAGCTCTCTCCCTCGCATGACAGGGAGTTTTAAAGGATTTTCTCCCCTCCCCACCCCCACTGTGTTCCCTAAATTTTTTAAGCCCTTGGACTCTATCCTACAAAAATGTAAAAGCACAGTGCACACAGATATTCGCTGCAGCTCTATTTGTAATTGCATTCCCTTGGAAGCAACCCAAATGTCAATCACCTGGAAAGTGGCTGAATAAATTACGGGACATCCATAATCTGGAGGGCTATGCATTCCTTAAAAAGAATGAGGTAGTTTTATACACAGAGTACCTGCTTTAAAATCATAGTTCACTGCTCTGCTCAAAACCCTCTGGGCCTTCCAGTTGTATTTACGTAAAATCCAAACTTCTTCCCCGGGAAGGCGCTAGTGGTAACAAACCTGCCTCCCAATGCAGGAGACGTGAGATGTAGGTTTGATGCCTGGGTCAGGGAGATCTCCTGGAGAAGGGTATGTGATCTGTTCCAGAATTCTTGCCTGGAGAATCCCACAGACAGAGGAGCCTGGAGGGCGACAGTCCATGGGGTCGCACAGAGTCAGACATGACTGAAGAGACTTAGCACGCACCCAGGGATAAAACAGCCAATGTGGGTGCTGTGCCTGCCTCTCTGACCTCGGGGTTTCCTCTCCCTTCTCCACCAGAATTCAGTGTGATGGGCTGCTCCAGCAGAGTCCCCTTACTGACTCCCTGCCGCCACAGGTCCTTAGCACTTGATGTTTTCTCAGCTAGGACCGTTTTGCACTTGACCTATGTCTCTCAGCTTAGTTACACAGTAAAACCATCTGCATTCCAGGCCACATCCCAAACCGATCAATTCAGATTCTCAGGAGTGGTACCCAGGCAACAAAGTGGTTTCGGTTTGGGTTGCTTATTTGTTTTTAAGCTTCCCAGGTGGTCTCCTGCACAGAGAACCAGGGGGCTTCCCCTGGTGGCTCCTCTCCAACATTCAGGGCACAGTTTAAATGTCACTTCCTTGGAGAAAAGATGATTGCACTACTTTTAAAGCTAGATAACTGGTAGAGTTTAAAAAGAAAAATAAAAGCAAAAGCAAAAGACAAGTACAAAATGACATCAAATTTGTAATCACAAAGATGGTAAGTATGAGATACCATACACCAAAAAGACAGCTGCTGCTGCTGCTGCTAAGTCACTTCAGTCGTGTCTGACTCTGTGTGACCCCATAGACGGCAGCCCACCGGGATCCCCCACCCCTGGGATTCTCCAGGCAAGAACACTGGAGTGGGTTGCCATTCAGACAGCAGAGCAATATAAAAGCAGATGGAATTTAAATTTCATTTTGCCCACTGGCTAACTGTGATCCTATAGCCGTTACTGGCTCTCTATGAGCCTGTATGAAAAGCAGATAATCATACCCACCTAGAAGAGTTTTTTTAAGGAATAACAAGACCACAGCTGGCACATAATGAACACTAGGTAAATAGTATTAGCCATGATTAAGTAACAAATGGTTTGTTGAAGCAGTAATGTCTCAGAACTTAAAAAATATAGAAAATGTCAAATATCTGGGGATCAGAGAGGGCTTCTCCAAGTAAGTGGAATTTTACTTTTGTCTTAAAGTAAAGCTAGAATTTGGCAAGCAGAGAGAATGGTGAGGGTTTCAAGCGGCAGGCGCCCCCAGAAGCGACAAAGGTTAGAAGCAGAATTTTGCAGAGTGCGTTTGGTGAAGAGGGAGTTAAACAAGAAGAGCGAGCTTGCCCAGAAAGACAGTGCAGCCCCATGTCAGGGTGGGCGAACCTTCTGTTTTCTGTCATACAGCATCTTTTTAGCACTGGCGTTTCCCTGAATTAAATTGTGTGGAAGAGTAAGTCTCTGATTGGAAGCAGATCCATCAGGCATAGAGGCAGAGAGGAGAGGGTGGTAGGAGACATTGCCTTCGACAGGAGCTTATGTGATCTCTTGGAGGCTGACTCTGGGCCATGAATTGGCCAATGTCAAGGAAGCAGGCTTTTCCCAGGGACAGACCACAGACTAGGTCTGCTGCCCGTGGTGCTCCCAAGCGAAACCTCAACTACCCTCAGGGCTGGGAGACCAGCTCTGTGTGAGCCAAGGTTCTCAGCTGCAGGTCAGGCTCCTGCAACCAAGGGATATTCAACGAAAGATCTACTGAAAAAGGACAGGCAAGGTTAAGGGACCAGCAAGAGATGGATGTGGGGAGGAAGAGAGCTGCAGGAGTCCTCAGAGGGATGGCCAACCCGCAGCCCAGCAGGAGTGAGCTGGGGGAACAGACACCCCAGTCCCTCTGCTCGTCTGTCCTCTTCTGCAGGTAACTTCCCATTGGCCGAGCCCAAGTGAGAAGCCGGAGGACAAGGCGTCCGTAGATGCAGTCCATACACATCAGTCTCTGGGGCACAGAGTGGGATGGAGATGTGTAGAGAGTGGATCTGGAATATCCAGCACGGGGAAAAATCTTACAGAAAACAAGCCCACAGAAGGGGCTGATTACCAGCTCACATCCGATGCTGGCAAAGATTGAAGACAAAGGAAGGGAGCGGCAGAGGATGAAATGGTTATAGCATCACTGACTCAATGGGTATGAATTTGAGCAAACTCCGAGAGATGCTGAAAGACAGGGAAGCCTGGTGTGCTGCAGTCCATGGGGGTCGCAGAGAGTGGACACGACTTAGTGACTGAACAAGAACAATCCTCAAGGGATCCCCCTTAGTGGGTCTCCTCTTCCTGTCTCTCTACCTCCCACCTTCACCCCTGCACATGACCTTGATCATCCAGCCTTACCAACTGGACCCCCTGCTGCTGCTGCTGCTGTTGCTTCAGTCGTGTCCGACTCTGTGCGACCCCATAGACGGCGGCAGCCCACCAGGCTCCCCTGTCCCTGGGATTCTCCAGGCAAGAACACTGGAGTGGGTTGCCATTTCTTTCTCCAACGCGTGAAAGTGAAAAGTGAAAGCGAAGTCACTAAGTCATGTCAGACTCTTCGCGACCCCATGGACCACAGCCTACCAGGCTCCTCCATCCATGGGATTTTCCAGGCAAGAGTACTGGAGTGGGTTGCCACTGACCTCCTAGTATCTCTCAAAAATGTACTCAGCTCACATCATATACCTAATTCCATAAGGATTAAAGATTTATGGTTTTACTTCTTACAGCTAATAGTACTAGATGAAAAACCTCACTGGATATTTATATAACCATGGAGTAAAGAGAGGACTTCTCAAACATGGCCTTAAAGACAAAACCACAGAGAAGACTGATAGACTGAACTACATAAAAATTAGAAACTTCCATTCGACAAAACCCACTGTAAACGAAGTTGAAAAGGCATCCAAAATATAACCAGAACAACATTCAAACAACAGAATAAGAAAGTATCTTTTTAGCAAATTTGAATAAAAGGAGTACTGTCTAAATATATAAAGGTCTCATACAAATAGATAAGAACTGACCCAAATTGGGGGGTGGGGAGCAGGGGAGCTAAGAAGAAAACTAAACAAATAAAGAAAATGCTGTGAAAATAAAAATAGATGCATAGGCAAAGGACACAGACATGATAAAGGAGGAAAAACAACTTGATAACAGCATATGGCAGCATGTTTACTCAATCCAAGAAACACACATTTAAACAAGAAACCCTTTCTCCAATCAAACTCACCAAGATTGTTCTTAATGAAATACTTGGTCCAGGCAGGTGTGCACTGAGAACTCTCATGCTTGCTTGCTTGTTGTTGTTGTTTAGTCGATAAGTTGTGTCCAACTTTTGTGACCCCATGGGCTGTAGCCTCTGTCCTTGGGATTTCCCAGGCAAGAATACCGGGGTGGGTTGCCATTTCCTTCTTCAGGGGATCTTCCCAACCCAGGGATTGAACTCACAACTCCTGCATTGCCAGGCTCATTCTTTGTCACCGAGCCACCAGAGAAAAGTACAAATTATTACAGTCTTAAAAAGCAAATTGGCAGTTCAGTATCGAGAAACGTTTAACATTCATCCCCCTTAACCTCACTTGAAAATTCTGGGGATTTTTACTTGCTAGAATCTTCTCAAACGCTCTCCTGCTCATAAAGTGCAAGCACCTCAATACAGCGTGCACCTTCCAGGCTCCATCAGCCTCACCTCCCAGACACTTGCCACTCCACCAGCGTGAAGTCTCTTTCCTTGGCACACGCCCTGCTTTGCACTTTCCTGTTTACCTTCCTCCACTTAGCTTGGCTGGCTCTGCTTACCATTTTGGAATCCGCTAAGTTGTCAGTGGGTGTTCTGTGATCACCTGCCAAATTGATTTATTTTCCCTTTTCCATGTATCCGTAACACCCAGTGTATACAGTTTTACAAATTTACACACTTGTTTACATATATTACATATTTATACATCTATTTACATGTCAATCTCCACCATCTTGGTTTCTCCCTTTGTATCCCCTGTACTGGTTATTTTCAAGTAGAGGCAATTCTGTCACCCAGAGGAACATTTAGCAAATGCCTAGAGACGTTTTGGGTGGCCAGAACTGGAGGAAATGGACGATGCTACTGAACACCCTACACTGTACAGGAAAGTCCCACAATAAACAATTATCCAGCCCAAAATGTCAACAGCGCCAATGTTCAAAAAGTCTATCCTACACCTAGCTTCTTCCTAGCATGAGACACAGAAAGCACACACCAAATATATATATATATATATATATATATATATATATATATATTGCTGTTTACTTGCCCAGTCGTGTCCGACTCTGTGATCCCATGGACTGCAGCACGCCAGGCCTCTCTGTCCCTCACCATCTTCCAAAGTTTGCCCAAGTTCATGTCCACTGCATCAGTGATGCCTTGCAGCCATCTCATCCTCTAACACCCTCTTCTCCTTCTGCCCTCAATCTTTACCAGCTTCAGGGACTTTTCAAATGAGCCAGCTGTTTGCATCATGTGACCAAAATACTGGAGCTTCAACTTCTCTGTCAGTCCTACCAAAGAATATTCAGGGTTGATTTCCCTTAGGACTGACTGGTTTGATCTCCTTGCTGTCCAAGGGACTCTCAGGAGTCTTCTCCAGCACCACAGTTTGGAAGCATCAATTCCCTCATGCTCTGCCTTCTTTATGGTCCAGCTCTCACAACTACACGAGACCACCAGGAAGACCATAGCCTTACTATACGGACCTTAGTTGGCAGAGTAACGTCTGCTTTTCAGCACACTGTTCAGGTTTGTCATAGCTTTCCTGCTAAGAAGTAATCGTCTTCTGATTTCATGGCTGCAGTTACCATCTGCAGTGACTTTAGAGCCCAAGAGGAAATCTGTCACTACTTCCACTGTTTCCCCTTCTATTTGCCATGAAGTAATGGGGCTGGATGCCATGATCTTAGTTTTTTTAATATTTAGTTTTAAGCAGGCTCTTTCACTCTCTTCCTTCACCACCATCAAGAGGCTCTTTAGTTCCTCTTCACTTTCTGCCATTAGAGTGGTATCATCTGCTAGTCTGAGGTTATTGATGTTCTTCCTGCCTATCTTGATTCCAGCTCATCCAGCCCGGCATTTCTCATGTGCTCAGTGTATAGGTTAAACAAACAGGGCGACAGCAGACAGCCCAGTGGTACTCCTTTCAATTCCAATCAGTTGTTTCGTACAGGGTTCTAATTGTTATTTCTTTATTATATATATATATATATATATTTTATGTATATATGTATGTGTATGTATATAATGAACAAGCCCAATTTCTTCTTCCATACAATGGTTGTAATCATGTCAGAAGGTTGCAGGGAGGATTAAGAGACAACATAAGAACAGTGTCTGCTACAAGATTGATACTCCATCAATTGATATTAGTTCATCCTAATAATAAGTGCATAAATTAAAAATACAGACACAGGATGTTTTGTTCCTAAAATAATGACTCATTTCATAAACTGCTTCATTTTATAGCTGAAATGTCCATCTTTAAAGGATAATGATCGCCTAAATAGTTGGCATCTAGTTTCTAGTTTACTGGCACACCATGTTTTAAATGTATGCATAAGGAATTAGAAGCTGAGTCTTGTAAAACAAATAATTATCTTTCTTGACTTATAGATACAATTTCATAGGCATGTATAAAAATTTTATTCAAAATAGTTAGAATACTAATAGAACAATGATTCAATTGAATGTTAGCAGAAATTTCACAGGGATTTATTTTGAAATTACATTTTTGGCATTTATGCCAAAATAGGCAAATATATTAAAATACAAAGTCAAGCAAATAATAATTTTTTTTCAACTGTAGGTGAGATATAGTCAGAATCCAGAATAACACTTTAAATACTTTGTCATAATACATAACCCACTCAAATACTAACAAGCTTTCTGTAATCTATGCTAAAAATTAACAAACTTTTAACAATTCAGTTCTTCGTCCTTGCTCAGTTGTTAATAAATACAAAGAAATTTCTTAGCAAAATAGTTGAGAGGCACCATTTGACCTGAGATCTCAGCTTATAACATGTTGTGGCTTTTAATATGAACACCAGTATAACCAGAATTTAAACAAATTATGGCAAATAAATTAAAATATATGTATTTTAACATCTTTAGACTTTATTAGGTGTTCCTTATACAGTCATCTGGTATGTTTAAAGAGTGAGCAATCATATAAAAGGAAATATGGTCAAAACTGATTGAAGTAATAAAATCCTGAAACTAAATAACATCCCATAATTCATTACTCTCGTATATTAAATTTCATTACATCAGTATATAGCTTAGTAGTAAATTCTCCTGATGGCCATAAACCTCATAAGGTGTTGTCATCCTGAAAAATGAAGGGGAGGGAGTGGGGCGTACAGAACGGACAAATCTTCGGCAGCGGTGGTGCTGTGCCCCTTTTAATAGTCAAGCTGCAGTGCATCACCACCTAGTGGCTGAATCTAGTACCTCACGCTAATGAAGGAATCTTTTGCCCATTTAAAGTGAAACATGATTGTCATAATTTTCTCTCACTCTGTGATAAAAATATATGTCAAATGTACACACCCACTTCTGATTGTTTCAGAAATTTTAACTACAGGCATACCTCCATTAGGCTTCACATGTATTGATTTTCTTTACAAATGGGAGGTTTGTGGCAACCCTGTGTCCAGCACATTTATTGGCGCCAATTCCCAACAGCATTTGGAACACGTCTTTGTGACATTCTGACAATTCTTGAAACATTTCAAACTTATTATATTTGTTATGGTGATCAGTGATTTCGATCTTATAACTTGCTGAAGGCTTAGATGATGGTTAGGATTTTTTAGCAAGAATCTTTTAGCTAAGGTACATACATTGGTTTTTTAAAGCACAGTGCTACTACACACTTAATTGTACAGTTGTAATTTTTACAACTGAGCACCGAAGAATTGATGCTTTTGAACTGTGGTGTTGGAGAAGACTCTTCAGAGTCCAACCAGTCCATTCTGAAGGAGATCAGCCCTGGGATTTCTTAGGAAGGAATGATGCTAAAGCTGAAACTCCAGTACTTTGGCCACCTCATGGGAAGAGCTGACTCATTGGAAAAGACTCTGATGCTGGGAGGGATTGAGGGCAGGAGGAGAAGGGGACGACAGAGGATAGGATGGCTGGATGGCATCACTGACTCGATGGACATGGGTCTGAGTGAACTCCTGGAGTTGGTGATGGACAGGGAGGCCTGGCGTGCCGCGATTCATGGAGTCACAGTTGGACACGACTGAGCGACTGAATTTTTACATGCACTGGGAAACCAAAAACTGTGTGACTCGTTTTGTTATAGTATTTGCTTTATTGTGGTGGTCTGGACTTGAACTCACTGTATCTCTGAGGCATGCCTCTAAATACAAAAATTGTCTTTCACACTTTTTCAAGGGACAATCCCAATTAGAGATGGTGTACCACACACTAGCTTATGGAACACTGTAGACTGCAGGTTCCACAATTCCTTCCCCTACTTGCTGTGGTTCTGTGTTCTCTCTTTCACCAAAATAAGCATTTTAGAATTTAGGGGTGGGAATGATGACATTATAGGATGGTTCTAACATGTAACTGGACTATAGCTTTACTTTTAAATATCATTACTATCTAACGCTTACAACAGATTTTTTTTTTTTGGCTGCACCGCTACGCATGTAGAATCTTAGGTTCCCTGACCAAGAATTGAACCTGTGCCCCCTGCAATGGAAGTGTGGCATCTTAACCACCGGACTGCCAGGGGAGTCCCAAAATAGACTTTAATGATCATTTCCTAAGTGGAAAAGTCACTGGGAGCTGGACAAAATGTCTTGCCTATTGTCTACTTTTTATTTTCTGAAATACATATTAGCACAGGAGCACATATATATAACTTATACAGACCCATATTGGGATTAAATACATAATTTTTTTAAAAAGATAGGATGCAAAATTTATTTGGACAACAGTGGTTGATAATGGCTCTTTCCCAATCCTGGCAAACTAGGGGCTGAATCTTCTCTCCTTTCATTCAGTAACTTTCAAAGTGTGAGAGCCAGTCTGCTGCGCTGTTTATATATGTTATGCTAAGTCGCTTCAGTCGTGTCTGACTGTGATCTTATGGACGGTAGCCTGCCAGGATCCTCTGTCCATGGGGATTCTCCAGGCAAGAAGACTGGATGGAGTGGGTTGCCATTTCCTTCTCCAGGGGACCTTCCCAAGCCAGGGACTGAACCTGCACCTCTTATGTCTCCTGCACTGGACAGAGGATTCTTTACGACTAGTGCCACGTGGGAAGCCCCGTGCTACTTACTTCAGATAAAACAAAGTCCCTGGTGTTTGTTTCTTGCCCCATTCCATCCTTGCAAGGAAGGCCCTGCTGGGGCTTCGAGATATCTTGCTTATCTACAGTAGCAACATAAATTCAGTAGTTATTCAGAATAAGGTTTAGAACTCCAAAACTCTAACAATAGTTATAATATTTATTTAAAGTAATACATTTACAGCCCAAATAGTTCTACATTGTACACTTCAGGTTTAACCAACTTCATAAAAATACTTGAGAACAGCTGTATCCACAGATTTAGATTACTGAATTATTTCTTTGCCCATTCTTCTCTCTCTTTTCTTTCCCGAATAACCTCTTTCAGATACGGTTCAAGGTAGGATTTATCCTAAAAAATGAACAAAAGAAAAATAGTATATGCCATCATCACATATTGATATATCCCAAATATTCAACAGGTTAATATTAAACAAAAAAAGAAATCTACAAAACTTATTTCCAACTTAAGAAAATATATTCTCAAGCAGACTGAAAACTGTCTGCTTTTCACTTATGTAAAATGCCACAAAAATATTGTTAATAAGCTGTTCTGATAGGTTATCAGAGTCTGTCAAAGAGAAAGAAATGAGAGTCTACAAGGTTTGGCCTAGTTTCAATGCAGTCCCAGGGGTGAGGGATTGCTTCAGCCTTTCTAGGAGCCAGAAAGCCACTAAAGGGGCCGATCACATCAACACCACCCTTTCTTCATTCAAGCAGAGTGCAGAGGGAGAACATGGCCTGGGAGGGAGACCTGGATTCTACTCCTGGATCTCTATCTCAGGGATGTGTTTAGTGATCTGGAAAGTCACTTCATCACTAGACCTCAATGTGTTTATCTCTAAAACAGAGCTAACATTTGCTCTAACCTCACAAGACTATCATAAGGATATTGATCTGACACAACTTTAAGAACTCTAAAGCACTATACAAATCAATGTCTTCTTTGTTTCTAATATTCAACTCTTAATGGCCAACATTATTAAATACACAAAAACTGTCCTACCTCCTCATATTTTGTCCACTGCTCTTTAGGCAGGATCTGCTGCCTCATGCTGAGGTCCAGTGCTCTCTTAATGCGAAACACTCTGTCATTATAAAGGTTCTCAGGAAGCCTTCTTATGGCTTCTTTTACATCATCATTCTCATGTATTGTGTCATCTCGCATTAAGCCTATGGTAAAAAAACAAAGTTAGAATGAATATGCACCTTGAAAATAACTTCTTAAAAAATAAGTAAAATTTTGACTTATAACTTAAGTCATTAACTTGGGTGATATATCCAGAAATAGTTATGATGGAAACTCAATGCCATTTCACATACAATAATGGGTTATTTAATGGATTATTTCTTAAATGGTACTGTGGAAACAATGAGTCTTTTAAAATACATTTCCACAAAGTTCACATTTTATCTACAGTAATTTAAAAAACATTTAAAATTCTACTGTGTTTTTAAACACATATCAATAAACCACATCTCTACCTTAGTATAGTTTGTAATTCTGAGCTCGAGGAATTAAAGAACCTTAAAATGACAGTGTACTAAGGAACCATTAACATTTAACGATGCTTCCATCAGGCTTCAGTTACAAAAGATGAAGTTCACCACAAAGTATAAAGTTCCAAAAAAAAGTTCAGAAATCAACTAACTGTAAAGACAGCAGACAATTTTCACATTTGAAAAATCTCTACTTTCAAAGTTCACATAACTTAAATTTTAAAATGCTAAGGAGAGGAGCTGAGAGAGGGAACATATAATAGGGAAAATGTTCTACTCTCATATTTCAAGAATATAAATCATGTCCACCTCATACATTTGGGACAATTCCATCCCTCTCTTCTCAATAAGAAAAAGGAAACGGATTTAACAATAAAATGTGACTTAATTTTAAAATTTAAGGTACACAGGTACAAACAGTTCATGTATTCTGAGGATCCATAATAACTCCTACAAAAGCACTATACTCAGAAAAAGAAGAAAACAAAATAAAAAAGCACAAATACTCACCCAGTTTATTGAACCCGGCAGCGTTGTAATACCATTTTCGAATACCTTCCAGCCACCTGCTTGATGCTGAAACTGATATTGTCACACTATTAATTGCTAATAATCCCACTTAAAAGAATGCAAACACAGGAAGGAATTTCTTCTAAAAGCATATACTCTATATATTGTAGGTAAAAACTGCTTACTTGGTCTATCAGCAAGTGATTGCAGGTAAAAACTGGACAGTAAGGAAAAAGGATAAACTCAAACACCTGAAAGACCTATAGGTATGACTACAGTCCCTCACTATCTGCAAGGGACTGATTTCAGGACCCCCCTCAGATATCAAACTCCAAGAGGCTCAAGTCCTCTATATAAAATGGTACAGTGTTTGCATATAATCCAAGCACGTCTTCCTACCTTAAATCTTCTCTGGGCTGTGCTTAGTCACTCAGTCATGTATGACTCTTTGCAACCCTATATGGATTGTAGCCCACCAGGATCCTCTGTCCCTCAGATTTGCCAGGAAAGAATACTGGAGTGAGTTGCCATTTCCTCCTCCAGGCAAAATTCCCAACCTAGGGATCAAACCTGCCTCTCTTGAGTCTCCTGAGGGATTCTTTACTACCACTGCCACCTTAATACAATGTAAGAGCGATGTAAATACAAAATAAATGCTATGTAAATAGATGGCTGAGAGCAGCAAGTTCAAGTTTTGTTTTTTTGAACTTTGTGAAATTTTTTTTTCAAACTATTTGCCATCAGGAGGTTGGCTGAATCCTCCAGTGTGGAACCAGCGGATACGGAGGGGCAACTGTACTGCCACTCCAGCTTTTCAAAGTCAAGCATCCCATTCCTTTATGTCCCCTTGCTGCTGTTAGAATTAAAGGAGTGGGAGACGGAAAAGAAACTGGGAACTTTTCCATCATTTGCAATTTCAGAAACAGGTTACAGGAAATAACTCTAAACTTTTCAAGGGAGTTGGAGTTGTATGAAAATATGAGCTTTCACGATACACTAGCAGATCTAAATGACCCCCATCTTCCAAAACTTTTATTTGACATTACTTTTATTTCACTTGGCTACTCTCTTTAAAAATATATGTATTTCTGGCAGGGTTCTGATCCCATATGGACTAGCCCTCTTCCCCAGCAGCTAACTTTCCATGGAGGGAATGAATTATTTCAAAGTGTATGAGGAGAAACAGGTAACGTTAAAACTCTTTCCGAAACAGAACTGAGCTTGATGGGCTACCCAGTAGGAGCTAAAGGCAACATGACAGTGTCTGATGTTTACCGGAGAGACGTGGTACAGAAGGGGAGGTACGGAAAGTTTAAATTTTCTTTTAAAGTTTTGTCTTAGGGATAGTCCCTAACCAAGGAAGGAAAACAAACTCTCTTTTGATTCAACCTCTTAGACATCACAGCTCTGGTAACTCTCTTTGGAAATTAATGCTTCTAAAGTAACAATTAACAAAGCGTCAACAATCTACACACACTTGTAGGAGAGAATTACTTGAAAACATAGTTACCAGTGATCGTAATAATGTTTAATATTCACTGAACACTTACCCTGTGCCAGGCACTCTTCTATTTGTTTTACTCCCTTGCCTGAGTTACTTACAACCCGCCCATCCTTGCAAAAGAGCAGTAAGTATTACATAAATTATCCCATCCAAGATCAGAGGCAGCCAGTGATGGAGCTGAGGCCAGGTCTATGTAGTTTCCAAACACAGCACTGAAGCACAATGTCTTCAGTAGTTGTCTAGTTAAGGAAATAATGAATTTTTAAATGTCTCCGCCACTCCCCCAAAGCTCAAGGTCATGGGTAACGAATTTTTCTGGCAATCTGGTGTTTCCTAATAGCTTAACAACTGCTGGAGGTACAGAAATAGGGACCAACTTTTTAAAAAAAAGCTAGGAGGTGTGTGTGTGTTCAGTCGCCTGCGACTCTCTGCGACCCCATGGTCGCAAAGTGGACCCATGGAGCCCACCAGCCTCCACAGTCTATGGAATTTTCCAGGCAATACTGGAGCGGGTTGCCATTTCCTACTCCACAGGATCTTCCCCACCCGGGGTTCCAACCCGCGTCTCCTGCACTGGCAGGCGGGTTAGGGACCGACAAAAAGCGGGGCGCGGGGAGTGGGGGGCGGGGAAGGGACTGTATTTTTTCACGCTGTTTAACTATTCCAGTAATATCTGCGTCCTATTCCATAATAAACACATCTGTTCCAATACCTAGAATAGATGCAAATGTCTCCAAATCCAAAGACCAAGTGGATGTTCCAGATAAGCCAAGGTTATTAAACTGAAGCTTCGTCGTAACCCTCACTCACTCAGCTGCCTCTAAATTCCGTTTGAGAAGCGCGAGAGAGGTGCGGCGAGGCTTCCAATCCTGATTCCTCCGGCCACTCGCCTCAGTTATTTTACCAGCCTACAAGGAAAACGGACACTGTCCTTGCGCTGACAGAAGGGACCTAGCTAATGCACACGCCAGCGCCTGGCTCACAGTAAACGCTCGGTTCATTTGGGTTGAGAGCCTCTAATTATCTCCTGGTGCCCTTGAACTTCTTCTAAGGTCGAGAGGAGAAGGGCTCAGAGCTTGAGCATCCGGAGCGCCAGGGCTATGGGGGCCACCGCGGGCACCTTCACCAACAGCCGGCCCCGGAGACTGAAAGGGAGTGGGCCCAAGGCGTCTCTGAGGTGGGCTGGAGCCGCCTCCTTCCCTCCCGCCATAAACCTGGCCTTTTAGACCGAGCACAGGGAGAGCAGCAAGTTGCTGCGAGTATAAAAGGTTCAGGGCGGCGATGCCCGCCAGGCAGGCCGCCCCTCACTTACCAGCTGGCCGGCCCGCCATATTGACCTTACACAGAGCGTTGCCTCCTGGGTAAGTCCTAGAGGTCGAGCGGGCCCAGGGCGCAGGCGCGTTGCGTCACGTCGGAGGCGCGTAGGGGGCGGGGAGACGCTCGCGCAGGCGCAGTTCTGGCGACCAGCCTTTGGGCTCTTCAGAGGTCCTGTACCTGTCGGTCACGATTATGCTAATCTCGTAGGCGTGGAACCGCGATAGGTTCCCTGCGACAAGGTGGGGAAAAACACTAGGCGAGGAATTAGAACTGGAGAAGGAAATGCCAACCCGCTCCAGTATTCCCGCCTGGAGAATCCCACGGACAGAGGACCCGACGGTCCATAGGGTCGCAAAGAGTCGGACAAGACTGAAGCAACTTAGCACTCACGCAGGCAAGGAATTAGACCACCAGATCTTTAGCTTGGCTTCTGTTACTGACGAGCTCTGAGAGGTTGGGCAATAATAACTGCGCCCTTTGTGTCAAGCAACACGCTAAAAGTTTTATGGACTTAGTTTCATTTCGTTGGAAACCTGTAAGATAAATACTGTGATTGTACCCATTTTAGAGAAGAGGAAACTGAAACTCTGAAATGTTGCATAAATTGTCCAAGGGCACTTAAACTAGGAGGAATCCAGATTCACCTTACAGAATCTGACTCTAGATAAAATGTTGTTGTTCATTTGCTAAATCCTGACTGACTCCTTTGCAACCCCATGGGCTAAAGCCCAGTCAGGCTCCTCTCTGCCTGGAAGTTCCCAGGCAAGAATACTGGAATGGGTTGCCATTTCCTTTGCCACAGGATTTTCTTGACCCAGGGATCGAACCTGTGTCTCCTGCATTGGCAGCCAGATTCTCTACCACTAAGCCACCAGGGAAGCCCCAAAGATACAACTTTGGCACTCCTTGATTCTAGGGCCATATGCTACACCACTGATCCAGGGGAAACTAACCCTCTCCCACCTTCAGTTTCTCCAGCTGAAGTTGTACATCAAGCCATTTCAGTGATAGTTTTGTTGAGAAGAACAATTTAATACTAAATTTGAACTGCAGCAGAATTTTAATGCAATTTTAAGGTAAAAGTACATTTTAAAGGTTTTAGTCCAACTTAAGTCTAAAGTGTAAAAAACTAGAGACAGCAGGATCACAAATTGTTGAGGTAAGAATTTTACTAAAGGTTGCAGAACAGAATAATTGGTTAATTTGTGGGTGAGGCAGGCCTAGGGGACAGACAAGTCAGACCATCTCTTTACACCTTTTATCAAAATAAACTCCAGGTGTATTAAAGAGATTTAAAAGTATTTAAAAAACAACAAAATACCCTAGAGACAAAACAGTCGGGTTTGGTTACGATGTTTGATGCTTACGGAGTTGCTGATGAACTTCTGCACCACTACTGTCTTGGGCCGCTCAGTCTATGGTAACAAAATACCATAGACTGGGTAGCTTAAAAAAACAAATTTACTTTCTCACAGTTCTCTCCAGTTAGAAGCAGAAGAGCAAGGTGCCAGCATGGTCAGTTTCAGTTGAGAGCTCTTTTCCAGGGGCTTGTATAGGGTGCCCTTCTTACTGTGCCCTCACATGGCAGAGAGAGCAAGCTCTTTTGTATCCCTTACAAGGACACTGATACCATCATGAAGGTCCCATGTTTATAGCTTCGTCTAAACATACATTATCTCCCAAAGTTTTGCAGTTTGGGCAGGGGGAGTGGTGGTGGGAGGACACAATTCGGTTCATAGCAACTACCCACCAGAAACCGCTTGTTTTCTTATGTCCTAAGCTGAGATTTGGGGCAGTATAGAATGCCATCTAATTGTAAATTTGAAAGGTTTAATGGTCTTAGTCACAATCCAGATCTAAAATCTTGTTGGCTTCTACCTTTTTTTTTTTCCTCTGTGACACCACAATTTCTTGTATTACTCAGCACTATATGCCGTACTAAAAAGGTAATGAATGCCTGCTCCCAGACTACATTAGCCAAAGTGAAGTTGGAAGATAGGAAGAAATGCAATACATTTGTAAGCTGGCAAATTGCCTTACAAGAACTCATTAAATTGTTCTCCCTTCTTCCCTACACTTCAAGTTTGTTTGCTGGTTCCAGGGTGAAGGTGACAGGAGAAGGAAAACCTTTTCAAGGGGTTATACCCAGGACTGTCACAAAATCCAGCCCCTAAAGGTATTAGGATGAATCACAAGCTGGAATCAAGATTTCCTGGAGAAATGTCAACAACCTGAGATACGCAGATGATACTATAATGACAGAAAGTGAAGAGGAACTAAAGAATCTCTTGATGGGGGTCAAAGAGGAGTGTGAAAAAGTTGGCTTAAAACTCAACATTCAGAAAACTAAGATCATGGCATCTGGTCCCATTACTTCATGGCAAATAGAAGAGGAAAAAGTGGAAGCAGTGGCAGATTTTATTTTCTTGGGCTTCAAAATCACTGTGGATGGTGACTGCAGCCATGAAATTAAAAGATGTCTGCTCCTTGTCAGCAAAGTTATGACAAATCTAGACAGCATATTTAAAAGCATCCCTTTGCTGATAAAAGTCCATATAGTCAAAGTTTTGGGTTTTCCAGTAGTCGTGCGGATAACAAGAGCTGGACCATAAAGAACACTGAGCGCTGAAAAACTGATGCTTTCAAACTGTGGTGCTGGAGAAGACTCGAGAGTCCCTTGGACAGCAAGGAGATCAAATCCTAAAGGAAATCAATCTTGAATATTCATTGGAAGGATTGTTGCTGAAGCTGAAGCCCCAATACTTTGACCACCTGATGGGAAGAGCGGACTCAGTGGAAAAGGCTCTGATGCTGGGAAAGATTGAAGGCAAAAGGAAAAGGGGGCAACAGAGGACTCTGCTTAGATAGCGTCCAACTCTGGTTAGATAGCATCAGCAACTCAATGGACATGAATTTGAGCGAACTCTGGGAGACACTGGAGGACAGAGGAGCCTGGTGCACTGCAGTCCATGGGGTTGCCAAGTTGGACATGACTTAGTGACTGAACAATAGGTATTAAGCCTAGAGAGCCTGGACATTTGCTGATAGCCATTAGAATTGATTAAAAAATCATTTTTTATTTTCCTTCTGGCATATGGCAGGATTGCACTTCTCCATGCCTAAAGATAGGCATGCCTATGTGATGCTTTGACAAAGAAAAATGTGAGAAATTTTTAACAGCAATTTTTCACATTCCTTTCCCCTTCCATAGATGGGTTACATTCCAGACATGGTTGAAACTCCACCAACCTCCGTCACTCAGATAATGTGGAACAGAAACTATCTGGCCCCAAGTTGGACATGTGTGAGATTAAAAACGTCTCTGATTAAAAACGTCCACATTCTAAATCATATGCGGTTTTAGGGTTGTTCATTACAGTAACATAGCTAGCCTGTTCTGAGTCGGTAGTTAACTAAGGCAAAATGAAGTTCTGAGCCTTAGAAAGACCAAGCAGTTTGGTTCCATGCTATGCCTCCTGGCTGAACCTTCTTCCACGTTCCCTATTTTTTTTTTTTTTTAGTAATTTATTGTTGGTTGCACTGGGTCTTCATTTCTACAAGTGGGCAGCAATGCTCTAGTTATGGAGAGCATGGGCTTCTCATTGTGTGGGCTTCTTTTGTTACAGAGCACAGGTTCTACAGCTCCTGGGCTGGACAGTGGGCTTAGTAGTTGTGGCGCATGGGCTTAATTGCTCCACCGCATATCTCTTCCCAGACCAGGGATTGAACCTGTGTCCGCTGCATTAGCTTTAGCAGGCAGACTCATCCACTGTACCACCACAGAAGTCCCTGTGTTCCGTTTATTGAGCTCATCTGTTAGAGAACTCCATGAAGACATGTATCTATGCCACACTCACCACTGTATTCTACTCTGTTGAGGGAATGAGTAAAATACATTCATAGGAAGACCCCAACCAGTTACGAGTTAGTTTAGTTTCTCAGTTTCAGGACATCCAGCACATAGAACCCCAATGCACAACTAACTATCCCTAAAGTTAGTTGTTTTAAAACACCGGTGCTCCTAGTTCTGCTCCATGTGGACCTTGCTGAGATTGCAATACCCAAGATGGCCTCTTCACTCCCTTCTGTGGTGCTCAGGGGTTAGAGCTGGGACAACTGAGGTGTGGTCAGGGATCTTATTCCACCTCATTTCTCCACTAGAATCATCAGACTTTTTCCATCCTGGCTCAGGGTTCCACGTGGACAAGCACAGATGTACACATGTTCCATGAACCAGAGAGACCAGAACGCGCTGCCTGAGTCAGTGTGGGAGCGGACTACAATGGGAGCGCAAATACCAGTGTGGCTTCCTGGGGGCACCAGCGTCAACAGTCTCGTGATCCTAAGGCAGATACCTGAAGCCATGATGCCTCATCTCACAAATAATCAGATCCTGTGCCCAGGATCACATGTCTAGATGGGAAACAGGAAAAAAAAGCATCATTTCATGCTAAATCTTTATACCCCGGCCACAAGACAAAGGTTTGTTATGTGGCCTTGTACTACATCTCATTGCTGTCCTTGAGATGACTTTCCTATCCCTTTTTCTTTCCAGATTCTCAGTAGCCAACTGTGGGCAACTTTCAATATCTTTCTTTGCTCAGGAACGTAACGGTGCAGATAAACCAAAATCGAATCTGTTCTGTAGCAAAATCTAAGAGACTAGTAGATACTAGATGGATAATATGGCATGCTCTGAACTCCTAACAGGTCAAAGAAAATAGAGCTGTCTTGTGATGAAATGATTTTAAAAGACCTTGAAAACAAGAAGGAAAATCCTCCACTGTTCCCGCCTTCACCAGGACAGCACACCAGCCTGGTAAACAGCCTCCCTTTCTCTAAGCTTGCATTTTAGTTCTCTTTCCCAAGAAGGAAGGAAATGGTTGAGTCAAATGTGAGTTAAGTCACCAGAAACTTGGAAGAAGCATCTATCAGAAGTGTCCCCAAATTTATAAGAGGTCTGAAGCATTTATTTAAAAATATATTTATTCATATATACATTCACTTTACATTATTACATTTTAACATTCATCAAAAACTAAAGAGTTTTTAAGAATTTCTCGAAGTCTTGTATTGATGCCTTGGCCATCCCTTCACAAAATATTCCATCAGGCACAGATACCAATTTGTCTAAAGAGATGTAGTTAGGTTCTGTCGGGTCATACTGTGCTCTTCCTAAATAGGCAAGAAACAAATGTCTTTCTTTGACTTTAAACAACCTTGTATTAAATACCTAGAAAAGAAAAAAAGAGTTAAAAAAAAACACTGCATACTAAAATATGAACTATTAAAATGTTTATCTGGCTAAACAGTTTAATAGATGAACAAATATAAAGAATTAACCACATGTTCAACAAATACGGTAAATGCTAGAGGGTTTAAACACTTTGGCTTCTACTAAGAAATTATGATTAAAAATTAGGAACTCAAAACTAATATTCAGAACAATTCTAAAATAATAAAGCGCTGCACTGTAGGCAAAGACCAGACTTATTTGGAGAGACTAGAGGAGCTGTTTAAAAAGCAAACCCGAAGGTCCCACCCCAAATCTACTAAATCAGAAACTTTGAGAGTGGGGCCCACAAGTCCTCCAAGTGATTCTGATGCTTGCCAAGCTGAAGAACCAAAGAAAGAGATGGTGCTTTATGGCATGAAAAATTGGGTAAGATTTCACAATCTGGGAAGCTTCCCTATTTCCCTTTCTTTCCTTTTAAATTCCTGTTGCTCCCTCTGGTATTAAAATGAAATGAACCTGGACTTCAGGGGAGTAACTTAACTGCTTTGGAGTTAAAACTCCTGAGGAATGGGGTAAATACAGTAGTTTTAAAAAGAGTTAGAAGCAGGCTAAATCTGTAAAGCCAGCTGCAAGGAAGATGGGAGAATTGCAAGATCTGGCCAGACCTGAATGGAGCCCTGAGCTAAAGAGACATCTGTGAGGCTCCCTGGCAAGGCCCAGTGAACTACATTTCCTACTAGGCCTCAGGTCCTTCCCGTGACTGTATTTCAGATGCACTGGGGACACTCCACATAGCACATAAACTCCAAGAGTCTGTTTATATTCAAGTGGAAACGAAATAATAGTAGATCACTTGGCAAGGACATCGTGAAAAATGAGTGTTGAAAACTAAAGAACTTTGAGAACAGTGGCCAAAAAAAGTACAGTGTGCTAACTCAACATGAGATTGGCTTGCTTTTGGAACATCTTTTTCTCTCTCTGCAGAAACAAATTATGCGCTACTCTGCCTTCACTGTGGCAACTGCATTCTGATTATCGTGTTATTATTGCTCAATAGACACAAGAAGCGTTTAGATGTTTCTTAAATATGACTCTTGCAGTCACTCTCAGCTTACACAACATACAGACAAGACCACACATGACTCTGAAGCTCCCAAACTATTATTCATTTCCTAAATACAGTAACGCTTTGAGGCAATTATACAGCTTATGACTAGATAACTATATTAGTTTCCCGGTGGTTCAAAGTGAATTCATTATGATCGATTTAGATTTGTAGGCTCTTTCAAGTTCAAAAGTCACTGCTGAAGTTTTTTTCTCTCTCTCGATCCCCTTCTGCCCCAACATGGACTTCAGCTCTGCCTTCACAGAAACCCATAAGGAAAGAGGAGAAACAAGGGATAAGCTTAGTTCCTAAAAGTTATTTCTTCCTTGTTATTACTCTCACTGCTTTTGTTACCTTTTACCTTCCATGGTCACTGCTCTGAAATGACTATATTAACCGTAGTTTTAAAGTTAGAAGTGCTTCTCCATTTTCAATTAATCATAAAATTATGTACCAACCAGCACTGTCATTTGCATGAGAAAACTGTTTCCTACCACTAAGTTTTTAAAGCACCAGCCAAAAATTTTAAGTCTACATCAGTTCCCTCATAGTACTGGCTGTCAGTCAGCCTATGTTTCCATTAATGAAGCTTTTTTTTTAAAGGAAAAAAAAAAAAAAAAAAAATCCTATGTAGGAGTCTGAGAATCCTCCCAATGTGAAAGCCACACATCTATAACCGGGCTTCTCAGAAGCTAGGATCTGGGGTACCTAAAAAAAAATCTTTGTTTTTAAACAACAGATTTTGATGTATCTAGTCAAGCTAATATTTTTCTCTACTTGCAAGGTTTCTGTCCATTGTTAAACCCAACTCATTCTACTGACAACTCAAATGTCACTCCTTAGAGCAGCAGATCTCAGGTGAGAGCACGGGTTTTCAAACTGACTGCCAGGGTTCTAATCCAAGCTCTGGCCCCTGTTACCTGGGTAACCCTGGACAAGCTACTGAATCTCCGTATGCTTAATTTCTTCATTCGGGAAGTAGGGACAATAATACTACCTACCTCATATGGGCTGCTGTGAAGATTAAATGAATACATACAAGTAAAGCAGTAGAGACAGAGCTGGCACATAGTAAATAAGCAATCAATAGCTGTTATTATTTCTAAGATCTTCCTGCCTCTCCTGAATTAAATCAATAGCTGTATATGGTATCTAGCTAAGACTCTAACATAATGTAAAGCAATTTACATTCTAAAAACCTGTCTTCCACACTAGATTACAAGTTCCATGAGAATACAGACCATGACTGATTTTTACATCCTCAAATCACATTCTCTTATCATGTTCTACTGTCACAGAATTATTTATCAACCAAGTGGAAAACTGTTATTGCTTTTTAGTTGAAGATTACTTACATTATGATGGTTCCATAAAGCCAAATTTGCACCCCTGCAGGCTTCTAACACTTTTTATAATGAATACTCATGCATTTGATGAAACAAAAATTCTCTATTAAGGGCCCATTCACAGTGAAATATGATAGGTAAATAAATGTTGTTTGTGAGGAAACTGTACCTAATGCAGGCTAGTTCTGAGAGTTGTATTAAAGTCATGTTTCATTTCCCACCTTTTCATTGAGAACACATGTAGCAAATGGAGGAATCACTTTAATGCAATTCAATCTTTCATTTATCCAATGAATACTCACTGAGTGTCTGTTCACATGCCAAATAGGAAAGAAGGATGACTTTCATTAGATTCATTCATTTGTTCAACAGATATCTATCCAGTACCTACTAATTGGTCCCTTCTAATTCCAGGTGCAGGGAATTTAGCAGTGTATAAATCAGACAAGACCTGCTTTCAAAGAAACATTCTTCTGAACAAGCAGATAATGTCACTCACCAGCTAAAGAACAGGAAAGTCTGATCAGCTTAGAAAACATAATTATGGTGTTGGCATGATGACTAACTGGAGCTAAGAACTACATGCTTTGATAGGAGATCATTACAACATGGCTTGTTAACTAATGGATTTAGGCAGACTGTGAATACATTTAGAATGGAAAAAAATCTTTAAGGGAAGTGATCTATTTCCATGTGAATAGAGAAGCGCACAGGAGAGAACACGTTAGATTCCAACAGGCCGAATGAAGACTAGGTGCAAACCACAGAGAAACAGATTCATCGCTTATTTTTCCTCCAGAGATGTATATGGGTGCCCTTCTCTCTCACAAGTAATCCCGTTATTACATTTACTAGATTCTGGTCTTGATACAAAGATGGGCAAAAAGAAATATGGCCTTATACGACCCAGCAATCCCACTGCTGGGCATACACATCGAGGAAATCACAATTGAGACACGTGTACCCCAATGTTCATCACAGCACTGTTTACAATAGCTTGGACATAGAAGCAACCTAGATGCTCATCGGCAGACGAATGGATAAGAAAGCTGTGGTATATATACACAATTGAATATTATTCAGCTATTAAAAAGAATGCATTCGAATAAGTTCTAATGAGGTGGATGAAACTGCAGCCTATTATACAGAAAGAAGTAAGTCAGAAAGAAAAACACCAATACAGTATATTAATGCATATATATGGCATTTAGAAAGATGGTAATGATGACCCTATATGCAAGACAGCAAAAGAGACACAGATGTAAAGAACAGACTTTTGGACTCTGTGGGAGAAGGCAAGGGTGGGATGATTTGAGAGAATAGCACTGAAACATGTGTATTACCATATGTGCAATAGGTCGCCAGTCCAGGTTCGATGCATGAGACAGGGTGCTCAGGGCTGGTGCACTGGGATGTGCCTGAGGGATGGGATGGGGAGGGAGGTGGGAGGGAGGTTCAGGATGGGGAACACATTTACACCCGTGGCTGATTCATGTCAATGTATGGCAAAAACCACTACAATATTGTAAAGTAATTAGCCTCCAATTAAAATAAATTAAAAAAAAAATATGGCCTTAATACAGCTCTCAGAACTCAACTGTGTTTGGTCTGATTCCTTCACAAACAGCATGGGCGGCTTTTCTCAAGCCGAGAGCATGGTGTGCTTGTGCAAGTTCTGGACGAGGGGTGGCGGCAGCTCTTCAGGGCAGAGCTGTGAGCGCCTCACCTGCGGGAACCTGACGATGACGTGGTGGGGCACGCGCATCACGTTGTGCACATAGTCGAAAGTCTCGGTAAGTTTCCTTTTATTTGCAGTCAGCATCTTCGGGATCTTGGTGATCATGTGTTGAATTTCATTCTGCTGAAAACCTAGTTCAAGCTGAAAAACCTAAAAGAAAGTAGAGTTGTGATGAAGCACAAAAGTCATTGTTTGTTTTTGTTCCGTCCCTAAGTTGAGTTCAACTCTTTACAGACCCCGTGGACTGTAGCCCTCCAGGCTTCTCTGTCCATACGATTTCCCAGGCAAGAATACTGGAGATCTTCCCGACCCAGAGATCAAACTTGTGTCTCTTGCATTGGCAGGTGGATTCTTTACCACTGAGCTACCAGAGAAGCCCATGAATCACCAACACAAATAGTTATTTTGGTAACATGCCAGAAGACACATTAATTCTTTCAAAATTAAAGGACATTAAAATCTGGAGATGGCTATGCCAACGCCCGTAACGGTTCATGACTACTTGCTTCTGGGGTAACCTGAATTTTAAACCTCTCTCTTGAAGAGGAGCTACTCACAGCCCTGATGACCATCATGAAGCTCACCAAAGCAGCTATCATAATTACAAGACAGAGGAACAGTGCCCACCGGAGGCCTGGTCAGGTTATCTGTATGGACCCTACACCACATAGACTGGCAGGAAGATTATCAAAGTGCTTTCTGAGCCTCTGCTCCCAAGCACACTCCTAATCATGTCATCTGGAAATGTTACATGTCAAAATTCCAGAGATGATTCAAAAAAATAAAAAAATACTCCAATGTGGGATAGGTCCTTTGTGTGCGTTCAGAGTATCCTACGCTTCCCCACCATCCATTGCTCTCATCACTTTGCAGGCGACCCCCCTCCACTGGACTGTGAACTCCACAACGGCAGGGACTGTCTCCCCGAAAAAGAACATGGGCAGAAGCTCAATACAAATTTCTTCAACAGCTGAGTACTGAACACTTTAGGCACCTCAGCAAATAGGCCTTATATAATAATTTCAAATCCCATGACCGCTGTGGGACACTAACAAGTCAGCTGCCCCTGGTTCTACACAGCAGTAGAGTGTCTGGTGTGTTCTCTGATGGAACTAGAGCTGGGTCCTGGCACAGCCACGTGCGGGCACTACCCTCTGCAAAGAAGCTCCAGATGCCGCCGCTCGCCTCCCACCCAGGGGACAACAACACAGACCCTCATCCTGGGCAAAGGAAGTGGCTTCCAGGTCCCACCCAGATGCCTAACCTGCTCTTCTAGGACTACGGTACCAGTGTCTGCAATGCAACTTACTCATGTAACACCTGCTCAATATGTGAAAAAATTATAAACTAAAATAAACCGCCTGCAGTATATTTATCATACTATTTCCTAGGTCCACCTTCTTAGAAATAGCTTCTTTTACAGTCTGGTTTTCTTTAAGATGATGAGAGCAAAACCCATTCCCTTCAGAGGACTCACACACTTCAGAAGCAGGTTTCTCCAAACCTTGTTATTGTCCTACCTTCATGTTTTCCTTCACGGGCTCCAGACTTCCAGTTAGTAGCCTTGGGAGACGAATTACCAGATCTCTAGTCTACAGTTAGAAAATAACCTATTATTAATATACATGCACATTCAACTAGTTTGGAAAAAATAAGGCATAACTAAGATGTAAAAGTAAAATTTAAGATATGACCCAGGAAAGAAATGCTAAGGAGCCCAGAAATACAAACACTTATTACTGTTTGAGGAAAAAAACAAACGCTCAAAATAATAGTTAAGGAAGAAACTTGATGGAATTATCATAAGATGATATAGCAATATCATTAACCTAGTAAGGTAATCCATTCTTGTACAGAAAATACCAGGCATTGATAGAATTCATAGGGGCCAGGCATCAGTTAGAAACATGAGCTTTAACAGTTACTAAATGTAGCTGACATGGAAACATACAATTCTTCAGTTCTCTTTTACCTTCTTCACACTAAGTTTAAGTTCTTTCTGAAAAAATCCCAGTCTGTTATCCAATCTCTCCGCTGAAAAACTCAGAAGGAATGGTGCATTTCTGACCATCTGTGCAATATCCGCCTTACTGAAATTTTTTGACTGTAGATAAGCCACCCTAGAGAAACAAAATACATGCACATATCGTAAATATTTACTAGCGTCTTGCTACCTTCGAAAGTAACAACTGTTTTTAAAGCATTCACAAACCAAAAAAAAAGTTTAAGCAAAAACATTCTATAATAATGACTCAAATATGGTTAAACTAAATGGCTTTCCAGGTGGCACACTGGTAAAAAAAATCTTCCTGCCAATGCAGGAGGTGTTAGAAATGCGGGTTCAATCCCTGGGTCAGAAAGACCCTCCAGAGAAGGAAATGGCAACCCAGTTCAGTATTCTTGCCTGGAGAATTTCATGGACAGAGGAGTCTGGCGGACTATGGTCCATGGGGTTGCAAAGAGTCGGACATAAGTGAGCAAGCACGCACACATTAAAACAAAACAAGTACCCATCCAGCTTTTCCATTTATAATTTGAAACAGAAAATATTTCTGAAATCCACTAAAAAACAGATTCGCTTTTCAGTTAATCTGACTTGTTTTACTGGTTGGTTAAAAAAAAAAAGAGAGATAGCTTCTGTTTTAGAATTTTTTTTGCTAAGAATAGAAAACAGAAATTAAGAAGAGATTTAGAACTCTTTTTACAAAGAAAAATCATCAAGCATGTGGCTAAGACTGGAAAGAGGAATTTTTTTTTTTTTGGCTGTCTCATTGTCTCATGGCGTTAGGGTCGTTAGGGTCTTAGTTCCCTGAAGGGAGCTAAGCAGTGGAAGCACGGAGTCCTAAACTGCCAGAGAATTCTTAGAATGTATTTCCATAAATAATTTTCACTATAGTCTTTAGTATGTAATTTGTTAACAACTGAGAAATTTCCTGCTGTTTCTGGGAACCAAAATAAGGCAGTAAAGTCCAGAAAGTACGACTATAAAGTAACATTATTGATTTTTAAAATCTATAAACATAGTGAAAACCAGTTTAAATGCCTCAAATATTCTAGGACATTATTTTGTTAGATTCTCATCAGAAAAACAAACAAACCCCTGTAAGCCAGATAAACTTCCCACAGTGCATTTGAAGAAACACAGAATAAGAGAAGTTAAATAACTTGTTTTAGGCTGCTAGCTAATTAATGACAGAGCTGAAATTTGAACCCAGGCATGCCTAACCCTAATGACTATGATATTTTTATACCATGTATCAGAACTTATATTTTACACTAAATGACTATTATTCCTTTAAACCAGTCCCTTAGAGGAGATGAGAGGAAAAAAATTGATAAAACTACACAAAACTTTAAATGCAAAGCAAAAAAAAAAAAATTCACCAACCAAGTCAGACAAGTGACAGTTCGGGAAAAATATTTACAACATGTCATAAAGAACTAATTTTGTTAATGCATTAAAAAATGCTTACCAAAAAAAAAGAAAAAGGCCCAATTAAAAATGGTAAAGGACACATATAATTTATAGAAAAGGAAATGTAAACAGACATTCAACATATGAAAAGATCCTTCAAACATCTGATGGTCTAAACATCATTCCCAAAACTACAAGGTAATGTTTTTATCAATACAATGAACTGAAATTATAAAGCTCAATGACACTATATTATGAGGATAATAAGGAAGCTGGCACACATGTACACTGTTGGTGGGAGTGTAAACGGGAAAGCCTACATGAAGGGCAATCTGTCTATTAAAATTATAAATGCATATACCCTTTGACCTAGCAGTTCTACAGATATATACCGATATGTGTGAAATGATTTCTATAAAAGGGGAGTCGCTGCAGCTTCTCTGTGACAGTAAAGACTAGAAAATAACCACTGTGTTTACCAAAACGGGACTAGACAGATCTGTAGCATGAACCGAAAAAGGGTTAAAAAGAATAGGAAGAGCCAATAAAAAACTATCTCTGAAATAGAGTTAAGAATCTGAGGTGCAGCATAGTTGTATAAATGCTACCATCTGTGTGTGTGTGCGCTCTTGTATATGAGTGCATACAGACACACATACATGCTGGTGTATGATAAAATATTCTTAGCTAATTGAACAAAAACCCTGATAATAGTACCTGCCTATCTAGACAGGTCTTGCAAGGCTGATGAGGAATAGAAATAAGTAGGCTGGAAAGGACAATTACAATTTTTTTCTTTTTTTGGTCACAGGAGAGACCAACATCTGATTAAAAAACATTATTGAAACTGTTATCTACTGGGATAACTTTTCCAATAAAAAATTAAGATACAAGGCCCAGCCAAAAAAAAAAAAAAAAATTCTACTAACTTAAATGCACACCATTCATTTGAAAATTCTTAAAAACAATCAACCAACTCTTTAGTATGTTTCAAATTCTCTTCATTGAAAAGCAAACAAATGTATGTAGTCAGTGCAATCACAGAAATTCTAGAAAATAAATCTGTACATACCAGAGCCAGAAGCTAAGTTCAAAAAAAGATTATACCTTTGCCTCTTCTAGGAGAAGCTTACTTTTCATTGTATCGCCTTTAAGTGGTAATTTATGTGGTAAATAACCTATTAAAAAATTCCAAGTAATTCTTTAAAAAATGTTCCAGTTTGACAGCCAGGTTTAGGAACTGTATAATTAGACTATACTCTGTATATGAAAATAATCTTTGTTATTCTCATGTGTGTATGTATGATCTTGAGCAAGTTAACTCAACCTCCTTTTAAATGTATGCTTCTTTCATAGAATTAAAAGTAGGGAGGCAGTACAGTACAGTAGCGAGGACTCTGTAGTTAGACTAAGTGGATCTGAATCTCAGCTTTGCCACTTGGACTGGCTGGAGCATCTAGGGCAGATTATTTAACCTCTCTCTGCCTCTCCCAAGGATATAAATAATAAAGGTGCATTGGGCAGCCTCTGAAATGGTTCCCAGTGATCTCCACCTCTTGGGATGTACTCTTCCTTGGACTACATCCTGAGCGAAAGGGCAAGCTGGTTTTTACACGGGGAGAGGAGGAGTGTTCCAGACAGTCAGGAGCAGAGCTGGCCCCGTCAGACTGAGTCCCTGAGAAACATTTCCATTCCTTCTGACTTCTGAACTGTAACAGCCTGTCTGCGTTACACAGACTCTAAGTCACATGAAGGGAGAGAGGACATCTCTAAATGCCTTGCTTATATAGTAAGGGCTCAAATTATTAAAGAATAATTATGTAAGAAATATGTTTCTTTGTTGTTGTTCTGTTTTTTCCTAACTCAGAGACCTTCAAGGAACTATGGAGCTCTCTGAAACCGGTGTGAGAACGGTCTGGGTGAGAAGATGAGAGGCAGATTAGTTAGGAGAAGGTTGTGGCATTCTTCATGTGAGATAACGGGGACACGAGGTCAAGTATTCAAAGGGAAGATTAAGATTTGAGAGCGATACAAACAGAACCAACAGACCTTGGTTATTTCTTAGATGTGGATGATAAAAGACGAGAAGTCCAAGTTAATACCAGTATTTCCAATTTGGGCAGCTTAGTGAACAGTGCTCTCACGCAGTGAGTCTGGGAAAACCTGATGAGGTCGGAGTGATGAAAAATCCAAGATGTGAACTTAAAAGACCCAGACTCTGTCTTACTCTCTGTGACGTTGCCAATGCCCAGCAGGATTCTCACCTCACCGGTCAATAGTACCTGACTGTATCAATTCTCACAAATTCAATAAATTCCTTGAATATTGAGTGAAGTACACAGATATTTATAAGAGCGCTATTAAAAAAAAAAAAAAGGAAAAACCAAAATAGCCAACTGACAGAAGCAACTAAGCAAATTATACAGTATTTGCCAAAAGAAGGTTAAATATCTACCATCCAACATTGGCCAGAAAGAACAATAGAAGAGATGAGGCTTTCACATCTTAAGTGTGCTCTCAGATAATTCAGCCATTTGTTAATGGATTAAAAAAAAACTTATCCCAGTTTCCAGAGAGAAACAGCAAAGTAGTGGCTTAGCAAAAAATTGAAAGCATAAAAATAATAATGGGTAGCTGAACAAAAGAAGTAATTTGGATACTTAATTTTTTTTTAAGTATTTATTTATTTGGCTGCGCCAGGTCTTAATTGAGGCACATGGGATCTCTGACCTTCACTGCAGCATGCGGGATCTTTAGTTGCATCACTTGGGGTCCAGCTCCCTGACCAGGGATTGAATCCGGGTCCCTTGCATTGGGAGCACACAGAAGTCCCTAGATACTTAATTCTGATCAAAGAAGGTCCGTAACAGAAAGTCACATTCACATTCATTATGTCAGCAGATCCTTATGCTGCTGAGACTTAAAAAAATAACTTACGCATGTTATTTCTTCACAGCCCCTTCTTGAGTTATGTGAAAATCAGTCTAACAGCCCTACCTGGTCTTCAGATTTTCAAGGTCTTCAGAGAAAATAGCGTAGTTTTTTGTCAGGAATGGTCCCAGTTGGGTATCCTCTATGCCCAAATCTTTAAGTAACAGGAGCATTTGCTTAATGTCTTTTTCAAAATCCAGTCGCAGGAGGAGGTTGGCTGCATCGGGATGTTTTTCTATCTTGGATAAATCCACTCCTGGAATAAATGACAAACCCTGTGTGAAGATACCTGTGTGGCTGAGTCATTAAACGTCATGTATAGAAACACAGAAATTACTGATGAAGGTAAACGACCTGCCCAAAGGAGACCTGAGTCAGGCCAACAGAAACTTCTAATTTGGTTGCAGAAATAAAAATACATTAAAAGCTAGTATTTCTTTCAAAGTCATGTATAAAGGAAAACAGTGCATTTGGGGCTAAATTTCTATCCATCATCATCGACATCTAAAGGTTCTTGGATACTATTTGCAGGGTGCTTATGAGCCCTTACTGATCTCCATGGTAACTGCTTCACTGATCATTCTGCAGGCTAACAAGCCCCATGAACTGCTACTTTCTTTGAAGTTTATCATTTTAGTTATAAGCATTATTTTAAAAATTGGTTTATTAATCCCTCCACAGGAGGAACAAAAGCAAACCCTATGTCTTACTCACTTTACTCATATTTTTTTATTCATATTGTCTTTAGCATAAAGACAAGAGCCTCGAAGGAGCTCATCAAACAGCTCATGAAATATACAGTTCTCAAGTAACAGCGAAGCAGAAAGTACACAACCTTCCACCTTCACAAGGTCTCAGAATCTGAGGTAGTCTAAGCAAATGAGACAAGGGACAGGAGAGGAAGTCAGAAGAGGGAGAAAGCAAGTTATTGGACTTTGGTTATGGATATAATTAGATGTCCACCTCAATTAAGCAGGGAATCAAAGTAACTTTTGATTCAAAATTCTCATTAAAACTGAGTATTTTATTCTCTGATTTTCCTTTTTATCTGATTAAAAAAAAATCAAACATGAATAAGAAAGGCCTATTCCTTATCGTTGGAGAAGGAAATGGCAACCCACTCCAGTGTTCTTGCCTGGAGAATCCCAAGGACAGGGGAGCCTGGTGGGCTGCTGTCTATGGGGTCGCACAGAGTTGGACACGACTGAAGAAACTTAGCAGCATTCCTTATCGTAAACATGAGATAATAAGGTATAATTTTATTTAGATATTCTTTTTCTTTTTTAAACTTTATATTCTTAAAAATATTTCTTCAGGTTAAAAAGTAGCTCTCAAACTGTTTTCTAGATGTAACTTTACAGTCTTAAATATAAATGCAATGAAATAAAAGCACTTTTAAAAATGGTGTCTATAATTCCATGTATTAGATCCAAATGTCATTCTAAACCCAAACTTCTTGACATTAAACAGGCATTGATATGATGATAATTAACAGAAAAATAGATTACACAAACACACATACACGCAGAATGAAGACTAAAAACAGATCCAAGATGAACTAAAAATCGAGTGTTCAAATAATAACATTTAAAATCAGTGGGGGAAAAGATGGACTGTTCATTAAAACACAATATGACATCTAGCTATATATTTGAAAAATAATTATTAATTCCTTCTATAGCTGATACAAAAATTAATTTCAGATAGATTAAGACTCTAAATATATACTAACTCTAAAATTATTAGAAGAAAACACAGACTTAAAAAAAAATAATAGTAAGTTTGACTACATGAGGACATGAGACCTACTGCACGGCTTTCTGTAATATATGCATTTGCTTAGAAAACGATGAAGAAGCTACTCAACAAACTGGTGATGGTGGTTACCTTCATAAAGTGAGACTGGAGATGGAGAGGAGGTTAGGTTTTTTCTCCTTAATAGCTGCAGTTTTAATAACTAGATGTAATTTTTCTATAGTATAATTTTAAAAATTGTACTAACAGAAAAAGATTTTAAATTACTGGGTGGGTGGATAAATAAGATAGAAACTATCTTATTTATTTACCACTAAACTATCTTATTTAAACACAGTTCCAAAAATTTGTGATAAATGTGGGAAGGTACGCTTTAAAAATCACATCAAGGGTCTGGACTTCAGTTTAACTCAGTATTGCAGCTGACGTGTGCTCCAGTGCCTCGCTCAGCATGAGCTGTCAGGCCCTGACTGTGCTGAAACCAAATTCCTCAAAAGCTGCTTCTTAACAGCAAAAGGAGGGCAGAGTCTCACCAGGAGGGCACACCGCTGTCAGCACAAATCACGTGGGCTGACTCAACGATTTCATTAACTTGAAAAAAAATAGTCACTGATGCCTCTTATGGACCAGGCAACTTCTGCGGATATAAAGAATGAATAATACATGATGCTAACTTCTAGGTGACCACAGCCCTAAGTTGGCTTTGACCCATCAGTTCAGTTTGGTTACACACACTCTGTGTATCAGCCAGCGTCTGGCAGGCAACAGAGGTTGCCCGAGCATGTTCAAATGAAAAAACTTTAATGAAGGGACTCTGTACAGTGATGTGAGCAGAGTTACGGGAATAAACAAGGGCATCCTTAGTGCTAGAGAGACAGGGAGGCGGGAGTCTCCTGTGAACCCAGAGGGAGCTGCAAGCTATTAGGCAAGGGCTGCTCTCAGTAGGAGCTGTTGCCATGGAGCAAGGCAGTTACATGACCCAAGATAGGGAAGGGACAGAGAAAAAATGCTCCCACCTGCCGTCCCCCTCCTCTTGCATGTGCCTCCCACGACTAAAGCTGCTCAGAAGCCAGCTGACGAAGGAGTCTGAGCACAGAGGTGAGCCTCCTGGGATACAGAACAAGCAGAGAAAGGCGGGAAACAGATCTGAGATGCAGAGGAAGAACCAGGACACTTGGGTCCTCAAAAACACGACTGGGGCTTCCTGGGTGGCTCAGTGGTAAAGAATCTGTCTGCAAAGGCAGGAGACATGGGTTGGATCCCTGAGTCGGGAAGATGCCCTGGAAAAGGAAATGGCAACCCACTTCAATTAAAAAAAAAAAAAAATACTATGTAACAATGGGATCGTGGATCCTTCTAGGGCACTGTCATTTAAGTTACTGCCAGGATGTGCTGTTGAAGGATCAGCATACAGATGAAGGAATGGCTGAAACATATTTCAAAACTCTAAGTATACTGAAGATTACTCAAAGGTAGGGGCCACATGCCCTTCCCGTGGGACCTCTCCCAAGGCCGAGGACGTCCTGGGCTTCCCTGCTTGCAGATGTCATCTTTCTCTCTCCTTTGAACCCACAGAAGACTTTATTTGTATCTTTTATGTGGAATTTATCACTGTACCTTTCGTTTTTGGATTTCCATTATTATTTAGATGCTTCTGAAGACCTGAAGCTTCTTGAGAACAAAAGCCATTCCCTATACATCTGAGTAACTTCTACAGGGACAGATGTGTAAACAATTATAAAGGTGTTCTTAGTGTCCAGACTGAGGTAAGCGGGGGGGGACGCCTAGAGGAGAGTCACTCTGTCTGAAGGGTCAGAGAAGACATTTGGGAAGTCACTTGAACTTGAGTTAAGTTCTCCAGTTGTCAGACCTGGCCAAACAAAAAGGAGGGGAGTGGTGGGCAAGTGGAGCTGAAGGGGTGAGCAAGGGCCAGACCAGGAAGAGCTCAGAAGGATTTCAAGTAGGTCACTGACACAGCCAGATCCGCATTTTAGAAAGAGCACTAATATTAGAGTACCAGGGAAAACTGCTCAAAGGAGGACTATCAAGTTAGGTAGCTCCTTTTTCTGGAAAACTAAGGCAGTAACCAAGACATGAGAGAAACAGATGGGACTGTGATAATCCTGCCTATCCTGTTCCTCTCAATCCCTCAGTTCATTATCTGGGAATGTAGAATAAGAGAAACACCAGATGCAGAGATAACAGGAAAAGCAGAAAGTTGCAATAAGGTGCTAGATTGAAAAATAAAAGAGGACTCATCAAAGTTTGCAGGGAGAGCTCTTGGCTGCCTTTAATCCTTACTAGTAGTCCAAGAGCACTCCTAGAGATGCCATCCAAAGCAGAACAGTGGGCTCCAGAGAAAGGTCAGGGCAGTAGGAAAATGGAAGGAAAATCATCTGAGAGGGTTAGGAAAAACTGTCCTGAGCGGCCACTGGAAGGTGTGCGAAAGTTCAAAGAAAACTAAAGAATTCAAAGAAGGGAATCAAACAAAAAACAAAGTAATTACTAACTCCAAGAAAATGAAAGGTTGTACAAGAAGAAAAATAATCATAGCACACTTCCTAGAGAGCAGTGAGCAATATTTAGAATTATAATGGGATCAGTGACTAATGATTTATTTCCAAAATTGTTAATATAGCCTATTGGGAGAATTGAAGAGAATGAAGGGGAAAAGTACATGTGTGCAAGAGATTAACTGATATCTAAAACTGATGAAACAAGCAACAGCACTACAAGCGATTACATGGGCATTTAGAGATTAAATACCAATAGAAAGAGCTGTAAAAGCAGAGAGTCCAGGATGCAGGTCAGGAGGCATGAAGCTGGGAGTACAGTTTTTCACTGGACGCCTTTTCACACTATTTGACTTTTAGGCATGTACATGTACTTTGATAAAGATAGAAATGCTAATTTTAAAAGTAAGGCAAAACAAAAAAAATGTGTGGGTTACTTAGACTTACCTAGAAGCACTAACTTCCTCAGAGTCTCGGAATGATCCACATAGTCTCGAAGTGTGACTGAAGACGGGGGCAATGGAGGGCCTGCGATAATCTGAACAGCCTCCTCGTCAGAAATCGGCTGCAACGGGGACAATGGAGGCACATCATCCAGTCCTTTGCGGCCAGGATGTAGGAAAGAAGCAAGTTAGCTTTCTTATCTGTATACTTACATGTTCTTTCTACAAAGGCAGTCTCTTGCCTAGTTTGCTTCTTTTTAAATCTTGGCATCGTTTCTGAGTTAAACATCTAAAAATTCCATATATTTTCTACCTTCTAAGAGATAAGCTTAAGACTATTTAGATAACCACTACTATTCCTCCAAAGTAAGAAATTCGTTGGTGAAGTCCTGTACAAAATTCCTTTCCTTTCCTTCACTTGTCAACAGGTATGAATGCTTAATGACCTATAGTACATTCTGAGAAAGACTGAGTCTACTACCATAGCTTGTTAACTCGGGCAAAAGTACAACATACTCTACCAGCCTGCACTGTATGGATTAAAGTCATCATATCCTGAAATGTCATTTTGATCTGATCTTTTCTCCTCCAAATTATTCTCAAATATATCTTTAAGAGGATTTCTATGATTCTGTTTTCATCACCCCCAATCATTTGCCACAAAGTGACCCTCTCTAGTACAGCCTTGAGTCTGAGGTTTTGTTATGGCCCTAGAGGTAAAGAACCCGCATGCCAATGCAGAAGACACAAGAGACACAGGTTTGATCCCTGGGTTGGGAAGATCTCCTGGAGGAGGGCATGGCAGCCCACTCCAGTATTCTTGCCTGGAGAATCCTATGGACAGAGGAGCCTGGTGGGCTACAGCCCATAGGGTCGCCAAGAGCTGGTCATGCTGAAGTGACTTAGCACGCAGGCATCCAAGTCCAACACACTGTAAAAGACCCTGGGAACTGTAACCCGCCTGAGGCTGAGGAATCAGAGCCTTGACTTTATGTTCTACTTTTCTGTCTCTAATCTCTACCCTTTCTCGTTTCTCACAGCCAGTCTCCCCTCACGGCCCTCACCGCCCAGCTCACTTGTGTTTATCATCTACTTAACCTAACACTATCTCATCTGTAGTGAAGTATTCCTTGCATAGGAATATTCCTAGAATGGGAAGCACAGGCAGGAGAAGAGTGACTTAAAAAATTTACCCGAGGGAGCTTTTTGGGGTGTTCTAGTTGTTCTTTTTGTTCTATTTGTTGACTGTGGTGGCTGCTACAGAACTGAAAGCATGATGTCAAGATTCATAAAACTGTATACTCACAAAGGATGACTTTTACTTGAGTAAAATTATACCCTAATTAGGTGTATAGAATAGGGTAAATTAGATCCTAATAAACCTTTTAAAAATATCTAAATAAAGAACATAAAAAGCAAGTGCTATTGGCATAGCTATAAAACTATCTTAAACATATTAATCTAAAAACTTTTTTCTTAGTAAGTCAGAGGCCTAATAAAAGCAAGCAGATTATTACGTAACAGAAGCAAATGAATAGAAGTGGATTGTTCCTTTTCTTTCCTGACACCAAGTATGACTTGAAATTGGCTAACGAAATATAAACAGGTAGCTTGTTCAAACTACCAGGGTGAGGCAAAGGGGAGTTTTCTGAAAGTTGAAAAAGTACCTTCTAGGGACAGCTCAGAATCAAGGCCGGGCATCTTTTGTGTCTTCTGTGGCGGCTCATTCACGGAAGGAAGCAAAGTGCTTTGGGCACAATTAATCTCTCGCCTACTTGAGTTGGCAGACTGGGAACTATTCCACATGGAGGAAGTCCTGTAAGTCCTAAAACCCCACTGGAGAAAGCAATCCTCAGAGGACGCATGGGGCTGAGCAAAAACGCCACACAACAATGTTTTTCCTGGTCTCTGAAAACCTTTTCTGAGTTGGAGAGCAGTCATGAAGCTGCTCAACTTAACTGAGTTGAGCCATCTGGGTATCTGTTGGGCTGACAGGGCCATTTTTCTTAAAGTTGCCTATAAAAGAAATACATAACCATCAAAAAAGAGAAACTTATTTCACTTAAACGTTTAAAACAGTATTCAAACCACAAAAAGATAAAACTGGAAATTACTTTTGCTGCTTAAAAGGTGTTTATTACTTTAGATGACTAAAGCGGTCAGATGTTTTTAAGCATGGGAAAAGCAAAAAACAAGGCAGTTTCAGTTACAAACCAAAAGACAGGAACTTCTGAACTGGAAAGATAAAGATATGCTTTACAATTTAAAAACAGAAAGCAAAATCAGTGGCATGAGAAAAACATTTAAAACAAACATCTGTAAATATTAAAATTACAGCTGAATCTGTTAATAATTAAAGAAAACAAGGCGATGCAGTTAAGTGCTCTTGAAATTTGATTTGAAGGACATTTGAGAAGCAGATTGCTGATCAAAATAACACTGAATTATTCAGATGCATTTTATGTATGTACATTAGTCACAAAAACAAGAAGAATTCTACTTAGTCTTAAATGAATCATCAAAATATTATCATTGTAGAAGGTCATTTCTTGCTTTATTCTCAGGTTTGAACACTATTGATTATTTCACAGGTAAAGCTGCTCCTCAAAAGAGAACTGAACAAAACCAAATTCTGTTTGACTGCAGGAACAAAGAAAAAGACTTTCAAAATGGACGGGTGGGGTGGGGTTCAAAACTAATAAGCAAAATGTATTACAGACAGAAATGTATTACAAGCAACCAGAAATGGATATATGTATATTTTGACTGAAAAAGTGGTTGTTTATAAAGAGATTTTTTAATCAGGAAATAACTTTTATATTTAGCCAGCTTAATTAAAGGGTAAACGATGCATTTTTTATATAATAAGACAATCCATTAAAATATAGCAGAGTCCAGCATGTGGAAAATGCCCAACACGTTAGCCATATAATAATCATCATATTCACTGATTACACAACCAAACATAAATGAGTTTGGACTTAATTGTTGCATACAACTTTTTGATTTGTTTCTCTCCATACTGAATTTCAGGAGAAGGCACTGGCAACTCACTCCAGTACTCTTGCCTGGAAAATCCCATGGACGGAGGAGCCTGGTAGGCTGCAGTCCATGGGGTCGCTGAGGGTCGGACACGACTGAGCAACTTCCCTTTCACTTTTCACTTTCATGCATTGGAGAAGGAAATGGCAACCCACTCCAGTGTTCTTGCCTGGAGAATCCCAGGGACGGCGGAGCCTGGTGGGCTGCCGTCTATGGGGTCGCACAGAGTTGGACACGACTGAAGCGGCTTAGCAGCAGCAGCATACTGAATTTCAGCTTGTTTTATGTTTGGCATTAGACCAAATAAATGCTTCAGGGTCTAAGCTCTTCTTGGAGATCTGCGGTTTAGGGAAGTCTCCTGAAAGTAATATATAAAAGTGAAACGTCTCCCTGTCATTCTGAAATGATTTTAGAAAGGAAAAATGTAATTACGCAGCCTTATGAGTGATTTTTGTTAAACTCTGGTGGGAAATGAGCCTCCAAATCTGCCGTGTTTTTCCTCAGAGCTACAACATTCATTCCCTGTACAGCAGTCTCATAAGGGCATTCAGTTGGAAGCCAGAAGACCACAATTCTGCTACTTGAGGATAAAAGTTTCTCAGGGTGGTTCAGCACGACTGGCCCCTGATGGGGGATTCAATAACCATTCTTTAAAAGACAAGTTTTTAAAAGCTTATGGGTACAATAAGACGATTCTTCAGCTCTAAAATGTTCTGACTTCTCAGTTTGTCCAAGCATTCTGTCCTCCATCAAACTTCTGAAATCCCCGATTCACTTCAAAGTCTCTAGAGCCAGGCTCAAGTCAAAGCTCTACCCAAAAGAAGGGAGGAGAGGGTGAGATGTATGGAAAGAGCAACATGGCAACTTACATTACCATTTGTAAAATAGATAGCCAACAGGGAATTTGCTGTATGGCTCAGGAAACTCAAACAGGGGCTCTGTATCAACCTGGAGGGGTGGGATGGGGCGGGAGACAGGAGGGAGGTTCAGGAGGGAGGAAATGTATGTATACTTACGGCTGATTCATGTTGAGGTTTGAAAGAAAAAAACAAAATTCTGTAAAGCAATTATCCTTCAAAAAAACCCCCCAAAACAAAACTCTCCCCACATCAGAAAGATCAACTTTTGCATTCTATCCATATTCATTAAACGGTCTTTACACAAACAAATAATGTTTATCCTTCTGTTTTTCTTGACCAGCGCACTGTCTTTGCTACATCATCATTTCATCGCCGTGTATACTTCTAACAATCGATTATTGTTAGTTCACGACAGCAGGGCTCTGTCTGTCTTTATCCCTGCATGCACCGTCTCAAACTCTGTATCCCCCAGGCCCAGAGTCTCGCACTGCTCCCACGTTTTCTGGGCAGAAATGAATCGGTTGCAACTACGGTGAACTCATTTGCTTACAAAATACTTAAAATCTGGTAAAGGCGTCTGCGTCAAAAGCCAAAAGCCTTAAGTAAAATTTGAAGTCCACTAACACATATAGACTAGTTCTCCACTGTACGCCTTAGTAGTTTCATTGGCGCTTAAATACATTCGCCGAGGGTGCAAGATTTCGACCTCTGGGAGGCTTAGATCGGGAGACTGAAAGATGGGGAGGAGGACGGTTTGGGAATCAGGGGCCTCGGGAACACGGCCTGACCTCCCAACCCCTCCCCGCCCCGGCCATTCTACCAGGTCCGGTTTTAGGTTCCCCCAAAACCAACTTCCGGAGGAAGTCCCCCTCACCATCTAGACCTCCTTCCGCGTTTCCCCCACGCCCCCACCGCCCGGGCAAAGCGCGCTAAACACACCAGCGTCGCGGCGCGCCCTTCTCACCCGCCAAGGGGAAAAAACAACATCGCTGACCCTCAGCGGGGCCGCGAGGGCCTACGGAGCCACGCCGTTCAGGGGCGCGGCCTAGAGCCGAGGAGGAGGAGGGTGGTGGTGGGCCGAACCGGGAGCCCCCCGGGCAGGGAGCGCTCCCCCTTTACCTGTGGCCAGGCCTTCGCCGTCCGCCCGCCCAGCCGGACCCCGCTGGCCGCCCCTCGGCGCCGCTCTGCCCGCCGGCGCTCGCTCTCCCGCCGGCCCACGTGGGCTGCGGCCGGAGCGGGCTAGACCATCGGCGCGGCTGCGCGGGTGGGGAGCGGGCGGCGCGCGGCGAAGTAGAGCCGGCCGCAGGGGGCACACGGTCTCCTTCCACCGTGAGCGCCGCAGACCCTTCCGATGGGCTTGGGAACGTGCCGCGCGTCCCTGCGGACGCCCCTCCCGGGGGCCCGGGCCGGGCGAGCTGCGTCCACCCTCCGCCCGAGGCCGCGTGGACCGCGCCGGCCCCGCCCCCCGCGCCGGCCCCGCCCGCGGCTCGCCCCGCCCGAGCTGCTCACCAACCCGGCCCCGGCGTCGGCCCGGCCGCCAGCCCTCCCGCTGCGGCTCGTCCGCCCCCCGCTCCCCCACCCCAGGCTCCCAGCCTCCGCGGGCCGGGGCGCGCCGCGGGACCGGGAGGCGGGCCATGGCGTCCTGCGTGGGGAGCCGGACCCTGAGTAAAGATGATGTGAACTACAAGATGCATTTCCGGATGATCAACGAGCAGCAAGTGGAGGACATCACCATCGACTTCTTCTACCGGCCGCACACCATCACTCTGCTCAGCTTCACCATCGTCAGCCTCATGTACTTCGCCTTCACCAGGTGCGGGGCGGCCCTGGCGCGCCCGAGGGCGAAGGGGAAGGGGCTGGCTGGGGACGCGGCGGGGCGGGGGGTGGGGAGAGCCATGGCCGGGAGAGGAAGCGGGCTCGTTCTCTCCCAGCGCGGGCTCGCCCGCCGACGCCTCTGTCCCCGAGCACACCCAGCTTCGCTCCCCTACCGCTCCTCGGGGACCGGCTCTTGTCCCTTCCCTGCGACCCACGTCCATCCTCCACCCACCCTCACGCCTGTCCCCATACCGCCTCTCCCCATGCAGCGCCTCGGGCCACCCCGGGAACACGCGTGGCTCCGCTGGCGCGATCGCCCTCCCTCCCCCCTCCCCGGCTCCCAGCATCGTTCCCCTCTCCACGCATCACGACACCGGCCCCCTCCTCTCCGGCCTCCGTCCCCGCCTAGCACACCGCATGAATCATCTGGTATGCACCACTTGCAGCACACATGTCCCCGCTGCAAACACCCCACTCTACGGGCGTCTTTCACGTGCCATGCCCAGGCCCAGGACGTAATCCAGACCCCTTCCCCGCCGAGCTCCTCCAGGGTTCAGCACTACCTGCCCACAAAAATGTACTCCACTGTGCGTTGTACGGCAGTCGTCTCGCATAACCCTTCCCGCAGCCCCAGACATGACCGCTTGTACCACAACACAAACTGCCAGCCATGCGCACACACATCACAGCCAACATTCCAGTACTGCCACACAGACCCCCCAGCCCATCACACAACACAAGGTGCCCGCTCTGTTCTCTTATCCCGGCATACATGCTGAAATGAGACATTGTCAGGCCACTGTAGCAATGCCTGGTGCGTTGTAGATGCTATGGAAAGGGTTAAATAAAACACGCACACCACACACACTATAGCACAACTCTCTTACTGCCTGAAAACATACATGCACACTCACTCACAGCACTTCTTATGTTCACTTGTGCCTAGGAGCTACCCCGTCCAACTCTTGTTGGCCCACAGCTTATAGCTACCTCACTGAGTATTAGGTCCCTCAGCCCCAAGCCAAGGAACTGATTCATGCCTAAAGGACAGGTATACCCTGGGTCCTACTTATAAGGGTTTATATTTTCTGAATGAATCTCTTTAACGAAAAAAATGTGTGTTTATACCAACCATGCTTAAGCACTAACCTAGAGATGTGGAGTTTTGGAGCCAGACTACTGGTTGCAAGACTATTTGTGTGACCTTGGTTAAGTGGTTTAGCCTTTCTCTGAGCCTCAGGATTCTTCTCTGTAGAATGGGGATAAAATAGGTCCTTACCTAATATGGAGTTATAAGGATTAAATGAACATGTGTGAATGTATTTAACAGAGTACCTGGCACATGATGCATAATTAATGTCAGTGCAGTTCAGTTCAGTCGTGTCTGACTCTGTGACCCTATGGACTGCAGCACTCCAGGCCTCCCTGTCTGTTACCAACTCCCGGAATTTACTCAGACTCCTGCCTATTGAGTCAGTGATGCCATCCAACCATCTCATCCTCTGTCATCCCCTTCTCTTCCTGCCTTCAATCATTCCCAGCATCAGGGTCTTTTCCAGTGAGTCAGTTCTTTGCATCAGGTGGCCAAAATATTGGAGTTTCAGCTTCAGCATCAGTCCTTCCAATGAATATTCAGGACTGATCTCCTTTAGGATGGACTGGTTGGATCTCTTTGCAGTCCAAGGGACTCTCAAGAGTCTTCTCCAACACCACAGTTCAAAAGCATCAGTTCTTCGGTGCTCAGCTTCCTTTATAGTTCAACTCTCACATCCATACATGACTACTGGAAACACCAAAGCTTTGACTAGACGGACCTTTCTTCTCTCCTAATATATTTATCCAACAATCAGTGGTTCTCATCCCTCACAGAAACTGTACAGGAGTATATTTGGTGACCTCAGCATTGGGGGAACTTCTGATATGTAGCAGGTGGGGGTTAAGGATCCTAAATGTGTAAACGCCAGGGATAGCGTTTAAGATAAAGAATTGTCCCTGACTCACAGGCGCACGTGTGCAGCTACACACTTGTATACATGCAAGTGCCAATGGTATCTCCCTTGAGAATCAATGCAACTTTTTCAGATTTTCATAAAACTGATAATGTCCTCCTACAATACACTTGTTCCTTTCCTCCACAATCCATTTAACTCTTGGTTCTTATTTTGTAAGTGTTTATCTATTTGTGTGAATCTATCTAAAGGCATAAAGCATATGGAACAATTAATGATTGAGGCAAACAGCTACTTTTATGGTAAAATATTCTGCTAATTCTCTGTGGAGTAAGGACAGATATTTTCAGAGTATCCAACCAAGAATAAGCTTTGGAGAGAAGTCTTGTCCCTAATTATGGTTATCTTCAAATACTTATCATGTCATTTGACTTTACCACCTAGTATCTGTGTCTGTGTGGCCACTTAATATTGCTTAGCCCCTGATTGCTTATCAGTACATAAAGTGAAATATTTAGTAATACCTGATAGGATTTCATTTTAAGTGTTCAATTCATCTTTTTAGATAACCTGTATTTAGCTTGTGCATGGTAAGTTGCTTCTGTCCTGTCTGGCTTTGGTGACTCTATGGACTGTAGCCCGCCAGTCTTCTCTGTCCATGGGATTCTCCAGGCAAGAATACTGGAGTGGATTGCTACTGCCTGCTCCAGGGGATCTTCTCGACTCAGGGACTGAACCCATGACTCAGGTCTCCTGCTTTGTAGGCGGGTTCTTGACTCAATGCATAATGAATAGTAATTGCTCAGTAAACGTTAACTATTATTATTACATCATTTCATTGTGTGCTGCTGCCTCCTAAATTAGATTTTTCATTGAGTGAGGGTGTGGTGTGCTCTATAATTAAGAAAAAGAATAAAAACTTTGGAAAAATGGACAATGCTTTGCCTGGAGAACATATATTCCTGTTTTATATTAACTTCAGTTTTACTTTGTCTCATGTGGGTTGGCAAGGATAGAGTTAGTACAGGAGTTTCTTTGGAAATTAGAAAAGTAATTGTGCTATTTTACTTTAAATAATAAGAAGCAAGAATGAGCAGTGTGTTTCAACCTTTTACCTTATTATTCTAGGCCCTTTCAGAACAGATTTCTCTTCCTCTTTTCTAATATGGAAAGTCACATTCTTCTGGAAGTTCCCTTTTACAGCATGTCCTGCCAAAGCATTCAATAAATTACAGCAGTGAAAGTATAAGAAATGAGTGTGAATTTTAACAGCTTGTCAAAAGTAATAGAAAAGGCATAATCTGAACTGTAGGCTATGGTCTTTTCCAAAATTGATTATGATTTTACTTCTCCCCCTCATTTCACAGAGACAGAAATCATACATTAAAGAACTACTTCAGAACAAGTTTCATGTTATATAAAATCATAAGCACCATTAGTACAATTAGTACTTACTGTCTTACTCATTTTTTGTAGTGATTTGTGACCCTTTAAACTGAGATATTACTGTGATCGCTCTGTCTTCTTCCATAAAGATTGAAAGTAATGACTTCTTAAATGAAGATTAATCATTTTGTACTCTTTTGCAGTAAGAACCTTATTTTATAACAGGGTTTGAGTTGGTGACTGTTCAGTGCAGTTCTTTCAGTAAAACTTTAAAAATATGTCTTAAAGTTTGTTTTTCAAAAACCAGTAGTTGAAGAGAGCCAGGGGTAGAATACTTTCCCGGTGTCAGATTACCAGTATGCATGAAACACTACCTGGGTCATGACACGTGGTGCAGAGACACAGCAAGAATTTAGGATTGCAAGGATTAGGTGCCTTACACAGGAGTCCAAGACAAGTTTGTATTCGTCCAGTGGTGCTTTTGTTAAATGGCAGCTAGGCCAACTCACTGTTGAATCATAGCGTTTCAGTCTCCAGCCCCTATCAGTGTCAACACAGTAAAGCCAGATGCTATCGAATCCTGCCGCCTAAGATTGGAAAAAGCGCACTTTGCCACATTTTAGGGTAACCAGTTTTAGAAGTCAAATGCCTCTGCATATGTCTTATAAAAGTGTATTCAGCCAACGTGGGGAGAGGAGAACCTTTGTCTGAAGCTCTGAGCTCGCCTTTCATAGGTTGGTAAACTTGGACATGTTGAATAGCCTTAGTTTCAGACACTCGGGCTTTAGATTTGAAAATGCCAAAATCTACTAGATCCCATTGGTAACAGGTCACTGTCTCCTCAAGAGGCTCCTGGCAGTAAAATAGTGAAACAGTCTCTCCAGTGACACTTGTCCAGCAAAAGTCATCACTTGCCCAGAAGAGATTGCCTTCCTGCAGCTTCCTGTTCAGAAGGGGTCATCCACTCACCTGGGCTAATTTTTCTCCTTAATGTGGGACTGAGGAGGCGGATGTGGGCAGGCACATGGTCAGACTTTTGACTGATTGATTTCTACTTGTTCGTGATAGTGGTTTTCGCTCATTTCCCTTAGCGGCTCCGAAGCTCCAGCTTTTCTTGATCTTACTGTGCAGGCATAGTTCCACCTTCTGTGTCTCTTCCCTCCTGGAGACCTGCCAGCCTTCCCTGTTTTTCCCCTTTAGACCATATCAATTCCCATTAGAAACTGTCTCCTGATACTGCTGATTCAGTTGTCTGGAGCCTATTTCCTTTAGGTACAGCGTGTTCTTTCTTCCCCACTAACAGAAGGCCTTGGGTGTCCTTGTTCCCGGATACCAGCAACATTAAATGACTGTCCACGGCAGCTGTGTGCTGGGCGACAGCAGCCCTGGAGGTAGAGGGGTGCCTGTGTTAGGCCCTCTCGAAAGAAGTCCAGTTAACCCTCTTAACATTTCTCTTCCTCACTTCCTATGTAAATCATGGCTTTTTTAATTGGATTAAAATAAGCACCTCTTTATATCCTTTCTTGTCCTTATTTCTGGTGTTTTATGTTCTTAATTGGAGAAGGAAATGGCACCCCACTCCAGTATTCTTGCCTAGAGAATCCCGTAGACAGAGGAGCCTGGTGGGCTGCTGTCCATAGGGTCACACAGTCGGACACAGCTGAAGCGACTTAGCATGCATGCATGCGTGCATGTCCTTAATAAGATTATTCATTTCTCGAAAGGGAAAATGTGTCATATTTCTTTGGGGTCTTTGTGTATACCCCAAAGATATACATATATATATATATATATATATATTTCATGTCATATTTCTTTGGGGTAATGTATATAACGGGGTAAAGTATATAATGTATATTTCTTTGGGGTAAATAAGCACTGGGTGACACACAGAACTATTTGGTTTAGCTGATGCTGACCTTGGAGAGTTGCTTGCCTAGTACTGCGGCCTAGTGTCTAGCACGTTATATATCGTTCTATTACCAATGACAATGCAGTTTGTCTTGTGATAGAATCCCTCTCGCCCCAGATTTCTGTAGGGATGTTCACAAGCTTTTTAGGGTCAACAAATTTGAAAGCCCAGGACTCGTTCAGGCAGCAAGGACTGCTTCCTGAGCCCTCGGTTGTACTCAGTGTACTTCAGCAGTCCGTGTTCCACCCAGCCCAGGTCTCCGGCATCCTGGAGTTCATCTAGTTTATCTTCACCAGGTCCAGCTGGGCCTCAGTAGCATTCCGAGTTGTCCTCCTCTGCCCGTGCCCAGGCTTTAGCTCACAAACCCCAGCTCTTTGGCATAAGACACGCCCAGGCTTTGACCGCCCTTCCCTTCAGACCATCCTCCACCCTGCTTTCCTCACAACCTTTTGAAGTCAGGATCTTGATCCAGTCCATCTGTGTACAGTCGTTCCCTAGATCTCTGTCACCTGTCGGGAGTGCCTGCTGGCCCCTGAGGGCCTTTGTTATAGAACCTTATACCTGCCTCCACTGTACAAGGTACACGCTGCCGGCCCGGGCAGCCCCACACCTGGTGCCAGGCTGGTACCTCCCTCTGACTTGAGAGCGCCTTCTGCCTACCCACGAGCCCATGGCATCCCTGGCAACCGTCCTGATGGTCCCCTCCCAGACCCCTTTCTTGGTGGTTCCTGGAAGCTCAGAGGAAGAAGTGTTTATGTACAGTTAAGTCTCCTACATATGAACAGGTTCCTCCAAGGGTGCATTCATAAGTCCAGTTTGTTCGGAAGTCCAGAATTCGCCAAGATACACAATTGGAGGGCAGGCTGCAGTTTCACTCAGGCCTGATGTTGATGGAATGCACATTTCACACCTCTGGACGTTCAAAACTTGAAGGTTCGTAGGTATGGGACTTACTATATACTTCGAAATGTCTTTTATTAGTATTTCTCTCTCCTATTGTAATATTTGTTTTTATATCAATTTATTGAGGGCAGATATCTTAGTCATCGCAGAATACACACCCAGTAAAATGCTAAATGAGTCAAATATGAAAAATCATTTATACAGTATGAACTTTCAAAAAATATCACTCTTCTCTGTCAGTTGCTATTTCAGCTCTAATTCTTGAAAAGAATCTAACATTTTATGAAATGAAATGAATGTGGTCTTCAAAGCTAATATCAAAGTTAGTTAACATTAGTCCACTTTGTAACTTGAGACTGAGTTTTCCATTGGGAGAGAGGCTCCTTAACGGTGTGTAGCCTCCTGAACATGACCCTATCTTTGTGTCTCAGTTTCAGAGATTCCTATTAAAGAGATGGAAAGGCGAAGATGACAGGGGGAGAGGGGACAACCAACTCTGCGTTTAAGAGTCAAGGTTAAGGATTCCTTACCTTCTTGGCCCCAGGGAGACAGCCGTGGTTAAAGATAGTCTAGAGTGGACGGTTTGCTTGTTGTCCCTGGTCTTTTTGCTCACTGCCTGCAACCTGTTCAAGTTTAAAAATCCTAGGCCAAAGCTTTTTGTGTTCAAACCTTTGTTAAAAAAATATTAGGGCTTTCCTTTCACTTGTCCTGCTTTTCGGGTTCTGTCTTGGGTAGTTGTTGTTTAATCACTAAGTCGTGCCCGACTCTTTAGCGACCCCATGGACCGTAGCCCGCCAGGCTCCTCTGTCCATGGGATTGCCCAGGCAAGAATGCTGGAGTGGGTTTCCATTTCCTCCTCCAGGGGATCTTCCCGACCCAGGGATCGAATCCATGTGTCCTGCATTGCAGACAGATTTTTACCGCTGAGTTGCTGGGGGTGTTTCAGCCCCTGGCTGGTCAGCGCCAAGGCAGGAGAATCACCTGCAGGGGGCCTCTGGGCCTGGGCCGTGGTTCCTCCTCACGCTTCTTGGGTCACGCATCTGCTCTGCCCTGGCCTCTTCCCGTCTCTGGCACCCACCATGTTGAGAAGGCCTGCTCTGTGCCAGGCCTTGTGCTGGGTGCTGGAGCTGCTGCAGGTGAATGAGAAGGGATCTTAAATGACAATTTTCCTGTAATCTGTCCATTTGGTGTTTTAGCTGTGTATGGTCAGGGCTACCCCAGCGTGCTGCTGGAACACCTCCTAAATTTAGCAGAGCAAGGGGAAAAGAACTTTGGCCTCCCTGAGCTCATCTGTATCATATGGGTCAGTGTAGCAATCTTGACCTCCAGCCAGCATTCCAGAAGCCCTGGCACCTACTTCATTTTGCCTCTGTTTGTTATAACTGTGGGCAAGATAAAGCAAGAGCTTTATTTTCCTCATCCTCCAAGTAATGATAATACTACCCCGGAGAACTGTGGAGCAATTCAACCAAATGGCAGCTGGGAAAGGCCTTTGGAAAGTTCAGCAGCTCCAAGACCGAGGTGCCTGTTGTTAGGAGCCTCAGAGGACCTAGCAAAGAGGTCAGGGCGCTGCTACTGCCTCACAGTTCTAAGTCTGAAGTCCTCTTATTTTTTGTTGCCGTAAAGCAAGAATCCTGAGACCAGGGAAAGTCAAGATGGGGCTCTGGCAGCCCTGACTGCAGATTACAAGCCTCCCTGGGAAGTGGGAACCATATTGCCCCTGGCAAAGCCGGAGGAGATGGTACCGACTCCACAAACTGGTCAATCTTGTGTGAACGATCGGGGGTTTTTTTTTGGGTTTAGGGGGTTTTGTTGGGTTAATCAGAGGCTGTTCCAGCAAATTAAAAACTTCTCTCAGGCCAAAGTTATACTAAGATAATTATTTAATTTTTGTGTCTTACTGTGCTTTTCATCATGATTCTCTCAAAGAGTCAGGACTATGTCTGTTCATCTTTGTCCACAACGATAGGTGTTGGCTAGCTGAGGGAATGAGTGGGTAGAAATTACAAATTACTAACTGACAGGCCGTCTGTGCCAGGCAGTGCTCTAAGTCCCTCACATTTTATCCTCACAGCAACCCAGTGAGGTGGAACTGTTACTCTCCTGTGATAAACCAGGGCACAGAGAGGCTGCATAATTTGCCTGAGGTCACACAGGCTGATAGTGTGAATTCAGAATTCAGGCCCAGGCAGTCTGGCCACAAACCTGTCCTCCTTGTCACTGCACCAAACAGCCTCCTAAAGGGGAAAACACTTAGCCTTTGGGGTCAGTAAAATGTAGATTGTGATCATTTCCCCCTTCAAGGGTGTTAGGAAGATTAAGAGAACTAATGCAGAGCAGCTGTAGCCAGCCTTCTGAGAGGCACAGACCTAGTGGATGTCAGGAGATAAATGCTTCTCGTCCTCTGATGGAAGGTTTCTGGAATCCATAGTGTGGTCTTTGTAGCCTTTGCCGCCAAGTTGCTTTTCATGATTAACTATGGAAAATGTCCATATTCTTTGGCATGTGGTTAAGTCTCTGGATGATGGGGAGCTGAGGGTCTCACAGAGTGGCCCCGGTCAGCTAGTGGGGAGGCCGGTGGGCGGGGGGCAGCCTCCTCAGTCACCCATTCCGTTCTTTCTACGCGCCCACCTTTTGTAGGTACTGTGCGGGTGCCCTCTCTGCTCTCAGGAAACTCAGAAGGCCTAGTGGGAACCCCTGGTCTGATCTGACTCAGATTTCTTCTTTCGCTCACTGGCCTACCCTTCGGTCTTTGATCACAGGAGTGTGATCTTCCTGTACTGCATGTTTTCACTTTTACCAAAGAGCTTGCTGTCCGTCTTTGATACTTTTTTTTTTTCTAATTAGGCAAATATAAAATGGCCAACTTTTCAGACTTACTGCTATTTTATTCAGATTTAATCGGCCTTTTTTTTTTTTCTTTCCTTTTTTTAACTCCCAAAACTAGGCCATTCTTTGATCCCATCTTTCTAGTAAGATTGCTCAGAATTTACAAAATTGCAGCTTCATTGTTTATCGCCGATCTCAAGTTCTTAACAAATTTAATGTTGATGTATAATCCACTTTTTGGAAAGTAATATATCTACATTGCTTAAAATCCAAGATATTCCACTGGGTGTATGGTGAGAAGTCTCCCCCAACTCTTCATTTACTCTCTTTGGATAAAACAGAGTGATCATTTCTTGGGTGGATTTCCAGACACCCTGTGGAGCTCAGAGCACAAGTTACAAGTTACGTATACCTATGCATGCTCTTCTTCTTGCACAAAAAGTTGCTTACTATACTCCCGTTCTGCAAATTGCTTTGTTTACTTCATGATCTCTTAAATTACTCTGTACTAGTTAATTAAAAGCATCTTCATTGTTTTGATGGCTGCCTACTTTGCTGACAAAGGTCCATTTAGTCAGAGCTATGGTTTTTCCAGTAGTCATGTATGGATGTGAGAGTTGGACTATAAAGAAAGCTGAGCACCAAAGAATTGATGCTTTTGAACTGTGGTATTGGAGAAGACTCTTGAGAGTTCCTTGGACTGCAAGGAGATCCAACCAGTCCATCCTAAAGCAGATCAGCCCTGAATATTCATTGGAAGGACTAATACTGAAGCTCCAATACTTTGGCTACCGGATACGAAGAGCAGACTCATTGGAAAAGACCCTGATTCTGGGAAAGATTGAAGGCAGGAGAATGGGATGACAGAGGGTGAGATGGTTGGATGGCATCACCAACTCTATGGACATGAGTTTGAGCAAGCTCCGGGAGTTGGTGATGGACAGGGAAGCCTGATGTGCTGCAGTCCACAGGGTCGCAAAGAGTCAGACACGACTGAGCGACTGAACAGCAACAAGTACTTGCTTGTGAGCCAGAGCCGTAATTTTTTAACGTCTCTTTTAGTTGTTTCCTTGTTTTGCTAAAACATACAATGCTATGGTGAGCGGCCTTGTACATATGTCATTTTTGCATAGATGAGGGTATTATCTGTGAGATACATTCTTGTACATGGAGTTGCTGAGTCACAGAATATATGCATTTATAAATTAATGTGTTGTCAAATGCCCCCCCATAAAGGTAGTGTGTGAGAATACCTGTTTATCAATTTCTTTCCTTTTTCCATAAGGTAAGGAAGAGTCATGTTAGTTGCTCAGTCGTGTTCGACTCTTTGCGTCCCCGTGGACTGAAAGCCCACCAGGCTCCTCTGTCCATGGGATTCTCCAGGCAAGAATACTGGAATGGGTTGCGCTTCCCTTCTCCAGGGGATCTCCCTGACTCAGGGATTGACCCTGGGTCTCCTGCACTGCAGGCAGGTTCTTTACCATCTGAGCCATCAGGGATAAAGTAGATAAAAGTGGTCTCTCTGTATTGCTCCAGTGTGTCCATATAGTACCATGAACACAATTGAGCATCTTTTTTTTTACTTGCCTGAGAGCTGCTGGATTTTTCTGCCCAGTGAAGTGTCTCTTCACATCCTTTGTCCACTTTTCTATTTGTTTTTCTCTGTCCATTTGTTGTTCTTTCTGTTAATTGATTTGATGGGGAGAGCTTTGTAATTAGGCGAGTCAACCCTTTGCCTTCGTATGAGTTGCAAATATTTTTTCCAAGTTTACCCATCACTTTTCCTTGGACTTTGTTACTGATTTCTTTGTCATGCAAATTTGTCAGCTTTCTCCGTTTTGACCTCGAGGGTTTGTATCATGCTTTAGAAAGGCCTTCCCCACTCTGAGGTTGTGGTGTCTTTGTGGGGGGGTGTATAGGTGTTTTTTTTTTTAGTTCTCCCATCATTTTTTTTTTCTAGAATTTTGTTTCGTTTTTAGTTTTAGTTGTTTGAATCATCTAGAATGTATTTTGGTATAAGGCATGAGTTATGAGGCTCTATCTTCTTTTCCTCGGCCACAGGTACTCATTTTAGCCTTGCTTTTATTTTGTGACTTACCGATTGCATGCCCAGTCCACCTCTCGTATGCCATCCCTGTGCATCTCCGATGAGTCAGGTGGGATTCAGGGTCACAGGTAAGTTTTCTTAAGGCAGTTTGGCAAAGGGGAAAGATCACTATCTTCAGAGTCTAGCAGGCCTGGTTTGAAGCTGGCTCTGCAACTTGTCAGCTCCACAGTCTTGAGAAAGTTACTAAACCTGTGTGACCTCTGTTACCTCATCTGTAAGATGTGGTTGATAACGGCCCACTTTGCAGATGGGTTGTGACAATTAGAGATAATGTTTAGAAACTGCCTGACACGCAGTAGATCCTTGACAGACAGGACCTGTTACCCTGACTGTCATCATTAGCAGTATCAGTAGTGTGCCTTGGTCTGAATGAGGACCTTGTGTCCCTACCCTTGCTGAGTGTAGCCATTCTTCAGTAAAAGCTAATGTTCCTGGGAGTTGGGTACGGGGCTTCCCTACATAAGCCAAAGGGCATGGCAAGTGCCCTAGGATGATCAGCCTGGCATTTAAAAGTTGTGTTTATAACCTCTGGGCAAATGTGTAATTGTTAGGATGACCATTAAAATAAGATTGCACTTTGCCAGGAGAAGAAGTCTATCCGACTGTAAAGAATGGTTTTGTAATCAGGTTTCTGAATTTAACCACCAAGTGTTGTTTGTCCAGGATTAGTTCAGTGCTGTTTGGCTGTGTGATGGTCTAGGAAACGTTTAAGACCTGTATGACGTCTTATTTCAGAACCTTACGTTCAGTCTTGTCGTAAGTCTGGAAATAGTTTCATTGGGTACAGAAACTTAGCGGCCTAAACAGGAGTTGGTATCTAAGTTAACTCTTTTAAACCACCACCCAGGACTCAGTCCTTAATGAGGTAATAATTGCTTCATTCCATACCTTTTCATGTGTGTATTTAATACTCAAGATCTTTTTTATGCAAACTTGGTTTTCTTCTAGATTCTTTTTGACCTGTCTCTTGTCCTTTAGTAACATTCAATCTTAATTTAACTTTGTCTTTTGAAAACTTTCACTGTAGACAGTCCTCCTCCAGATAAACCCAGTTTCTTTGATCATTTTTAAATGTATTGCTACCAGTTTCATCATCTCTAAACTATGTCCTTCCATTGTGTTTCTTCTCATATTTTCTCTTACTTATCCTACTTCTTTCTAAACTGGAACACTGAACTTCCCTCTCCCAAGCTTCTTGAAAATTGTCAATACTTCAGAAAATCTTCCAGTTGTTTTTCTGTTTTCCTACTTTTGTTTGCTTCTCTGAGCCCCAGATATGTTACTAGAATCTTCTTTATTAATGTAAACTGTTAAAACCTAAAATTTTCACCATCAATGGTAAGAAAATTTGCATTCCAGGGATTTTTGTTGTTTAGTTGCTAAATCATGTCAGACTCTTTTGCAACCCCGTACTGTACCCACCAGGCTCTTCTGTCCATGGGATTTCCCAGGCAGGAATACTGGAGTGGGTTGTCATTTCCTTCTCCAGGGATCTTTCCAACCCAGGAATCGGACCTGTATCTCCTATGTTGGCAGGTGGATTCTTTACAACTGAGCCACCAGGGAAGCCCTTGGGGAATTTTGCTTCATTGTAAAACAGTAAATTTTCTTCCATAATAGTCAGTCCAGAAATATATTGAGGGCCTACTGTGTCCCCAGGCTCTGTGGATACAGGTGTAAATAATTCCCTGCCTTTAGGAGTTTACTTTCTGCAGAGAAGACAGATAACATATAAACCAACAGATGTAATCATTTCAGTTTACTGGGGTTATGGAGGAGTTCAACACAGTAACACATGAGGAATGACCAGGCTGGAGCAGGGTGGAGAAGCTTGTCTCCTTCTTTACAGTTCTTATATTTAGAATTTAAATACAAGTTTAAATCTGGTCTTTTGTTTTCTCTTCACTTTTCCTTTAACATTTTTTACTAGTGCTTTCTGGTGGCGTTACACTGCCCCGTTTTGTTCATCCCTTGGGGAGCCAACTGCCCATATTTGACAAGTGACTGCATAATCTCATTGCCTCATGTCCTTCCTCCTTATTTTTTGAAGTAATTTTTATTTTTGGCTGTGCTGGGTCTCCGTTGTGGGCTTTCTCTGGTTGTGACAAATGAGGGCCACTCTCTAGCTGTGGTGCTTGGGTTTCCCCATTGCAGTGGCTTCTCTTGTGGAACATGGGCTCTGGGGCGTGCAGGTTTCATAACCTTATGCTTCCTTTCTGATTCCTGCACAGTTTTCCGCCACAGTCTCTGTAGTGAAGGTCATCTTTGTGTGTGTGTGTGCGCTCAGTCATGTCCGACTCTCTGAGACCCCATGCACTGTAACCCACCAGGCTTCTCTGTCCGTGGGATTTCCCAGGCAAGAATACTGGTGCAAGTTGCCATTTCCTTCTCCAGGGGATCTTCCTGATCCAGGGATTGAACACGTGTCTCCTGCGTCTCCTGCATTGGCAGGTGGATTCTTTATCACTGAACCACTTGGGAAGCCCCTTTGTAAAAGAATGATGATTCTCAAATGCTTGTCTGAGTAGAACATGTGTTGGGGTGTAAGGTTGACGATGCCTTTATCATAAGAACTGGACTTTACTATAAGGGCTGTATTATTTTAGGAGATACCATAGTGAATAGTAACTAGTGAATGTAATGACTTAGCTCCGCAAAATAAAGTTAGCGATTTAGATTAAAAAACCCAGTTTTTTAGAACATGGAGCTCGTACTCCTTCTAGACTGACTGTAGATTCAAAAATAACACTCAGTGTTCCTTTTCTGTTTTCAGGGATGACTCTGTCCCAGAAGACAACATCTGGAGGGGCATCCTGTCTGTAATTTTCTTCTTTCTTATCATCAGTGTATTAGCTTTCCCCAATGGTAAGTGATGTAATGCTTTATCACATTTCTCCTGTGCATTGTGTCCTTGTTGGTATTTTTGAGATGCATGTCAAATAGAAAATGAAACTGGAGGGTGGAATAAAAAAAAGAATCTGAATGTTGCGTGGTGACTAGGGGAACAGGCTCTGGAGGCAGACTGCCCATTCTGCCATTCCTAGCTCTGTCTCCTCTGTCCCTCTTTAAAACATTTCTGTCTGAAGCAGAGAGAAGTACAGCAGTAAGAGTAAACTGAATTAATACCGTAAAATACTCTGAACAGTGGCTGACAAACATAAGCACTCAGTGAATGTCAACTGTTGTTCTTGTTACTATTTTTGGTATTATCAGCCAAGTTGTAAAATACACAGTTACTGCTCATTTACTCCTTTTTGCTAAGGCTGGGGTCAGTGCTTTAATGAATATTGCTTAAATAACTTGCTGTCTTTAACTGGAAACTTTGCTGGGATATGAATTTTCATTATCAGGTTAAATGATTACTGTGAAATTTTCCCCTTTCAGTGTTATGGCGTGAGGCAAAAGCCTTGGTTGAAAAACTAATTTGGTATTCTGCCACACTTAAGATTCACCCCTTTCCTCTGAATGGTCCCTAACAAGTTATATTATTTTTTCTCATTCTGCTTTAGTGGAGAAGGCAATGGCACCCCCCTCCAGTACTCTTGCCTGGAAAATCCCATGGATGGCGGAGCCTGGTAGGCTGCAGTCCATGGGGTCGCTAAGAGTCGGACACGACTGAGCAACTTCACTTTCACTTTTCACTTTCATGCCTTGGAGAAGGAAATGGCAACCCACTCCAGTGTTCTTGCCTGGAGAATCCCAGGGACGGGGGAGCCTGGTGAGCTGCCGTCTATGGGGTCGCACAGAGTTGGACACGACTGAAGCGACTTAGCAGCAGCAGCATTCTGCTCTAGTACTTTCTCCCTGGAATATTCTTTACTTATTCTCTGCAGGTGATTTTTAAAATATTCACTTTTTGTATCTTGTTTCTTAAACATTTAGGGTATTTTGTAACTGTTGCAGTCTTTTTTTGCAAGTTGTGCTCCATGGGCCCTGCTCAGGTTTTAAATATGATGATTAAAGATGTGCTTCTTCTCCATCCTCCCATCTATTCAGTAGAGTATAATCTGTAATATACAGAGCTCATTATGAACATTACTGATGCTACCTGGAGCTGCACCCTGGTGATAGGATTCCAGTACCAGTTCCATCGCGTGTGTGGGCATGGAGGGGTGGTGGCGGACTGAGCATTGCTGAACACCAGCTGGGCGTCGTGCAGCTCTGCTCAGTGCGACACTGTCTGCCTGGGGATAGATTGGATTCCACAGGTTAAGTCTCACCAGGCTGCTCCTGCCCCCACTGAGATGCCAGGCACAAGTCCAGGGTATCCCCTGTGCTTCTGACCAAATGGCTGTAGATCAGAGGTTCCCGTGACCTCCTCTTTGGGTTTGATTAATTTGCTAGAACAGCTCAGGAGACCAGTTTACTCACTAGATGACTGAGAATATTAACCGACAGCTAGATGCAGAGGTGCTCCTTGGGAAGGGAGGAGCCCCTTCCATGCTTTCTCGGGGCACCATTTGCACCAGATCTCCACTAGATCTCCACGTGCTCACCAACCCAGAAGCTTTCTGAGCTCTATGCTTTTAGGTTTCTATGGAAGTTCCATCACGTTGGTAATGACTGATTAAATCTTTGGCCATTGGCGATTGATTTGCCCGTCAGCCCTTCCCCCATCCCCAGAGGTCAGGGCGGGTGGGACTGAGGGTTCCTATCTCTAATCACCTTGTTGGCTCCACTGGCCTCCTTCCTGAGCCACTTCATTAACGTAACAAAAGACTCTTATCACTTAGGAAATTCCAGGAGTTTAGAACTGGGTTCCAGAAAGGGGACAAAGATCAAATACTTGCTTCTTATGGATCACAGTACTCAGGAAAGTCCCCTGCACACTAACGAGTTCTGTTCCAGAGTGCATTCGTAGTCCAGTTTGTTCATAAATTCAACGTTAGGTACCAACTAATACATTCGGCTACATAGTACATTGCTATAATAGATTTATAATCCTTCTCAAATAATATATTTAAAAAAGCAAACCCAAAAGATAAAGCATTGTTAGTCTCAGAATACAGTACTTTGAAAAGTACAGTGTTAGTCACTCAGTCGTGTCTACCCTTTTCGATCCCATGGACTATAGCTCTCCAGGCTCCTCTGTCCATGGAATTCTCTGGGCAGGAATTCTGGAGTGCGCTGCCACACCCTTCTCCAGGGCATCTTTCTGACCCAGGGATTGAACCTGGTTTTCCCGCATTATAGGTAAATTCTTTACCATCTGAGCCACCAAGGAAGCCTGAGAAGCACAGTCGCACCAGCTATCCCATGGCTGCTTGCACACTTGCTTCTGGACACCTTGGGCTTGAAATAAGGACACTGTACCACTGTACTCTATACAGTGAAAGTGAAAGAAAAGAGAAAGTGAAAATTGCTCAGTTGTGTCTGACTCTTTGCGAGAAGATGCTCAAGATACAGAGGGGTCATGGAATGAAAGGGAATTGGCCCAGCTATGACATTTACATTCTAGGAAACATCCCCAGTGTTGAACTCAAATTTGATCCCTGGGTCAGGAAGATCCCCTGGAGGAGGTCATGGCAACCCACATCAATATTCTTGCCCAGAGAATCCCCATGGACAGAGGAGCCTGGTGGGCTGCAGTCCAAAGGGTCACAAAGAGTCAGACACGACTGAAGCGACTTAGCACGCATGCAAGCCCCAGCACACAACATCTCAAGATTTTAGGTTTAGGGACAGCTTGGACTTCACGGAGCCCATCCTCTCTTTCAAGGGCGCTGTGCTGTCATGCAGCTTAAGTGGCCACTTGGGGCATCGAGCATTTTCTACACAGTGGTGGTCCCCCTGAGCTCTGGAACCTGGTCTTAACACAGGTGGCCTAAGAATGTAGCCCAGAGTAGATGGTAAACTGCATCTTGGGTTTGCTACCAACACAAGGCCTGTGGGTGCCTGAGCCCCAAGGGAAGATGAATAGGTGACAGTTCAGCTGGTGGCTCCTGACACTCCCTCAGCCCTTGCCTGCCGTGTCGTGTGTGGGTCAGTGGCTTACTTCCCAGCCATCGCTTGATGCCAGGACCATTGTTGGTCTGTGCCCTCTCTTCCTGTTTCTTGTCTCATTTGTCCCCGACCATCTTTTTTTTTTTTTTCTTCTAATTTTTATTTTAAATCAGTCAATGAGAACCCAGTATGTGCTTAGGAAACTAATCAATCCAGAGATGTGTCTGTTCTTCCAGCCTCCTGTTTTCCTTGGCTGGGTGTTAATTCTTGCCTGTTTTTTCGCAGCTTCGCAGGTTTCTGTTCTGCTTTTTTTTTTTTTTTAATTTAGGCTTGCTAATTCTAAGAGCCGTACTGGAAGTTTAGGGATTCCCAGACTCAGCCCTCCATAGCTGAGATTTTACAGCCTTTCCTGCTGGGGCACTCCAGCAGGCACTGGGGCTGTGGTGCTTTTTTTAAGGTCTCCAAAGCCCTGAACGGTGGGGATTGCATCTGTCGGATGTGACATTTCGCATGATTTCTGCTGATTTCTCCTCTTTTCCCTGGTGAAGACTTGTCATCTTCAATGTCCACATAACTGGCTCAGTCTCTCCTGGTGGGACTGGGCTTTTGTTTTCCCTTTTGGAAAGATAAAGGCTGTTTGTTTTCATGCTTTCCCTGGCTCCCCTGACTTTGTGATAACATGAAAAGCAGGGAGGACCCGCAGAGTCCTGCTTGGTTTATGCCTGATCCCAAGGCCTGCCAGTCACTCCTGGACCACCCTCAGCCGCTGCCGCCTGCCTGGGGTTAGGGCCCAGCCCTGCACGGTCCTGTGCTCAGCAGAGCCCTGGTCTTGTCTCATGCGAGGCCCATCGTGAGGTGCCTCGTCTCTGTCTCCTGTGTGTGTCTCTCTCTCTGTTTCTCCTTCTCTCTGCCAGTCTCTGGCTCTTCTTTCTCCCAGGAGTGCAGTCTCAGGACCTCTGTTGGCCTGTGTCTGGGATGCCTGGACTCCACATCCGCAGTGGGGAGGCTGTGCCTTTCCTCCTCTGGTGATCAGACCCTTCGCCCACAAAAAGGACAGAGACCTTCAGCATTCTGTGCAGGAAGGGTTAGGATGTCGGGAAAGCTGTGCTTGGAGGGACTGTCTCGCAGCCGCGTGTACTGAGCGAGCCCACTATTGTCTGCCTTGTTCTCTAAAGAGCCAGTTACTCTACATCAGATCAGTAGTAAAACCATAAGTTTCCACATTAAAGAATGCTGTCCTTGAATATTTTTTTTTTTGAATCAGGGGGTGGCATGGAGTTGATGGGGCTGGGGCCTGGCCGGCCCCCTGGAAAGGGTTCCCTGGGTATGTGACTATCCCTCTCCCCCAGCTGGCATTCAGACGCCAGCCTTTGCAGGAGCCATTCTGCTGGGCGGATGGTTCTCTGAGTGGGATGGACACGCCTCTTCCCATTCCAGTCTTGCCACCTTGTCTTCCACTTTCCCCACACTTGATGCAAATTCTCGAATTAAGTATTGGAATGAATGGGAGGAACAGAGCCCAGCGTCTGCCTTCTCCTTGAAAGGCAGTTTTGGGGAAGTGCCCACAGTGGATGGCATTCCCAGAATGGCTCTGTTTTGGCAGATTCGCGTGCATTTCTCCTTGACCTAGTAAAGGTTGCCCTAAATGTTTACACATCAGCCTGCCTTTGCTCGTCTCCTTATGTCTTGTGTGTGTGATCACGTTCACGTACGCTCTCTGTGTACTAGGACTGGTCCGCTCCTACAGGAGGGGGCCCTGTGGTTCTTCTGGAACAGAGTCCAGATGACAAAGACCCTTGACTTTCTCCATAAGGTCTATAACAGCTGGTATGCTTTTGGCCACAAATAATAGGAGATCTCTTTCAAAGTGGCTTAAAGAATAAATAAAACGTTTGCTTTCTCACATCCACGAGAGGTTCCGAGAGAGAGTGGTTCAGGGTTGTCTAATTGAGCAGCTCGGTGGCATGTGAAGACCCAGGTTCTCTACCTGTCTCGTGGCCTTGGGACAGCTGCGGCCCTGCTGGCGTGCAGCCGTGGGCGGTGTCCAGCCACAGAGGGGCCCTGTCTTCCCCTGCATCTTAGAGTGAAGAGGCCTTTTCTAGAAAGCCTGCAGTGCACGTGCCCCGCCCCCCACCCCCACTTCAGTTAGGCTTAGGCCCCACGCCACCTCTGCTCCAGGCCGACCTGAGGACAGGCATTTACCATGGTTGGAGGACCTCCCAGGCACATTCATAGATCTCCCGTAGATCTCCAATGACTGGAAGAGTGGAAGAGAACCAGGATTGCCTCCATCAGCTTAGAATTTACCGCTGGGTTACATGGAGGAGGCGTGGAGGAGACTCAAGCAGACTTTTTCATTTGACAGTCAACAGAGTGAGTGACGGGGTAGCTTCCAGAGTTCCTTCCTTGCATCCGATAAACGCACAAGGAGAGAGAGCCCGGGGCGGGGGTGGGGAGTGGGGGGAGACCCGGAAAGAAGAGGGTCTGTTACCTATACCCGCTTCTTTCCTGAAACCTTCTCTCCCATTCTCTCTCTTCCGGTTCCCTTGAAGAAAATATTTTAAATGCCACCTCCACCTCCTTAGCACAACTGGCCCTCCTGTGTAAGTGTAATTTTAACTATGCCACTGTGTCATTGGAGTGTAATTATAACTGCGTCACGGTCACCGGAGTGAAATTTAGAAACCCGCTGCATCTCCATCTGGCTGCGAGATTTCTTTCAGCAGGCGACTCCCGTGTGCCTTTCCAGCTTCGGAGGGCCTCCTTCACGCTTCCTCCCCTTCTACCCCACCCAACCCCAGCCACCCCAGCCTTACCCTGGGCCCCCGTTGCCCAGCCCACTGTGGTCTTCTCAACAGATACCTGGTGAATGAAGTAGTGAATCTGTCCAGAAAGAAGTTCACAGAATCAGCCCTGTCTTGTCCTCTGCTCATCTGCAAGAGGAGCACTGTTCAGCTCTTCTTCAGGGTATTTTGAAGAGGGTGAGATCTGTAGGGTGTCTTGATTTTTCCAAGTTTACCCTTCTATTTGTCCTCACCTGATTTCTCTGAGCATAGATAGTGCGAATCACATCTCCTTGAGGCATGAAGGCAATCCAGAAGATTCATTGTCTCCTAAATTAAAAGAAGGAAAAAATGGTGTAATTTCCCCCCATTCTCTGTCTCCTGCCCCATGCCTTTTTTTTTTTTTTTTTGATAGAAAAATTCTTTCTTAGGTTTGAAATTTGCTGAGAGATCTTTTTTTTTCGCCTTTTCTGGGTTTTTCCTGGAGGAATTTAAACTTTCAACTAGTACTAATCAAATATCTTGCAATTTCCTTTGTCAATTACACCCGATAAAGCTGAAAACGAGATAATAAAGAGAAGAGGCAGACTGTGAGGTTCCCAGGCACAGTCCTCCCGCTGCTGGAGAGGCAGCTTCTGACTTGGGTTAAAAGGATTCTCTCTCCCTCGGGTTGGTTCGTGGAGCTCAGATGTTCGCGGATGTGACCATAGGTTGCTGGCAATTCAGGCTGTGATCTTATGTTTTGATTTCCGAGGAAGTGTTTTAAATGCGTGCTCTCCGGTGGCAAAGACATTTGGTTTCTGTTTTCTTTTGAAATCAAACTGGCTCTTAATATCTGATTAAAAAGGAGGTATTCCAGTCATAGGGACTGATAAGAAAGTAAAACATGTAGTTTTTCATAATGTGTCTTGTGCGAAAACCACCTTCGTAAATCAAACCAGCACTGGTTTCTCCATCACCACCCTGAGATGCCTGCCCCGTCTCTCCTGCATAATTGAACTGAGGACCCAGACTTTTCCAGGCAGCTTTTACGAAATCAGAAATAAAGTATAGACAAGAAGTCCTGCCTCGACCACCCCCCCCCCGCCCCGCCCCCCGCCATGAGATGGACCACCCCTCCTGCATGTCCTGGCTGTAATACTGGGCAGAGGAAGCCCACCAAGAAAATAGTTTGCAGGGGAGTGAGATCTGTGGGCAGGCATTGGGATGAGGTAAATGGTCCAGGATGGCTCTGCCCACCTGGGCAGGTGGATGCTGTAGGAGGTGTGGTTTTAGAGGTGACTTGATTGGCAGAGCCAAATGTGTGTGAACACCAATGAGTGTAAGTATCAAGGCTCATCCTATAGGAAACCGCCAGTCTCATCCTCCATCTTTTAAAAGGCAAAATAGTATTTTTAGCAATATTATTGTCTCTGATAGTGAAGAGACTACTGTGTGAGTAAATCTGCTCGCATCTACTTCTGAAAATACTACACAAAAGCATTCAGAGTTTCTTCTTAGAAAGAAGAGGGGGTAAGGGGGTATGGGACAACTGAAATAAGGCCTGGATTGGGTTTAAAGTTAGCTCCTGAAAGGTTACCTAACATTCCAGGCTGGCCTTATATCTCACCTTTTGTAGGTAAAAGGCCCTGGTGGTCTGTTCCCACCCACCCAGTTCAGGACAGAGCTCCTTGGGGCTCCACTGTCTCTTCTGAAACCCCCCACATTAGATTTCTGAAGTCTTCCTTAGATCAAATGCAAGGCAGAAAGGGCAGTTTTAGAAATCGTATTTTATGAGAAACATTTATGATGTAATACTATGGTATATAGGTGGGATATTGGAGAAAAGAGGGAAAAATTCCATAGCCGTAAATCAAGATAAGGCTTTAAAGAACCAAACTGCAGTGCAGTAAGATGGATATTCTCTTTCCAGGCCCTGGGACATGTCTGTATCAGGAATGACAGCCAGACAGAGAGACATAAGTCTTGACCTGAAGCACTTGCACGTTGGGTTGGAGAGAACTTAAGGCCCCATCAACCCCACATTGCTCAACCACCCTATCCTCTTATTTACTCTGAAATTGTCCTGCTTAGGGTTAGCTAGAAGAAAGGGCTGAGTTCTGCTTTCAGAAGGCCACTCTTAGAGTAACCACAGGCTGACGATGACTTTGGAGGCCTTTCTACTGGTCAGTGTGCGGGGTCTTGTATCAGTTCCCTGCCCTCTCATCCTTCCCATCTTTCCAGATCTTATTGGTTCCACATCGTAGTAGCGCTAAGCTCCATTCACTAGCTTGTTTCTCTCTGCCCCTTTCCTGGCCCCGAGACAGTCCTGGCTCAGACCCTTCACTCTGTGCCCCCTTCCCGGCCCCGGTCTCCCGAGCTTTCCCAGTTCTGACAGTTGATGGAACAGTGCCGTGGGTTCTCCAGACCTGAAGGTGGAGTCCTGGAGAGGTGTGGCCGTAAGTGAGTTCCTTATGCCCCGATGCCTTTATCTGTAGAAAGGGAACGATGGTGGTCCTCGCCTCATCTGCCAGGAGGACTAAAGGGTGGTGTGTCTCACCCTCCGGCCTGCTACCCAGTAAGGGTTAAGGAAAGCACCGCTGACTGAGTCAGGAGTGCTCTTGAGAATAACACTCTGTGGTTTCAAAGTGTCGATTGGGCATGGAATTCTGTTGCAAGCCAAATAATAGATTCAGAGTTTCACCTTGTAAAAGGAAGTCATAGAGAAAGCTGGAGTCCCCTGTTCTGTCTGAAAGGTTAATTCAGTAGTTTGGATGGAGTAACACTTGCAAGCCAGACTGCTACTGAAGGACAAGTCATTCCTGGTGACAAGTGAAGCTATTACCCAGCATCCGTGAAGAGCATTTGAAGGAGAAAATTAACTTAAAAGATGACAAATGGAACTATCAATTTTCCAATAATTGGCAAAGAAAGTTAACCAGGTTGTGTTACCTGGAAGGGGATTCTGGTTTCTGTGTTTCACTTTGCCTTTTTTGAGAAAAAAAGCAGCTGATTAAAAAGAATACAGGTATCCCTTGCAATCCGAATCTTTGCTGTCAGAACTCAGAAATCAAACAGAGTTATTAACCTATTATTAAATTGCTCAGTATCTGAGCTCTCACTGCTTGCCATCCAAAACTCAGACACCATATTCACTGGGATGAAGCAGAGTCCCTCACAAACTTAATTTCGGAACTCTCAACATGTAAACCCAGAATCTGAGTCAGTATTCCTCATATGAATTTGGTTCATCCAAAGAAAGCAGGTAGAATGTGTTTCAGTGTAGCCTTTTTAAGAAGAAATAGGCCATTTGGAATGAGTTACAGAATAAAAATTACAATGTAGTGTTTGCTTCAGGGAGGATTCCAGGTCACAAGCAACAGAAGCTGACTCTGCTGATGCAAGCGCATGTTCTCGGATGTTAACTAGCTGGAGGAATCCTGGGAGGGCCAGGAAGCCAGGCCCCCCCTCCTAGCTAACTTCTGAGCTGCCCCATCACCCAGACCTGGTCCATGAGTGAGCCTTGACCACAGTCTGTGTTACTGTCACGTCTGCAGTGCGTACTAAATGGAACTGCCTCTGCTGTGGTGTCCCCAGCGCCAGCTTCACCAGCGTGAGGGATGCCGCCTCCCACCACTGTCCCTGGCGGCCAGGACCACAGGGATGGAGCGGGGAGAGGAGCGCTCTGCATACCTCCCTCCACTGTCCCCAGCCTCTGACGTTCCCTGGCACAGGTGCAGCTATAGGATCGAGACCCGGTTATAGAGAAGGCTGGGCCGCAAGTTCTGGCCTCTCTCCTGGAGATAAGGGATCACACCGCTGGAAATCCTCCAAGTGCAGGGAGGCCTGGGCAGCCCCAAACTAGGTCAGGGGCCCTCTAGAACAGTGGTCAGTATTTGCCAGCTGTAACCCTTCAGTTAGTGGTAAATCAGTTTAGTGGATCAAGGCCCAGATTACTTGCATTCATCTTCTATTACTTTTTTTTTTTTTCTTTTTAATGAGATAAAATAGAAGGCAACGTATCGTTATATCACGTGTAGTAAGTTTCATCCTGTGAAATTTTGGCTTCTGTTTTGTGAAATGTGTATCTGTGTATCTGAACTGGTGAGAGGTGTTTTGTTACCAGAAGTCATGATCAAAGGCCCGCGTGTTCCCGGCTCCAAGCGTTTGCTCTGTGTCACTCCGCATCTCACTTGTTTTCCAAGCACGGTGTTTCTCTCTTTTACTGTTGGTCCGTCACAGTCTTGTGTGTGTCTGTGTGTGTGTGTGTGTGTGTCTCCCTCTCTCTCTCACACACACACACACACACACACACCCTCCAAACACAGTGTTTCTCTCTTTTACTGTTGGTCCGTCACAGTCTTGTCTGTGTGTGTGTGTGTGTGTGTGTGTGTGTGTGTGTGTCTCTCCCTCTCTCTCTCACACACACACACCCTCCAAGCACGATGTTTCTCTCTTCTACTGTTGGTCCATCACAGTCTTGTCTGTCTGTCTGTCTGTCTCTCTCTCTCTCTCACACACACACACACACACACTCCAAGCACAGTGTTTCTCTCTTTTATTGTTCGTCCATCACAGTCTTGTCTGTCTGTCTCACACACACACACACACACACACACACACGATTCCGTCTGTCTCTCTCTCTCACACACACACACAGGATGTCCAGAACAAAGCTGTGAGATCTCTTGTTCAGATCTAGTAAGTATTGCATGCAGTGAAAGGCTGGTCTGGTGACCTACTCACTGTCATTGTGTCTATGGGAAATTATCATCTGATTCTGAAGACAAAGCTTTAAGGAAAAAAAAAAAAAAGCCTCTGTTGTAATTCATGCCTGTTACAATTGTGGGGACAGTTGTTACAATGTAGATAAAACCTTTCAACCTAGACTTTGACCTCCCAGAGTTTTCCTAGAAAAAAGTTTTGACAGTAGAGAGGATTTTTTAACCCCTTATCTCTGTGGAAATCAGCAGCACTATCTTTATTTTGGTCTTGGTTTGAAAGTAGTCTGTTCTGACCTTGTAATGTTATCTCCGCAGGTCCCTTTACCCGGCCTCATCCGGCCTTGTGGCGAATGGTCTTTGGTGAGTTGCACATTAGTCAGTTTCAAAATCCATTCTACTCTCAACAGATCTTTTTTCCTTGTATGTTAGAACAGTTTTTCTTACCGCTCTACTGTAAAACTTAATAGTTTTTTACTTTTTGGTGTTGCTGGTATCAGTTTCTTATTAAAATGCTTTGCTACAAAATAAAGTGCTGGTGACAGCGGAAATTCTTATACACGTGAACTGTTTCAATCCCTCCCCGCCTGGCCTCCCCCGCCCCAGCCTCCCAACACTGCTGTCCATTAATGCACGGGATCTGATGTGAGGGCGTGTGGCTTGTTCTTCCTGACGGGGCTCATCGCTAGTGAAGCTCAGGTGCATCATATGAGCGTGTTTGCCTTGTCAGCATCCAGGAGGGACCGAAACCCCAGCAATCTCCCTGGTGTCGCAAGTGGGAAAGAACTCAGAAAAGGAGAGGTCTTAGCAAAGAGCCCTGATTTGAACTACAGTTTAGTGATGAGCGTTGCATATACATGTTGGGTCTCTTATGACATTTACTTGATTTCTAATCCAAAGAGTAAAACCACCCAAGTGGATTTAAATCTAATCTTCAAAACTTTGGGGCTTGGCTTCATTTTACCTAAGTAATCATCCAAAAAAGTTATTCAAGGTTCAGATAGGGCAACCTTATGTGAAGGGACCCTTAAAATGGAGATTATGCTCAAGTCTGTTTATTTTTCACCTTCAGAGATCATAAGTAAGTCTCTGAATTCAGTGGTGAGTCTCGGTCGTGTGCTCAGCAGGTGTTCACCGAGTCCCGAGTGGGTGGCTCCTGTGGCCCTGAGCCTGCAGGCGAAGAGGCCGGGTGCAGGGAGGGCGGCTGTAGCGAGCACACTGGGAAACAAATCAGTAATCTGAGCAAAGCAGATGTCTCCAAGTGGCAGGAAGTTTTATTAAAACCACAAGAAGCGACACTGACTAGTAGCTGCTTTCACTTGGAGGTGATGGGAGGCGCGAAGGAAGTGTGCTTAAGCAGAAACCTGCCTGCAGAGAAGGATCCAGGAAGATACTAGAGGCAGGCCAGACCAGGAGAGGCAGAGCTGGGTGTAGGTGGGACTACGGGGCTTGGGAAGGGCCGGGGGATGCCACGGGAGGGTTTTTTTTTTGCAGGTAAGTATGTGACTCATTTCCATTTCTTACTATATAGTTCTGGTTGTATTATACTTATAGCTCATGGACTTAATATGGCCACTTAAAAGTTGTGAGTCATTTTCAGCTAGATGGCTACATCTAGTTTTTCTAATTTCATATGGTCCATTCTAGGTAATGAACAATTTTATTGCTTCCCTGGAGTCCTGGAACCCTTTGATAACCTGATGAGAACTATAGACCCTTTCCCAGTGTACACACACACACACACACACAGGCACACACACAGTTTTACATATGATATTCAGGCCTTCGGGGATGTTGAAGCCCAACTGTGAACTCTCGTTCACACAGGGCCTCCTGGTCCACACTTTCTTTGTATCCCAAAATAATTATTTCAAAAGGGTCATAATGAGAAGGTGTCGTGGGAGGTATTTGCAGTCAAAAGTACCAGTAAAAGTAGCTAGTACATAATAATACATAAGAAGGCTATCCTATAGACTTGTCTAAAAACACATGCGCCCTGGGCCCTGGGATACACGACCAAGTCAGCTGTGTCCTCTGAGCCAACCCCCCCGCCCCGAGGACCAGGAGAGGCCCTGTCTACCAGCCTGCGCTGTAGCTGTCTCGGAGGATTCCATTCCAGCCACAGACACTCTCTCCTCTGGAGCGGCTCCCTGGGGACCAGTGCCAGCCCACTTTGGATGGGGTGCTGTGGTCCAAGGTCGTTTGTATCACAGCGTCTAGATGTCCTCCACAAGCATTTTCATCCCAGCAGATTCGAAAAGAAGAGGGAAAGTAACAAAGCCATTGGTGGCTGGTTCTCAAGTCTTTCTAAAATATCTTTGCAGGCTTTTGCCTTCTTATGGTAGACTATTGACTTTCTTTTTTAAATGACGTGGGCGATTATTAGGCTACCACTTACGATGTGGTGTGACCATATCATGGTGCCCACAGGGGTTAATGTGGGGTGTAAGTGGGGGGATGAGTGACCCTGGGCCACCTCTCACCCCTCAAACCCCAAACCGGGCCATCTGCCAGGCCTTCCTTGCCCGCCTCCAGTCCAGTCTCCATGCAAGTGGCCAGAGGCCATCTCCTGAAATGTTCCCCAGGTCACCTCATTTTCCTATTTGGATCCCGTCAGGGGCTCCTCCTTTGACTTCAGGTCAAGTCTGTGGTCTTCACAGTAGCCCTGAGCCCTGGCCGTCCCTTCCTAGCGGCCTCACTCCCTTCCCGTCTCCGCCAGCTCCTAGCCACATGCGGGCTATGGACCCTCTTTCCAGGAACCCACCTGATCGCCTCTGCCTGCCGTCCTGGCCCGAGTCCCGGGTCTTCTTATCCACCCCCTCGCCGGTCATCTGCCACCCCTCCAGCTCCCAGTGTCAGCATCTCTTTCTAGATGAGGACCGAGTGTCAAATTCTCATCAAAGGAAAGGCCAGCTTGTCACGTGAGGGGTCCCCACAGCCCACATTTCAGCACCAGTGTCTGCTTGGGGCCACTAAGCATCATGCCGTCTGACACCGGCTTCCTTCCTGGACCTGAGGGTGTTTCTTGTTTCCTGCAGGGCTCAGCGTGCTCTACTTCCTGTTCCTGGTATTCCTCCTCTTCCTGAACTTCGAGCAGGTTAAATCCTTGATGTACTGGCTAGACCCAAACCTTCGCTATGCCACAAGGGAAGCAGACGTCATGGTACGTACTTGTCCGCTGTGAGTTAGAGAAGCTGGTTGACCCCTTGGGTGTAGGAGGTAATGTTGGCTTCATATCTTAAATTGGTCCTACATAGAAATTTTCCCTACATTTCCTACGTAGATAACCTCGGCACCAGTCTCTGGGTGGGCTGGTGTGGTGCCTGTTTCCACGATGAGTGATCCAATCCAGGAATGTGAATCCTTTCTTGGCCCAAAGTGGGTGGTAGGAAGAGATGAGCGTTACCATCAGCCATAGGTGGGAACTCTGCCCCTGACACTTGTAAGCTGTGGGGCCTTGGGCTGTGGACCTGCAGCCTGTTCCCTCTTTTGTAAAGTGACATAATGCTTACCTTGGACGTTTGCTGTGGCCTAGACGAAGGCCCAGCATGGTGCTTCACGCACCAGTCCTCCAGTGGTGGCAGCCCAGCCCGTCAGTGTCTCCCGCAGCCCCTCCGCTCCCCGACTCCAGCCCTGATGCCCCGATCCTTCCCCCCTGCTTGCCACGAAGGGGCCAAGTTGTAATGAGGGAAGCCATTTCATTCATTACTTTTATGAAGCCACAATAAATAACTTTGTTCTTGTCTAAAATGACTAATGGCTTCGGCTTTTAGTGAAGAGATTATTTTATACTGTAATACTGTTCCTTTTTCAATTTTTAAAAAGGCCTGATGTTTAGTACAGGTTGAAGAACTACCTAGCAACAGTCAGAAAAGAAGAACAGACATTTAGGCCATAGGTGGGTCCTTGTTTAACAAGCAGGAACGCGGTACAGAGGGAGTTAGCTAAAAGTTGAAAAAGTGATCATTCTAGCGTAGTCGAGATTGGTCAGACCCTTCTTGGAATGGTATTTCCAGATTTTATCTTTAACTTTTATAAAAGGATGTGTTAAAGACAAAAATAAGAAGGCCAAAAATTATTTGAAAGTCTCAAGGAGCAAAGTCTGTCTTGAGATTCTTCCTCTAAGGGAAGAGAAAGGTACAGGGTGACTTCCAGTTTCTAATGATGCTGATTGTAACAGTTAGGGTGAGGTTGACAACAGTTGTTGATTGTGGATTGTCTGCTCGGCCAGGCCGAGCTGGGTGCTTTATATATAGTGCCTTACATATGGTGTATATGTTCATATCCTCATTTTACCAAGGAGGAAATAGAAGCTTAAACTAAGATCCATCTGGGTCTAAAACCTACACTTGCCCTTAAGACAGTGCCTTAAACATACAGTTACGATAACGAGTGTTTGATGCCCCCAGGTGTCTTATGAAACAGAGACTAGGGGAAGGATATGCCAGGTTATAGTTATTACCTGCCACGAGTTTCCTGAGTCAGAATGGTCATACGATAAACTAACTTCCAGGTAGATTTGCTGGTGTGTCACACTTGTTCTCTGGAGAAGGCAATGGCACCCACTCCAGCACTCTTGGCCTGGAGAATCCCATGGACGGAGGAGCCTGGTAGGCTACAGTCTATGGGGTCACTAAGAGTTGGACATGACTAAGCGACTTCACTTTCACTTTTCACTTTCGTGCATTGGAGTAGGAAATGGCAACCCACTCCAGTGTTCTTGCCTGGAGAATCCCAGGTACAGAGGAGCCTGGTGGGCTGCCGTCTATGGGGTCGCACAGAGTCGGACACGACTGATGCGACTTAGCAGCAGCAGCAGCAGCAGGCTTGTTCTCACAGTGGATGGGGGAGAGGAAATCTCATAACACTTTGACATCCACCTTCCTTAGGAACTTAACATCACTGCTGCTACTGCTGCTAAGTCGCTTCAGTCATGTCTGACTCTGTTCAACCCCATAGATGGCAGCCCACCAGGCTCCCCCATCCCTGGGATTCTCCAGGCAAGAATACTGGAGTGGGTTGCCATTTCCTTCTCCAATGCATGAAAGTGAAAAGTGAAAGTGAAGTTGCTCAGTCATGTCCGACTCTTCTCGACCCCATGGACTGCAGCCCACCAGGCTCCTCCGCCCATGGGATTTTCCAGGCAGGAGTACTAGAGTGGGGTGCCATTGCCTTCTCCGACTTAACATCACAGGGATATCCTATTGTTATGTCAATAATTACAGTCCCCCAAAGAGCTGACACTGGCATTTAAAATCTGGTTTCCAAGGACCGGCTAATTCTTTCTCAGCAAACAAAGCAAAGCCAGAGGCAGTTTTCAGCTTCTGGAATTCCAGCTGGTGCTGGCCTGGTCTTAGTCTTCTCCATCTCTAATTCCTCGTCACTTTTTACTTCCTTAAAGTAAGCTTGTACAGTTCTGAGGACTTGTTCCTTATGGCTCTAGAGACACGCATTCCTTTTTTAGGACTTGTGGTGAGAAGTGTCTTTATGTAAGACAGAAGCCTCTAGTCCCTGGTTCCCTGGGCCTTCTGCCCTCCCCATTCCTTCAGCCACCACTGGTTCCTACTCCTGATACCTGGCTCTCATCCATGGCAGGTGCCACACGTTGAAATGCAGACACCCCTTCCCCCTGAAAATTAATATTATAACTTGGGGTTGGGAGGGCAGTCACTGAAATCCTATGAGAGACAGTCTTTTATGTAATTTTCTGAAAAGTTTGCTATGTTTCTAAATATTTATTCTGTTCAAAAATATATGGTATAAGGTTCAGACAAGCTTTCAAGTGCATCAGCTTTATAGACTGGGTCGTCTGGAGCAGCAGGGGAAAGACCCCCCTGCTCCCAATTCCATGTCCTCTCGGGGCCTAGAATCTACAGAAAGGCAAATTAAACAAATTAATTGCTGGCTGTTTTTCTTAGAGAATTGTTTAAGATAACTTTGATAAGTTTTAAAAATTTTATCAGCACATGCCTAATCTTATTTCATCCCACCCTCTCGCTTCCCCTAACACACACACATCTTATTATCAGACATCAGTATTTAAATATATAAATTTTTAAAAACGTAACCACAATGCCATTTTTAGTTGCTTAAAGTTAACAGTATGCAGTGTTCGCATCTCTTCCCCAGTTGTCTCATAAAGGTTTCTCTCTTCTTTTGTTTTTAATGGTTGACTTGTTTGAATTAGGATCTAGACAAGGTCCGCATGTCGCCTTTGTTGCAGCTCTCGTATCTCTTAGTCTGCAGTCCCTCCATGCTTTGGTTTAACATCAGTGTTTATTTGTCAAAGAAACTATATTGTTTATTCCATGGAGCTTCTCACTTCTGGATTTTGCAGCTTGCATTCCCAGGGTATCATTAATGCATCCCTCTGTCTCCCTGTATTTCCTCTAAACTGGAAGTTAGATGTAGAGGCTGGATGGGATCCAGACTCCAGGCAGGTTTCCATGGCAGGGCTGCTCGTAGGCAGTGCCGTGTACCACACTGGGCCTCACAGTGTCTAGGGGTCTCTCTTTTATGATGTTCAGCTTGATCATAGGGTCAGCATCAATTGTATGATGCCCTATCAATCACTTGTATGACTTGGAAGGAGAAAAGTGAAATAGGCACCAAACATTGTAATACATTGAAAGTGAAAGTCCCTCAGTCACATCCAACTCTTTGCAACCCCATGGACTATATAGTCCATGTAATTCTCCAGGCCAAAATACTGGAGTGGGTAGCTGTTCCCTTCTAGGGGATCTTCCCAACCTAAGAATCGAACCCAGGTCTCCTGCATTGCAGGCAGATTCTTTACCAGCTCAGCCACCAGGGAAGCCCAAGAATACTGGAGTGGGTAGCCTATCCCTTCTCCGGGGATCTTCCTGACCCAGGAATCGAACCAGTGTCTCCTGCATTGCAGGTGGATTCTTTACCAGCTGAGCTACCAGGGAAGCTCAGTACATTGAAATATTCACCCAATTCTCAGAATGCTAAATGTGAAAAAGATGTGTCATAGAATCAAGAAAGTGTAATGATTTCAGTACACAGTGCAGTGGGATAAAGAAAAAGATATGGGTGCTATTAGAACTTGTCTACTCTGAGAGGTCAAGGAACGCCTCTGTAAGAGCTGATGTTTATTCTTGTTGTTCAGTCATTAAGTTGTGTCCTACTCTTGCGACCCCCTGGAATGCAGCACACCAGGCTCCTCTGTCCTGCACTATCTCCCAGAATTTGCTCAAATTCTTGTCCATTGAGTTGGTGACGCTGTCTAAGCTGACAACTAGAAAGTGAGTGGGAATTAGCCAAGCAAAGTGGGAGAATAGGGGCCTGAGGCCATTATTCAGGAAGAAGGATCAGTCTTCATGGAGTCTCCAACTGGGGACCTGGGATGAGTTAAGAGTAAAGGAAAGAAGGAATGAGAGGCAGAGGAGGGCCGTTCCTGAGGCTGGGAGGTGTGGACAGGAGGTAGGAGTACTTTGTGAATGTAGTTAAGAGACCCTGAAGGTTTATAAGCAGAGGAACTACCTGATCTCAACTGATACTTTAGTGGGTCAGTGAACATCATGCCCCATCTCCAGTCTGGTTTTGAAAATGCGGGAAAGAAGAGTGTACAACATCAGCTGACTTCTTCCTGGTTCAAGCTCAGTGGAGCAGATGGCTTTAGACCCGGGCCACGTGGCAGTGCTAATCCCTTGTCCCGAATTAGGTTCTGCTCCGCTGTCCCATCAGACATCCACGGGCTTCCTCCCACAGGGCAGAACCCAACTCACAAAAATTCCTCCAAGGGTGAGGGGGCTGACAGGAGCCTGTGCTGTCTGTATGTGAATAATTTCCCAAGAGGGGACCCTAAAGAGGGTGGGTACACGTGTTCTTTCTGCTTCCGTGGTCACCAGCTTCCCTAGGGAGGAGTGAGCAACAGAGCAGGGTAGGAGGCCCAAGATCCTTCCACACTGGGAAGGCTGCCCTTCCAAACACACACACACACACACACACACACACGCACACACCCAATCACGCACACACCCCCAAACACACACCCTCAAACACCCCCAAGCACACACTCCCATACACTCACACACCCCCAAACATGCTCAACCCCCAAACATGCACACACCCCCAAACACACACACACACCCAAAGCCACACACCCGAACACACACACATTCCCAAACATGCACACGCTCCCAGACACACACATGCCCCCAAGCACACACACACCCAAAACTGTCTGATTTATGATCTGCAAAATCATTTCATTTATAGAGAACTGATTTCAGAGAGACCTGTTAAAACCTTTGCAGTCTTAAGCTGGAGGTGGGTGGTCAGGGTATCAGCTATACATTTTATAGTTTTAGAAAGCTATCGCAGGTGTCTAAGCAAGAAAGAACGGTGGCACTGAGTTGGAAGAAGAAACACATTGGGATGTAAAGTGAACAGGACTTGGTGTTTGGTCTAGCGTTGGGCAAACAGCGGAGAGGTGGAGCCGTCCAGGCCAGCGGTGGGTCGGCTGGGAGGGCGGGCTCTGTGCTCCCCCCTGCTCCCTCCTCCCTGTACGGCCCTCGGAGTCCTCACTGCACGCTTCTTCCTCCCGCTTCCAGGGCTGTGCCTGTGGGTGCTCCCTAGCTGCCTTAAACAGTGGCGTCTTGTGTCCCTCTCACGACCGGGACCTCGACCTCAGGATCTTCCAGATGTGACCGCTGGCAAATTTGTTCCTAACTACTATTTGATAATATAATAGTTATATGCCAGCAGACACACTTAGCTCTTTGTGGTGCCTTCAGAGTACCTTCCCTTTTGTTGAAGCACAGAAATATTCTCCTGGAGAGTAGAAAGGCCTCTGAAGTGGTCTGCAACCCATGATTGCCCTCAGAGCAGCCTTCTGAAGATGGGACTCAGCCCTCTCTTATCTAACCCTCCGCAGCGCGCTGCAGCGTAAAGAGGAGGATACGGCGTCTGTGGAAACGGGAGTTGACCGGGCCTTGAACCCTCCTTAACCTAACGAGTAACTGTGTTAGGCCCAGGGTGTCTCTGTCCTTCTGTGATTCCTGTGACAGGCACGTGCTCCAGAGCCTGGAAGGAGAATTGTCATCTCATGGCAGTGCTGTGGCTTTTTTTAAGCCTTATCTTGACTTACCCCTATTGATTTTTTTCCCTCTTTTTTTCTAGATTTTCCACTTACCATCATCATCCCATATCAGAAAAAAAATACAGTTTTTAAAAATGTCCTTTCAGCTTTGCAAGTTAGAGTGCATTTGTTCTGAGAAAGCTTCAGAAATCTGAGGCAGTGGATTTCAGAAGAGAGAGAGGGGAACCCCAGTGCTGTTTTTGCTCCTTCAGAGAGTATTGTTTCTAGAATTTGAAAATGTTATACTTTACAGGAACTCTGCCAGCTGACTGAAATCTTACTCCTTCCTATCTGATTAATTTGGGAAAAGCAAATGGGAAATGTAGAACTCTCTGAGAATTGTTGTCATATGATAACTGCTTTCATAATAAATACAGAAATAAAAGGAAATTGATTTGAAAGTTTTTAAAAACATATTAAAAAGAAAAAGGTATTAGAGATGGAACCTAAATTCTTGAAAGCTTTATAGTGTTTAAATATTTAGATTATGCAATATTATACATTGTTGGGTAGAGGAGTAATTCTGCTTTCTTCTAATTTCTGAAGTTGGATATTTCAGCTCTTCTTCTTTTCTAATAAAAACATTTAAGAGTGTGTATTTTCCTCTAACTTCTGCTTACTTGTATCTCATCATTTTGATGTGTAATATTTTCATTATCATTTAATACTGAGTATATTTTAAATTTCTATTATGAGTTCTTTTTAACTCCATGATATTTAGAGGTGTGTTTTTAAATTTCCAAACCAGTTGGGTTTCTATTTATTCTTTATTTATTAGGATTCTGTGTTTTTGTTACTGATTTTAACACAGTTGCCCTGTGGGCAAGTGACATGGGCTCTTTGATGCCATTTCTTTAGGATGGGTTAAGCTTTTGTAAAATGATTTTGTTTCCCACTTTATTTAAGCTTTTGCAGTTCGGAACAAAGCAATTCTAGTGTATAAACTCTAATACTTGTCCATTTTTCCTCAAACAACTTCAATTACTAAAACTTTTTATTGGGCAGGACACACATTAGTTGTCAAGATCACATCAGTTGTTTTCATTTTATTGTCCAGACCCTGAAGCAAGTAGATTTCTAGAGCATTACTAATTATTTCCGTTTTATCTTAAACAGGAGTATGCTGTGAACTGTCATGTCATCACCTGGGAGAGGATTATCAGCCACTTTGATATATTTGCCTTTGGACATTTTTGGGGCTGGGCCATGAAGGCCCTGCTGATCCGAAGTTATGGTCTCTGCTGGACAATCAGTATCACCTGGGAGCTGACCGAGGTAAGAAGGGGGCGTGGGCCGCTGTCTAGATGCTATAGCGTGGGCAGTTTGTACGTAGGAGGAAGACAGTCCGTCAGTCAGCAGTCACGTAATCCGTTCTCCAGCTCCTGTGGCATGAAACTATTTAAATCCCAAGGGATATTTTAAGCCTTTGTCAAACACACAGAGAAGCTCCTTGTCAGCTTCAGGCCTGCTCTATCTCACAAGTCTTAAAGAGAAACAACTGGAATCAAGATAAAGAATGGAGTTAAAATCCCAAACAACACAATTCAGTGGTAATGAGGACTTCCGCTGAGAAGTTAACAGGCGCTCCACCCACTAACTAGTTTCCAGTTTGAGATAAATAGAATTGTGGTGTTCGGGACTGTATGAGTGTATCCAGGCCGCTTTGTAGCCGAAACTGAATTCCCATTAGAGCTCAGCTATCTCAGTAATCAAAAGTTTGTCTCATTTACTGAATTTAAGAGATATATTCTTGAAAAACTATTAGTGAAGTGACATTCGGAGAACTGGTTCATTTATTGCTCAGTTATTGTATTATTCTTAATCATTCCCAGGGAACAGAATTTGGCTGTGTGCACAGTTATTTCTTGATTATGATTATTCTTCAGTGATGGTGCACAGGCCCATCTTTGCCCTGATCGTAACTTAGCAAGTGTACTGGTTAGACAGTCACTTCTATTAACATGCCTTTCACGGCCCCGGAGGCTGGAAGCCTCAGTTCAGGGTATCTGCCTGGTTCACCGCTTCCCGGGCTTCTCCTCGCTGCTTGTGGTTTGCTGGCTGCCTCTGGTGTTCCTTGGCTTGTAGATCACCTCAATCTGCACCTTTGTCCCCACATGGCCTTCTCCCCGTGTGCCTTCATGCGGCGTTCCTTCTATGAGGACACTAGTCATACTGGGTTAGGGGCCCGCCCTCCTCCAGGATGACCCCACCTTTCTAATTACAGCTGCAGTGACTGCATTTACAAATAAGCTCACCCTTATGAGGCCCTGGAGGTCAGGACCTCCACCGTATGGGCTTTAAGGGGGCCACGATTCAGTGCGTAACAGTGCCTGCCACTGTTTGTAGTCATCGAGAATCTTCCCTGTGACCTGGAAGGGTGGCGTGTATCCCAGTGTAACAGTGGAAACTGGAGCTCCGAGCCAAGAGTGGATCCAGGGGTGCTTTCCTGTGAGCACGCCCGTGTCCCCGCCCCTGTACCTCACACTCACTCTCCGACTTGCAGGCGTCCTCAGGACCTCATCCCCGTGTGACCTGTGCGAGGCGCTCGGCCTTCCTCACCTCCCTGGCCTCTTGCCCTTCCCTTTCTTTGTTCCCCGGCATCCTTTCATCCCCAAGTCCTGACGCCTCTTTTCTAGACACCTCTCCAGGTCATCCCTCTGCTCCCACTTGTATCTAATCTACTCTCTTCTTAGCTGAATTTCCTGTCTGCTCCTGCAACACTGTCTATTTCAAAGTGATCCTTACAGACCTCAACCCCATCACATGCTTCTACTACAAACTCTTCCCTGTTTGTCCATTGCTCTTAAAGCAAAATCAGGATGGGGGCGGGACTCAACAGCCTACGAAGGCCGGTGTTAGGGTGTTAGCTGGCTCAGCCTCCCCAAGACCTCTCACCTGCCCTCTGCTACCTGCCCTGCACAGTTGCTGTGTCCTTACCTCCCAGGAAGCCATCCTCTGAGTTCTTCCCTCCCTGCCCTGCGTCTTCCCACTGGCTGGGCTCACATTGGTGCCCCTGCAAGTAGAGCATCCGGCCCTTCTCCCCTGAAACACTTGGTCCACGTTAGATACGTGACAGGTGTCTCTTTTCTGCTAAACCTCTTGCCTCCAGAGGGCAGGGCCCATGTCTGCCCAGACCCAGACCCCAGGGCTCTGTCTCACACGGGCAGACGCCCCCAGATCTATAGTGAGTGAGTGAAGGTGACTCCAGCTCCCCCGACTCCTCTCTTTCTGGGCTGTCTCACCCCCGAACCCGGTACTCTCTAGAAAGGCTCTGCAGGTGGATGTCAGTGCTCCACATCCACTCCCTGGCAGAGTCCTGTTTCAACAGGTCTGTGTCATCGGCTTCTGCAGAATTTTCTCTCTGCCTCATGTGAGTTAATGCTCCATGTCATGGCTCGGACCTCGGAGTCAGTCCCAGGCGGTGCGCCGCCTGCCAGGGGTCAGCCCCTGGCCCCTCACCCTCACACACAGTAGCTGTTCTGTATCTTCTCAGCAGCAGGCACATCAGGAAGACAGAATCCTTGTATTTGTGTGGTTTTGCAGTCTGTGAAAGGGCTTTCTACATGGCTCTAGTGGTAAAGGTCCCACCTGCCAATGCAGGATATGTAAGAGATGTGGGTTCGATCCCTGGGTCGGGAAGATCCCCTGGAGGAGAACAGGACAACCCACTCCAGTGTTCTTGCCTAGAGTCCCACGTACAGAAGAGCCTGGTGGGCTGCAGTCCTTAGGGTCGCCCAGAGTGGGATAAGACTGAAGTGACTTAGCACACCTGTGTGCACAGTCTATGAAATGCTTTCGTGAATAGTTCTAATTTGTAGCATTTATTTGATTACTTCAGAGGTTTACAGTTATGGGTTGCCTCTTTCCAGATAGCTGTCAGGCATTGTCTTTATAATTTCAGACTCTCTTAAAAGTGAGCCTTCATGCAGTGCACTGTGCTGCTCTGGACACAGCGAACAGGTCCTTTGTTTTGGACAGAAATATTTCTGTAAAAGACTTCTGTTCCACCCTTGATCTCACTGTGCCTCTTTTCTGGAATATCTTCACTTTCATCTCCATCTCTTGAAACCAGTCACTCCTGTCCTTAACCACCCTGCTCCAGCCTGTCTCCCTTCCAGAAATCTGCCACAATTGCCATCTCTCAGAATGAATCTCTTCCGTGTCTCTGCGGTTCCCATTTATGTCACCGTTGTAGCACTTGCCACAGCTTACCTGATTCTGGGGTTCTGAATAAGTGTCTGGTTCTGAATAAGTCCGGCTTGAGATCAAGGACCTCAGTCCATTTTGTCTCACCACCTTGTATTGCTACACCGTAGGCACTTAATAAAAGATCATCACTGCAAGTCGGTTAGTGTGAGATTTCCTGTTAAGCTAATTTACAGCTTACTATTTTATTCAAATATCTGTAGACCGTTTCTAAAATACACAGCTTAATTTCTCAAGCTGCTGGTTTCGAGGATTCTGCCAGTGCCCTGTAGGCAGTTGAGAAAACTTTGCTCCCTTCCTTCTCTGGGGTCCATGTCACATTGTCATGAGCCAAGGTGATTTATTGGTAGTATTTTTCAAGATGGGTCATCATTTCTTTAAAACCTTGTATTAATAAATTTTAAAAAGGCGCTGTTTGGATTAGCAGTATTTGCAAACTGTCATGAAATAAAAAATAAGAACCTGGTTACAGAACTTGGTTTTATTTTTTTTTTCAATACGTCAGTGAAACCTAAAATGTCAACAAGTTTGAACGAAAGAGCATACTGTTAAAAGGAACATTATCTTTCAGGATGGCACCCCAGGTTTGTTTTATTTTTCACAACCGTCCTCTCTCGTGTTTCCCAGCTTTTCTTCATGCATCTTCTACCCAATTTTGCCGAGTGCTGGTGGGACCAAGTCATCCTGGACATCCTGCTGTGCAACGGGGGCGGCATCTGGCTGGGCATGGTCGTCTGCCGGTTTTTAGAGATGCGGACTTACCACTGGGCAAGTTTCAAGTGAGTCGTCCTCCTCCGGGCCCCGCGTCACCGTTTCTCATGATGTGAACTTAACTGCTCAGTATCCCACAGCATGAGTGCGTTCTCTGATGACGAGGAGTAAATTATACATTGGTCACTGGAGCTCAAAAATGGTTCTAAACCCAGTTTCGGGCAGTGATCCGGAAAATGCTGAATCATTTACGAGTTTCTCAAATCCATCCCCTCTTTTTTAATCCTTATTCCCCAGCCTGCATTCCCACTCCCACGGCTGGATTGATGACTGCCTTGTCCCCAGGTTAACCCCTCTAAGCCTTCCGCCAGCACTGCCCGAGAGGTGGTCTCAGGACCGTCAGAGCCATCATGTCATTCCCCTGTGATGGTCTCTCATGGGCCTGAGGACAACGCCCATGGGCTTGGCGATTATAAGTAACCTGTTTATTCCGTGTCAAATTACTCTTGGCATGTGGTATGAGGGGGAGATTCCACAGTGTGCTGCATCTGATTAACCAGTTTATTCCATCCCTTTCGTGAGTAATCCTTTCGTTGGCCACTGACTTGAAAGGACTTTTCAATATATTTTGAGCAGTATATAATGTAACAAAATCTGTAGCAGCGCTGGGTTTTGCTCTCAGCAACCTTCATACACAGTATCTCATTTGAGCCTTACATCAACCCTAGGGGTAGACACACCACCGTTCTCTTCATTTTAGGGATGACGGTACTGTGGTTTCGGTTTGGTAATTTGCCTGAGGACATTCAGCTAGCAAGCTGAGTCTGAATTTGCATCAGGCTGCCTGGCTCCTTAAACACTCCATTATGCTTCCCTAATTTCGTACATTTATGCTCAAATTCAGCTTGAGAATCATTCTGTCAAGTTCCCAAGACATAAACACAACAAATGAACAAAAAAGTCCCCCTGGTTTCAAGTTACATTAAACATGAAGGAATATAGATCAGGTTGGATTAACCTTTTCACTCCATTAAATGTCCAGATCCCCATCACATCGTATCTTTATCCCAGTCTTTCTCTACCTCTTTCCATGAAGTTCCACCATTTTTTAGTACAGGCCCTTCCTCGTTCTTGTTGATTTTTGGAATAGACTCTCTTTCTTTGTTGGCCTTGTGCCGCAAGCCTTCTTGCAGGAGGTTTTCTCACTGCAGGCTTGTTGATGGGCGGGTGAGTGGGTGAAGAAACAAACCTGGGTTCTCTTACTACCCCTCCTGTCCCCCTCCCCACACCAAGAATGAAAGGCTGGCCTGTTTGTCCTTGTGCCTTCAGCATCTGAAACAGTGTCTAAGACCTGAAGGTCCTCCACATAATGTTCTTGTTGAATTGAAAAACCTTTACCATTAATTAAATACTGCGACCTTGGATTTCAGCTCCCCTGGTCTCCCACGCGGGGACCAGAATCTGTCCCCAGCTCTGAGGCTTAGGAGGTGTGCCGGCATCAGCCAGTCTGTGTCTTCGAGCCTCAGTGGTCTCGTTTATGACCTGTGGGACTGTTTGTTTCTATCACAGGAATATAAAATTTTTAATTGAGTGATTTCTAGGATGAAACCCAAGAAAGGTCAAAAAAAGTCGCAATTCATCACCTGAAACTTAACCGAAGCAGCTATAGGGCCAGGAACCACATGGGTCACCTCCCATACCTTGCGCCCCCAGGTTGGGGTGGGGGGTGGTGAGCCACGGGTGGGAGTTGTGTCGCTGCCGCGTCCTCACCCTTCCTGGCCTAGCTCCAAGTCGCTGTCTTCAGTGTCCCTCGGCGTCTCACGTCACCAGCTCACAGACCGTGCCCTGTGATGGCCCTGCAGTGGCCTGGCCTTTGCGTCGTACCTGTCCCTGCCAAGGCTCCCCGCCAGGTGTGACGCTCTCAGCGCCTCACCTGTGAACAGAGGCCGCTGTTGGAGAGATGCTCAAACAGGAAGGGATCTTTTGTTCTGGGTACTGGTTGTAAAATAGTCAGTGCAGTTTTTTTTCTTTTTTGTCCTTTCTTACCTCTCTGAATTTTCAGCGAACTGTTTCTCTCTTTTCAGGGACATCCACACCACCACCGGGAAGATCAAAAGAGCCGTGCTCCAGTTTACTCCTGCCAGCTGGACCTACGTGCGGTGGTTTGACCCCAAGTCTTCATTTCAGAGAGTGGCTGGAATATACCTTTTCATGATCATCTGGCAGGTAATTTTTTTTCAGATGCTCAGAAGTAGGAAAAAAACAAAACCAACATAAAAACCCTCCATTGATTTAGGGTTCATGCTAGTTGACACTGCTTATCAGCTCCATGCGTCAAAAGATGTACTGTTCTACAGCTGACATGCAGAACAATTTAACAGTAATGCTGTTACACTTAAGGTCTTGCTTCATTGTGAAGATGTTTTAAAATATGGATCATTGAATTGCAAATTGGAAACAGATTAAAATTCCCTGTAAAAACCTTGTGCTCAGCATCTATCACCCAGTGAATTAGGCATTGGATTGCTTTCTATCCATAGAATGGTCTTTTCAGGACCAAAGTAACAAATGTAAGGCTTTTTTTTTTTTTTTTATAGTCCAGACTCAGTGTTTGAGTGTTAAGATGGTACCTCAGCTGTTACCACTTTAGGTAATTGGTGAAGCGCTAAATAAAGAAGCTCCCTGAGGGGACTGGAGCCCCCTGGGGACCTGGGTCCTCTGGAGTGGTATCAGCAGTGGGGAGAGGCCCTCCTTCCAAGCAGACAGCCTAGGGTCTCGGAAAGAGATTACCAAACAACTCTTTCCTGGAGGCAGGCTTTTTTATGGACCCTCCTGTTCACAGGTTAATTGTTCCACAGCTTTGGGAGAGTAGCTAAGGAAAACTAGTTTTCACCTGAGTTGTCTTCCAGAATCTTCAGACGTTATATTTTGAACACATGAACAACATACTCCCAACACAAGGAGAAAATTGGCGTGTGTCACTTGAAAGACAGTCTTTGTCCACAGAAGGAGAATGATAATATGGATCTCAGTAAATGAGGTCTATGGCTGTGGAAGTCTATGTGGATGAACAGGTATATAGTCACCATGGTTTGGGGAAGTCAGTGGATAAAATGGGCACATAGGGACTTCCCTGGCAGTCCACTGGTCGGGACTTCACCTTCCAACCAAGGGGGCTGCAGGTTCAATCCCCAGCCAGGGAGTGAAGATCCCTTATACCTCAAGGCCAAAAAACTAAAACACAAAAAAACAGTAGCAATATTGTAACGAATTTAATAAAGACTTTAGAAATGGTTCCCATCAAAAAAACTTTTTAAAAAGGAGGGGGGTTACATAAGTAGATGATGGTCAAGTTTTCCTTTCTGGGGCAGTGCCAGGGCAGGGAGAGGTTCCCTTTGATTGTGAGGACCTTGGAAGGATTTGGATTTTCCTAGGATGGCAGAATTCCACGGCCCACTGTCCCCTGGATGGTGAGCGCTATGCAGGGATCAGTTTCCTATACGTGGTGATGATGAGTGAACCGTTCTTATTTTATATCCTTAAAATCAGCACTATGATCCTCCAATTAAAAATAAATTAAAACCCGCCCTGTGGGGAAAGACGCACATTTTAGGTCACTGAAATGAACCTGCTGGTCCATGTGATGCTCGTTTTTCTTTTTTTTTTTAATTGTGTTTATTTTTGGCCGTCCTGGGTCTCTGTTGCTGCACAGGCTCTCTAGTTGCGGTGAGGGGTCTGCTCTCCACTTTGGTGCTTGGGCTTTTTGTTGCGGGGCCTTTCTAGTTGGGGAGCACAGGCTCTAGGTGCACAGACTTCAGTCATTGCAGCACGCGGGCTGAGTGGTTGTGGTGCTCAGGCTCCGTTGCCCCGTGGCATGCCGGATCTTCCTGAACTAGGGATCGAACCCGTGTCTCCAGCATTGGCAGGCAGATTCCTATCCACTGTACCACCATGGAAGTCCTCATGTGCTCCTAAAGCGGTGACCTTTCCTAATCTGTGCTGCTCACTTAATCTGGAGGGGACAGGAGGGGCCTCTGGGCACGGAGCACGCATTTCCTGACAGACACGTTTTGTGCCGCCAGGACGGGTCGCGTGATGGTGGCACTGGCTGCCGCCCCTGAGGGAGCAGTCTCACTGCCGGGTGAAGCCTGGACCAGCCCCCACACACACTTTTAGGAGCTTTCAGCCTTTCGTCTGAGATCTGCTTGGTCCCCGGCACGAGCTGAATGAGCCCGTAGTCATCTCTCAGTCACGCACAGCATCTCAAGCTTCTTTTGGCTATTAAAGAGCCTGCTTCCCTACTGTCAGATGTCTTTTCGACCTGGCCTGATTTCTGTCCAGCTGTGAAGGTGTTGCTCAGCAGAGATTTGTTTTCCTGATTTTGCTCTTGAAGCATCTCCCTCCCGACTGTCCCAGCAGCTCATGCCTGTGAGCCAGGTCACAATCACGTGAACCTGGAAACAGGCTGAATGGCCGATGCCCCCTGTGCCCCTCTCAGCACCCAGCACCTCCTCTGGACCCCTGCTCGGTTGGTGCCCATGTTGTCCTGGCTGTACCTGGGCTTAAACACCATACTCTTAAGAGACCCAATATATTTTCTGGAAATGCTTTGAACATACCAATTAGTTTTAGCTATAGAGTGTCCATTGAAGGACTAGAGGCTCATGACTTAGCTCAAAGCACCAGGTTGACTCACGCCTCCTTCTTTTGCAGCTGACCGAGTTGAATACCTTCTTCCTGAAACATATCTTTGTGTTCCAAGCCAGTCATCCATTAAGCTGGTGTCGAATTCTCTTTATTGGTGGCATCACAGCTCCCACAGTAAGGTAATTCTGTGTTAGCCTGACGGTCATTTGAACATGTTAACCTGCTTTGCAGGTCATTTTGCCCATCATTTCTCCTGTGTAGCATAAAGGAGGTCATATAAACTAGCAGATTTTCCGTGAGAATGTCATTCTAGACAATTATACTTCCAAGGGAACAGAAAGACTTATATATCCAGAACATGAAGAAAACATTTTGCTTTTCCAACCTCAGTAACATGAAGACCGACACCACCCCATTACATTCAAACCCCTTTATGCTTTATGATCTTCACTGCTGTTCTTTCCCCTGTGCTCAGTCACTAAGCTGTGTCTTTATGACTCCATGGACTATCGCCTGCCAGGCTCCTCCGTCCATGGGGATTCTCTGGGCAAGAGTACGGGAGTGGGTTGCCATTTCCTTCTCCAGGGGATCTTCCTGACCCAGGGATCCAACCTGTATCTCCTGCATTGGCAGGCAGATTCTTTACCGCTGAGCCACCTGGGAAGCCCTTTTTTCCCCTGTAGCATCCTATTTAAAACAAAATGAGGGAGAGACATACTGAGGTTTTCTTCATGAGATTATCAAAAAATACAAACATTTTTACGGTGGATTGAAGTCATAAATGTTGTTATTTTTAGAATGAAACTTTATTAGTTCCTTTAGAGCCAGTTAATTTCCTTTTTCAAATGTCCTTCCTGTGGTCCTCCAGGACAGCAGGGACAAGCTTGGGTGTTCATCCTCCAGGGAAGCTGTCCTTGCCCTGGAGTCATGATTCAGGTAGGACCCTAGAGATGAGGTGCTGTTAGAGACTGGAGTCCCCCACACTGACCAGTGAACTTCAGAGTGAAACGCTTTCATTTGTTCTGTTGTTCCTGTTTGGAAAGAGCGATTAGGGTTTTATAACTAGTGTGGAGTCTCGGCATTGAAGAGTAGAACAGTTGTTCTTCATTGTTTCAGTGGAAACACCCAAAGTCTCTACACTGCTGATTCAAAGTAAACTTCTTTGGAAACTGTGGGATAATTTAATTATTTTTAATGTGTGAGCAATCTACGCAAATAGAGGGTCCTGTTTGCCAAGGAGAGTGGGTGTTTTCCTTGGTCAGACATAGCCCTCACCCCCAGCTAGCACTTCTTATTGTTCTCATTCATTATTGCAAATATATATTAATATATACAGGAAGGTAACAGTTGGTACACCGAGCCCTTTGGCACTTTATGGACTGGTGATCTGCTGAAATAGTTATCTCATGAATGCAATTTTCCTTTTTGTGGGTTGGCACCTCCTTATCATATTTAAAATTTGATGTAATTTGAGGCTTACTGTTATTTCAGGAAAGATTAGCAGCAGTTCCTTCATAAAATTAGGAGCAATCAACAAATAAGTGGGAAAAGAAATCTCTTAGAAAACAGAAGAGCAAATCACATGTGATTTATCATGAAATTTCCTTATTGTTAAATATTTCACAGCAAAAACTAGAGACTCAACCAGAAACTAAAAATCCAGTGTTTGGACTTTTTTGAGACCTCCTTAAAATTTTTGCCAAACTCTATGGGTTTTCAAACGATTCTTTTTTTGTTTAAAAATTAGCCACTTCCTTTGTTCCTACATCACTTGAGGCTAAGGAGATGGTTGACAAGCCTCTTGGAAAGATGGAAATGCTAATGGATTTTAGGTTCCGATGAGTCAATGGCAGGCCCAGAAAGAAGCGAAAACTCAGGCTTCAGTATAAATCATATATACTTACCAGGTCTCTCTTTTCCTCTTTTTTGGTTAGACTTTCATATGACTCTGCTTTGAGAAGACATTTGAGTGAATATTCTTTTAGTCTAATATAATGTGCAGTATAAGGGCATGGATGCAATTAGTAAAGTAGCTGAACTGGTAAAAGGAAATTAGGTAATGAAAATGTGAAGTTAGAGGAAAACCTGAATTCTTTACAGCTAGAATTCTTCACTTTGGGGTACAGAGCCGATAGTTCATGGATGAGCTTTAGGCATTCGTGAACCCTCTGAAGTTTAATGCAGAATTTTGTGTGCATGTTTTATGTGCCTTTTTCATAGCTTTCCTCAAACCCTCAAAGGGGAGTCTTTAACCCCAGCCCTTAACCCACTGGTTCAGATGTCACCTCCCCAGGGATGGGTCGAGTTTCAGGGGCAGCTTTAAGACTCCCACCCTGTGTTGTCCTATAGGCCGCCTCTCCCACGTGTGGCTATGAGTACTGGGCGTGTAGCCAGTCACCTTGAAATATTTCTGAGAGCCAAAATGTATAGCTTTCCTGCCTGGTTACAGTCAGCAGCCTTTGTCCTGGAGAGAGCCAGAGGAGACAGAGACAGTGTAGGTGAGCTTCTGGAACTGCCTCCAAGGAGAGAGACTGAAGCACCCACCTGGGGTGACTTTGGCTCAGGAGTGTGGGAGTCTGCCTCTGAATCAAGACTGCCTCTGCCAATAATCTGGCTCTTTAAACCACCTCCCTCCATCCCAGTCCAAATTCTTAGCCTCTTACAGGAAGGTTTCAGCAGGCACTGGCTTCCTATTCCTTTGAATAGAACTAGACCAGGCAGCTTGAGTATGTGGAACAAGGCAGACAATTTTTATATTCACACTGTCAGAGTGATTTAGTTCTGTATTGGCTTGCTGGTTTTCCAGAGGCTCTCAGTGAATTCTACCTTTGTTCTTTCAGACAGTACTACGCTTACCTCACCGACACGCAGTGCAAACGCGTGGGAACACAGTGCTGGGTGTTTGGGTGAGTAATCTCTTATCATTTGAAACCACTTATGTCTGTAGATTTCTTGAGTTCTTTCTTGACCCTGCATTAACTGCCTTTCAGTGCAATTATTGTGTATCTTTCACTTTTAATGTTCCTTTTCTGATTTAAATTTAGACTAGTTAACTGGCAAGTTACAGAAAGAGGAGGTAGAAATTATTTTTTTAAAAGACAGTAGGAAATCAAAAGATATTTTCCACATAGAATTGGAGGCCTTGTTTCCTGAAATAGGAAATGAATTGTTTGACTTCCCTCTGAAATCGATGGTAAGTTTGGGACAACGACTTGTGATGGGCTTGACCATGCTTCATGTTACTTACACACCAGAAAGGGTCTGGTTTTATTGTCCCAAAGAAAACTAACACGTAGCCACATGGTCACAATTTATCATCTTATTATAGATACAAATGCTGTATCTGAATTTATAATTACTTAAATGATTTGAAAGCATAGATTATCCAGTTTCACCCCCAGTATTAAACGTGAAATGCTGTTCAGTATCTCAGGTAATCGCTTCCTCAGTATAACACCATCTACATCTCACCAAGCCATCTAGCAACAGAAGTTCCAAAGACGTCCAGCACATCTGTGTGTGAAGTTCAGTCACTCAAGGAGCTTAAATTCAGGACCTAATCTAGATTTTAAACCGAGCATAAAGAAAATCCGATGAAAACCACAACAGATTTTTAAACATAATTTTTTTTCCATGTAATGCATATTGATAATGTAGAAAAGAATAAACTAAAGATCATCCAAAGACATCAACTGTTTAGAGATACTTGCTGCATACATTACATTGTCATTCCTTCCAAACTTGTGTGTGTGTGTGTGTATCCAGCTCTCACCCAGATTCTGGAAGGGTTGCTCAAGTTTCCCACCGCCTTCTTCCCAACAGACAAAAGGCCTTTGTCACTGTTTCTGGCAGGCTCTATGATGTAAGCTGATTTTCCTACCCAAAGTAGCTTAAAGGGTAATAGGATGGATTCAGTTTCCATTGTTGACTGCTCTCGTGGGAGAGAGAATCTACATTTACCAGACTCCTTACATACTTTTGTCACGGGAAGGCAGGTTGCCTTCTTACTGTCTTGTCCAAGGACTGGGGATCTTTTTTTCCTTTGAGCTTTTCCTCTGTCCCATGCATCTTCTTTCCGTGTGCATTTTTCTTTTCACATTTATAAGTCCTTGCCACAGTCTTATTCTGCTGCGACTGGAGAACTCTGTCTAGTCACCTGTTGAGGAAAAAGGAGATGGTGGATCAGAGAGACAGGTAGTTCTCCTTAATCTGGTATCTTGAAAGTTTAATCCCTGTGGTGGGAGAAATAGCCTAGAGGAACTAGGCGAAAGGGTGGAAGCAAACGCAGAAAAGCTGCCCCTTACTGGAAAATGGTGAAAGAAGGTCAAATGCAAATGAGCTGAAATAAATGCGAGGTCATTTGGCTGATTTAGGATGCTCTGTTGAGAATCAAGGACTCCCAGAATGATGATGTCAAGGTCAGTGGACCTTGAGATTAGTGGGCTGTGCTGAAAAACAGCAAGTCCCTGTTCATAAATCATGCAGGGTGGACCCACCTGGTGTGTGAACAGGCAGGAGCAGCCTCTGTCTGGTCGGCATGGTGGGCCTGTGATGGTGCTGCAGGAGGCCTGGCCTCCAGTCTCTTCTCTGGTGTTTGCCTCTCGGGGGCCACCACCTCCCATCTTCTTTTCCTTCCTTCCTCCGGCTTCCCTGTCACCTTCGGTTTTTTTTTTTTGGTTTCTTTCATCTTCTATCAAAACAGCACACACTGAAATGTCTGACTTCCTTTAACAACTTTGTTTTTATCACTAAGTCATGTCTGACTCTTGAGTGACCCCATGGACTGTATAGCCCACCAAGCTCTTCTGTCCGTGGGATTCTCCAGGAAAGAATACTGGAATAGGTCACCATTTCCTTCTCCAGGGGATTTTCCTGACCCAGGAACTGAACCTGTGTCTCCTGCATTGGCAGGTGGATTCTTTACCACTGAGCCACCAGAGAAACCCCTTCTTTAACAGCTAGTTCATGCTTTATAGTTTTCTTTTCACTAACTTTGGGATGACTTTGGCTCTATCACAGTATGGACATGCAAGGGAACAGAGGTGAAGCCCATGTAGTAGGTACTTTTCTCCTTTGTAAATGTTAACACCCTCAAAAAGCTGGCATTAATTGCTGCTATATGTAATGAAATACAGACTTTAAATGTGGGCTCCGCAATTGTGCCATGGAGCTGAACTTACAGCCTTTTGTCCCTAAACATCCTGGGCCCAACTGAGACAGGACTCCATCCATCTGGAGAATGGGAACCCATGGGGAGAAGTCGGAGTGGGGGAACCTCTTCCAGTTACTACGTCTTCGTGGGTGTCAGGGCCAGATCGAGGTGGACAGATTGCCCAGATGGGCATGTGAAACTGTCTTCATCTTCACCTTTCTCCCCCTCCCCTCCCCATTATAATTGAGTTTCTGTGCCTCCAAAGGAGAGCATTGGGCTGGTTGATGAAGAAAAGATGTTGGATCCCTTGGCCCGGAAGGGATCCAAGCTTTGGCTGTAACAGAAGTGAGCAGCCACTTTTCCTCCTCTGGCAAGTTCTTGGGTTGGGTCTCCAGGGGTTGGGTCAGAGCTGATGGTCCCCAGGGTCGAGGCCTGGAGCCCGGTTGCTGTCCGAACTGCCTCTCACCACACTGGCTTCCTCTCCCGAGTTGTCCCAGCCCTGCTGGTGACCCAAGACAGTAAGCTTCTGCCTCCGCTCCTCTGCACATCACGCTGTCCAAGGGCAGCTCCACATCGGCACGTCCTTCTCCACCCTCGTCTCTCCCGTCTTCTCCGCAGCATCTGCCATCTCCAGACTGTTTTCTTCCTCCTGCAGCAGCTGCCCTGCAGGTTTTCTTCCTCCGTTTCTGCTGCGTCTGATTCCTTTGCTGGCTTCCCCGCCACCCCTCTCCCCTCCACAACTTCTTGTAATTATGCTGCTGTTCTTCCAGGCTCCTTAAGGGTAGACACAGCATGCAGCTCAGTGTCCTTACAGGAGGAGGGAGTGTTTGGAGAGAACGCACAACTGGAGGAGACCTTCCCCGCCTCCTCCACCTTCCCCAGCACTCCCAGGCCACCATCATCTGCCTGCTGACCTTTGCTCACAGCCTCTCATACTGCCTTCCCTCTGGTCCACATGCATCTCTGTTTCCCACCCTCAGCGCTTACATTGCAATCCTTGCCACGTTCGCATTTCCTGTTTCTAGTGTCTTCTCCTCCATCCCATCCTCCTCCAGACTGACCACCCTTTTTCCTGCTGCTCCCTGCTCCTTTTCTCAGGAACACCTACTGACAGGCCCCAGTCCTCTGCAATAGTCGCAAATTTTTTTTTCAGCAACTGCATCCCTTTTCTCCAATGATATCTTGCTCCAAACCCTGATATACAGCAAAACAACTGGGCAGGATCGTTCTGGGCGTGCCACCCAGGACCCTCTGCCCCCTTCTCCCCCTCTCCATCCTGCCCCGGGGCTTCATAGGAAGTCCACATGTTCCATGGAGCACAACTGAAAGAGTTCTCTACCTCCTTAAGGCCCAGCTCAGTGTTCACTTCCTCCCCAAAGGTGTGTTTGCTCATCCTAACCGGAACCGGAACTCATCCGAACAGGAACCGGAACCGCCTCCTGAAGTTCCGCGGTGACTCCTGGCTCCCTGACTCCTGGCTCCCTGTGGGATTGTATCATAGTTGCGTCACTTGTATACACGGCTTGTTTCCACTGGTGGAGAGTCAGCTCCTGGCCGCCGGAGAGTGACTGACCCTCGCCCCAAGCCCTCGTGGCAGAGCGTTTTGTGCAGCTGCAGGGCTGCGTCTATAGTATGCACACAGGCTGTGGCATCTTGAGAATCCAGGTGCAACCAGGTGCTACAGACAGAATGGTCTCTGCTCGAGGTTGACTTGTCTACCCAGCTCACACACACCAGGCCGAGAGCTTTTGTGCCCCAGTTTCAATAAGACTGTGATACATTCTTGTTCCATCCGCGGAGGATTTTCTGATGCCGGGTTCTGCATTAAGGTCGTTTTTATTTATGAGAGGCCAGCCTCACTCCAGGCAGAAGCACCTCAGGCAGCCCAAAGTTGATTTGCCTCCTGCCCATGAGAACCCACTAGTCATAGCAAACACCCTCTTCCAACAGCTCAAGAGAAGACACTACACGTGGACATCACCAGATGGTCAGTACTAAAATCAGACTGATTATATTCTTTGTAGCCAAAGATGGAGAAGCTCTGTACAGTCAGCAAAAACAAGACCGGGAGCTGATTGTGGCTCAGATCAGGAAGTCCTTATTGCCAAATACAGATTTAAATGGAAGAAAGTAGGGAAAAACCAGTAGACCATTCAGGTGTGACCTAAATCAAATCCCTTATGATTATACAGTGGAAGTGACAAATGGATTCAAGGGATTGGATCTGATATACAGAGTGCCTGAAGAACTATGGACGGAGGTTTGTGATGCTGTAGGAGACAGTGATCAAGACCATCCCAGAGAAAAAGAAAGGCAAAATGGTTGTCTGAGGAGGCCTTACAAATAGCTGAGAAGAGGAGAGAGGCTAAAGGCAAAGGAGAAAAGGAAGGCTACACCCATCTGAATGCAGAGTTCCAAAGACTACCAAGGAGAGATAAGGAAGCCTTCCTCAGTGATCAATGCAAAGAAATAGAGGAAAACAAAAGAATGGGAAAGACTAGCGATCTCTTCAAGAAAATTAGAGATACCAAGGGAACATTTCATGCAAGGATGGGCACAATAAAGGAGAGAAACAGTATGGACCTAACAGAAGCAGAAGATATTAAGAAGAGGTGGCAAATAGATGGGGAAACAATGGAAACTGCGAGACTTTATTTTAGGGGGCTCCAAAATCACTAGTGACTGCATGAAATAAAAGACATTTGCTCCTTGGAAGAAAAGCTGACCAACCTAGACAGCATATTAAAAAGCAGAGACATTACTTTGCCAACAAAGGTCTGTCTAGTCAAAGCTATGGTTTTTCCAGTAATCATGTATGGATGTGAGAGTTGGACTATAAAGAAAGCTGAGCACCAAAGAATTGATGCTTTTGAACTGTGGTGTTGGAGAAGACTCTTGAGAGTCCCTTGGACTGCCAGGAGATCCAACCAATCCATCCTAAAGGAAATCAGACCTGAATATTCACAGGAAGGACTGATGCTGAAGCTGAAACCCCAATATTTTGGCCTCCTGATGTGAAGAAGTGACTCATTGGAAAAGACCCTGATGCTGAGAAAGACTGAAGGCAGGAAAAGGGGACAACAGAGAATGAGATGGTTGGATGACCTGACTGACTCTATGGACTTGAGTTTGAGCGAGTTCTGGTCATTGGTGATGGACAGGGAAGCCTGGCGTGCTGCAGTCATGGAGTCACAAAGAGTCAGACACGACTGAGTGACTGAACTGAACTGAACATGCTCCTTCATGATAAGGACGGCAACAAACATGAAGGGGAGGGAGTCCTGGGTTCCATCCAGCCACAGATTGGCCACCTTGCTCAGCCTGGTCAAGATCTGAGATTGAAATTGGCTCTAAGTTGAGGGCAATACCATGGAGGGGCTGCCCAGGGTGAGGTGGTTGGTGTTGCCTCAGCTGCCAGGCTTCATAGAGGCTCCCATAGTACCCAGGCCTTTGGCCTCAAGCCCCAGGCCAACAGCAATTGGAGTCCCATAAGGAAGTGATGTTGACCTCCCAGGAGGATGTTACGTTTCAGGACTCCCTCTAAGGGCTAGCGTTGCTGGATAAGGGGTCCGTGGATAGCTGACGTGATGCATCCCCATTCCCGCTGCTCCCCACATCCCATATCTCCTCCAGGTCTTCACCCTGCTCCCTGGTCTCCTCACAGCAGTTCTCTTCCAAAATGAGTCTCCACAAAATCAATCCAGTTCAGCCCTCTGCTGCAACACCCCCAGGATTCTCAGGTCCCTCAGACTGAAAGCCAAGCTCTGGGGTGGCCTTCAAGACCCGTGTCACCTCGTGACCTCACGCTGCCCCTTCCTCCATCCTGACCCCTCCCCCACCCAGTCTCTACTCAAGGGCACCTCCATGGACAACAGGTCAGCTAAGATTCCTCAGCATGTGGGAACAAGTCATCCTGAAGTTCCTGATTGAAAAGCACTGGTCTTTAGAGCAAATTTCAGGTTGTTATGAAGTCAACTGAGTGAGTCATGACCAGCATTTTTCTGACAGTGAAATAGGATAGGAAAATGTCAGAGCAAGGGGACAGTTGTTTTGTGTGTTTTGGGGCAGGTTGTGTGTGTGGGAGAGGGGACAAGATGAAAATTGTGTTTCCTGCCATGCGACTCAGGTCACAGAAGTCTGAGAAACACAGCTCTAATCAGCTGGTCACCGAGCTCTCCAAGGGTGCCTCGGTCAGTTGACTGTTTAGAAGCCTGTCACAGTAAAGCCCGCTGTTCTGTCCGCTCAGGGCAGGTGGGCAGACTTTCTTCTGGTTGCAGTCCCTCAGGCCGGCCCAGCCCGGGCTGCGTTGCTTTCTGTGTCCGCCCACAGGAGCCCTTCCCGAAGCTGCTTTGCTGCCCTCTAGTGTCGAATGGTGGTCTCGACCTCAGGGCGACAGCGGACCTCAGCCCTGCTCCCTCTGGCCTCCCACGATGCTGGGCTGAAATGCGGCCTTCTCACAAGGGCTGTGCTTTATTGGGCCGGGGTGTGTGTGTAAGGGTGGTCTTTAAAGATTCAGGCAACCACTCCTAAACCTTGTTTGGTTTGCCCCGGGGTACAAGACCACCCCAGACTCTCTAGAGATCCATACTGGAGACTTTCTGCTTTGGTGGTTCTGGCTCCAGGTCTTCAGCTGTTTAGAGCTGTCCATCCATTTGACCATGGCAGTGACCTCTGTGTCTGCAGTGGGGAGGGGGCCTGGGGTCTTCCGGGCCCTTTCCTGCCTTTTCAGAGATTATGCCTGCAACAGGACCAGTCCCTGATTGTCTCGCTTCCCTCCTGAGCAAGGAATACCTAGCGTGGCCTTGTCAGAAGTCGCTATTTCTGGGCAGTCATTGGGATGAAGGGGTGAGCTGTGTTACCCCACCTCCTCAGTTCTTACCTTCAATTTCTGAACCGTAATAAAGATCTGATTTTAATATTCATAAATGAAGTTCTATAATACAAGATTGGCTTTTTTCTTTGATGTTTTAATTCAAGAGTAAAACATGAAAGTTTTTTTTTTAAACATTTTTTTATGTAGCAAAATTACTACTGATGTAGAGGATAAAGGGTTTTTATTGTCAGCAGAACTGGACATATTAAATCTGGAAATTCCTAGATGGCTGGGAGGAAATGTGATCGCTGCCTTCAAGTTACTGAAAGCCTTACCTGGAAGCTCACGCTCCCCTGTATGACTGTGGAGGGCAGAGTTAGGACTGGGGCAGGAGGAGGCAGGCACCCACTGGAGATAAGGAACAACTTCCCCAAAGCTAAAGAGACTGAAAGAGCAGAAGCAGCTGCCCACAGAGGTGGTGGGTTTCCTGTCCCTGCCAGGGTCTCAACCAAGGGGGTGTCTGTCCACCTGTCATTATGGCTCTGACCAAGATGACATCAAGTGGTCTGTAGCTATGAAAATATACACACTGAGATTGTGGTCTGTGAGGAAGGAAGATATGAAAAATAACTTACTCCTGGAGAGGAATAAAGGGATGAATAGGCAGAGCACAGAGGGCTTTTAGGGCAGTGAAACTATTCCGTCTGACCCTGTAATGGTAGATGCATGTACACTAAGTCACTTCCGTTGTGCCAGCTCTTTGCAACTGTAGTCCATGGGATTCTCCAGGCAAAAATACTGGAGTGGGTTGCCATGCCCTTCTCCAGGGGGTCTTCCCAACCCAAGGACTGAACTTGCATCTCTCACATCTCCTGCCTTGGCAAGCAGGCTCTTTACCACTAGCACCACCTGGGAACCCCAGTGGTGGGTATGTTACACTTTGAACATCTATCCAAACCCCCAGAATGTACACCACCATCAGAGTGAGCCCTGAGGTAACCTGTGGACTCTGGCTGACTGTGTTCATCATTTGTGACAGATGCGCTGCTCCGGTGGGGGATATTCCTAGTGGGGAAGGCTGTGCATGTGTGAGGGCAGAGAATGGTCGGAAATCTGTACCTTTCCCTCAAGTTTACTATGAGCCTGAAAAACTGCTCTAAAAAGATAATCTGAAGAAAAAGAAGAGAGGAATAACAGTAAAATAGCCTTTTTAATTAAATTTATCTATCTATCTATATATATATAATGCATGTAATATGTATTGTCTCTAAAGAAAGCACAGTAGACTAGAGCACTGTCATTTTGTAGGGGACTTGCTTCGTGTTTGGAGCAGAAATCTTTTGACCTGCTGAACTTTCTGATGGAATTATGCATGTTTCTGTTAATGCGTTATATTCTAATGAGTTTGTTATTTAACCTCTTGTTCTGTGTCACAGGGTCATTGGTTTCCTGGAAGCTATTGTCTGCATAAAATTTGGACAAGATCTCTTCTCTAAGACCCAAATACTCTATGTTGTGCTTTGGCTTCTTTGCGTGGTAAGTCATTACTTTTCTACCTTGAAGTGTTAAACTCCCCATGGTCTCTTCTAGAAAAAAAAACAAGACCGTCTTGTGCACCAAGGTTTCTTAGACATTTATAGAAGGCAAGACATAATACTTGTAATAGCCCAAGATTGGCCATGGGATGAAGTTCAAGAACAAATACACAGGACCACGTGGCACCCCAAATTGGTCCCCTTTGTAGGTCTGATCACATGCCCCCAGCAGGTGCATAATTATACTCCCATTTGTTTCACTCGTGAGCATTCGCCTACATTTGCTGAGAATGTCAGGTCTGCCTTGAAGGGACAGTTCCCGAGCCCTGTAATGTGTATATTACCAAGTGTTCATGTACAAAACGACAGACTCTGGTTTACAGGCCATGTAAGGGGAGGGGGTTTGGAGGCAATCAGGCCACGCTATTTCTTCTCCCCTGGCCAATGTTATATATAGGCCACGCTTGTGTTGGGTGTGTTTTCCTCTCTGAAGGGAAGAGTCCTGGGGGCCTCCAGCTTCATTGTCCTGGGACATTTCCCTCATCTCTCAAATGAAACAGGATCTTACCTAAAAAAATTTTTTAAATTTAAAATTCTGTTATTGTCCTTTTAATTTGTTTTGTTACTTTGGAGAAAAGTCTTATTTTACATTTAAGATTCTTCGCTTTTACTTAGTCTAGAAAATTAACTCGGGCTTTTAAAAAATTTTTATTATTACCACATAAACTTCAAACATGGAAGTACATAAGGTCGCTCCCCCTTCACGTAACGCATCACCCAGATTCAGCAGTTACCCACCAGTGGCCGGTCTCATGTCCTTTTGTTCCACACACACCGTCCCTACCCCAGCTTACTCGGAAGCAGGCCCACTTTTCCTATTTCAGGATGTCTTTCTAAAAAAAGACAGGAAGGCTTTTCTGTTTAGTGCAACCGCCATGATATTATCACACTGGAAACAGAATTCAGCCCTTCATACTGTTCAGTGTTTCCTTCAAGTTTGTATTTTCTAACAGTTTATTTGAATCAGCATCTACTCATTGCAATTGGTTTGCATGCCTCTTTTAATCTACATGTTTCCCTCCATCTCTAGCACTTTCTCCTTTGCAGTTTATTTGTTGAAGAAACAGACTGTTTTGTCCTGTAGGTTTTCCCCTTGTCTGGTTTTACTGATGCCATCCTTACTGTCATTTACCAGATTTCTTTGTCTTCTGTTATTTTCTATAAATTGGTAGCTGGATCTAGAGGGTTAATCAGATTCAAGTCTTTTTTTGTTTGTTTGTGTTTTCCTTTGGCAGGACTGAACTTTGTATTTTTAAAGTGTTTTTATTGTCTTTCACGGTGTCTATTTTTAGGATTACTTGTTAGAAATCCTAACTATGCCAGGGCACCTTGAGCCTGTGCTGTTTTATCTTGAATAGTGAAAGGGGAGAAGGATCTCGTTTGTCCTCAAACTCCAGAATTCAAGCTCAGATGTATTTTTTCCATCACAGTGAGACAAGATGTAAGGATTGGTTGCGGGGGAAGCGTGTCAGACGGGCCAGGAACTGTTACTCTTTGCTCCTCACGTTTCTCTCTGGCATGGGCACTCCGGCTCTGTGAATTGTAGCGGGTACACATGGTAGGCAGGTGCAGCCCTCACCTGATGCCAAGGGGACCACAGGCAGGTTAAGGCCGGCGGGACTCCTGAGATGTGGGCAGAAGGTGCTTTTCATCACAGCCTATTGCAGGCCTCCTCCGGGGGCATCAGTAGCCAGAAGAGTCTCCTCACGGCTGGCCGTGTCCAGGGAGCTGTCTCTGGTCACCCAGTTGGCCGGGCCCCTCCAGTCTCTGTTTTAGAGACTTTCACTCTGTTTTACTGATTAGACACTTAGCATCTGCCTCCTTAGGTTGGTGAATTTTGATGCACCTTGGTGTCTATGCGAGGGTAACTTTATCGAGGACACGACCAGTTTCTCAATCTCTCCATCCCTTAGCGTGGTCCCTTGTAAGTCTGTCATGTGGCCGAGTGCTCATCAGAGCTGCCCTGATGTGGAGCCACACAGGTAGGTGACTGGCAAAGATGAGATTTATTCATACTTACCGTGCGCCAGGCGCTGCTCGAAGCACTTTTCACACATTGCATATTTGAGCTTTACACTTTGAGGGGATACTTTGTTATCCCCTCTTTCCCAGATAAAGACACAGAGAGGTCCCCCTAACTTACCTAAGGTCACACAGGTCATCCATGGCAGAGCCAGGGCTCAAACCCAGAGAGTCTGGCTAGAGATTTCCGCTCCCCTCTCCACGGGGGTTCCCCTCGGAGGCCCTCCAAGGGCACGTGGGCATTACCTCTGCCGACTACTGATGCTCAGACATCGTCTCGGTGTGTGTGCACAGAGCCCAAGGAGCTCCGGAGAGAGCAGCCGACAAGCTGGGTGCAGCTCAGGCGACCACGTGTGCTCGGGGTCACCCGGGATCACAGTGCACGGTCCTCCCATCCTGTGGGCACCCAGCCTAAGCCCCGAGGCGAGGCGGCCGCCGCCTCCCGACGTCACCCCTCAAGTCAGCCATCGGGCTCCCCGCCATGTGACCCAGCTTCACCTCGTCCTCTCCCATCTTCTCCATCCTGCCCTTCAGATCCGTTCTCCACTCTGGTGCCAAAGCAGTCTTCCAGAATTCAGGTCGGAATCCCTTCCTCCCCGCTTAGAATCAGTCTCGATTGCTGGGGCTTGAGAGGGCCCAAGAGAACGGTATCTCCCCCCCACCACCAGGTTCAGAGCAGTTAGGAGACAGGCAGGAAGAAGGAAGGCTGTGGAGGTCAGCAGCAGCCGCTGTATGACCGGGAGCCCACATTCTCAGTGTCCGCGTCTGATGCCAACGAGAGCCTTCCAATCACGAGCCCAGGAGCAGACACACTTTCCTCTCCAGCCTCAGAAAGGCTGGCCTCCCCTCGCTGAGAAAGGAAGTGGCCCGCTTGCTCATCCCTGTTCCCCAGTCAGTTAAGACACACTGCCCCCTGGGGAAGGGGTGAGGGAAAGCCGCAGGGTTACCCTGGGAAGCTCCCTCTGGGGGGCAGAAACGGCGGGAAGGAAGATGGGTCCCCAGCGCACACCCAGCAGCAGGAATACGAAGGGCCCGCGTGTTCGGGGCCGTTACTGCCTGGGTGGTTCTCACACCCAGCCTTGCAGTCCCCTGTCCTCAGACTCCACCAGACTGTTCCTGGTTACTGAACACCTCAGCGCGTCGTCCTTCCAGACCTGTCCTGCCTGCACCCGAGAGGTTTCCTTTGCCCACGCTGAGTGCTTTACCCTGCTTTTTCCTCCACCTGGTGAACCTTAATGCCAAGACCAACCTTCCATCTGCGCCCCGCGTACAGTACACTCCGGCCTGCAAGGCAGACGAGAGGACTCCCTCCTGCGCGGCCCAGTCCCATTCTGTTCATACCTCCTCAAGCTCTGGCCCCAGCGTGACATTTTCTGTGGTGTTTATGTCGGTCTCCTCAACCTGGCACTTCCTGCTGCTCACGGAGAATAAGTCTCCATCGTCCTTTTGTGCCAGGGACGCTAGCACAGCGTCTGATGCATGGGAAACACTCATCAAATGCAGGGAGACAAGGAGGGTGAGGTCCAGAGACGGAGACCAGGAGACCTAGACACGTATGACGAGACAGGCAGGCGTGAAGACCGAAGCGCCCCCGCGCCGGAGTCACAGGAAGATGGCGGCCTGTTTGGGGAGCGAGGGCGAGAGCAAGGCGGAGGAGGCGGGGTCGGACGTGTCTGCCTGGGACCAGCTCTGTATGTCGGTGGGAATTCAGGGTTTTTTTTTTTTTCAGTGGAAAGACTGCCTCGCGGAGCAGCTGGAGGCCGGGAGAGCGTGGAAGGGACGGGATGGAGGAGGGCTGAGCCTGAGGGTGTCGCTGGGAGCTCAGGGAGGGCCTGTCCCAGGCAGTGGCATTGAAGGTGCAGAGAAAGGGCGGCAGGAACCCGGCCCAGCAGGCGTCCCCTCGTCAGAGGTGGGGAGGGCGGCTCCAGCTTTCCTGTTTGGGCCACTGGTGGCTTCCGGTACTAGTGACTGGTTGAGGGGTATCCGAGAAGCTCGTTGAAAGGAGGTGTGTTAAGGTGTGAGGGACCATTAGATTTACAGGTGAGGGTGTCTTGTGTCATTGGAAGTTCTGGTCTGTCCAGGAGCTCTGGAAAGACTTGGTCAGCAGTGGAGACACAGAGTCAGGAGGTGTCCATGCTTGGGGTAAATGGTAGGAGCCATCAGCTTGGTAAGAGTCGGGGGCCATAGTGAGGGGAGAGGCTGGCTGAGGATGGGGACCAGGGAGCAGCCACATTTTAGAGGCTGGGCCGGGGACGAGAAACAGCCACGGGGAAGAGGACTTTGCAGATAAGCAGAATCCCCCAGTTAGTGTTGTCATGAGTGCCATGGAAGGGGAGCTGGCCTGAAGAGAAGCCTTTGGCTGGGATGATTAGGGGCCCCCACGGCCTTGCACATGTTTCAGTTAGAGAAAAAGAGTGGAAATAAAGTGTGGGTTTAATAAATATTAAAAGATGTGTGTGCCCGGCACATTTTATAATCACGGTTTTTAATTAAAGATCAAGATTGGTCTCAGTCTTAGGAGGGAGGCAAACATTTTTCAGTAAGAGAACAAGTTTACGCCATGTCTCCACGCTAAGAGAAACAAAGCCCCCAGTTATTCGCCTTGATTGGGAAGAGAGTATACACAGAATTTGTGATTAATATAGAAATAAAGGCCCCGTATGCTGGTTGATAAGCTGCCACAGCACCAGTTGTCTAATGAGTCTGGGTGGATTTGAATGCTGGTAACCATAATATGGAAGCCACACCTGGGCCTGTGTGCTGCCTTGGTTCTCAGCCCTCACGTTTTTTCTTTCCTTTTTTTTTTTTCTTCTCTTTCTTTAAACAAAATCTGCACAATTGCTATTTAAATGCCAGGCCTTGACATTTTAAGTAGGTACTTGCCTAGATTTCCAGAGGTGTGATTGCAAACCCATAAATTACAAGCTTTTGTCTCCTGGGACAAGTGTGAAAAGGGCCTCTTTTACCCAGGTGAAGTGGTAAATTTGGCCACCACAGCAGGTCCTTTGCATGGCGGTTGTGATGATAAGCATCTGCCACGCAGCACCTGCCAGTGTTTGCCTGCCCCCCCACCCCCCCGCCCCCCTGCAAAGCAAGGTCTGCCCAGCTGTCTGCTCCTGGAGCAGCCCTAAGCTGCCAGTCTGCCCTCCCAGGGCAGGAGAGAAAGCTGGGGGAAGAAAGCCCTGCACGTCTGCCCTCTGGTGGGCGAGAAGCGCAATGACGACCCCCGCAGCACAGTCACGGACTGGTCCCTGGAGGTGGAACCCCGCCTCCCTCCCCTCCTTTGCAACCTAGGCTGTCCTGCTCTCTCCCTGAGGAGCTGACACACGTAGTTTTACGTGCTACAGATCCCCTAGTCTTCCCACTCTTGCCATGCCGTGAAAACAGTACATTTAATATATGATGCCGTATATTAGAAATCTGAATAAGTACTGGACTGTGTTAAAGATTAGAAGTCGTGTTTCATTTTATAATTTTAGTATATTCATTCATGGCTTAGTATTTTGATGGGGAGATACGAGCTTTCTTAAATAAAAAAAACACCCGAATATACACGAGTTTCAATAAGGATTTAATTTTTTTTTTTAATGAACTAGTGGGTCTTCTTATATTTCATGTTCTCTCCCCGCCATTCCGCTATTCCCACTTCACTGGCATGGAAGGACCAGGGGAGCACTCAGATTCCTTTCTTTTTTGACCCGTAAGGTGACTCCGTGCACCCAGCAGACACTCCATGAATGTCGCTGACCCGGAGGAACTGGACCCGGACTATGCTATAGGCCGCCCGTGACGAGAAGGCGCAGCGCCTCGTCCCCTTCAGTCCGGGCTCCGCCCTCCGGACTGCGGGCTGGGCACACTGGCTCCTCCCATGATGCCTTTCTTCCCCCGGGAATGGATGAATGGACAGATAAATAATGGATAGCGCTCTAAAGACATGTAGACCTGAAATTAGCATTTATTTTGATAGACACCCCTAAAATTTGATCCAGGTATGTAAAGAAACCTGTGTTCTGGTTTCAGTCTTGCCACCCTCTAACTGTGCATCTTTAAGAAGGTCATTTGCCTCTCTGAGCTTTATTCCTCTGCTGTGAGATGAGGATTGAGATTAACACCTCTAGATTTAAAGTTATGACTCTTAGAAAGAACTGAAATTATTCAAGAAGAGAAGATTACAGCATAATTTCACAACTATTCCCATGGCTGAGTCAAGGGGACAGGTCCCCAGTAGGAAACGCAGTGGAAGAGATGGAGGTTAGACCTTGAGGACCATGTTCTGTCATTGGGTTCCCAAAGTAAGGACTTCTGAAGAAACAGAACAGTAGAAGCGCTTAGGAATTGATGCTTTCAAACTGCGGTGCTAGACAAGACTCTTGAGAGTCCCCTGGACAGCAAGAGATCCAACCAGTCCATCCGAAAGGAAATCAGTCCTGAATGTTCATTGGAAGGACTGCTGCTGAAGCTGAAGCTCCAATATTTTGGCCACCTGATGTGAAGAGCTGACTCGTTGGAAAAGACCCTGATGCTGGAAATGCTTGAAGGCAGGAGGAGAAGGGGATGACAGAGGATGAGATGGTTGGATGGCATCACCGACTCAATGGACATGAGCTTGAGTAAGCTCCAGAAGATGGTGAAGGACAGGGAAGCCTGGCGTGCTGCAGCCTGTGGGGTCGCAAAGAGTCAGACACGACTGAGCGACTGAATGACACCACGTAACAGCAGAACGGGCAGTTTGCTTGGTTTTGGCGACTCCCTCACGGTCACAAGGGGACGCTGAGGCCCGGCTGGGGGCCTTTCCTGTCCTGTCACATGGTGTAGTCCAGGCAGCCAGGAACTTCCCCCAGCTTTCAGTTTTTTGACACATTTTTAAACTCTGGATTTCTAGGTGCTATTTTTTCCTTAAATTAGAGCATAATTTAGGGTGTAGGGGGGCTGGTGAGGTACACCAGGGGGGAGTGGAGGTGATCCCAGCCTCTGGGTAACCATGGACCATGCCTGTGTGTTTTCACACAGTCTCACAAGACAACTTGACCTTGTCTTTATTTTCCGATCTACCTAACAGAAAAACAGAAGCAGCCAGAACTGGGATCGCAGTGGGGCCACTGAGACTAAACAGTGCCGCGCCCAGGGCAGCGGTGTCCTGCTGGGCCCCGCCACCTCCACATGGACATGTGTCCTGCTGGGCCCCCAGGCACCACTGTGACCCTACACGGAAGGAAAGCTGCTTTTTCATTCAGAAACCCTCTTCCTGGGCTTCCCTGGTGTTCCAGTGGTTAAGAATCCACCTGGCAATGCAGGGGACGCTGGTTCGATCCTGGTCGAGGGAAGATCCCACCTGCAGTGGGGCAGTCAGCCCCTGCTCCCCAACTCCGAGCCCACGTGCCATAGAGCTCATGCTGTACCGCAAGAGAAGCCACCATAGTGAGAAGCCTGCACACCGCAACGGAGAGCTTGGCACAACTAGAGAAAGTCTGCATGCAGTAAGGAAGGCCCGGCGGAACCAAAATATAAATATTAAAAAAAAAAATACTGTTTCCCTCAGAAGCTGACCGGCTGAGTCCTCCTAATTGACTTTAGTGATGGGGGGCAGGGTGCAGAGGATGGACTGTGAGACTCAGACCCCAAAAAGAGGTACAAGATAGAGGCCAATACGTGCTCTTAGCCAGAAGCCACAGAGCTGCTCAGAAAATGCACCTACCTGATCCCACACCTGGAAGAGATCGTCATTCTGACGGCAGAGTCACAGTGATATCCACATGAAGTGAAGTGAATGTCTCTCAGTCGTGTCCGACTCTTTGTGACCCCATGGACTATACAGTCCATGGAATTCTCCAGGCCAGAATACTGGAGTGGGTAGCCCTTCCCTTCTCTAGGGGATCTTCCCAACCCAGGGATCGAACCTAGGTCTCCCACATTGCAGGCCGATTCTTCACTTTACTAGCTGAGCTATCAGGGAAGCCCAGCCAACCACGGAGACACTGGTAACCGAGGTCTCCCAGCTCCTCTCTCAGAAAGCCCTCGCGGTCTTCCTCGCTGCCTCCCGGGGTCATCGCTGCGGCACCCAGCTGTGCTGTAACCGGCGTCCTGGGGCAGGAGGCAGAAACTCCTGGAGACGCCATGTGTGAATTCCCATCGAAATCCTAAAGTTCGGGAAAATGGAATTTATGGTTGCACCCTCATTCTAAAACTGTTTTGTGCTTGTTTTTCTCTTCCAGGCTTTCACCACCTTCCTGTGCTTGTACGGCATGGTTTGGTATGCAGAGCACTACGGTCACCGAGAAAAGGTATACAAGGGAATGCAGAGATGGCTTTTTGTGTCTGATCACACCCTGCTTGGCACTGTAGCTGGGAGCACAGTCACGGAGGATGGGGCATGGCCGGCAGCGCGTGGGCAGGGTGTCAGCGCCCTCTGCCCCGCCCCCCCGCCGCCCCAAACACAGCCGGTTCAGAATTCACTTCCTATAATTGCCATTCTTGCTTGGGACTGCCCTGTTCAATAGCTCCCGTACTTTTATCCTCATTTCTTACGAGGGCTAAAACTTTTAAAATTATTTGCGAATTCTTTTTGTTTGTTTTTAATTGCGGGGCAAGCCCGGGACCAGTTTTTGCAAAGCTGGGTCTTTCACCCTGTGCAGGCCTCCTCCTGCGTCCCAGCCTGGGGCTCCCTTGCAGAAACTCTCGCCCTGCTTACTTCGTTGTGTGTGCATGTGTGCGGGCGTGCTCAGCCACTCGGTCGTGTCCTACTCTCTGAGACCCCATGGACTGTAGATCGCCAGGCTCCTCTGTGGGATTTCCCAGGCAAGACTGATGGAGGGGGTTGCCATTTTAGTCCTCCAGGGGATCTTCCTGAGCCAGGGATTGAACCGGAGTCTCCAGTGCTTCCCGCGTTAGCAGGCGGATTCTTTACCACTGAGCTACCTGGGAAGCCCTCCTTTCCTAGTAGAGGAGGATTAAGGTAGAGGATTGATGTGAGGGGGCTTAAAACGCTATAGCAGTCTCGTCAACTGGGATTTTTTTTAAGTGAAAATAGCAGCTTTCATCCTCTATTTATCCTTTTAGTCTAAGGAGCTAAAGGCACTTTCTAGAAGATCTGTTCCACATCACTTGGGAGTAGCCTTGCTCTTAGAGCTAAGAGCCTGAGCACCAGGCGGTCCTGCCCTTGCTGGTGGGGGTCCCTAGCCCGGGAGAGGCCTGGGTGGAGCACCCTTCCTTGTTTGCTGGCACCCTCCCCTTGGGAGCACTCCATCCCACCACTAAGCCTGCCTCTCTCCCTAGACCTACTCAGAGTGTGAAGATGGCACCTACAGTCCGGACATCTCCTGGCCTCACGGGAAAGGTTCAAAAGGTATTTTTCTCTCTCTTTTTCCTGCTTATTGCTCAAGGCCCCCAAAGCCCAGTAAAGGGATTTCTAATCAGAATTTATCCTTATCCTCTGAATATTGATAAATATCTGGAGCCCTAAATGGTCTCCAACCTACTCACTTGCATGTCTCCTGTTACTTATTAAGAAACAAGCAAAAAAAAAAGAAACAAGCAAAGTGCTCATAGGTTCTGCCCAAGAAACTTGGCTTCATAAGAAGAGGCGCTGTGTGGTTCTGCCTCCTCTGAGATAGAAGGGCAGAGTGAGACCCCACTGTCTCAGCCATCCTGATGGGGATGTTCCTCCTCTTGGCTTTCATTGTGAGTTGAGAGGGGTTAGGAAGAGTTGTGCGCCAGGAGAGAAGCCTTTCAAAAAAGAGGCGGATCTGCTTGATTGCGTTGATTCAAGAGACAGACCATCGTCAGAGGGATTTCAGCAGTGTAGTCAGGGATCTCCCACTGGCCTCTCCCCAAGGAGCATTCTGGAAAGATTTGGGGCCACCTGGTTATTTTTAAAGAATTTGGCTTGTAGAAAAATGACCCCGAGGACGCTCCACTAGACAGTGCTTTGTCAGTTATGAACTGATCATGGGACTTGACTAAAAGGAGAGACGTGAACACCAGAGACCTTGAATGTCAACCCTAAGACTGGCTCAGCAAAGCGGGGGTGAGGGAGGGACAGCTCTGCTGAGTTGCTCTCCTGATTCTTCGGGGTGAAGCTCAGCACAGCTCTCCCTGGGAAAACGCTGCAGAGTGCTGGTCACCCTGCTGGAGGTGGTTTCTCCTGAATCCACCAACTACTGTGGACTGCGGATGGAGGTGGGCACAGGGTTTCTCCCCTGGGGGCTCCCTTATTCAGAACCACTCCCCCGCCCCTGCCGCCCCAGCTCAGGGATCAGTCCGTGGCACTTCCAGGTTCTCCAGTGACAAGACTACAAGATATAAGCAATGGTAGAGATACGTTGAAATGGAAGGTAGGCCGACGGTTTAAAAAACAAACAGAACCTGAGCCCTGGAGCAGAGAATCTTGGCTCTGCTGCTAGGCCAGAGGTTGTCCACGTGCCCAACTCTGGGGCAGAGCCAGCCTCCTGCCAGGAAGTTCCGATGACCTTCCAGACCTTACACACCCCCTGCCGGAATGCCCACCCCCACCCCAGCTCCACTGCCCCGGCCCCACCGTCCAGCTGGCTGGGGACCTGCTGATTGCTCAGCTCTCAGCCCATGTAGACGCCTTTCTCTGAGCTCCCACACGACGGAGCGTGACAAAGGATGCCGGCCCTGTAGACCTTGAGCCTCTCGCGGGCCCTCGGCATCTTCCCAGGTGACTCCTGGCTGCCTGTCCTGAGTAGTGGGAGGCCTCTAGGTCAGACCCCCAAAGTCGTGTAATAGCTTTCATATCTGTCAAGTCAAGAATTCGTTCCAGTTTAGAGATTTAGAAACTACGGTTTGCAGCCGACCAAGGTGGGGAAAACGTCCCTGGTGTGTCCTTCGGTTGCGAAGGTAGACTCGACACCCACGTGGTGTAAGTTTTCACGGGCTCTCCTCTGTGCTCTGATGTGATCTATGCTCTCACTTCTGGCCCCCAACGCCATGGACCACAGTCCACCCTGCGGGGAGTGTAAAACATCCTCAGGACACCCAGGCCCTAGCTGTGCTAGTTAGCCGAGGGCCTGGGCTTCTATCAGTCAAGTCAGTCAGTTCAGTGGCTCAGTCATGTCCGACTCGCTGCGACCCCATGGACTGCAGCACACCAGGCCTCCCTGTTCAAACTCATGTCCACTGGGGCGTGTATGCGTTGGTTTATTAGCAAGGTCACTAGATGGCGCCCGAGGATCAGTGGAAGAGCAGCGGGCAGCCCGGGCAGGGAGAGCAGGGGCAGAAGGCCAGAGCCTGGGCCCGCAGCCCGCAACGATGCTGACGGCGTGTCCCGATTCCTCTTGACCAGGTTCTGAAGACGGCCCCCACAAGCATCCAGGCAACAGCGAGAGCCATTCTTCCAGAAGAAGGAATCGACATTCCAAGTCAAAAGTCACCAACGGAGTGGGAAAGAAATGAAAAGACCCTGGTTCATAATAATACACGATGTGTCCAGGGAGTGCCTAGAACTGGGAGGGGACGGAATCGGCTGGACTTGCCGGGAGGAGGGAGGTCGAAAGGCACAGTGTGATCGGGAAGGAACGGGGCTGGAGAGGGGGTCGTTATTTGAGAGCGTGGGTCTTGTTTCCCACAGCCCAGCCCCACAGGGCAGATGATTGCAGGAGGGGCTCGGGCCTTTGGGGGTCCCTGGTAACTTCAGCACTTGGCCACCGGTAGCAGGACGGTGCTCGGAGGAGGAGATGGTAGCTCTTTACTCAGTTGCCGGAGCAGCTTTGTGCTTCCTGTGTGGTGGGTGCCGTTTAAACATCTTCACTGAGACAGGGCATCCCACCGGGACAGCTGATGGACAGGTCGCCACCATTTTCTTTCTCTGAATCTGCCCTTCCACTTGACTGACTGGTTTTAAGCCCAGCCCACTTGACTATGTTTTATTTCCTTACTGCTTGTTTTTTAAGTTGGGATGCTTATATAAGCCTTCAGAAGCCACTGCTGACGTTGAATTTGAGGAGGGCTCCCCTCTCTCCTGGAGGAAAAAAAGTGGGGAGCTTTGGTGTTACATTTAGTAACCTCCTCCCCCCTTTAGGACCTGAAACCACATGTGGCAGGTAGACACCAGGCTGCGGGAAGGTTAGCTCCCCACACAGGATCCTGGGCGTTAGACCAGAACGTTCCCGTTCCCTCGCCAGTGTCCCTGGTCAGACTTAGCCACAGCGCAGAGGCGGGAACCTCCCCGGAGGCAGTGCTCGTGACCCCGCCCCCAGCCAGGTGCCTTTTCCATTTTATTAGTTTTCTTTCATGGTGTGTTGCTGACGTTGTCTTTTAGTCCCACGTGAGGTGCTGGTGAGTATTCCCTTTCATCCGTGCCATGCTCTAGACCACTGACCCTGATAGTTCACCACCTCTGATGGATCCCTGTTTTAAATAAAATGGTTCGCGTTAAAACCCATCAAATTTGGCCTCCGTTAAGTGCTCATTTCTTTGTATCTTATTGGTGCTTTTCACTGTTTGTAAGCAATCGCTGTGTTTTTCAAGTGGCTTTAGGATACTGTGAATATGTTTGTGTTTTATGTAGTGAGAAGAAAAGAGAAAAAATATATATGTATTTTAGAGGGCTTGCAGACACATATGTTCCTTTTCCTAAACTTCCCAAGTGATCAATAGGAAGTGAACAAGATAGTCATTGTTGTCTTTTGCGTGTGTGCGCTAAGGGAATGGTTACATCAGCCAAGTTGGATTGATTTTTCTAACAAGTGACCAGTACCCAGTTGATTTTCTCATAAACTCGCTGAAACCAATCGCTTTGTTCCCTCCTTTCAGAGCGCAAAGGTTTCGATGCCTTTTCCCCCTTTAAGGAAATCTTTAACCACAGCCGTCATGTTTTTCTTTTTCTGCAAAGAATTCCGGGGTGGAGGGGTTAAATGAATCATGGAACGCTCAGGTCACTTCCTGTGCCCTGGGCCTCTGGCAGCCACTCGGTTGAGAGCCCACTCAGACATGCTCCAGAGAAGTGTTGCCAGCCCAGTGGCTGGGGGCTGTGGGGGTTGCTGTGCCAGCCGCAGCTCTGAGCGTGCACATGCTCTCTGAACAACAGTCGCATCCTTCCAATTAAAGTCCCAAAGAGAAGCCAAGAGGCACCCGCTCTGTAGACCTGATTGCACTTCCATCACTGTCTTAAACAGGCACTGTGTAACACTTGTCTTACTTCGGAAGTTAGGTGAGTGTGTTTTGTTTGGCTTCTCTGAGAGCTTGAAGGTACAGAATGTGTATCCCGGACATAGTGTTCAATTCCACTTCCTCGTGCTGGGCCACGTCCCTGAGCATCTCCAGGTTCATTTTCTGACCAGTAGCTGGTCCAGCTAAGGAAGGGGTTGCTTCTCCAAGGCTGCTCTCAAGGAGGCCCTGCCCAGCGTGGGTGACCTGGAAGCGCGGAGCACACATGAGACATTGTTCCTCCATGGCCTTGTACAGAATGGCCAGGAAAGTTCCCAGATGCTTTCCATGCCCTTTCTTTGCCATGAAACTGCCCTTTCCCCTTTCAGTAAGAGCTCTTACTACAGTGGTTCCAAAACCAGCGCTTCCCTGGACCGGCCGGAACCACAACTGCCGCTCCTCCTAGAGGCCATGACTCTGGCCTTGCTCTACTTTTTCCACGCATTTCTAGGAAATTAGGCTTCACTTTGATGGAAGGAGAGCCGAGTTGTCATATAATATCAGAAACGATTCGGTTGCAAGTGATCTCACCTTTGTCGTTTACAAAATGCCCTGTTATAAGACGCCATTGTTCTGAAGGTGATCCTCATAGAATGCTGTATGTATATTTCTCTGTAAGTAGCATTGCATCAAATGTTTCATTGTTCTTGTTCAGTCTCTTAAGTCATGTCCGACTCTTTGAGATTCCATGAAGTGTAGCCTGCCAGGCTCCTCTGTCCATGGAATTCTCCAGGCAAGAATACTGGAATGTGTGTGGCTATTTCCTCCTCTGGGGGATCTTGCCGACCCGGGGGATTGAATGCGTGTTCCTTGCATCTCAGGCAGATTCTTTACCACTGAGCCACCAGGGAAGTGCCAAGTGTTTAGTACTTTTTCCTCTTTGTCATTCTTAAAGGTCTTTCTGTGACCTGTCCCTGCTTTTCCTGTGTCTATTTTCACCATTTGTAAAAGCCTTGGGCAAATCGCTCCCACAGCAGTGCTAAGACACTTCATTGACCCGTTTTACGCATTTTGATGATAAAAGACGAAACGCCAGTCTTATTTTCACCATGATCACTTCTGTAGTGAGTTCATGAGAAAAGTACTCACCTAGGGGAAATAAAGTTCTTTACCAAAGACGACAGACTCAGCTCTCCTGGTCCCCCTCTGAAGCCACTCTGCATCATCTTTAAGTGCTATCTCCCTTTGTCAGGGATCTCTCTTTGGAATCGGACCCTTGGGTTTTCTTATTTGTTGGTAATAGTGCACTTGGTCAGGCCTTTACAGGAGAAAGCTAAATGCAGGCTGGAAAATAAATATTTAACCACTAGAAACCAGAGGAATTGCACACTCTAAACAGGGGCATTAACTCTGGTGCTCTGTGCTGTTTGAATTATGGTCAGTGACCACAGCAGCCCACCGCGTGTCCACCAGGTGGGCTTCATGTACAGAGTTCTTACTGCTGTGAGAACCAGGGATGCCCCAGCTAGGTGATTGCAGTCCTTAATGTAGTGCCCACTTTTATGATGGAAATCAACATATGAGGAGAGCTGAGACTTCTGTTCTTTAGTGTTTTATTCCAAGGGCATCTCTTGCCTTCATTGTGTGTGTAGGTTCCGAGGGTTGTATTACTGGGTTCTTTGCAAGTTTCAACATTAGTAATGGCTGAGACTGAAGGGCTGCAGACTCTCATGGCTTGGCCACAGTAAGTTTTTACAGCATTTCACTTTATCAGTTCATTCTAAACCTGATACCAGGACTACCACAGGTGACGGTTACCAGATTTTTTATTGAACTCTGATATTATCTTTGATGCAGGAAATACAGCTTTTTTATTTTGCTATCTTCTGTGAATTTGAAGGACTCATTAATGTCTACCAAAGAAGAGGGTAATCGTTGGGGGTGTGTGTGTTTGTTTATTCAGTGTGTGGGAATGCTGAAATGTAAAACTCTTCCTTGTCTCCTCTATTTACTGAAGACTGCCTTTAATCCCTTTCAGAAATTCATCTGCGGTTCTGTCCACCTTGACTTTCCCTTTCTTCCATCCCCTTCTCATAAACCTGGAGAGGACAGGAACATCATTCAGAAAATAGAATTTGCCTCAGAGTTTTGCTTTTCCAGCTGATGCAACCCACCAGCCAACCTCCTTAGCCATTCTGGGCTCAGGCTTGAACCTCTTGGGCCCCAGGTATTAATTTTGTTTGTTTTGTTATCCGAATGCTCTGAAAACATTGCCTGCAAGTTGTGGGCATTGATAATGCCCCAAATGGCAAAAGGTTTTCTTCCATGTGCCTGGCCTCCTGCCCTCCCTGCCCCCGCCCCCCGCCCTACACACAATCTCCCCAGGCCCTCAGATACCAGTGTCCCTGTGTGGGACATACTTTTGTGGATGCTGAGGCAAGGGGCCTCATGTGTAGCTTTGCAACCACAGGAAATAAGGTTTATTTGCCTTTCAAAGAGGAAAGGTAGATGAACCTGAGACCAGGACCTAAAATATTGCATCCTCATGTCTGAAGTCTACCTACAGTAGCCTTAACTACAGTTGTTGAACTGCAAGTGGGGTTTGTGTAATAGTCCATCCTGGAAAATCTGGACCATAAACCTTGCTGTTCCCACCCGCCTGACTCCTCAGTCTCATCAATCCAACTACATCCATCACAAGGCGATTAGAGATATTATGGATGCAACCCGGGAAAATCTTAAAGATTCCCAGGTTTCAGAAGAATCCTCTTAGAATTCTTAGAATCCTCTCCCTTCTCTTAGTCTGGAGGAAATCCAGGCCAGGAGCTGGGGTGGGGGGGGTGAGTTCACTAGGGCCGCTGCTCACAAATCTTCCACACACAGGCATGCAGGGGACTGGGATCCTTCCAAAGACCTCCCGACGGGGGCTCTGGGAACCTCTCCTTCTTCCCATGTGTCTCCTGAGTGGCCACTGCAGCACTCAGCTGGCTTTCTAGAGAGCTGAGTACCAGCGCGGCCCTTGCAGTTACAAGAGAAAGGGGCGCCTGAGACACCTGCCCCTCCCACTCCCCTGCTCGTGCCCCTGTGATGTGTGTTCCTCCATCCTCTGAGTTTGCTGTTATTCCTGTTTTCCGGAGTCATGGGGCTTAAGGACTTGACCAAGAGCACACTCGTGGGTGTCAGATCAGCCCAGAGCCTAATGCTGTCTCTCCCACTCCAGGCTCCTTAGTCTTGTGTGCATGTCTTAAGCCCTATTACTGGCCCTGAGCCTGCACCCATGCCCCTCACCACCTCCCTCCCAGCCGGCCTCAACAAAAGGATGATGAGAAACCCTAGGCAGCGCCCACGGCCTTGCCTCTCCTGCTCCGGGACTCGCTGCGTAGCAGTGGTCAAACCTCCCAGCCACCGCAGACGCTGACCCTCCGAGTGGTTTCAGCTGGTTGCGTGCTTGGTGGAAGGGATGACCGGAGTCACGTGCTCCTTGAAGCAGGATCCTCGCTCCATGTGGGTTCTTTCGCTGATGTTTTGATGCATTCTGCAAACCGCCGGAAAGCAATTCTTTCTGCGTGTAGCGGCTTCCTCTGCCCTCAGGAAACTGATTTATGACTTGGCCAGGCCATAAACCTCGGCTCTTCTGAAAAACGGCAAAGTATGGGAAAGAATGTAAATTATAAATACTGAATTCCTATGGTCAGCAATAATGTAATGGCCTGGCTTGTTGTGTTTTGTGTTTTTTTCTTTAAATATGGCATCTATATGGCTTTCATTTCTAAGGGGCTAGATTTGCCACCACCACCACCCACCCCCCCATCACCACCATCACCATATTTTCTAGGGAGCAAAGATAACCGTGAAATGTCCCACTGGGATAGGGTGTTTTTTCCACAATGAGAAGAAGCACTTTCCCATGTGATGACTCACTGGTCCAAGGTGGACATGCCGCTCTTCACCAAGAGGGACGGGACCCTAGGTCACAGTGACATGACCACAGTCTGGTTGCTCTGCTCCAAACCAGCCGTGGTGCTGTCACTTAGCAAACCCCACCCCCAGTTTTGACTTACTAGGAGGAGGTTTTCCTGTAAGATTGTTGGAGTCCTCTCCCTGTCCCTCTTATCAGTCTAGGTCAGCTCCCTTGCTGGAAACATACTTCTCACTTCCACTTGCACCACTGCTGGTACCATCATCAAAGACAGCTTCAAACTCATCCCGAAGACCAGCTGGTGGCTGGGTTTGAATTTTCATTCCAGCAGTGGGTCAGCTTCTGGCTTAAATTTCACATGAAGGGCAGAAGCAGCTCCTTGCTCTGCTGAGGCAGGATGGAGCCGCTGGTCACTGCATAAATTCCTGCTGCCCTCCTCTGCAGAATCCAGTGCCTCAGAGGGCTCTGCTGGTCCTCAGCATTTCTGCCCTTAAACCCAACCATGTCCCCAGTACAAAATGATGGGTGAAAGCTGCGAAAACACCCAGGGTCCCGAGCTACTGCTAGAACAGCCCTAGTCTTCATAGCATCTATTAAAGTCAGTGGGATTGTGTTTTCTTTGGTCAGGAAGTGTGCTAATAGCAGAGGAGGGTGCCTGAGAAAATGATGCTCGAGCTCACAGGGGTGTCTACCCACAGAAATATATAGGCTCGCAGGCACCTTTTCACTCCCACGCTCGCCTTCGTGCCCTCTCTTCATTTTCTTTGGATCATATTTGATCCACAAAATGCCAAGCCCAAATCTAGCATGGGACCTGCCAGACCACACATAGGGTGTGAAATAGAGGGCCAGAGTTCTCAGAAATGTCCAAGGGGAGGTTGTATGCATTCTGACCACCGGGGTAGCTCAGTTGCAGTTCTATTCCTCAAAATTGTGTCTCTGCCAGAAGGTACTACGTATGTACCTCTAAGTAATTTCAACAGAAATCAAAGATAAGCCCAGCAGTGATGACCATAGAACATGTACATGTCAGCTGATGGTTAATTTTGTGTGTCAACATGACTGGGCTAAGGGATGCCCAGACAGCTAGTAAAATGTTATTTGGGGATGTTGTTGGTGAGGGTGTCTCTGAAAGAGACCGGCATTTGAATCAGACAGAGTAAAGCAGATTGTTCTACCTGATGTGGGTGGGTGGGCCTCACCCAATCTATTGAGGGCCTGAATACAACAGAAATACAGAGAAAGGGTGAATTTGCTCTCTGTCCTCTTGATGTGAGACACCCTTCTTCTTCCCTTGGACCTTGCTGCTCCTAGTTTTCAGCTTTCAAGCTCAGACTAGAATTTATACTCCCCTGCCTCATGCACAATGAGCCTTTGAACTTGAACTGAATCACAGCACCAGATTTCCTGGTTCTCCAGCTTGCAGACAGCAGGTTGTGGGACTTGTAGGCCTCCACAGCTGTGATAGCCAGTTCCTATAATAGCTCTCCTCATATATAGAGACATATATATATATATATATATATATATATATATCCTGTTGGTTCTGTTTCTCTGGAGAACCTAATACCACCAGCCTATATTTGGACTAGGATTTGTAAGTTAAACTTATAAAGAGAAATGAGATAGTTGGAGTTGTAAAGAATGCTCCAAAATGTGAATGCTGACATGTAAATCAACTTGTATTGTCAAGTGGTTTTCCAGAGAACATTGCTGTGAGCAGCAGAATTGCCTTTTAAGTTTAGACTAGTGGTGTACACACAACTTCTTGTATGCTGCTGCGAAGATGGCCAGGGTTGTGAAACTTCCCCAAAGGGGTGTAATAGGGTTGGCCAAAGGAAAAAAAAACAAAAAGTTGGCATCATACACTGGACTCATTGCCTCAACCTTTCCCACTTGTCCTAATCCAGTCCTTGACTGTTAAAACATCTTTGCCACTACGGCCATACCACCATGAACATACCTGATGTCGTCTGAAAAATCATTGCCAACAGTTGTATCTCATTTGAGAAAATCCTCTACTGAGCAGCTGCTCAGGCTGGGAGAGGGAAAAAGAACCTTCAGTTTTTCCAAGTAAATTTCTTCATATTTAGCGTGTTGACATCACCCAACTGCTCTGTTGTTGAGATGCTAATGTGACTGGCAGATAGTGGTTTTGTCCTACATGACAAAATAATTAATAGTAAAAACGAATGCTAACTATTTGCTGAACACCATGCTTGGTGTTTGCCATGGCTCATCCACCCCTCCAAGCTTATGGGACAAGAGACAGGAGAGACCTTCCAGAGAGAAGCAGTGGGGCCAGTACCCAATGAGCAAGGAGTCTGGGATGGAGCCCACACTCCTTGGCATCTCAGGGATCAGGATGGGGCAACCCAGCCATGTGTCGAGCATCAGCTCTTACTCAACCCCTGCACCCGGGGTGCCCCATCCCCCCACTGACAGCACCGTGGGATCCCCGCCATTCCCAATGCCCACCAAGCACACTGTGCTTTCAGGCTGTGCAGCAGCTGTGACGCACCTGGAGCATCTGCCTCTGGCACTCTGCCTGATCGGTTTCATGGTCCTGCAAAGCTCAGCTCAGATGCTCTGTGCTCTGTGCAACTCCCCCAATCCCCGATGTGCGTGGCCACACTCCTTCCCCGTGTGCTGTGTCCACCTTGGAGTAGGGGGCTCTCTCCGGTCTCCTGGACTCAGTCCAGGCTCCCAACGGTGTTCACTGCCAACGCCTGACCCACAGCAGGTGCTCAGTAAACGCTGTAGATGAGCCTGTGTGTGAGCAGGTTTGTGGGCCAGGGGCCACAGACCACCCCTTCCAGGATGGACCCGCAGTGTGTGACTGTTCCGTTTCTGGTTTCATGGGAATCCTGTACGGGGTCCTCTGGTCCAGGTGCATCTTAGCCTGCCTTTGGGTCTGCAGTTAAGTTCTGCTGCCTCCGCTGTAATTTTTCTTCAAGAGGACTTTTTGGCTCACTGAAAAATTGAGCAGAAGATAGAGTTCCCAGGTACCCCCTGCCCCTCCTTATGCATAGCCTTCCCTGTTCTCAGCATCCCCCACCAGAGTGGGACGTTTGTTACAGCTGATGACCTGCACTGACCCGTCAGGATCACCCAGAGTCCGGTTTACCTTACCGTTCACTCTCGGTGGTATACACTGTGTGGGTTTAGACAGGCGTGTAATTGACAGATTCCCACCATGTTAGTACACAGAGTATTTCCACTGCCCTTGGTGGTGTGGATCCAGGTAGAATCTGGCCAGCATTCTGAATCTGCCTTGCATCCTGCTGGGATGCTCAGTTTAGACAACATATAAAGTTTCCTGGATACAGGACAAACCCAGGCCTATGGAAAGAGCAGGAAGGTTAAAGTGTGTAGTACTTTGAGCAGTGACGTAGGCGTAACCAGGGAGCTGACGTGTTTGCTCCAACGCCAAGAATTCCAGGACAATTACTTATTCAACTGAAGCCAGTATAGTTGCTACAAAAAACAAGCCTGGGAACATACCTTTTCCTTGTTTTTGTCTTCTTACATACACATTCTATTCTCTAGTGCTGTGGTGAAGATTGCTGACATCAAAAACAATAGCTGATGCTGTTTGCTATTCTCTCTCTTGCAAGAGAATAAGAGGCAGGGCTCTGGTCAAATGTGCTAAAGGTATCAGCTTCCTGAAAGGGCTTGACAAATGCTAACATACTCTTAAGAAACCATGGTTGGACGGGCTTAGGAAAACCCTAGGTTTTATCAGGAATTATTTTTGCCAGATTAAGCCTAGCCTGAAGACATCAATTACCTTCTTTCTTTTTCTTAAAGTTTCATTAAATAGAAGGGAAATAAAAACTTGGCTTATCTGATCTGCCAAAACCCAAGTAGTTATCGGACTAGTAGCCCAGAACCTCACAGGCAGCTGTGTGAATGGGCTAAAAATTGCTCGTCAGCTTGTTTCAGCAGTGGTAGTATTCTTCAGAAGAAAATGTGTATACATGTGGTGGATTCAGTTTGATATTTGGCAAAACTAATACAATTATGTAAAGTTTAAAAATTAAATAAAATTAAAAAAAAAAAAAGAAGAAAATGGCAACTCAGTCTAGGATTTTTGCCTGGAGAATTCCATGGACAGAGAGCCTGGCAGGCTACAGTCTATAGGGTTGCAAGAGTTGCACACGACTGAGTGACTTAAGTACACACAAAAAAATCCTCTGTGCTCTGACCATTCATTTCTCCCTCCAGGATTTCAGGCAACAACGGACCTTTTTTTTATTGTCTCCATAGTTTTTGCCTTTTCCAGAATGTTGTATAGTTGGACTCATTCAGTATATAGCCTTCTCAGATTGACTCCTTTCATTTGTCCTGAAGATTCCTTCATGGCTTGATCGCTCATTTGTTTTTTAGGGCCAACTACCATTCTGTCATCTGGATGGGCCACAGTTTGCTTATCCACTTACCTACTTGAAGACATCTTGGTTGCTTCAGTTTGGGTAATGATGAGTAAAGCTGCTATGAACATTTGTCTGTGGTTTTTTTGTACAGACATACATTTTCAGCTCCTGTGGGTAAATCCCAGCAGGGCAATTGCTAGATCATATGGTAAAAATGTATTTAATGTTATGAGAAGCCACCAAACTGTCTCCCAAGGTGGCTGTACCATTTTGCATTTCCACCAAAAATGAATGAACGTTCCTGTTGGCATCCTTGCCAGCATTTGGTGGTGTCTGTGTTCTGGATTTTGGCCATTCTGATGTAGGGATATGTAGTGACATCTTGTTTAAATTTTCATTTCCCTCAAGACGTGATAGACCTGCCTCCACTTCTTCAGTTAGTGTTTTTATCTTTGTGCCAACACCCTGGGTTTTGGAGGGCTGCCTTGCTTCCTTTTTTGTTTTTTTTTCTCTTTAAACTTCCACCAACAGTGGAAATTGGTAGAGCCCCTTTGGAGTGTTAATCAGAAAATACCTTATTTTCAAGTTTCTTAGAACATCTTTCCTTTGAAGGTGATGACTAGGGACCACTTCTTGATTCTCAACACGCAGATGAGGGGTGCAGAGTACAGGTACCAAAGGCATCCACTCTCCTGCTTAGGACTTGTTTTGATATTGTAAACTCCAGAAAAATGGTCTGATTCTCTCCCTTGGATCCTAGTTCATCCATATAACTTAAAGCTCAGAAAGTTTTGTGGGGCACTCCATTTGGGGATTCAGAATTGTAGAGCTCCTTTAGAAAAAAACTAATATATAAAGCTCTTACTCCCGATATCTGATTTTTTAAAAAGCAAATGCCATATGGCCCCAGCTCTAGGTTACCTCCTGGGGCAGGGGGCTTGGAAGAGGCCAGCTGAAAGAGGGCTGGAAAGTGGAAGCATCACCAACTTTGGAGTAAACCTACCTCCACTGGAACCAGTACGACTTGTGCTTCACCTGCTGGGGGAAATAAACCACATCTTGGATTCTTCCAGTTAACTGCTCAAACTGCGTTATCAGCAGGAAACCTAGCCTTTCCCGCTGCGGCTTTTTCCCATCCCACTTAAGCACTCTAAGAACATTCGGGAATTTGTTCCATGCTGTGAGTCAGAGAACTGAGCGATTCCATCAGTCGTGGAGCACTCTGATTCAGGTGCCCTGCCGCACACAACAAGTGTCCACTGGGCCAGGATCCCTTGTCAGTCCCCATCCCATAGTCGCAGTGTTCCCATGTGGGCAGCCAGCTGGCACCACCATACCATCCCCGGAGCAGGAGACTGGGCCAGCGCCAGGGAGTCTGTTGAATGTTCGAGCCTCAGATCAGCCTTCCTCTAGACCCAGCTCTTGTTCCTGGGGGGCCCAGTTCACCAGCCAGGCCCCTCCTGTTCTCTCATGGATGAGCTTCTGTTGGGGTCTCAGCATCCATCACCACCAGGGGCAACCTAATCCATCCAGAGATTCCCCCAAAGCCAAGAGTGGAGCTCCCAGGCCACTCTCCTGCCCACTCTGCAGCCCTGGCCCCTCCTGCTGGCAACAACTCACCAATAGAGGGTGTTGCAAATGGGTGCCTTGCCAGGTCACAGAAGCGGGACCCCGGTTTTCCAGTCCTGTGGTTCTCTCCCCATAAGGAGCTGCCTGGATCTGACACAGAGGCGTTCCTGCTCCCGTGTAAGCTGCTTCCTTCCTGATGGAGCCGCAGCACCTCTGGTTTTCAGATGGTGACCGCGGTGTTTGTGGGGGTTCTTTCCGGAGCCATGGAGTCTGGGCTGCCAGCAACTGCGTCTGCTGTGTGTCTAGAAAAGATGTCCCTCCTTCCATATCTTGCCGTGCCTGGTAACCGCTTTAATGAGGAAGGAGCTGCAGCGAGAAGGCACTTCTGTTGGTGACTCTCCCCCAAGTTGAAATAATTATCTTTCATCCTGCTAACTTTAGCCTCCTGGGACCAGTTTAGTTTGGGGAACTGTTTTTGCTTTTGAACGCAAATGTTCTTCCCCCTCGCATCTGCTCCCCACAAGCTTTCCAAACACGCAATGGCAGACCATTGAGTTAGAATGTTTTATCCCCTGAAGAACGCGCTTAGGTGGTTTTCAAATATACGTTTCCTCAAGAAAACTGCCCCCATGTGGAGTATCTGCCTTTTGTGAGCAGGCGTCTAGGTGAACCTCACTTCCCTCCAGGCTTAACTGGGCCAAAAATGAATCACTCACTTGGCTGCAGGGAGAGGGCAATCTCTGTTCTGAAAGGTTACCATCCCCATAACCAGTCAGCCAAGCCCTTCTGCTGGTTGAAGCCAGTGGACAGGTTTTATTAAAAGATGATGAGGAAATGACCCAGAAGAATGCGTTTTCACCTCTTCTCCAGTCCAAAGAGAGTTGCTCCCAGATGCTGTTTCTGCAGTCCAGCTTCTGACTTGCAAACTGTTCAAGAAGGAGGTGGTGGGCTGGATGGCCCAGAGCCCACATGATGTAAATTTCATGTTGTAACACACACATGTGCAGACAGAGGAATCAGACATAGGGAGGAAGGGCTCAGGGTCAGCCAATGGTTGTACCCCTATGGTTCATATGTCAAGGCACCAAGGTCCCCCTCATATCCATCAGGGTGCCTACTATCCAAAAAACAAAGCAAAACAAAATTAGTGTTGGTGAGGAATGTGGAAACCATTTTTGTGCACTGTTGGTGGGAATATAAAATGGTGTAACTGCTGGAAAACAGTATGGTGGATCCTCCAAAAAGTGAAAATAGAATTACCATATGATCCAGTTAATTACATTTCTGGGTATATATCCAAAAACTGAAAGCAGACTCATTGAGATACTTGTACATCCATGTTTACAGAAGCACTATTCACAATGGCTAAGACACAAAGGTAACCCAAGAGTCCATTAACAGATGAATGGGTAAGCAAAATCTTGGTATGTACATACAGTGAAATATTCAGTTCAGTTCAGTCACTCAGTCGTGTCCAACTCTTTGTGACCCCATGAACTGCAGCATGCCAGGACTCCCTGTCCATCACCAACTCCAGGAGTTTACTCAAACTCATGTCCATTGAGTTGGTGATGCCATCCAGCCATCTCATCCTCTGTCGTCCCCTTCTCCTCCCACCTTCAATCTTTCCCAGCTTCAGGGTCTTTTCAAATGAGTCAGTTCTTCGCATCAGGTGGCCAAAGTATTAGAGTTTCAGCTTCAGCATTAATCCTTCCAATGAATATTCAGGACTGATTTCCTTTAGGATGGATTGGTTGAATCTCCTTGCAGTCCAAGGGACTCTCAAGAGTCTTCTCCAACACCACAGTTCAAAAGCATCAATTCTTCAGCGCTCAGCTTTCTTTATAGTCCAACTTTCACATCCATACATGACTACTGGAAAAACCATAGCCTTAACTAAAAGGAAGGAATCCTGGACTTCCCTGGTGGCACAGTAGATAAAAATCTGCCTGCCAATGCAGGGGACAAAGTTTCAATCCCTGAACCAGGAAGATTCCACTTTAGAGCCCAGGAGTCACAACTATCGAGCCCACCTGCTGCAATTACTGAAGCCTGCGTACCTGGAGTCCGTGCTTTGCAACAAGAGAAGTCACTGCAATGAGATGCTTTCGCACCACAACAAATAGTAGCCCCTGCTGGCTGCAACTAGAGAAAGCTTACATACAGCAATGAAGACCCAGTGCAGCCAAAAATAAAATAAATAAATAAGCATTTTTTTTTAAAAGGAAGGGATCCTGCAATATGCTGGGACATGGGTGAATCTTGAGGACATTATGCTGAGTGCAGTAAGGCCGTCACTAAGGGTGAATGTTCTGTACGAGTCCACTTACCTGAGGTACTTAGAGGAGACAAAACCATAGGGACAGACAGTAGAAAGGTGGTTGCCAGGGACTTGGGGGAAGAGAAGATGGAGAATCATTGTTTAATGGGAGCAGAATTTCAGTTTTACAAGATGAAGGGTTGTGGGGGTACATGAATGACCAGTGATGTTAACATTATGAGTGTGTTTTAAACCGCTAATCTGTACACTTAATGACTAAGATGGTAAATGTTATGTATATTTTACCACAATTTAGAAAAACAATTGGATTTTTAAAAAAAGACACCTAGGCCCAGGGTAGTGAAGCCACTTGCCAGGGTCACACAGCTGGCTGCACCAGGGCCAGGCTTCAGGCTGCCTCCAGAGCCCTGCTGCAACTTTCCTGCCAGCACACCTCATCCTCCCACAAGTCACCGAAGAAGAAGACGGACCGTGTGTGGCTTGTGCAGCTGCCCAGGCTCGTGCATTTAGGGGACTTATCCTTTCTACCAAACTTCTTTTCCCCCCGCCCCATCACTTCTGTCACCTTCAGAATTTCTCACCTTCAGAATCCGACTCCACTCTCTGAAGCCTTCTATCACTGACTAACAGGTTTAGAATGTTAAAGCACATGTACAAAAATAGAGTGCACATATGTGCACTGAGGGGGCTGATGAAAAGGTGGCCAAACTCCCATAAAATTAGAGTATTCAGAGTGGCCAAAGCCTGGGGTGATCTGAGGAGCTTGGGAAGTGCTGAGAACAACTTTTCAAATGAAGGTGGGGAGAGCTTTTGAAAGTCACATTCGTAAGACAAAGAGGGAAAGCAAAAGAACGTGTCCCCTGTTTGGAAAAAGAGTTCCATCTGATGATGTCCTTCTCTGCTGCAGGTCCTTTTGTGACATCTATTAACTCTTCATTATGTCAAATTAAGTTTATCTAAGTCAAGTTCAGGCCCTCCTGCACACATCCCCACCCCATCTCTATACTTCAGCCATTCTGACCTATTTTCGTTACTTGAATATTCATCAAGGGTCTTCCCCATCACATCCTGTTCCCCACTATTTCTCTAGCAAATTCACCCACATCCTTATATTCTCAGACAACACTTGGGCAGGAAGACCTTTGTTGACACTCAGCCTAGATTATCTGCTCCATTGCACCATCCATCTCCTTTTGTAATTCTTAGTTCTTGTTTAACAGCTGTCTTCCCTGCCAAAGGTATTAACTTCCAGATTATTTTTGGTTTGTCCACTCTCAGATACCCAACACTTACCACAACAGTACTCAGAAAATATGTTTTGGATGAAGGAATTCTTCAACGAGTAGATGATATAGAAAACAGGACAAGTCAATACAGGCATGACAAAGAAATGAAGAGAGGGAGAGATGTGGTTAGCCAGGAAAGAACTGAATGAAGTGAGGGATGCTCCAGCTAGGTTTAAAAGGAAATGTTATGAATTAGAGGAGATCCAGGAAGTCAATGAGAAACATGCAAGTCTGAGGCAGGGTAGTTAGGAATCTGCCTTGACTAAGAGGCTGAGTGATTTATGTTTCATTTATATAGTCTCCATCAACAGAATGATATTCAGCCTGGAAAAGACAGAGTATGCATTAGTAGGAGGGAACGGAAGCCCGTGATGGCACCTAACTGTGTTAAAAATGTCATCTCTAGGTAAATGTCATGTAAATATCATGGTGCTGAATTTCAGAGCTGTTGTGGGTTAAATCTGGAGAAAAAAAGAAAGTGTCCTTTAAGAGAGAGGAGGAAAGAGACTTTTGAAAACTGTCGATGCACAAGCTTGGTATGAAAGCACAGTAAAGTTCTAGAGCAGGTTATTAAAGATGGCCTGTGTCCATACTTTCTGAAGAACGCATTAATCACTGGGTATTAACAGAAGTTCAATAAACAAGCCATGCAAGGCTAACGTGTCCTTTTTCCACAGGATTACAAGATTGGGAGATCAAGGGAATATCACAAATGAGCAAAAAACACAGCATTAAACCCCACCTAAGATTAAAAAAAAAAGACAGATTTAAAAAAAATTTAAAAAACCACCTCACCTTTGAGAAACCAGGGTGCTAGTAGAGTTCCTTTTTGAGAGTCACCATGCACGTTAGCTCATTAAAGACTCTGAGAAGGTCTGCAGCAAAGAACGTATTTAATATTATCCGCTGGAGCAAACAGTCAACAGAACACACTTAGAGAAGGATGTTTTGGACAAATTTCAGCAAAATAATTTGTTAAGGTTTTTTTTTTTTTTTTATATCAACTCTGAAGGAGGTGGAGAAATGTGGATTTAAAAACACCTGTTGGGATCAGCAGAGAAGGCAATGGCACCCCAATCCAGTACTCTTGCCTGGAGAATCCCATGGATGGAGGAGCCTGGAAGGCTGCAGTCCATGGGGTCACTGGGGGTTGGACACGACTGAGTGACTTCACTCTCACTTTTCATTTTCATGCATTGGAGAAGGAAATGGCAACCCACTCCAGTGTTCTTGCCTGGAGAATCCCTGCTGTCTATGGGGTTGCACAGAGTCGGACACAATTGAAGTGACTTAGCAGCAGCAGCAGTTGGGATCAGAGCCAGGTAGACACCTGTACCTGAAGAGCATTAATAGTCACCTGCGAGGGGTTTCAAATGAAATGTCTCAAGACTCTGCCCTGTCTCCTGGAATGTTCAGCATTTTATCAAAACATGGAAAATCTACTTCTAAATTTTTATTTATTTATTTATTATTTTTGGCTAAGCTATACAGTCCCTGGAATTCTCCAGGCCAGAATACTGGAGTGGGTAGCCCTTCCCTTCTCCAAGGGATCTTCCCAACCTAGGGATCAAACCCAGGTCTCCCACACTGCAGGTGGATTCTCTACCAGCTGAGCCGCCAGGGAAGCCCAAGAATACTGGAATAGGTAGCCTATCCCTTATCCAGGGGATCTTCCTAACCCAGGAATCAAACTGGGCTGTGTAACCTTGGACAAATTTCTCAAGATCTCTTAGCCTCAAAGCCCTTCAATAAGAAATCATCTTCCCCATTTGGTGGGGTTATTTTGCTGGCCCTGGAGCAGGGTGGGTGGTCAACGTATGCTTCTCTTCTCTTTCTCCCATGTGAAGAAGGGCAGTTGGAGAAACTAGAAAAGTGACTTATTGCATATAGATCCAACAGAAAGAATGAACCAGTGGGAAAATCCCCCCAAAGGAGATAGATTTGGCTGATGAAAAGTAAGAACTCCGTAATAACCAAAGCTGGAAAACAAAATATGGGCTTGGCTAGCTTTAGGTTGGCCATGGCACTACCACAGATTCTGTGTAAGAGATCTCTGCTTTGGGTGGGTGATAGGATTAGGTGACTCCCAAGATACCTTCCAGCTCTAGAGTCCATGATTCAGTCTCAGCTAGACTGTTTATTGTTCTCTTCTATATGTAGTCAGTTCATAGATATTCAGCTTCCACTCATATATATACTTATTTAAAGTATATATCTAGAGTACCATATATAGATATTTATTTAAAATCATTCTTTGGCCATTCCCTATGGATGAGCTCTTTCTTGTTTTAGGGCCTCTTTAAAGCCTAGTTTAGACATTTGTCCTTATTGAGAATTTAATAAATGGTGAACGACTATTAAGAGAGATCAGTGGTGGTCTGATGACCACACATTCACACTTCAGACTCACACAGGCATGTTTTCAAATCTTGGCTCTATTTCTTGGCCGTGTGACCTTGAGCAAGTTTCTCTCTGGGCCCCCATTTCCTCATCTATAAAATAGAGATAGTAACAATAGCTGTAAGATCAAATGAATAGGATATTCTAATTTCTTAGGAGAACAGTAGTCTTCCATTTTTGGAGTCGCTGTCAGAGTGAACTTAAACCTTTTCGTTGCTGTTGTTCACTTGCTCCGTCATGTCTGACCTTGTGACCCCATGAACTGCAGGACGCCTGGCTTCCCTGTCCTTCACCATCGCCCAGAGCTTGCTCAAACTCATGTCCATTGAGTCGATGATGCCATCCAACCATCTCGTCCACCTACATAGCACTAATAGAGGGATTTTCCAGCTACACAGTAAGCAACTTATGGATGAATTGGTTCCTTCCTTTGCGTATTTATTTAAAAATATTTTCTCCTAAACAATGTTCTTGGCTATCATGCCCCAAAGCCTACTTAAGTCTATGGCCCTAGGTTTTTGCAGTATTCATTACAGAGAAAAAGAGGAATCAACTGGGAAAAAAAGTTAAAGTGAAAACATAGAAATGGAGGCAATTTACCCTCGGCTCAAAAAATCTGCGACAACATCAGAGCTGGCCTGAGACATCTTCATGGGGACCCCCTGGCAGTCAGCCCACACTGGAGACCTAGCGAGCCTCCGGCTGTGGCCACTGAGAAATGGCCCTGCCCCTTGTTGTGCTCTACAGAACATGGGCAGGCACATCCAGCAGGCACACCCAGCAGGCACATCCTGGGACCTGGGAGCGTCCTCCTCCAACCAGGCTTGAATCTGGTTAGCGCCTCGCCTAGTCTGGGCTGTGGCCTAGACTAGAGATATTCAACCTGGAAGGGAAGGAAAGAAAGAAGGAAGGAAGAGAGGGAAGGGTTGGAGAATGAAGTAAAGATGTTTTGTACATTTTTTTCAAGAATTGTGGTTATTCATGTTGATGTATGGCAAAACCAATACAATATTGTAATTAGCCTCCAATTAAAATAAATAAATTTATATTAAAAAAAAAGAATTGTGGTTAAAAAAATACCTAATGTAAAAATTACCATCTTAACCATTTTAAGTGTACACTTTTTAATGTTCAGTATATTCACGATTTTGTGCAACAGATGCTTTTCGTCCTGCAAAACTAAAACTCTCACTGAACAAGTCCCCACTTCCCCCTCCCTCCAGCTCCTGGCAACCATTGTTCTACTTTGTGTTTCTGTGAATTTCACTATTTTTAGATGCCTCACATAAATGGAATCATGTGTGACTGACTTATTTCAACAAGCATAATATGCCCAGGGCTCAGCCATGTTGCAGCATAGTACAAGATTTCCTTCCTTTTTTAAGGATGAATAATATCCAAGTGTGTGTGCATGTATATGTGTATAAAATAGTTCCATTCATTAATATATTCATCCATCAATGGACATTTAGGTTGCTTCCACTCCTTGGCTACTGTGAATAAAGCTATGAACACGGGTATACAAACACAGAAATGCTTTTAATGGGATACAGAAGTTAAAAGTTTGGAAAGGCTTGTTGGGGGGATTGGGGAAATATATGAGTGGAACAAAGAAGCAAGTCATGCCTAACAATGACAGAAAAAGTCATCAGTCATGGATTGTTGAGGTGTTAGGAACAGAAGTCACTTAAACTAGCTCAAAAAGAGGAGCTTATAATGAGAACACGGGGGTGTCTCCTGGTATGTGAGATGGGCCCTCAGGGAAAACTGGATCCAAAAACTGAAGTTAACCAGTGTTCCTCTCTTTATCTCCACAGAACCCATATTTATTCTGTCAACCTGTTGTTCTAGGTCTTAAGGATACAATTGTAAATAAAATAGGCTTCGCACTGGGGAAGATGCGTGATAAACAAATAAACAAGGAATTCCAAATTCTGTATATCATATCAAGTGAAGTCGCTCAGTCGTGTCCAACTCTTAGCAACCCCATGGGCTGCAGCCTACCAGGCTCTTCCGTCCATGGGATTTTCCAGGCAAGAGTATGGGAGTGGGGTGCCATTGAAGGAAAAAGGAAATGCTTTGAAAAAGAGTATTAATGGAGGGGTTGTTAGGGGGTGCCTAGCTTTACCTTAGTTGATCATTGATTGCTTCTCTGAGAAGACAACATTGAAGCCACAACTTGAGGGATAAGGAAGTATCGGCCATGTGGAATTCCAGGATGAGGGAAGGTTGTGTTAAGCAAGTAAGAGAAGGCCATGAGCCTGGAGAAGGTGAGTGAGGTGGAGGTATAACTGGAGAGAAGGAGTATGATGGTGGGTTTGACCTCACAGAACCTTGTTGATCACAGAATGAATCCTGGATTTCTTCTCTAACATAATAGGAATCCATTGAGGAGTTTTACACTAGGGAGTGACATCAGCTGATTTGTATATCTAGAAGATCATTCTGGAGGTCAGGTGGAAAGTGGATTGGAGAGGGCAAAGGGTGGAGTGGTGAGATGAGATGGGATTCTTGCAGATGATGCTTTAGACCAAAGTAGAGACAGGAGAGATGGAGAGAAAGCAAGGTCAGACATACTTGGGACACATGAAGGTTCATAACAACACTATTCACAATGACCAACAGGTGGAAATGGACCAAATGCCTAGAAACTGTTGGATGGATAAACAAATATGGTATGTCCACATGGTCCTGCACGCAGGAGCTGTAGAAGACATGGGTTAGATCCCTGGGTGAGTAAGATCCCCTGGAGGAGGGCATGGCAACCCACTCCAGTATTCTGGCCTGGATAATTCCATGGACAGAGGAGACTGGTGGGCAACAGCCCATAGAGTCGCAAAGAATTGGACACGACTGAAGGAAATGGCAACCCACTCCAGTGTTCTTGCCTGGAGAACCCCAGGGACAGGGGAGCCCTGTGGGCTGCCGTCTATGGGGTCGCACAGAGTCAGACACGACTGAAGTGACTTAGCAGCAGCAGAAGCAACTTAACACACACACACACACGTCCATATGGTAGAATATTATTCAGCTATAAAAAGGTTGAAGTTCTGATACAATGTGGATAAACCTAGAAAACATTATGTTGAATATAAGAAGCTGGTCACAAAAGACCCCATATCATATGATTCTATTCATATGAAAGTCCAGAACAGGAAAATTTATAGAAGTAGATTGGTGGTTGCCTAGGGCTAGGGGGAGAGGGTGATAGAAGAGAGGAGAAATGGGGAGGGTCTTTTTGAGATGGTGAAAATATTCTAAAATTGATTGTGATGATGATTACACATATCTGGGAACATACAAAAAGCCATTGAGTTGCATACTTTAAATGCATGAGTTATACGGCACCTGAATCATATCTTAATAAAGATGTTTGCTATAAAAGACCCCCCACTTGGGAGGATGAGATACTGGTTTGGAAAAGGAGGAGCAGCCTCTTGTCTCTACTTGCTCTGCTTCATTTGCCTTCCTCTCTGTGCACAAGGACCTTTGCCAACAAAGGTCCATCTAGTCAAGGCTATGGTTTTTCCAGTAGTCATGTATGGATGTGAGAGTTGAACTATGAAGAAAGCTGAGCGCAGAAGAACTGATGCTTTTGAACTGTGGTGTTAGAGAAGACTCTTGAGAGTCCCTTGGACTGCAAGGAGATCCAACCAGTCCATCCTAAAGGAAATCAGTTCTGAATATTCATTGGAAGGACTGATGTTGAAGCTGAAGCTCCAGTACTTTGGCCACCTGCTGTGAAGAGCTGACTCATTGGAAAAGACCCTGATGCTGGGAAAGATTGAAGGTAAGAGGAGAAGGGGACGACAGAGGATAAGATGGTTGGATGGCATCGCTGACTCAATGGACATGAGTTTGAGTAAACTCCAGGAGTTGGTGATGGACAGGGAGGCCTGGAGTGCTGGAGTCCATAGGGTTGCAAAGAGTGGGACGCGGCTGAGTGACTGAACTGAACTGAACTGTGCTCAAGGAAAAGGGGGCTGACCTAGGGCTTACTCTATGTTCCACCCAGCCCAGTGACTGGACAATAGAAATCTCTGTAGCCCCAGATAAGATCCTCTGATGGAGACTCATTGTCTAGTGTGGGTCAGTGGCAGGGAAGCAGAGTTCCCCAGTACTTACATGCAGGCCCGCCCCTTAGCAGGGCCACATGGGATGAGTAGCTCCCATCCTCGGAGGTCACAGGAGACGATTCTCAGATTCTTCAGACAGAACTAGCATGCAATGCTCACCTTCCATGTGCCACATTCAGTGTTAACTGCTGTCATATCCCTAATGCTACTTAATCCCTTATCCATACTGTGAAAAAGTTTCTGCTGACTAAAAGAAAGCATTCTCCATTGGGCTCAACTTGTGGTTCATGCACAAGGTCACGTCAAGGCCACCACTGGTAAAAATCATCTCCCCAAGGGTAGGAAGGGGCCTCCTTGAAATGCAACTGCCAGCCACAAAGTCTGGTTTACAGAAGGCGGTGTCTTGCAGTCACTGAAACACAGGGCTTGGAGTCCCTTCTGGTTAGTGAGCTGCACTGGCCAACAAAGAGGTATTTCTGAAAAACACTTTAGAACCCATCTGATGGAAGAGAATCTGTTACAAATAATATTTGGTTCTTAAATAGTGTGAATTGCCTGTTTAAAAGTCCTTCTTGGCCTTTATTATATCTGATGTTACTCTTTAGAAAGAATGATTGGTAATGTCTGAGGCTGAAGGTGGGGAGCAAGACACAGGGAAAAATTTGTCTTCTTTAACTTCAGCAATGTTTATGGAATAGGCAGAATCCAAATCCAAACCATATTTTCCAAAAATATTTTTCCTCTTAATTCTTAAATCCATGTGTACTATATGAGAAATCTAATCCGTATGTTTCTTACTCATTTACACTTTACTCATCAAAGCGTTTCCTCTGAAGAATTATTTGATGTCCAAGGAGACTTTAGAGACATTTTTCTTTTCAACAAGGCTTTGTTCTTAGAAATAAAGAAGTTGCTGCATTCGTGCATGCAAAGAATAAATGAACTTGAACCCTAGAAAGGTTAAACTTTGTTTCAAGTAGCTTCTATATTCAGAAGAAACAATTTGAGAAATGAGCTTTCTCTTTTAAAGTTTTTAAGGGCAGGGGTTGGGGAGAGCCTCCAAACAGATGCTTGGGATTTCATGCCAGTTTCCTCTTCAGCTGTTGGTAGGTGCCCTTAGATAAAGTCCACCTTTATCTCTGAGGTGGTCTTTGACTTTTTTGTTAGAAAAGGCTGCGTCTAATTTGATCTCTGTCTCAATCTGTGACAGAATCTGCCCAGAGGAATACAGAGGTATGCTGAAATTCCGAGTATGTGTTTGAAAGAACAAAGCTCTTGATGAAAAAGGTGCCATGGAACCACGAGGCGGGACCACCACCTAACCCTTCTGTTAGGGCGAGGAGCAACGCTGGAGGGAGACGAAAAGAAGTTTCTGGTCCCAAGAAAGCATGGGCGACCCTGAAACCTGGATGTCAAGGCAGGGCATGGTTTTGAAGGGAAGGATCTGAGTCTGTTGTTTCTGAGGTTCTGGAAGAACTGCCATCTAGGCTCCTGGTGCTCTCTGGAGAGTGGTCAGTGCTGAATCAGAGGACTAACCTCATGGTGAGGAACTGAAAGCCATGAATGGACCTCCAGACAAGGAAGCAGGGCAGCCCACTGAACGCTGTACCTTTGGGACCACCGCCTTGCGTTTCTCACAATACGACATGGCTGCGTCTCAGCGGGGACTCTGCAGCCTCTGAAGTAGAGTGTGGGAAGAGAGAAGGGAGGCTTTGGGCTGTCCCAGTGGTTGGAGGAGGCCACCCACCTTCCACAGGCATACAGGGTGTACAGGGATACGAGATGTCCTACCATGCAGTAGACAGCTCTGCTCAATGTATATGAACTTGTAGATAGATTTTTCACTTAAATGAATGTCCAATGGGATATTTAGAAGTCAAGAGGAACCCAGAGTAATTTTCCGGTCTCTGAGCTTAGAATCTAACTACAGTTTCCATATATGCATATACATTTTGCTCCATTTAAATTGATGCTCAGCTTCACAAAAATGGAATCATGTAGATAAAACATTGTACTTTGTTTTGCTGCAACTGAACAGTTGTTGCATTTCAGAAAATCACATCTCTGATGGCAATAATTTGCTAGAATTTGAGTTAGTTCTCTGCATTAATAGCAATTCCATTAAAAGTGATTCTGCATATGTATTCAAGCACCTGATTACTTTGTCTTCAAGTACTCATGTCCAGCCATAAATTGAAATACATTTTTCCCCCCAAACAGATTCTTTTCTCTTATCCTTCACATTAGAGTTAGGCCATTGTATTGATTTTTTTAAATTATGCCTATAGATACAGTTGTATTATCTATAACTTTCATTTCAGGAGAGTAAAGGAGGTGTACACTTAAAAACAGTTAAGATGATAAATGTGTATTATGTTTTATGTATTCTTTACCAAAATTTAAAATAAGAACATGAAATGAATGTTTATACTATTCATTTAGCCCAGTTCAGTTCAGTTTAGTCGCTCAGTCATGTCCAACTCTTTGCAACCCCATGGACTGCAGCAAGCCAGGACTCCCTGTCCATCACCAACTCCTGGAGTTTACTCAAACTCATGTCCTTTGAGTTGGTGATGCCATCCAACCATCTCATCCTCTGTCGTCCCCTTCTCCTCTCACCTTCAGTCATTCCCAGCATCAGGGTCTTCTCCAATGAGTCAGTTCTTTGCAGCAGGTGGCCAAAGTACTGGAGCTTCAACTTCAACATCAGTCCTTCCAGTGAATATTCAGGACTGATTTCCTTTAGGATGGACTGGTTGGATCTCCTTGCAATCCAAGGGACTCTCAAGAGTCTTCTCAAACACCATAGTTCAAAAGCATCAGTTCTTTGGCACTCAGCTTTCTTCACAGTCCAACTCTCACATCCATACATGACTACTGGGAAAACCATAGCCTTGACTAGATGGACCTTTGTTGGCAAAGTAATGTCTCTGCTTTTTAAAAAGCTGTCTAGGTAGGTCATAGCTTTTCTTCCAAGGAGCAAGCGTCTTTTAATTTCATGCCTGCAGTCACCATCTGCAGTGATTTTGGAGGCTCAAAAAATAAAGTCTGTCACTGTTTCCACTGTTTCCCCATCTATTTCCCATGAAGTGATGGGACTAGATGCCATGATCTTAGTTTTCTGAATGTTGAGTATATCCCAGTATAGTATCCCAGTTGAGTATTTAACCCAGTATATCCCCAAATGCTATCATTTCAACATATAATTGAAATATCAACTTAAGTTAATCAATAGAACAACTGTCAATTAGATATTTTATATATCCTTTCTTATACAAAGTTTTTGAAATCTGTGTATATTTTATTCCTACAGCAACTATCAAGCCAGACTGGCCACACTTCTGGTACTCAATGGCCGCATGTGGTTAGTGGTTACCATACCGGACCGTGAAGTCCTAGATAACAGCTAACACTTGTTGAGCAGACTCTAAGCGCCAGGCACTGCTGTGAACACTTCAGATGGAGTGACTCATTTAATCCTTATAACGGCTCTATGAGACAGACACAATGACTGTCCTCGTTGCGTGTGAGCAAACTGAAGCTCAGAAAGCTTGAGTCACTGGCCCGAGGTCACACACCTTTATGACCCCGAGCAGAAAGCTGAATGCAGGCACTCTGGCTCCCGAGCCCTGCCTTAACCAGTGCTGTGGGCACCGCTTTAGGACTTTCCCTTCAGACTCCTTTTCTGACCTGGGGGCATCTGCACTGCCCTGGCAACCTTGGGGCAGCAGGAACCTGGCTGGCCCACCAGGCAGGCTCATCTTCCTGGCCACTCCTGACAAGCATGGCAGAGGCATGGGCCAGCCCTTCTGAGAAGCAGTTTCCCCTGCAACCTTCTCATTCTTATCTGGATTTCCATGCAGAGAAATGGTGGGTCTGGTAAAGATAGACAAATATCATACGATATCACTTATACATGGAGTCTAAAATATGATACAAATGAACTTATTTACAAAACAGAAATAGACTCAGGCATAGAAAACAGACTTACGGCTACCAGAGGGAGAGGGCGGAAGGGATAAATTAGGGGTTTGGGATTAACAGACACACACTGCTGTATATAAAACAGAAAAAAAAGTAGATAAACGACAAAGGTCCTACTATATAGTACAGGGAACTATATTCAATATCTTGTAACAAATTACAGTGGAAAAGAATATGAAAAAATATATCTATGTGAAACTAAATCCGTTTGTACAGCAGCAGCTGTACACCAGAAATTGACACAACATTGTAAATCAACTATTCTTCAATTTAGAGAAACAACAAAAAAAGTAGTGGGTCTGGGCAAATAGGGTCTGAACAAAGCACAGATGGGGCAGAAGACTGTCCCAACTCATGCATCTAATAAAGACTTGCTCCCAAGACCTTGCTGGTGAATTGTCTGCATTCCAATAACTTTTTCTCCTGGGTTTTCGTTAATAAGGACAGATTTCTTCATTTCCTGGGACTCCCTCAAGATTACACTGACAACTTCCCCATTAATTATCGAATTATGCCCCATCACAAAATGATTACATTTGCTTCCTACCTAAACACCTCCTCTCATTGATGAAAAGTCTCCTTTAAACTAATATGCCTTTAACTTGCTTCATTTCAACACCTCGGTAGAGGCTACTAAGGAGCTGACTCCTTGCCCAGCTGGTCCCTCCGCCCTTCCTTCTGTTCTCTGTTCCAAGACCAATTTAGATCTGGCGGAACAGGAAAGGGGAGGACTCACCCTCTGAATGGGAGGCTTGGCTGGAGCCTTCTTGAGGGATGAGGACACTTAGCACACGACCTTGAGCCTTCACCCCCCTCAAGAGGGAGACTCCACTCGCTGCTTCCAGAAACAGGAAAATTGCCTGAGAGTGCAGCCACTGGGGTAAAACGGCCTCCCAGTTTTGACTGAGCAGCTTAATGAGTCAGGTAATTATACCCAGATTCCCTTTACAGGGGCCTCTTAGTATTTATTTAATAAAGAGATGATTCCAGGCTGTGACCTGTGAGGCTGGCGGCTTGATAACCATCTTGCTGGAGGAGTGCCTCCCCTCAGACGTTGTCCTTCTCTGGCAGGGAGATGGGGTGCTTTCAAAGGACCCCTCAGTCCTGCTTTTGAGAAAATCACGTGCCAAGAAACTCCCCTTCTTGGCACTGTCTTCTCTGGGGTGTCAGATGGGCCCCTTCCCTGGAGTTCTCTGAATCAGGTCAGTCTGTTCCTCTGAGTAACCCTGATCTCATTCTGTTGGCAGCAGGCAGCAGCCCAAGGCCCTGCTGCTCACTCATGCCAGAGCCACCGGAAGCAGGAAGAGCTCCCTGAGCTCAGGCTGTGAGCCAGGCTCCATCCTAAGTGCTCCTGACGCCTGCTCATACGTCTCTCCCCATTTTACAGATCAGGAAACTGAGACTCACTGGGGTTATGCACACTGCCCAAGGCCATACAACAAATGGAACTGGGAAAGCAAGGATTTGAACCCACATCTCTATGGCTCCAGAGCAGAAGGGCTTAATTCCTGTACCATACCACTTAGTGTTAGCTGGCCAGAGAGAAAATTATCTGGATCATGTTTTTCATGGCCAGAACTTTGGTAGAGTATCTAAGGACATCCATTTTCATCACTGTTGATGGTGCATCATGCTCTTGCTCCCCGACCAGGGACCTGTACTGTAATCATGGTTTCCCTGCCCCATCTCAGTATATGAGACCACGGATGATGGGCTTCTCATCCTGGCCAGACCCGCAGGATGTCTTCCCTGGAAATTTACAAACTGGAATTGAAGACAAGAGGTGCTTTATCCACTCTGGTGGCACCAGCAACTAGGTAGAAGTGAGCTCCAAGTGCCCAGGGGTCATGGTCCAGGCTTGTGTAAAAAGGCAAAGACAATGTTGACAACACATAAAGAGAAAAAATTCCAGTTATATTCAAGCCCCTGATTCAAATTCCTGGGACACAACCCATGTATTTCCTGCAATTCAGCTCTGTAAATCATTAAAGTTCCATCGAAGTTTCTATCACTTGTAATAAAACGTTCTAACAGATCATGCTCTGGTATTTGGTCTACTGTGGACAACAGGGAGCTTCTTAAGGGTTTTCACGTGTGCAGCAGAGAGGCAGCTGTGGCCTGGCAGAGAGGCAGGCGTGGGGAGGGCCACATGGTGAGCAGGAAGACACATGGAACTTCTTGCAACGCAGGCAGCAACTGAGAGATGACTGAGGCAGAATCAAGGTGACCGGGGATGAGGTCAAGAGATACTTAGCTGGGAGAAGTTTTTAGATTTGATGATCGATTAAAATTGAGGAGATGATTTTGGAGATGCCCAAGATGATTCTGAAATGGATGGTGATGCCACTAGCTGAAAGGGAAACACAGGAGGCAGAGTGCACCTGGGGAGGTGAGTGGTGACGTCAGAGGTAACAGGCTTAGCGGTGGAGAGTTGACTGGTGTCCAGATGCCTGTGGCTCTGTTACGCTGCGTGATATGTTCTGGCACCGAGACAAAGGTGTGCTCTGGCAATCACCTGCTGGTCACAGCCTCAGTCCTGACTCACCCATCCTGACCCGGGCAACACACCCCTTTCCATCCGTCTCTCAGTTCCCAGTCATCAAGCGGTTCTGTTTTTGTCCTCACATTACCCTGCAGACTTGTCAGAACTGGTATTGTCTTCCAGAGAACTTGGGCTTTTTTCCGTGGAATTCTGTTCCTCCTGCTGCTCTGTTGAATTGAGCCACCTTGGATAACTCCCTGCCTAGAGTGGTGGAGAAAGATGGCTAGCACTGTTAAAAACAGACAAAGGAATCATGCTGTAGGAAACTGACTCCAGCCAATTTGACTGCTTATAATTATTTGGTGTGTGTGTGTGTGTGTAGGGTATCTATAGCTTACCACAGTTAAAGGGAGCTGAGGGTTATATTGATAAATCTCCTCTACGAGGACTGCCCGGCTAAGGGGTTGATTGCATTGGGTAGGTTGTACTGAAAGCAAGACTCAGACCAAATTCTTCTATACATACAAATATTTACCATTCATAAAACAGGCACTACAAACATGCACAATCTTTTTTCCTAAATTCAATGAAATTTTTGCTCTCTGTCTGACACACACCTTGTACAATGAGACAATATTCTAGTGACAGAATTCATCTGGGCTTCTAGTCAGAATCAGGCAACAGCCTTATCTGTTAAGTGTGGCTCACGGATTAGGTGGAGTCTTATGCTTGGTGAGCCAGTATGACGGTTGTAAGCCCTTGAATTTGCAAAATTCTTCACCCTGCTCATGTAAGCATAGGGTGCCCATATTGTATTTCTAAATATCCACCATATCTTCTTCAACATTCATGTAATGAATGAAAATTATTTCTAAGTGAACAAACTCTCTACTGAGAATGGAAGATAAAGATTGCTGAGACTCTACCCAGAAATAAACGCATGCATATATGGCCATCTAGTATTTAACAAGGAAGCTAAGAAGACTCAGAGGAGAAAGGAGAGTTGCTCCAGTAAATGATGATGGGAAAACTGGATCTTCACGTGCTGAAGGATAGAACTGAATCCCTATCTTACACCACTCACAGAAGTGAACTCAAAATGGATTAAAGACTTGAATATAAGACATGAAACTATGAAACTGATAGAATAAAACACAAGGAGAAAGCTCCTGACGTTGGTCTTGGCAAAGGTTTTTTTGGTTATGACACTAAAAGCACAAATAATCAAAGCAAAAACAACCAAGTGAGACGCCATCAAACTAAAAACTTCATTCACAAAAAAAGGGAAGAATCATCAAGATAAAAAGGAGAGCAGGAGAAAACACTTGCAAACCAAATATGGAACAGGAGAAAATATTTGCAAGCCATCTCTCTGATAAGGTGTTACTATACAAAATATAGAAGGAATTCATACAACTCAATAGCAAAAAAACCAAACACTCCAATTTAAAAATGGGGAAAGGACTTGAATAGACATTTTTCCAAAGAAGATATACAAATGGTCAACAGGTACATGAAAAAATGCTCAGCATCACTAATCACCAGAGAAATGGAAATCAAACCATAACAAGATATCATCTCACACCTATTAGAACGGCTATCATTAAAAGACAGTAGATAACTTTTGGCAAGGGTGTGAAAAAAAAGGGAACCCTTGTACACTGTTGATGGGAATGGAAATTTGTACAGCCACTATGGAAAACAGTACAGGGATACCTCAAAAAATTAAAAATACGACTACCATATGATCTAGCAATCTCCTTTCTGAGTATAAATCCAAAGAAAATGAAAACACCATCTCTAAGAGACATTTGTGCACCCACGGTTATTGCAACATCATTCACAGTAGTCAATACTTGGAAACAACCTAAGTGACCGTATGAAGAAAATGTTATATATATAACATGACATATTATATTGACTATGCTAAAGCCTTTGACTGTGTGGATCTTGACAAACTGTGGAAAAATCTTTAAAAATGGTAATACCAGACCAGCTTACCTGCCTCCTGAGAAACCTGTATGCAGGTCAAGAAGCAACAGTTAGAACCGGACATGAAACAGCGGAGTGGTTCAGAATTGGGAAAGGAGTGCGTCAAGGCTGTATATCATCACCCTGCTTATTTAACTTATATCCAGAACACCATGTGAAATGCCAGGCTGGGTGAAGCACAAGCTGGAATCAAGATTGCCAGGAGAAATATCAGTAACCTTGGATATACAGATGACACCACCCTAATGGCAGAAAGTGAAGAGGAACTAAAGAGCCTCTTGAAGGTGAAAAAGAAGAGTGAAAAAGCTGGCTTAAAACTCAACGTTCAAAAAACTAAGATCATGGCACCTGGTCCCATTACTTCATGGCAAATAGATGGGGAAATTCGCAACATCACTAATCACCAGAGAAATGGAAATCAAACCAGAACAAGATATCAGGAAATAGTTGCTGTGGATCGTGACTACAGTCATGAAAGTAAAAGACACTTGCTCTTTGGAAGAAAAGCTATGACAAACCTAGACAGTGTATTAAAAAGCAGACACATCACTTTGCTGACAAAAGTCCATATACTCATACTCATATGCTATGGTTTTTCCAGCAGTCATGTACAGGTGTGAAAGTTGGACCATTAAGAAGGCTGAACACTGAAGAATTGATGCTTTCAAACTGTTGTATTGGAAAAGACTCTTGAGAGTCCTTTGGACAGCAATGAGCTCAAACCTGTCAGTCCTAAAGAAAATCAACCCTAGATATTCATTAGAAGGACTGATGCTGGAGCTAAAGCTCCAATAATTTGGCCACCTTATGCAAAGACCCAACTCACTGGAAAAGACCCTGATGCTGGGAAAGATTGAGGGGAGGAGGAGAAGGGGGCGACAGAGGATGAGATGGTTGGATGGCATCACAGACTCGATGGACATAAGTTTGAGTGAGCTCTGGCAGATAGTGAAGGACAGGGAAATCTGGCGTGCTACAGTCCATGAGGTCACAGAGAGTCGGACGCATCTAAGAGACTGAACAACAATATATAATATAATGTGTTATAGTAATATCATATAACATTATGTCTTATATACACACAAACATAGATGTATTATATATACACACAAACATACACACACACACACACACACACACATTATTTACCCATTAAAAGGGAAGGAAATCTTGCCTTTGCAACAACATGAATAGATCTTGAGGACATTATGCTAAGTGAAGTAAGTCACATACAGAAAGACATATTTTATGTTTTCAGTTATATTGGGAATCTAAAAAAGCCAAACTCATAGAAGTAGAGAATAGAATGGTGGTTGCCAGGGGCTGGGGGTGAGGGACGTAAGAGATGTTGGTCAAAGGTACAAAACTCTCAGCAATAAGATGAATAAATTCGGAGGATACAATGCACAGTAGGGTGCCTATAATTAATGACATTGTATTAAATATTTGAAAGTTAATAGAGTAGATTTAAAAGTTTATCACCACAAAAAATGGTAATTATATGAGGTGATGAAAGTGTTAACTACCTTTATTGTAGTAATCATTTTGTAATATATACATGTTATCAAATCATCCCACTGCACACCTTATACTTACACATATTATAAATATTTCAATAAAGCTGGAAGGGAAAAAAAGATGGCTGAAGCTCTGGTAGAAGGTACCTCTGGAGTGTGACATCCAATTAGCATCTATAAAAACTTATAAAAACTCTGGAATGTGTAGTCCTGAGCAGGGTACTTCGAATGTTAACAAATTGCTCCTAGAATGTAGATTAAAAATAACACATACATCTCTCTGTCTAGGCTGAAGTATTTGAAATTAAATTGTATGGAATATAAATCATGCCATATACTCACCTCAGAACCTTTGCAGAAGTATCCACTGTGTACAATGACTTCATCACCTTCTCACTGATTTGCCTGGGTAACTCTTACTCAATCTCCAAGATTTAGAATAGCTGTCACCTCCTCCACAAAGCCCTCCCTGATCCTCCCTATCCCTACCAAGGCAGAACTGAATGACTCCCATGTCTCCCATAGCATCTGGGCTAACTTTTCATCACTGAGAATCAACTGGTCTTTCCCTGTCACTTGATGATAATCCGCAGTCCTTTTATCCCTAGTACCAAGCAGAATGCCTGGCCATTAGCACAGGCCCAATTTATTTGTAAAATTGAATTTAGCTCACACAAGAAACCAATTTTCTTCTTCTGTTTCATTGCTTCCCATCCATGCATTTGGAAAAGGAATTACCGGTGATGATTTGTTGGCCAAAGATACATAACTGATGAGAAGGAAATAAATGAGACGCAGTCCTAGATAGACCGTAAGTACGAGAATAATTTGGAAGTGACCAGACATAGAACCATTTTTAGTTTGTTTTACTTTAAACGCTCTGAGTCTTCACAGCGTTTGCGCTTAAGGTGGGCTCTGCAGCTTCTGCTGGCTGATCTCTGATATTTATCCTGAAGAGAGAAAGCAATCAGAAGTCTTATTCACTGAATGCTTTCCTAAAAGTCCTAGTGGAGAGAAGGTCGGTAAGGTGTTCTCTGCAAGACAGAAAGCCTGTCAGGAGACTGCTGACCCTGTTTTATCCAAATACTCAGACTTGGACTTGACATTTGCCCAAGTGCAGCTACACAAATGGTGGTAAAAGGATGCCCCACCTATTCAACCCACGTCAAAGTGGCTAAATGGGGTTTTCAATGGTAGAAAATAGACTTGGCAGAATACATAGATACAGCCCTTTATTCCCAGGGACTCTTTCCCTTTGCAGCTATAGATCTGTAATTTTAAATAAGACCAAGCCTGTATCTCATTGGACATTTTATCTCATTTAAATAGTGAAGAAGGAGAAAGGATGATGTGGAATTTGTACATTCAAAATATGTCAAGTTTACACTCTTGGATATTAAGGAAAATATTGTGAGCAAATGACTGTTGCCCCCAGAGGCTCCTGGAAAGGAAATGGAGGCTGGGGAGGGGCGCAACTCCTGTTTCTCTTGCGCATCCCTATCCACAGCTCCGACCTTCTCCCCACCTCAACTCCCTTTCCCAAGTCACCACGGAGTCACCCCAGAATCAGCAATCTGGGCAGGAAAACGACGCAGGACAGTTCTAACACAGAGTGGAAAAACTGAGGTTCTGGGAAGGAGATTGGGCAGCAGCCATTGAGGAATCTGGCTGGCCTTCAGGTGGAGGACTGGTCAGGGATGCGTGGCCTGGGGCTCATTATCCTTCCTTGTGGGGAGCAAGGGCTTCTCTGAAGAGCACTTGGATACAAGTTCTTTTAATGCAGGTCATTCTGTGAATAAAATCTGGTGTATCTGTGTTCTTGGCTCTAAAAATTTGTCACTCAGTTGTGTCTCTTTGCAACCCCACAGACGGTAGCCCGTCAGGCTCCTCTGTCCATGGGGATTCTCCAGGCAAGAATACCAGAGGGGGTTGCCATGCCTTCCTCCAGGGGAATCTTCCCAATCCAGGGATCAAACCCAGGTCTCCCGCATTGCAGGTGGATTCTTTACTGTCTGAGCCACCAGGGAAGGAGGCCGGTTTAAACCTGACCTGTGGCCCCCTTCGGCTGTTTGTTGGATACTAGGAGGCTGCCTGACCTCTGTGAACCTCACCTTATCCAGCTACAAACCCTCTTGCAGAACTCTAATAAGAATGAAATGAGGCTTTAAAATTGCTGATATTTATGGAATGCTTACTCTGTACAAAGCACGTGTTGAGATCTACATGAAGGGTGATTCTATAAAACAGATATCATCCTTGTTTCATAGAAGAGGAAACTGAGCTGAGAAAGCTTGACTAACTGGAGCCATACTGCTATCAAACAGAGAAGCTGGCATTCAACGCTGAGTCGTCTAACCCCTGTTACTCTCAACCACTCTGCTCTAAGGGTTCATTGGATGGTTGGCCAAATGTTTTGCACAGTTTGAAACAGAGTGAACTCTCAGAGTAGGATAGCTATGATGTCATAGTGATGATGTTAAAAGAGAGCTGATTTCAAACTGAACTGAGTCTGGAGGCAGACTGTGGAGTGACTTGGTCATTGTTGTGATTCCGCATGTGATGGTCCTGACTTGACAGCCTAGGGATAACCACCCCCTGCCCCTCCGCAGCTCGGTCAGCATTCTTTTAAAGTAGAATCTCACGTATAGCTGGCTCAGGGTTTTTTAAATGTTATCAATCTGTCTTCCATGTCTTCTAGTTCAGTGATAAAGCAGCACCTACTGTCTTAGGTCAGGTTCCTTGGGGGAAAAAAAAAAACTCATAGGCAGAAAATTGATAGGCAAGTGCTCTAGGGATCATCAACTATGGGGAATGAAGGCTGAAGGACTGAGCAGAGAAGAGAATTGCACTGCAATGAAGTCCCAACAAAGACCTCAGCCTATCCCACTGGGACCACTGGGGCTAAGATGGCCTGTGGTGGGCAGAAGTCTAGGCTAGTACAAATGTTACTGCCTGGCGGTATACATGTGGCTTCCCAGGGGGCGCTAGTGGTAAAGAACCTGCCAGCCAGTGCAGGAGACACAAGAGACACGGGTTCGATCCCTGGGGCGGGAAGATCCCTGGAGGCAACCCACTCCAGATTCTTCCTGCCTGGAGAATCCCATGGACAGAGGAGCCTGGAGGGCTACAGAGCATGGGGTCACAAAGAGTTGGACACAACTGAAGTGACTTAGCACACAGCACACAATGTACATGCTTTGTGCAATTCCTTCACCTTGAGTACAAGCAGGAGATGTGAATATGGTGGACTGTCACACCCATGGTTAGGCTACTAATCAGTTGACTTGGAGTTATTATAAAGGAAGAGTATCTGGGTGGGCCCTGACCTAATCAAGTGAGGCCCTAAATGGATCTGAGCCCTTCCAGAAGTGGGATTCCAAGCATGAGAGGGAATAAAGGAAGGGTTACATAGCAAGAAGCAGCAGGAAGGCCCTAGAAAGCTGAGAGAATTGTCCCTGGTCAGCCCAGGAAATGGGAGGGCCATCTTAGAGTCACAAGGAACTAGTTCTGCCAACTCCTGATGGAACTTCGAAGAAGACAGTGAAACCTCAGATGAGACCAGAGCCCCGGCTGGCCCCTTGGGTTCAGCCTGGTGAGACCTGAGCAGAAGATCCGGTTGTGCTGTGCTTGAACTTCTGACCTACGAGATGACAAAGGGGTGTGGTTTTTGCTTTATTATTTTAATTAAATTTTTTCTTTTGAGATAATTGTAAATTCATGTTGTAAGAAACAATACAGAGAGATCCTGTGTGTTATTTATCCAGTTTCTCCCAAGGGTAACATCTTGAAAACTTATAGTACAAAATCACAACCAGAATACAGACAATGAGACAGTCAAGACACAGCAACACCATCACCGCAAAGATGTCTCCTGTAGTCCTCTTACAGCCAGTCCCCCTTGCCTCCTGCATCCCCTTCTTCGGTTTATCTTTAACTCTCTGCAGTCAGTAGTCCATTCTCTATTTCTATAATTTTGTCATTTCAAGAATGTTGTATGAATGTAGTAATACAATGTGCAACATTTTGGAATTGGATTTTTTCACTTAGCATCATTCCTTGGAGATTCATCCAAGCTGTTGTGTTTACCAATTTCATTCCTTTTTACTGCAAAGTATTCTATGAATGTACGATAGTGTGTTTAGCCATTTATCCGTTAAAGAATATTTTGGTGGTTTACAGTTTGGGGCTGCTACCAGAAAACCTGCTTTGAGCATTCATGTACAGCTTTTTGTTTGAACATGTTTCCATTTCTCTGTGATAAATACCTAGGATTGAAACTCTGGGTTGTACGGTTACTGTATTTTTATTCCCCAACCTTTTTGGCACCAGGGACCAGTTTCCTGGAAGACAATTTTTCCCCAGACTGAGTGAAGGGGATGGTTCAAGCGGTAATGCCGGTGATGTGGAGTGGTAGATGAAGCTGTGTGGCCTGGTTCCTAACAGGCCTCGGACCACTGTGCTTCCATGGACCATGGTGGGTTGGGAACTCCTGATTTAAGGAACAGCCAAATTTTTCTAAAGTAGCTAAACCATTTTGCCTTTCCACTAGCAATGTATGAGTGATCAAGTTTAATGCCATCACAACTGTTGAGATTTTCTGATAGATGGATGGTGATAACTCATTGTGCTTTTAATTTACATTTCCCTAATGGCTAGTGATGTTGAGGCTCTTTTCACAGGGTTATTTACTATCTCTATATCCTCTTCAGTTGGAGAAGGGAAAGGCCACCCACTCCAGTATTCTGGCCTGGAGAATTCCATGGACTGTACAGTCCATGGGGTCGCAAAGGGTTGGACACGACTGAGTGACTTTAAATGTAAATGTAAATGTATCCTCTTCAGTAAAATGTCTCTTCATGCCTTTCCCCTCAAATCTAATTGGATTGTTTTTCTTTTATTATTTAGTTTTGAATTTTGAGAGATCTTTATGTATTTTAGATACTAGTCCTTTGTTAGAAAAATGATTTGCAAAAATTTTCTCACTGTCTGAAAATTATCTTTTCATTCTCTAACAGAATATTTGCAAAGCAAATTTTAAAATTTTGATGAAACAATTTTTTTCTTTTATTGGCCATGTTATTGGTGGCAAGTCTAAGAATTCTTTGTTTAGCCTTGGATCCCCCAAATTTTTTCTGAGGTTTTCTTTTCTGAAGTTTCATAGTTTTACATTTTGCATTTAAGGTCATGATCCTTTTAAGTTAATTTTTAAATAAGATGTGAGATTTAGGTTGAGGTTCATTTAAAAAAACAGCCTTCCTCCATTGAACTATTTTTGTAATTTTGTAAAAAAACTAGTTGGGCCTATTTGTGTGAATCTGTTTCTGGATTCTCTATTCTATTCCATTGATTTACGTGTCTATCTCTCTGTAAATATCACAGCTCTGTCTTGAAATCAAGTGGGCTGATTCCTTCCATTGTATTCTTTTACAGTACAATTTTAGCTATTTTAGTTCATCTGCATTTCCAAATAAATTTTAGAATAATTTTATCTATATCTGGTCCCATCACTTCATGGGAAATAGATGGGGAAACAGTGGAAACAGTATCAGACTTTATTTTTGGGGCTCCAAAATCACTGCAGATGGTGACTGCAGCCATGAAATTAAAAGACGCTTACTCCTTGGAAGAAAAGTTATGACCAACCTAGATAGCATATTCAAAAGCAGAGACATTACTTTGCCAACAAACGTCTGTTTAGTCAAGGCTCTGGTTTTTCCAGTGGTCATGTATGGATGTGAGAGTTGTACTGTGAAGAAAGCTGAGTGCTGAAGAATTGATGCTTTTGAACTGTGGTGTTGGAGAAGACTCTTGAGAGTCCCTTGGACTGCAAGGAGATCCAACCAGTCCATTCTAAAGGAGATCGGCCCTGGGATTTCTTTGGAAGGAATGATGCTAAAGCTGAAACTCCAGTACTTTGGCCACCTCATGTGAAGAGTTGACTCATTAGAAAAGACTCTGATGCTGGGAGGGATTGGGGGCAGGAGGAAAAGGGGATGACAAAGGATGAGATGGTTGGATGGCATCACTGACTCGATGGACATGAGTTTGAGTGAACGACTGAGTGACTGGTCTGATCTGATCTGATCTGATAAAAAATCTTACTGGGATTTTGATAAGAATTGCATTAAACCTTCATAGAAATTTGGGAGAATTGACCTCTTAATTATGCTGAACCTTCAAATCCATGAACACACTATGTCTCCATCTATTTAGATCTTTGATTTCTTTCAACATTGTTTTGTTGTTTTTAGCATAGAAGTTCTGTAAATGTTTTGTTAGGTTTACACTTAAGTATTTCCCTTTTTTTTCTTTTTTTTTTGAGTAATTGTAAGTGGCATTGTATTTTGAGCTTTGATGCGCACCTATTCATTGATATATAGAGATACAATTACCTTATTATATACAATTGTGCATATAGAAAACAAATGTATACAATTTTTGTATGTTTGTCTTATATCTTGCAACTTTGCTGGACTCACTCATTTGCTCTAGGAGTCGGGTTGTTTTTGTTTGTTTATTTATAGATTCCATGGAATTTACTACACAGTCAACCATGTCATTTGCAAATAGGGACAGTTTTATATCCTCCTTTCTGATCTGTATGCATTTTAATTCCTTTTTGTGCTATTCATTTGGTTAGGACTTCCAATACTATACTGAGTAAGAGTAGTGAGAACGAACATCCCTTACCTTGTTCTTAATCTTGAGAAAGCGTTCAGCCTTTCACCATTAGGTGTAATATTAGCTGTAGGCTAGATACTTTTCAACAAGCTGAGAAAGTTGCCCTCTATTCTTATCTTCTTCTGAGAGTTTTATCATGAACACATGCTCAGTTTTGTTAAAAAATTTTTGCATCAACTGATAAGACCATGTGGTTTATCTTCTTTAGCTATTAATGTGGTGGATCACAATGATTGATTTTCAAGATTGAACAGCCATGCATTCTTTGAATAAACCTCCTCTGGGAGGGTGAGGAAGACCACTGGGAATGCTTTGTTGAATTTTAAGCTTCTTGAGAACAAATGGTGAGGCGTTCACCAGGCAATTAGGGAGGGAAAGAACTTCCAAGGCGAGGTATTACAGTCACAAAGGCACTGAGGCATGAAACTGGCTTCTTAAAAAAAATGCAAATATTTCAGAATGTCTGGAGTGTTGAGACCCAGAGGAAGAATGGCAGGAATGAGGCTAAGCTGTAAGCAGAGCACAGTTCCAAGGCTTTGTAGGCTGTGCTGTGCACAGTGGCCTTTCACTGAAGGTGACAGAAATCACTATGAGGCTGGACGTAGGGAATGGTCCTGTAAAGTTTGCCTTTTGGAAACCCCATGAAAAAGGAACTGGAAGACTGAGCCTGGAGAAGGTGAATCAATAGGAAGAATCCTGGAAAGGAAGGAGGGAGTCTTGCAGCACCACTAACACTGAATGTACCATCTTCCGTCTTCAAATGCTTCTCCTCAGAGCCCCTGACTCTCCTTAGCCACTTGCCCAAGGTCATCTCAGACTCCTTTCTCTCATCTTCTACAACTGATCGGTTGACAGAGCCTCTGTGTCCTCATTTCTTCTGTCCCTTTGCTCTACTCACTGCCACCAATTCAGTAAACCTGTAGTATTCCTTTATGGCTCACTGGCCTCCTATGTCTGCATTTTCTCCATCTCCAATTCATTCTCCTGAGGTAGGAAATGGCAACCCACTCCAGTGTTCTTGCCTGGAAAATCGTATGGACAGAGGAGCCTGGCGGGCTACAGTCCATGGGGTTGCAAAGAGTAGGACATGACTGAGCACACACACACACAATTCATTCTCTGTCCTTGCCCCTGCTTTCATCTTTGAAATTCTATAGTCAGATCACTTCTTTTTCTCTATAAAAACTTCAGAAAGGCGTTGCTTGGTTTGGATCAAATGGAACAGACTCCTGGCTGCCTGGGGGCATGGACTGGGGTCTTAGGGGAACTGCTTTGGAAGGTATTTAAGAGAAATCTCATGTGAGTTGTCAGGGGCCGCCAGTGCCAAGGGCAGCCTCTACAGGACAGAGCACTGATGCCTGAAAAGATGCCCTCTCTTTAGCATGCCTGACCCCCACCAAACTGCTCATTTTCTTCTTGTAGCCTCCCTCTCAAGCAAGCTGGTTCATGAGAGGCACACAGAGACACTCAACAGGTACTTAGTGAACTGAACTGAATTGAACATAGTTCAGCCAGCTTCCACTGTTTCCCCATCTATTTCCCATGAAGTGAAGGGATCAGATGCCATGATCTTAGTTTTCTGAATGTTGAGCTTTAAGCCAACTTTTTCACTCTGCTCTTTGATTTTCATCAAGAGGCTTTCTAGTTCCTCTTCACTTTCTGCCACAAGGGTGGTGTCATCTGCATATCTGAGGTTATTGATATTTCTCCTGGCAGTCTTGATTCCAGCTTGTGTTTCTTCCAGCCCAGCGTTTCTCATGATGTATTCTGCATAGCAGTTAAATAAGCAGGGTGACAATATACAGCCTTGACGTACTCCTTTTCCTATTTGGAACCAGTCTGTTGTTCCATGTTCAGTTCTAACTGTTGCTTCCTGACCTGCATACAGATTTCTCAAGAGGCAGGTCAGGTGGTCTGATATTCCCATCTCTTTCAGAATTTTCCACAGTTTATTGTGATCCACACAGTCAAAGGCTTTGGCATAGTCAATAAAGCAGAAATAGAATAGAATGTTTTTCTGGAACTCTCTTGCTTTTTCGATGATCCAACAGATGTTGGCAATTTGATCTCTGGTTCCTCTGCCTTTTCTAAAACCAGCTTGAACATCTGGAAGTTTACGGTTCACATATTGCTGAAGCCTGGCTTGGAGAATTTTGAGCATTAATTTACTAGTGTGTGAGATGAGTGCAATTGTGCAGTAGTTTGAGCATTCTTTTATTTTTGGGGGTGCCAAAATCACTGCAGATGATGACTGCAGCCATGAAATTAAAAGACGCTTACTCCTTGGAAGAAAAGTTATGACCAACCTAGATAGCATATTCAAAAGCAGAAACATTACTTTGCCAACAAAGATCTGTCTAGTCAAGGCTATGGTTTTTCCAATGGTCATGTATGGATGTGAGAGTTGTACTGTGAAGAAAACTGAGTGCCGAAGAATTGATGCTTTTGAACTGTGGTGTTGGAGAAGACTCTTGAGAGTCCCTTGGACTGCAAGGAGATCCAAACAGTCCATCCTAAAGGAGATCAGTCCTGGGTGTTCATTGGAAGGACTGATGCTAAAGCTGAAACTCCAATACTTTGGCCACCTCATGCAATGAGTTGACTCATTGGAAAAGACTCTGATGCTGGGAGGGATTGGGGGCAGGAGGAGAAAGGGACGACAGAGGATGAGATGGCTGGATGGCATCACTGACTCGATGGTCATGAGTCTGGGTGAATTCTGGGAGTTGGTGATGGACAGGGAGGCCTGGCGTGCTGCAGTTCATGGGGTCGCAAAGAGTCGGACACAACTGAGAGACTGAACTGTACTGAACTTGGGGGCAGAGATTGAGCTGTCTTTGTGATAAGGGTAGGGGCATGACACTCCAGTCCCTGCCAGTCCAAGGATAGAGAGTATTTGCTTAGTAAATGAATGCTAATATTTGGTTACATGCAAAGCCCCCGGGGAGTCATTCCAAGAACATAAACGGACATCCCAGGCTTCAAGTTCCCAGATCCAGTCTATCACCATCCCCAGTCCCCACCACACTCCTGAATGCTCAAGAGGGAATTCTTGGCCTTCCTTCATTATCTTCCTTTCTGATTTGCTCCCTGAGTCCTCTCTGAGCCTCTTTTATGGCCCTACTCTGCCCAGGCATCCATTCTTGGCATTGTTGCTGACTGACGCCTCCCTCTTCCTGTCCCAGTCATTTGTTCAAGCTTGTGGTATCTCCACTTATAATAGCTATTAAGGAATTCCTCCCCCGTCCCAACCCTCTCTGCTCTTGAGTACTATCCACTCACCTCTTGACCATGATGACTTTCTGGTCTTGGGTCATCTTATCTTCTATGTCAGGAACAATGGTGGTGGTGTCAACAGTGAGAAGAGTGGCCTCAGGGTGGTCTGAGTGGTTGCAAGGATGTGCTGGAAGCTTGGCTGAAGGACAGGAGGCCTGCACAGTGGAGAATTCTAAGAATTATCTCTGGGAAGGAATACAAAGACACAATGACAGCTTTTCATGACATCCTATAAAAATCAAGCCTCTGTTAATATTACACCCAGTCTTGTAAGACTGGTGATAGTAAAAGAAGCTTTATGTGGATAAGGTGGCTGGATCTCACAGCCACAACTCCTAGGGCACAGCTGCCTCTTTAATTTCCTGCCCAAGCCCTGCCCACAGTGTGACTCTCTATTCAGTCCATCCAATTAGACCATATTGGAAAACAGACACCCCTTAACCAGCACATTTAGACTTCAGAGGACCCGGGCTCCCTGGCTGTGTGGTCCCGTAGCACCAGCAATTCCCATCCTCAAATATTGTAAATGATCACTTGGAGCATTAATAAGCATGAATGGCTGTCACTAGTCTGCCTTCCCTGGTCTGTCTGTATGTCACCGTCCCCATAACCTACATCGTAGCTCAGTGACTGCCACAGATTGATGCTCCACAAACATCTGTTAAATGAATGAAAGAATGGGTAGATGAATGACTAAATGAATGAATGAATGAATTTGGCTTACAGTTCAAGGATAGCAAAAGAGATAACAGACCCAGAAAGCTAGTTTCAACTAAGGAATCTGGCTTACACAGTGTAACTTACCCATCTCCAGCTTGTGTTCCTCTCTGGGATTTCCCTGCTTAGCTTCTGGCATATCCCCACACCTTTCCCTTCCCACCTAGTGCACTCCAGCCCAGCTAGACCTCAAGACAGATGTACTGGGCAAGGGGAACAGGAACTCCTCCATGGTGGATAAGTTGAGTCTGAATCCACCCTCTAAGATTCCAGATTCCTGTATGAAGGCCTACATCTTCTCAGGATGACATGTCTACTCCTTTAGGGGCTGTGTACTTCCTCTAGGTCAGAAGGGTAAAGAGCTTTCCCCTCCCTTGGCAATGTTTATCAGTTTCTCCTAAAGTACTCTATTAAGAATTAGCAAGAAAGCGCAGGTGGTCCATTAACAGTGTCTGCCATGGGTGTGGCCAGGAGGAGAGAGAGTTTTCTATGGTACATATTTGCCTATGGCCTCAGCAGGACAACTTGCCTTATACAGCAAAGAAATCTAAGAGCCACATTTAGGGGGATCGTTTCATATGTATCCTTTAAGGAGTTAAGATTTCCCTTTTCAGCCTTCATAGGTACCATTCCCCTACAGAAATTTGTGCTAAGTCGCTTCAGTCACGTCCAACTCTTTGGGACCCCATGGACTGTAGCCCGCCAGGCTCCTCTCTCCGTGGGATTCTCAAGGCAAGAATACTGGAGTGGATTGCCATGCCTTCCTCCAGGGGAATCTTCCCAGGCCAGCGATCAAACCCGAGTCTGTCTCCTGTACTGGCAGGCAGGGTCTTTGCCACTAGCGCCACCTGGGAAGCTTGGTGAAGGGCATTTTGTGTGTCCTTTTCTGTTGTGATTTTTTTTTTCTTCTGAGATGTATCAGAAGCTGAAGGAAGCAACTGCAACAGGATAATATTTCTTAAACCCAGTTCTGTCATTATTATTTTTGTAAATTTTATCATTTTATTGTGAGCCTTTAATGGGATGCTACTGGGCTTCCCTGATAGATCAGTTGGTAAAGAATCCGCCTGCAGTGCAGGAGACCCCAGTTTGATTCCTGAGTCGGGAAGATCCACTGGAGAAGGGAAAGTCTACCCACTCCAGTATTTCTGGGCTTCCCTTGTGGCTCAGCTGGTAAAGAATCTGCCTGCAATGCAGGAGACCTGGGTTCGATCCCTGGGTTGGGAAGATCCTCTGGAGAAGGGAAAGGCTACCCACTGCAGTATTCTGGCCTAGAGAATTCCATGGACTGTATAGTCCATGTGGTCGCAAAGAGTCCGACATGACTGAGCGACTCTCACTTTCATCCTCTTTGGCAAGCATCATCCCTGAGCTCTGTCAATGGTGATGGCTAAACCAGGGACAGGGTACCCATGGGGCCTCTTGTCCTCCTTGGGTCCTCTTGTCCTCCTTGGGTCTGAACCATACCTTCCGATGGGCCCCAAAGGGAGTCTGGCTCAGCATCTACACCAGTACTCCCAAGACTGAAGCTCTTGTTGGGAAACCAAGAAGCAAGGGCAATTGCTGGGCTCCTTGTTTTGTAAGAATTATCTTCAGAGCACATACCCACTAAGCCTGTGAGTGATGGCAGCCAGGGAAGGGCCTGAGTGGGTTTAGGTGGGTTCTTGGATTGAAGCAACACAAATTTATTGAGCAGAGGAGGAGGAGGACAGTCTTTGTTTCACAAGCCCCTGGCAGTGAGCTACAGAGCCAGAGCAAAAACAACAAAATGTCATGAAGAGCAGAAACCAAAGGTGGGGAGACAAACAGCTGTGCAGATGAGGGGAAGGAGCCGGCAGGAACACGATGGAGAGGTGGCCGAGACTGAGGGTATGTGTCCAGTGAAGTCGAACATTTTCTTTGCAGATTCAAATACCCTGTGAATTTTTTTCTAGTACTTTCTCATATCTCTGGGACCAATATGTGCATGGGGCATGTCTAAAATGGGTGTATTTAAAGCAGTTTTTGAAGAAGCAGGTAGAGATAAGCTTCTAACTTTTAAACAGGGGAAGGGAGGGTTTTTTCCCTGACTCAGTAATGTGTCAAAGCAAGCAGCAACACATCCCTTCACTCAGAATATCTCAGCTTACCTTCCTACATTGTCTCCAGCTGTTTCTCAGACTCAGGACTTTTTTTTTTTAATTTCATTTTTATTTTATATTAGAGTGTCTCAGTGGAAACTTTCCTATTTCTTCCCGTGGGGCTTCCCTGGTGGCTCAGATGGTAAAGAATCCTCCTGCAATTCAGGAGACCCGGGTTCAATCCCTGGGTCAGGAAGATCCCCTGGAGAAGGGAATGACAACCCACTCCAGGATTCTTGCCTGGAGCATTCCAGGGACAGAGAAGCCTGACGGGCTGCAGTCCATGGTGTCACAAAGGGTCAGACACGACTGAGCAACTAACACACACACACAATATAGCTGATTTCCAATGTTATACTGATTTCAGGTGTACAGCAAAGTTTATAAATACACAAATATTCTTTTTTTCAGGTTCTTTTCCCATATAGGTTATTGCAGAATACTGAGCAGAGTTCCCTGTGCTGTATATTAAGTCCTTGTTGCTTAGGAGTGTTTAATCTTTCCCTTTCTCAGTGGGCAACATATCTGACTTCAAAGTAAAGGACAGCATCCTGTATAATGGGTAACGATTGAATATCTACAAGTGTTTACTTTCCTATTGTTTAAAAAATCCTTTTACTAAGAAGTTTAAGAGACATAAAACTCTGTGGATGATTTAAAAAGCACACTGATAATGAATAGAGAAGAGAAAGCTCATTGTGCCTCTTCAGTCATCCCACTAGTGTCTGGCACAGAAGGAGATTGTTTTTTTTCACTTTCACTCTTGATATTTCCATTAAATAATGAAATTTATTAATTAATAATTTAATAAACCATGATAACAATAGCAGTATATAATATTTGTAGTGATCATGTAATTTATTATCCAAACTGGGGCTTTTGAGAGTGAAAGGGAGTGCTAATGATCTTTAATCCAGGATAAGATGCTGGGAAAGATTGAGGGCAGGAGGAGAAGGGGACAACAGAGGATGAGATGGTTGGATGGCATCACTGACCCAATGGACATGAGTTTGGGTAAATTCTGGGAGTTGGTGATGGACAGGGAGGCCTGGCGTGCTGCGGTTCATGGGGTCGCAAAGAGTTGGACACGACTGAGTGACTGAACTGAACTGAAGACACTTAATCTTATATCCTGACATCTGTTCACCCTAATAACAGAAATAGCATGGATTCTAGAGTTAGACCCAGACTTCAGTTCCAATTCCCCACGTACTTGCCTGTTACGTGAGTGCAGACATGCTTTTCACCTCAAAAGCCCCTCTTTGTTCATTTGATATTAATCCTTACCTTGCAAGAGTGTTCCAAGGGTTAAGTGGGATAGTATATGTGAAATCAGCTAGCCTGGCACAGGGCTGGCATCCCAAATACAGACATGTTCTTTGCTTCCTAGCAGTATTCCAGGGTTAGTGAGTTTGTCCCTTTCCTCATTTAGTCATGCACTCCTGAGTGAATTGGATAAATGTGTTTTTTTTTTTGTTTGTTTTTTGGCCATGCCACACAGCATGTGGAATGTGGGATCTTAGTTCCCTTACCTGGGGTTGAACCCACACCCCCTGCATTGGAAGCATGGAATCTTAACTATTGGATCAACAGGGATATCCCAGACAAGCATGTACTGAACAAAAGGCAACACATCTCCACAGGGGATGTTATGGAAACTTGTGGAGGTAGTATATTTGGTTGTCACTATGACTTTTGGGGCCACTGTTGGCATTAAGCAGGAGGTGTCAAAGACACTAGACATCATGAGATATGCAGAAAACCCTGGACAACAAAGGCTTGTCCTTCAAACTCTCTGGACCTCTTAGTGTCCCAGTGGACATTCGTTTTGGTAAAAAAAAAAAAATCTTTATAAATTTGAGCTTAAGACCCATTTTATTTTATACATAAACACACAGCATTTGTCACAGAGTTTCAATATGCATTAGATTTTCCAGGAACGTATCAACAGTGTAAATTAAGGGAAGGCCTGAAAGATGATGCTGTGAAAGTGCTGCACTCAATATGCCAGCTAATTTGGAAAACTCAGAAGTGCCACAGGACTGGAAAAGGTCAGTTTTCATTCCAATCCCAAAGAAAGGCAATGTCAAAGAATGCTCAAAAACTACCACACAATTGCACTCATCTCACACGCTAGTAAAGTAATGCTCAAAATTCTCCAAGCCAGGCTTCAGCAGTACATGAACTGAGAACTTCCAGATGTTCAAGCTGGTTTTAGAAAAGGCAGAGGAACCAGAGATCTAATTGCCATCATCCGTTGGATCATTGAAAAAGCAAGAGAGTTCCAGAAAAACATTCTATTCTATTTCTGCTTTATTGACTATGCCAAAGCCTTTGACTGTGTGGATCACAATAAACTGTGGAAAATTCTGAAAGAGATGGGAATATCAGACCACCTGACCTGCCTCTTGAGAAACCTGTATGCAGGTCAGGAAACAACAGTTAGACCTGGACATGGAACAACAGACTGGTTCCAAATAGGAAAAGGAGTACGTCAAGGCTGTATATTGTCACCCTGCTTATTTAACTTATATGCAGAGTACATCATGAGAAACACTGGGCTGGTGGAAGCACAAGCTGGAATCAAGATTGCTGGAAGAAATATCAATAACCTCAGATATGCAGATGACACCACCCATATGGCAGAAAGTGAAGAGGAACTCAAAAGTCTCTTGATGAAAGTGAAAGAGGAGAGTGAAAAAGTTGGCTTAAAGCTCAACATTCAGAAAACTAAGATCATGGCATCTGGTCCCATCACTTCATGAGAAATAGATGGGAAAACAGTGGAAACAGTGTCAGACTTTATTTTTGGGGGCTCCAAAGTCACTGCAGATGGTGATTGCAGCCATGAAATTAAAAGACACTTACTCCTTGGAAGGAAAGTTATGACCAACCTAGATAGCATATTCAAAAGCAGAGACATTACTTTGCCAACAAAGGTCCGTCTAGTCAAGGCTATGGTTTTTCCTGTGGTCATGTATGGATGTGAGAGTTGGACTGTGAAGAAAGCTGAGCACTGCAGAATTGATGCTTTTGACCTGTGGTGTTGGAGAAGACTCTTGAGAGTCCCTTGGACTGCAAGGAGATCCAACCAGTCCATCCTAAAGGAGATCAGTCCTGGGTGTTCATTGGAAGGACTGATGCTAAAGCTGAAACTCCAATACTTTGGCCACCTCATGCGAAGAGTTGACTCATTGGAAAAGACCCTGATGCTGGGAGGGATTGGGGACAGGAGGAGAAGGGGACGACAGAGGATGAAATGGCTGGATGGCATCACTGACTCGATGGACATGAGTTTGGGTAAACTCCGGGAGTTGGTGATGGACAGAGAGGCCTGGTGTGCTGCGGTTCATGGGGTTGCAAAGAGTTGGATACAACTGAGCGACCTAGCTAAACACTTTGTTCAGAATTTTACCAAGAGTTGCTCACCATTTCAGGAACTCCTGTTACTAGTAGCAATACATCTCCAATGGACTGCAGTGGTAAAACGGTGAAGGTTATGTCAGTCACTAATACAACTGTCTTCAGCTGCAGGGGATTCCCCATAGAGGAATCAGTATCTGACCTCATGTCTGCTAGCATGGCCAAGCTTGAGGATTTACATAATGAAAATCACATTTTTTCTTATAAGTTATGTTCCTTTTCACTTTTTTTCATTTGTCTTTTATTTCTTTTTAATAACAGGATATTGTATTCACCAGGGCTTCTCTGGTAGCTCAGTGGTAAAGAATCTGTGAGCAGTAAAAAATCTGCCTGCAATGCAGGAGATGTGGGTTCGAGCACTGGGTGGGGAAGATCCCCTGAAGGAGGGCATGGCAACCCACTCCAGTATTCTTGCCTGGGAAATCGCATGGACAGAGGAGCCTAGCGGGGTATAGTCAGTGGGGTCGCAGAAGAGTCGGACGTGACTTAGTGACTAAACAGCAACACTTGCATTCACATCAGAAACTGGTAGACGCCCACCAAAAGGCAAATTCTCCTCTGCTCCTGGGCCCCCAGCCAGGCTTGATTTCCCAGCCACCCTTGCAGTTAGTTGTGGTCATGTGACTGAGTTCCAGCCAAAGGCATCTGAGAAACGATGCACAACGCTTCCAGGCCTGGCCCATGAAAACCTCGTGCACTCTCCCCTCCATGTCTGCTTCTGCTCACCACCAACTGTTTACCTGCCCAGTCCTATGATAGGAGCTAGAAATAGATTTCTGTTGTATTAAAGCCATTAAATATTGGGTCTATTTGTTTTAGCAGTTGGCAAACCTTAACTAAGGCAATGTGGTTTTCTTTTTTTTTTTAAACTTATACATGGATTTCATTTTAAGATAGTAAAGAGGACATTATAAAATATTAGCTATAAAAGGGGCCTTAGGTTTAATAGAGTTGAGAGCCACTAGCCTAGATTGTGGAAGGTTTTCTAAGAACTGTAAAATGAAGAACACATGGACTGAATTCATCAAGTTCATCACAGAGTGTGTACAACTGCAGACACACACGTGTGCAGAGTTAATCACTAATTCGAGGCAGTGTATAATGAGAACAACTGAATTATACAGATTGGTAACCTCCAACTTTTTTCATTTTGCAGCTTCATTAGCTAAAAACTTTGTGAGCAAGCACACTCTCTATATATGTACATTTTTCATAGAATTCAAGACACTCTCAATTGTATATCACATTTTACATCCCATGAAGAGAGAAAAATATTTTTGCAAATTAAATTGGGACATAAGGCTTTCTTTAGGCATCAGTTGTAAAATACATCCTAATATGAGGATGTTAAAATGTGAACCAATGAGGATCTTAGAATTGCTGAAAATTGGTCATGTACTTCTAAATGAATATATTAAGTCCATTTAAAAATATTCACAAAAATTGGTATTTATAAGGCTGAAATTTATAAGCAAAATTTTCACTACTTTCTTGTTTTACCCCAAAGGATTGCCATAGGCACCCCACTTTGAAAACCACAGACATAGGTCCTTTGTGGGTTCAGAAGAGAGAGGGTTCCTATTGACCATGCCCATGAGGCTCTGGAAAAGTGGAACAGAGTCTAGATGGAAGATGCTTCCAAGTACAGAACAGAGATGTTTGGGGGACCGAGAATGGACCTCAGGTCTGGAAGTGACTGAGATTCTGAGCTTCCGTGTTAGGGCTAATGACAGAAATATAGTAGCCAGGAGAGGAACCTAGTCTTGGGAGAAATGATAAATAAACTCAAGGGGAAAAGAGGCTGTCCAAGGAGAGCCCATCTTGAACAGAGTGAGCAAAGGATAGCTGGGCTCTGGATTTCATGTCCGAGTGGGAGAAGAATTTCAGTAGGTGCCATGTAAGTTGGATCTGGTAAGCCAGATGTGGATTTCCTGCGCCAAAATCTCCTCACTACTGACTGTCACAGCGCCTGAAATTTCTCCTTTGAAAATTAATCTTTGTCAGGTACAGGACTGGAGGCCCCAATTAAAATATAATTCCCCTAACAAAAATAAGGTCTTTATTTCTTGTGAGTTAATATTTCAAAGGGAACAGTTTGCGGAGAGGAAAACGGTTTAGAAATACAGTGGGAAAGCTGGAGGTGAGAGAGAGTAGTAACCCAAAGAGGAGAAAATGGTGTACTAACAGGAGAGATGGGAGGCCATGGGACCTACTGAAGGAAATTTTATGTTCACAATCTGCTTATGGAGTCTTGGATTCTGCACTGAATTTTATATATATATAAATTACAAAACATATAATTAACATAAACAATTATATATATTAATCACCTTATGAGAAAATGCACATACATATATACTTCAATCATATAACACACACACACATACAATGTATAATATAATTATATATAATATATGTCTTTATGAATATTTTTATCATATACATATTCCTGAATTTTTTTTCTTCCATGAAAACATACATATATATATTTGATACATAATAATTATTATATATAATTATATTCAATTGAAGTAATAAAAGAATAACATCATTATTATATTAGAGTAATAATTATGTGTCATGTGCATATGTTTTCTTACAAGGTGGTTTCTAGTAAGAGAAAAATGATAAGAAAACTCAGAAATAACCATTTTTAACATTTTCTCAGCCTAAAAGCAAGAAATCATAAGTGAAAAGGCCCATTAGGTTTGAATAGATAATTTCAAAATTCTGTAACAAAGGGAAAGTACCACCAAAACCAAGATTAAAAGGCAAACAGAATACATTTCCAGTAAATACAACAAAGGGTTGCTCTCTTTGCTGTATAAAGGGCTCAAGCAATTCAATGAGGAAAATGCAAAAAACCTAAACATAAGCAAGGATGCATACAGACAGTTTTAAAAAGAAGAACTCTCATTAGTCAGTGGATACAAGGTCCGTGAGGAAGGGACCGTGTCTTGTGTGTTCACCATTGGAGCCCCAGGACCTGGTCAGTGCTGCGTCACCTGTTAAGTAAATATTTGTTGAATGGTTGATTTAATGAATGAACTCATTAATATAAGAAAAAGTCAATCTCACACTAATCAAAAGCATGTAAATTAAATTTTTTGTCCATCACTAGAGCAAATATTTTTTAAGTGGAAGAATATCCAAAGAATATCTAAAGGAATATCCAAAGTAATTAATATCAGTTGGATCATTGAAAAAGCAAGAGAGTTCCATAAAAACATCTGTTTCTGCTCTATTGACTATGCCAAAGCCTTTGATCATGTGGACCACAACAAACTGTGGAAAATTTTTAAAGAGATGGGAACACCAGACCACCTGACCTGCCTCTTGAGAAATCTGTATGCAGGTCAGGAAGCAACAGTTAGAACTGGACATGGAACAACAAACTGGTTCCAAATCGGGAAAGGAATACGTCAAGGCTGTATATTGTCATCCTGCTTATTTAACTTCTATGCAGAGTACAACATGAGAAATGCTGGGCTGAATGAAGCACAAGCTGGAATCTCAAGATTACGGGGAGAAAATCAATAACCTCAGATATGCAGATGACGCCACCCTTATGGCAGAAAGCAAAGAAGAACTAAAGAGCCTCTTGAAGAAAGTAAAAGAGGAGAGTGAAAAAGTTGGCTTAAAGCTCAACATTCAGAAAACAAAGATCATGGCATCTGGCCCCATTACTTCATGGCACATAGATGGGGAAACAATGGAAACTGTGAGAAACTTTATTCTCTTGGGCTCCAAAATCACTGTAGATGGTGACTGCAGCCATGAAATTAAAAGACGCTTGCTCTTTGGAAGAAAAGTTGTGACCAACCTAGGCAGCATATTGAAAAGCAGAGACATTACTTTGCCAATAAAGGTCCGTCTAGTCAAAGCTATGGTTTTTCCAGTAGTCATGTATGGATGTGAGAGTTGGACTATAAAGAAAGCTGAGCACCAAAGAATTGATGCTTTTGAACTGTGGTGTTGGAGAAGACTCTTCAGAGTCCCTTGGACTGCAGGGAGATCCAACCAGTCCATTCTGAAGGAGATCAGTCCTGGGTGCTCTTTGGAAGGAATGATGCTGAAGCTGAAACTCCAGTACTTTGGCCACCTCATGCGAAGAGTTTATTCATTGGAAAAGACTCTGATGCTGGGAGGGACTGGGGGCAGGAGGAGAAGGGGATGACAGAGGATGAGATGGTTGGATGGCATCACCAACTCGATGGACATGAGTTTGGGTGAACTCCGGAAGTTGGTGATGGACAGGGACGCCTGGTGGGCTGCAGTCTATGGGGTCACAAAGAGTTAAGACAGGACTGAGCGATTGAACTGAACTGAACTGAAATTAATTAAGTATAATGAAAAGGACTTTCTCATGGGAATCGATCGTATGACTCAAAAGGAAAGCAGTTTGTCAATAACATTAACCTTAATGTGTCAGAACTTTTCACTGATCACCTCCTTCTTTTTTAAAAATTCTTCTTTTACTTAATTAATTAATTTATTTAGGTTGCATGGGGTCTTTATTGCTGTGCACAGGCTTTCTCTGATTGAGGCGAGCGAGTCTATGCTCTATTGCCATGAGTGGGCTTCTCCTTGCTGTGGCATTTCTTGTTATAGTACACAGGCTCTAGGCATGTGGGCCTCAGTAGTTGCAGCACATGGCCAGCAATGGTGGCTCTTGGGCTCAAAAGTGTGGCACATGAGCTTAGCTGCTTCGCAGCATAGAGAATCTTCCCAGACCAGAGATTCAACTCCAGTCCCCTGCATTGGCAGGCGGATTCTTTACCATTGAGCCATCAGGGAAGTCTTCACCTACTTCTTATGCATGGCAAGAATACACCTCCTCACGCTGCTTCCCCTCCTTGGAGTCAGAACTTGCTGTGTACCTAGTTCTGCCCATTGGGTTATGGGCAGAGGTGATGATGTATGTCACTTGGGACAGAAGCATTTAGCAACACGCCTCTGAATATGTGATCATGGAAGAGGCCCCCGCTGAGAAGGTGGAGCCGAAAGACTGAACAGCCTGGACTGCAGAAGGAAGACAGCAGCTTCAGAAAGTAACCTGAACTGAAAGATGATATTGTGGATCTAGGAACTAAATTCTTCATCACATTTTGTTAGGTCATCGAGACATGAGGGCTGCTTTTCCTGTGGCACACCTAGCTTATTTGATTAATATGTTCATTTCATTCTGTTCATGTGAATATTTATTGAGCTAAGCACCTACTATAAGACAGACCCAGAAATTCCATTTATGAGGAAAGAGAAAATCATCCTAAATAAGGAAAAAGATATTTATATATGAAGATGCTCATTGTAAGGTTATTTTAAAACCAACATTCCCATAATAGAATAGTAACTCTCAAAAGAAAAATGTATCACATGCACTTAGTAGATATTTATAAAGAAGTAATAACATGGGAAAATATTTGTGGCTGTCATTCTCTTAAATTTCCTATGCATATTGAAAAGCCAGATTGAAAGAAAAAACACGAAAAATGTTGAAGTGTGGTTTTGTTGAGTAGTGAAAATTAAGATCATTTTTCTTCTTTATTTCTTTCTACTGTTTAAAATTTTCAAAGTGTTTAAAAATAAAATGGTATTAATTTTCATAATGAAAAGCAGTCATCCTCTCCTAATGTTTAGATTTATAACAAATCGGTATTTTTGTTATATCTTATTGGTAAGATTTAAAAAAAAAAAAAACTTTGGAAACAAACCTTTCCCAAGTTACTCTAAAATGCAAATGATGGGTGATCTTTATATTTTTTGCTACTTTTTTTTTTTGTGTAGAAATGCAGACATTGCAAATTTTAAGGAAAAATTTTCTATCTATTTATCTTTTTAAAAGACATTGCAAATTGCTTATTGATGTTTTTAAGATAGAATCTGATCTTGAGCAAGACCCTCTTCCTCTCTGGAACCCATTGTCTTTGTCTGAACAGCAGAAGGCTGGGTTTAATAATCTCTTAGACTCCTGCCAACTCTAGCAGCCTAAGATTTTATATTCAAGTGAAATAAGAAGTTAATAATTTCATATGGCAGAGGTGTCATTCAAGCAGGTTTTGGAAAACATTTGCCTCATCAGTTTTGTGAACAGGTATCTATGGAAACAACTTATATTTGCATGCAAGGGAGATAATCATTTATGAATTTATCTCCATATTATCTTCACAAAGATAAGCCGTGCTGGGGCTAAGCTTCTAATAGTATGTACTAGTAGATACGGTTTTACACTTTTTTGGTTGAATCAAGTAAAAATCAGGATCAGATACCATCAGAGTTTCAAAGACTGGAAAGTTTCACTTGAAAATAAGCTATAGGGATCCAAAAAGTCACAGTATTCAGTAGACATGATTTTTTAAAGCTTGAGAAAAACACTCTTGGAAGATGGCAGAATTAACCAAGTAAACATGGAAAGCAGAAGAGAAAAACTAGAAGCAAGCAGTATCATTTTTCCTTCAACCTGAGTCATTTTTTTAAAATTATTTATTCTTGATTGAAGGATAATTGCTTTATAGTACTGCATTGGTTAACTGGGTCATTTTTAACCAATGATTAGCTGCTCATCTCTGGGCCTGAGCTGCTTCTGCATGCAGAAAAGGAGAAACCTTAATCAGATGATGTCTAAGATTCCTTGCAGCTCTAATATTAACACAGTGACTGAGCTAGCATTTAGTATTTTTGTTATCATGTGATGTCTTTCAGCACCAGGTGAAGAACCCAAAACCCAGGTTATGTGCAAAGAGGTGTTCTATGCTTTGATATTGTCTAATGAGGAGCACTGGTATCTCCCAGTTAACAGTTCTTGACTCCTCTAGCTGTATTGTTCAGGACTCTGGACACCAGTGATAAAAGCTGAACATGGTTTAGCTTAACTGGAAAGGGGGAGCCTTGGCTTGTGTAAACACACCACTGAAAGAATGTGGGTCAGGTGACAAAGTTCAGTGGATTCAGAAACGCAAACTCTCCCAGACTCTCCCAGCCCTTTGGGTGTCAAGGGCTATGTGTGTCGTGTCCCCTTTATCATGAGGGACATGACTATGGGCAGCTCTGGGTCCTAAGCTTAGGACCAGAAAGAAAAACTAGCTCTCCAAGTAAATCAGGTAGAGACACTGATCACATAGCTTGGGTTACTGCCCAACACCTGAGTTTATTATCATGCCCAGAGGTGGGAAATATGATGATCTGGCTCAGCATTTGCCCAGTCTTTGTTGTCAAGAAGATTTGAGTCTGTTATTAGGAGTTCAAGGAAAAGATGCTGAACAGAAAAATCTAGCTGGTGTACTTGTTTTCTGCTTCTTGTATGTAGCAAGTTATCACAAACATAACGGCTTAAAACAGCTCCATCTGTGAGTTCACAGAGCTGTAAGTCAGAGGGCTGTGCTTGGCATGACTGGATTCTCTACTCAGGATTTCACAAAGCTAGAAGGTGTTCACAAGGTTTTGTTCCCCTTGGAAGCACGAGGTCATCTTCTGAAGTCATGTGGTTTTAGCAGTATTCAGTTCCTTGTGGGTGTGTGACTGAGGTCCTCATTTCCTTGCTGGCTGCTCTCAGCTCCTAAAGGCTGCTCACCTCCCTTGCCACATGGCCCCCTCCATCCTCAAAGCCAGCCAGAGCTGAATCTGTCTCACTCTCCCAGTCTTTTTCACCAGAAAGAGCCCAATCTTTTTTAAGAGTTAATTTGGTTAGTTCAGCCTTGCCCCAGGATCATCTCCCTATTTTGAAGTCAACTGATTTAACACCTTAATTATATCTGCAAAATCCCTTTGCTGGAGTACCTACCTTAGTGTCTGAGTAGAAGAAGGTAACTATTGGGTAAGAAGACGGTGGGAATTGGGGACCATCTTAGAATTGTCCCGACTACCACTGCTACATGAGCTTAGGAATTTTAAATCAATCTTGAGCAGACCTATTCCAAAAGGCCAATCATTCCAAGACTTGAGTTTACTCGAGCAAGCAATTAGTCTGATAAATGAATTAGTTGCCCAAGAGTTAGGTAAACTCAAGCCTTGAACTCTTAGGCAACTGATTCATTTATCAGGCTAGTTGCTTGACTTATATATAATGAAATGATTGAATATGTTTGTTATTATTAATCTGATTCTAAAGTTTAGGAAGATGGAGTGTAAACTAAAAGCAGAGCTTGCTTAGTTAAAAGCACATTTTAAACACTTTCTGCATGCTCTTGCCCTGTGATCCCCTAAGCTCAATTCAGTTCCCCTGTTGTACATTCTTATGGAGCCCTATTCTTTTCACTTGCGATGCTCTTCATTGCTTATTCAACACCAGCCCTCTAGACTACATATTGATGATGCAGAATCTGTATTTCCTGGTTAATGCATAACATAGCATAGTGCCTGGCACACACAATAAATATTTCTAAAACAAAAAGGACAGGTGTCATGTCATACCTCAGTGTGGGCTTGTGGGCTTGGCAGTGCCAGCACACATGGTAAGGGTTCCATCAAAATGGAAGGACTGAGGACTTCCTTGGTGGGCCAGTGGTTAAGAATCCGCCTTGCAATGCAGGGGGGGATGCTGGTTCAATCCCTGGTTGGGGAACTAAGATCCCACGTGCCGCAGAGCGACTAAGCCTGTGTGTCACAACTACTAAGCCCAAGCACCACACTGATGAGTTTGGACTTGAACAATGGGAACCGATGAGAGTTTTTGAATGGGGAGTGGTGTTAGCTGTGTGCATACATGTGAAGTCGCTTCAGTCATGTCTGACTCATTGGTTAGCTGTGCAATCTCAAGCAAATATTTTGTCATTTGGAACCTCAGGTTTCTGGTAAGAGGAGTTAGGTTGCCCAAGGACAAAGAGATGTGCACGTCCTCTGAACGCCATAATTCATTGCATAAAAGTATGAAAGTCACTGCATTTCACCTTCACCTTTTTGCACTCCTCACAAGGCAAGACAGTCTGCTAAGAGACCAACTCTGTGAAGCTCATTTCACTTCTGTTTATTTAAGCGGGACTACCCTTGTGACTGAGTAGTTCTTTCTAAGCCTGTGCTGTTGCTGCCTGGGCAGAGGACGCATCCAAATGTGGAGGGGATTTGAAATCCTTTATTATGGGGAAAGTCTCCCATCTGCTTTGCAACTTTACTTCTAGGCAATAAGCGGAGATTCCTTTCTAGCTTGTTAATATTCATTCCAAAAACTACTGAAGGAGATGAAAGCTTGAGTTTAAATTTGTCAAATATGTTTTAGCAGAAAAAAAAAAAAAAGAAAAGACAACTGAAACACAGACACACACAGACACACAATCAGGCAGGCTTGCTGCTGCTGTTGTTGTCATTCCATCCTGAGGATTACTTGGTTTAGAAAGCCGATAATGCACTAAACACTTCCTATAAAATGTCCTAGCCAGGGAGTGAGCTATGTGATAAGGATCCCATATATGGGAGTGTGACTAAGCTCTGAGAGAAAATATGGCAGAGATGGCTGGCTACAAATCTGGGATAATTCCTTGAGAAGGAAAAAAAAGAAGGAAGGATAACAAAACCCGCGGTGTACAGGAAATGCCTGGCTCGTAGAGGGCGAGCACGTTTGTGTGGGAAAAACACACAGCTTGACCAGCGCCAGCTCCCAGCAGAAAGATGTTTTCAAAATACTGTCTCCCCAACTTTCAGATGTCTAAGAGGTTCTTCGGGGACTTTTGAAAAAGACCTTGACCCTTTAGGTCGGGACATTTTTGAACAGCTTTTCTCACAGGCTTAGCTCTGTGTTCCTTGCAAACTGCTAAATCCCTCAACCTCTAGATTTTGTTTTGAAGTTATAAATTTCTCTCCAGGCATCTTGGTTTTCAGAAACCAGCACAGCGTGTTTCATTTGTGAACAACTGGAAGAAAGCAACTTTACTGCCAACATTTTTTTTTTAAGATTTTTTTAAAACTTCCATTGCCTTTTAATTTTACGTAAAGGTATGCCCTGTCTGCCAGATGTTGGAAAGTGCAATGGAATTAATGTAGCTTAATCCTCAGAATCACACTGGTTTGCTAGTCTAAAAATATCTCAACCGGCTAAAATGTTGGGCTGAATTTGCAAAATATAAATAAGAAGAGATAGACGTAATGCCTCTCATTTAGCTTCAAAAATTCAGCTGCACGAGTGCATTTAGGAAGTTATTTACCTGTAAGTCCACTCATCTTAGCCCCATTTCCCAGCAGACCAGACCATTGGAGGTGGGTTCAGTGGGGCTTGGATTATAGCCCCAGCCCTGACCCTTGCACATGTGTATGTTTGGGACAAGCCACTTCACTGAACCTCAGGGTTCTCACCTGAAAAATGAAAAAAAAATAAAAAATCTTTTCCCAGAGATGGGTAAACATGAAATGAGATCACAGATTAAAGCATTGACCACTAAGTTCTCACCAAATAAATGCATGTTGTTATTAGATCGTCAGTCTCACCCTGTAGCTCAAACAGTAAAAAATCTGCCTGCGATGCAGGAGACCAGGGTTCGATCCCTGGGTTGGGAGGATCCTCTGGATAAGGGAATGGCAATCCACTCTAGTATTCTTGCCTGGAGAATTCCATGGACAGCAAAGCCTGGAAGGCTACAGTCCATGGGGTTGCCAAGAGTTGGACACGACTGAGTGACTAACACACACACACACACACACACACACACACACACTCTACATGGGAACCACTTTGGAGGACACCAATCAGTGGGCCCCACTCAGCTTTTGGTGTTTCTGCTATAAGCCACATCTGTAAGGGTCAATACATTGAAAATGTTAAAGCTAAAGCAGAATAGCTTAATACACACAATCTGCTACCCACTCCAGTATCCTGGCCTGGAGAATTCCATGGACTGTAGAGTCCACGGGGTTGCAAAGAGTCAGAGATGACTGAGCAACTTTCATTTTCACTTTCACAATCTGAAGAACATTATTTCTTCAATAAAGTTCATTACCATTTCAATAATTATTTCATTATTATTTCAATAATTGACTGTATATTTTTTTTCCTTAGTGAAGCAAGTAAGGATTTATTAGGAAGGAAAAAGAGTACAGTACATGTGGATAGACACATGGGTGGGCTCAGACAGAGTCATTGAGTGGAACCCTCATGGCAATTTGAATCACTTATGTGGGGCCTTTTTTCTGGGCGTCCTTTGGCCAGTCATTTTGATTTGCCTGGATCTATCCATATTTGGTACATCTCAGGATCCTGCCATGTGCACACACACCCCTCTCTCTTTTTTAACCTTGAGCTTTTTCTTTTGTCTTGGGATATAGCTGGTTAGCAATGTTGTAGTAGTTTCAGGCAAGCAGTGAAGGGACTCGGCCATACGTATACAGGTATCTATCCTGCCCCAAACCCCTTTCCCATCCAGGCTGCCACATAACCTGGAGCAGAGTTCCATGTGCTACATAATAGGTCTTTGTTGGTTATCCATTTTAAATATAGCAGTGTGTCCATGACCTTCCCAAAGTCAAGTTCATTTTCTAAGTCTGTGGTGTGCACACATCTCTTAGCCAAGATGGATCCCCCCGCAAAGGTCTGTGGGTTGATTATACATGTTTTTCACTGTTTCAGTCGACATCTCTCTATCAATCTTTCTTGTAAGTCCCAGGTTGAATGCCAAGATCATTGCCCTCTTCCCTCACCTCGTTGGGAGGCTGGTGGCTAGAAGCAGCTCATGACCCAGGTAGAGTTGCCATCAATCCTCTTCATGTCTGCTTTCTTATTCCTGCTCACATTAATGTGCTAACTTTCATCTCTTTCCTTTTCTCCTGGGCTCGCTCACTCCCTCTCCCTCTCTGATACTTAGAGACAGAAAAGTTTTCAGACGAATGTTACTGCTACTGCTTTGCCTCTTTATAGTGACTGTTTCAGGGTTCAAATCCTCTGTTACTTAAATCTTTTGACGTCTCTGTGCCTCCATTTCCCTACCAGTAAAATGACTTGGAGCATGAAAAGACCTGCTTCTGACAGTATTAGGGAGATCCATCTGTGCTGTTTTCGAGGCCACGAGGCTCAATGAAAGGAGTGAGAGCTTTAGACCTGGAGGCGCCTGCCTTCAAATCTCAGTTCAACCCTTTTTCAGTTGTGTGGATGTGAACAGTTACTTCATGTCTCTTGGCCTGAATTCTCATTTGGAACATAAAGCAGCAGACTGTTGTTGCTTGCCCCATATCCATTTCCCATTTTCTTTAACCAATAAAAGCCTGATTGTGTTTGGGGCTGAAATATGCTCAGATAAAATTTTTCATTTCCACTCTCCCATCTGATACTGGCCATGAACTGGAAGTAAAACCAGCAAGGACAGTGGATGGAAGGTTATTCCAAAAGGCTAGCCTGGGCTGCAGTGAACTTCTCCCTTTGCCTTTTCTCTTCTTCTCGTCCCCCTAGAATCTGGACACAATGCCTGGAGGGACAGCAAGTGGCCCTATAACCCCAACGAGCTAAACTTGAGGATGAAGACTATATACTAAGGAGGGCTGAACAGATAGAGGGAGAACGCTTCTCTGATCGCCTCACAGGGCTCCCAGCAAGTGCTGGGCTGCCTACCCCCAGGCTTGCAAAACACGTTACCACTCAAATTGATTCCTATCTTTTAAGTTTTTGTTGGTCAGTTTGTCTGTTATTTGGAGTCAGACTCTTCTCAAAATGGACATCCACAAGGACTAAAGTGATACTTGCTTCCCAGGATCCTTGTGAGAATAAAATAGGTTCAGTGTACAAAGCGTCTAGCACTTTGGCGTCTTGGCACATGGAAGACTTCTAATAACTGCCCATTCCCTTCCTCTGTTTCCCATCATCACATTTTGCATCCTCCTTGGTACAAGTAATTATCAGAGCTATTTGGGGACCATCTCGGATGTTTTGCTCTTAATGTGCCCCTAAGTATGAGTTGCCCAACTGAACGTGATCCCACAGGTCACTTCCTAAAGCACAGATGTTTCTAGGCTACCTTCCTAGAACAGAGTCCCAGGAGAAGGGATGCTAATGGTCAGGTGTTCTCTGCACTAATGCAGGGCATTTATGATAAAGTCCACCCCCCACATTTCAGTACTGACATCTTTACTAAGAAAAGGGCCTGGAAACCACTGTCCTATTGGGTACCTTTATACAGCTGGAAGAAGCACAAGCTGGAATCAAGATTGCCGGGAGAAATATCAATAACCTCAGATATGCAGATGACACCACCCTTATGGCAGAAAGTGAAGAGGAACTCAAAAGCTTCTTGATGAAAGTGAAAGAGGAGAGTGAAAAAGTTGGCTTAAAGCTCAACATTCAGAAAACGAAGATCATGGCATCCGGTCCCATCACTTCATGGGAAATAGATGGGGAAACAGTGGAAACAGTGTCAGACTTTGTTTTTGGGGGCTCCAAAATCACTGCAGATGGTGATTGCAGCCATGAAATTAAAAGACACTTGCTCCTTGGAAGGAAAGTTATGACCAACCTAGATAGCATATTCAAAAGCAGAGACATTACTTTGCCAACAAAGGTCCTGTATGGATGTGAGAGTTGGACTGTGAAGAAAGCTGAGTGCTGAAGAATTGATGCTTTTGACCTGTGGTGTTGGAGAAGACTCTTGAGAGTCCCTTGGACTGCAAGGAGATCCAACCAGTCCATCCTAAAGGAGATCAGTCCTGAGTGTTCTTTGGAAGGAATGATGCTAAAGCTGAAACTCCAATACTTTGGCCACCTCATGCAAAGAGTTGACTCATTGGAAAAGACTCTGATGCTGGGAGGGATTGGGGACAGGAGGAGAAGGGGATGACAGAGGATGAGATGGCTGGATGGCATCACCGACTTGATGGATGTGAGTCTGAGTGAACTCTGGGGGTTGGTGATGGACAGGGAGGCCTGGCATGCTTCGATTCATGGGGTCGCAAAGAGTCGGACATGACTGAGTGACTGAACTGAACTGAACTGACAGGGCTTCCCTGGTGGCTCAGTGGTAAAGAACCTGCCTGCCAATGCAGGAGACATAAGAGATGTGGGTTCAGTCCCTGGGTTGGAAAGATCCCCTGGAGGACCCAGTCTAGTATTCTTGACTGGAGAATCCCATGGACAAAGAAGCCTGGTGGGCTACAGTTCCTGGAATCACAAAGACTCAAACACAACTGAAATGACTCAGTATGTATACATATGTTTAGCTTTAAAAAGAAAGCGTATGAGCGACAACATATGGCAGCTTTCTTCAAATATCACTTGGGTCATATGGAGACTCTGCCAAGTATTTAGCTGTGTGGACTTGAAAATAGCAGCTTCTGGAAACCCTTCCAGTTCTAGGTAAGATGCATTGTGGGTCCCGGGCTTTGAAAGGATGAGCAAGGTATATCTCAGCAAGTGTTTAGTGAATTGATTAATTAATTAAAGAGCTAAGTGTTTAGCCCTGATGTTTTTATGAGTAAATGCAGCCTAACTCCCAATATCCAATTCACTGGTGAGAATATGCCTTTGCATGCAATGGGGGTCACTTGGCTTTGGGGTCATTTGAAATCCAGCCTCTCTCTAATGAGCCCCTCTCTAAGAATGTCCAGAGAAACTATCTTGAAGGGGCAAGACCTACAGCTATCCCCATCCCAATTGCAAAGGCAGTGGCTATACAACTGAAATTAATAAGGGCAGAAAAGTGATTTATGCAAAAATCATTTTTTTCTTAGCCAACTGTTTTATTTCAACTGAGTTAGCATCACACATTCTTGGCATCCCCTCCAAGGAGTCTCCTCCAAAAGTCAGCTCATTGGAAAAGACCCTGATGCTGGGAAAGATTGAAGGCTTTCAAAAGGGGAAGGGAGCAGCAGAAAATGAGATGGTTGGATAGCATCACCAGCTCAATGGACAAGAATCTGAGCACACTCAGGGACATAGTGGAGGACAGAGGAGCCTAGTGTGCTGCAGTCCATGGGGTCCCAAAGAGTCGGACATGACTTAGCAGCTCAACAACCAAAACACCACCAACAACAGACAAAGAAGTCTGCTCAATAAGCCAGAAACATGAAATGCAGCCTTTGCTCTCAGAAATGTTATATTGACGGTACTTAAAGTTATTAAATCTTGAATGTATGGGAGAGAAAATGTCATAATGACACCAGTGGAGAAGAGAAAGCACACACGAAATCTCCTAATGTGAAGACAGCATGTTGAGAATTGAAGCAAAAGGGAATTTTTCATTACTTGTATCTGGGTTTTATGTTATAGTGAAAAGCACTTGGCTACTACAGTTGGTTTTATGTACACCTCCTCTATAACTACCTAAGCACTCCATTGGGCAAAAATTTAATCAAATATCTTGGTTTCTAGTAAGTACATTTGAGGCAAGCATCAGTGACCAAAACAAGAAAATCTGAAGTATTTCTACCTACTTGGACACAGTAAATGTTCACTTCTCAAATTCAGGTTGAAAAAGAAGGAATTCTCTCATGGAAACAAGGGAATGAGTTCTCTCACTTTTTATATTTTGGCTTAACACATTCATTTTACCAAGGACTCAGCATTGAGTTTGAAGTTCCAAAGCACCAGGTGATATTGGAAAGCAGCATCACATTTTTTTTTAATGCTCTTTCCCCACTATCCATAAAAGTGAGTTGAAACTTTCCCCATCGCTCTGCACTTCTACAGCCTGCCTTAAATTTACCTTTCTATTCAAATTTGGTCAAATTTCAAGTAAAATCCTCTTTTACAAATTATGAGAAATTTTGAAAAATGAAATTAAGCTACATGACTCTGGCAATGAGGGAAATGATGAGGTTCAACTATATGTTTTCATTATGACTTATTTGGATCCTCTAAAAAACCCTGCCTTTCCCCCTCTTTTTAAATTTTTTTAAAAATTAAAAGAAATGTATACAATTTTTAAAAGTTACACTCTATTTATAGTTACTGCAAGACTTTGGTTATGTTCCCCAGGTTTTACAATACATCCTTGTAGCCTGTCTTACACCCAGTAGGTTGTACCTCCCACTGCCCACCCCTATATTTCTCCTTCCCCATGGTAACCATGAGTTTGTTCACTGGATCTGTGGGTCTGCTTCTTTTTATTTTATTCACTGCAAAGTGAAAGAGAAGTCACTCAATCGTGTCGGACTCCTTGTGACCCCATGGACTGTAACCTACTAGGCTCCTCTGTCCATGGGATTCTCCAGGCAAGAATACTGGAGTGGGTTGCCATTTCCTCCTCCAGGTAGCTTGTTGTATTTTTTAGGTTTCACATATAAGTGATATCATACAGTATTTGTCTTTCACTATTTTTCTGGGCTCCAAAATCACTACAGATGGTGACTGCAGTCATGAAATTAAAAGATGCTTACTCCCTGGAAGGAAAGTTATGACCAACCTAGATAGCATATTCAAAAGCAGAGACATTACTTTGTCAACAAAGGTTCGTCTAGTCAAGGCTATGGTTTTTCCTGTGGTCATGTATGGATGTGAGAGTTGGACTGTGAAGAAGGCTGAGTGCCGAAGAATTGATGCTTTTGAACTGTGGTGTTGGAGAAGACTCTTGAGAGTCCCTTGGACTGCAAGGAGATCCAACCAGTCCATTCTGAAGGAGATCAGCCCTGGGATTTCTTTGGAAGGAATGATGCTAAAGCTGAAACTCCAGTACTTTGGCCACCTCATGTGAAGAGTTGACTCATTGGAAAAGACTCTGATGCTGGGAGGGATTGGGGGCAGGAAGAGAAGGGGCGACAGAGGATGAGATGGCTGGATAGCATCACTGACTTGATGGACATGAGTCTGGGTGAACTCCAGGAGATGGTGATGGACAGGGAGGCCTGGCGTGCTGCAATTCATGGGGTCGCAAAGAGTCGGACACGACTGAGTGACTGATCTGATCTGATACACACATTTCACTTAGAATCATGCCCTCCAAGCCCTCCATGTTGCTGCAAATAGCAAAATTTCGTTTTTAATGGTTCAATAGCATTTCACTGTGTGTGTATACATGTGTGTATATATTATATGTAATACACACATAACATATACATTAATGTATAATGTATATATTATATGTCATCCATCCCATTACTTCATGGCAAATAGATGGGGAAATAGTGGAAACAGCGGCAGATTTTGTTTTTCGGGGTTCCAAATCACAGCAGATAGTGGCTGCAGCCATGAAATTAACAGACACTTACTCCTTGGAAATAAAGTTATGATCACCCTAGACAGTATATTAAAAAGCAGAGACATTACTTTGCCAACAAAGGTCCATCTAGTCAAGGCTATGGTTTTTCCAGTAGTCATGTATGGATGTGAGAGTTGGACTACAAAGAAAGCTGAGGGCCAAAGAATTGATGCTTTTGAACTGTGGTGTTGGAGAAGACTCTTGAGAGTCCCTTGGACTGCAAGGAGATCCAACCAGTCCATCCTAAAGGAGATCAGTCCTGGGTGTTCATTTGGAAGGACTGATGTTGAAGCTGAATACTTTGGCCACCTCATGTGAAGAGTTGACTCACTGGAAAAGACCCTGATGCTGGGAGGGACTGGGGACAGGAGGAGAAGGGGACGACAGAGGATGAGGTGGTTGGATGGCATCACTGACTCAATGGACATGAGTTTGGGTAAGGTCCGGGAGTTGGTGATGGACAGGGAGGCCTGGCGTGCTGCAGTCCCTGGGGTCGCAGAGAGTTGGACAGGCCTGAGTAACTGAACTGAACTGATGTGTATATACATGCACCTATGTATTTATGTATAGGCTTCCCAGGTGGCTCAGTGGTAAAGAATCTGCCTGTCAATGCAGGAGCTGCAGGGGATGTGAGTTTGATTTCTGAATTGGGAAGATTCCCCTGGAGGAGGAAATGGCAACCTGCTTCAGCATTCTTGCCAGTTATGGGCAGAGGAGCCTGGTGGTCTAGAGGAGCCTGGAGGGCTAAAGTCCATGAGGTCGCAAAGGTCAGATACAGGTTGTTTCCATACTTGGCAATTGTAAATAATGCTGCTCTGAACACTGGGGTGCATGCATCTTTTCAAATTAGTTTTTTCATTTTTTTCAGGCTACACCCAAGAGTGAAATTACTGGGTCTATGACTTAAAAATCGGCAGTTCTATTTTTAGTTTTTTGAGAAACCTCCATATTGTTCTCTACTGTGACTGCACCAATTTACATTCCAACCAACAGAGTACAAGAGTTCCCTTTTTGCCACATCCTTGCCAATGTTTGTTATTTGTGTTCTTTTTGATGAAAGGCATTCTGACAGGTGTGAGATGATACCTCATTGTGATTTCAATTTGCATTTCCCTGAAGATTAGTGATGTTGAGAATTTATTCATGTGATTATTGGCCATCTGCATTTTCTCTTGGAAAAATGTCTATTCAGTTCTTCTGCCCATTTTTTAAATTGCGTTATTTGGCTTTTTTGATGCTGAGTTCTATGAGCTGTTTATATATGTTGGATCCCTTTGCAAATATGTTCTCCCATTCATTAGGTTGTCTTTTCACTTTGTTACTGGTTTCATTGCTGTATAAAAGCTTTTAAGTTTAACTAGGTCACTTTTTAAATTTTTGCTTTTATTTCTTATTCCTTAGGAGATATATCCAAAAGATATTGTTGTAATTATGTCAAAGAGTGTTCTGCCTATGTTTTCCTTTAGGAATTTTAATGGTATCCAGTCTTACATTTAGGTCTTTAATTCCCTTTGAGTTTATTTTGGTATCTGGTGTTAGACTATGTTCTAATATTCCAATTTTATTCTTTTACATGGGGCTGTTCAGTTTCCCCAGCACTACCTGTTGAAGAGATTGTCTTTTCTCCATTGTATATTCCTGCCTTCTTTGTTGTAGATTAACTGACCGTAAGTGCATGGGTTTATTTCTGTACTCTATCCTGTTCCACCCATGTGTCTGTTTTTGTTGCAGTACCATACTCTTTTGATTACTATATCATTGTAGTATAGTCTAAAGCCAGGAAGCATGATTCCTCCAGCTCTGTTCTTCTTTCTGTTCTTTTTGTGTTTTTCTCTTTCTATTTGTGTTTTCATACAAACTGTGAAATGTTTTGTTCTAGTTCTATGAAAAATGCCACTGGTTATTGTGATAGAGATTGCATTGAATCTGTAGATTGCCTTGGGTAGTATGGTCATTTTAACAATACTGATTCTTCCGATCCAAGAACACAGTGTATCTTTCCATCTGATTGCAACATCATCAGTTTCTTTCATGAGCATCATACATTTTTTGGAGCACAGGTCTTTTGCCTCCTTAGTTAGGTTTATTCCTAGATATTTCATTCTTTTTGATGTGATGGTAAATGTGACTGTCTCCTTAATACCTCTTTGTGATATTTCATTGTCAGTGTATAGAAATGCAACAGATTCCTTTTTTTTTTAAATTGGAGGATAGTTGCTTTACAATGTTGTGGTGGTCTCTGCTGCACATCAGTGTGAGTCAGTTATAATCATATATGTATGTGTTACATCCCGCTTGCACCTCCCACCCCTCACCATTCCACCCCTCTGGGTCATCACAGAGCGCCAGGCTGCACTCCCTGTGTTATACAGCAGCTGCCCACTGGTGATTCGGTTTATAATGATAGTGCACGTATGTCAAAGCAACTTTATTGGCTTGTCCTACCCTCTCCTTCCCACGCTGTGTCCACCAGTCCATTCTCTACATCTGCATCTCCATTTCTTCTCTGTAAATAGGTTCATCAGGACTATTAATATTTTTCTAGATCCCATACATATGCATTAATAAATGTTATTTGTTTTCGTCTTTCTGACTTACTTAACTTTGTATAACAAACTGTAGGTTCATTCAAAAAAAAAACACCCCACATCCAAGGACAAAGAGTATGGTAGTGCAACAAAAACAGACACATGGGTGGAACAGGATAGAGTACAGAAATAAACCCATGCACTTATGGTCAGTTAATCTACAACAAATAAGGCAGGAATATACAATGGAGAAAAGACAGTCTCTTCAACAGGTAGTGCTGGGGAAACTGAACAGCCCCATGTAAAAGAATAAAATTGGAATATTAGAACATAGTCTAACACCAGATACCAAAATAAACTCAAAGAGAATTAAAGACCTAAATGTAAGACTGGATACCATTAAAACTCTCACATGGTGATGGTAGGAGGGGCACAATCAAGATAAAATCAAATCCCATACCCACCTGGTGGGAGAACAATAATGTCAAAGAAGTTCTCTCACTGTTGCAAAGGCTCTAGGCCCCACATCAGACTTCCCAACCCAAGGATCCAGCAAAGGGTTGGAAATCCCCAGGGGGGCAGTAGGATTTGATTACAGAACTTCCACAGGACTGGGGGAAACAGAGACCCTTGGAGGGCATAAACAAAGCCTCATGCCCACCAGGACCCAGAGGAAAGCAGTCACCCCACAAAAGACTGAGCCAGACCTGCCTATGAGTGTTTGAGGGTCTCTTGCAGAGGTGTGGATCAGCAGTGGCCTGATGCAGGGATGGGGCACCGGCAGCAGCAGTTCTGGGAGGTGCGTATTATTGGCATAAGTCCTTTTGGAGGTCACCAATAGCCTTACCATAGAGCCTGTAGACTCCAGGACTGGGTCACCTTATGGTCACCTGTCCAGGCCAAACAACTAACAGGGAGGGAGCACAGCAAGCAAATGGATTAAAGATTTACTGAGCATGGCCTTGCTCACCAGAGAGCAAGTCCCTCCTATCCACAGCCAGTCCCTCCTATCAGGAAGCTTGCACAAGCCTCTTATCCTCATCCATCAGAATGCAGACAGAAGAAGCAAGAACTGTAATCCCACAGCATCCAGAACTAAACCCCAATCACATGAAACTAATCAAAATGATCACATGGATCAGAGCCTTGTGTAGCTCAGTGAAGCTATGAGCCATGCCGTGCAGGACCACCCAAGATAGATGAGTCATGGTGCAGAGTTCTGACAAAGCATGGTCTACTGGAAAAAGGAATAGTAAACCACTTTGGTATTCTTGCCTTGAGAACCTGATGAACAGTATGAAAAGGCAAAAAGATATGACTCTGGAAGATGAGTCCCCCAGGTCAGTAAGTGTCCAATATGCTACTGGGGTAGAGTTGAGAAATAACTCTAGAAAGAATGAAGAGGCTGAGGCAAAGCAGAATGAACAGTTGTGGATATGTCTGGAGGTGAACGTAAAGTCCAGTGTTATAAAGAACAATACAACAATATCACATAGGAACCTGGAATGTTAGGTCCATGAATCAAGGTAAATTGGACATGATCAAGCAGGGAAAGAGTGAACATCAACATCTTAGGAATCAGTGACCTAAAATGGGTAGGAACGGGTGAATTTATTCAGAAGACCATTATATCTACTACTGTAGACAAAATTCCCTTAGAAGAAATGGAGTAGCACTTATAGTCAAAAAAGAGTTCTAAATGCAGTAGTTGGGTACAGTCTCAAAAATGACAGAATGGTCTTGGTTCATTTCCAAGGCAAACCATTCAACATCACAGTAATCCAGGTCTATGCCCCAACTACTGATACTGAAGAAGCTGAAGTTGACTGTTTCTATGAAGATTTCCAAGACATTCCAGAACTAACACCAAAAAAAGATGTCATTTTCATCATAAGGGATTGGAATGTAAAAGTATGAAATCAAGAGATACCTGGAGTAACAGGCAAGCTTGACCTTGGAATATAAAATGAACCAGGGCAAAGGCTAACAGAGTTTGGCCAAGAAAACACACTGGTCATAGCAAACAGCCTCTTCCAATAACACAAAGACAATTTTACACGTGGACATCAGATGGTCAATACTGAAATCAGATTGGTTGTATTCTTTGCAGCCAAAGGTGGAGAAGCTCTATACAATCAGCAAAACAAGACCTGGAGCTGAATGTGGCTCAGATCATGAGCTCCTTATTGCAAAATCCAGGCTAAATTGACGAAAGTAGGGAAAACCACTAGACCATTCAGGTATGACCTAAATCAAATCCCTTATGATTATACAGTGGAGGTGACATATAGATTCAAGGGCTTAGATCTGATAGACAGAGTGCTTGAAGACCTATGGACAGAGGTTTGTAACATTGTACAGGAGGCAGTGATCAAAAAAATCCCCAAGGAAAAGAAATGCAAGAAGGCAAAATGGTTGTCTGAGAGGGCCTTACTTACAAATAGCTGAGAAAAGAGAAGTGAAAGGCAGAGAAGAAAGGGAAAGATATACCCAACTGGGGGGATCCCACTTGCCAAGGAGACATAAGAGATGCAGGTTCTTTCCCTTGGGGAGGGCATGGCAATCCACTCCAGTATTTTTGCTTGAAGATCCTATGGACAGGAGAGCCTGGTGGGCTACAGTCCATAGGGTCACAAAGGGTCAGACACAACTGAAGTGACTTAGTGTGTACACACACATACCCAACTGAATGAAGGGTTCCAGAGAATAGCAAGGAGAGATAAGAAAGCCTTCTTAAGTGAACAATGCAAAGAAATAGAGGAAAGCTATAGAATGGGAAAGACTAGAGATCTTTTCAAGAAAATTAGAGATACCCAGGGAGCATTTCATGCAAAGATGGGCTCAATAAAGGACAGAGATGGAAGAGACCTAACAGAGGCAGAGGAGGTTCAGAAGAGGTGGCAAGAATACACAGAATAACTATACAAAAAAGTCATAATGACCTGAGTAAACATGATGGTGTGGTCACTCACCTAGAACCATCCTGGAATGTGAAGTCAAATGGGCCTGAGGAAGCATTACTACAAACAAAGCTACTGGAAGTGATGGAATTCCAGCTGAGCTACTTTAAACCCTGAAAGATGATGCTGTTAAAATGCTACATTCAATATGCCAACAAATTTGGAAAACTCAGCAGTGGCCACAGGGCTGGAAAAGGTCAGTTTTCATCCCAATCTCAAAAAATGCAATGGCAAAGAATGTTAAAACTACAGCACAATTGCACTCATTTTATATGCTAGCAAGGTCATGCTTAAAATCCTTCAAGCTATGCTTCAACAGTACATGAATTTCCAGATGTACAAAGAAGATTTAGAAAAGGTAAAGGAACCAGAGATTAAATTGTCAACATTTATTGGATCATAGGGAAAGCAAGGGAATTCCAAGAAACCTCTACTTATGCTTCATTGACTATGCTAAAGCATTTGATTGTGTGGATCACAAAAAATCTTGGAAAACTCTTAAAGAGATGGGAATACCAGACTACATTACCTGTCTCCTGAGAAACCTATGCAGGTCAAGAAACAAGACTTAGAACTAGGCATGGAACAACTGACTGGTTCAAAATTGGGAAAAGAATCTGTCAAGACTGTATATTATCATCCTGCTTATTTAACTTATATGCAGAGTACATCATGTGAAATGCTGGGCTGGATGACTCACAAGCTGGAATCAAGATTGTTGGGAGAAATATCAATAACCTCAGATATGCAGATGATACCACCCCCATGGCAGAAAGTAAAGAATTAAAGAACCTCTTGATACAGGTGAAAGAGGAGAGTGAAAAAACTGGCTTAAAACTTGACTTTCAAAAAACTAAGATCATGGCATCTGGTCCCATCACTTCAAGGCAAATAGATGGTGAAAAAGTAGAAACAGTGACAGATTTTCTTTTCTTGGGCTCCAAAATCACTGTGGATGTTGACTGCAGCCATGAAATTAAAAGACACTTTCTTCTTGGAAGAAAAGCTATGACAAATCTAGACTGCATATTAAAAAGCAGAGACATCCCTTTGCTGACAAATGTTCATAGCTAAGGTTTTTCCAGTATGCATATATGGACTTGAGAGTTCAACCATAAAAAAGGCTGAGTGTTGAAGAACTGATGCTTTTGAACTGTGGTGCTGGAGAAGACTCTTGAGAGTCTCTTGGACTGCAAGGAGATTAACCAGTCAATCCTAAAGGAAATCAACCCTGAGTATTCATTGGAAGGAATGATGCTGAAGCTGAAGCTCCAATACTTTGGCCACCTGATGTGAAGAGCCAACTCATTGGAAAATACCCTGATGCTGGGAAAGATTGAGGACAGAAGGAGAAGGAGGCTATACAAGATGAGATGGTTGGATGGCATCACCAACTTAATGGACGTGACTTTGAGCACATCCTGACATGGGGTAGCAAAGAGTCAGGCAAGACTTATTGACTGAACAGCAACAACAAAGTTTCATCCACATCACTACAACTGACTTAAATTTGTTAATTTTTACAGCTGAGTAATATTCCATAGTATATATGCATCACATCTTCCTTATCCATTCTTCTGTTGATGGGCATCTAGGTTGCTTTCATGTCTTGGCTATTGCAAACAAACCATGCTGCAATGAACATTGGGGTACATGTATCTTTTTGAATTTCTTTTTTTCAGGGTATATGCCCAGTAGTGGGATTGCTGGGTCACACGGTAGTTTTACTGCAACTTAAGCAATCTCCATATTACTCCCCATAATGGCTGTACCAATTTACATTCCCACCAACAACGCAGTAGAGTTCCCTTTTCTCCATATCCTCTCCAGCATTTACTGTTTATAGTTTTTTTGATGATGGCCATTCTGATTGGTGTGAGATGATATCTCACTGTAGTTGTGCTTTGCCTTTCTTTAATAATGAGCAATGTTGAGCATCTTTTCATGTGTTTATTTGCCATCTGTATGTATTCTTTGGATAGATGTATGTTTAGGTCTTCTGCCCATTTTTGGATTGGGCTATTTGTTTTTCTGATATTGAGCTATATGAGCTGCTTATACATTTTGAAGATTAATCCTTTGTCAGTTGCTCCTTTGGCAATTATTTTCTCCCATTCTGAGGGTTGTCCTTTAACCTTATTTACTTTGCTGTTGCAAAAGCTTTTAAGTTTAATTAGGTCCCATTTGTTTATTTTTATTTCCATTACTCTAGGAGGTGAGTCAAAGATCTTGCTGTGACTTACGTCAAAGAGTGTTTTGCCTATGCTTTGGCTAAAGGCTTTATAGTTTCTGGCCTTACATTTAAATCTTTAATCCATTTTGAACTTATTTTTGTATATAGTGTTAGGAAGTGCCCTAATTTCATCCTTTTACACAGGACTGTCCAGTTATCCAGCACTACTTAATGAAGAGACTGTATTTTCTCCATTTTACATTGTTTCCTCCTTTGTCAAATATAAGTTGCCCATAGGTGTGTGGGTTTATCTCTGGGCTGTCTTGTTCATTGGTCTATATTTCTATTTTTGTGCTGATACTATCCTGTCTGGATGACTGTAGCTTTGTAGTATAGTTTGAGGTCAGGAAGGTTGATTCCTCCAGTTTCATTTTTCTTTCTCATGCTTGCTTTAGCTATGTGAGGTCTTTTGTGTTTCCATACAAATTGTGAATTTTTTGTTCTAGTACTGTGAAAAATACCATTGGTCGTTTGATAGGAATTTCATTGAATCAGTGGATTGCTTTGGGTAGTATACTCATTTTTACAATATTAATTCTTCCAATCCAAAAACATGGTATATCTCTCCATCAGTTTGTGTCATCTTTGATTTCTTTCATCAGTGTCTTATAGTTTTTTGCATACAGGTCAAATTTATGTTGGAGAAGGCAATGGCAAGCCACTTCAGTACTCTTACCTAGAAAATCTCATGGATGGAGAAGCCTGGTAGGCTGTAGTCCATGGGGTGGCTACGAGTTGGATGTGACTGAGTGACTTCACTTTCACTTTTCACTTTCACACAATGGAGAAGAAAATGGCAACCCACTCCAGTGTTCTTGCCTGGAGAATCCCAGGGATGGGGGAGCCTGGTGGGCTGCCATCTATGGGGTTGCACAGAGTCGGACATGACTGAAGTGACTTAGCAGCAGCAGCAGCAGCAAATTTCTGTATATGAATTTTGTATCGTGCTATTTTACCACATTCATTGATGAGCTCTAGTAGTTTTTTGGTGGCATCTTTAGGATTTTCTATCGAGTTGGCCAAAAAGTTAGTTTAGGTTTTTCCATAAGATGTTACAGGAAAACTTGAACAAACTTTTTGGCCAAACCAATGTACATATTTCAGCCATGAAATTAAAAGACACTTACTCCTTGGAAGGAAAGTTATGACCAACCTAGATAGCATATTCAAAAGCAAAGACATTACTTTGGCAACAAAGGTCCGACTAGTCAAGGCTATGGTTTTTCCAGTGGTCATATATGGATGTGAAAGTTGGACTGTGAAGAAAGCTGAGAGCCAAGGAATTGATGCTTTTGCACTGTGGTGTTGGAGAAGACTCCTGAGAGTCCCTTGGACTGCAAGGAGATCCAACCAGTCCATTCTAAAGGAGATCAGCCCTGGGTGTTCTTTGGAAGGAATGATGCTAAAGCTGAAACTCCAGTACTTTGGCCACCTCATGCAATGAGTTGACTCAACGGAAAACACTGATGCTGGGAGGGGTTGGGGGCAGGAGGAGAAGGGGACAACAGAGGATGAGATGGCTGGATGGCATCATCAACTCGATGGACATGAATTTGGGTGAACTCCAGGAGTTGGTGATGGACAGGGAGGCCTGGCGTGCTGCAGTTCATGGGGTCGCAAATAGTCGGACATGACTGAACGACTGAACTGAACTGAATATATATATATAGTATCATGTCATCTGAAAACAGTGACAATTTTACTTCTTTATTTTTTTCTTCTAATTTGGATTCCTTTTATTTCTTTTTCTTGTCTGATTGCTTTGGCTAGGACTTCCAAAATGATGTTGAATAAAGTTGGTGAGATGGGCGTCCTTGTCTTATTCCTAATCTTAGGGAAAATGCTTTCAGCTTTTCATCGTTATCTTGTTAGCAGTAGGTTTGTCATATATGGCCTTTATTATGTTGAGGTATGTTTCCTCTGTGCTACTTTCTGGAGAGTTTTTTTTTTTTTTTTAATCGTACATGGATGTTGAATTTTATCAAAAGCTTTTTCTGCATCTATTGAGAGGACCATATGGTTTTTATTCTTTAGTTTGTTAATGTGGTATATCACCTTGATTGATTTGTGAGTTTTGAAAAACCCTTGCCTCCCCAGGATAAATCCCACTAGATCATGGTATATGATCCTTTTAATATATTGCTGGACTCTGTTTGCTAGTATTTTGTTGAGGACTTTTGCATCTATGTTTATTAGTGATATTGGTCTGTAATCTTTTTTTGTGATATCTTTGTCTAGTTTTGGTATCAGGGTGATGGTGGCTTCACAGAATGAGTTCAGAGGGGTTCACTCCCCTGCAATGTTTTGAAACATTTTCAGAAAGATAGGTGTTAACTCTTCTCTAAATGTTTAATAGAATTCACTTGTGAAGTCATCCAGTCCTGGCTTTAAAAGCCCTGTTGGAGAAGACTCCTGAGAGTCCCTTTGACTGCAAGAAGATCCAACTAGTCCATCCTAAAGAAGATTAGTCCTGGGTCTTCAATGGAAGGACTGATGTTGAAGCCGAAACTCCAATACTTTGGCCACCTCATGCAAAGAGCTGACTCATTGGAAAAGACTCTGATCTGGGAGGGATTGGGGGCAGGAGGAGAAGGGGATGACAGAGGATGAGATGGCTGGATGTCATCACCGACTCAGTGGACATGGGTTTGGGTAGACTCCGGGAGTTGGTGATGGACAGGGAGGCCTGGCATGCTGTGATTCATGGGGTCACAAAGAGTCGGACAAGACTGAGCAACTGAACTTAACTTATAGTTTATATATTTAATTTTCTTTAAATCGTATAAGAATGGGTAGCAAGCCTCCTTTGGGAGAAGGCAGGAGGAAGTCATATGAAAATGAGTTGGTTCCCCAATACATGTCAGAGCCCTCTCCCAGTCTGGCAGTGTGTGACTTGGACATTGTGAGGGAAGCAGTGGAGAGTGGGGACTAAGGAGGAGCCATGTCCACCATACTTAGGGTTTGTCAGACAGCAGCAGGGGTCTTGTGTTCAGCTCTGAAGGCCACATTTTAATCCAGGCACTTAAAAACCAGAGAGCCTCCAGAGAGACCCAAGGGCAGAATCCTGAAGTGCTGAGGTATAAGATCTATTCATCCTACAGCTGCTTAAAAGAGCACCTGATGTCCAGTGTGAAGAGATTCCCCAGCGAGGGCAGAGTGGCTGCCTCAGTGCTTGAAGCCTTGTCACTCATGAGGGGCAGCAGGGTCAGGTTTAGCATCCAACAGCAGCTCCATCAGAGTAGAAGATACAGAAAATTGGTCTCAGATGGCTGGAGGAGGTCATGGAGAGGATGTAACCACTGGTTGACCCCCAAGCTGCACCCAAGAAATAGAGGCTCCTCACTCCCTCACCTGTCCTTGGAATGTATGTTCCCACAGTGGGAGCTCTCCCAGGGACCTGACTTTGAGGGAGTAAGGTGTTGCTGAAGCCATCTGGATGGGATAAGTGACTGAGCCAAGTAAGTGCTCCATATAAACTTTAAGATTCTAGTGGGCAAGTGCTGAGATCTATTCATCTTATAGCTGCCCCAGTAGTTAGAAGCCAACAAGCTTCCTAAGCTCCCTTGTTTATTAAACCTACTACCCAGCAGTCTGAAGTAATCTGCTTGGTCTTTCCTCTCTCCTCCTTATATGTATGCAGGGGCCAGTTTGTGAACTAACACACATCAAAGTGAAGAAGCCTTTTCTGACATGGAGAACTGCCCCCAGATGAGAGGACTGGCCTCATCTGAGGGTCTGGAGGTCATCCTAATAATGACTGATGGCTGTAAATCTCTTTAAAATCTACAACAAACTCATATGTATCATCTCAGTTGAGAGGTATAATCCTTGTTTACTAAGGAGAAAATAAGAGATGCTGAGAGACCAAATGACTTCTAAAAAGTCGTAGAATCATCTTTGAGCCTTTGAGTTAGAAAAGACAAAGAATGTTATTCAGACAGAAAAGGTATTTGAGATGCAAAGACCAATTTGAATGAGACTCAAATCAGTTCTCCTAGCCTCCTGGTCCATGCCCGCAGATTATATCCCATTTCCTTTCAGCTTGTTTTTTTGTTCGTTTATTTTCTGGGAATTTTCAAATTCTGTCTGGGGGGCTTGCTGTGTCCTTTGCCACCCCTGTTTTCTCCACCCTCAACCATAGTTTAACAAGATGTTTAAACTCGAGTGAATTTCTTAAACTCTCCAAGCCTCAGCTTAATCATTTACCCACTGGAGGTGATGGTGGGATTCATCTCATAGGCCTCATGCTGTGAGCTAAATGAGACAATGCATGTACATCTCTGGACACAGAATTAACACCCAGTGGGTTTTCAGCTTGACTTTTACCTTTGCCACATCTAGCCTCTGGAGAAGGAAATGACAGCCCACTCCAGTATTCTTGCCTGGAAATCCCCATGGATAGAGGAGCCTGGAGAGCTACAGTCCATGGGGGTCACAAAGAGTCTGACACAGTGATACAGAATTAGCACCCAGGGGGTTTTCAAGTTGATTTTACCTCTGCCACCATCCAGTCCAGGCCTTTGTAATTACTCACTGGGAACCATTTATAATTGCCTCCTAACCGGCTTTCCCACACCCATTTGTGCCCTGTCCAGTTGATTCTCCATACTGTAGATGAGGGGCCTTCCTAAAATTCAAATCTAATCATGTCACTTCCTGGCTTAAAACTTGCAGTGGCTTCCGCTGAGTTTTAGATAAAGGCCAAGACCTGCAACAAGGCCCACAACCCCAAGTGTGGTCTGGGCCCTGTGTGCCTCACTGGCTTCACCTCATGGCAACCTCCTCTCATTCAACACTGAGCACACCAGGCTCCTTCTCTCACCATCTAGGCTCTTTCTCACCTCAGGGCCTAGAATGTTCTTCCACACCTTCAGGAAGCCCGATAGCCTCCTGCCACCCTACACACTCTCAGAGCCCCTTTTCCATCCCTTGGTGGCGCTATGCCCACCACAGCTGTGTATTTGTGAGTATTTCACTACAGTCTGTCACAGTGTCTTGAGGGTCTTGCTCACCCGTGTTTCTCAACATCCAGTATGGGGCCTGTCATTTAGCAGATGCCCAAAGAACATTGAGCATGTACAGTTGTGAGAGCTGGACCGTAAAGGAGGAAGACTGCCAAAGAATTGATGCATTCGAACCATGATCTGGAGGAGACTCTTGAAAGTCCCTTGGACTGTAAGGAGATCAGACCAGTTAATCTTAAAGGAAATCAACCCTGAATACTCATTGGAAGGACTGATGCTGAAGCTGAAGCTCCAATATTTTGGTCATCTGATGCAAACTGCTGAGTCATTGGAAAAGACCCTGATGCTGGGAAAGACTGAGGGCAGAAGAGGATGAGACAGCTGGATGGCATCACTGATGCAATGGGCATGAACTTGGGCAAACTCTGGAAGATGGGGAGGGAGAAGGAGACTGGTGTGCCACAGTCCATGGGGCTGCGAAGAATGGGGCATGACTGGGTGACTGAACAGCAACACAAAGAACATGAACTGACTGGAGAAAGGCTTTGTAGGGGGCCCTTCCATATAGATTTCTGTGAGGCTTAAACTAGAAGGTAGGACTCGATTTACTCCAAGAGCCCTTCCTTCCCTGGAATTGGATGATTCCACGCTACCCTGTACATTTCCCTCCCTCCCCTCTCCAGACATTGTCACCTTTAGATGAGCTCACAGGAGTCTGTCAATAAATCCTTGCAAACTTACAAACAAATGACTCAGAGCAGTAGAAAACAAGCCTTGAACTGTATTCTGTGCAAATTCTCATCTTGACATTATTTTTCCTCCCCCACAGAATGTGAAAAATATCAACTCTTGTCATTGTTGGTGAGAGTGCCCATTGGTACCAACCATTTCTACAGTCCCTCTGGCAGTATCTTATGAAACTCAAGATGGTCAAACTTGATAACTCAGAAATTCTATTCCTTAGTTGACATCTGAGAGACTCCTGCAGTTCTGCCCAGCACAAAGAATGACTGGCATAGCAAATAAACAAGCATAATCATCTAATTTACATCAACAGAAAGATGAACAAATAAACTGTAGTATAGTCATACAGTGGGATACACTAGACCAATAAAAGAAATAAGTAAACCAGAACTTCGTGTTAGCATGGTATCTTTTTAAAAAGTTTAATAATGAAAGCAAATCTCAGAAGAATATACACCAAACAATTCCATTTAAGGAAATTTAAATTTAAGTAAGGAGATCCAACCAGTCCATTCTAAAAGATATCAGCCCTGGGTATTCTTTGGAAGGAATGATGCTAAAGCTGAAACTTTAGTACTTTGGCCACCTCATGCGAAGAGTTGACTCATTGGAAAAGATTCTGATGCTAGGAGGGATTGGGGGCAGGAGGAAAAGGGGACGACAGAGGATGAGATGGCTGGATGGCATCCGACTCGATGGATGTGAGTTTGAGTGAACTCCGGGAGATGGTGATGGACAGGGAGGCCTGGCGTGCTGCAATTCATGGGTTCCAAAGAGTCGGACACGACTGAACGACTGAACTGAACTGAAGTGAAACCACAAAATGTGTTGTGGAAACGGCAACCCACTCCAGTACTCTTGCCTGGAGAATCCCACGGATGGAGGAGCCTGGTAGGCTATAGTCCATGGGGTCACAAAGAGTCAGACACAACTGAGCGACTTCACTTTCACTTCACTTTTCAGGGATTCTTACTGATGTAATAAAAATATAAGGACCTCAGACAGAATGGTAAACAGTAGCGCCCATGTAGGGCTGCCTCCAGAATGGAGAGAGTTGAGGGTGATATGAACACGGGTACCCAGGGGCTTCAACCAGCCTGCTACTATCTTATTTCTTAAGAGGGATACTTGGTAAACTGCACATCATTATAATAGTATCTCTGCCGTTTTGTATATCTAAACTATTTTATAATAAAAAACACTTTAAATATATTTGGAGTTACTGATTCAACTTAAAACAAGAGCAGCCACTCTGGGTTTTATTGGGCTCCTATGCATGTGTCTGGCTGGTGGTAGAGGGTTCCTTCTTCCCTTCCTGAGATGAGAGATGCCAGGTGAATTCTAAGCTTTCTTGCTGTGACCCTAGGACCCCCTCTGCCTGGGCATATTCTCAGAGGACCCTAGTGAGTATTTGGGCCAAAAATTTGAAAGAAGATGTTTGCCTTTAGCCTGGGGACCAGGTACAAGATCCTTTCTGCTCATTTCGGGATATAGCAAGAGAAAGAGCTGAAAAGAAAGAATGGGGCAAATAGATCAGAATTTAGCTCTAAAGTAGGTATTATTATGGACTTTCCCAGTGACTCAGTGTTAAACAATCTGCCAGCAATGGAGGAGATGCAGGAGACGTGGGTACTATCCCTGGGTCGGGAATATACCTTGGAGGAGGGCATGGCTACCCATTCCAGTAATCTTGCACGGAGAATCCCAAGGACAGAGGAGCCGGGTGGGCTACAGTCCATAGGGTTGCAAAGAGTGGGACATGACTAAAGAGACAGCTCAGGTATTTTTATAGATGAATCTTTACTCTTCTGGCCAGAAGGAAGGCCAAGCCTTTAGGTATTTACACCAGGTATGCAGATAAAAACAATTTATTCCACCCAAGAAAGCCCATGGCAAAAGCTACATGGCCTCCTGTTCCCCTCCACACCACATACTACACACCTGTCTTTCAGCGTTGCTCAGAGGTAGGGGTAAGGGGGATGTCATCCTACATTAACAGGGCATTTTATTTGTCTCCTGCTGATAAACTCTATGAAATGATGTCAACGCAATATCTGCTTCTGAATCTACCATCTCACTGGCTCTTTGCTCCTTCTACTAAAGAGCATAGGGAGATTATAGAGTCACCAGGGAAAGCCAGATAGGGCCAGTGATGAGAGCAGAAGGATCCTGAGCTAGGACACTGGCCCTGGAAGGGTGCTTCTGTCCTCTTGAACTCCAGATCAAACCAACATTTCTTACCAAAAAAACCTTAGACACACCTCTCTGTTTTCCCTACTATTCTAACTCAACACCTAAAACAGGTCAAATCCACTACATTTTGTGCAAACACATCATAATTAACTGAACCCAAGGCTTGGGAAAGATGCTCTTAGTGTGTCTGGTTTATCCTCAGGGCTAAGACTGCAGGAACCCCTTCTTTGACCTGCCTTCCTGCCTTGGATAACCTCGGTGGTTGTGGGATCCATTTCAAGGCCTGCCTTCCACCCTGAGGTTATTGTAGCCTCTGAAAAATAGTATCTCACAGTGAAAATCACTGCAAGTTTGTGTTGCTATAAGCTTTTATCTTACTTTCTGTCTCAGGGCAGCCCTAATTCAAAGGCAGGTGGGTAGCAAAGGGTGAAGACTGGCCAGGGATAGAGAAAGAGTTTGGGGGTTGCAGGGAGTTTGGGGATCACGTTTTCTGCATCTTGCTCAGGACCACTGAGGAGGAGGGGACGTGTGGCAGCCCTTGATTGTTGGTGGTGCCTCTGGTTCTGCCTGCCTTTGAGTGATGCTGGTTAGACACCATCCTGCTCTCCCTCTCTGCTGTTAGGTGGGGATTATAAAAATGGCAGTCTCTCACACTCTTCCTTTTTCTGCCCTGCAGCCCTGATCAGGTCTCTTGCCACATGTGCCTGGAAATACTGTTTGTGAAATGATTAACATGTGCCTGGTTGTGGGCTAAATAGGGCTTTCCAGGTGGCGCTAGTGGTAAAGAACCCACTTACCAATGCAGGAGACATAAGAGAGGTGGGTTTGATCCCTGGGTCTGAAAGATCCCCTGGAGCAGGGCATGGCAATCCACTCTGGCATTCTTGCCTGGAATCCCATGGACAGGGGAGCCTGGAGGGCTATAGTCCATGGGGTCAAACCGAGTTGACACAACTGAATCGACTTAGCATGCACACACATGGGCTAAATGCTAAACTTTAATCCTCCCAAGAACCCCTCAAGGCGGGTACTACTACCAAATTCATTTTCCAAGGAAGGTCAAACACAGGTCAGGGAGTTTAAGTGACGTGACCAGGTCTCACCTTCCCTTAGAAGCTTCATATTCAGCCTGGAACTGGCTTGACTCTTGCACCTTATCCGTTCAGGGGCCTCATAGATGTTGAGGGAGGGTGTGGCTCTGGTCCTCTTCTCTTCCATCTGGGTTTCCTGAAAGCACATAAAGTGTCTAACTCAGGGCTGAGTATCGAGTAAGCTGTTAACGAAAGGTAGCTATTATTATTACATAATATTTATTGAATTTGCTGTATTAGGCCCTGGAAGTGGGCCAAGAAAATAGGACACAATTCCTGTCCTCCAAGTGCTTACGTTCTAGCGTGGGGTGGGTGAGTTGGGGGAAACACACTGGCACCAGAGTAAATTGCAGATGCTTTCGGTAACTGCTGAGAGGCAGCCTGGACTGAGGTCATTCGGGAGACGTCTTGGAGGAGGAGGAAGGATGGAGAAGATTTCAGAAAGAATAGAGGTTTTCTAGGACAGGATGGAGAGACTCCATTCTCAGAACCTCGGCAAGACAAGGGTCAGCGTCAGCAGGGTCTCACAGGTTTGGAACTCACTCCTGTGATCAGAATCACTGGGTGTCTGGGCCAGCCGATCACAGGACGCAACGTGTGGCTGTGCCAGGAGCAGGACTGGAAGTCTGCCTGCGCAGTGGGGTCTAATGGCTGCATTTCATCATGTAGAAGTCTCAGAGTTTATTTAACCATTCATTCTTTGTTAGGTTTTTAGATTGTTTATCAATGTCCCACTATTATAAATAAGGCAGAGAGGCAAGATGGTAATAGACACGGAACTGATCATCAAAGAGGCCTGTGTTTGAATTCTTTCTCTGCCTCTTATAAGCAATGTGACCACAGGCAAGTTACCTAATCTCTTGAAGCCTCAGTGTCATTATCTATAACATTAAAATGATAATGCTACCTAACTCACTGCGTTGCTATGAATCCAAGGAAACCACATTTAAGTGACAGATACTATCTCTATATATTTGACTGCTTATCATATGATTATTAGGTGTCTGACTCTGTTCTTAACAAGGCAGTTGTGAGGATCCTATGCCTTTTTAAGAAGGCCTTGTCACTAACATCCTGGTGCTCAATATAAGTGAAACCAGCAGGGGCTTGTCCAAGGTCACGAGGCAGAAGGAGGATGGTACTCAATGTTGATAATCATGCGCCAGGGGCTTTCCGGGGGCACTGGTGGTAAAGAACCTTCCTGTCAATTCAGGAGACATGAGATACAGGTTCGATCCTTGGCTTGGGAAGATCCCCTAGAGGAGGGCACGGCAACCCACTCCAGTATTCTTGCCTGGCGGGCTCCTGTCCGTGGTGTTCCAAAGAGTCGGACAGAACTGAAGTGACTTAGCACGCATGCACACATGCACTCATGTGGCAGAGCCCACTTCTTCACCACCCCTCTGCTCTCCTGCTCAGTAAGTGCGAGCTGGTACTGCATTTATCATCATCATGCTGCTGTTGGCATTGTGACAGATTTGGGAGAGGCTGAGAGCAGCTCTCAGTCACTTTCAGATTTTTAAGCTCCTGGTAGAAATGAGAAAATGCCCAAACAGGGCTTTTTAACATGTGCTGTATTTTAGGTGTTTGTTTCACACATTCACAGTAGTAAATGTTTATTTAAAAAATGTAAAAATGCAACAATAGACCTAAGAGATAAGCCCTGGACTGAGTTTCCCTCCAAGGATGCACCGAAGCTTCAGCGTCCCTGACACCCACCCCAGAATCTCCCCCAGAGAAGCAGTGTTGTGGTCAGGAGCTGGTTGGACGGGGTTGCTTACCTTCGATCTATGGGAGATGACCCCCACCATCGCTGCCGCTGAAGTCTTCTGCAAGGCTGGTTTGTGGTGAAGATGAACAGGAGGGTGACTGGAGGGGGCTTGGCAAGCAAAGTAAATGCTAAACGTTTGTTGTGTAAATGTTAACATTTTAGGATCCTGGAAATAATGCCCTCCATTTATTTACAAATACCCACTTTCGTAGCAGGCAGTTATGTCAGAGTCCAAGCAGCTTTTCTAAATTTTTGTGAGCAGTTGCCATCCTGTTTGTTCTTAGGGACCAATGCTGAAACCAGTGCCACCGTCCCCCTCCTTCCCTCCAAATGAGAGTAGAGACCAGAACTCAGTATTTATTAAACAAATGCTATTTGCAAAGTCCTGTGCTTGGAGTTGTAACAACAGCAGTGACATTAACCGCGGCATTTACTGAGCACATAGTCGGCTGGGGCCCAGGCTCAGCTTCCCACGCATGGTTTTTACTTAATCCTCAGGACAGCCTTATGAGGTCAGTGTGTTGTTATCATCATTATTTTTCAGATGAGGAAAAGGAGCCTCACAGAGGAGGTCTATCAGATTCTACGTCTGTTGGCTTTTTGTTGGGACTCTGCTCTCACTGAAAGGCCCAAGTGACAGGTCAGACTGTCCCTTTGCAATTAAGTTTTGACATCTGTAAAATTGGACTAGATTATTTCTAAGATCACTTCAAAATTCTAGCTTTCTGTCAGATAGTATACATTTTATATAATCTGGACATTTTTCTTTCAAATTGTACTTTTCTGTGGATTTTTTCTTATTTTTCTAACTTTTTTTTTAAGCTTGTAAGCTACAGAGAGAAAAATGTATACATCTTGATGAATGAATGGAATGAACACCCACTTGTAACCAGCACCTAGAAAAGAATCATAGGCTTCTATTTCAATTTCAGAGATCTTATGTCATTAATTCGCTCATCTAGTTAATATTCACTGAGCACCTACACTGTGCTAAAAGGTGATGCAGAGTCAAGAGAAGGAGAAGACATGCCACAAACTGGGGGAAAATATTTGCAAAAGATACATCTGATCAAGCACTGGTGTCCAAAATATAAAAAGAACTCCTAGAATTCAATAAGAAAACAAACAACTCGACTAAGAGATGATTCAAAAGCCTTAAGAGCTACCTCATCAACATATATATATATATATATCAAGTGAGCATGTGAAAAGATGCCCCACAGCCTATGTCATCAGGGAAATAGAAATGAACACAGCGAGATATCACTACACACCTATTAGAATGGAGAAAATCCAGAACACTATCAGTACCAGATGCTGGTGGGGCTGTGGAATAATAGGAATTCTCATCCACTGCTGGTGGAAATGCAAAAAGGTACAGTCACTGTGTAAGACAATTTGGCAGTTTCTCACAAAACTAAGCATACGCTCTTACCATATAAGCCAGCACCACATTCCCAGGCATTTACCCAAAGGAGCTGAAAACTTGGTCTACATGAAAGCTTCCACACAGATATTTATAGCAGCTTTATTCATCATTTTCAAAACATGGAAGAAACCAAGATGTCCTTCAGTAGGTGAATGGATAAACTGAATTCAGACAATTCAGTGCTAAAAAGAAAGGAACAATAAAGCCATGAATAGACATGGAGGAACTTTAAATGCATATTACTAAGTGAAAGAAGCTCATCTGAAAAGCTACATACTGTTTGATTTCAATTATATGACATTCTGAAAAAAGGCAAAACTATGGAGACAGTAAAAAAAAAAATCAGTGGTTGTCAGGGAGGTGGATAAACAGGTGGAACACAAAGGTTTGGGGGGCAATGAAACTATTCAGCGTGATGCTGTAATGGAGAATGCATGTCACTATATTTTCCTTACAACACACAGAATCAACATCACCAAGACTGAATCTGAATATAAACTGTGGACTTTGGCTCCCAGTGATGTGTCAGGGTGGGTTCACGGATGGTAATGAATGTACCGCTCTGCTGCTGGATGTTGATAATAACGGGGGATTGAGGCCAGGGCATATGGAACTCTCCATTCCTGGCTCTGTTTTGCTGTGAACCTGAAACTGCTCTACAAAATAAAGTCTATTTTAAAAAATTATGCAGAGTGGAAATTGTCATGAGGTGTCCCTAGTTTTAGCCTTGCCACTATAAAACCTGGGACAGACTACTCAATCCTTTCTGGAAAATAAAGAAACAAGACTTGATCAGATCAATGCCCCCATTTAACTCTAGATCTTATATCAGAAAAATTATATTTAGGAACTTAAATCATTCCACAAAGCACTTTGGTTTCGCTTGAACTGAATCCCTCTTCATATTTAATTTTCTCCTGTGACTCTATCAAGAACAATTAATCAGAGTATGCTGTGTGCTGTGCTTAGTCACTCAGTCATGTCCAACTCTTTGTGACCCCATGGACTATAGTCCTCCAGACTCCTCCGTCCATGGGGATTCTCTGGGCAAGAATACTGGAGTGGGTTGCCATGCCCTCCTCCAGGGGATCTTCCCAACCCAGGGATCGAACCCAGGTCTCCCACATTGCAGGTGGATTCTTTACCGTCTGAGCCACCAGGGAAGCCCAAGAATACTGGAATGGGTTGCCATGCCCTCATCCAAGGGATCTTCTCAACACAGGGATTGAACCCAGGTCTCCCGCATTTCGGGCAGATTCTTTGCCAGCTGAGCCACCAGGGAAGACCAAGAATACTGGAATGGGTAGTCTATCCCTTCTCCAGGGGATCTTCCCAACCCAGGAATCCAAAGAGGGCTTCCTGCATTGCTGGCGGATTCTTTACCAGCTGAGATACCAGGGAAGGTGAAAGTGAAAGTGAAAGTGAAGTCGATCAGTCGTGTCCGACTCTTTTCGACCCCATAGACTATAGCCTACCAGGCTTCTCTGTCCATGGGATTTTCCAGGCAATAGTACTGGAGTGGGTTGCCATTTCCTTCTCCAGGGGATCTTCCCAACCCAGGGTTTGAACCCAGGTCTCCCACATTGTAGACAGATGCTTTACCGTCTGAGCCACCAGGGAAGGTAATCATATCTAAAACCTTCCTACTGCTAAGTCACTGCAGTCGTGTCCGACCCTGTGTGACCCATAGATGGCAGCCCACTAGGCTGCCCCATCCCTGGGATTCTCAAGGCAAGAACACTGGAGTGGGTTGCCATTTCCTTCTCGAATGCATGAAAGTGAAAAGTGAAAGTGAAGTCGCTCAGTCGTGTCCGACTCTTAGCGACCCCATGGACTGCAGCCTACCAGGCTCCTCCATCCATGGGATTTTCCAGGCAAGAGTACTGGAGTGGGGTGCCATTGCCTTCTCCTACATTTGTTAATAGTACACAGAGCACAGACTCCAAACAGAACTGAGAAGAAAGCAAGCCTCCTGTTGCTGCCCCTTAGCTCCCCTTCCCCTCTCTTCCATCTCCCTGGAGCCTAGGTTCCTTGGGCTCTTCTTCCCACTTTAGAGACTTGCTGTCAGGAAGGGCCCTCTGTAGTTCTGTAGTTCTCCCTGACATGCTTGCTTCTCCTGGTTCATGAGGAATCACCATGGCTCCCTCAGTTGTGCCCTGAGGCCTCAGACCCAGATCTGTGATAGCCTCAGAGGTGCAGGCCTCTGTTTCCACACCCAGCTCCCTGACAGGACTCTAAGCCTCGTGACGATAAGAACCATCTCTTCCTCAGAGCACAGGCTCAGTTTATATGTGTGAATAAAGTCCCTTCCCATCAAACTTTACATTGGTGAGAAAGTCTACTTTGTCCACCTACAATGGGGATACATTTTCTCCTCACGATTCGCGGATCCTGTGTTTTCAAATTGTCCCACTCACTGAAATGTGTTTGTAACCTCACTTGTGTTTCTGCGGTCATTCAAGGACATGTGCAGAACAAAGATGCACACCTGTGTCAGATGCTCTTCATTCAGGCGTGAGTTTTAGTACTGTTGGCTGTGAGTTCAATGTTAATGAAGCAACGCTATATGCTCAGTAAGGTGTCAACAGTATATATCTATAAGGTTATGTATTGTCAGTTGACGAAAAAGTGACCAGAGCCCGCAGGAACCTAACCCTCCTTTTCCCCTAGGAGCTCATATCAGTATTTGCTAATTCAGCACTTATGGTGACTTTATAGAATTACTTTATAGAACTACTATGAATAATGACAATCAAATGTATTTGCCTTTTTTTTACAGGGAGGAAAGGATTGACTCTCTTTATAGGAATCCTCTGACCATCACAAACAAGTGAGTTTATTTGGCCAAGAAACAAGGTGGAAGGCATGACGAGTCCCCAGGTCCCTGAACTCATGGTCCTCCACTGAGTACACATGGTTTACAACTTTCTGTCCAGTTGTCCCTAGAACATTTTCCAGAGAAGTAAAAAGAGCAACCAAATGTCTTGCTGCTCCCTTTCCAGCATGTGATTTCACTGTGGGAAATCTAGACTTTGCAGTAAAGGAAAGGCCAATTGTTTTCAACACTTAACTCTATTAGAAACATCATTAATAAATAATCAGCTTTTTAAACAACTTACCATGAGAGAAACAAAATATAAATTCTTACCCAGTCCTCAGATCTGCAATGCTCTAAATTCAGATTCTTTCTTAAAGATTAAAAGACAATTTAAGTATTAAAATATGAATTGTACTGAAGCTCTGCACTGAAGATTAATATTGAGCAAAACAACTTTTTACTGCTCAGTAAATGTGAAGAAAAAAGTATCAAAATTTGCCACTTAGAACTTGAATCTTGGCTCCACTAATTTCAAAAACTTTTTTTTTCCCCTCAAAAGGCATAATGAATGAAGGCAATAACTTTAAAAAACAAATAGGAAAAATAAAAATTATAAACACAGATATTATAATAATTCAACCAAATATTTAAGTTTCCAGGGGCTGCTTAAACACAACTTGGTGGCTTAAAATAACTTGGTAGAGAGAAATTTATTCTCCCCCAGTTCCAGATGCCAGAAATCCCAAGCAGACTTCCTGGGCTGAAATCAGTGTGTCGGCAGGACCTCACTCCCTCTAGATGAGAAATTGTTCTTTGTCTTTTCAGCTTCCGATGACCAATGCATTCCTTGGCTTTCGACCTCATCACTCTGTGATCACCTTGTTTTCTTCTTTTATGTGTGTGTCAAATCTCATCCTATCTCTTTCTTATCAGAATTTATTGCATATTGGTCCACCCAGATAATCCAAAATTTTATCCCCATCTCAAATTCTTTAACTTAATCAAAACTGCTAAGTTGTTGTTGTTGTTGTTTTTCTGTATAAAATGACATCTACAGGTTCCAGGGATTAGGAGATTAGGACATATGTATCTCTTGGGATGGGACATTACTTAGCTTGCCACAAGCAGTAAACCTAATAATCTTATCTATGTACTTGTGACGTAACCTAATGAGAAAGAGAGGTGCCTGTGAGAATAACCCCTCTGTTCCCGAGACCCCCATACTTCATACTTGGTTGAGATTTTTTTTGTGATAACAATGATGATAACTTTATCAAGCACCAGCCATGTGTCTACTCCGTTCTAAGTATCCAAGCCTTGCCCCACAGAATCCTCACAATGATCCTACATGGTAGGACAGCCATGCTTTCACATTTTGCAGGTGTGGAAATGGATGAGGCTAAATCCATCAAAACAAGACCCAGTTTCCCCCACATTCAGTCTCTCCCATTAGGAAGCTTCCATAAGCCTCTTATCCTTATCAGAGGGCAGACAGAATGAAAACCACAGTCACAGAAAACTAATCAAACTGATCACATGGACCACAGCCTTGTCTAACTCAACTGGGTGTTGTTTTTGCTTTGGCTCTGTCTCTTTATTGTTTTTAGAGTTATTTCTCCACTGATCTCCAGTAGCACATTGGGTACCTACCGACCTGGGGAATTAATCTTTCAGTGTCCTATCTTTTTGCCTTTTCATACTGTTCATGGGATTCTCAGGCAAGAATACTGAAGTGGTTTGCCATTCCCTTCTCCAGCGGACCACATTTTATCAGAACTCTCCACCATGACCCGTCCGTCTTGGGTGGCCCTACACCCGTGTAGCAAAAACAACATCCAGTTGTGGATATGACTGGTGATAGAAGCAAGGTCCGATGCTATAAACAGCAGTATTGCATAGGAACCCAGAATGTCAGGTCCATGAATCAAGGCAAATTGGAAATGGTCAAACAGGAGATGACAAGAGTGAATGTCGACATTTTAGGAATCAGCGAACTAAAATGGACTGGAATGGGTGAATTTAACTCAGATGACCATTATATCTACTACTGTGGGCAGGAATCCCTCAGAAGGAATGGAGTAGCCATCATGATCAACAAAAGAGTCCGAAATGCAGTACTTGGATGCAATCTCAAAAATGACAGAAAGATCTCTGTTCATTTCCAAGGCAAACCATTCAATATCACAGTAATCCAAGTCTATGCCCCAACCAGTAATGCTGATGAAGCTGAAGTTGAAAGGTTCTATGAAGACCTACAAGACCTTTTAGAACTAACACCCAAAAAAGATGTCCTTTTCATTATAGGGGAATGGAATGCAAAAGTAGGAAGTCAAGAAACACCCAGTCAGATCAGATCAGATCAGATCAGATCAGATTAGTCGCTCAGTCATGTCCGACTCTTCACGACCCCATGAATCGCAGCACGCCAGGCTTCCCTGTCCATCACCAATTCCCGGAGTTCACTGAGACTCACGTCCATCGAGTCAGTGATGCCATTCAGCCATCTCATCCTCTGTCGTCCCCTTCTCCTCTTGCCCCCAATCCCTCCCAGTATCAAAGTCTTTTCCAATAAGTCAACTCTTCGCATGAGTAACAGGCAAATTTGGTCTTGGAGTACAGAATAAAGCAGGGCAAAGGCTAATAGAGTTTTGCCAAAAGAATGCATTGGTCATAGCAAACACCCTCTTCCAACAACACAAGAGAAGCCTCTACACATGGACATTCCCAGATGGTCAACACTGAAATAAGATTGATTATATTCTTTGCAGCCAAAGATGGAGAAGCTCTATAAAGTTAGCAAAAACAAGACTGGGAGCTGACTGTGGCTCAGATCATGAACTCCCTATTGCCAAATTCAGACTTAAATTGGAGAAAGTAGGGAAAATCACTAGACCATTCAGGTATGACCTAAATCAAATCCCTTATGATTATACAATGGAAGTGAGAAATCAATTTAAGGGACTAGATCTGATGGACAGAGTGCCTGATAAACTATGAATGGAGGTTCGTGACATTATATAGGAGACAGGGATCAAGACCATCCCCAAGAAAAAGAAATGCAAAAAAGCAAAATGGCTGTCTGAAGAGGCCTTACAAATAGCTGTGAAAAGAAGAGAAGCAAAAAGCAAAGGAGAAAAGGAAAGATATACCCATTTGAATGCAGAGTTCCACAGAATAGCAAGGAGAGATAAGAAAGCCTTCCTCAGTGATCAATGCAAAGAAATAGAGGAAAACAATAGAATAGGAAAGACTAGAGATCTCTTCAAGAAAATTAGAGATATCAAAGGAACACTTCATGCAAAGATGGGCTTAATGAAGGACAGAAATGGTATGGACCTAACAGAAGCAGAAGATATTAAGAAGAGGTGGCAAGAAAACACAGAATAACTGTACAAAAAAGAACTTCACTACCCAGATAATCATGATGGTGTGATCACTCACCTGGAGCCAGACATCCTGGAATACGAAGTCAACTGGGCCTTAGGAAACATCACTACAAACAAAGCTAGTGGAGGTGATGGAATTCCAGTTGAGCTATTTGAAATCCTAAAAGGTGATGCTGTGAAAGTGCTGTGCTCAATATGCTAACAAATTTGGAAAACTCAGCAGTGGCCACAGGACTGGAAAGATCAGTTTTCATTCCAATACCTAAGAAAGGCAAAGCCAAAGAATGCTCAAACTACCGCACAATTGCACTCATCTTACTCCCCCTCATAGCTCAGTTGGTAAATCATCTGCCTGCAATGCAGGAGACCCAGGTTCTATTCCTGGGTCAGGAAGATTCCCTGGAGAAGGAAACGGCAACCCACTCTAGTATTCTTGCCTGGAGAATCCTATGGGCAGAGAAGCCTGACAGGCTACAGTCCACGGGTTCTCAAGAGTCGGACACAACTTAGCCACTAAACCACCACCACCACCACCACACGCTAGTAAATGCTCAAAATTCTCCAAGCCAGGCTTTAACAAATATATGAACCGTGAGCTTCCGGATGTTCAAGCTGGTTTTAGAAAAGGCAGAGGAACCAGAGATCAAATTGCCAACATCCGCTGGATCATTGAAAAGCAAGAGAGTTCCAGAAAAACATCTATTTCTGCTTTATTGACTATGCCAAAGCCTTTGACTGTGTGAATCACAATAAACTGTGGAAAATTCTGAAAGAGATAGAAATACCAGATCACCTGACCTGCCTCTTGAGAAATCTGTATGCAGGTCAGGAAGCAACAGTTAGAACTGGACATGGAACAGACTGGTTCCAAATAGGAAAAGGAGTACGTCGAGGCTGTATATTGTCACCCGGCTTATTTAACTTATATGCAGAGTACATCATGAGAAATGCGGGACTGGATGAAGCACAAGCTGGAATCAAGATTGCTGGAAGAAATATCAATAACCTCAGATATGCAGATGACACCACCCTTATGGCAGAATGTGAAGGAGAACTAAAGAATCTCTTGATGAAAGTGAAAGAGAAGAGTGAAAAGGTTGGCTTAAAGCTCAACATTCAGAAAACGAAGATCATGGCATCTGGTCCCATCACTTCATGGGAAATAGATGGGGAAACAGTGGAAACAGTGGCAGACTTTATTTTGGGGGGCTCCAGAATCACTGCAGCTGGTGACTGCAGCCATGAAATTAAAAGACGCTTACTCCTTGGAAGGAAAGTTATGACCAACCTGCTGCTGCTAAGTCACTCCAGTCATGTCCAACTCTGTGTGACCCCATGGACAGCAGCCCATCAGCCTCCCCCATCCCTGGCATTCTCCAGGCAAGAATACTGGAATGAGTTGCCATTTCCTTCTCCAATGCATGAAAGTGAAAAGTGAAAGTGAAGTCACTCAATCGTGTCCAACCCTCAGCGATCCCATCGACTGCAGCCTTCCAGGCTCCTCCATCCATGGGATTTTCCAGGCAAGGGTACTGGAGTGGGTTACCATTGCCTTCTCCATGACCAACCTAGTCAGCATATTAAAAAACAGAGACATTACTTTACCAACCAAGGTCCATCTAGTCAAGGCTATTGTTTCTCCAGTAGTCATGTATGGATGTGAGAGTTGGATTATAAAGAAAGCTGAGCACCAAGGAATTGATGTTTTTGAATTATGGTTTGAAGAAGGCTTTTGAGAGTCCCTTGGACTGCAAGGAGATCCAACCAGTCCATCCTAAAGGAAATCAGTCCTGAATATTCATTGGAAGGACTGATGCTAAAGCTGAAACTCCAATACTTTAGCTACCTGATGCAAAGAGCTGACTCATTAAAAAAGACCCTGATGCTGGGAAAGATTAAAGGTGGGAGGATAAGGGGATGACAGAGGATGAGATGGTTGGATGGCATCACTGACTTAATGGACATGAGTTTGAGTAAACTCAAGGAGTTGGTGATGGACAGGGAGGCCTGGTGTGCTGCAGTCCACGGGATCACAAAGAGTTGGACACGACTGAGCAACTGGATTAAACTGAACTGAAATCCATGTTAACTGACAGGCACAACCAGGCTTCAAAATTGAGAGTGTCCACCTCCCACAATGGTGTCTCTGGTTGATTGGGAGTGCACCACACCTAACTAACTCTCGGGCAGGAGCATGGGCTGCTGCTGCAGGTGTTCCAAGACTGCTTGGTGTTCCAAAACTGGCTTGTGGACTGTGGCTCCATGACCTCCACATTACCCTAAAACACTGTACTTGGAGAATAAGAATATCCCTTTGTGTCATAATGATAACATAGCTATTCAGATCATTTTAAGTTTACATGAGCATGCAGGCAAATCTTACTTTCCTAAAAATGGAGCTGATCTAACACATTCTCTCCCTTTGATTTTGGATCCTGTGCTGTGCTTTGCTTAGTTGCTTAGTCATGTCCGACTCTTAGCGATGCTGTGGAGTGTAGTCTTTCCCTTCTCCAGGGGATCTTCCCCACCCAGGGATTGAACCCAGGTCTCCCGCATTGCAAGCAGATTCTTTGCCACCTGAGTTACTTGTCCTGGAGCATGCTGTCTCCTAGCTTGTGCTCACGCTGCTCTTCTCTGCTCAGTTCCCATCTCCTTTCTGGTCATCTGGCATCACACAGGGAGCACCTAGTATATGCAGGGTATCGGGCTAGGTGCTGCCCATATAAAGGCAATTAAACAGGAATCCTCCCAACAGCGGAATCTAGAGTCAAATATTTGTTGGGCATCTTCTTTGTGCCAGGCATGAAGGGAGTAAAAAATAAAAAAGGTATCTAACAAGCCTTAGAGAGGGTAATTAATGCTTCCAGGAGGAATTACGAAGCTTAAAGATGGATAGGAATCGTCTAGATTCATTTCCAGGGAGTAGAGTAACTCTGCAAGGCTGGGTGTGAGGGGACCAAGGAAAAAGTGGCAACGGATAAGGGTGAGGGGTTAGGGTCAGAACTTGGAGGGGCTTGAAAGCTATGTCAAGATTTCTAGACTTTATCCCAAGGGGTAAAAAGAGCTCTTGAAGATGTTTTATTTTTTAATACATAAAAAGTTTATTTACATTATGAGAAGCACACAGACTCTGTACAATACATGCCGACAGAAGTAAAAAGAGTACATTGTGTGTCTTCCACTACAAGTTCCTGACACAAGAGTTAGTGCCCTTAAGTATATGATGCATATAAAAAGAAGGAAAACAATAAAAACTTAAAAAATATTGGCACAGATTATATCAACGTCAGTCTCTTGGTTGTGATACTATACAAAAATCACCTACAATATTACCATTGGAAGACATTAAGTGAAGGGTATTATTATCACTATTATTTCTCACAACAGTATGTGGATCTACAAAGATCTCAGAACAAAAGTTTGTTTAAAGGCACATGCATACAAAAATAAAGTCAAAGAGATCTTCTTGGGAAGGAAAATACTGATATAGTAAAACAGCGCAATAGAACCGCTGGTAGCTTCTGAACACCAGTGAGAGCAACCCGTCCAGTGGAGCTTCGGATGTGACTAAAGGTTCAGCTGTGGGTCTGTAACCCACATTTTCACTGCAAAAAACAAACCCTGAGAATGCTTAGAACATTGATACATGAAAGAAAAATGGAATGACTCAGATGGCAATGAAATTCTAAGAAAAGTAAGATTGTGTGGTTAGGGAAAGAGGTGGCTGCTGTGCTATGATTCATAAGTGGGTTTAGATGTCCCTAACACCCACCTTATGCTATGCTATGCTATGCTAAGCCGCTTCAGTCGTGTCTGACTCTGTGCGACCCCATAGATGGCAGCCCACCAGGCTCCGTTGTCCCTGGGATTCTCTAGGCAAGAATAGTGGAGTGGGTTGCCATTTCCTTCTCCAGTGCATGAAAAGAGAAAGTGAAAGTGAAGTTGCTCAGTCGTGTCCGACTCTTAGCGACCCCATGGACTGCAGCCTACAAGGCTCCTCCATCCATGGGATTTTCCAGGCAAATGTACTGGAGTGGGGTGCCATTGCCTTCTCCAACACCCACCTTACCAGCAAATAAGTTTATGTTCTTCCATTGGCTATTGTAGGATACAGTGCTTCCCAGTGGCTTCCTTGCCTGCAGGAGCTTCCAGTGATATTTCTAGCAATGTTCCTTGGATTCTAATGAATACGTGATATAAACCGCATAGCGAAATTAAACCCAAATATGGAGTAGGACATGCTCAGGTCCTGATACTCAACTCATAAGACGAAACATGCCATCACAAACACGTTAGAACTTACCAGCCTCTTGAAAGGTTTTTAACAATAGGAGTAATGTAATCAAATGTGTCACCTAGAAGATCTCTTTGGCAGCAGGATAGACAATTTATTTGAGAAAGGGGTGAAAGTTCAAAGGAGAAACAGTAAGGACTTCCACTAAAGGGGCAGTGGCAATAGACAGGAGACAGATTCCAGAATTATTTAGGAAGCAAAAAAAAATCGTTATCTTAATCATAAGAAATTCCCATTAGAGGTTGGCCTGAATCTGCTGGGATCAAATTTGGCTGTAAAGCAGAATGTTCAATAGTAGTGGTTTAAACAGGATAGATATTTATTTCTCTCATAAAAAGAAGTCCGGAGACTTCAATTCAGATGTGATCTGGTGGCTCCAGAGTCATCAGGGTGTCAAGGTCCTCCTGTTCTGATCTACATTGCTAGTACATAGCTTCTGTCTTTAAAGTTACATTTTGGTCCAAGATGGCTGCCAGAGCCCATCTAACTGGTCCACATCACTGCTGGTGGAAAGGAAAAAGGGAGAAAACTGAACCATCAACTTCCACAGAGGCTTCCCAGGACTTCCACATACATCAGTGTTTACATCTCATTGGCCAAAACCAATGGCTACACCTACGAAAGAGGATGATAGGGAAATAATATATTCTAGCCCTGCTATCATTACCAGTATATATGGAGTGGATGTTTGATGAATGCTTAGCAATCTCTGTCACAGCCATCAATTAAATGAGACACAGAGAAGGCAAGAATATCCTAGTCCTCCAGGGGATGAGTCACAGAATTTGGTGGACACTGTGTTATGTCTTCCAGGTCTCCTTCCAAGAAGGACTTTTTGTCTCAACTTCAGGGAGCGTTTTCGACAGAGAGCTTTCATCTCTCAGACTCTTTTGAGAGCCTTTGCACCCAAGGAGCCTAGACAGCCTACACATAATGACCACTGATACAGAAATATAAAGGGACGTCCACTTTCATCCAACTGAGGACAACTCAGAAGGACTATGCTAGCTCCACATCCTTCCTTGGAGTTGGCCAAGGCTATCATTGAGTTACATGGTACCGTGAATTTTCAAGCTAGAAACTAAACTCCCCAAAGAAATGACTAAGTTCCTATTTCTTGCCACAAATTTATCTCCTTTTTTCCTCCCAGAAGGGACTCCTACTTTCTTGCCCTTCCTTCCACAGCATGGAGGCCATGTTCACTCTTTAATAAACATCCTGTGTGCCAAGCGCTATATCCGAGTCTGCTTCCCAGGCAAGTCAATATGGCAAGGAGGGAGGGTATATCTCCTGAAGGTGTCAGAAACTCTAGAAGGAGGTGAAACGTTCACATTTATTGAAAGCAGAATGGGCTAGAAAGATGGAGATACGCTGCTGTGCGCACATCCCTTTGTTCTATTTCCTACGTGCCTCTCATGGCTGTCAATGCGCATGTCAATAGCATCTTCTACATCCTTTCCAATGTGTAACTATCCGTCTAGGTTTGGATAACCAGATCCTCAAACTTGTTAAAACTGTGCGTGAAGAAAGGAAAATGGCCGTTGGGTGAGAGCTGAGTCTCTCTGGAAAGGAAGTGTCTGAGCGGGCTCGTGGTGGCACTTCCACCATCATTAATTAGCCTTACAGCCTTTTTTTTTTTTTTCTTTCTTGGATCTTGGCTCGGCTCCAGAAAAGTGAGATGGGACTCAAAACGCAATAAACAAGAGAGGGAAAAATTACTCTAATTTGGAGGCATTTTTCTAACTCAGAAGCCAACTTTCCTTGCTCTAACTGGGGGTTTACAGAATCTGGCCTAAAACAGTCTGTCATTATAGACACCCCTTCCTTCCTCTGGCTTCCCTGGTGACTGACATGGTAAAGAATCCACTTGCAAAGCAGGAGACCCGGGTTTGATCCCTGGGTCAAAAAGATCCCTTGGAGAAGGGAAAGGCTACTCACTCCAGTATTCTGGCCTGGAGAATTCCATGGACAGAGGAGTCTGGTTGTGGGGTCGCAGAGTCGGACACAACTGAGTGACCAACACTTTCACTTTCCTCACTTCCTCTGGGGTTCCGTCTGCCTGTTTGTGAAAGCTGGTCTGCACAAATGTTCACTTAGGATAGGAAGACCACCTGAGCACCCAGTCGTGTGTGTGTGGGGGGGGGGGGGTGCTCAGGACACGTGGAGAAAAATCACAGAGGGGCCAGAACCACGTCATCACCCAGCTCTCAGGCAGGTGGCCCTTTCCGCAAAGCCCCGCCTCCTCACCGGTGCGGATGAGGACCTGCAAACATTACACATGCACCCAGAACTCCGTGGTCAGAAATGCTTTCCCATTTTCATGACTCGGAGCAAACATTATTCACATCGTGCCTCTGAATACACCCACTTCTGGAAAAAAAGAGAAACTTGCGGCAAGAAAGGGAAACTCTGCCATCGTTTCTTCCTGGACTTTAGATTCCGGGTTAGAAGTAGCAGCCGCTAGCAGCACACGCCTGCGCACTATGTGGCTTTTGAGGTTTGCACACGCACAGATCTCTCTGTCTCTTCCCATTTGTCTCTGTCAACAACTGACACTGCAGTCTTTATTCAAAAATTGAATTTGAGATGGCACCTTTTCTCACAGAAGCACTTCTCAGGACAGGGTGAGCAGGCAGTCCACAGCCGTTTTCTCCTGGTTTTTTATTTTATTTTTAAATTTTTAAAAAACATTGGGCTTTTTTGTTGTATTAATTTATTTATGGCTGCATTGGGTCTTAGTTGTGGCATGCAGGCTTACTCGCCCCACATCATAAGGAATCTTTGTTCCCAGACCAGGGATCGAACCCACGTCCCCTGCATCTGGAAGGCAGATTTTTAACCACTGGACCACCAGGGAAGTCCCTCTCTGGGTTTTTTTTTAGTGAAAAGTACAAGGAAAAGATCCTATCTATTTGAGAAACCCTAACTAAGCTCACACAAATATGTAAATAAAATTTCTTAGAAACTTTTATTCATTGAAAAATCTTCCAGGGCCTGCCACTTGGAGTATGGTAGACATTAACGTTTGTTGCATGAATACATGAAAGAGTGAATGAAAGAAGTAAGGAAATGAATGACAGTTACTGAGGGAATAAATGGAAGTGAGCTCAAGAAGCCTACTGGTAGGAGGATAAATTCAGTTCATAAAAGGTGTAACACAGGAAAGACTGAATGCTGGGAGGAGGTGGAGGGAGCAATCACATTGGGTGAGATCCGTGATGCTCAAACTGGCTGTATCTGGCAGAGTCGCCAGGAGGGTTCACAAATCCCAGAGCCCAACCTGTTAAATCAGTCTTTGGGGGTGGACTCCGGCAATGGTGTTTTTAAAAGCTCCTTAGGAGATGCCAATGTTCAGCCAGAATTGAGAACACTGGGACAGAAGGACCAGAAAGGGATTCACCAAGGAAATGGTTTTTGAAAACAACCTTTAAGAATGGAGAGTTTCTTTTAACATTTAAGGCGATGGCACCCCACTCCAGTACTTTTGCCTGGAAAATCCCATGGATGGGGGAGCCTGGTGGGCTGCAGTCCATGGGGTCGCTGGGAGTCGGACGCGACTGAACGACTTTGCTTTCACTTTTCACTTTCATGCGTTGGAGAAGGAAATGGCAACCCACTCCAGTGTTCTTGCCTGGAGAATCCCAGGGACGGGGGAGCCTGGTGGCTGCTGTCTATGGGGTCACACAGAGTCGGACATGACTGAAGTGACTTAGCATAGCATAGCATAGCCAGTGAACGATGTTGTGATAGTTTCAGGTGAACAGCGAAAGGACTCAGCCATACATATGTATCCACAAGATACATGTACCCCAACCCCAGCCATACATGTATCCATTCTCCCCCAAACACCCCTCCCATCCAGGCTGCCACATAACATTGAGCAGAGTTCCACGTGCTATACATTAGGTCCTTGATGGTCATCCATTTAAAATACAGTGTTGTATACATGTCCATATCAAACTCCCTAGCTGTCACTTCCCCAAGGATGGATGGAGTTTTGACTTGTGAAAATGAGCAGGAACTGGGGAAGATGTCCTGACCTCCTTTCCCTCCCAACTGCAGTTTCAGACAGTCTAATTGAATCGGCTAATCCAGACAGATGTTGGCAACTGGTAATGGTGCATCTAGGCAGTGAAATGGCTTTCTCCCCCCTGCACCATCTAAGGGCCTGGAACTAGGGTCTGAGGGACTCAGGGGAGGGGCTGAACACTGAGTATCCTGGCCTGAGGGATCGCCCATCCCAGGGAATGTCTGTATCCACTGGTATATCCCAACTCAAGAGCTGTATAGGGAGGTTGAGACCATTTCATCCTTGAGGCTGGGGGCTCATGAAAAGATAGGAAATGCAAAGTCTTCCTTCCTGAGGTGCCTTCACAAGGATGGGACAACCCATTATTGGTTCCACTGCCAGCTCCTGTGGCAGGGACCCAGAATGCCTGCCACTGCTAGCGAAAGTGATGCTACAGAAGGTTCTTAGCAGCTATACCCAAGCCCCAAGGGGTAAACAAAGAAAAAACAATACATTAAGGCTAACAGCTAGGGAGAGAGAAAGAACAAACAAAGCAGTCAGAACATAAAAAATAAAGACATAAAATGTTGGAGCTACTGGAGGAGATAGTCTACAAACTATACACAAATATAATAATAATAAGAGAAGCTGTGGAGACTTAAGAAAAACCTTCAGAAGACAGCCTGGCATGCAAACAGACAAATGTGATTTTTCAGATTGAAACAAACTGAATTAAGAAAAGAGTAGTTGAGATTCACCTCAGGGCCTGGAGGATCAAGTAGAAGAAACAACCCAAACCACAGAAATGATGGCTTCTGTCAGGGAAAACAGCAACTCCAGCTGGAGAAGGAGGAACAGCTGGAGAAGAGGCAACAATTAAACAATGATGCAAGACAATTTCCTACAGATGAAGAAAGATCCATACCTGTCTTGCAAGTTTTCACCAGATTCTACAGCCACGTATATCTTGGTCAATTTCCAAATTCCAAAGGTAAAGCAATCAATCTTTCAGTTCACAGGTAAAAAGAATAAGAAAGGAAAATCACATTGGTGCTCAACTCTGCTGCACTAAAAACTAGAAGAACATTTACAGACTTTGGAGGAAAAAAGGATTGCCACCTAGGATTCCTATGCTGGCCAAGTTAGTCTTTATCGATCATCAAGAAAGAAAGATATTTGGGGTGTGCAAGAATTCAGAGAACATATTATTCCCATAGCCTTTCTGGAGGAAATACTAAAGAAAGGGCTCTAATTAAAAAACAAATGAATCATAACAGAGAACTCAAGATCAGGAAAAAAGAGTGAGTAAAAGGAAAGAGTAGTGAGCTACGATGCTTGCTACTTATATAAATATATCAATCTATCACTGTAGGTTGCCTGAGGATGTGTAATATAAATTCCAAATAAGGACTCTTGAAATAGGCAACGAATGTTCCCAGGAAATTCTAATAATAATAATAATCTTATTGGAGAGTTCTTCTGTATCTTAGCAAAACCTAGAAGTGGGAGAAGGATGAGGCAGCAAAGCAAAAGCACTTATTATATCTCCTTTGGAGAGGGAAGAGGAGGGCGAGAGGAAGATTAAAGCCTTCTAAAGGAGAACCAGTAAACATGAAAGATGAGTGAACTAAATAGGAAAGAAAATCACATAAGATACTATTGATTAAATCCAAAGGCTTGTTCATACAAAGTTCAGTGGAACTGATAAACCCTTCCCTAGTCTCTTTAAGGAAAGACAGAACAAAGAAATAAACAAGAACACCTGAAATTCACATAATGGTATGTCAATTATACCTCAATAAAAAAACAGACAAAATTGAGAGTGAAAAAAAGTCATCATTACAGATACAGAAGAGATTAAAATAATTTTAAGAATGTATTACATGCTATTCTATGACAATAAATTGGAAGATCTAGAAGAAATTACCAAAATTAATCCAAGTAAAAACTTGAATAACAATTTTAGTGGGAGAGAAGAGAAAGGTTGTTAAAGATCAGCCATTAACAAGGGTATCAGGACAGATGGTTTAACAGCTCAGTTTTCTAATCTTCAAAGAATAGATAATATCAGTATTAATTAATTTATTCTAGACCATGGAAAAATTGAAAGCTTCTCAATTTATTTTATGAAGCAAACATGATTTTAATGCTAAACTCTGATAAAGATAGTTCAAAAAAGGAAACTGTAGGCCAATCTTATTTCTAAATAAATATTAACAAATAGAATTTAGCAATCTGGCAAAAAATAGCACACTATAACCGAGTAGATTTATTCTAGGATTGCAAAGCACATCAAGAAATCTATCAACATGAATATTTTTATCAATAAATTAAAAATGAAAAACCATATCCTATCAATAGAAGCATTCAATAAAATTGAGCAGCCATCCTTATTAAAACTTTAAGGAAAATAAGAATTAAATGGTAGTTGTTGGATATAATTGTCTCTTTATCAAAAATCAGTGGTCCATATCATTCTTATTGGCCAAATATCAGAAGCATTTCAAAAAATTAAAACCAGACAAAAATGCCCACTATTGCCAATTGTAACTCAACATTTTCTTTGAGATTCAGAGATTCAAACAAAGTGTGGTAAGGGAAGAAAATGAAGGACTGATGCTGAAGCTCCAATATTTTGGCCACCTGATGCAAAGATCCAACTCATTGGAAAAGACTCTGATGCTGGGAAAGATTGAGGGCAGTAGGAGAAGGGCACGACAAAGGCTGAGATGGTTGCATGGCATCACCAACTCAATGGACATGCGTTGAGCAAACTCTGGGAGCTGGTGAAGGAATGGGAAACCTGGCAAGCTGCAGTTCACAGGGGCACAAAGAGTCGGACATGACTTAGCGACTGAACAACAACAAAGAAAATGAAGAGATTAGCACAAGCATGTAAAGGAGGAAATAAAGTATTGGAATGTTTCTTTTTGCTCACAATTCTGTCTCTTCATTTCAGATTTATGCCTGCTATTAGGGTTCCTGTTTAACATTGCCTTGTAGGTTTTTAAAACTAAAATAAGAACATAAAATAAATATAACAACCAGCACCCCACAAGCCCCCCATCCTCCCCACTCCTAGTCTCCTCCAACACAAAGGTGGAAAACATCTATTATCTTGACTAATACCGTACTTTGCCTTCAACAGGTTTGGTTTTTAGTTGAGTAAAATGTGCTTAGAACTGACATGGACAATAAATGTCCAGAAGGTAAGAAAAATAGGGGGAAAAGTAGCAATAAGAGACATCTAACCTTATGGGATATCAGAGCACTCCAAAAAGCCATTGTAATCAAACCACTGTCTGCAGGAAGGGACCAACAATGAGAGGAGCAGAATTTGGAAGAAAAACTCAATCCTGGTGCATGTGAGCATCTAATACACGACAAAGTTGGCAAGTCAGTAGGGAAAGAATAGACTACCTAATACATGATACTAGTCCAGCTTGCTAGAACAAGTTAAATCCCATCTTATGCCATATCCATAAACAAATTGTAGACGTACACAAGACTTATTATATTTATATGAAACAAAACAATAAATGCTTAGAAGAAAATCTAGGTAAATGCGTGGGTTGGGGAATCTTCTTATCAGGACAGGAAACTCAGAACCTCTGAAAGAAAGACATATTTGACTTATTTAATTGAAAATGCTGCTAAGATAATAGATTTGGAGGGGGGAAAGTTTTACAGATAACTTGATAAATGATAAATAATGATAAATGATAAATAAAGACACTATAAAAAGAGCTCCTACAAATTACCCAATTAAATAGGCAAAGAATGTGATAGATAATTCACAGAAAAGCAAATCCAAATTCTCAATAAACTTGAAAAGATGCTTAAGCTCACCAGTAGTCCACAACTGCAAATTAAGTTTACAGCGAAATATCACTTTACAACGATCTGAATGGAAAACCCTTATGGCAGAAAGTGAAGAGGAACTAAAAAGCCTCTTGATGAAGGTGAAACTGGAGAGTGAAAAAGTTGGCTTAAAGCTCAACATTCAGAAAACGAAGATCATGGCATCTGGTCCCATCACTTCATGGGAAATAGATGGGGAAACAGTGTCAGACTATTTTTCTGGGCTCTAAAATCACTACAGATGGTGACTGCAGCCATGAAATTAAAAGACGCTTACTCCTTGGAAGGAAAGTTATGACCAACCTAGATAGCATATTCAAAAGCAGAGACATTACTTTGCCAACAAAGGTCCGTCTAGTCAAGGCTATGGTTTTTCCTCTGGTCATGTATGGATGTGAGAGTTGGACTTGAAGAAGGCTGAGTGCTGAAGAATTGATGCTTTTGGACTGTGGTGTTGGAGAAGACTCTTGAGAGTCCCTTGGACTGCAAGGAGATCCAACCAGTCCATTCTAAAGGAGATCAGCCCTGGGATTTCTTTGGAAGGAATGATGCTAAAGCTGAAACTCCAGTACTTTGGCCACCTCATGTGAAGAGTTGACTCATTGGAAAAGACTCTGATGCTGGGAGGGATTGGGGGCAGGCAGAATAGGGGACGACAGGGGATGAGATGGCTGGATGGCATCACTGACTCGATGGACATGAGTCTGGGTGAACTCCGGGAGTTGGTGATGGACAGGGAGGCCTGGTGTGCTGCGATTCATGGGGTCGCAAAGAGTCGGACACGACTGAGTGACTGATCTGATCTGATCTGAATGGAAAACATTAAAACAAGAATGATAGAGACTGTTGCTAGTAGGGGTGTGGGTATTCGCCATACTTTACTGTTGAAAATATGATGGGCCATTTGAAAGCAATCTGGAAATACATGATAAATTTTAAAATACACATGCTTTTCAAACCTGGAATCTATCCTGTAGAAGCAAGAACATCAGCACATAAAGATACATGCATAATAATATTTATTGCTTCACTGTTTGTAGGGACAGAAACTTAAAACAAAAATATCTTATCAAGAGAAAGATAAATAATGGATAAATTATGAAAGAGTGTCATCAAGGATTATCATGTAGCCAATACAAAAAGTGAATTAGAACCAGAGGACAGAGGGATGTCCACAAGGTATTTTTGAATGAGAATTGGAACATGTACAAAATCCATGACCTAATTTTTCCAGAGAAAGCAATGAACTACCCAAAACCCTACATAGAGATTCTATCCATTTCTCATCCATCTGTCTGTCTATCTATCTATCTAATCTATCTATGTATTGTGTATATATTATCTTATATCATTACACGGCAATGTAGAAAGTTAAAAGGTTATTAGCACCTGGTCACCTGGGGGTGGGGGACTGGGGCACAGAGCTGGTGGGGTGAATACTTGAGGGGACTAAGAAGCAGGCCATTGCAGGGAAACTATGGATGGGAGTGAAGAGTTGCACTCATCATCTCTCAAGGGGATTTCGAGGGTTCTGGGTATACCCAAAGCTCAAACTCCAAGAATGCTGGTGGGGGCTCTCTTGGGGGATACTACGGCCAGACTCTCCTCGGAGCATGTGGGTGCAGGAGGTATCACAGAGCCAGTCTCCTGTCCCTCCCAGCGCCTGACCTGGTGAGATCACAGCACGATGAACACCAGGCACACCCTGGGGCACCCCTGGTCTGGGATGTGCCAGACCTCATGCTGTGTTCAGGGTGAATGCTCCTGCAGGTCTCCGGCCCAGGGGCACCCTGGTAACCATGGGATCACTGTGTGGATGGAACCCAATAATCCCGGGGCCCTTAGGACCCAGTCTGGTTAGGTCAAAATCCTATCGAAGTCCACAACTACTTATTAAAAATAAACCCTATTTTTCACTTACATCTCATAAAAAACATTCAGGGATCCAATTCTTATTCCATATCAACCATCTCAAACTACCCTATCTTGGGGTTTTACTTTGAGATGATAAAAATGTTGCAGAGCTAGGTAGGGTGGTGGTTCCACCGCAGGGTGAATGTAACTAAATGCCACTTAATTTTTCACTTTAAAAGCGTTAATTTTATGTTATGCAAATTTCACCTCAATAAATTACTTAAGGGGAAAAAAAATGCCCTTTCTCTCCCAGCCGAAAATTGCTTTTGTTATCTTACTCTCAGCTCTACCAAAAACATTCCTCAAAACCCAGTCCACAAACCCGTCCAATTTATTCCCTTCTCTCTTCCCTCCTGTTTCTAGTTCTGTTTGCATTCATCCCCCACCCTCTGTCTCAAAATCCCAAGAGACAGGCTGGAAAACATGAACTTCTGCACGTTGTTGAGAAAAGAGGGGAGCTGAGGGGGGAAAAGACACATTTTCTTTTAACAGGTGGTGGGAATGGGCGAGGCAGGGCTGGTATTACTCAGTAAGTATTCCTCTTTCACATATGGGGGCTTAAGGTAATTTGGGTAGCAGCCACCATCAGCAGCTTGTCTTCCCCACACCCTGAGTCACTGCCCCTGCCTGTCACGACAGCTGTGCTCAGCCCCCTCTGTAACTGGGTGCCCCCATCTAAAAGTTACTTTTGGAAGGGGATAAGGAACCTCCCTTGTTTGGTGGGAGGGAGTCAGGTTGGGAGAGTTCAGCTGGGCAGCACGCAGTCTTGCAAAACAGGTAGCTTTGTTTACTTTTCTCCATTTGCAAAATTGTGGCCTTTACTAAAACAGCCTTGGGACTCAAACACAACAAGGACAGGCACAGTAAGACGGCATTTCATTAAAATACAGAAATACAAGCCGTCAACATCATGATGGAGCAGCAGAAATCGCCGCAAAGCAAACATCCAAGCAGCCACTGCCATTTGGCTGCTCAGCCACTGAGAGGGCAGGAGACGGGCGTGTCCGGCTCAGCCCTTCACTCTGCTCATCCTGGGCAGGGCGGAAAGGCAGGAGCAGGCCAGTCTGCAGGGTCTGAGCCTCCAAGGCTCCAAAGGCACCCTCCAGCCCCTGCCTCAAATGAAGGTGGGCCTCCTGTGCTTTTATGGGTTAACTGTGGTTTTGGGGAATCAATCTGTTCATATTACTAATACCAAAAAACACTTTGAAAGTCATTATGGTACAGCAGAAAGAGCTTTCTACTCCCACGCCACCCTCCCCACACTATTTTTTTTTTTATTTTATTTTTAAACTTTACATAATTGTATTAGTTTTGCAAAATATCAAAATGAATCCACCACAGGTATACATGTGTTCCCCATCCTGAACCCTCCTCCCTCCTCCCTCCCCATACCATCCCTCTGGGTCGTCCCAGTGCACTAGCCCCAAGCATCCAGTATCGTGCATCGAACCTGGACTGGCATCTCGTTTCATACATGATATTTTACATGTTTCAATGCCATTCTCCCAAATCTTCCCACCCTCTTCCTCTCCCACAGAGTCCATAAGACTGTTCTATACATCACTGTCTCTTTTGCTGTCTCGTACACAGGGTTATTGTTACCATCTTTCTAAATTCCATATATATGCGTTAGTATACTGTATTGGTGTTTTTCCTTCTGGCTTACTTCACTCTGTATAATAGGTTCCAGTTTCATCCACCTCATTAGAACTGATTCAAATGTATTCTTTTTAATGGCTGAGTAATACTCTATTGTGTATATGTACCACAGCTTTCTTATCCATTCATCTGCTGATGGACATCTAGGTTGCTTCCATGTCCTGGCTATTATAAACAGTGCTGTGATGAACATTGGGGTACACGTGTCTCTTTCCCTTCTGGTTTCCTCAGTGTGTATGCCCAGCAGTGGGATTGCTGGATCATAAGGCAGTTCTATTTCCAGTTTTTTAAGGAATCTCCACACTGTTCTCCATAGTGGCTGTACTAGTTTGCATTCCCACCAACAGTGTAAGAGGGTTCCCTTTTCTCCACACCCTCTCCAGCATTTATTATTTGTAGACTTTTCGATCGCAGCCATTCTGACTGGCGTGAAATGGTACCTCATAGTGGTTTTGATTTGCATTTCTCTGATAATGAGTGATGTTGAGCATCTTTTCATGTGTTTGTTAGCCATCTGTATGTCTTCTTTGGAGAAATGTCTATTTAGTTCTTTGGCCCATTTTTTGATTGGGTCATTTATTTTTCTGGAGTTGAGCTGTAGGAGTTGCTTGTATATTTTTGAGATTAGTTGTTTGTCAGTTGCTTCATTTGCTATTATTTTCTCCCATTCTGAAGGCTGTCTTTTCACCTTGCTTATAGTTTCCTTTGATGTGCAGAAGCTTTTAAGGTTAATTAGGTCCCATTTGTTTATTTTTGCTTTTATTTCCAATATTCTGGGAGGTGGGTCATAGAGGATCCTGCTGTGATGTATGTCGGAGAGTGTTTTGCCTATGTTCTCCTCTAGGAGTTTTATAGTTTCTGGTCTTATGTTTAGATCTTTAATCCATTTTGAGTTTATTTTTGTGTATGGTGTTAGAAAGTGTTCTAGTTTCATTCTTTTACAAGTGGTTGACCAGATTTCCCAGCACCACTTGTTAAAGAGATTGTCTTTAATCCATTGTATATTCTTGCCTCCTTTGTCAAAGATAAGGTGTCCATATGTGCGTGGATTTATCTCTGGGCTTTCTATTTTGTTCCATTGATCTATATTTCTGTCTTTGTGCCAGTACCATACTGTCTTGATAACTGTGGCTTTGTAGTAGAGCCTGAAGTCAGGTAGGTTGATTCCTCCAGTTCCATTCTTCTTTCTCAGGATCGCTTTGGCTTTCGAGGTTTTTTGTATTTCCATACAAATTGTGAAATTATTTGTTCTAGCTCTGTGAAGAATACTGTTGGTAGCTTGATAGGGATTGCATTGAATCTATAAATTGCTTTGGGTAGTATACTCATTTTCACTATATTGATTCTTCCAATCCATGAACATGGTATATTTCTCCATCTATTAGTGTCCTCTTTGATTTCTTTCACCAGTGTTTTATAGTTTTCTATATATAGGTCTTTAGTTTCTTTAGGTAGATATATTCCTAAGTATTTTATTCTTTCCGTTGCAATGGTGAATGGAATTGTTTCCTTAATTTCTCTTTCTGTTTTCTCATTATTAGTGTATAGGAATGCAAGGGATTTCTGTGTGTTGATTTTATATCCTGCAACTTTACTATAGTCATTGATTAGTTCTAGTAATTTTCTGGTGGAGTCTTTAGGGTTTTCTATGTAGAGGATCATGTCATCTGCAAATAGTGAGAGTTTTACTTCTTCTTTTCCAATTTGGATTCCTTTTATTTCTTTTTCTGCTCTGATTGCTGTGGCCAAAACTTCCAAAACTATGTTGAATAGTAATGGTGAAAGTGGGCACCCTTGTCTTGTTCCTGACTTTAGAGGAAATGCTTTCAATTTTTCACCATTGAGGATAATGTTTGCTGTGGGTTTGTCATATATAGCTTTTATTATGTTGAGGTATGTTCCTTCTATTCCTGCTTTCTGGAGAGTTTTTATCATAAATGGGTGTTGAATTTTGTCAAAGGCTTTCTCTGCATCTATTGAGATAATCATATGGTTTTTATTTTTCAATTTGTTAATGTGATGTATTACATTGATTGATTTGCGGATATTGAAAAATCCTTGCATCCCTAGGATAAAGCCCACTTGGTCATGGTGTATGATCTTTTTAATGTGTTGTTGGATTCTGATTGCTAGAATTTTGTTAAGGATTTTTGCATCTATGTTCATCAGTGATATTGGCCTGTAGTTTTCTTTTTTGTGTGGGATCTTTGTCAGGTTTTGGTATTAGGGTGATGGTGGCCTCATAGAATGAGTTTGGAAGTTTACCTTCCTCTGAAATTTTCTGGAAGAGTTTGAGCAGGATAGGTGTTAGCTCTTCTCTAAATTTTTGGTAGAATTCAGCTGTGAAGCCATCTGGACCTGGGCTTTTGTTTGCTGGAAGATTTTTGATTACAGTTTCAATTTCCGTGCTTGTGATGGGTCTGTTAAGATTTTCTATTTCTTCCTGGTCCAGTTTTGGAAAGTTGTACTTTTCTAAGAATTTGTCCATTTCTTCCACGTTGTCCATTTTATTGGCATATAATTGTTGATAGTAGTCTCTTATGATCCTTTGTATTTCTGTGTTGTCTGTTGTGATCTCTCCATTTTCATTTCTAATTTTATTGATTTGATTTTTCTCCCTTTGTTTCTTGATGAGTCTGGCTAATGGTTTGTCAATTTTATTTATCCTTTCAAAGAACCAGCTTTTGGTTTTGTTGATTTTTGCTATGGTCTCTTTTGTTTCTTTTGCATTTATTTCTGCTCTAATTTTTAAGATTTCTTTCCTTCTACTACCCTGCATCCAAGCAGCCACTGCCATTTGGCTGCTCAGCCACTGAGAGGGCAGGAGACGGGCGTGTCCAGCTCAGCCCTTCACCCTGCTCATCCCGAGCAGCGCGGAAAGGCAGAAGCAGGCCAGTCTGCAGGGTCTGAGCCTCCAAGGCTCCAAAAGGCACCCTCCAGCCCCTGCCTCAAATGAAGGTTGGCCTCCTGTGCTTTTATGGGTTAACTGTGGTTTTGGGGAATCAATCTGTTCATATTACTAATACCAAAAAACACTTTGAAAGTCATTATGGTACAGCAGAAAGAGCTTTCTATTCCCACGCCACCCTCCCCACACTATTTTATTTTTTTTAAGTCAAACTAAGTGTGAAGTGAAAGTCACTCAGTCATATCTGACCCCATGGTGGATACAGTCCATGGAATTCTCCAGGCCAGATTACTGGAGTGGGTAGCCATTCCCTTCTCCAGGGGATCTTCCCAACCAAGGGATTTCAAATCCTGGCTCTGTCCCTTACCAGCTGTGTTGAACTTGTACAAATCACGTCAATTCTGGAGGCTTCTGTTTGCTCATCTCTGGGGCAAGGTCAGAGTGATATCATTGGTTTACTAGGAATCTCAGTTCATTGGGGACATAAACATGAAACGGTTTATTTTTCCTGAAATTGATTCCAAACTCTCCACGCCACCCCCAACCCCCATGCCCCGCCGACATTTCTCGCTGGGTAGCAGCTCCTCTGAATGACGAGTCAGCCCAATTCCATGTATTTCAGTCGCTTTTTATTATTAAGGGGTTATATTCAGTCCTTAAGATTCTGCTTTGTTTGTTTTAAAATTTCAGTCTTCTATCCATTTCAAATACTTTCTCTTCCCTCTTAAAATTGCCAGACGAAATGCAGAATGCCCGTGAAATTAAGAGTTTTAGATAAATAAGTTTTTAATATACGTACTTTTCATTTTGCTTGTTAAATCGGGGAACCCTCCCTCAAGCACAGGCTTTAGGGAGGTGGTTCCCAACTCAGGCCATTCATTAAAAATTTCAATGCCTGTGTTCCATTCCAGATCAGTTAAGTTGGCATATCTGGGCATACCAAGAGGTGTTTTTTTTTTTTTTTTTAAGTTTCCCCAGCGTTGAGACTATTCCACGGTTTTGCAGGGTGGTCTGGCTTCCTCTGGCTCTACAAACATCTCCCACTTCCCAGCATGCTTTGCTTTGGTTTTTGGGTGTAGAGAAAGCTGAGGTCAGTCTCATTTTATTAGACTACTGATTGTAAACTAGTAACCCTCTCCACTGGTCACCACAGTACTTCCATTTGACACCAACAGGCTATTTGTTCCCAGTGTGTGGCGGCAGTCCAAATATGGGCTCTCCTGTGAAGCGCATTTTGTCAGTTCTCTGGAGGGCCTGTGAGTGTGTGTGTGTGTGTGAAGGGTCTTCCTTCTGTGTGCCCCCTGGTGTAGTGGTGGAGGTGGTTTAGTGTCTAAGTCATGCCGACTCTTCTGGGAGCCCGTGGGCTGTAGCCCACCAGGCTCCTCTCTCCATGGGATTTCCTAGGCAAGAATACTGGAGTGGGTTGCCATTTCCTTTTCTGCTCCCTGGTGTAGAGATTTGCCTCCCCAAATCAGCTGTCTGCCGGAAGTAACTTCCACCCCCAACAATTTCTTGCTGCTTGCTGCCCAGCACCATGTTACACTCATAATAACTCAGGCTTTTTGAGGTTTTCTATGTGCCCAGCCCTGTGCTCAGCTATTGCAAACGTTATCTTGCTTTAATCCTAGAAACAGGGTGGATTCCCCACTTTTCAGATAAGTAAATATTAACTAGGAGACTTTAAGTAATTTGCTGAAGGTCATACAGCTAATAAAAATCAGAGCTCAAACTTGGCTCCAATATCTTGCCTTTACCACTATAATTTATAAATACTCCTAATGTAATGCGATTTATTAAACTTATCTTGCTGTCTACTACACAGCAGGCACTTAGTAGATATTAGTTCTCTTCCTAGATAACCTCATACTCGAAATCTATCATCATTGAGTACAATTTTATACCTTTCAGTCCAAGTTCCTTGGAAACAATTTAAAGCTTTGTTTCATCATCCCTATATAGTAATCTATTAACCAATTTACTCTTTTAAAACATGTAGTATATGTCAGGTTCTGTGCTAGCACCAAGATAGAGAGTAAGAAAACTTTAGCATTCATTTCTTGTGGCTGCTGCTACAAATTACCACAAACTTGGTCACTTAACAGAAATTTATTCTCTCACAGTTCTGGAAGCTGGGAGACTGAAATCAAGGTGTCAGCAGGACCACATTCCCTCTGAAGATTCTAGGGGACCATCTCCTTGTCTATTGCAGTTTATGGTGAATCAAGGTATTCCTTGGATTGTGGCGGCATCACCCAATCTCTGCCTTGGTCTTCACATGACCTTCTCCCTGTGTTTATGTCCATACTTATCATTGATTCTAGGACCTACCCGTACAATCCAGGATGAATTCACATACCCTAATGGCAGAAAGTGAAGAGGAATTAAAGTCCCTCTTAATGAAGATGAAAGAGGACAGTAAAAAAAAATGGTTTAAAACTCAATGTTCAAAAACTAAGATTCATGGCATCTGGTTCCATCCCCTACTGGCAAATAGATGGGGAAAAAATGGAAACAGTAGCAGATTTTATTTTCTTGAGCTCCAAAATCACTGCAGATGGTGACTGCAGCCATGAAATTAAAAGACTCTTGCTCCTTAGAAGGAAAGCTATGACAAATCTAGATAGCATATTAAAAAGCAGAGACATCACTTTGCCAACAAATGTCCATATAGTCAAAGCTATGGTTTTTCCAGTAGTCATGTACTGATGTGAGAGTTGGGCCATAAAGAAGGCTGAGTGCCAAATAATTGATGCTTTTGAACTGTGGTGTTGGAGAAGACTCTTGACAGTCCCTTGGACTGCAAGGAGATCCAACCAGTCCATCCTAAAGGAAATCAGTCCTGAATATTCACTGGAAGGACTGATGCTGAAGCTGAAGCTCCAATACTTTGACCACCTGATGACAAGAGCAGACTCCTTGGAAAAGTCCCTGATGCTGAGAAAGATTGAGGGCAGGAAGAGAAGGGGGATGACAGAGGGTGAGATGGTTGGATGGCATCACCAACTCAATGGACATGAGTTCGAGCAAGCTCCGGGAGATGGTGAAGGACAGGGAAACCTGTTGTGCTGCAGTTCATGGGGTTGCAAAGAGTCAGACAAGATTTAGTGACTGACCAACAATGACTCATCTCAAGGTCCTTAATTTCATTACATCTGCAAAGACTCTTTTTACAAAAAAGGTCACATTCACAGCTTCCATGAGTTAGGATATAGCCATATTTTTTGGGGGTAGAGGGTACTATTTAACAATACAAAATTATAATGGAGCTTCCCAAGTGGCGCTAGTGATAAAGAACCTGCCTGCCAATGGAGGAGACTTAAGAGATGTGGGTTTGATCCCTGGTTCGGGACGATCCCCTGAGTGGGGCATGGCAATCCACTCCAGTATTCTTGCCTGGAGACTCCCACAGACAGAGGAGCTTGAAGGGCTAAGTCCATTGGGTTGCAAAGAGTTGGACATGACTAAAGTGACTTAGCACACACAGCACAAAATTATAATGTGGTGTGTTGGAAAGAACTTGAGTTTGGTCTTTGGAGTGAAAAAATACATATATCAAATTCCACCCAAGGCATTAACTCAGGAAAATTATTCATATTTTCTAACATGCCAGTTCAGGTCTTCTGAGAAACAGTTGGAATTAGATGTGCAAGGGGTTTATTGGAGGACATCCTTGTGGGATTCCTCAGGGATCCTTACTTGTAGTTTCACCAGATGGACTGTTCTGCATGATTATATCTAGCTGCAAGGGAGTCTAGGAAGAATATATTAACTTCCCCATCTTTATTGTACAGATAGGCAAGAGGGAGAGGGGATTTTGAGTATCTGATACATAATGTCTAGATAACACAATGCCTGGACCATACAATATCGGTGTCCACAGTGCCTGTGGCATGGCATTTGGAAGCTTCAGTTCCTATCATAGAAGCAAAGTGCCTAAATTGGCCGAAATCTTTGTTTGAGGAGGAGGGAAGGGTCATCATGGTGATGTTTGGAAGTGTACTGCTTTGTCAGATGAACAAGGACATTTCAGGCAGAAGATGTGCATATGCGAAGATGCAGATCTGTGGGTCAGAAAGGCCTGCTGAAGAAATGGTCAGCAGTTTGGAGAAGTTAGACCATAGATAATGAAGTAGAGAGTGTTGAAACCTGATGAAAAGCACATCTCACATCAAGAAATTTGGATTTTATCCTGTAATATAGGATCTCCAGCATTTTGATTGTGTCATTAAAAATCTTTTTGGCGTGTACACACCTTGTGTACATTTATTTATTTACCTGTAATTGCTATATTGGAGAAGGCAATGGCACCCCACTCCAATACTCTTGCCTGGAAAATCCCATGGACAGAGGAGCCTGGTGGGCTGCAGTCCTTGGGGTAGCTAAGAGTAGGACATGACTGAGTGACTTCACTTTCACTTTTCATTTTCATGCATTGGAGAAGGAAATGGCAACCCACTCCAGTGTTCTTGCCTGGAAAATCCCAGGGACAAGGGAGCCTGGTGGGCTGCCATCTGTGGGGTCGCACAGAGTTGGACATGACTGAAGTGACTTAGCAGACTTAACAGTAATTGCTATATACCTATACTATGCTAATATGCTGGGTGGGATATAACTGTATACTAGCGTATAATCTCCCTGAGGGTGGGGATTTATTTTATTCACCACCTATCCCCAGAGCCTAGATGGCCCCTGGCATGGAAAGATACCTAATCAATACTTGTTAATAATGGAATGAAAATGTAAAAGAACTGTAATTCTAGATTTCTTCTTACACCCCATGGATCATCTTGCTACACTTGGCATGCATGCAATCCTCCCCTGGATTTCACCAGCGTGGGTAATAAGAGTTTCTGAAGGGTTTGAAACATCTTATCATGTTATCATGACAAGATCTCAGAAATACCATTCTGAGTGTATGGAAGAGACAGAGAGAAAGTTAGCAGGTGAACTAGAACAGTAGTTCTTGAGCTTGTAGGAGTTCATGGGCCAAAATAAAATTTACTGTCTTAACCATTTTTAAGTTTAGAGTTCTGTGGCCTTAAGTATATTCACATTGTTCTGTGACAGCACCACCACCCATCTCCAGAACTTTGTCATCTTCCCCAACTGAAAATCTATGCTTTAAACACTGACTCTTCATTCTCCCAACCCTTTAGCTCCTGGTGACAACCCCTCTATTTTCTGTCTCTATGTCTGACTCTCCTAAGTACCTCATCCAAATGGAATCATATAACATTTGTCCTGTAGAGACTGGTTTACTTCATTCAGCACATAATGTCCTCAAAGTTCATCTATATTGTAGATCAGAATTTTCACCTTTTGTAAGGCCGAATAATATTCCATTTGGGCATACTCCACATTTTATTTATCCATTTTTCTGCCAATGGACAGGTCTTTCCCACTTTTGACTATTGTTAATAATGCTGCTATGAACATGAATTTACCAATGTCTGCTTGAATCCTTGCATTCAGTTCTTTGAGGTATATGCTTAGAAGTGCAATTGCTGGATCCTATGATAATCATGCGTTTAATTTGTTGAGGAACTGCTCTCCACAGTGGCTGCACAGTCTCACATTCCTACCAGCAGTGCACAAGGATACTTTCCTCATACCAGCACTTGATATTTTCTGTTTTTTTTTTTCTTTCTATATAATTGCCATTTGAATGAGTATGAAGTGATATCTCATTGTGGTTTTAATTTGAATTTCTCTCATGATTAGTGATGCTGAGAATCTTCTTATGCATTTATTGGCCACTTGTACATTTTCTTTAGAAAACTGTCTGTTCAAGTCCTTGCCCATTTTTTAATCTACTTGTTTTGTTGTTGGATTGCAAGATTTCTTTATATATTCTGTATCTTGATCTCTTATCAGGTTGATAATTTGCAAATTTTTTTTTCCATTCCATGGATTATCTTTTACTCTGCTGATATTGTTTTTTGATGCAAAAAAGTTTTATATTATGATGAAGTCCAATTTTTAATTGCTTTTTCCCCTTGTTGCCTAGGTGCTTAGCATCATGCCCAAGAAATCATCACTAAATCTAATGTCATGAAACCCAAATCCCTATGTTTTCTTCAAAGAATTTTCTAGCTTTAGTTCTTATACTTAGGACCTTGATCCATTTTGAATTAATTTTTATATATGTTGTAAGATAAGAGCCCAACTTAATATTTTAAGAGTGGGCTATCCAGTTTTGAGTACTTTATTTTAAATAAATTTAGATATATGGAGAAATTCACTGCAATGTCTTTAATTTTCCTTTTCCCTGAAGATAAGTGCAAACTTCATCAGAGTCTGTGGGATGACATTTGGAAACCATAGTCTAAAGGAGAGACAGTGATGGCCTGAACCGGAGCTGCAGAGTGGTGTTGATGGAGGGGCCCAGTGTGGGAGATGTAGAATCAACAGAGTATCATGCTCTTTGTTGATAATGTTTGGGCATTTTTCAAACATCCTAATTTCCAAGTATAAACTTCAATATATTTGTGGAAACAAGGTATAGTTGTTCAAATTCCAGCTCTGCCCTTACTATATGGCTTCTCATCCATAAAATGACATTAACAGTAATACCTCTTTATAAAATTGGCAGGAGGATTAAGTCACTGAATATTTGTAAAACCCTTAGAAGAGTGCCTGACACATGGTAAGTGCTGCTTAAATAAAAAACTACAAACTAGAAGTTTCTGGGGTCCCTGATGGACCACTAAAATTTATCCCCTTTCCAGACACACATCTGCCTCCTTCCTCTCCTGACCCATGGCAGAGTCTGCTGGGAAGGCAGTCAGTTCACTCTCCCTAACTTCTACAACATAGACTCATCTCTGGGGACCAAGAATAAATAGTTGGCCTGTTATTGATTAGACCTTGAGGTCACTCTTTCCAGTGACTATTGATCTATTTAGAACACTATGCAGTCACTGATTTACAGAACAGCCTCCTGAGCACGCAGAGGAAGACACCCCACCTAGAATGGCAAAGTTAATGGAACATTGCTCTGGCTGGGCAGAATCCTTCAGGTGATGCCAGCATTTAAAATCAAAGAAGGATCTATCTTAAATACTTGGTCATTGTCTTTTTCTTAATCATGCACTCAGACAACGATTCAATGTATCGTGTTGTTTATTACATTGTAATTTATAGCAATGAAAAATTGGAAATGGCTTATATGTCCAACACCAGGGGACCGGTAAATAAATTAAAGGCACCCACGTGACAAATCTCAACAGATAAGATCCACGTTCCCACCAGTAGGATCCCTGGGCCACCCTGGATTCTGTACACACTGCATCCTGGTTATCAAACTCTCCTTCAGTTTTGTGTGATCACCTTGTTTCTATCCAGTAATTTCCCCCCTTTGCTTAAGAAAGAAGAGCTAGTTTCTGTTGCCTGTAAATAAAAGAACTTTAATTAATACCATACCCTAATTGCTTTAGGGACATACATCTTATATCCTCAAGTGAACCTTAGCTCTTCGATGCTAAGGACTCTCTTAGTTTTCTCTGTACCTCTCAGAGTTCTAGGAATAACAGGAACGCAAACACTGTGGATTTCCCTCAAGTAGGTGGGAGGCCTGAGGGGGAACCTAACAAAGCACTCCTGGATGGTTGGCTCGGTCACTGGGAGGCTTAAGGTGTGGGGAAGATGACAGGAAATAAGGGCCACCTCCCGTCTAATCAGTATCGGACGAGGGCGTTTCAAAAACAGAGCTAGCTTTTAAGAGGAGAAAAAGTCTGTTATATAAAAACATTCTCTTCATTGCTAGTCTTTAACCCGAAGGCCCAGCTCACAGAGTAGGTGATCAGATCCTCGGGCCCTGAGCTGAATCCCACGCCATCTAATTAGAAAGGGTCCTGGGGACATTTCAAGGGGCCTTTCTGAAGTCAGGCTTATACCTGCTTCCAAACTGAACCCTCCCAATCAGGTTTTCCTTTTGTTTTGTTTTTTTTTTTTTAATTTTTTGATGTGGACCATTTTCAAATACTTTACTGAATTTGTTACGATACTGTTTCTGTTTTATGTTTTGTTTTTTTGGCCTTGAGGCATGTAGGCTCTTAGCTCCCCAACCAGGGATCCCTAACCACAGCCCCTGCATTGGAAGGCGAAGTCTTAACCATTGGACCACCAGGGAAGTCCCTTTTATCTTTCTTTTTTTGGAAGAAAACAATTTCATAGATGATGTCTAACTGTGCAATGAAGTTTTTGTACAGTATCTATCCCTCCTCAAAAGAAGTACGTTTATTTTTTTTTTATTATTTTTTCCAAAGCCTTACATTTTTATTTTACCCTCCACCACGTTTTATGTTTTCAATATTGTATTTTACATCTTTTAAAGTTTATGTATCCCTTAGTTAATTATTACGGTTTTAATTAATTTTATTGTTTTGTCTTTTAATCTTCATACTAGCTTTAAAAGTGATTAATTTGCTACCTTTACCTTATAATTACCTTTGCCAGTAAGATTTGGGGTAAGTCTCATAGCCGCTAGCCTGAGCTAGGCAGCCTGCCCCTCCTGTGTGCCTGTCTCTGTCTCTTTCGGTCCCTGATTTCTTCTTGGGTCTCAACTCTGCTCCCTTCGGCAGGAATGACAGTGCTCAAATTCCTTCCTGGCAGCACCAGCCTAACACTCACCTGTTCTGCTTAGATGCATATCCCCCAGAAAGCCTTCTCGGATCCCACTCCAACCCCCACCTGCCTTCTCCCCTCCCCCATCTCTAAGCCCACCTCCCCCGCCCCCGACCCCCCCACCGCCACCCCGGATAACACACTGCCCCTGTTCACACTCTTTCCAGCACTTTCACACTGAAGAGCAGCAGTCTGCTTGTCTGTCTCCCTGCTAAACTGCATGAAAACTGTATGAGGCCAGGGACTGGGTCTTACCCCCACTGCAGTCTCCGCATTGGCTCTTGGTATAGACGTCACTCATCCACTCAGCGATGAATACTACATCCTGTGTGCCAAGCACTGGGAGCAAATGATGAACTGAAACACAATGCCTGTGCTTACAGAACTGCCCTTCTAGCTCAGAAGACAGAGGTGAATCAAAGAGACACAAGTAAATACTATGAAACATCTCTGAGGTGCTAAGCTCTGTGCTAGATACCAGGACACAACTCTACACTGTGATCAGAGTGGAAAAATACATTTGTGATACAACGGAGAAATGCACAGGGCCATGAGGCTCATGACAGGGGACTTTACCTTGTTGAGGTGGGTGGTCAGGGAGGGATCTCCTGAGGAAATGACCCTCTTAACTTCTTAGGCCTGTGCTTGGGACACAGTAAGAGGGATGTGTGTGTGTCTAGATCTACATGTCCATCTAGATATAAAACTAGAGCTAGAACTGGAGATGATAGAGAGATATCCCGGGTGAGCAGCAGGTAGCTAGGCAAAGAGGAAGGCGCCTTCGTGGAGCGTGAACAGCAGGTTCAAAGGCTCCGAGGCGGAAGGGATTGTGGGGTGTCCAAGGCCCTGGCCGGCATGTAGCCCACAACACAGACATGGAAGCAGATGGGCTGCAGAGACCGGAAGTCAGTACGTCTGCACCGGACGGCTCTGCAGGCGCAGCGCATCTGCTGCTGGAACTCGGCCTCCACGTCCACCGGCCACACTGGCTGGGGCGGTTCCTCTTTCAGGTGTACACCTGCCTGCTCTCAGCCTTTGCTTCCCCTTCCCGCTTGCTGATTAGCTGTTGATTTATTCCAGTTGGTTCGTGGATGTGGCCTCTCAGGGTTCAGGCCCACCTGTATGGTCTCATTGGTGCTTCCTATGCACACAGCTCTCTCCTCACACCCTGCTCTCTACTGCCTCCTGAGTCCCCTTGTCACACAATCTGCTATGCAGAGTGACATCAGGGAGCCAGACTCTGTTATAAAGGTACTGTGAAAAGGCATGCAGGTGGCTTAAGCCACACTCCTTAAACAGCAAAAAAAAAAAAAAAAAAAGATTCAGCAAAAAACAGCTGAATCATTTTCTAATTTTGCTCTTAAAATTTTCTGTCCTACCTTATGTAAAGCTGAAGAAATCTTTAAGATGATAACTTGAATTTCCTTTAAGGAGTTAATGTAAGGCTTCTAAACCTATCTGTGCTGTTGAAACAAACCAGGGAGATTCCCTTTAGTTTGTTTTTCTCTTTTTACATGTGTCTTTGACAGATCAAATAATATCCGATGTTGGAGCATGCTAAGTTGCTTCAGTTGTGTCCGACTCTTTGTGACTTGATGTACATAGCCCGCCAGGCTCCTCTGTCCATGGGGATTCTCCAGGCAAGAATACTGGAGTGGGTTGCCGTGCCCTCCTCCAGGGGATCTTCCCAACCCAAAGGTGGAATCCATGTCTCTTATGTCTCCTGCATTGGCCGGCAGATTCTTTCCCGCTGCTACTGCTGCTAAGTTGCTTCAGTCGTGTCCGACTCTGTGCGACCCCATAGACAGCAGCCCACCAGGCTCCCCCATTCCTGGGATTCTCCAGGCAAGAACACTGGAGTGGGTTGCCATTTCCTTCTCCAATACATGAAAGTGAAAAGTAAAAGTGAAGTTGCTCAGTCGCATCTGACTCTTTGAGACCCCATGGACTGCTAGCGCCACCTAATTGGCTCTAATTACTTTTTGCTTTTCCTTTGCAACTCATGGGCTCCTGGGACAATTCATTAAGATTTTGTGTATGACCCCACTCCCCACCCACCACTTCCTGAGTAGGAAGCTCAGGAAGAGACAGCACAAGAGAGGAAAGACAACAAAATCAAAGAGTGAGAGACCTCCATGACAGAAGTTGTTCATCAAAGGAAACTGGACAGTGAGAAAAGCACCTGGGCCACTCGCCTTGGGGTGTCGGAAGGCTTACTTCCACTATAGGGCCCCCCCGGGGAGAGTGATCAAGTGACGGCTGGGCAAAGATGAGATGGCTTCAATCTAGGATGCGTCTGCAAGCAGAGAGAGGGAACTCATGGCCATCTTCAATCGAGGAATGAAGACATGGAATGCTGACAGAGACAATGGAACTTCTCCAAGCCAGAGACATCACTAAGCAGTTGGCCACCTAAGGATTTCTTGTGAGGTATCTTGGATCTTTAAGAAGATATTTTGTAATTAGAGGCCAGGCTAAAACGACACCACTGAATAGACTGGTATCTTCATTTTTCTTGTAGATGTATTTTTCTGTCATAAAAAGTGGCATATACAGAGGAAAAGCATAGACACAAACAATGTGACTCCATCACGCATAGCCTGTGGATATTTCCCTAAAGTCTGTGTTAATCTGTGCATGTAAAAGTACCCTCAAACTTTCCCCCAAATTAGGAAATCTCACGGCATATTCTATGTTCTAACTTGCTTTTCCTTGCTTAAAAATGTATAACGATGTTGTTCCATATCAATATATATATAGATTTGTATGACTTTTTATGATAAAATAGTACTCAATTATATAAATTTTGAGCAATTTCATTCCCTCCAGCTTATAAATTTGTCTTCTCGCATTTTTTAATCATTATAAACAATGTTACAATGAAGTCTTTGCCAGTGAAACCCAGTACATAGCCATGATGATTATCTCAGGGTAAATTCCTGCAAGTAGAATTGCTGGAACAAATGGCATATTTTTAAAGACTTTGAATAGGATTACAGAGTACCCTTATAAAGATCATGCCAATTTATATTCCTGGGTCCTACTGGCAATGTAAAAGCATTCCCATTTTCTCCCATTCTCAGTAAAGTGTATCTTACAAGATGTTAATTCAGGAGAATGCTGGCAATACTAATTAGGCAGACTTGAAGAGGAGTAAGCATCAAAACTTTGTCATCCCAGTCTCCTTCCATCGTGAGCTTCCTCACACTCCTCTATTTTGTCTCCTTGTTTTCTCCTTGGCATGATTTGGGTACCCATCTCTCTCCTGCATTAAGTCTTAACAGGTTTGAAGGTACGGAACATGTCTGATTCAATTTATATTTTTCTGTACTCTTAGGGCCTAGCACAGAGTTTTGTTGGTAATAGATTTGCTAAATATTTGTTTAATAAGGTAGGTTAATTGAATTAAAATGTATGATTTCGATCCAAAATAGCTCAAGAGACAAAGTGACACAGTTAGAAAAATAGCATTCAGTAAAATCTTGAAAAGATTGAAGATGAGTGTTTTATCTTGACATCCGAAAGCTGCTCAGCAAGAATCTGTACTCTTGGCTTCCTAAAAGAATCCTTGCCAATGTCGCCCACAGTCAACAGGCTCATTTAGTTATTCATTCATTTATTCAGACAGTTACTAGGGACCTGCCAAGCACCCAGCACATCAGTGAAATGAACCCAGTGGCTGCACTCAGGGATTTTGCTGTGGAGCTGGAGAGCTGAAACATACACATTGATTCCACGAGAGATGCTGAGTACCCATGATGTGCCAGGCCCCAGGGATACAGAAATAAATAATATCTCAACCATGACCTCTAAGAGCTTATGATCCCGCGGAGCAGAGAAACTGGAGAGAAATAATTTCAGCATGGTGTGATGAGGGCTCTGCATGTCGTAGCACTGCACCAGCGTGTGGAAGGAAAAGAATGAGCTTCAGGATCAGGCAGACCTACATTTGAATGTATAATCTGCTTTCCAGTTCTGGGACCGCGGGCAAGCCACTTCCAGCTTCAGTTTCCTTATACCAGGTTTTCTAGGAAATAATCTATGTGAAAGGCCTTCAGTATGTGTAGGTGGTCAGTGATTGTGGTTAGCAGGAAGAGGGCAGGGATTCACAGAGGAGCAGGTGCTAGGATTGGACCAGGGGGGGAAAAAGGGACATTACTGGGCGCAAAACGTGGAGAAGAACCTTTCAAGGAAAGGGAACAGCATGTGCAAAGTGGTAGCATAAAAACCACTTGTCCCTTTGGAAAATCACGGTTGTTAAGTGATGTTGTACCAAACAATACAGAACAGGGAAGGGTGGGGAGTAAGGAGCAGTCACTGAGCGAAAGACAGATCACCGCATGGCTCCGTATGTCATAGTGAGAAGCATGGATGGTATCGTCTATGGTCGATATGTCCAGTACAGCAGCCACTAGCCCCGTGTGACCGTGTAACTGTACGTGAATGACAGACATCGGAAGCAGACTTACAGTTACCAGAGGGAAAAGTGGGGGGAAGGATAAATTAGCAGTTTGGGATTAGCAGATACAAACTACTACATATAAAATAGATAACCAACAAGGCCATACTATATACCGTTCAGTCGTGTCCGACTCTTTGCAACCCCATGGACTGTAGCCTACCAGGCTCCTCTGTCTATGGGATTTTCCAGGCAATAGTACTGGAGTGGGTTGCCATTTCCTTCTCCAGGAGATCTTCCCGACCCAGGGATCGAACCCGGGTCTCCTGCATTGTAGACAGATGCTTTACTGTCTGAGCCACCAGGGAAGTCTACCATATACCACAGGGAACTATACTAAATAACTTGTAGAGCCTTATATGAAAGTATAGGTAGTACCTTATATGAAAAAGAATATAGTTTGTCCCAGAACACACACTGAAGCTCCCAGCTGGAGGTCTGAAACAAGCTAGGCAGCCACCACAAATGGGCTGGTGTTGGCAGACAAGATCACAACGGCCCTGCAATAGCACGCGGGAAAAATAACAGTCTGGAAGAACATACGATCCACCCTGTGCAAGGACTCAAGATCCCAGAAGTTCTGTTCCTGAAAGTGTTTTCTGCACAGAATGGGCAAATTGCAATCACTGTTGATGAATAATTGAAGAAATAAAGCTTTTGACAGAGGGTGAGATGGTTGGATGGCATCACCAACTCGGTGGACGTGAGTCTGAGCAAACTCTGGGAGATGGTGAAGGACAGGGAAGCCTGGGATGCTGCAGTCCATGGGGTCACAAAGAGTCAGACATGACTGAGCGTCTGAACAATAACAAAGCTTTTGACATTCAGAGTTTTTACAGAAGTGCCAATATCTGAGATGCAGAATTTTATATCTTTGGCTTCTTTAAAGTTAGCAATACAGACAAAATAGAACTCTATATTTTTTTTGGTCTGTATTTTGTCAGGCAATATAGACAAAAAACAAAAAAGAACTCTAATCTTCCAATTTAAAAGATTTCACATTGGGCTTCCCTGGTGGCTCAGTGATTAAAAAAAGATTTGTCTGCCAATGCAGGAGACATGGGTTTGATCCCTGATCCTGAAAGATCCCACATGCTGCGGAGCAACTGAGCCCATGGGCCGCAACTACTGAACCTATGCTCTAGTGCCCAGGAGCCTCAACCACTGAGCCCATGTGCCACGACTACTGAGGCCCACGTGCCCTAGAGCCCATGCCCCACAACCAGAGAAGCCCCCGCAGTAAGCCTGGGCACCACAGCTAGAGAGTGGCCCTGCTCTGCAGCCAGAGAGAGCCCGCACAGCAGCAAAGACCTGGCATGGCAAAAAATAAATAAATAATTATTAAAAATATATATATATATTATATATGTGTGTGTAACTGAATTCCTTTGCTGCGTACCAGAAACTAATACAACACTGTAAATCAACTATACTTCAGTCAGACTGTGAATCAACTATTCAGTTCAGTTCAGTTCAGTTGCTCAGTTGTATCCGACTCTTTGTGACCCCATGGACTGCAGCATGCCTGGCCTCCGTGTCCATCACCAACTCCTGGAGCTTACTCAAACTCATGTCCATTGAGTCAGTGATGCCATCCAGCCATCTCATCCTCTGTTGTCCCCTTCTCCTCGCACCTTCAATCTTTCCCAGCATCAGGGTCTTTTCTAATGAGTGAGTTCTTTGCATCAGGTGGCCAAAGTATTGGGGTTTCAGCTTCAACATCAGTCCTTCCAATGAACACCCAGGATTGATCTCCTTTAGGATGGACTGGTTGGATCTCCTTGCAGTCTAAGCAACTCTCAAGAGTCTTCTCCAACACCACAGTTCAAAAGCATCAATTCTTTGGTGCTCAGCTTTCTTTATAGTCCAACTCTCACATCCATAAATTTAAAAAATGAACTGAAATACATAAATGTAACTGATTAAGAATGAAATAAAATGTAAAATTCAGTTCCTCAGTCACACAAGGCATCTTTCAATATTCACACATCATCCCAACATTCACATGAAGCTGGTGGCTACCACATTAGACAGTTCAGATAGAGAACATTTCCATCATCATAGACATTCATATTGGGCAGTGTTTCTCTAGAAGTCAGCAGACCAGAAGCGTTGGTCTCATCTGGGAGCTTGTTAGAAATGCAGACTCACAGATCCCCACACCAAGTGAAGTGGAATCTGCATTTAACAAGATGCACCCCATCCCCCACCCCACCCCAGGTGATTCATATTGCACATAGAAGTTTAAGACACACTGCTCTCTAGAACGCAGAGCCACTGAATGGGTTAGGGAGAGACAACATGGTCAAACTCACAATGTTTTCCTTTACACTTTCTATTCAACATTCCCCCATTTCCCCCACCCCCACCCCTCCAGCAACCACCATTCTACTCTCTGCATCTATGAGTAGAGACAGAATTGCCCTTCTGTGCCCATCACATAGCAGGTTCATCCATGGTGTAGCAAAGTCAGGATTTTCTTTTTTAAGGCTGAATATCATACATATCGCTCACATTTTCTTTATCCACTCACCCATGGAGGGACGCCTGAGTTGTTTCCATTCTTGGCTGTCGTGAACAGTGATACAGTGAACACGGAAGTGCAGGTGCCTCTTGGTGGTGGTTTAGTTGCTCAGCTGTGTCCAGCTTTTGCGACCCCATGGACTGTAGCCTGCCAGACTCCTCTGCTCATTGGATTCTCCAGGCAGGAGTACTGGAGTGGGTTGCCATTTCCTTCTCCAGCAGGTACCTCTTGGAGATATTCATTTTATTCCCTTTGGATATACAATACTCAGAAGGGAGTTGCTGGATCATACAGTAGCTATATTTTTAATTCTTTGAGGTACCTCCATTCCACTTTCCATAATGGTGAACCAATGTACATTCCCACACTCTGTACAGATGTTCTTGTTTCTCCACATCCTGTCCAGTATTTATCTTTGGTGTTTTGATAACAGCCGTCCTAACAGGTCTGTATGTCATTCTGGTCTGAATTTGCATTTCCTTGATAACTAGTGATATTGAGCATCTTTTCATATATCTGTTGGCCATTGGTATGTCACTCTGGAAAAATGTCTAGTTGGCTCCTTTGCTCATTTTTTTAATTGGGTTATGTGTTTTCTTGCTATCAGTTATTCCTTGTATATTTTGGATATTAACCTTTTATCAGATATATGGTTGGCAAATATTTTTCCTATTTCCATAGGTTGTCTCTTCGTTCTATTCATTGTTCCCTTTGCTATGCAGAAGCTTTCTGGCTTGATGAAATCCCACTTGTCTATTTTTGCTTTTGTTTTCTATGCTTTTGGGGTCGTCTAAAAAAAAAAATTATTGTCCAGACCAATGTTTCCCCTACGTTTTCTTCTAGCAGTTTTACAGTTTCAGGACTTAGGTTTTTAACTCATTCTTGAGTTGACTTTTGTATATGGAGAGATAAGAGAGTCCAATTTCATTTTTATACATATTGATATCTGGTTTCCCCAGGACCATTTACTGAAGAGACTGTCCTTTCCACATTGTGTATCCATGGCACCATCATTGAAGATTGTCTGGTCATTATATGGAGGGTTATTTCTAGGTTCTCTTTTTCTGTTCCATGGGTCTATATGTTTTTTTTTTTTAATGTCAGAAACCATACTGTTTTGATTACTGTAGGTTTGTAAAATAATGTTAAACCAGAAGGTGTGATGCCTCAGCTTTGTTCTTCCCTCTCAAAACTGCTTCAGCTATTCAGGGTCTTTTGTGATTCTCTGTGAATTTTATAATTTTTTTTTTTTCTATTTCTGTGAAAAATAACACTGGAGTTTTGATAGGAATTGCACTGAATCTGTAGATTACTTTGGGTAGTATGGGCAGTTTAACAGTATTAATTCTTCCAGTTCATTAACACAGAATATCTTTCCAATGATGTGTGTCTTCAGTTACTTTCATCAGTGTTTCCAAACCTCCATTTTAGAAGTTTATTCTTGAATGAGGATAATGAAAAGAAGGCAAGACCAGCGGAAGAGAGACTGGTTAGGAGACACTAGCAATAGAGCTGCTGTTGCTGCTTTCGAGTAAATTTTTAAAAGGCAATTTTTCTTCATCGAAGCAGCCTAGACAGGCCTGGGGAGCAGAGCACAGGCTACATTTCAGCCTTGCTTCGGCCCAGGCATCCTTGTGCAAAGAGCCAAGTGCATGACCACATGAGGAAGCGTCTTGGCAGTTGTCCAGGTGAGGGATGCGGGCAGCCTGAAGTGCATAGCTGTAGGATATTGATCAACAGCAACAAGCACCACTATAGGTAGCACTGCTCTGTAACGAGCCGTGTGTGTTTTACACATACAAAGCAAAGGCAGTGGCAGTTGTGAGAAAGGAAGAATCTGCACCACAAGGACCAGTAAGGAGGGCTGGCCTCTTCACATCATGTGCTAACGGGCAGTCCTGCCCTGTAGAGTACCTGTTTAATTTCACATCAGGAAAGTGATTAATTTCCTTAGACCAATGCCAGTATTTCATGTGTATAATACCCATAATTTGAGGTTTGAACACAATTGCAGTAAATTATACTAATCACAGAAAAACTTCATTAAACTAATATAGGTTTATTCAAAAGAGTGTCGTGTTAAGCAATCAGTATCCTCAAGTTGAAATGTGCCTGCTTGTTTTATAATAAAGGAGATTGTATAGTTCAAAACTTTGTTCATTGGAAGACTGGTTTTTCTAAAATAATTGGAGTTTTTAGAAAATGTTAACTCATTTGGAGAATGGTCACCTTTTATGTGGGACATAATGCTGAAAAAGATTAAAACAAACAAACCAACCAACCAACCTACAAGTAGCCTTAAGTGGGAAAAATCTTTAAAACTCAGTTCTCCCTAGTCTGAATACTTCTGGATTTCTCAGACAAGGCAAAGTTTTCTTTGTGCACTTTTCAGTGGCTTTATATAACATGAGTTGAGGCAGAAAAAAGGTTTATCATTTGCTACACAGTGTTGTACACACACACAAATATGCATAATTATATTGGTCAGAGTTCCTGCAGGCATTTGATTGGCATACTCAGCCAGGTTATCGGAGGATTGTTGAATAAAAGGATCATTCACAGCTGTGCAGGTGGGCTGAAGGGAATCAATGGGGACTGTAGCAGCATGCTGGGTCTAGCAACAGCTGAGAGCTGTTACCAACCTAGGCTGGAAGGGGGAAAGGGAGAAGGTATTTTTTGAAACTCTGCCAGTGAAGGCTGACTATAAGGAGCCCTGGCCTTTGATAGAAAGATACAACTAACTTACTCAACCTGGAAGGAAGGAAAATGTGGGAATAAATGTCCCAGCCTCACACATCTCTCTCCCTCCCTTCTCCAGGCACTTCCTGTTGGCCAAACCTAAGAGGAAGCCAAATGGTAAGAGAGTCTAATGCTGCAGTCCCTTCAGGAAAGCCTCCCCAAACAAACAGCAACGTGGAGAAGGGTGAAGAGTGAATACCTGGCACTCACTTCAAAAACACAGACACAGTTAAACACTTATTTTACATGTTCATAATACCTTATGGTTAGCAAGGAATTTCAAATATCCTTCAAATATGCACCTCAGAGCAAATACTCCATATATATTTATTAAGTCAATGAGATATATTATTTTCAATTGATCTAATTTTTTTCTTATTCCCAAAAATTAGGTTTCTTTACATATTTTTTATTATGGAAAAATATTCATAATTTACCATTTTAGCTATTTTAAGTGGCCTTATGTACATTCATGATGTTGTACAACCACCATTATTATCCAGTGCCCAAAGTTTTTCATTACCCCAAATGGAAACCCCACGCTACGAGTTTATTTTTAAAGTGACAGAGTTCTGTGTGAAAATTTGTGGAAGATAATTTGTATATAAGAGCTATTGAATGGTGTGACAATTTTCCTGTTAGGAAAGGATAAAGGATGAAAAAATAACCCAAGTTTCAATATGACTCTGTCTATAGATACATAGTGAAATACATGGAGTTTCTATGTTGGTACAGGTGTAATTGCAGTTTTGGCCCATGAATTTTAAATCATTATAACTCGACTCAAATATATCTTTATTAATCAAAATAGTAACCATTAGCAATAACACATTTTTGCCAATGAGAAATAAGTTTATCCCTGTAGCATGAAAATCCATCCTTTGGGATTCAACAACTCTTTGCATTTTCTGCCTTCTGCTGATTGTGGAAGCGTTTTCCCTACAGAAAGGTATCGAGATGCTTGAGGAAGCGGTAGTCGTTTGGTGAGAGGTCAGGTGAGTATGGCGGATGAGGCAAAACTTCGTAGCCTGATCTGTTCAACTTTCAAAGTGTTGGTTGTGTGATGTGCAGTAGGGTGTTGTCATGGAGAAGAATCGGGCCCTTTCTGTTGACGAATGCTGGCTGCAGGCATTGCAGTTTACGGGGCATCTCATTGACTTGCTGAGCATACTTTTCAGATGGAATAGTTTCACCGGAATTCAGATAGCTGTAGTCGATCAGACTGGAAGCAGACCAATGACCGCTGACCTTTTCTTGGTGCAAGATTGGCTTTGCGAAGTGCTTTGGAGCTTTTTCTCAGTCCAACAAACGAGCTGGTTGTTGCCGGTTGTTGTATAAAATCCACTTTTTGTTGCATATCACAACCCAATCGAGAAATGGTTCTTTGTTGTTGCACAGAATAAGAGAAAACGACTCGCCAAAATGATGTTTTTTTCTGATTTTGTCGGCTCATAAGGCACCCACTTATTGAGCTTTTTTCACCTTTCCAACTTGCTTCAAATGCTGAATGACCATAGAAAGATCAACGCCGAGTTCTTCGGTAATCTCTTGTGTCGTTGTAAGAGGATCTGTCTCGATGATCCTCTCAGTTGGTTGTTGTCAACTTCTGACGGCTGGCGACTGTGCTCCTTACCTTCAAGGCTCTCGTCTCCTTTGCAAAACTTCTTGACCCACCACTGCACAGTTTGTTCTTTAGCAGCTTCTGAGCCAAATGTGTTGTTGATGTTGCAAGTTGCCTCCACTGTTTCACAACCCCTTTTGAACTCAAATAAGAAAATCACTCAAATTTGCTTTTTGTCTAACATTTCCCTAGTCTAAAATAAGTACAAAATTAATAGCAAGTAATAAGTCATTAGCAAAAAAAAAAAGCGAGAAACACACATTAAAATAATGTATAACATAACCACATTTATTTAAAAAATGTATTCAATGTCAAAGGCAAATTAAAACAATGCAAAAACCGTGATTACTTTTGCACCAACCTAATACACAGAAATATTGGGCTTCTCTCATAGATGCAGGAGATCTGGGTTTGATTCCTGGGTCGGGAAGATCCCCTGGAGAAGGACATGGCAACCCACTCCAGTATTTTTGCCTGGAGAATCCATGGACAGAGGAACCTGGCAGGCTACAGTCCATGAAGTTGCAAGAGTCAGACACGACTGAGTGACTAAACCACCATTGATACACAAAATTGACACATCGACTGTAGTTAATTCAAATATAGGACCTGGATATTTAAGGAAATAACTTCCTGTTGACCACCTTTATGACCAAATTGGCCAGAAAGTCGATCATTGTGACTGTTCAGATGTTAATGCCTTCTGAGACCACTGCCTTCTTCCTTTTCCAATGAGGAAATAGCCATTTTTGATTCTCAAAACTTGCCAATGAGGCCAAAACAAATTCCCGAAGGAGTTTTGAGCAAGCGTAATTTCACAGTCAGAGTCTGATGCTGGGAGGGATTGGGGGCAGGAGGAGAAGGGGATGACAGAGGATGAGATGGCTGGATGGCATCACCGACTCGATGGACGTGAGTCTGAGTGAACTCCAGGAGTTGGTGATGGACAGGAAGACCTGGCGTGCTGCGATTCATGGGGTCGCAAAGAGTCGGATATGACTGAGTGACTGAACTGAACTGGACTGAGTTTCACAGTTACAGCTGGCCTGTTAGTGGCAGGTACTAGGTCCAGTCCTGCATCGGCCGTTGACTAGCTGCACATTGCAGAGCTCGCCCACCTTGCCTCCCTTATCTGTAAAACAGCGGGTCTGAACTTTGAGCCCTAAAGCACCTTGTGACTCTAGCCTCTGTCCAAAAACTTCTGAAGCTTTCACTGAAAAAGTCTCACAGTCTAAAGGCAGCAAATATCTAAACACACGGTACTTACCCTTGTGATGAAATAGCCAATGTGGAATTTGACACTTTCGACAAAACACAGAGGTGAAAGTCAACATTCTGTGCATGTAAAGCCAGTGGAGAAACAAGTAAGCCAGATTCACTGACTAATGTACTTTTTAATGGGTATTTTAATGACAAGGAGAAGTTAGTTCTGACCTTTTATCTGCAGCACAGTTCTCCCAATGGTGCTGGCAGACTGGCACTGATCCATCCCCACCTGGTCTCCTTGGTAACCAAGGGCCTAGATCTGTGAGATGCTTACAGGACATCTAGCCAGGATTAAGGTGCAGACAACCATGATAAGAGATCAAGCCCTTTGAAGGGCTTGAAGATCCCTTGCTAATTAGGGCTGGGATGTGGAGCACTGCTGGCAGTCAGGTTGGTACATTGGTTGAGAAGGTAGGAATCAGACTGCTCGGGACTAAATACCAACCTGTCTCTCACTAATGGTGGAACCTTGGGCTAGTTTTAATTTGCCTCTCTGGACCTCCATTTTCTCACTTGTAAAAGGAGTTTACTAAAAGTACCTTCTTCGTGTGGTTGTCAGTATTAAATGCATTTAAATACTGAAAGTTCCTAAGCAAGGGCTCAACATGAATTAGCCAGCAGCAGTAACAGTGAGGAGCTTCCCTGGCGGCTCAGATGGTAACGACTCTGCCTGCAGTGCGAGAAGTCTGTGTTCGATCCCCAGGTTGGGAAGAGCCCCTGGAGATGGCATCCCGCTCCAGTATTCATGCCTGGAGAATCCCATGGACAGAGAAGCCTAGCAAGCTACAGTCCATGGGGTTGCAAAGAGTCAGATGTGACTGAGAAACTAACACACACACAGTAACAATGAGATGATTATACAACACCGATAAGAAAAACAGCTTTTTTGAGATGACCACATCCAGTATTGTTTTAGGGAGATCCTAGAAAAGGTGGTAGGGCTATAAAAAGATAGCCGGAAAAGCCTCTGGTCTGTTCCTTAACAAGTTAGATTGGGCTTCCCTGGTGGCTCAGTGGTAAAGAATCCACCTGCCAAAGCAGGAGACATGAGTTCGATCCCTGGGTTGGGAAGATTCCTTGAAGGAGGAAATAGCAACCCACTCCAGTATTCTTGTCTGGGAAATCCCTTGGACAGAGGAGCCTGGCGGGCTACAGTTCATGGGGTCTCAAAGAATCAGATAGGACTGAGTAGGCACACACACACACACACATACACACACACACACACACACACATGCACACAAGGTTAGACTATCAGGGCAGGGTTATTAGAACATCAGGAGGAGATTGTGAAGGTTGAAATCAATGGCTTTGGCAACAGACAGATCTGAGTTAGGATCCTAGCTCTGCAGATTACTAGCTGTGTAAATTTAACTTAATCTGACCCTTACTCTCCTCAAACATACAACGGGCAGAACCTACCTCAGAGGGTGTGTTGATGAAGCAATGGATAAAGTACGAAAAGTGCTCAGCACCCTTCCTGGGACATAGCAAGTGGTCAATAAGTATTAATGGCGGTTTTACTAGGTCCCATCCTGCTCCATCTGGTCCAGTGGTCTCCCATATCACTAAGGTCATACACTTATTCATTCATTTCATCTGTCAAACATTTCCTAACACTAGCTTTGTGTCTATTACGAAACCTGACCCCAGGAATTCAAAAATGATTCTGGGATGAGGTTCATGCTTCTGAATATCTAAACAGCATAAATATCCTCCTAAATACCCTAATGTCCCAATCTCATCTGGAAATGAATCACAGATCCGCCCAGTCACAGGAGAGCCACCTCAGAATGCCTCATGCACTGGTGTGAGATTATAGAGGAGGAGCAGTGAGGAGAGGGGTGAGGGGGTCAGGACTAAAGGAGGCATCTGGAAGGTCTTGATGGCTGAGGAGAGGTAGTGTGGTCTTGGGGTGAGGAGTGCAGTCCCGTTTCAGAGGCTGCCTTCAGCATCCCAGATCTCCTCTCATGAGCTCCTCCCATGGATACACAACATAGGTAAAGTTGCTTCATCCCTCCCTGGCTCAGCATCCTGGGCTATAAAATGGTGAAATGAAGCTTCCTCGGCTGTAAAATGGTGAAGTGATAATACTTAAGAATAGTGGCTCAGACGGTAAAGAATCTGCCTGCAATGCAGGAGACACAGGTTCAATCCCTGGATCGGAAAGATCCCTTGGAGAAGGAAATGGCTACCCACTCCAGCATTCTTGCCTGGAGAATTCCTTGGACAGAGGAACCTGGTGAGAGGAACCAGGAACTGTGGGGTCTCAAAGAGTTGGACTAGCACTTTCACTTCCAAGAATGAAATGAGTTGAAACCCGATGAAGCATGCAGCTTGTATTAAAAATTATTGTTATGGTGTGGGTGAGAGAAAGGGAGAGTTTTTCATGCACACAAGATATCAGAAGCTTTTCTTTGTTTTTTTTTTTTAAACTGGACATTGTCCACATGATGCTGCCACTGCACCCCTTGAAGTTGAGAAAGGTGGATCCTCTTAGTTTATCCCCAAAGAACCCAGTCTTACTTGTGGCTTTTCAAAAATAATGGGGCTCCCAAAGGCCTGGGTGCATGTGTGAGTGCTAAGTTGCTTTAGTCGTGTCCAACTCTGTGCAACCCTGTAGACTTTATAGTCTGCCAGGCTCCTCTGTCCATGGAATTTTCCAGGCAGTTTGTCATACCCTCCTCTAGGGGATCTTCCGGACCTAGGGATCAAACCTGCATCTCCCGCGGTTCCTTCATTGGCAGGTGAGTTCTTTACCACTAGCGCCACCTGGGAAGCCCAAAGGCCTGGGGTAGGTACTTATTTACCTGCACTGGGAGCCACTGTGCAGTAAGAGCTGGCTCGTTATTATGTGGGAACCTGGAAACCCCTTCTCTTTGGTCACCTACCCTCCCACATCACTATCATCTCCCTAGGATCCCAGCTCCATCCTGTCATTGGCCCTGGGTGGGAGCTAGTGAATGGCATCTCTCAGGGCTCCCCTCAGGTCCGTGACTGAGGTCCCTGTTTGCCCATGTTTTAAAATTCTTCAGGAAGGGCACCCACTACATAAGTCAGACTCTTTCTTTTTAAAAAATATTCACATGTGTTATTTCTTTGGCTGCACCATGTCTCAGTGGCAGCACACAGCGTATTTGATCTTCATTGAGGCAGGCAGGGTCTTTAGTTGTGGCAGGCAGGATCTATCTAGTTCCTTGACCAGGGACCGAACCCTAGACCCCCTGCATTGGGAGCGTGGAGTCTTAGCCAATGAACCACCAGGGAAGTACAAGTCAGGCTCTTTCAAGCTAAAACCAATCTCTTCCCAGAAGATAATTTGTATTTTATACTAAAGACCACTTCCCTGCTAAGGAAGAACAAGGAGGGACAATGGGGGTGAAAGCATTGACCCTACATAAAATATTAACATCCCTACTCAATCCTCCACACTGAAGTCTGGCAGAGAGACTGTTTCGTGGCTTGCTTTAATTATAAGTTCACCCAATGCCAAGCTTAAGCCCCCAAGGTCTACTTTAGGAGGGTTAAGGGTTTAGTGGAGGCTTTGCGTTGCTGAAGAGCAGCTGGAGAGGAGCATTGCCTTGTGCCCCAAGTAGGATTCTGATTTCCAGCAGCATCCAAAGAAAGTCCCATCGTCCCAGAGACGCAGTGGTAGCGCGGGCACGGTGGGTCACCACAAAGCTCATCACCGGATGCGTTTGGCTTCTCCACCCAATTTCGGAAGAGCTCTCTTATCGTTTGATGGTCTGGAGACAACTAAGGCTGTCTTCACCTTCTGTGCTGCTGGCTCATTTCTGTTTGGGAAAAGCAGACGCTGCTAGGGCTTCCCTTTGCCCTTGACAGCGGTGAAGGAGCCCTGCGGACTGATCCTTCCCATCACAGACAGGTAAGGACCAGTAGTTTAGAAGCATTTAAACAGCACGCAGCATTTCTTGAACAACTAACGCACACACTGCAAATGGCTTGGTCCAGTGAGGGGAGAGAGATGAGGAGAACGCCAATCACAGTAAAAGGAGAAAAGACCGGAGGGAAAAGGTATGTGAGAGGCCCTGGAGCTGAGAGGGCCAGAAACAGCTTCCTCAAAACAGGCGCAAATTGTCTCAGAAGTAAGGTATAATTCATAGAGCATCTGTTTTGGATATTGTACTTATTTCAATTAATTCTCTCACCAGAGTCACAGAGCTAGTAAGTACCGAAACCAGGGTTTGAATCTAGGTTGGTTTGAACCCAAACCCATTTCACTGCATCCTGTGTTAAGGAACCAGGGAGGCCTGGGCAGGTGGCTTGGGCAATGGGACCTCAGGCCAAGAGAATCACCTCCCCAGCAGAGGGATCGAAGTCAGACTGAAAAGGCCTGTGTAGAAATCCCTTCCTAGGTCTGAGGCAGGCACATATTGCTTGTTGCTGGGCCCTGCAGGGGCCTTAGAATTGTTCTCAGCATAGCAGGACCACTGTGGGTCAGATTTGAAACATATTTGCCATATCCATTCTCAGAAGAGAATGGATCTGGAGGAGACAGAGAAGTCCTAAAGGAACCTCACACAGCCAGAGGCTCAGGAAGGAGGACTTGAATTTTCTCAAGTTTCCAGTTGCCTTAGGGGGGAAAAGTTAATAAAATTCCACTGCTAAAAAGTTGAGGCTAAAGCTTACCCAAGGAGAAGGAAGCGATGTCAGGATGACTTCTTTTTTTGTTCTCTAGTCTCATGCTAAAATTTTACCAATACTGCTGGTAAACACTTGTTGACTACCCCCAAATTCAGACTCCAGAATGGTACTGAAAGCTTAGGAAGGAGTGCCCCAAATTGGGCCTGGGCATAGAAAACTTAACAGCAGAACAGATTCATACCAGCTGCTTGCTTTGCTTTCTCTAATTAAAGCACTCTCCAGTTAAGGAGAAATGTTAAAGGCTACCCAGCTTTGGTTGAAACATGTATGTTGGAATGAACTAACCTGAGACATTACTCTGACTCAGCCAAACTTTGATTAAAAACCTGCATCATTTTTGCCTCAAGTTTTTGAGCACTAGGTTGATGTCTGAAACCCAAAAAAGATTAATCTCCACACTCCATTAAGAGGAACAATGATTTCTCAGGTAGGTTTTTGTTTTGTTTTTTTTCTGCCTGCAATATCTTTGTAATATTCTTCCAAGGGCTCCTGTGGGCTTAATATATACGACATTCAAAAAATAACAGTAAATGATTTCTATCCATTTCACCGAGGGAGTTTTTCCCTCCATTTGTAATCTTTTTTTTTTTTTTTTTATGATTATCTTTCCCTTGCAGGAAACAGAAGTAGCGGTGATTTGGGGCCATCTGTGTAATTCTGGGATCAGCTCTCTGTGATCAAAATGGAAACAAATCCCAGATGAGAGCCCCACCTGTTTCAGAAGAACATAGCAAAGCCCAGTGTTCCTGACCAAGTTGTCACACACAGAGCAGAACTATGGATGAGAGCTGTACAACATCTGTTGCCTGGGTAACCATCCATCCACTGAGCCAGCCCTGAGTCATAAGTGGTGTGGGGAGGAGGTTTGCCTGGATAGAGAGCAGTGCAAACTCTTCTCTTCCTTCCCCACCTCCATACATGGCCTAAGCATGCCATACAAGGTTAATAGGAACCTGTGTGTGTGTATGCTCAGTCGCTAAGTCCTGTCTGACTCTGTGATCCCATGGACTGTAGCCTGCCAAGCTCCTCTGTCCGTGGGATTTCCCAGGCAAGAATACCAGAATGGGTTGCCATTCCCTTCTCCAGAGGATCTTCCTGATGTATCTCCAGCGTTTCCTGCATTGGCAGGCAGATTCTTTACCACTGAGCCACCTGGGAAGACCCAGTAGAAACGTACTAGATCTATATCCCTAAAGACCTAAAGACCCATCCTTCCCTAACCCTCATTCAAAGATTCATGGACCTCCATTAGTCTCACCACAAAAGCTCTCCAGATTCTTTTTTTATAATATATATTTTTTTAACTTTATTTTTAACAGCAAAACATTTTGTATTGGGGTATAGTCAGTTTCAGGTGAACAGTAAAGGGACTCAGCCATACATATGCATATACCCTTTTCCCCCCAACCCCTCTTCCATCCAGGCTGGCGTATGACATTGAAAAGCTCCCCAGACTCTTATCAGTGCTAGTGCATTATCAATGCTAAGCAACACTGCTCAACACACTGGTCCTTGGCTGGTGCCACATCGTCCACCCACCAGCACCTGGCTGTCAGGCTGCACTTTGAGTAGCGCTAGAGCACTGACGCCTTACGACCACTATGGCCACCCACCAGAGCTCACACACGTACCTGCAGGGACGGGAAAACCTACCGTGTGGGTTTCCTTTCATGCATTTCACCACATCCTTGATACTACACACAAATTAAGAGAGAAAAATTAATAAATATGCCTTTGCTGAGTAATTAGTTCCAGTTCTCTAAAAACACCCTTAAGTATATTCCCCAAAGAATTGAAAATAGGTATTCAAACAAGAACTTGCACACAAATGTTCATAGCAGCACTATTCGCCACAGCCAAAAGTTGGAAACAACTTAAATATCCATTAACAGCTGAATGGATAAACAAATTGTGGTATATCTACGCAGTGGAATATTACTCAGCCATAAAAAGGAATGAAGTACTGATATATATTATGACATGGATGAACCTTGAAAGGGTTTCCCTGGTGGCTCAGTGGTAAAGAATCCACTAGCCAACACAGGAGCTGGAGGAGACATGCGTTTGATCCCTGGGTCAAGAAGATCCCCTTGAGGAGGAAACGGAAACCCACTCCACTATTCTTGTTGAGAAAATCCAAAGGACAGAGGAACCAGGCAGGCTTCATGGGGTTGCAAAGAGTCATACAGGACTTAATGACTAAGCACACATGTACAAACCTTGACAATATTATACTAAGTGAAAAACTAGGCACAAAAGGTCACATATTGTATGATTTCATTTATATGAAATGTCCAGAGAGGTAAATACATAGAGATAGAAAATAGGTCAGTGGTTGCCAGAGACTGAGATGTCATGTGAATTTTACCTCAGTTAAAAAGGAATATGTATAAAAGAAAGGTGGAAAGAAAATATATAAAAAAGAAAAACAAAGAAAAAGCATTCCCCAGAGTTACACCACCCAAAATCAAACATTCTTCTCACTTTGTTCCAGTTTATGTTCCACAGAATTCATATTGCATTTATAATTTACATTTTGTTTTCAAATTTAATGTTATTTTCAAAGTATTACCTATGGTCTATATAGGCAATTCAGTTCAGTTCAGTCCAGTCGCTCAGTCGTGTCCGACTCTTTGCGACCCCATGAATCGCAGCACGCCAGGCCTCCCTGTCCATCACCATCTCCTGGAGTTCACCCAAACTCACGTCCATTGAGTCGGTGATGCCATCCAGCCATCTCATCCTCTATCATCCCCTTCTCTTCCTGCCCCCAATCCCTCCCAGCATCAGGGTCTTTTCCAATGAGTCAACTCTTTGCATGAGGTGGCCAAAGTACTGGAGTTCAGCTTTAGCATCATTCCTTCCAAAGAACACCCAGGACTGATCTCCTTCAGAATGGACTGGTTGGATCTCCTTGCAGTCCAAGGGACTCTCAAGAGTCTTTTCCAACACCGTAGTTCAAAAGCATCAATTCTTCGGCACTCAGTTTAAATACTGGGTAAAGTTCTTTGATACTTATTTTTAAATTGCTTCTTAATATTATTGTTTTAATTTATATACAGATATCTGCAGTATATGAAAATATATATTTATACACATCATTGCCAGCACTGACTAGTCTCCTAAAAGATAAAAAAAGGGAGTAGTGTATGGTTGTTTTAATACTATTTCATTTGCTTGTTAGTAAGGTTGTCATCCTACATTTTTCTTTTTCAAATAATAAATGTTTAGTAGACACTTCTTTGTTTTGTCTTTGTCAGAGTAGGGAATAGCTAATTATTATTGTTTAGGGGAGAAGTTTATAGTAAAGACTTTAGAAGACTGGAGAAGACTAAAGGCTAAATTAGACCCAGTTGTCCTTAAAGAAGGAACTAAAGAACTGAAAGATTGATATGATCAAATAACCTGGAATGCAAGACTTAATAGAGAGAAAATATGCAAGATAAGAGCATATAAGATAAAAGTTTACAATCCTGGTGAAAATCAAATAGGTTAGATCTGTGAAGGATCTGACCTTGCATGATCGAGGAAGGTGGTTAAACACTCTGCAAGAATATTGTCTTCCAGAATGATGCTGGAAGAGCTACGTTCCAGCCCTGAGAGATGCTGACAGAGAATCACAGAAAGAACACAGATGAGCATCAGGACAGATCCTGAGATGTAGGCTGTTCAGTTTTACACGTGCTTACCTGGTTATACCTCAAGGTGTGGAGTGGGGGATAGTGCCATCAAGAGCTGTGACTGTGGAGGCCACATAGTCTGTCTTTTCCAGGAATCAATAGATACTAAATTCCAGGCCTGAAACTAAGAAATAACAGCAATATAAAATTTTTAATTTAATCTGGAGCTTTATAGTATTGAGATGCTACTCACACGGAAGTGTGGCAAAAAGCCACCAGGGTCACACTAAATTACCGAGCCTTGTTAACAAGTAGCTGAGGATGGGACATAGGCCCACCATGTCACTGACTGGCTTTGGACCCTTGCCCAGAGCCTTGCTGATCCTTAGCTTTGTCTCCCTCCTAAGCCTCAGCTTGGTCTCCTTGCTAAGCATCCCTTTTCAGGAATGCAAAGAATAGCTGAAAAGAACAGAAATTTTAGCATTACAATGAACATTGCCTAACATTAGTCTTGTCTCTGTTATTCTTATTAAATCCAGGGGAGAATCTTACAAATTAACAAGGACTACTGAGGGTGGTGGTCTGTCAAGATGCAGAAAAGATGACCCTCTCTTTTCCATTTTTGAGTAAAAATAACAGGAAAAATGGGTTCAACTTTAGTGTGCCCAAGGAGAAACTGTGACTGAACGTGACAAAATTTGTTGAAATAATGAATGCATGACAGAGGAATTTCACCTTTGGTGAGAAGAAGCTATATTCTCAGCGGTCATGTCTCAGTCCTTTGAAGCTGAATTGTGATTTACAGCAGTGGTTTCTCACTTTCTGTCACTCAGAGCATAATATCCTGCAAGCTAATCCTGCCTTTCAACCAGAGCAACTCTGCTCACAATCATTTATATATTGGAGTTGTATTAAGATACCGTTTGAAAACACAGTCCTACTTAAACTCAAAATCTTTTGCACAGCAAAGGAAACAATAAACAAAACAAAAAGACAAGCCACAGATTGGGAGAACATATCTGCAAATTATGTGACCAATAAGGGATTAGTCTCCAAAATTTACGAACAGCTTAGGCCAATAACAGCATCAAACAACCCACTCGAAAAATGGGCAGAAGACCTGAACAGACATTTTTCCAAAGAAGACATACATATGGCCAAGAGACACATGAAAAGATGTTCAACATCAGTAGTTATTAGAGAAATGCACATCAGATCTACAATGAGATATCACCTCACACCAGTCAGAAAGGCTATCATCAAAAAATCCACAAACAACAAATAGTGGAGAGTGTGAGGAGAGTGTAAATTGTACAGCCACTGTGGAGAACGCTATGGAAGTTCCTTAAAAAAACTAAAAATAGAGCCACCATATGACCCTGCAATCCCACTCCTGGGCATTTATCCAGAGAAAAACATGATCTGAAAGGATGCACGCACCCCCGTGTTCACTGCAGCACCATCCATAATAACCAAGACATGGAAGCCACCTAAATGTCTATCGACAGAGGAATGGATACAGAGGATGTGGTACGTATAGACGATGGCATATTACTCAGCCACTAAAAAGAATGAAATAATGCCATTCGCAGCAACGTGGATGGACTTAGAGAGTGTCATAGTGAAGGCAGATAGAGGAGAAATACCACATGACATTCCTTATAGGTGGAATCTAAAAGGAAAGACACAGATGAACTTACTTAGAAAATAGAAAGAGACTAACAGAAAACAAATTTATGGTTGCTGGGGGTGGGGAAGGGAGAGTTAGGGACTTTGGGAAGATCATGGACACGCTGCTATATTTAAAACGGATAACCATCAAGGACCTATTGTATAGCACATAGGTGAAACTCTACTCAACGTTATGTGCCAGCCTTGACGGGAGGGAGATTTGGGAGAGAATGGATAGGTGTATATGTATGGCTGAGACCCTTTGTTGTTTATCTGAAACTACCATAACATTGTTAACTGGCTATACCCCAGTACAAAATAAAAAGTTTAAGGTTTGGAAAATAAGCGATTCAATTAGAAAATTTAGGTAAGTAAATCTTGGGGAAGAAATAAACACAATGGTACAGGTAAGTTAAAAATAAAAAGATGGGCAAGGTAGACCATGCAAACACTAATGCAAAGAGAGCTAGAATGGCTACGTTAATAACAGACAAAGTAAATTTCGGAGCAATGAAAGTTACCGGGATAGAGACAGACACTACACCACAGTAAAAGTGTCACCTCACAAGGTAGACTCAAGCCTAAATGTGCACGCAACTAGCAAGTTTCAAAACACACGAAACAAAAGCATATAGCACTAAAAGGAGAAATGGAAAAATCCACAGTTACAGCCTTAATATTCTTCTCTCAGGACTTGATAGAATAAATAGACAGAAAATCCATAAGGATATATGAATTGAACATAAAATCAACCAACTACATCAAATTGGTATAACATCAATTTGATATAGTTGGCTTCCAACCACAAAAGCATGCAAATGGCTTTCAAGGAATTGAATATTCATCAAAACAGACCATATTCTGGCTTCTAATGCAAACCTTAACCCACTCCAGTGTTCTTGCCTGGAGAATCCCAGGGACAGGGGAGCCTGGTGGGCTACCATCTCTGGGGTTGCACAGAGTTGGACACGACTGAAGCGACTTAGCAGCAGCAGCAGCAACACATTTAAAAGAATTAAAATCATATAAGTTCTCTGGCCACAATGGAATTATATTATATATCAATAACAAAGATATAACTGAAAATATTCAAATAGTTGGAAATTCAATAATATTCTACTAAATAATCCATGGATCAAAGAGCAAGTCTCAATAGAAATTAGAAAATATTCTGAACTGAATGAAAATAAATCTACATTTCAAAATTCGTGAGATAAAAATACTAAATTGTGTCAATAAATCATGATTCTCAATTTTGATTCACATTTGAACCACCTGGAGAGCTCTAAAAAATACTGATCCCTGGGCCCTACCCCAGACCAATGACATCAAAATCTCTAGAGGGTGAAGTCCATGCAAGGGTATTTTTGCAAAGCAACCTCAGTGCTTTTGCTGTACAGCCACCATTGAGAACTACTCTTTGAAGTACTGAAAAAGTGATAGAAAATTATCTGGGGGCACAGATGAATTGCCAGGGCCCTGGCTTCAAGGCGGGTGTTACTGGGTTTGAAGAATATGCTTGAATTTATCTCGTGGGAAAGGATTAGGAGGAAAGGCCTTCAGGCATGGGAACAACATGCACCAAGCCACAGACATATGAAAGGGTATTTAGGGAATGAAGTACAAAGTATATCTATTGTATATCTATTACACACACACACACACACACACACACACACACACATGCTTGTACATGTACATACGTGTATACTGTAATTCAAATGCTTATTTCCTACTGTTAGGGTGAAACTTACAAATGACCTAAACTTTCACAAAGCTCTACATGGAGAAGGGAGAGAAAATATTTGAAGATAGGTTCTCACTGCATAGGAGAAATCTGGGGAGTGAAAATTACTAAGAAACATTTGTTTGTATCTCAATTTACATACAAGGATTTAAATATTGTATGAAATTGTGGTAGACTAAAACACTCAATCCATACAGTCACGTCCAACTCTTTGCAACCCTGTGGACAGTCGACTGTCAGGAGCCTCTGTCCATGGAATTCTCCAGGCCAGAATACTGGAGCGGGTAGCCGTTCCCTTCTTCAGGGGATCTTCCCAACCCAGGGGTGGAACCCAGGTCTCCTGCATTGCAGGCGGATTCTTTACCCTCTGAGCCACCAGGGAAGCCCTAAATCCATAAAGCCCACCGGAATAGAATGTTTTTGTGTTCAGCCTGGGCGGGTTTGGCTTTTCCTTTTGTTCCCTCCGTAGCTCTCTAGTCTCACTTCTGGCTAGTCTCCCTCTGCCCCCCATACCACCTTGTAGTTTATTCTCTAACAGCAGAAAGAACACTGGACAGAGTCACCTCCATACTTCTTGCTTCTGTGCCTTTGCTTACGTCATGCTCCTTGCCAGGATGGTCTCACTCTCTGCCCCCCAGCCTACCCTGGTTAATCCTCTACTCTTCAATTCAGGTATCACCTCTTCCAGGAAGACTTCCCTGAATGGAAGTGCTTTGGTTGGGTCTTAAAGATCCTTTAAGATCCTTATTTGTAAATTCAGATTACTTTGCAATTTTTCTGCATTGTCTTTGGATATGCAGTAAAGTTTTATAATTTTATTCCTTAATTTTGAAGCACAGATCTGAAGGAGGTTCAAAAAGCTTATGTCATTTCTGAGTCTCCGGGGAGCAGCTGGAATCCTCTATTGTGGTTATTTTGCAAGAAGCAGATTTGAAAGATTGTAGCAAACAGACATTTGTTTGTCTTGGGTATTCCAGAAAACATTGAGGAGGGCCTTAGAAAACAAAACTCTAAGCTGTGGCAGGTGGTGTTATTTCAGAGAAGAAATTAGGTATTAATAAGGTTGGTAACACTAGACCCTGATGACTATCTCCTCTACGTGTTGGGAAGTTGCTGGAAGGATGCCAGAGTGCTCCATGGACACATTCTAGGCTTTCTAAGAAACAGAGAATTGAATCCCCAGAGGCCCTTTAATGTAGGGTGAGGTTTGTCAGCTGTAAAGTTTTTTAACCAGAAGTGAAAACCCCAGGTAAACATTCATTCTCCTTCTCCCTGTGGCAGGGGACAGAAAGAGAGAGCACAGTCTTAACAGAGTAAGGAAATTAACCTGGCATGGTGATGGTGATGAGAGTTTTCATGATGGGACATCATAACTGTCATTTGGGACAGAATCACCTACTGCCCTGCTTAAATGATGTGACTGTGTAAGAACAAGACTATGTTTGATAAGATGTTATGTGAAAATAAAAGTAAGCTACAGAATACTACTCGAAGAGCTGACTCATTGGAAAAGACCCTAATGCTGAGAAAAGACTGAAGGCAGGAGGAGAAAGGGATGACAGAGGATGAGATGGTTAATTGGGATTTCCCTTGTAGCTCAGTTGGTAAAGAATCTGCCTGCAATGCAGGATACCGAGGTTCAATCCCTGGGTCGGGAAGATCCCCGGGAGAAGGAAATGGCAATCCACTGCAGTATCCTTGTCTGGAAAATCTCATGGACAGAGAAGCCTGGTGGGCTGCAGTGCATGGGGTCACAGAGTCGGCCACGACTGAACGACTAACACACACACAAATCAACGGACGTGAGATTGAGCAAGCTCCTGGAGATGGTGAAGGACAGGGAAGTCTGGCTTTCTGCAGTCCATGGCGTCACAAAGAGTTGAACATGACTTAGCAAGCGAACAACAGACTACTAAGGTCTTCCTAGGTGACTCAGTGGTAAAGAATCCACCTGCCAGAGCAGGAGATGCAGGTTAAATTCCTGGGTTGGGAAGATCCCCTGGAGAAGAAAATGGCAACCCATTCCGGTATTCTTGCCTGGGAGATCCCACGGACAGAGGAGCCTAGTGGGCTACAGTCCACGGGGTCGAAAAAGAGTCGGATAAGAATGAGTGACTAAACAACAGCAACAGATTATTATACTTGATGTTGTCCTAACTCTATTTAAAAACAGGAACACAGGTGCTTTACAAAAAGACTTGTGGGGAATGTCATCAACTTTTCAACAGTGATCATCTATGGCTCTTGAGACTACAGGTATTTTTAAAAGATTCTTTTCCATTATGGTTTATTATAAGATAGTGAATACAGTTCTCTATACTATGCAGTGGGACTTTGCTGTGTGTCCCTTCTTTATATAACAGCTCACATCTGCCAGCCCCATCTTCCCACTCCATCCCTCCTCCAGCCCCCTCCCCCTGGGGAACTGCAAATCTGTTCTCTACAGGTAATTGTTTTTGCTTGCTTGCAGTTTTTGGTATTTTATCTATTTTTTTGTACTGAGCACATATTGCATTTATAGTAAGAAGCAGTGAGCTTTATTCAATAATAGTAAATAAATAATAGTAAATTAAAAGATGAGACTATGTGCAGGAAGAGGGCATGAGCTGGACCTAAGAATCAGATCAATCAAGCCGTGAACTTGCAGAGTGAAGATGTGGACATGGTCGTTCCTTATTCTTTGCCAATTTGACAAATGGAAAAGGTAATAACTCAGTGTTTTTAATTTTTCTTATTTTAATACCAGTATTATTGAAGCCTTCTCTTTTGGAAAAAAACACTGAGAAAGCACCGTGAGAGTCTGGCACACAGTATGATACCGTCACGGGGCACCCACAGTATTCTCTGTATACACAAAATTCACATTTCTACCATCAGGGAGTTTTCCTCTAAAACTGGCTGAGCTTCCAACGAGTGCATAAATAAGGTTTGTAGAATTCTATGTTCCACCAGGGAATCTGTTAGCCTCGTGTAGAAAATCCAAACTCAGAGTGGGCCCGTGGGTGGTAGGTGAGGTGGGTGGGCTTTGGAGAAAAACTGACAATACAAAGAGAAGGCAATCCCGTGGCTACACTTTTCATACGCACCTGGTACCCAGGTACCTCCATGCCAGCCTTTATGTTCCACCAATGGGCTGGGGCCAACCCTCTGCCATCTGGAGGAAGCTGGTAGCAACCCTGTCCACCTATCAGAGGCGGGGTCAGTCACTGACAAAGAGTCAGGGCTTGATTAGAAAGTGACAAGTGAAAAGGAGGTGACTCAGACCTCACAGGGATTTCTGTGGCTCCTACTCTCTGGTGCAGACCCATGGAGAGTTTGTCCAGGAAGCCGAAAGAATCATTCGGTTTCTCAGAATCACAGTGAGGTGTCCCTCCGGGGATTCCCCTGAAAGTCCTCACCCCATTTTGAGCCATGACTTGTTGATGTTCATGCCTATGGAAAGAGTGAATGTTAATATCTGTTAGGATCTCTCTACATATACGAGCCACTAAGAAAATGTTCCTGAGCTTCGGGATGCTGTTATCATACCTGGTATCATCATTACCGTCATTACTGACTTTCACTAAATCGATTGTGTAATCTTCATAGCATTTGATGACTATCCTTTGCTGAATCAATTTTCTAAACAAAATCTTCCTAGTCTGACTGTGGAACTGAATGAGGTTTTAGAACACAGCAAGCATGAGCTTGACGGCAGGTTCAGCAGAGTGTAGGAAATGAAAAACAGGAATACTTACAATTAGACAATGACCAGTGACAACTATTTTTTACATAACAAACACTCGGTGATACCAATAGCATTAATGACTAATATTTGAATTAATTCTATATTTTAAATTCTCATGTAGTGAAATCAACTCTGTGTGTGTGTGTACACAGCGCAATGAATTTTAATATTTGTAGGGATTCTCCTATCCACCAGCACATCAGGGTACAAAACAAATCCATCACCTCAGAAAAGTCCCTCATGTTGCTCCTCTGCAGTCACACTCTCCCCATTCTTACCCCTGGATACCGATCTGTTCTGTATAACTACAGTATTGTCCTTTGCACTAAGTTGCTTCAGTCGTGTCTGACTCTGCGATGTGATGGACTGTAGCCTGCTGGGCTCCTCTGTCCATGGGATTTTCCAGGCAAGACTGCTGTGTGCTATGTCGCTCGGTTGTGTCTGATTCTTGTGACCCCATGGAATGTAGCCTGCCAGGCTCCTCTGTTCATGGGATTCTCCAAGCAAGAATACTGGAGTAAGTTGCCATTTCCTTCTCCAAGAATACTGTAGGGGGTTGCCATTTGCTCCTCCAGGGGATCTTCTGGACCCAGGGATGGAACCCACATCTCTTATGTCTCTTGCGTTGGCAAGGGAGTTCTTTACCAGTAGCACCACCTGGGAAGGTCTTAAGGTCTTTTAGAGACTGTCATAAAAGTGGAATCATACAGTATATAACCTTTTGAGATTTTCTTTCATTCAGACTAATGCTTTTGAGCTCCATGCAAGTCATTGCACGTATTAGCAGCTGGCTCGTTTCTGTTGCTAAGCAGTACTCCACCGCACGCCTGTATCACAGTTGATGCATCATTTGTGGAAGGACATTTCGGCTGTTTCCAGTTTGGGGAAATTAAGAATAGGGCTTCTCTAAATATTTGTGTGCAGAGTTTTGTATGAACACAAGTTTTTATTTCTCTAAGGTAAATGCCCAGGAGTGAGATTGCTGGGTCATACGGTCTATATTTAAAATTACGGGAAAGTTTCAGAGTAGTACTATTTTGCATTTCCATCAACTATGAATGAGAGTTCCAGCTGTTCTGCATCCTTGGCAGCACTCTGAGTTGTCAGTAATTCACCGTTCTACTAGGCATCTACTGATATCTCATTGTGACCTCAATTTGCATTTCCGTGATGGAGTAATAGTGAACATCTTTCCTCATGCTTCCTTGCCATCCTTGCATCCTCTTTAGTGAAGTATCTGTTCATCTTTTATCTGTATTTTAGTTGGTTTATTTTCTTACTGTTGAGTTTTGAGGGTTTTTTAAATATATTCTGGATATAAATCATTTGTAGAAAATTTAATTAGCCAATATTTACTCCCCATTTGTTAGCTCCTCTTTTCATCCTCTTAACAAACAGTATATCTCACAGACAAAACGGTTTTAATTTTGATGAACTTTAACTTATGGTTGTATTCTTTTATGAATCATGCTTTTGTGTCATCTCTAAGAACTAACCCCAAGTTAAACAAATATTTTCTCCTATGTTTTCTTCTAAAAGTTTTATAGTCTTAGATCTATGATCTATTTTGAGTTAAGTTTTGTATAAGGTATGATGTTAGGTCAAGTTTCTCTTTTTTTTGCCTATGGATGTCCAAATGTTCCAACATATTTGTTGAAAAGACCATCCTTTCTCCATTGAACAGCTTTTGGGCCTTTGTCAAAAATCAATTGACTATATTTGTGTGGGTCTATTTCTGGGTTCTTTATTCTCTTCCATTGACCTAAGTGTCTATATCCCTTTACCAATACCTCCACTGTCTTGATATCTATAGCTTGATGTAAGTCTTAAAATCAAGTAGTGTGATTCCTCCAACTTCATTCTTCTTTCTCAAAATTTCATCAGCCAGTTTTCAATGAGATTTGCTATGAATCCAACACCGTGCCAAGCACCTTATATGAATGATCTCATTTCAGCTTCACAAAAAACCTTTGAGGAACTGCGTCGGTTCAAGTCTGCCAAGAAGCAGATGTCGAGGTGGATTTAAAAGTTCAAAAGACTTATTGGGGGCAATTTCTATAGAGGATGAAGGGGTGAGGGAGCAGGGGTAACAGGGAAAGATTTCAGGTCATGATGCTGTGAAAGGCCTGACACTGTGAAAGGAACAGATCAGGAAGGAGGCTGAAGCAGGAGGAGATGCAGACTGTAGCACAGCCTGGAGGAAATCTCAGCCAAGCTTACAAGTGAGAACAAAACTTTCCCGCTAGAGGAGCCCCATGTTGAGCAGCAATCTCCAGGTTCTTGTACCGGCCCCTACCCCACGTGCTAAGCTGTCGGTTGGAAGCAGCCTGAGGAATGTCTGGCCTCTCTATAAATGCTGCAGAGGAGTTAAAACTCAGAGAGATCTGATTCTAACTCTTATTATTTCCCCAAATGCAAATTTCATCTCACGATTAAATTTAATTGTAGTATTACAAACAAAATAATTTGAATCCCGCCCCCCTTATTCAAAAATGAAGATCTCACTGTTAAAAGAGTTAGAAATTCTATGACATTTTTCTACTCTGGCAAGATCCAAATATTAGTAGAACTCAATATAGTGCACTTCTAATGGCTTTTAGATCCATTTCCCTGGCCACAGAACAGAACTGGACCTGGAATCTATTTCTTGACCTAGTTCCTCATTAATTGATCTTTTTTTTTCCCTTAATAACATTACCCCTTCCTCTTCTTCCTTTCTTATCTCTCCGTGTAAATTTCTTCAAAGATCAATGTCAACATCCACTCATATCCTCCTATCTCATCAACAGAAGCCAGCTGTCTTCTGTTTTATTAAAAACCACATTCAGAATCTCTTTAATCAATGTGCTCATTTAACATTTGTAATAAAATGCTAAAAAATGAAAAAGCTTCTGTACAATGTTTATCATTGACTGGCAAAACTTTCACTGCACTTTGATACTTTAGGGTACCCTGTTAAAGCATTCAAGATATTTCCATTTGTACCAGACATTTTTAGTGAGATTTAAACATGTATACTGACCAGCAGCTGGAAAATCAAGACTTTTTCTCCACCGATTTTTCACCAATCTTTCTATTCCTTAGGAAAAGAAACAGAAATGTAAAAGGTGTTTTTAGTAATAGCAATGATAACATCAATGTAACTCCCACTTTACAGATGAGCAAAGTGTGGACCAGAAAGTTAAAGTGACATCTAAAGCAGAGATTGTGATGAAAATCCAAGTTTCATGACTCAAAACATGTGCTCTCTTCTCAATACATGAACGTCTGTAAATAGCATCATAATTTGTAAACAGAGAAGACAAACAAACCTTTAAAAAGTAAATAGTTGACAGAAGGTTTGGAGTGTTTGTGAGCATGGAACATGCTAGGCATCGCATGTTTATGTAGGCGCTCAACCACTCACGCTAATGACAGAATAACCTCAAGAAGTTTCAGAAACAGTTGGATGAATGAACGAATGAATGAGGGCCGGCCCCAAACCCAAGCAAAGCCGCCACTGCCAGCATCAGGGTCCAGAGGGTGACCACGGAGTCCCACCCATTTCAGATCATCTCTTCTGTTCACGATGTCACATTTTCCTCCTATTTGCCTTAAAATAGGTAAGCCTCTGCTAAGAGGCAGTGAATGGAGAGGGTTTTCTCCCAGCCCTGGACAAAATGCACTTTCCCTCTCTGGGAAGGCGTGGAAATGGGGGGTGGACCTTTCCAGAGAGCATATCTAGGTGAATTAAGTGCACGCAGAGCATCCTCCTTCTACCCTGCTCCCTGTGACCACCACCCCATCACTCAGCTCACCACATTGTCTGCACGTTTGTCTCCGTCATCACTGAGTGAGCAATGTGATTTCAGAAGCACACTCAACCATCTTTATACCCTACAGTACCCATCACAATGGGCTTCTCTGGTAGCTCAGCCAGTAAAGAGTCCGCCTGCAATGCAAGGACAACCCGGTTCTATCCCTGGGTGGGGAAGATTCCCCTGGAGAAGGGATAGGCTACCCACTCCAGTATTCTTGCCTAGAGAATCCTCATGGACAGAGGAGCCTGGCAGGCTACAGTCTATAGGGTTGCAAAGAGTTGGACATGACTAAGCAACTCAGCACAGCACACAGCACCCATCACAGCTCCTGATATAGTTGACACTCCTTAAGCAATGGTCCAAATGAAGGAATGAGAAATAAATGATCAGTATCAGGGCTGGGTTTTCTAGTACTCTGATGAGGAAGAGGAGGAAGATAAAATGATGATGATGACAATAATGATATCAGTTAACATTTATCAGCACTTATTATACACCAGGCAGTCTGCCACATGTTTCACACACACAATCTAATCGAATTCTCACATCAACTGTTACAAGGTAGCAATTTCCACTGATCACATACACATCCTAGGAAGCTGGGGCTTATTAGGGTTGAATAATCTGCTCAGGACCACACAATGAGTATATGGCAGAATTATGTCTGTTGGACTCCAGGGAGAGTAGCCTTAACTTTTATGTTATTCTGCTGGTCATACTGTCCAATCCAGAAAATGAATGCATGGTCCCAACCATGGTCTTTCAAAGAGGACAGGAAAGATTCCCTGAAGATCTGGGAACCAAGTCACCTTAGCAAAGGGGAAAAAAAATAATTTAGTGGAAGTTAGGGCTCCATCTTCAAGGAGCTTACAGCCATAATGAGATGAGCTCAACATACATATTATATTAATGAGATGACCCAGACACGTGAAACTGACTGTCTTGATATCCACCCATTTATCTAGACAGCCATACCTCTACCAGTTGGTACGTACATCCTATATGCCCCACACTATGCTAAATGCTTTATGTGCGTGCTTAGTCGCTTCAGTCGTGTCTGACTCTTTGTGACCCCATGGACCATGGCCTGCCAGGATCCTCTGTCCATGGGATTCTCCAGGCAAGAACACTGTAGCGGGTTGCCATTTCCTTCTCCAAATCTTTACATCTACTTTTAAAACAATCCTTCCAACAACTTTTAGAAAGTAGATATTATCTTCAATTATAGATGAAAACATGCTGGTTAGGAAAAGTAAGCAATTTGTGCTAGACCACAGAACTAAGAACAGGTGGTGTTTTGAGTTTCCGAGCCAGGTCACAGGACTGCAGACCCAACATGACAAACTGCATCCTCCAAGTACTCTGAACCAGGAATGGTAGGGATCTGGCAGTTACGCCATTAAAGGAGAATGTGTTTCCAAAATGCAGACATCTTGATGAAAAATGAGGATTCTTAGCAAAGACTTGTAGATCGTGTATAAACAGTTATTTTCCAGATTGGCTAATAATTCAGCCAGGATCTTATGTACATAGGGAGCAGATAGATATTTTATCTTCTGCCCAAAGGTGATAGGTCTGTATAAGGGCCACATGAGGCATCCTGAGTAATGGGGTGATGGAACATGATGGGGATAGAAGTCCTATAGCCCAAGGACTCTGGAAGCCTGAAGAGCAGCAGGTCTGCAGTTAATGAGGGAATGATGAAGGCCAAGGGCACAATTTCAGCCGGAACTGGCTCTGTTTAAGGATGTGGAAGAATCATGTCTTGGAGACTTATTCTTGGAGGTTATTCTGCTTATTTTGTTATTCTGCTTGCTGCTGCTGCTGCTTACATAAGCAGAATGTTGTCTAGTAAAAGAACTAACATTTTGGAGCACTTAATATATGTGCCAGTGTTCTAAGCAAGTTTTACATGGTTTCTAATTAAGTTTTGCATGAATTATACCTCATTAAATTCTCACAACTAGCTATTAGGCAGTTGGCTCTCAAGAAAATAAAAAAGGATTGAAATAATGAATACTCTATGTATTAATCTGTGCCTTGGGTTAATTTAACTTAACAATTTGTTTGGAGCTATTTCCAGATGAGCATATAGTGATCTACTACATTCTTTTAAATGGATACATATTATTCTATAGTATTGATGTACCGTGATTTATAGAACTATTCTCTTGTCGTTCGATGTTTACGACATTTCTGTTCTCTTTATACAGGCAACAATCCAATGAATGTTTTTGTTCGTACAACCTTGTACACATTGCCAACATTTCTATGGGATAGACACCATCGTAGAGTGTCACTGTTCTTTTTTAAAAACGAAATACCCAAACTTTATTCGTTGTTGAGTTCAAGAAACAACTCTAACTTCTGACCTAAGTTGGCTTTTGAAAGATTCTTTTTCTGTTTTAATGTAAAGTTGAAAAACATTTTTTTCAAGATAGGAGGCATAAATTATAGGCCTCCTATTTGGATAATAGACCAAAAAGCTACGCATAATCATAAAAGAGCTCTAAAATTCTATTCTGTGCTTCAGCATGAGGCAAATAGAAATTTTCAGAATAATGAATATAATTTGGGGTGTTTTGATGTCAAGTTTAGGCTTTACATTTTATAGTAATGCTTTCCATTACTCCTATTTTCAAACTTTTTTGTGTGTGTGTGTAGATTTGTTCTCTTATACACAGAATAACAAAATGTGGGGAGAAATTTACTAGTGACTCCTCACGTATTTTTTCAAAATACCTATTTTGCCTCTGTACCTACTTTGATTCAGCTACCATTCCTAAACCCCCGAATTTGTCATTTCGGAATTAGAATGCAGTAGTAGCGGTAGTGGAGTGCGAGGTGTAAACTATTGGGAGTAAGACAGGTTCAAAGATGTATTGTATGCAACAGGGAATACAACCGCTATTTTGTAATAACTGTAACTGGAAAGTAACCTTTAAAAATTGTATACAAATAAAAAAATTAAATAAAGATGAGGAAAAGAAAAAGAAATGCAGTTGGTGGCTAGAATCTGTAGGAGGTGAAGATTTAAGCCAAACTATAATGTTGCCTGCGGGGTCCACCTCCTGTAAAGATGGCTCCTACACCCTGAAAGCATTACAGATAAGCTACTCAAATGTGCATCAATAGATGAATGGATAAACAAAATGGAATATATACTTACAGTGGAATATTATTCAGTCTTAAAAAGGAAGGAGAGTCTGACACATGCTGCAACTTGAAGGAACCTGTAGGACATTTTGTTAATTAAAATAAACCAGTCACAAAAATATACATTTGCTATGATTCCACTTACATGAGGCATCTAGAGTAGTTAAACTCAGAATGTAGAACGGAGGCTGCCAGTGGCAGAGTGTGCAGGAAATGGAGAGTTATTGTTTAATGGGTGTAGATTTCAGTTTTGTGAGATGAAAAAGTTCTGGAGATCTCTTTCACAATATGAATATACTAACACTACTGAACTGTATGCACACTTAAAAATGATGAAGATGGTAAATTTTATGAGTATTTTATCACAATTTTAAAAATTATAGATGGGCACTTCCCTGGTGGTCCAGTGGTTGGGAACCTGCCTTGCAGGGCAGGGGGTGCAGGTCTGAACCCTGGTCGGAAAACTAAGATCCTACATGCTGCGGAGCAACTAAACTTGAGTGCTGCAACTGGAGACTTTGTGCGCTGCAAGGAAAGATCCTGCCTGACCCAGCAAAGATCCTCTGTGCCACAACTAAGATACAAGACAGCCAAATAAATAAATATTTAAAATTTAAAAAATAAGACATTTTAAAAAACTACAATGATTTAATCCAAATAACAAGGCATCTGCTAGACTCTGAGGCACCTACTCTCTAGTGCTCACATTTAAAGTTGCACTAGTCAATCTAATCACACGGACCACAGCCTTGTCTACCTCAATGAAACTAAGCCATTAGGCAACCCAAGATGGGCGGGTCATGGCGGAGAGATCTGACACAATGTGGTCCACTGGAGAAGGGAATGGCAAACCACTTCAGTATTCTTGCCTTGAGAACCCCATGAACAGTATGAAAAAGCAAAATGATAGGACTGAAAGAGGAACTCCCCAGGTCAGTAGGTGCCCAAAATGCTACTGGAGATCAGTGGAGAAATAACTCCAGAAAGAATGAAGGGATGGAGCCAAAGCAAAAAGAATACCCAGCTGTGGGTGTGACTGGTGATAGAAGCAAGGTCCGATGCTGTAAAGAGCAATATTGCATAGGAACCTGGAATGTCAGGTCCATGAATCAAGGCAAATTGGAAGTGGTCAAACAAGAGATGGCAAGAGTGAACGTTGACATTCTAGGAATCAGTGAACTGAAATGGACTGGAATGGGTGAATTTAACTCAGATGACCATTATATCTACTACTGCGGGCAGGAATCCCTCAGAAGAAATGGAGTAGCCATCATGATCAACAAAAGAGTCCGAAATGCAGTACTTGGATGCAATCTCAAAAACGACAGAATGATCTCTGTTCGTTTCCAAAGCAAACCATTCAATATCACAGTAATCCAAGTCTATGCCCCAACCAGTAACGCAGAAGAAGCTGAAGTTGAAAGGTTCTATGAAGACCTACAAGACCTTTTAGAACTAACACTCAAAAAAGATGTCCTTTTCATTATAGGGGACTGGAATGCAAAAGTAGGAAGTCAAGAAACACCTGGAGTAACAGGCAAATTTGGCCTTGGAATACGGAATGAAGCAGGGCAAAGACTGATAGAGTTTTGCCAAGAAAATGCACTGGTCATAACAAACACCCTCTTCCAACAACACAAGAGAAGACTCTACACATGGACATCACCAGATGGGCAATACCAAAATCAGATTAATTATATTCTTTGCAGCCAAAGATGGAGAAGCTCTATACAGTCAGCAAAAACAAGACCAGGATCTGACTGCGGCTCAGACCATGAACTCCTTATTGCCAAATTCAGACTGAAATTGAAGAAAGTAGGGAAAACCGCTAGACCATTCAGGTATGACCTAAATCAAATCCCTTATGATTATACAGTGGAAGTGAGAAATAGCTTTAAGGGCCTAGATCTGATAGAGTGCCTGAGGAACTATGGAATGAGGTTCGTGACATTGTACAGGAGACAGGGATCAAGACCATCCCCATGGAAAAGAAACTCAAAAAAGCAAAATGGCTGTCTGGGAAGGCCTTACAAATAGCTGTAAAAAGAAGAGAAGTGAAAAGCAAAGGAGAAAAGGAAAGATATACGCATCTGGATGCAGAGTTCCAAAGAATAGCAAGAAGAGATAAGAAACCTTTCTTCAGCAATCAATGCAAAGAAATAGAGGAAAACAACAGAATGGGAAAGACTAGGGATCTCTTCAAGAAAATTAGAGATACCAAGGGAACATTTCATGCAACGATGGGCTCGATAAAGGACAGAAATGGTACGGACCTAACAAAAGCAGAAGACACTAAGAAGAGATGGCAAGAATACACAGAAGAACTGTACAAAAAAGATCTTCACGACCCAGATAATCACGATGGTGTGACCACTGACCTAGACTCAGACATTCTGGAATGTGAAGTCAAGTGGGCCTTAGAAAGCATCACTATGAACAAAGCTAGTGGAGGTGATGGAATTCCAGTTGAGCTATTTCAAATCCTGAAAGATGATGCTGTGAAAGTGCTGCACTCAATACGCCAGCAAATTTGGAAAACTCAGCAGTGGCCACAGGACTGGAAAAGGTCAGTTTTCATTCCAATCCCAAAGAAAGGCAATGCCAAAGAATGCTCAAACTACTGCACAATTGTACTCATCTCACACGCTAGTAAAGCAGTGCTCAAAATTCTCCAAGCCAGGCTTCAGCAATATGTGAACCATGAACTTCCTGATGTTCAAGCTGGTTTTAGAAAAGGCAGAGGAACGAGAGATCAAATTGCCAACATCCGCTGGATCATGGAAAAAGTAAGAGAGTTCCAGAAAAACATCTATTTCTGCTTTATTGACTATGCCAAATCCTTTGACTGTGTGGATCACAATAAACTGTGGAAAATTCTGAAAGAGATGGGAATACCAGACCACCTGACCTGCCTCTTGAGAAATTTGTTTGCAGGTCAGGAAGCAAGAGTTAGAACTGGACATGGAACAACAGACTGGTTCCAAATAGGAAAAGGAGTACATCAAGGCTGTATATTGTCCCCCTGCTTATTTAACTTATATGCAGAGTACATCATGAGAAACGCTGGACTGGAAAAAGCACAAGCTGGAATCAAGATTGCCAGGAGAAATATCAATAACCTCAGATATGCAAATGATACCACCCTTATGGCAGAAAGTGAAGAGGAACTAAAAAGCCTCTTGATGAAAGTGAAAGTGGAGAGTGAAAAAGTTGGCTTAAAGCTCAACATTCAGAAAATGAAGATCAAGGCATCTGGTCCCATCACTTCACAGGAAATAGATGGGGAAATAGTGGAAACAGTGTCAGACTTTACTTTTTTGGGCTCCAAAATCACTCCAGATGGTGATTGCAGCCATGAAATTAAAAGATGCTTACTCCTTGGAAGGAAAGTTATGACCAACCTAGATAGCATATTCAAAAGCAGAGACATTACTTTGCCAACAAAGTTTCGTCTAGTCAAGGCTATGGTTTTTCCTGTGGTCATGTATGGATGTGAGAGTTGGACTGTGAAGAAGGCTGAGCACCGAAGAATTGATGCTTTTGGACTGTGGTGTTGGAGAAGACTCTTGGGAGTCCCTTGGACTGCAAGGAGATCCAACCAGTCCATTCTAAAGGAGATCAGCCCTGGGATTTCTTTGGAAGAAATGATGCTAAAGCTGAAACCCCAGTACTTTGGCCACCTCATGCGAAGAGTTGACTCATTGGAAAAGACTCTGATGCTGGGAGGGATTGGGGGCAGGAGGAGAAGGGGACAACAGAAGATGAGATGGCTGGATGGCATCACTGACTCGATGGACATGAATCTGGGTGAACTCTGGGAGTAGGTGAAGGACAGGGAGACCTGGCGTGCTGTAGTTCATGGGGTTGCAAAGAGTCGGACATGACTGAGTGACTGAACTGAACTGAACTGACAGTAGTTAGTGTAGCCTAGACCCCAACAAGTTGACCTCAAAAATGTCAAGTGGCTAAAACATACTAAAAGATCATTTGTCTCACATAACAGTCACTGGCAGGTGGTAAGTAAATGTTAGTTAAATGAATGAATGAGTGGAAGTGGCTTATAAGATGTGTATGAAAGTGAAAGTGGCTCAGTTGTGTCTGACTCTTTTTGACCCCATGGACTATACCGTCCATGGAATTCTCCAGGAAAGAATACTGGAATGGGTAGCTTATCCCTTCTCCAGGGGATTTTCCCAACCCAGGAATCAAACCAGGGTCTCCTGCATTGCAGGCGGATTCTTTACCAGCTCAGCTACCAGGGATAAGATGTGTCTACAAGCCCCAATACCAAGTATGAATCTCAGTTTATTAACTCAGATGTGAAAGAAATGAGAGTTTCTTCTTCCAGAGTTAAAATTGCTTGCATGCTTAATCAGTTGTGTCCGACTCTTCATGACCCTGTGACTGCAACCTGCCAAGCTGCTCTGTCCATAAGATTTCCCAGGCAAGATTATTAGAGTGGGCTGCCATTTCCTCCTCCAGGGGATCCTCCTGACCCAGAGATAGAACTCGCGTCTCCTGCGTTGGTAGACGAATTCTTTACCACTGAGCCACCTATAATTAAAATTAAAATATATTAAATCTTCCTTCTGCCAGGCTAGGTGGTCAAAAATAAAGCTGAGGCTGCTCTTTGCCTCACTGTGGCAGTATGCTTGTGCTCAGTCGCTCAGTCGTGTTCGACAGTTTTGTGACCTCATGGACTGCAGCCCCCCAGGCCCTTCTGTACAGGGCTTCTCCAGGCAAGAATATTGGAGTAGGTTGCCAGTTCCTTCTCCAGGGGTAGGCAGAATAATGACCTTCAAAGATGTCCACACCCTAATCCCCAGGACATATGAATATACTACTTCAGCAAAAAGTACTTTGCAGATATGATGAAATAAGGGAAGATTATCCTGGATTATCTGGGTGGCCAAATGTAGTCACTAAGGGTTCTTATAATTGAAAGAGGGAGGCTGGAGAGTCAGAGTGAGAGAGAGATGCACCGATGCTACTCTGATGGCTTTGAAGAAAGAGGGAGGGGCCACAAACCAGGGAGCCTTCTAGAAGCTGGAAAAGGCCAGGAACCAGATTCTCCCCAGGTCCTCCAGGAGGAACTCGGGCCAGCTGATACCTTGATTTTAGCCCCATGAAACCCATTTCAAACTTCTGATCTCCCGACTGTAAAATCATAAATGTGCATTGTTTTAAGCCACCAAGTTTGTGAGAATTTGTTTCAGCAGCAATATGAAACTCATACACATCATCCTCACTTTGCTGGCATGGTAGCTAAATTCTGGAAAGGGGAGGCAATATGCAGAAAGGTCGTATAGAGCACAAGGACTCAGAGTAGAAACTATCTGGATTCAAAACTCAGGTCAGTCACCTGTTTGGTTTATAACCTGAGTGAAGTTACATAACTTCTCCAAGAACGGCTACTTCCTCACCTATAAATTAATATTCTCCTCTGTAAACTGGGAATAAGATCAGTACCTACTTCTTTGGGCTATTGCAAAGAATGAATGTGTTCATTTAGGTAGAGGACTTAGCATAGGGTCTGGCATGCAGTAAACACTATATCACTATCAGCTGTTATTGATTACTCTTACTATTATCATTTGGTCTTGGGTCTTGATTGGTCCATGCTGGTTCCTGCCAAGTGAACCCTAGGCCCAGGTCTGTCTGTGTTTCAGTTAATTCTCTTCCAGAAATGTTCTGCCCACTCTGGAAACATGATGCTGATTCCCATGCCAATTTGACACAGGTATGGGACCCTCACCCAGATCCCTTGGAATCCTTTTTATCTGCTGGTTGGTGTGCTTGTCCCCCTTGCTTCTGCTTGGGCTCCAACTAAACCCTCTCCCTGCAACCTTGTCCAGAGGATTGCCCTTGGGCAATGGAAGCCACTTTGCCCAGAGCGAAGATGCCCTCATCCAAGGTCAGAGCTCAGGGGAAGGGTATACAAGTTTTGCTCACCTGTTTGAAGGCAGGACAGACTCTGCAATACACTTTATGCTCCAAAGCTTGAAGAGGACTGGATGGAACACACCTCCTTCCCCTTCGGATCCCGCTGCACTCCCCACCCTACAGACACCTCCCACGAGAACTCCTTCAGTCTATCGCTTACACGTGAAGTGCATCTTTGGCTCTGTTTCTAGGAAACTTCATCTGAATTGTGGCCTAAGTTCTTGAGACACTTTATAGGGGCTGTTTAGGGCACATGATAGGTGACCTGAGTGAGAGATGATAATAAGAGGCTGTGGGACTGCAGAGGAAGGAAAGATTTGGGCTGGAGGAGCAAGGAAGGAGACCCAACCAGTCCATCCGAAAGGAAATCAGTCCTGAATATTCATTGGAAGGACTGATGCTGAAGCTGAAGCTCCAGTACTTTGGCCACCTGATGCGAAGAGCTGACTCATTGGCAAAGACCCTGCTGCTGGGAAAGATTGAAGGCAGGAGGAGAAGGGGACGACAAAGGATGAGATGGCTGGATGGCATCACTGACTCAGTGGACATGAGTTTGAACAAGCTCCGGGAGTTGGTGATGGACAGGGAGGCCTGGCGTGCTCCAGTCCATGAGGTCACAAAGAGTCGGACACGACTGAGAGACTGAACTGAACTGAACTGAGCAAGGAAGGTGGCGCAGGTGGCCTGGGCTGACATTCCAGCTGTACTTGCTGCTGCTGCTGCTAAGTCGCTTCAGTTGTGTCCGACTCTGTGTGACCCCAGAGAAGGCAGCCCACCAGGCTCCCCCATCCCTGGGATTCTCCAGGCAAGAACACTGGAGTGGGTTGCCATTTCCTTCTCCACCTCATCAAAAAAAGCATTTTTAGACCCGGCTTTGCTGTTGGCCACCTTCAGATGTCATTGTGTCCTGTGCACACAGAATGTGTGATGCTATTTTCAACTCAACCTTAGTTGTCACAAAGCCATTTTTTTTTCCTCAAAAGTAATGATGCTTCTACCCCTTAAGTTTCTCCTTTGGTCCTCTATGTTAAAGGTAAGACTTAAAAGGTCAAATATTTTTTGTACCTGGAAACCAAATACAAAGTTTCCAAGACAAGTAAAATTATGTCTGTAATTTTTCCTAAATAGATTTTTAAAAAAACCAAACAAACCATTAAAATTTGAAACATTTCACCAATTCATACTGTGATCTTGTTATTGTCCCTCTAGGTGACATACTTCTTAATATGTAAGCGTTTATTGCCATTGTGTCTCAGAACGTCAGGATTTTACTTTGATACATTTCCTGGGGTTTGCTTGTTTCTGCTCCTTCCTGACATTCCCCACTACCCAAGACAACTCCTGCCCCCATTTCAACTCTTCTCTCTCACACTTGCCATACAAATGCTTCTCACGTGCATGCTAAGTCACTTCAGTTGTGTTCAACTCTTTGCGAGCCTATGAACTGTAACCTGCCAGGCTCCTCTGTCCAAGGGATTTTCCAGGCAAAAATATTGCAGTGGTTTGCCATGCAATCTTCCAGACCCAGGGACTGAATGCACGTCTCTTGTGTCTCCTGCATTGGCAGGTGGGTTCTTTACCACTAGTGCCATCTGGGAAGCCCCTTACATAAGCCTTTAAAAATTTTAAACAAAAGAACCATGGCCAATGGCAAGCCATTCTGGGAGTGATAAGAATATCCTATGAATTCCCTGAGAAAGACACTGACTATATGTTCCATTGGAGCCACAGATAACAAACCTAAAGGACAGTGAGCAACAAGGTCTTACTATAGCACAGAGAACTATATTCAGTATTTCATGATAAACCATAATGGAAAAAAATTATTTTAAAAAACAAAGTATATACATATACATGTATAACTGAATCATTTTGCTGAGCAACAGAAATGAACACAACATTGTAAACCAACCTCACTCAATAAAAAAATCTAAATTAAAAAGTCTGAAGGACAGCATCTTTCCCAACACATAAAAGTGTTCAATGAAAGGAAAAATCAACAATGGCCAATCATCCACCAGTGAACAGGGCAAGAAATATGGTAAAGAGTGACCCTCCACCACCCATCTGCTTCTTTGTCCCCTTCTTTCTTAGGCATCGGCACCTTATCTTTTCTGGACTGTTGCCAGGAACCAAACATGAACCAAACTGAATGGTGGGAACCGGCTCTGAGCTGATTCAGTTTGGGAACACAGCCCCTCCTCCAGTCCTGCTGGGGACCCCCTGGAGAGCCCTGCCAGGGCGACGGAAAGGCCACATGTCCTCCCCTGGACCAGACGTGTTGTTGGCCCACGAGAGGGGGACTCAGAAGGGCCTCCTTACCTGCCCTTCTCTGTCTATGTCTGACTCAGAAACACACTCACAGGTATGCTTGGACCCTTTCACATGGACAGTCTCCAATGTAATTCTTTGATCTTTGCTTGAATGACAAAAATGATGCTTTTACTTCTTCCCATTTCTTTCTTTAAAATATATATTAACATATGCTTTGGGGCTTTTGTATGGTCTTTTTTTCAGTAGGTCTTTGCTTTCCTGTTTTTAGTTCTAAACCAAGAATGGAGATAGACCAGGATCCAGATGCCTTCTGAATCACTTCGAGGGCAAATAAGGAATTGCACTCGTAAACATAGCGTGTAGTAGGTAATCATACTGAAGTACTTTTATTTCTAACAAAAGCCTTGTAAACTATCATCTCCATTTAATATAGTAACAAAAGCAGATGAAACATAGAGTGATTCGGTCAAAAGTCATCAGATTATGGCAGAGGCAAAGCCAGAAACCAAGAACTCTTTGATCCGAACCCAAAGAGCTTGTGTGACTTCCAGTTTAATGGGGCAAAAGTTGTGAGTACACGTCTTTGAACATAAAACAAAACCAGAAATATAACTTCTAGCTCATTTACTAATTCTCAGAGAATGTAGCCTCCAGTTTAGTTTTAAAGTCTATTTCAGCATTTGAATGGTTTTAGCACCAACCTCAATTAGGGCTTTCTTTAGATTGCTATTATCGGCATTCCTTTATAAGATACTTTTCTAAATAAAAGGAAATTAATGTTAACATATCATCCCCCTAGCCCCATCCCTAAATGTGTATTGCTGTTTGCTATTGTCCATAAAAGCAATAAAGCTATCATCAACTTCCACCTTTATGACTCACTCCTTGGGTACCTGTCTTGAGAACACTAAAGCTGTGTGGAAGAACCGTAACTCAAACGGTCCCTTAGAAAGAAGTACTAAATTTCAGTCTATGACAAAGAATGTGCAGTGAGAATGTCAAACGCAAGCAAACTGAGAGGTGTTTAGAAGAAAACGTCACCAGGGAAGAACACGAGAAAATAGCAGAAAGAGATGAAATAATTTATGGCCTTTCTCAAAATTATCAAGTTGGAGTAAGTTTTCTGGATTTTATCCATTTCTTTACAAATATGAAGATCCTTATGACTTTTATTACTAGGTAAAATATCTATCCAAGAATATCATCTTGTATTTGAATTGTAAGAAGGGCTTTCCCACTCTATTTTCTGCACATGATTGGCCAAAATGGAACTAGTATCTACTTAATTATTTATGTCCCTTGTTTCCCTGTTATTTAAAGAAGTTCCAAGATTTGAGAATTAGCTTTAAACTCATAGTTTGCAAATCATTTTTTGGCATTTGCTGGTGCTTTTATTGTGTAAAACAATTATTATTTCTAACTCTATACATGTATTTATTCCCTCCCTTTGAAAGGCAAAAATAAATTGACTAGACTTAAATAAAATTAAATGGATGTAATAATTTTCAGGGCTTCCCTAGTGGCTCAGACAGTAAAGAATCTGCCTGTAATGCAGGAGACCTGGGTTCGGTCCATGCGTTGGCAAGATCCCCTGGAGAAGGGAATGGCAACCCACTCCAGTATTCTTGCCTGGAGAATCCCATGGACAGAGCTGGACTGTAGGGCTATAGTTCATGGGGTCACAAAGAGTTGGACATGACTGAGTAACTAACACTTTCGCTACTTCTCAATATTTTTCAATTAAAAAAAGATAAATATTCTCTATGCTATTAATGATCCCTGCCATCACTGCATCAGTGCTCTGACTCTTTTATTGTCCAAAAGGGAAGTAAATGTTTTGTAGATCAGTGAAAGTTTTAATGGACAAGTATTCAAAACCTTTATCTATAATTCTAATTTAAACTAATTTGAGTTTATGATCTTTAGGGAGATTTGTGATCCATGTGCAGATTATTATTACAATAAATTATTTTCCAGTAGGGTTCAATATAAAGGAAATGAGCATGATTCTATGACTAGGCAGAGGAGAAATTTTCTAAGAAAAACAACCAAGGGTTGGAATGAGAAATTTTTTCCCAGTGATATCTTAAAATGTGAGTCAGATACTAATTTGTCCTGGGCGATTTAGCTGAAGTATCTCTGGGGGCTGAGTGATGAATTATATGACTCTGAAGGCTCTTTCCATTCCTGCAATGTGATGATAAATTTGGGCATCGCATTAGATTTGTGTTCTTTCAAATGGGTGGCATGGCTTTCTTTTCTTTGACTCCAATGAGAAAAATATCTGCTGTGAGATTTTTCTTCTTAGGCTTTCTGTCACTTTTCCTATTTGAAAACAATGAAGACAGATACAATTATCTATAAAAGGAAACAAAGTGAAATTGAATCCCTACCTCATACCAAATACAAAAATCAGTTATACATGGATTAAAGATCATTTGTCAAGTGCAAAACTTTAAAACATTTTGAGTTTTCTAGGTGACTGACCATAGATCTTTTAAATACATTAACCTGTAATGGCTGTCAAATAAAAGCTTGAGCTATTCAACTACAGTAAAACAAAGAACTTTGGCTCATCAAAAAGACTTTTCAAAAGTGAAAAGATAAGACTAGGGAAGGTATCTGAAACATATATAAAAGATAATACTGTTATTAAGGTATACACAGAACTCCTTCAAGTTAATAAGAAAACAACAAATAATCCAATAGAAAAGCAGGAAAAAGAAAGGAAGAGTCACTTCACAGAAGAAGTAACATTCATGGCCAATGTGAATCAAGACTATGAGACAGCATTTTATACCCATTTAATTGGCAAACGTTTAGAAATCTGATGATGCCAAATATTGGAAAGGATATGAATCAACAGAATCACCTCTATATTGCAAACAGAAGTGTAAATCACTACATCCATTCTGGAAAACAGTTTGGCATCATCTGGTAAAGTCATGTCTCATGATGTTGCAATTCTACTCCTAGGCAAATACTTGTGCAACTACCCAAACACTCATATTTTGGGGAATTAAAAAAAGGATAGTCACAGTAGCCAAATAGATAAATTATTCTGTGACAGTCACCCAATAGAATGAATGAGCTACACCCATGACAACATGGGTGAATTTTAGTTACATAATATTGAGAAAAGTAAGTCTGAAATATTAAAAAAACAAAGCAAAATGAAACAACATATTGTTTAAAAATAACATTAAAAGTAATAAAGAAAATTTAGGATAATTGTTTCTGGAGTTGAGGAAGATAGCACATAGGTAGGTTTAACTTAGGGATCACTATAGATCTTACATTGAATGGCAGGTTCTTAGATTTTCATTAAATAATTGTTAATAAAAAATAACTGAAAAGAAAAGATAGTTATGCTCAAAGAGGATAGTGTGAACCAAGTATTATGATTAACTAGGTTTTATATACATATATATATAAAATTTATACTTTTATATTAAAAATATATAAAAATTTATATATAAAATATATAAATATAAATATATATATATATATAGTCTCCCTATGGCACCCCAGTCCAGTACTCTTGCTTGGAGAAGCCCATGGAGGAGCCTGGTAGGCAGCAGTCCATGAGGTCGCTAAGAGTTGGACACAACTGAGGCGACTTAGCGGCAGCAGCAGCAGCAAGCTTCCAAAAGAAATAAAAATAAGACTAATGTTTTCACAATGGGATTATTTGTGCTTTTTTTTGTATTTCAAGTCTTATAAAATATCTGTGAACCTCCATTCATAGATTCTATACTACTTAACCATATGTACATCCACCTTCTCCCACTTTATCTCTTCTTAGTGTTTCCTTTTTGGGTTGCAGTTGAAAAAATGGGCAAAAAAAAAAAATGCTTTAATGTTTTTCTCAAAAATCGGTGAGCCTAGAAAAATGACTTTCTAGACTTTCATCTTTACACCCAACAGCACACGAGTGCACATCTCCCCTAATTAACAGCAGTGACTTCATAGTTCTCTGAGTTTTTCACTTTTGCCTACAGGGCCACTTTTTCCCTAATCAGTCTTGCTAGGGGGTAATACTTTTATCAATCTTTTCAAAGAACTGACTTTTTATTTTCTTTACGGTTTGTCTACTTTCTATGTTGTTAATCCTGACTTTACTATTTTCCTTCTTTCTACCCATTTGAGTTTATTCTGCTTTTCAAATTGAAAATTTAGGGAGCTGATTTGAAACCTTTGTTTCTAGTATAAGTATTTATTTATTTTTTAATATAAATTTATTTTAATTGGAGGCTAATTACTTTACAATATTGTATTGGTTTTGCCATACATCAACATGAATCTGCCACGGGTGTACACGTGCTCCCCATCCTGAACCCCCCTCCCACTGCCTCCCCATACCATCCCTCTGGGTCATCCCAGTGCACCAGCCCTGAGCATCCTGTATCATGCATCGAACCTGGACTGGTGATTTGTTTCATATATGATATTATACATGTTTCAATGCATTCTCCCAACTTATCCCACCCTCTCCCTCTCCCCCAGAGTCCAAAAGACTGTTCTATACATCTGTGTCTCTTTTGCTTTCTTGGGACTTCCCTGGTGGTCCAGTGGTTATGAAACCACACTTCCACTGTAAAGGTCATGGGTTCAATTCTTGGCATGGGAACTAAGATCTCTGCCTGCCGCATGGCCCAGCCAAATAATAGGAAAAAAAAAATTAAGTTATGTATTTCTCTCTAAATGCTGTTTGGTTATATTTTACAAACTTTAATATTTTCTTTTTTTTTTTTCAGGTCTCCATTTTCTTTTATTTTTTAAAGTAATTTCTGTTCTTTACAATGTGTGATCACACGCACACAGGCACGCACACACGCACACGTTAAAGTTTCAAACTTTAATATTTTCATTCACTCAAAAAATCTTTCTGCTGTTATCGTATGATTTCTTCTTTGACCTATCGGTTATTTAAAATTACAGTTTAATTTCCAAATGTTTGGGCCATTTCTAAGTATCTTATTGTTATTCCTTTTGTTATTAGCTTCTAATTAGTTTCTACTGTGGCCAAAGTACATATTCTGCATGATTTAAATTGCTTCTGAAACTTAGATGCTTATTTGTGTGACAGATTATGGTGTACCTTGGCGGATATAGCTTGAGAAGAATGTACGTTCTGCAGGGGTTGGGTATGGTGTTCTGTAAATGTTAATAAGGTTAAGGTGAGAGAGGCTTGTTCATATCTTCCTTGTCCTTATTGATTTTTAAAATCTGTTTATCCTGTCAATTACTGAGAGCATTAAAATACCCAGCTATGACTGTCTTCCTTCGTTCTGCCAGTTTCACTTCCTGCCTTTTGAAGCTCTGGTACTGGTTACATACATATTCAGGAGTATATGTTTTCCTGACGAATTGACACTTGAACACTATGAAAAGTCTTTTAAAATCCTTTGTAATATTTTTTGTTTTGACGTCTATTTTGTCAGGTACTAATACTGCTACGTTTGATTTCTTAGGCTTACTGTTCACCAGGAATGTTTTTTCCATTTTTAAAATTACAACCTGCTGCTGCTGCTGCTAAGTCGCTTCAGTTGTGTCCAACTCTGTGCGACCCCATAGACTGCAGCCCACCAGGCTCCCCCGTCCCTGGGATTCTCCAGGCAAGAACACTGGAGTGGGTTGCCATTTCCTTCTCCAAAAATTACAACCTATTTGGGGCTATATATCTATAAATGCATTCCTTATTAACTTCCCATAGTTGAGCCTTATTTTTCATAAAGCAGTCTACTTTATTTATTCATGGCCATGTCATGGGGCATGCGAGATCTTACTTCCCGGACCAGGTATCAAACCCATGCCATCTGCAGTGGAAGCAAGGAGCCTTAACCACTGCACCACTAGGAAAGCCCCAAGTCTTACTTTTCCATCCAGGCTGATGTCTGCTTTTAAGTCATATGCGTAGTCAATCTGCACTTAATGCAGGTATCGCTTCAACTGGGTTTAAATGTACCATCTTGCCCATTTTATTTCATTTGCCTCAAATGTGAGATAAGGTGACTAAACATTCTGGAAAACAACTCAGTTCCGGGCATATCATAAAAGTTTGGTTACCCTCAGGTCACAATATGGATCCTCACCTTATCAACATCTAATTCTGATTAATATTCTACCACTTCATATAAAGTCAGAGCCTTAGCACCCATACCATTCTTTTTGCTATTTCTCTCATGGATTTTGTTAACACTAAGAACACATTATAAATTCTAGACTAGAATTGTAATTTTTTTTTTTATGGTAAATAATCAAATGTTTTTTTTAAAAATTAAGAGAAAAAAAGGTTTAAAAATGTATACAGTTGACCCTTGAGCAACATGGATTTGAACAGCATGGGTCCATGTATGCACAGAGTTTGTTTTCCCCTAGTAACTATTATAGTCACACGATCTGTGGTTGGTTGAATCTGTGGATGCAGAACTACAGATATGGAGTGTTGAGTATGGGGCTTGAGCATCCACAGTATTTAGTATATTTTGGTGGTGGTTTAGTCACTAAATTGTGTCCAACTCTTGTGACCCCATGGACTCTAGCCTGCCAGGCTCCTCTGTCCATGGAATTTTCCAGGCAAGAATACTGGAGTGGGTTTCCAATTCCTTCTTCAAGGGACTTCCAGACCCAGGAATCGAACCCGGGTCTCCTGCCTTGCAGATTTTTTACCGAGTGAACTATGAGGGATGATCCTTGGTGTATTTTGGTGGGTCCTAAAACCAGCTCCCCCGTAGATGCCGCGAGATGACTGTATGTATACTTACCATTGCTGGTGTTCTTTCATTCCCACCTGTAGGCTTAGCTTCCACTCGGCACCACTTCCTTTTCACATGAAGAATTTCCTTTAGTATTTCTTACAGTGCATATCTTCTGGCAATAAGTCCTCTCAGCTTCTGCTTATTTGATCATTTCTATTTCATCTTCATTTTTCAAAGATACTTTTACTAGATAAAGAATTCTGGGTTGACAGTTATTTTTTCCCCCTTCTAGCACTTTAAAGATAATTTTTCACTGTCTTCTGGCCACCAGAGTTGCAAAAAACTTAGTCAGTAATTTCTGTTGTTATTCCCCTGAGCCTAATGTGTCTCTTAATCTTGACTTCTTAAAGATTTTATCTTTATCATGGTTTTCCATCAACTTCACTAGAACGTGCCAAGGTGTGGTTTGTTTTGTATTTATCTCACACTCTATTTGTTGAGCTTCTTGACTCTAACTTTGGAAAGATCTCAGCCACTGTTTCTTCAAATACTTTTTCTGGCCCGTTCTGTCTCTCTCTTGCTTTCTCTTTTTTTCCCCTCTTCACTCCCCTCCCCTCCTGCTTCCTGTCTTCTGTCCTTTTCTCTTTTCAGATACTATATACATTAGAGTACTTGTCCCACAAGTTAAAGAGACTGCTCATTTTATTTTTACTTTTCTGATATTTAGTTTTCTGTTCTAGAATCTTCATCTAACTCTTCTTTTATAATTTCCATTTGCATGCTAATATTCCTTATTTGTTTAATCCTTTTCTTAATGTATTTATTTTTAAATGGAGGATACTTGCTTTACAATATTGTGTTGCTGCTGCTGCTAAGTCGCTTCAGTCATGTCTGACTCTGTGTGACCCCATAGATGGCAGCCCACCAGGCTCCTCCATCCATGGGGTTTTTCAGGCGAGAGTACTGGAGTGGGTTGCCATTGCCTTCTCCACAATATTGTGTTGCTTTCTACCAAACATCAACATGAATCAGTCATAGTTTTATCCATGTCCCCTCCCACTGAACATCCCTCCCCTGTTTAATTTTTACATCCATCTTTTCCTTCAAGCCATTGACATATTTATAGTAGTTATTTGAAAGTCTTTATTGGCTAAATATAACATCTTGGCCACCTCAGGGTTAATTTTTATTGAGCACCTTCCCCCCTCCCCCCATATTGGTCATATTTTTCTGTTTCTTTGCATGTCAAGTAATTATCAAAGGTATTCTGGATATTGTGAGGAACACCTTGTCGGAGTCTGGATTATTTTGCCTTCCATCAAAGAGTATTGAGTTTTGTTCTGGCAGGCAGTTACAGTAGCGGTAGATTTTCATGCCAGGCTTGGTTTTATGCTCTTTGCTGCTAAGTCGCTTCAGTCGTGTCTGACTCTGTGCGACCCCATAGACGGCAGCCCACCAGGCTCCCCTGTCCCTGGGATTCTCCAGGCAAGAACACTGGAGTGGGTTGCCATTTCCTTCTCCAATGAATGAGAGTGAAAAGTGAAAGTGAAGTCGCTTAGCCGTGTCCGACCCTCAGCGACACCATGGACTGCAGCCCACCAGGCTCCTCCGTCCATGGGATTTTCCAGGCAAGAATACTGGAGTGGGGTGCCATTGCCTTCTCCGTTATGCTCTTTAGGGTAGGTCTATTTTATCTTTAGTCCAAAGGAATGGCTAGAACTTACTCTTAATATATGGTCTTACTCTGATTTTCAACTGAATGCAGTGATGTTTGTCTACTCTGGCTGGTCCAGGCATCCATATCAGCCAGCCCATGCAATCTCCCTTATCTCTATTCTGCTCTTAGCTTCACAATAGCCGTCTCCTACTAGGCTGCTAGCCCTCTCCAAGCACCTATGATGCATCCCCACCAGAGCTCTGGGGTCACCTTTGCCTAGCTACTCCTTTCCAGGACTCTGGTCACAAATTCAGCCTTCCACAGCCCCAGTCTTTCACCCCTGCCCCTCAACTCAGCCAGACTGCTATTGGGCTTTCCCCTCCTGAACTACAGGCCAAAAATTTTCCCCAGGAAGAAAATTAGGGTAGCCATAGCATCCTTTGTGTATTTCCCTTCTCTCAAGAACCACAGTCCCGCACCTCCTGTTAGGCAATGCTTTGAAACAGCAACCTCATTTGTTTTGCTCAAATTTATAGTTGTTTATGATGGAGGGGGGAGGCAAACCCAGTAGCAGTGACTCCATTCTGGTCAGAAGGAGAGGTGACATTACTTGATTCTTATAAGCTTTCATTCTGTTTTTATAAAACTTTGAATTTTTTATAGTGTTGCAAAGGAAATTGAATTATGACTTATAGTCACAGCTCAGAGATCTAATTTCTCATGCTTTTGCAAAGCTGTCACATCCCAACTGTTCTAAGTTTTTTTTTCCCTCTAAGTTGTCAGGATATTTTTCTGGGACACTTGTGACCTTTCCTTCTACCCGATGTTTTCCTTCTCATGTCAAACTTAGGCTCACTACCCATAAAGTTTCTTATTTACAATATCTTCTGGAATATCCACCTCAAAATTTAAATTCTAAAAATCCTAAACCCTTTAAAAAAATCCAGCATTCAGTCATTATTTGTGCATTATAAAAATGATTCCAGAATCTGTTTCTATTTTCAGTCTAAGCCATATTTGGGCAAAAGATCTCTAATATCTGATTTTTCTTACTTTTATGTATGTTGAAATTTTGTATAATAAAATGTTATAGCAAAAACAAAAAGAAAATTCCAAAAGTTCATAATTAGTTCTCTCTCATCTGTCCTAAAACTATTTCCTTCAAAACTAAGTGATGCTCTTAGTTCCAAGTTTAGGATTTGATGGGTGAGTATCTCTCCAAGATAATTCTCATTACTCTATAAGCATCAATCACTTTCCTGTTATCCTTAATCTTGTCTGAGCTTGACTATTTCATTTAATCTCTCCTAATTAGATAGCTCCTAAATCTGCAGGCATTTTTGCTGCTTTTCTCTAGAACCTTCAAATGTCCTTTTATGTCTCTTTTTAAAGCACAGGAACCTGAGCTGCATCTGGCTCTCCAGGAGAGCACCCATGATGCACCTAGACAAGAAGGTAAACATCGCCTGGTAAGAAGGGGCTGAGTCCACACCTTGAGTCCTCTTGAGCTTGATACACATAACAATCTTCAAATTGTGTTCTCTAATGACAATACAAGTCATTTGACACTCAGTATTAAAAAACAGTTTACAAAATCTGCAAATAAGAAAACTAAAAAGTACAATAGAAAACAAAACTGGGAACTTCCTCAGTGAAATATTTATAAATTTTTGCTTAAGCCTTTAAACAGCTAGCAATAACTAGTGCTTCCAACTCCTGACTAAGAAGAATTTATGGAAGAAATTTCAGAAGATTTAAAAAAAGGTTCTAGACATGCTGATCTGGGAATCCTGCCTCTAAAACTTAAAAGCTGAGTCAATTTGAGCAAATGAGGGAAACTCTCAGAGTCACAGTTTTTAGTCTGTTATATGAAGACATTTCGTGGTTTGCATGAAGTTTTCCCTGAGACGTTCACCTTGCAAAGAACACTTGCTCTTTAAACCTTCTCTGTTCTCACTAAATGGGTTTCAAATCCTAGATCTGTCTCACTCCATAGCCCATTCTAGCTACCCTTGTCATAATTTCAGTAGTGTATTTCATTTTGGAAAATATAAAAGATAGGGCTTCCCAGGTGGCTCAGTGGTAAAATAATCCTCTTGCCAATGCAGGAGGTGCAGTAGACGCAGGTTTGATCCCTGGGTGGGGAAGATCCCCTGGAGTAGGAAATGGTAACCCACACCAGTATTTTGCCTGGAAAATCCATGGACAGAGGAGTCTGGCGGACTATAGCCCAGGGGTTGCAGAGTCAGACACGCCTGAGCCACTGTGCATGTACACAGAAATAAAGAAAGAGGGACTCCCCTGGTGCTCCAGTGGTTAAAAATTCACCTTGCAATGCAGGAGACACAGGTCCTATCCCTAGTGAGGGAATTAAAACCCTACATGTGGTGGAGCAACTAAGCCCACACACCACAACTAGATAATCTGTGCACTGCAACAGAAGATCCCTCATGACACGGCAAAATCCTGTGTACCACAACTGAGACCCAAGGGCGGACACATAAATAAACAGATGAGTAAATATTAAAAATAACATACAAGATAGCTTAGGAGGGTCCATCCACAGTGATTCTGGAGCCCAAGAAAATAAAATCTTGGGCTTTTCTTTCCCCCTTCCATTTTTTCCCCTCCTATATGCCGTGAAGGGATGGGATAGGATGCCAGTGTCTTAGTTTTTTGGATGTTAGGTTTTAAGCTGGCTTTTTCACTCTCCTCTTTCACCTTCATCTAGCAGCTCTTTAGTTTTTCTTCACTTTCTGCCATTAGTGTGGTATCATCTGCATACCTGAGGTTGTTGATATTTCTCCCAGCAGTCTTGATTCCAGCCTGTGATTCATCCACCCTGGCATTTCACATGATTCTCTGCAGAGAAGTTAAATAAGCAGGGTGACAGCATACAGCCTTGCTGTACTCTTTCCCCAATTTTGAATAAGTCTCTCATTTCACGTCTGGTTCTAACCATCGCTTCCTGATCTGCATACAGATTTCTCAGGAGACAGGTCAGGTGGTCTGATATTCCTATCTCTTTAAGAATTTTCCAGAGTTTGTTGTGGCCCACACAGTCAAAGGCTTTAGCATAGTCAATGAAGCAGAAGTAGATGTTTTTCTGGAATTCCCTTACTTTCTCCATGATCCAAAAAATTTTAACAATTTGATCTTTGGTTCTTCTGCCTTTTCTAAATCCAGCTTGTACATCTGAAAGTTCTCAGTTCACATACTGTTGAAGCCTAGTTTGAAGGATTTTGAGCATTACTTTGCTAGCATGTGAAATGAGCACAATTGTACGGTAGTTTCAGCATTCTTTGACATTGCCTTTCTTTGGGATTGGAATGAAAACTGACATTTTTCAGTCCTGTGGCCACTGCTGAATTTTCCAAATTTGCTGACACACTGAGTGCAGCACTTTAATAGCATCATCTTTAGGATTTGACATAGCTCAGCTGGGATTCCAGCACCTCTACTAGCTCCGTCTGTAGTAATGCTTCCTAAGGCCCACTTGACTGCACACTCTTGGATGTCTGGTTCTAGGTGAGTGATCACACCATCATGGTTGTCTGGGTCATTAAAGACCTTTTTGTAGCCTGAGTGAGGAAAATACATTAGATCTCACACTTGAAAATAAAACTGAGAAGAAAATTCACCTGAGAAGACAGATGAAAACACAAGTTTAAAAAAAATAAGTGCACTTAAAGAGCTCAAATGCATCTGCAAATAAATAATAAAAATTAATACTAAAAATATGATTTCTTAATAAAAATCAGAAGGTGAAAAATGATCACTGCTAAGATCTAAAATGTATTTATTTATTACAAAATAGGCTTTGTGTTTAGATGATTTTTCCCAACTGTAGGCTAATGTAAGTGTTTGAGCACACTTAAGGTAAACAAAGCTAAACTTCTATATTCAGTAAGCTAAGTGTATTAAATACATTTTTGACTTATGACATTTTCAAATTACAATGGTTTTATCAGCACATAGCCCTATCATACGCTGAGGAAGATCTGTATTAGCAAATATTAGCAAGTTCTCAAAAAATGATAGACTAAGATCAAGTAAGTTTTGTTAAAGGAATGTGGAAGTGGCTTGCTATTAAAAAAAAAAAATCACTCTCAGGGAACATCAGCACAATTTATTACATCAACCAGCTAAAGGACAGAACCCATGGAATCTTAGCAATAAATCTTGGAACATAGAGGGCTTTCATCAAATTCAAGAACTGTTCCTAATAAAAACTCATAATAAGTAATGAAACATTTCATCTGCTAAAAACTACCTGCAAACCAACCACAAGTATTATTCTAAATGCTAAGATACACTAAATTATTTTCCTTAAAATCAGGAGCTAGATTGGAATGTCTTATTATCACCCTCATTCTTTATAACTTATGTTGTTAAATAACTGGCATAAATACTAGAAAAGATAATAAAACCACACTTTTTGCTGATGATATAATTGTATGCCTAGAAAGCCAAGAGACTCTATTAAAAAATATATGAGTAACTAAGACTGAACTGAACTGAAAGAATTTTAAAAGATGGTAGTATACAAAATGTGAGATAAAGCAGTTTTCCTCTAGCAATAACTTCCTAGATGAAATAGGAGAAACACTATAACAGTGCTAAAATGTATATTAATATGGGATTATCTATAAAAAGAAGCTCACATGATCTATAAGGATCTATATTGCTATTGCTATTGCTAAGTCACTTCAGTCGTGTCCGACTCTGTGTGACCCCACAGACGGCAGCCCACCAGGCTCCCCAATCCCTGGGATTCTCCAGGCAAGAACACTGGAGTGGGTTGCCATTTCCTTCTCCAATGTGTGAAAGTGAAAAGTGAAAGTGAAGTCGCTCAGTCGTGTCCGACCCTCAGCGACCCCATGGACTGCAGACTTCCAGGCTCCTCCATCCATGGGATTTTCCAGGCAAGAGTACTGGAGTGGGGTGCCATTGCCTTCTCCATAAGGATCTATAGGAAACTATAAAATCTTATAAAAAATGGAAAGATCTTAACAAAGTTGAATATAATATTTTCTGGTTTGAAATAACTCAATATCATAAAAACATTAATTGTCTCAAAGCCAATAATAAATTTAGTTCAACCCCAAATGGAATTCTAAAATGATTTAATTGTCTAAAATATTCTTAGAATTTATATGGATGAAAAAACACCCAAAGATATCGGAGAAAAGTATGGAAAAAAAGAAAACAATGTGTAGTTAGAGAGTAGGAGGATTGGTTTTGGAAATATCAGAAGGCACTGTATTATCAAGGTAGTCAAATCATTATGGTATGACATGGAAACATACAAATAAATCAGTTGTTAGGATAGTTAATTGGAAATAGATTATAGTATATGTAAAAATATATGTAAGATGGATTAATACCACAGTTGTAGATTGATGTATTTAGAGCAATTATACAAGAGGTCATATAAGAAAAATGGGAAAAGGATACAAACAGATAATACACATAAGACCAACTCCAAATATAACCAATATAAACAATGCTTTAGCGACTTCCCCGGCGGTCAGTGGTTAAGACTTTGCCTTCCAATGGAGGGGGTGCAAGTTTGATCCCTGGTCAGGGAGCTAAATGGAGAAGGCAATGGCACCGCACTCCAGTCCTCTTGCCTGGAAAATCCCATGGACGGAGGAGCCTGGTAGGCTGCAGTCCATGAGGTCGCAGAGTCAGACACGACTGAGCGACTTCACTTTCACTTTTCACTTTCATGTATTGAAGAAGGAAATGGCAACCCACTCCAGTGTTCTTGCTTGGAGAATCCCAGGGACAGAGGAACCTAGTGGGCTGCCGTCTATGGGGTCACACAGAGTTGGACATGACTGAAGCGACTTAGCAGCAGCAGCAGCAGCAGCAGGGAGCTAAAATCCCATATGACTTGAGGACAAAAAAAGAAACAATATTGTAACAAGTTTAACAAAGACTTTTAAAATGGTCAACATCAAAATAAATAAATAAAAACACACAAAAAACCAAAACCTTAAAAAAAAAAGATGCCCTAAAGTACCAGTACTCAGGAGAATGCACATAACACTAGCAATGAACTGCCATTTCACACTTATTAAATGGCCAAGAAGAAAGTTAACATCTATTGCTGGCTGCAACGTGGAGAAAGAAGAATGCTCTCAAACATCCCTGGCGGAAATGTGAAAGCTTTCTGTTGTGAAACTGTCAAACACCATCTCATAAAATTAAAAATATTTATACTTTCCAACCCAACAGTCCCACTCTTAGGAATCTAGCCTCCAGAAAGAAAATCATCATGAATTAAGGAAATATATAAATGGTATTTCCTGTAAGATTGTTTTTAGGAAACCACTGGAAACAGATTGAATGCCTTATTGCGGGGAAATGACTACATCAAGTGTGAAGTACCCATACCAAAGGAAATATGCAGCCATTTAAAAAAATGAGTGAAAGTTCTGTCAAGTGACTTGGAGGAATTTCTACAAGATAAATGAGGTGTTTAATGTGATCTTTTTTGCAAAACAAGTAAGAACAAAATTAACCGAAAAACTCACGTGTGTGTGATGCATTTGTGTCTGTTTCTATATAGTGTTACACGAGTTGGGAGGGAAAGGAAGACATTCAGACTGGGCTGTTCACATAAGTCACCTTGGGCTGTTGGTGTTGGGGTGTGGTGAGTGAGCAGGTGGGAAGAGCTGCTTTCACAGTGCACCACTGGAGTGAAATCTGCAGATATCTTCTCTTCCTTTGTGATGGGGGCATTGCTAACAGCTACAAAAAAAAAAAAAAGAGCAAACATTAGACATAATGAATTTTGACGTTATTATACAGTGTATTTCTTCCTTCCCAGAAACATTTTCCTTATTTCTATCTGAATTCAAAAGAGTGACAGTTCCAAAGAATAGCAAGAAGAGATAAGAAAGCCTTCTTCAGTGATCAATGCAAAGAAATAGAGGAAAACAACAGAATGGGAAAAACTAGGGATCTCTTCAAGAAAATCAGAGATACCAAAGGAACATTTCATGCAAAGATGAGCTCGATAAAGGACAGAAATGGTATGGACCTAACAGAAGCAGAAGATATTAAGAAGAGATGGCAAGAATACACAGAAGAACTGTACAAAAGAGATCTTCATGACCCAGATAATCACGATGGTGTGATCACTCACATAGAGCCAGACATTCTGGAATGTGAAGTCAAGTGGGCCTTAGAAAGCATCACTACGAACAAAGCTAGTGGAGGTGATGGAATTCCAGTTGAGCTATTCCAAATCCTGAAAGATGATGCTGTGAAAGTGCTGCACTCAATACGCCAGCAAATTTGGAAAACTCAGCAGTGGCCACAGGACTGGAAAAGGTCAGTTTTCATTCCAATCCCAAAGAAAGGCAATGCCAAAGAATGCTTAAACTGCCGCACAATTGTACTCATCTCACACGCTAGTAAAGTAATGCTCAAAATTCTCCAGGCCAGGCTTCAGCAATATGTGAACCATGAACTTCCTGATGTGCAAGCTGGTTTTAGAAAAGGCAGAGGAACCAGAGATCAAATTTCCAACATCTGCTGGTTCATGGAAAAAGCAAGAGAGTTCCAGAAAAACATCTATTTCTGCTTTATTGACTATGCCAAAGCCTTTGACTGTGTGGATCACAATAAACTGTGGAAAATTCTGAAAGAGATGGGAATACCAGACCACCTGATCTGCCTCTTGAGAAATCTGTATGCAGGTCAGGAAGCAAGAGTTAGAACTGGACATGGAACAACAGACTGGTTCCAAATAGGAAAAGGAGCTCGTCAAGGCTGTATATTGCCATCCTGTTTATTTAACTTATATGCAGAGTACATCATGAGAAACGCTGGACTGGAAGAAACACAAGCTGGAATCAAGATTGCCGGGAGAAATATCAATAACCTCAGATATGCAGATGACACCACCCTTATGGCAGAAACTGAAGAGGAACTAGAAAGCCTCTTGATGAAAGTGAAAGTGGAGAGTGAAAAAGTTGGCTTAAAGCTCAATATTCAGAAAACGAAGATCATGGCATCCGGTCCCATCACTTCCACTTTGTGGAAACAGTGTCAGACTTTATTTTTCTGGGCTCCAAAATCACTACAGATGGTGACTGCAGCCATGAAATTAAAAGACGCTTACTCCTTGGAAGGAAAGTTATGACCAACCTAGATAGCATATTCAAAAGCAGAGACATTACTTTGCCAACAAAGGTTCGTCTAGTCAAGGCTATGGTTTTTCCTGTGGTCATGTATGGATGTGAAAGTTGGACTGTGAAGAAGGCTGAGCGCCAAAGAACTGATGCTTTTGCACTGTGGTGTTGGAGAAGACTCTTGAGAGTCCCTTAGACTGCAAGGAGATCCAACCAGTCCATTCTGAAGGAGATAAGCCCTGGGATTTGTTGGAAGGAATGATGCTAAAGCTGAAACTCCAGTACTTTGGCCACCTCATGCGAAGAGTTGACTCATTGGAAAAGACTCTGATGCTGGGAGAGATTGGGGGCAGGAGGAGAAGGGGATGACAGAGGATGAGATGGCTAGATGGCATCACTGACTCGATGGACGTGAGTCTGAGTGAACTCCAGGAATTGGTGATGGACCGGGAGGCCTGGCGTGCTTTGATTCATGGGGTTGCAAAGAGTTGGACACGACTGAGCGACTGATTTGATCTCTGATCTGATCTGAGGGTTTTTTGTTTAACAATTCAGTTCTCTTTACTTCTCCTTTAGAATTTACAATTTTAGACTTTTACACTCCCTCTCTAGGTTTTTATGTAGATTTAAATTTGTTATGGTGCACATTTTTCTAAAGGTAGAATGCTGGGTTCTCTTGTTTACTATGCCCTTACTGATGCTATTTTTTTTTTTTTTTTTGTACTTTTAGACACAACAGAACATATTTATATGAGCAAATTTTATTAATATCCAAATATTTTATCCTAGGTTATAATTAATAGGTGAGAATTAACTGTCTTAAAGGTCTCTTTATTCAGTTGAGGGGGATCAGGGAAGGCTACCTGGAGGAGGTGTTGTGACACACAGTAGGCCTTCAAATGTTTGCCAGTGAGGACACTTCTAAACTGACACTGAACGGTCAAGTAGGGATTAGCCAGAGAACTGAGAGAACAGATAGGTTACTTCAGACAGAGGAAACACTAATAATGACAAGGGCATTTATTGGAAATTGACTATGTACAAAATAACTCAATAACTGCTCTGATGCATGAGCTCACAGATTGCACACATTAACCTTACTATTTCCAATCTATAGATGAGGAAACTGAGACTTAGGGTCAATGGGCTGTTGGGTGCCAAGCCCTCTTAAAGCACAATAAAGGGTGGAATTATGAGTCAAACTCCAGTCTCTGTGTTGCCAAACCCTGAGCTATTATCCACTGAAGTGCACTAACAGCAGGTATAAAATGCAAGATTCTGTCACCTGAGTGTATTGAGTGAGTTACCAGCTCACCCAGGCGTGACCATACTGCCTGTTTCACATTTCACTACCTGAAAGAATTTGGTAACGTTTCACACCTGGATGTTTGTGCACTCTGCCATCTAGACCTTTTAGAAATATGTTCAATGAAGCAATTGCCAGTATTAGCCTGCAGGTGGTCCCAATATTAATACTATTCTATTCAAATAAATATATATGTATTCTATTCTTTTAGAATATTTAAGATACCTAACTCTACTGAGTTGGGGAAAATATTTTCCTCAACATAATTCAATGATGTAAATACCTTTTACCTAATTTTTTTTCTGGAAATCTAAATAACTTTTATGGTAGGCTGTCTTCACGGAAGCTGTTCTTTACTCATATGTGTATAAAGCAGTAAATGGCAAGGATTCTATTCTATTCCAAGTGAAGGAAACATAGTCAAAACTCTACCTCATTTTCAGCTCTGTCTTGGTCTGAGATCATTTGTTTACCAGGAACAGAAAACCTCTAAAACTAGCTAAGGAAAAATGAGGACTTTACCTTAAAGACTTGACTTTACCAGAGTATTTTGTAGATCCCAAAGGAATCGAGTTGGTTTGGATCTCAAAAAGAGGCTAGAAAAGGAACTGGAAAAAAATCAGGAATCTTGCATTATTCTGGAGTCGTATGTTCTCTGATTCTCTCCTCTCTGTTCACCTGCTTTATTCTTTCTACTGCAGATCAGCCCCTTCTGTTTCAGGACACAAGAACCCTTACCGGTTCTGGATAACTCCCAGGTCACTGTACAATTGAGTTCCCTAGTTTAAATGATTTGAAGGGTGAATCTGGCCCACTAATAAATTGCCTCCCCTAACATCCAGCCGTGGTCTGCGTAATTGTGAGCAAGGGGATGTGGGCTTTTTAGTATACAGTATGTAGGGTTCCCCTCCAGGGTCTTGGAGAAGATGGATCTCTAAGAATAGTGGGGGCAGTGGGGTGGTAGGGCTTGCTGCCATTAAAGTAATAGTCTATGCAGACAGTAGTAACAAGAGGAATACCATTTCACATCAGATCAACTAAGATTAGATATTCCTGTCCAACTGGAATACAAGTGCAGTGCAAATAATTTGAAGATACCTTTATGGAAACTTTCTAATTTCACATATATAGCTCTTAGGAAAATGTTGCTTGATGCCCAAGAATGATATATTCTATAAATAATGTTTTCTTTAAATTTTCATATCTGATTTTAGGGTGAAATTTGACATGGACCTTAGTCATAGACTTGTGACTTTAGGACAACTTTCAGTTTAAAATGTGTTACTGTAACATATTTTGAGAAAACTCATGTGCCTACCCCACAAGGACCGGGCGTGTGCAGGTGGTGACCCACGTATATTCGTCAAATGAAAGGATGCCAAGTTTTGCCAGTCTTTCAAGAACCATGCCATTCTGTTCAGTTCAGTTCAGTTCAGTCGCTCAGTCGTGTCCGACTCTTTGCAACCCCACGAACCACAGCACGCCAGGCCTCCCTGTCCATCACCAACTCCCGGAGTTCACTCAGACTCACGTCCATCGAGTCCGTGATGCCATCCAGCCATCTCATCCTCTGTCGTCCCCTTCTCCTCCTGCCCCCAATCCCTCCCAGCATCAAAGTCTTTTCCAATGAGTCAACTCTTTGCATGAGGTGGCCAAAGTATTGGAGTTTCAGCTTTAGCATCATTCCTTCCAAAGAAATCCCAGGGCTGATCTCCTTTAGAATGGACTGGTTGGATCTCCTTGCAGTCCAAGGGACCCTCAAGAGTCTTCTCCAACACCACAAAAGCATCAATTCTTCTGCGCTCAGCTTTCTTCACAGTCCAACTCTCACATCCATACATGACCACTGGAAAAACCATAGCCTTGGCTAGACGGACCTTTGTCGGCAAAGTAATGTCTCTGTTTTTCAATATGCTATCTAGATTGGTCATAACTTTCCTTCCAAGGTTAGGGACGCCAAAAAGAGTGTTTTGTCTTCTGTGTTATTCAGGGGATAATTTATGTACTCTACGATTTTGACTTTCCTGCCTGTGTCCTGGTGCCCAAAATGAGACCATCTTGTTCAACATTAGCACAGACTCAAATTATGAAACTCAAATCAGTCAACATCCCTGGCAAAGGCTTGACAGAGGTGAACAGGGAGAACAGTGTGAAGACTGAGGCTAAGAATAGATTGTTTTGAATGGCCTGTGGATATTCATCATGGCCTCCACTCACTTGCCATTATTAGCACTGAAAATGTCTGGCTGGATGGCTGCTGCTGCTGCTGCTGCTGCTAAGTCGCTTCAGTCATGTCCGACTCTGTGCGACCCCGTAGACAACAGCCCACCAGGCTCCCCCGTCCCTGGGATTCTCCAGGCAAGAACACTGGAGTGGGTTGTTATTTCCTTCTCCAATGCATGAAAGTGAAAAGTGAAAGTGAAGTCGTTCAGTCCTGTCTGACTCTTAGTGACCCCATGGACTGCAGCCCACCAGGCTCCTCCATCCATGAGATTTTCCAGGCAAGAGTACTGGAGTGGGGTGCCATTGCCTTCTCTGATCTGGCTGGCTAGATTTCATCATAGTCTCAGGTTCTATTTTCTTCTGAGTGAATTTAGTCAGAGCTGATGCTACTAAATGGATTTCTAACCCAGAGTCTTGGGAACATTCCAGGGGATGCTGAGTGGAAGAACAACCAGGTAGCATTTTTTTTCCTCTGCAGTTTCCTGCTCTGACAGTTCCCCCTGGAACATAACACCTGCCCTTCCACAGTAATCATAGGATACATAGATACAAAATAGGTTCTTATTTTTATTTTTTATGTTTCTGAACCTTAGTCTCTACATTCTGTTCATTTGCTATATTTTCTTTCGAGATTCTTGAGAAAGGGCATTTATTTTTAGCAATCAGTGAAGCTGTTCGAAAAGTGATTGGTTCTGCTATTGTATTTGCTGTGCCCCTCAAAGCACAGTCCTGAAATAAGGACTTGAAAACATAGGTTAGAGAGGAGCCTCTGGCTCTAGTCGCAAGCTAGACGTACTGTATTTGATACAGTCCACCAGATTCTACTGAATTTTAGTCCGTTATCAGTTTAAAAATATTTCAAATAGGTAAAAGCACAGATAGGTGACTATCTGTAGCGATAGTCAAACTCATAGATTGAGTGAGCGTGTCCCACATGTGGTTCCCCGACGGCTCAGACGGCAAAGAATTTGCCTGCAATGCAAGAGACCCGTGTTCAATCCTTGGGTCGGGAAAATCCCCTGGAGAAGGGAATGGCTACCCACTCCAGTATTCTTGCCTGGAAAATTCCATGGACTGAGATGCCCGGAAGCTACAGTCCATGGGGTCGCAAAGAGTTGGACTGAGCAAATTTCACTTTCCAAGAAATCCTTATCTCCAAGGTGATGGTACTAGGTAGTGGGGCTTTTGGGGAGGTGCTTGGGTAATGAGAGCATAGCTCACATGGATAGGACTTGCACCCTTAGAGGCTCTAGAGAATCTTGCACCTCTGCTACTACATGAGGACGCAGTGAAAAGACAACTGTCTCTAAACCAGGAAGCCTCTTCTCACCAGACACTGCAGCTGCCAGCACCTTGATTGTGGACTTCCAGCCTGCAGAACTGTGAGAAATAAATTTTTGTTGTTTATAAGCCTCCTAGTCTATGACATTTTTCTTAAAGCAGCTCAAATAAACTAAGACACATGTCTCCACCATTTTCAAGTTTAGACATGTGTCTAACAATGGGGACAACCCCACTCCCACTCAGCAGGGCTAATTTTTTTGTAGCCAGCTCTTGTGTAAGTGTTTTCACAGTCTGTGATTTTCCCACGGTCAGATTATCCTTTTGGCCACCCCTGTTCATGCACCTAAGCACCAAGTCTTGAATATTTGTTATCATACACCTGGTATTATGTGACTCTCAAAATAGTTGTTACCATTCAGTCACTACGTTGTGTCCAACTCTTTGCAACTCCATGGACTGCAGCATGCCAGGCTTCCCTGTCCTGCACTATCTTCTGGAGTTTACTCAAATTCATGTCCATTGTGTCGGTGATGCCATCCAACCATCTCATCCTCTGCTGCCCCCTTCTCCTTTTGCCCTCAATCTTTCCCAGCATCAGGATCTTTTCTAATAAGTCAGTTCTTTGCATCAGGGAGCCAAAGTATTGGAGCTTCAGCATTAGTCCTTCCAATGAATGTTCAGGGTTGACTTCCTTTAGGATTGACTGGTTTGATCTCCTTGCAGTCCAAGGGACTCTCAAGAGTCTTCTCCAGCACCACAATTTGAAGGCCTCAATTCTTCGGTGCTCAGCCTTCTTTATGGTCCAACTCTCACATCCATACATGACTACTGGAAAAACCATAAAACAGTACCATCTCCTTATTACATAAATTCTCCTACAGACGATTTATTAAAAAAATACCAAGTCACTGAGAGTCTCAAAAATACCAAGAGATTTGGGGTATGTCATCAGTTGCATAGATGCATTCCTTTCACAGATGCATCTGCTAATTCATTTCTACCAGTCTGCCTAAGCTGAAACAGAGAGCAGTCTCCATGCTCATTAGGTGGATGACCCAATAAACATCAATAGCTGTGACAGCCAGTCGAGAAGTGCTTTTTTCCCTTTCACTAAAATTCTAGTTTATTTGATGGGTTCTTAACTGTTGGTGGTTCAGATGGTAAAAGCATCTGTCTACAATGCGGGAGACCTGGGTTCAATCCCTGGGTCGGGAGGATCCCCTGGAGAAGGAAATGGCACTCCACTCCAGGACTATTGACTGGAAAGTCCCATGGACAGAGGAGCCTAGTAGGCTACAGTCCATGGGGTCGCAAAGAGTCGGACACGATTGAGCAACTTCACTTAACTGTTGGGGAGATGGGGGGAGTGGCCTTGCCCAAAGTCTGGAGAGCAGACTGGGTCTCTTTTGGGAATAGAGATGACATTTCTTTTGTATTGTTCATTGTCCTTTGGAAACTCATTTCAGAAGTCTCTCCATCTCAAGAAATTCTTCAACCCATGGATGAATTCTACGGAACCCACAGGTTCTGAAACCCAGAGACTGGGGTTTGAGTCTCCCTACTTGGAAGCTGCTGACTCTGCATGTTTAGCCAGACCCTTTTCTGTGGGGAGTGGTGGGAGTGGGGGTGGGAGGGGATGGGATACAGGGTATTGGTGAGGGGAGCTAAGAATATTTTCATCCAGGTTATAGGATGACAGTGGCCCGTGGACTGGCAGCCCTGCATTAGTAGGAATGGCCACGTTCATCCGTGTTCAAACCACAAAGAATCCATCTTAAAAACACCGTCATAGTTCATTCTCCCCAGAACCAAGCAAGACCCAGACCCACATCGATCTACAGGTACCAGCTCAGTTTCTGTGGAATCAGAAACATCTGATGTTACAACTCCCAGTCTCCTGATATTTTTCTTTTCTGTCTACTCTTCCATTTTTCCAAATTACCTCTTGGCTGCCAACACCTTAGATTTGCCTGTTGGGAGCCTGGTAGTTGGGACTTTTAAACCAAAGAAGTGGACATCTCAGACTCAGTTCTCTTAACGTTTCCTCTGGCTCTCTGAATTTCTTTCTCTGAGATTTCTTCCTGAAAGGTTACTAAGACATTGTAATTTCTCACTTAGAGTATGAGTCTAATTTATCCCAAGTTCAAAATTTTTCACGGTCTAGTATCTGTGCGTGCTCAGCGGTGTCTGACTCTTTGTGACCCTTTGGACTGTAGCCGCCAGGCTCCTCTGTCCATGGGATGTTTCAGGCAAGAATATTGGAGTGGGTTGCCATTTCCTCTTCCAAGGGATCTTCTCCTGCATTTCTTGTGTCTCCTGCACTGCAGGCAGATACTTTCACAGTTTTAGATCAAAGTTTATCCAAGAAATATATATTGTGTATTTTATGAAGTAGGAATGAGAATACAGTAGTGAACAAGACAGAAAGTTCCCTGGTTTCCTAGAGCAGGCATTCTAGGAGCAGAATGGCTCCATAATTCATTCACTTCAGAAGTCAGAGGGAAACATAATGCTAGAAATAGGAAGGAACTATGCATTTGCCATGTTGTATAGTGTACTATAGACCCAGAATTGAAAAAAAAAAAAAAAGACTTCACAACAAAATATTTCAGATCGATTACTTCCATTCAGGAAATAACACTTTTTTTTTTTGCAAACTAGAAATTACTTTCTCTCTTTTCTTTAAAGTTCTCTTAAATCGGTAATTATTCAAGGTCTCCATCCAACTCTCATCAAATTGCCCTATTTGTAGCTTCCTATTTCTGTGCTGAAATGGAACCTATAAAATACCTTAGGGGCTTAAACTCTGTGAGGCAAAATGGTATTTAAGTCTTTAGTTGAAATTATAAGCTTTGAAAGTGTTGCATTTTTAATTTATGGGAGTATTCCTCCACTTCCTTTTTGGGGGGAGGGTGGTTAGGGAGAATGGGAAATACTCAATATACGTTTACTACATTGACTGTCTTCTCTTTTAAATACAATTTTCATTAACTGGAGACTTAGAAACACTTCACACTGCTTGCAGGCATCTGTAAACTTCGTGGTTCCCATCCCCCCCCACTCCCGCCCCCAAAGCAGTTTCTTACCGATAGTCCAATTCTCGCAGGCAGAAAAGCTATTAATAAATACATATCTCGTTTTTCACCGATCTTTCTTCCAGAAAAGTGCAAGTGAAAAGGAAATAGAGAAGAAGGAATACGCAGGAGGAGAGAGGAAAAGGGGGGAGAGACTAGGGGAGAAAGAAGCCAGAGAATGAAGGCGTAGCAGAGCGCTGAAGCTTGGACTGAGGACGAGCGGACCCAGCGCAGCCGCGGCGCGGAGCCGCCTGTGGCCACTGGTCCCCGGAGCTGCCAATCCGGGCGTAATCCTGGAGGAATTTCTCCCGGGTTTCGCTGGGAGTCACACTGCCGCCTCCTCTCCTCGGGCGGCCCGGAGGAGTCCGGAGAAGCCGGCTGGGGAGGGAAGAGGGAGGGAGAGGGAGGAGGAGGGAGGGAGCGGAGGAGGAGGAGGACCCGGGGAGGGAGGCGGCGGCGCGGGAGGAGGAGGAGGCGGAGGAGGGGCGCCGCGGCGGAGCCACTAGCCCGGCTCGGACGCGCTACTCTCCAGATACTCCGGGAGCTCCAGCCGCGCGGATCGCGCGCCCCCGCCGCTCTGCCCCCAAACTTCAGCTGCAGCTACATTCGAAGCCATCTAATTTATTCCTCAAAAAAATCAGAAACGGAGCAGCGACACAGGGAAGGAGTCCGCGGAGGAGTAAAACCACAGCAGAGCAACAAGATCCTCCGAGCCGCCTCCCCCGCCCGGAGCCACAATCCGGCCTCGGGAGTGGAGGAGCCAACAAGTGAGAAGGCGCCGCGGTCCCGGGGCGCAGCCGGAGGAAGCGGGCGCTCCGGAGCCCGGAGCCCCCCGAGTCCCCTCGAGCCCCCCGAACAGCGATCGCTGCGGCAGCTCTGCTCCGGATCGTTCTGCGCGAGCAGCGCCGGGCGCTGGGCGAGAAGCTTCGTGTTCTCCCTTGTTGCAAGCGGGCGGCTGGGAGCCACCGGTCCCGGAGGAATATGCGGCGCGCTTGGATCCTGCTCACCTGGGTCTTGGTGGCCTGCGTGTCCGCCGAGTCGGTGAGTTGGGTCGGGCGGGGGACGCGCGCGCCTTTTAGGGTGCGGAAGCCAAGCCGAGTCCGCAGACCCCGCGGGGAATTGGGGAGCGCCCCCTGGGGGATGCCCCTCTAGCCCCCCGCTGCCAGACGTATCGCTGGGGATCCCCCGGGGATCTAAGGGACAAATGCGCTCCACGCCTTCTCCCCTTTCCCTTCCCACAGAAAAGCGCCTCTCGCCGAAGTTACCCTGAGGTCCCCCGGGATGAGAGCGAAGGTATTGCCGTTTTGTCGAACCGCGGAGGCCGCTGAAGAGGTTCCCAACTTATTCACCCTCCCGCGGGTCTTGCTGCGTGGCCGAGAAGGACCGATGGGGAAGGGGGACGAGAGGAAGCATGCATAGGGCTTCGAAGGAACTGGTCCCCCCCGCGCGCTCCCCGAGACTAAGGGACGGCCTGGAAACTTTGGGGGTCCCTTCCTCCGTGCACCCTCCCCCCGCGCCCCCCCCCCCCCCACTCCCGCCCCCCGCGCCAGCTTCCCTACTGGATTGAATGCAGGTTCTGGGAAGATGAGGCTAAGCTTTTTAAGAAACCCACAAAGTGTCCGGAGAGGAAAGTTTGCAAAAAAGTTCTTTTGTTTGATGTTCCCAGTGGCTGCGGCGAGAGAGCAGACACTACGGGGTAACGCGACCCGCGGAGGCGCGCAATCCTGGGTCCTGCTGGGGAGGGGCGGGGGGAGTGCGTGGAAAATGCACCTGAAAATGCCGGGGTGCGGACCCTAGACTCGCAGTCCCGGCGACCCGTCCTGCTTGAGGGTCCAGGGGACTCGCGGGCCATCAGGGGCGGGAGGGCATCTCTTAGGGATCGCGTTCGAGCGCGGCAGCTGGGCGAGACGGCGGTGCGGGTGGCACTGCGCTCGGCCTCGGGTCGCCTGGCCGCTCGCAGCCTGAAGCTTCCAGCCTGCCGCGCTGGCTCTCGCGGACCCCGGCCGGGGTGCCCTCAGGCCCGGGGGAATCTCTTCTCCGGCCCCGGCTGCGGGCAACCCAGCCTCCCTCCCCGGCCTTGGTGTTGGGAACTGGGTTTCCTCTCCTCTGGCTCGAGGGTTGGAGCTGGTTTCCCTATGACGCCCAGTGAGCGCCCTCTACAGGGAAATGCCTCCTGGGCTTGCCCTTGTGCCTGGCGGCCCCTACCTGGGCGCCCCGAGCTTTGTCCGGCTGGGTGGAACCCCGAAAAACCCGCGAGCCCGTCTGCAGCCTCAGCGCGGTCCGGGGCCTCGGGTAGGGAGGACAGCTGTTTCTACCCTCCTCTTGCTCCGCATACCTCCTCCCTTGGCTACTTAGCAACGTGTCCATTTCTAATAAACCGGACCGTCCCTTCCAAGACAAATCATGTCATCTTTAGGGGTGGTTTTGTGAGGTTCCCCACCCCCTCCCCTCGCCTTTGGCGTGTTATTCTTCCCTTCTCTCCCGGCCCCCTCCTTTTTTTTCCTTTTAAATTGATACGATTTAGGATTGGGAAACCTCTTTGGCACCTAGCAGCCGATGTGGCATTTATCATCAGTGCGGAGGGGCTCTGGGTGTGCTAGCAGGTCGCCAAACGTTACGCGAGATTGGAGAGCGTAAACTGAACACATGAAAATTTGGGTGCTCCTGCTGGCTGTAGAGCTCCGAGCCTTAACGGCATTTCTCTTTGGCATACGATCGTTTTTATCCGTTGGGATTGGTAATCTCCCAGCCAGTTATGAACTTTGGCTCTTTGCACACCAAAAGAGACATTCTCTGTTTCTTTCAGAAAATCATTATTGCTCATCTTGTTGCAAAACAGGGCAAAGGGAGAACTCTATCTAAAGGTTTTCTGGCGAAGCCTTCGTAAAAAGCTGTGCTGGGCTAAGGAGGTCCCTTTTTGCTGAGTCCTGTTTGGAGATTTGCTAGAAAGTGTTACTATTTGAGGATTCTACAGGAAGAATATCTCCCTGGGTTTTTTCTTAAATCCAGCAGTGATTCATAAGGAAGCTTTTTGGCTGAACTATACCTGTCTTCTCCCGTGACACCCTCCCCCCTTCCCCAACTCTGTATCTTTGGGTTTCTAGTATTTCTCATTTCCAGCCAGAATTGGATGTGTTCCAAATAAGGTGTTTCACTGTGGTAGATACCATTTTCAGGAATTGGAATATCATTCAAAAGGGTGATTAGAGATTTTTAAAATGTCAACTGTAGCATGAATGAAGACTGTAGCAGAGAGTCTTTGTGAGGGAGGCAATTTTTCTCAAAAGCAGCTGTTTCAAGGCCCAGGAAGGCCAGTAGTTCATTTAAATAACTTTTCAGTCTCTATTTGTTTCAAGTGTAGCCGCATAAATGAAAGACTTCATTTTTCAACATTTTAGCCATTCTAGTACATTATTTCCAGTACTTTGCATTTTAATGGGAAAACTGCAACTGTTTTCCGGGGAGTCAGAAATAGTGATTGTCTGAACTCAGAGCCTCTCTTTTATTGGAAGGAAAAGTATCTGCAGTTAGTGCATTCTTGAGTTTTATACCACGTTCAAGGGGAAAAGAAAAGGAGATTCTCAGCAACTAAGGCTCAAGGCTATCTGTCTGTGGAAAGGAACCAGCGGCCCTTGGTTTCTGCATGCTGGAGACAGCAGGGAGAGCTTGGTCATGACCGTGCATTTATACTTCCCACTGACCATGCGAGGGGAAAGACTGACGGAGTGTGGCAGTAGTGATATGCTGCTGTTTTTCTATTAATTTTTTACATGATTGTTTAGAAATAATACATTGCAGACTGCTATAAACATGTAATTTGAACTGGAGATATATTTAAGAAAAGGAAGTGTTTTGAACTAGTGGAATTTTATACCCATGCTTAGATGTGTGTGAATTAAAAGAAACTGTCAAATCATTTGGACCCATGCATTACCTCTCATGTATTATGAAAGGCAGGCATTGGAAAGTTTGCATTTGAAGGAAAAATTAAATTGGAACCATATAACCTTTTGCAGTTCCTTGAAAAAATAAATTTTGGCTGCTCTAGTAATGTAGCTAATTATACTTGCTAGGGAATCTTAGAGGAACAAGGGCTCTTTCTCTGTTAGTTGGATTTTAGCAGTAGGTAGATGTCTCTTAGGAAGGAAAGATCTTATTAAGATCAGGCCTGTGGAAGAATGGGTGTCCATAGGAATTTGAGTACACCCTCCAACTCCTACTTCTGGCACCTGGAACGTGTAATTTTGATGGTGGTTGCCGTTTGAGGGACTGAGTAACGTGATTACACACGTGGCATCTTGAATAATCACTAGTTTGAAAAGGATATCAAAATATCATCTAGTTTTTTTTTTTTTTTTTCCTGGGCAGAACTAGTCCTCAAGTCTCCAGAAGCCCCCCAGTGACCTCAGTAGCCAACTTGGGGCCAGGAGTCTACTCAAGTTGGCAAAGCCCAAGGTTGACCTAACCACACAGAGCCTGGCCAGCTGTGCCATTAAGGTTTATAGGGAGTCCGGTTAAGTCACTGTGCTATCGGCCTGTCTGCTGGCAGGAATCTTGGGTCACAAGAGGAATGCCATCTGAGTTTAGATTCTCACGAGATTGTCTCTCCTCCATTGCCAAAAATCAAACCAGAAGATCTTGCCCATCGTTTTCTTCTTCCTAAGACAGAAGACCTGCTGTTCATGCCACTGTCGAAGGTACATTCCTGTATTTCAGAACCACCTGATTCTTTCATGCACCAGAAGCCAAATAAAGTCTTAGAGAAAAGCAAGAAGTAATGAAGAACTGGCTTGTTTTTGCAGAAAACAAGCTACTCTTTTTTAGTCGCCTCTGCCAGTACCCTCATCTTAATTCTAGACTTCCAGATTTGAATCTTGAAGTCAGGTCCCTGATGTATTCATAGTTGTTGATTTTGTGACCAGTTGACCACTGAATGCACCGACATGTTGTTCATTCCGTGATATTTATTCAGCATCTACCAAGTGTTTGGCGTAAAGGCATGAGCAAACTGGGCAGCCCCTCTGTCTTCTTGGAGCTCATATGTTGGTGATCCAGGTAGCATTCCTTTTCACGTTTTTCTTTGTTGGGGCCTTGCCAACATGTAAAGCTGACCTGGTGGCTCAGGGGTAAAGAATCCACCTGCCAGTGCAAGAGACTCTAGTTCAATCCCTGGGTCAGGAAGATCCCCTGGAGGAGGAAATGGCAACCCACTTCAGCATTCTTGCCTGGAGAATCCCATGGACAGAGGGGCCTGGCAGGCTACAGCCAGGGTCGCAAAGAGTCAGACACGACTTAGCAACTGAACAAGCCAGCATGTTTCCCATGTTAGCAGCCATGTCAGCGCCCTTCCTGACCCAAACATTTATCCTGTTGGATTTATTTAAAGGATAAATCAAATAACACCTGCTCTTTGATTTATCCTGTGCCACTTTGTGTTCCCCTTGTTACCCTGGTATGGAGTCTAAGTACCTCTGCCTTTCCAGGTGGCACTAGTGGTAAAGAACCCGCCTGCCAATGCAGGAGACATAAGAGACCTGGGTTCGATCCCTGGGTTGGAAAGATCCCCTGGAAGAGGGCATGGCAACCTACTGTAGTATTCTTGCCTGGGAAATCCCATGGACAGAAGAGCCTGGTGGGCTACAGTCCATAGGGTCGCAAAGAATCGGACGTGACTGAAACCAGTTAGCACAGCGCTCAGCACAGTTAGCCACCACCCCGGCCCCCATCACTCTCCATCACGTCTCCCCACCCTCGCCACTGGCCTCACCTTCATGAATGCTCCCTGGACATGGCTACCTCTTCAGTGTTTCTCCTTTTGAATTCTGTTGATTCATATCCATGCTCCCAGGGAGCCTTTTATGATTGATCTAGCCATATTTTTTCCTCTTTCTGTAAATAGTAAGGCAGACTGATAATCCGAATCACTGAACGTATGTAAAAAATAAAGATTTCAGGGCCTTCTAACAATTAGAAGCCTAAAAGGGGGTGGGTAATCTGTATTTTTATGAAGCATCTCAGATGATGCTAATAAAGTAGCCACAGTTGGTAACCACAGGTCCAGTCACACACTTTACCCCTTCTTACAAGCTATTTTGTATTAGTTCTGAAGCTCCCCCTGAGTAAGAACCTGTGACCCTGAGGGCCAAGATAGAGACAAAGGACTTGGGATGGGGAGATGCTGGTACTTTGTTGCTTACTTCCTGTTAGGACTTGGACAAGATACTAAATATTTGAGTCACTAAAAAAAAAAAAATACATATGTGTGCATATAAATTGCACTTGAGAATGCCTTTATCACAGGACTGGTGTGAGGGTAAAATGAGGGAGCATGGGAATGGTACCTAAGGTACAGAAAATAATAGTATTTTTTCTTTCTTGGGTTCTGTTTTCTTGGCTATGAAATGAGAGATCCATATTTGATGTTCTTGAAGCCCCTGAGCCCTCTGAGGGCATGGAGATTGGCCCCATCTGAGGAGAGGGCCCTTGTTTCCATAACTTTGACCCCTGCAGTAAACACCTGTTGATGCTCCATATTTAAGCGCAGGTGCCCACGGCCTGGGAAGTTGGAGTCTGTTAGACTTGCTGACGCTCAGCTTTGCTGTGGCCCCTGAAGATGGTGTGGTCTGGAATCAGCTGAATCCACCAGCCCCGGGGGAGGACCTGGGCTAGTTTGCTGCAAGTTTTGACTCTCTCAACCTCAGTTTCATCAACATTGTAGTGTTGATGTGAAGAATAAGTGAGTCCAGTGCTTCCCATCCGTGTACATTCCCGCTTCCTTCCGTGTCTGAGTCAGTGTCCTTCAGTTGGATCAAGTTCCTAGCAGGGAGAGAGTTACGGTGGCATCATGTGCTTGAGTGCCCTTGGGCATCTAGAATGAGATGGCATGGGAGGTGAGGCGTGTTGGGGAGCTGTGAGTAGAGATAAGAAGCATTTTGATTCTTTAAGAGTAGAAATGCATGGAAGAATTTCTGGGGTGATTGCCTAGAGGGGTGATTGGCTCTGAGTAAGAAAGGATTCTTGAAATAGATGATGTATGTCTGTTTTTCTCTGGTGTCTCAAAGAGTTGATGGGACTGGAAGAAAGCCTTAAAATCATTGGAGAATACTCCATTTGAATCAGCAGAGTGAGGCCAACTGGTATACCTGTTAGTGCTATGTGAGCCAGGTCACAGTCTTAGACTCCAAGCTATAGAAAAATGTTATTAAAAATGAGATATGTTTTCACATTTCTCTCCTCTGCTGTTGAATCTGTTCTGTGAGAAATGTCACAAAGATGCAGTAGTTGTGTCCTTTATAAAGCGTTGTGACGTTTATTGTTTCTTCTTATGATTATACAGGTATATTAAATATGAATAGTACAGATGTTTAAGGAGAATGTACAATGAATAGAGTTTAGTCTTATGGTAAGAATGACACATAGAACAAGATACCCAGCGAAAGGAAAATTATTTTTTAAAAGTTCTTGTCAAAAAAGAGTAAGTTAAAAATGTATTTTTGTACAATTTATTAAGTATAAAGGCAATAAAAGTAAACGTATAATGTTGAAGGCAAAAGTGATGTTTTGTACACACGTAATTAGCAATCATAATCCCTGTGGGACCTCAGCTTTCCCATCTGTAAAATGATGAAGTGAACTAGAAGAACTTTCTGTCTTTAATATTTATCTTTTTCTATATGCTTCAGGGTATAATTGGAGCAATGTTAAGATTAACCTAATCAATAAGTAATTATTAAGCTCCTGCCAAATACTTACTATTCTATTACTGGAGCAAGGAATTTATTCATGTTACAGAAAAGCAAGTCATTTCTGCTAGCTGGTGGTAATCAGTTAACTTGAGCTAGGTATTCATCATGTACTAGGATTACATACATCACTCTAAATATTCAGGATCTAATTCCCATGTATGTTCTCGTATAAGCCAGTGTATTATAGCCTCAAGAGCAGTTAATGTGATAGAACTCACTTTCATTCTAGAGGGAAGACAGCATGACTTGTTGATGTAATTTGGAAGGCTTTTTGAAGCGTAAACCACCGAGGGGATCTCAGGCTACTCTTTTGGTTTCTGGCCTTGGCCTTCGTTTGCAGAGACAGGCCTTTAACTTCCTTCCCTATGGGTTCTTTCTATAGCACCGGAGCCCAGCATCAGTGCTGTGAAGACAAGAATCTAAATGAGCAGATAGTAGAGTGGCTCAGGGCCTGGGCATTGGAGTTAGACGTGCCTGGGTTAGAATCCACTTACTGTGTCACCTTGGGCAGGTTTCTTAACCTCTCTGTGTTTAGTTTCCCCATCTGTAAAGTGGAATATCCAAAGATAGGGTCTTAGGACTATGTAAGACAGAATACACTGGAGCTTTTAGCACAGTAGCGTGTCTACACTCTATGTCAGATGTTAGTCACTAGTATTCTAATTCCTGGTTTTCCGCCTCTAAAGTGTGGGGATTTGACACACTATATGGGCTCATCTGATAAGTTCTAGTCCAGAGAGCGGCCCAGAATATGCATGATAGAATGGTTTTTCATAGCTGGGTTCTTTCTCTGATTTGGGGAGGCCTAGCTCTACCCTGCGGAGAAGGCAATGGCACCCCGCTCCAGTACTCTTGCCTGGAGAATCCCATGGACGGAGGAGCCTGGTAGGCTGCAGTCCATGGGTTGATAACAGTCAGACAAGACTGAGTGACTTCACTTTCACTTTTCACTTTCATGCATTGGAGAAGGAAATGGCAACCCACTCCAGTGTTCTTGACTGGAAAATCCCAGGGACAGGGGAGCCTGGGGGGCTGCCGTCTATGGGGTCGCACAGAGTTGGACAGGACTGACGCGACTTAGCAGCAGCAGCAGCTCTACCCTGAGATATTGGGGCCATTTTTGTATTGATATACTCAAGATGCTGTGGATTTGGTTCCAGGCCACCACAATAAAGCAAGTATTGCAATAAAGCAAATATCACAATAAAGCAAACCACATGAGTTCTTTGGTTTCCCAGTGCATATAAAAGTATGTTTATACTATACTGTATTTTGTTATGTTAAAAAAAAAGGCAATGTGCATTATCTTAATCAAAAATACTGCTAAAAATGCTAACCATCATCTAAGGCTTCAGCAAACTCTAATCTTTTTGCTGGTGGAGGGTTGCTCGATGTTGATGGCTGCTGACTGATCAGGGTGGTGGTTACCAAGGGCTGGGGTGGCTGTGGCAGTTTCTTAAATTAGACAACAGTCAAGTTTGCCACATAGGTGAACTCTTCCCCTCATGATTTCTGTGTAGAATTTGGTGCTGTATAATCATTTTACTCACAGTAGCACTTCTTTCAAAACTGAAATCAGTCCTCTCATACTCTGGTGCTGCTTTATCAACTTAGTTTATGTCATATCCTAATCTTTTGTTTTCATTTCAAAAAGCTCTTTGAAAGATCAAAAAGATCTATGAAGATATTCATAGCATCTTCAGGAGTAGATTCCATCTCAAGAAACCACTTTCTTTGCTTATCCATGAGAAGCAACTCCTCATCCATTGAAGTTTTATCATGAGATTGCAGCGGTTCATTTACATCGTCAGGCTGTGCTTCTAATTCTAGTTCTCTTGCTATTTTCATCACATCTGCAGTTACTTCCTCCACTGAAGTCTTGAACCCCTCAAAGTCATCCCCTTAAAGGGTTGGAGTCAGTTTCTTCCAAATGCCTGTGAATGTTTATATTTTAATTCTTCCCATGAATCACAAATGTTTTTAATGGCATCTAGAATGGTTAATCCGTTCCAGAAGGTTTTCAGTTTACTTTGCCCAGATACATCAGAAGAATCACTATCGATAGCCTTACAAAATGTATTTCTTAAATAGTAAAAGTTGAAATGATCCATGGGCTGCAAAATGAATGTTGTGTTTGCAGGCGTGAAAACAGCCTTCATCTCTTCTCTCAGCAATCACCAGGTAAATTGTCAATGAACAGTAATATTTTGAAAGGAATCTTTTTTTTCCTGAGCAGTACATCTCAACAGTGAGCTTAAGATATTAAGTAAACCATGTTGTAAACAGATGTGCTGATCATCCAGGCTTTGTTGTTCCTTTGACAGAGCACAGGCAGAGTAAATTTAGCATAATTCTTAAAGGTCCTAGGATTTTTGGAATGATAAATGAACACTGGCTTCAACTTCAAGTCACAAGCTTTATTAGCCCCTAACAAGAGAGTCCTTTGAACTTTGAAGTTAGGCACTGACTTCTCCTCTGTAGCTATGAAAGTTCTAGATGACATCTTCTTCCAATAGAAGGCTGTTTCATCTATACTGAAAATCCATTTAGTGTAGCCACTTTCATGAATTACCTTACCTAGATATTCTGAATGGCTTGCCAGAGCTTCTACATCAGCACTTGCTTCTCACCTTGTACTTCGTGTTACAGAGATGGTTTCTTTCCTTAAACCTTAAGAACCAACCTCTGCTAGCCACAACCTTTTCTTCCACAGCTTCCTCACTTCTCTCAATCTTTGCAGCATTGAAGAGAGTTAGGGCCTTGCTCTGGAATAAGCTTTGGCTTAAGGGAATGTTGGGTCTTCCCTGATGGCTCAGTTGGTAAAGAATTCACCTGCAATGCTGGAGACCTGGGTTTGATCCCTGGGTTCGGAAGATCCCCTGGAAAAGGTAAAGGCTACCCACTCCAGTATCCTGGCCTGGAGAATTCCATGGACTGTATAGTCCACAGGGTCGCAAAGGCAAAGAGTCAGACACGACTGAGCAACTTTCACTAAGGGAATGTTATGTCTGGCTTGATCATTAAACTTTTTCTATATCAGTGATGAGGCTGTTTTACTTTGTTCAAATTTGTGTGTTCACCTGAGTAGCACTTCCAGTTCCTTCAAGAACTTTTCCTTTGCATTCATAACTGCAAATGTTGGGCACAAGAGGCCTGGCTTTTGGCTTCTCTCAGCTCTAGACATGCCTTCCTCACTAAGCTTACTCATGTCTAGCTTTTGATTTAAAGTGAGAGACTCTTCCTTTTACTTGAACATGTAGAGGCTACTGTAGGGTTATTAATTGGCCTAATTTCAATATCATGTGTCTCAGGGAGCACGGAGGCCAAAGGAGAGGGAGAGAGACAGGGAACCGCTGGCCAGTGGAGTGGTTAGAATACATACAGCATTTGTTACGTTTGTTGTCTTCTATGGGCAAAGTTCATCCCCAAAACAATTATAATAGTAACATCAAAGATCACTGATCACCATAATAAATACAGTAATAATGAAAAAGTTTTCAAAATGTGAAACAAAGACACAAAGTGAGCAAATGCTGGTTGGAAAATGGCATAGATATACTTGCGAGATGCAGGGTTGCCTCAAACCCTTAATTTCTAAAAAATGCGGTATCTCTGAAGCACCATGAAATGAAGTATGCCTGTACTCAGCCTTTTCTCTAAATGTGGGCAATATCAGAGAATGTGTCATTGATTATTTCTGGCCCATGATAAGTTTCTCCAGTAATTTCATCTCTACAACTCTCTCCAAAGGAAATAATTGTAGCTGGGAAAATGTGTTTATTGAAGCTTTACTTATGATAGTTAAAAAACTAGAAACAACCTCAGTGTATAATACTAGCTGCTGCTGCGTCGCTTCAGTCGTGTCCGACTCTGTGCGACCCCAGAGACGGCAACCCACCAGGCTCTGCTGTCCCTGGGATTCTCCAGGCAAGAACACTGGAGTGGGTTGCCATTTCCTTCTCCAATGCATGAAAGTGAAAAGTGAAAGTGAAGTAGTTCAGTCGTGTCCGACTCTTCTCGACCCCATGGACTGCAGCCTACCAGGCTCCTCCGTCCATGGGATTTTATAGGCAAAAGTACTGGAGTGGGGTGCCATTACCTTCTCTGGTATAATACTAGAGGAATGGTTAAACAAAAGATTCTGAGTTACACATTAAATATCATACAGCCATTACAAATGAATTTGAAGAATGTTTATAACTTGGAAACTGTTAATAATAGAAAAAACTCTGTATATAGATGACTGTGTAAATCAACTTCAATTTTAAAAAAAGCTATACAGTAAAACCCTGATTATCTTGAATAAATTTGTATATATCTATACATATATGTTGGAGAAGGTGATGGCACCCCACTCCAGTACTCTTGTCTGGAAAATCCCATGGACGGAGGAGCCTGGTAGGCTGCAGTGCATGGGGTCGAGAAGAGTCGGACACGACTGAACTACTTCACTTTCCCTTTTCACTTTCCTGCATTGGAAAAGGCAATGGCAACCCACTCCAGTGTTCTTGCCTGAAGAATCCCAGAGATGGGGGAGCCTGGTGGGCTGCCGTCTCTGGGGTCGCACAGAGTCGGACACGACTGAAGCGACTTAGCAGCAGCAGCAGCAGGGTTTATCCAAGGAATGCATCAACATCAGAAGAGCAGTGCAGTCATTGACAGTTTAAGGGAGATAACGATATGATCATCTCAACAAAGGCAAAAAAAGCATCTGATAAAAGCTTACAAAAATGTTAATGTAAGGGTCTAGTATCTGGTTAAGTGAAGACTTACTGTAGAAGGCTTGATACATCTGTGCTGAAGGCTCAGTTCATTTGACATGTTTAGGAACCAGAAGGGCCACTGTTTACTGAGTTGTTAGGCAACAGTCTCCACTTGCATGGCTGACAGGTGTGTGACATCGCAGTAAGTATGGGTCATAACATACATAGATCTAACTCACGTGCTGTCATACTTCTGGTGCTGCCACATTTCCCATGTGTGCCCACCCAAATGAAGATAACACAGGAGATGATATTGCAGGTTTTGGAATCAAGTATACTGTGGTTCAGTTTCTGGTATTACCACCTGAAAGCCATATGACCTTGGGGCGCAATTGCTTATCATCTCTGAGCTCGTGGGTTTTTTTTTTTTTTTTCAGTGTAAAATCGGGAATTATAATATTTTGCTTTTGGGTTAATTTTCAAGACTCGCCTCTATAATGACTGAACACTTGTAACAAAAAAACTAACCCACAGTAGATGTTTTAAATGCATTTGGTTCTCTTTCATTTCAGCGTTGTTTTGTGATTCTGGAATGTATCACATATGCATCAATATGTATGCATGTGTCTTGTTTCTCGCTTGCATTCTGACCCTTGGCACCAAGGGACATACATTTTCACACAATTTATGAGCAGTTTGGTTTTCACTAAGCAGGGTGTGATGCTGCATTGTTTGTTTTTTTGTATTTCCTGCATCATCCGTTTCCTGGATTATATTCAGGTGAAGCTCAAAATAGACTCGCATACAGGTTGGAAATTTAGTTAATACTTGAAATATCTGACCTAGTACCTGGGATTGTAACTGTAAAATGCTTCAAGGTGGTCAACATTGGAATCCTATTGTAAACACTGATTCATCTGTTAGGTGTACTAATGAATTAAAATCTTAACTTCATTTATGTCTCACCTCTGAACTCATTTAGCAACTTAGCAGCAGCAGCAGGGAATATTTTTAAAATTTTAATTTCATGGCTGCAATCACCATCTGCAGTGATTTTGGAGCCCAGAAAAATAAAGTCAGCCATTATTTCCACAGTTTCCCCATCTATTTGCCATGAAATTAAGAGATGCTTACTCCTTGGAAGGAAAGTTATGACCAACCTAGATAGCATATTGAAAAGCAGAGACATTACTTTGTCAACAAAGGTCCATCTAGTCAAAGCTATTGTTTTTCCACTAGTCATGTATGGATGTGAGAGTTGGACTATAAAGAAAGCTAAGCACTGAAGAATTGATGCCTTTGAACTGTGGTGTTGGAGAAGACGCTTGAGAGTCCCTTGGACTGCAAGGAGATCCAACCAGTCCATCCTAGAGGAAATCAGTCCTGAATATTCATTGGAAGGACGGATGCTGAAGCTGAAACTCCAATACTTTGGCCCCTGATGCGAAGAACTGACTCATTTGAAAAGACCCTGATGCTGGAAAAGATTGAAGGCAGGAGGAGAAGGGGACGACAGGGGATGAGATAGTTGGATGGCATCACTGACTCAATGGACATGGGTTTGGGTGGACTCCGGGAGTTGGTGATAGACAGCGAGGCCTGGTGTGCTGCGGTTAATGGGGTTGCAAAGAGCCGGACACGACTGAGCGGCTGAACTGAACTGAAGGGAGTATTTTAATTGTATTTGAGTTGATTAGATTTTGTAATTGTCCTGATTAGTTATTGGATGAAGATTTATATTTGGTAAGGCAGTTGTTATTGTTGTTTAGTCATTTGACTCTTTTGTGACCCCATGGACTGTAGCCCACCAAGCTCCTCTGTCCATGGGATTTTCGAGGCAAGAATACTGGAGTGGGTTGCCATTTCCTTCTGCAGGGTCTTCCCAACCGAGGGATTGAATCTGTGGCTTCTGTCCTGTCTGCTACATTGTAGGCGGATTTTTTTACTGCTGAACCACTGGGGAAGCTGTGGTAAGTTAATTCATGTTACTGCCTATCAACCAGGTGCAAAGCTCTTACTTGTCTCGTGAGTTATAAAGAAATGACATGATACCTACCTTCAAGCCACTATTATGTATCTTTTGATTATTCAGTGTAATTACAGATGGGTTGGGCCCATATTTAACATATGCATTCTCTGTAAACTGTGGATCACTTTGTTTTTGTCTGAATCTAGTTTGGCATACCTAGCAATCACAATTGCCTGAGAACTACAGTTGAGAAGGATAAGAAGAACCGCTTGTAGAAGAGAAGTCACTGCTTTCCCAGGCAAACAAAAAGTCTTCCCTGAAGTGGGACCATGTCTTAGAGAGAAACCAGAATTAGACGTTGGGTTTTGATGCTTTTTTCTTTTCCTCCATCTGCTCTGCAAGAAAAGACTTCCGAATGTTAAAATGTACAAAAGGCACAAAGAGCAAGAAATTGTTTAGAACCTGAGGAGTCTATTGATATTTATATCAGGGGAGAAAGAAATCTTACCTTTCATCCGATTTAATTCTCCACACTCTGTAAGCTTTGGAATCTTAAAGATTAGAGCTAGATCTTATATTATGTTTGAACAGTTGATCAAAAGGTCTTAGTTGATGAAAGAAAGAGGTATAAAAGTGTTGGGATGATTTTCATTGTGTTCTTTTGGATTCTGCCTTTTCAGGGTGTAACAGTGGATTTTGGGGCTGGAATGGACTTGTCCAAGATCACATAGTTAGCTAGTGGTAGATGTATAAATTGGGCACAGGCTATCTGATTTATTGCTGTTTGTTTTCTTACCATAACACATTTCCTGTTTGGCTCCTTCTTCCTCATTCCCTACACTGATGACTAGCACTTAATACACTTACTTCTGGCCATGTTTGATGAATAAATGAAGTTCCAAGTGGAATGCACATTATTTGTTATATACTGTGCATCGACGTGGTTCATGTGTTTTTGTGCAAAATGAATATTTAAAGTGATGTTTAGATAGTTTCTGAGTTTCCAGCCAGAAATGACTCCTTTATTGTCTGTGAACCTTTTGGCTTATTCGGGGAGGAGGGCTGAGAGCACTGAGATCTGGGAGACCCATAGAGATCAGGGACTGAAATCAAGTTGATTTGTAAATCTTGGAAAGATCGTAGGCAGAGATAAAAGCTTCTTGGAGATTAGAATCAAAACTAGAAGCAAAATCCTCATGAATTAATACCACATTTTATGTGAATAGCAAACTGCTGTTGCAGGTTGAGGGGGAACATTCTTTGGATTTTTAGACTAAAATTATGTCAGTGCCTTCAGGGAAAAGAGTCTGTGGAACTGAGGGCCCAAGTAGAAGTGCTTTTTCCAGTGGTGGGTGAAGGTTTGTCTTCTGACATCTTTTCTCTTGAATACTAATGTTGTAAATGTTAGTGTAGTAATGTAAATACGTTTGAGCCCTAGTTTTTCAGAAAATAAGTCTGTGGGATGATATTTTGAAGAAATGAGTTTTGTTAAAAGACAATAACACAAGACATTACCACCCCGATGTACTCTGTGCTCAGAACTCTGATAGGCACTTCCCATTTATTGCCTATAATTGGTGGTATTACTTGACACAGCTATATTTTAGGTGACTGAGCAGAAGTCAGATCCTCAGTTTTTCTACCTTTAGACAGACCTGGTTTGATACTATACTCTTCAAGAGAGCAGTGAGGGTTGAATCACTTTTTAATGCAGTCTCTGATGGGTGCAGACCCCATTAGTGATGGGTCAGACCCTTCATTTGCATTGTTGAGCTAATAGTCTAGGTCACCCATTTCCTAATTTCTTTACCAACATTCAGCATCTTACCTTGAAAGCTTTTCTCCACAAGCTTCAGTCTGGTAATGGGAGAACTGAGTGTAGAATTAACAGGAAACTCTTTAAATGCCAGATCTGCTGGTACCTGGCTACAGGGCTTTCAGCAGGTTACTTAGTTTTCTCATCTATGGAAAGGAGATGAGTCACAGTAGCCGTTCATCGAGATCCTGTGAGGATTAATGATCACTTAGGAGAGGGCCTGGCGTAAACTTGGCGCTGGTCCCCGGCTGACGCACATTGAAATGGATGGCCAATAAGATATGTTGATCAAAGAACCTTTTTTGAGGTTTTAAACCTGAGGCTGAGAAGACCGATGGTGCTGCTGACCAGATAGGAAAGACAAAAGGAGAGGCTGACTTTTTTTCCTTTCTTTCTTTTTTTGTGGCTGTTGTGTTTTGGTGAAAAGAAGAGGTGTCTTTCCTCTTCAGCTCCTAGTCTTCTGTGAAGAACAAGTTCAGAATCAGTGATTCTCAGTCTTTCCTGGACATTAAACTCACCTAGGGAGCTTTTCAAAGCTTTCTGTGCCTGGGCCCCACTCAGGACCAATTAAACCAGAATCCCAGCCAGCTGGGAAAGCTCCCCAGGTGATTCTCACTTCTAGAAGATTTGAGAACTACTGTTCTGGATACTTGTTTGATCTTCCCCCAGCTTCTAGGAAAGACCGAGGGCAAGAGGAGAAGGGGGCGACAGAGGATGAGATGGTTGGATAGCGTCACTGACTCAGTGGACGTGAGTTTGAGCAAACTCAGGGAGATAGTGAAGGACAGGGAAGCCTGGTGTGCTGCAGTCCATAGAGTTGCAAAGAGTCGGACACGACTTAGCGTCTGAACAACAATAACAGCTTTGAAGGAAGTCTGGCACGCAAGATTTTGTCCTCTTAAACCCACTGTCCACTGCACGTGACCAGCCACGTGGAGTGCAGTGGCTTCCCAGGACAGATCTGCTGCTGGGCACAGTCTAAGCTGCATACAATTGGGAAATACTCGCACCTTCCCAGGGCTTCCCTTGTGGCTCAGCTGATAAAGAATCTGCCTGCAATGTGGGAATCCTGGGTTCGATCCCAGGGTTGGGAGGATTCCCCTGGAGAAGGGAAAGGTTACCCACTCCAGTATTCTGGCCTGGAGAACTCCAAAGAGTCGGATACCACTGAACAACTTTCACTTTTCATGCCCTCCCAGCCTTTTCCTTTTCTACCCTGCTCTTCAACATCTCTTTCTGCTGGTTCACACTCTTCTGATAATTATGTTGGTGGATTAGGATACATGTGAGAACTCTTTAGACAAAAGATTATACATGTATAAATTAAATTTTTCCGAGGACGTCTTTAAAAATTTGAAATATATCCCTCGCCTTTTGAGAACTCTCCTCAGTGGAATGAAGGGTGCCTGTCTCTCTGGTCTGGTTGCAGCAAAGCATGTTTGGTCAGCTTGTTAGATTTGCCTGAGTTCAGGCTTTGAGCAGAGAGATGGTGTGTTTGATTGGAAATGCATTCTAGGGCTTGTCTGAATGTACCGCTCATGTGTAAGCCGTCTACACGTGTCTTAATGATGGCCCTCTTATTGTAACTGCACTTCAGTTCAGCTTTTTGGACCTGGTTCAAGTCGAATTAATTCCATGGAACTAGAATGTTTCCGGTTGGAGCTGGGAAGAGAGACTGCTTTAGGCTGTCCTGTGAATAAGACATCCGAGTTGTCTTTAGTTCTTGCTTGAGTAAAAAAGCAGCAGCCCATTATCCACTCTATTCATAGTTTACTTTGTTCAGATAGCTAATTCGGGAGCATGTTTGCCCTCGCTCAACTCTAAAACACAGTTTTCCATCCCTTGAATAAAAGGGGATATCTTTAATTGACTCAGGGGGAAAAAAAAAAAAACCTTGTTTAAGAATTCTGGAGTTCTCAAAGCTTTTAAAAACGGCTCCGCAGGATAACATTAAAATGCTGACCCTTTAGAAACTGCCATTCAACATGGATCTGTCCTACAATACAGTTGGAAAGAAGTATTATTCTGAGCAAGCTGTTAAAGTGAGCTGTTTGCTGTGATTCATAGGCTTTTAAACCTGATGAGTCTGTAATAGCCAGAATAAAATTCAGCATTATTACTGTTTATTATTTTGGTGAGAACAGGGTTAAGTGTGTCCTTAGGAAAATATTAAGCCTTCACAGAGACTAGTCTTAGCAATTTAGGAAGCAGACATGTGAGTTCTTCTCCCCTCCCCCAGTGGAGGGCACGGCAACCCACTCTAGGATTCTTGCCTGGAGAAACCCGTGGACAGAGGAGCCTGGCGGGCTACAGTCCATAGGATCACACAGAGTCAGACATGACTTAAGCGACTTCGCACACACACATGCACACACCCCCAGTGTATCCTGATAGATGTTCCAGAGCACTGATAGAATACAACTGACAGATAAAGGCATTTGCTCTTAGTGGAAATTTTGGTCTGTTGGAGGCATTATTAACTCTAGCATTTGCTCAGGGGTTCTCAAAGTGGACAGATCAGAGTTTCTGTATCACCAAGGAACGTGTTAGACATGCGGGTTCTGGGCCTAACTCCAGGCCAACCAAATCGAATCTGTGGGTGGGATCCAGCAATCTGAGTTTTTAAAAGCCCCTCGGTTGATGTCTGTGGCTCAGTAGACTTTGAGAACTCCTGAGAAATGATTCTCATCCCTAACAGTCCAGGCGCCACTAAAGGAGGGCTCCTGGGGGAGCCCACATGTCCATGGGCTTTTGCTTTGTTTCGCTGTTTGTTTCCAGCTGCCTTTGGTGATTCCGCTGTGCAGGCAGGCTTGTAGACCACTGCTTTAGGGCGTCACTACCAAAAATGGGGGCCCTGTTCTGGCAGCCTGAGCATCACCTGGGAGCTCATTAGAAATCCAGAACCCCAAGCCCCACCTGAGACTGCTGACTTCTAATTTGCATTTTAACAAGACTCCCAGTGACTCATAGGCACATTATAGTTGGTGAAACACTACTTTATAGAAATAGTGAGTTCCCTTTACAGAAGCCAGCCCCTAGAATGCCCTTAATTTACAGTTCTGTTGAGGAGACAGAATAGCTGCTTCAGCTTCTGTGTGATGTTGACTCAGGGAAGCAGGCAGTGGTTGGGAAGAAAGGGATGGCTTGGGAGATCCTCCTGGGACTGTTAGGCTTAACGGTAGCCCACAGCCATCGTCATTTAAGCAGTGAAGACACGGTCAGATGCAAGTAACAAAAATCCTAGCTTGGATCGGCATGAGCAATAAAAAGGAACTCTTGGCCGAGATAATGCAGAAGCCCAGGAGTCGTTTTGCCTTCAGTCTGGGCTGCATCCAGAAGCTAAAGTATCAGGTCTCAGGTTTTACATGTCTCTCAGTACAACTTTCCTTTCTTAGGTTTAACTCCCAGGACTTATACTGATTAAGGTAACAGCTCAGCTGTTGTTAAAAAGAGATCCCCAAATACAGTGTCTTAAAATAGCTGTTTTATTTCCTTTTGACATAACAGTCCAAAGACAGGGCTGCTGGGATGGTTCTGCTGTTTTTACATGCAGCTCTCATCTGTGGCCCCAAGGTGGCTGCTTCATCTTTATTGTCTCCCAGCCAGGAGAGAGGGTCAAGGAGAAGATGGGCCCATTCCTTTTATTTTTTGGCCATACCCTACAGCATGTGGGACCTTAATTCCCCAACCAGGGATTGAACCAGTGCCCCCTGCGTTGGAAGGTGGAGTCAGTCTTAACCATTGGACTGCCAGGGAAGTCCCTGTCCATTATTCTTAAGGCCATAGCCTGGAAGTGTATGCATCACTTCCACCTATTAATACACCCCTTTGGTCAGAGTGTACAAGATGCAATGCAGGTTGGGAAATGTAGTTTATCCACGGGCAGCCACATGCCTGGTAAAAATCTGGGGAGGTTGTATTACTAAAGACAGGAAGATTTTAGATATCGATGACAACTAGAAGAGACCACTCCCCTTGCGGTGGCAAGATGGGTCTGGCAACTCCAGGTTAGCAAGCAGCCCATCCTCTCAGCAGATGTGGTAGAAAGAGCTTCTCTTTGCCAATCATTCTACTAAGAATCCGAGAAGAGCATGTCATTGACTCTTGATTGGCTTGACCTGACTGTGTCTGGCCTGGGCCACGAGCATCATCGCTGGAACTATAAGTGGAGGAAGAGGCTGAATCCCTTAGACGGTGCTGGGAAAGGCTTGGCTCCCCAGGTAAAAATGGGGGGACTGTTAACCTGAGGGGGGAGAATGAACACTGTCAGAGTGGGACACCTCGTCTTCCCTTCCCTGTGCTCTGGCTCTTACTATAATCCCTTTTCTTTCCTCTTTCAAGCCTGCTGCTGCTGCTACTGCTGCTAAGTCGCTTCAGTCGTGTCCGACTCTGTGCGACCCTATAGACAACAGCCCAGCAGGCTCCCCCGTCCCTGGGATTCTCCAGGCAAGAACACTGGAGTGGGTTGCCATTTCCTTCTCCAATGCATGAAAGTGAAAAGTGAAAGTGAAGTCGCTCAGTCATGTCCGACTCTTAGCGACCCCATGGACTGCAGCCCACCAGGCTCCTCCATCCATGGGATTTTCCAGGCAAGAGTACTGGAGTGGGGTGCCATTCACCTTACTTGATTTTTCCAGAGTAAGATGTTTGGCACATGCAACATTTGGCCTTGGGGCTTACACTCCTGAGGACCATGTCTTGGAAGTGGGCTCATATCTTGCAGGGGGAGAGGGGGTCATAACTGGGAAGGGGTCCTAACTGGGAAGCAGAGGTTGTAACTTGGATGTAGGTTCAAGCATTGCCCTTTATTCATGTGAAAACTCCTGCATCCATCTATTTAGTGACCAGTTAAATAGCAGATGTAGTACACAGTAAACTTACACTTTTAACTGGCATTTGGACCTAGACAGGCGAGGGAAGTGGAGAACTTGGGGGTGCTAAAGCCAGGGGTAGGGAGTGCTTACTGTCAACTTAGTTGTGTATGGAATATTTGAAGATTATTGGCACATTAGATAAAAAACATTTTAAGAGCAAATGTATTTGATGAGTTTACTAAACAGGAGAGTGCAGCAATGTACTTTTGATGTCTTATTTTAGTGATTGGTAAATATTAATAAAGGAAAAGATAAATTTGTTTATCTTTGACTGGTAAATGCTTTTTTAAAAACATTCTAAATAGTTTGCATCTTTAACAGCAAAAGATTTTGTAAATAGAGGTCTTTAGTACATCAAACAGTGATGAATGTTATAAAAATGATGAATTGTGCTGTTTACCTCTCATTCTCAAGGTTTTGTTTCCTTTAATATGTATATTTTAGTAACTTATTCATTGCACAAAAGATCTGAGGTGGTTTCCAAGACTGCAAACTTTTCCACAAACTTTAAAAGAAATGGTATAAGTGGTTGAATTATATGCAACAGGAGCATTTTTAAAGCATACTATGTTTAAAAACAGTTGTAACAGTTAAATGATAGAAAAATAATGCATAATATTCAAAATTACATGCAGTTTCCAAGCCTCTCAATGCTTATTGTCCTTTTTAATAAAAATATGGATTGCAGGCATATCTGATATAAATGAGTTAAAATTTCATTTGCCCAGAACTTGGTGTATTACGTTAATAAGATTTACCCAAAACGCTATTGTTGGTTTTAAATATTAAGAGATGCCTCCTAGTGTTGCTGTTTTTCTCCCTGGGCATTCACTGCTCTTGTGAGCCTTTACCAGGCTGCTTTTGTAGTTTTGTGCCTTGAGGTATAAATAGAGACAGAAAACCCAGAAGATTCAAACTAGTTCCACATCAAAAATTATTTGCAGATGTGTTTAGTATTCATTCAGAAAAGCCTTTTAGTTAATTTCATATAAAACTACTCTCCTTTAGCATCTCCATGTGCGAGAGCTTGTATTTATTTTACAGGAAAATTTAAAAACAAAAGTATTTTTCTGGAAAGCATCATCATCTTACAAGCACCAGGAAGACATGATTTGATGGCTTACATCTGACCCTTTGCCTTCTTAGATCTTTCATTGTTTTGGACAGTTAGGAATATAAAGGGTGGTAGCTTCCGAGGAGACAGATTTTGATTGAATAAAAGAAAGCCCTTTCTGAAAGGCAAGCAGGGATGGAATAGGCCACTTCAGAAGTAGTGAGGCCCCAGCCTAGAAGTAAGTGAGCATGTGCTTGGATGGCCATTTGTTTGAGATCTTTAGAAGAGATTCAGAGCATCAGCTGGCTAGGAGGTTAGTTGACCTTTATTGCTTCCTTCTAACCTTAGATTCTATTGTTCTTATAATATTTTGAAGTTAGACACTGAGCAACTTAAAATAGATTTCCTTTCCTTTCCTAAGAACTTGGTTTTAGACTACACATTGTTTCCTTAGTCGAAGGACCAATTTGCTGTCCAACTGAAAATTGGACAGATTTCGATTGGCCAACTTTTAGGGAACAGGGAAACTATTGAAATGTGCTGCTGCTGCTAAGTCGCTTCAGTCGCATCCGACTCTGTGTGACCCCATAGACGGCAGCCCACCAGACCCCCGCCGTCCCTGGGATTCTCCAAGCAAGAACACTGGAGTGGGTTGCCATTTCCTTCTCCAGTGCATGAAAGTGAAAAGTGAAAGTGAAGTCGCTCAGTCGTGTCCGACCCTCAGCGACCCCATGGACTGCAGCCTACCAGGCTCCTCTGTCCATGGGATTCTCCAGGCAAGAGTACTGGAGTGGGGTGCCATTGCCCTCTGACATTGCCTCAAACTTCAAGGGATCTTTACAGGTGCTTAAAACAGGCAGAATGGCCAGCTTGATTGCCTAATGTGAGCCAGAGAGGTGTGTACCTGGGGGATGAGCAAACTCAAGCCACAGCGAGGGGCCAGGACTTGAGGGCAAAGCAAGAGTTTCCAAAGGATGAGAAGCAGCTGGTCTCCAAGCCAGCATGAAGGGTGGTAGGGAAAGGAGCCACCGTCCCAGTGTGTCCCAGCGGTGGGAGGTCGGCTGAGCTGCCCAACCATTCACTCCTCCGTTACTTTGTGACACACAACCCAGGTTCTTTGCTTAGACTGGATGAGGCAGTCATGCTGTGTCATGATCACCAATGACCCGTGGGCTGTGAAAGTCGATCAGTCATGTCCGACTCTTTGTGACCCCATGGGCTGTAGATCATGGAATTACCCAGGCCAGAATACTGGAGTGGGTAGCCTCTTCCTTCTCTGGGGCGGGGGGTGGGGGGGTCATCCCAACCCAGGGATCAAACCCAGGTCTCCTGCATTGCAGGCGGATTCTTTACCCGCTGAGCCACCAGGGAGGCCCTTATGGCTTTCCTTATGAGGCTTAAGCTACTATTGTGAAAAACACCCCCGAAACAAATGATGGGCTGCAGGTTAGGAACTAACAGGAGGACGGTAGGTTGGGAACCGTTTCTGTACCTCTTCACTGTTGTCCACAGAGCACCTGCTTCATGTTTTCTTGTTTATTCTGCATGAAGCAAGAGACTGGTGGCCAGGTAGCCACAAGACTTGGGTTCCTATAAGCTGGCCTTTCTCTGCCAATAACCAGCAGTGACCTCTGGCACATCTCTCAGCCTCTTCTGTCTCATTTTCCCTATTTCTAAAATCCATGATCTCTGCCACGGAACGTGCTATAGCTCTATAATGGCTGAACTTTCTTTTTTAAAGGAAATAATTTTTTTTTCTCCTTTCTACCTACTGCCTCGGAATAAAGTTTTCAAAATTCCAGTCCACATTGCAACATGGTACTCTGTTCTCTTCTCCTTTGTCAGCTGAGTACATTGGTTCCAGTTGTCATTTAGAATGCTATAATCTTCATGACTAACCATTTCCTCTCTCGGAGACGCCACTCCATCTAGCTGCTGTCGCTCAGATTTCTTCCTCCCAAATAGGAGGATGGAGATTGCTTCTGAATATGGGAAATTGAAATTTTTTGGAGTAGGAGGTGAAATTCTCACAGTAGGGAGAATGTGGTCCACCTGCTGGAGGCAGGAAACAGCTGCAGGGTGAAGGCCAGCTGTCCTTCTTCTGTGGATTAGAGTTCCCAGCAGATTTCTTTCCTCATTTTTAGTCTCTGAGTATTACACACTACATGTACAGTTTCGTTGTCCTGGAATCTAATAGTTCTGTTGAAAACTGGCAAGCAAATGCACTCTGGGAAGTTCCTGAGGCTTCGAGTAGCTTAAGTATGGTATTCTGGGGGGTGGGGGGGTGGGGGCGGGTCCCAAGGACTGACTGAATTTCCTCTTCCAAAGGTGGTGGACATTTCACCCAGTACGATTCAGCCACAGATTTTCAAATTTGAATATCTCCCAAATGCCTGTGAAGTTGATGGCCAGAATTATTATGAAAAATGCTGCCTAACTGTGATCACGACACACCCACTGATTTACAGCTCATTAGCCCCTGGACTGCCCAGAGATGCCTTTCCAGGTGGATGGGTCTCCTTGCTCAAGTACTGTCCTCACGCTGCCTGGATTAGAATCATCTTGGGGGAGGGAAGGGGTAGTTTGTTGAAAGTGCACATTCTTGGCTCCCACCCTCGACTCTGCATTTTAACGTCCAAATACTGAAGTTATAGAATAACTGCTCTAGGCTGGAGAACTAGAAAGCTTGGAAGGACTTTCTATGGACTCCACCTCTCTGCTAATAACCTTTTGGTGTTTTTATTTCTGGTCTGAGTGGTTTAGTCATTAAGTCGTGTCTGACTCTTGTGATCCCATGGACTTTAGGCTGCCAGGCTCCTCTGTCCGTAGGATTTTCCAGGCAAGAATACTGTAATGGGTTGCCATTTCCTTCTCCGGCGGATCTTCCTCACCCAGGGATCGAACCCAGGTTCCCTGCACTGCAGGCAGATTCTTTACTGATTGAGCTCCCAGGGAAGCCCTGGTCTGAGGTCCTCTATTAAATACGAAATTTGACACTGAACTCAGGATCAAAACATGCCTTGGATTATCTGAAAACAGTTTATTGTTAAAAAAATTGTTTGCTTGGCCATGCATCACTGGCAAACAGTCTTGTCTTTTTGCTCTTTGTAGCTGATGTACATATATTTGTGTGTGTGTGTGTGTGTGTATAATTTAATAGCTTTCTTAAGATAGAATTCATATACCACAAAGTCACCCATTTAATGTGTACAGTCTAGTGATTTTGGTATTTTCACAGTTGTGCAACATTTGCCACAATTTGATTTTAGAACATTTTTCATCACCCTAAAAGGAAACCCTCTCATTCCATCAACAGTCAGCTCTCATTCTGCCCCCACTAAGTCCTAGGGAACCACTAATCTGCCTTCTATCTTTGTAGATTGTCTCTATAGTTTTGTCTGTTCTGAACGTTTTGTGTAAGTGAAGTCGTATAATATGTGGTCTTTGTGACCAGTTTCTTTCACTTAGCATATTTTCAAGGTTCATCCATGTTGGTACACAGATGAGTACTGAATTTCTCTTTATTGCCAAATAATATCTTGTTATATGGATGTACCAAATTTTGTTTACCCATTCATCAGTTGATGGACATTTGGATTATTTCAACTTTTGAGCAATTATGAACAATACTACGGGGCTTTCCTAGTGGCTCAGATGGTAAAGAATCGGCCTGCAATGTGGGAGACCTGGGTTTGATCCCTGGGTCAGGAAGATCCCCTGGAGAAGGAAATGGCAACCCACTCCAGTATTCTTGCCTGGAGAATCCCATGGACAGAGGGGCTGGGTGGTCTACAGTCCATAGAGTCGCACAGAGTCGGACATGACTGAAGTGACTGAGCAGGATGAACAATACTGTCCTGAAAATTCATGTACAGGTTTGTGTGTGGACATATGGTATTGTCTCTCTTGGCTGTATACATAGGAGTGGAATTGCTGGGTCATATGGTAACTCTATGTTTAACATTTTGAGAAACTGTCAAACTGTTTTCCAAAGTAGTTGGAATATTTTATATTTCCACCAGCAGTGCACGAGGGTTCTCTGCATCCTTGCTAACACTTCTTATTATCTGGCCTTTGATCATAGTCCTTCTAGTGAGGGTGTCATGGTACCTCATTGTGGTTTTTTGTTTACCTAATGACTAATGACGTTGAGCATCTTTTTGTGTTCCTATTAACCACTTGTATTTCCCTTTGGAATATGTCTGTTTAAATCTTTGCCCACTTTAAAATTGGGTTATTTTTCTTATTACTGAAATTTGAGTGTTCTTTATATGTTCTAACTGCAGGTCGCTTATCAGATATTTAGTTTGTAAATCTTTTCTCCTATTCTGTGCATTGTCTTTTCATTCTCTTGGTAGTGTACTTCAAAGCACAGAAGTTATAATTTTTATTAAGTCATGTTTATTTTTCTTTTGTTGCCATATGTGAGGAACCCTTTCCTCACTTTATTCCTATGTGTTTTAAGAATTTTCTGTTTTTAGGTCTTACATTTACATTTGTAATCCATTTTAAGTTAATTATTAATTTTTGCATGTGTTATGAAGTAGAGGTACAGCTTTTTTTTTTTTTTTTGCATGTGTCCCAACATATTTTGTTAAAAAGAATATTCTTTCTTTCATTGCATTTTCTTGGCACCCTTGTCAAAAATTACCATAATGACCAATAGACCATAAATGTAAGGATTTATTTCCAAACTCTTGATTTTACTCCATTTATCTGTATGGTCTATATGCAGTATTATATGGACAAATTTATCTATATAAATTTATATATATATATCTGTTAAATATATTTAATATCCATTAAATAAATCTATTGAGTTGAGTCGCTCAATCATGTCCGACTCTTTGCGACCCCATGGACGGTAGCCTGCCAGGCTTCTCTGTCCATGGAATTCTCTAGGCAAGAGTACTGGAATGGGTTGCCATTTCCTTCTCCAGGGGATCTTCCCGACTGGGGGATCAAATTTGGGTCTCCTGCATTGCAGAAGGATTCTTTATTCTCTGAGCCTCTTACCTGGTGGCTCCCTGTGTGTGCTCGGCCACCCCTTTAACAATGGTATGTTTTATCATTGTTGCCTACACGTGTAACTATAAGAATAAAGGTATATCCTACTACTGCAGATGGTGATTGTAGCCATGAAATTAAAAGACGCTTACTCCTTGGAAGGAAAGTTATGACCAACCTAGATAGCATATTCAAAAGCAGAGACATTACTTTGCCAACAAAGGTCCGTCTAGTCAAGGCTATGGTTTTTCCTGTGGTCATGTATGGATGTGAGAGTTGGATTGTGAAGAAGGCTGAGCGCCGAAGAATTGATGCTTTTGAACTGTGGTGTTGGAGAAAACACTTGAGAGTCCCTTGGACTGCAAGGAGATCCAACCAGTCCATCCTGAAGGAGATCAGCCCTGGGTGTTCTTTGGAAGGAATGATGCTGAAGCTGAAACTCCAGTACTTTGGCCACCTCATGCGAAGAGTTGACTCATTGGAAAAGACTCTGATGCTGGGAGGGATTGGGGGCAGGAGGAGAAGGGGACGACAGAGGATGAGATGACTGGATGGCATCACCGACTCGATGGACATGAGTTTGAGTGAACTCTGGGAGTTGGTGATGGACAGGGAGGCCTGGCGTGCTGCGATTCATGGGGTCGCAAAGAGTCAGAAATGACTGAGTGACTGAACTGAACTGATCTCATATTTTATTGGTAATTCTGGTGAGAAGAGGCTAGGAAGCACAGAAGAAGGGGGATTGAAGAGACCAGTGCTCTTCGTTTAATGGTATGAAAACCCTAGGCACGTGCTCTCAGGATATTTCTTGGTTATTTTAATGTTTAACGATAAAATATGTGGCATAGAAAGAGTAAGAAACAAAACTTTGCTGTGACACCGTGGGCTTCTGCCTTGTGGTAATAGTTAGGAAGGTGGCCTTACCTTGAGAGCAGTTATCTTGCAGATAAATAGCTGAAACTTCTTTCAGAAATGTCTAACTTTTGTTCTTGGGTTCATGGGAATTTTAGAGACACAGGCTTTTAATTGTTCACAGCTGGTGCGTGAATATAGTGGTAATAATAATTAGGAACAATACGGTTCACCTCTCAAGTTGTTAGTTTTAATCCATTAAAGTTTTTTGATCTGAAGTCTGGCAGCGTCTTCCAGTGGGAACGTTTGGAGGGGTTCCATCCTAGTTTTCAGTCAGGAAGTATGCGTGTCTGCCTTGTCTCGCTAATTTGTTACAATGATTTCCATGGTTTGATTTTCATATCTTCCACCTAAAAGTACACACGCAAAACCAGCCCACACTCCAGACATCCTTACTACTTGAGCAGGTGCAGCAGGCACCATGAGCCTGGATCAAGCATATCTGGGGAGCTTGCGGCTTCGGGTGTGGCCCCCCATGGCCACTTGATGGAGATGGGAGCCTTGTTAGGAGAGGAAAAAGTGAGTTTGAATTACGTGCTTGTGAAAGGAGGCCAAACGTCAGTGTGGTTGCCACTCATTACTTCCTTGGGATGAAAAGAATGCTTCCAATTCCCTAGATAGTAGAAGCAATCATAAAGCTGACTTTATAAGTTATTTATTCCTCCCACCTTGCTTTTTGTCAAGTCTTCAAATTCCAGAGTATTAAGACAAGTTTCTGGAGGCATTCACTCTCCATGACTCCATCTTAGGGAAATTTTTCTAAGTGATAAATATTTATTAGCGAGTAAGTATGGATTTCCCTGGCTGTCCAGTGGTCAATTCTGCATTTCCACTGCAGAGAATGTGGGTTCAATCCCTGGTCAGGGAACTAAGATCCCACATACTGCATGGCACAGCAAAAAAAAGAGGGGGGAAAGAGAAAGAGAAAAAGTATTAGAAAAACGTGTATTCTTGAACAGTGATTCAATGAAAGCAGTATTCAGAGAAATTTTAAAGCAACAACAAAACAGTTTTCGTATGAGAATGTGTAATTATATCAGATTGTTAAAAGATACCTCTTTCACCTTGGATACCTCAGGGTGAAAAAAATCTTAAATTGACATTGCATATGTGAAAGAAATGTAAATCCTAATTTTGGTTATTTTTAGAAGTTAGTAGTAGAACATTAATTACATGAACAAATTTATAGCTTCTCATAATTCACGCTGACCCCTGGTTTGGCTGAGGCAGCCCACTCTTGTATTCTGGAACTAAGTGATTTCTCCTAGCACATCCTCTTTTCTTTTCCCACAAGACTTCCTGGAATAAGACGGCGTTTGCCAGGTAGAGTTGATACAAGAATCTTGCCAAGATAACTTTGTGACGACAACCTTTTTTGCTTTTAAAAGTACACATAGTAAAAAAGCCCCCTTGAATCTACAAATAAAACCCATTTTATGAAGCTAGGTTGTTATTCACATTGTACTTCCAGGAAAGCAAATTGGAATTAGTTTTCATTTCAGAAGGCCGTGAAAGTGAAGTGGAACAAGTCAGAGAGCCGTGGGAGAGGTTGTGACCTTGTGGAAACACCAGGTCAGTACTGGGAATTAGTGTGAGATCCCCAAAAGCAGCAATTTCTAAGTGGGTGATTTTTGTCATTTTATTCACTTTTGCTAGCTCATGAAAAATTGTCAGAGTGAACAGAGGGACAACATTAATCCCCTGAATAAGGAGCCTTTGCATCCCTACCCCTCGAAGACTCTTTTTTTTCATCCCAACCTATTTGTAGGTGATCAGCGTGCGGACACTGTATGTGCTTATGTCTTCTAAGTATTTGCTTCTGGAGAGCCAGCTTGAAAAAGCAAAACAGAAAAATCCATTGGCATTTTGAGAGTTGAATCCACAGAAGATGTTGTTTGCAATGTGCTGAAAACATAAGGTTCAAACAGCCGGAACAGGCCTGGTGCCAGGCAGTTTTACTGGGAGAGAAAGAGGAGGTCTGAAGCAGTCCTTTTAGGATTATCTCCAACTCAGCAGCTGCTGTCTGAGTTTGATTATGCACATCCTGCTCCGGGAGACCTGCCTTAACCCTCGGGCCCCTGGGGAATCTCAGGCCTCTCTTTAAACAAAAGCCTCTTCCCCTGGACACCCAAGGGCAAAAGCCAAAACAATATGGAGGTTAAAAGAAAGTGGAGCTTTTGAAGACTGGATTTGAGAGAACAGTCTAGGAAGGAAACTTGAGTGCAGAAGTTTGGAACTTGCAAGTGCCTTTTAAGACCCTCTGATTTTACAGATAAAGGAGCAGAGGCTTGGGGAAGTTAAGTGACTTAACCAGGGAGAACTAGTCAGAACTGAAATTCAGGTCTCCTCGCCGCCCTCCTACCCCCCAACCCTCACCACCGTACCCCTCCAGCCCCGCTTTGTATAGGATCACATGCTTTAAAGATGGGGTTCTCACTCCCACATAAATAACGCATTGTATATTTTTGAAAATTGAGCCAAAAGAGAAGAAACGTTGAAAGAGCATTTGGAGTTAGGAGCTGACCAGGCGTATTCAGATTTTTTTTTTTTCAAGCAGCAGTTTCCTCAGTGTGTAAATAAGTGGACCAGTAAATAGATTATTCCAGTAAATTCTTCGTAAGATTTTTAAAGGTCAGTTCAGTTCAGTTCAGTTGCTCAGTTGTGTCCAACTCCTTGCAACCCCGTGAACTGCAGCATGCCAGGCCTCCTTGTCCATCACCTGCTCTCGGAGTTTACCCAAACTCATGTCCACTGAGTCGGTGATGCCATCCAACCATCTCATCCTCTGTCATCCTCTTCTCCTCCTGCCTTCAATCTTTCCCAGCATCAAGGTCTTTTCAAATGAGTCGGTTTTTAAAGGTAGAACCAGGCATATTGGAGAGGTGTTGGGAGGGAAAAGTTGAATCTAGGAAGATGGTTCTGAAAACTAGGAAGGATGTTTGTGTAAGGAACTCTTTTATTCAATGATTGTGGTATCTGGAGCTGGGCTACAGCCTCTGAGGATTTATGACCTCCAGTCTGGAGAAGGTAGGTGGGCTTCCACTATCTGTGTTGAAGAATGCATGTGGAATCCTTGAGCCTAAGGCTGACCAGGTAACGAAAGACTTTGTCAGAGAAGATAGCTGCCTAGAGTTCTTGGAGAGGAATGTGTGGTTGGTTGTTTTACATTTGTGTTGGGAAGTGAGAATTTTCCCTGCTCTGTGGTTGAAATAAGATGAAGTTTGGGAAGCTAATTTCTTACAGAAAATAATACTGAAATCCAGGGATATTACTAAAATGTGGATCCTTTCTCTTCTTGCCCGGTTAAAGGACTGAGCTGGTAGAGTTTTGTTTGGTATAACGGCACCAGGTAACATTGTTGACCTAAAAGGGTTTTGATTAAACGAGAGAGAAAAATCAGAACGATCTTATTCACTAACATGCCAAGTGGATTTGCAGCCTATTTTTATACTTTTTAATAGTGGAATTTTTATTCTCCTTTTAAGGTTATATTGAATATGAGCTGAGTATCCTTTTCTACACCCCACCATCCTTTCTGTGAAACCTAAGAGAAAAAGACTTATATTTAGGATACCCTGAGATACCCTGGGATGTGTTTCTTTGCACTTAATTATCTTTCTAGGATTTTGGTGACATCTGTAGCTGAAAATAAAAGGAGCGATGGGTGATCTGGAGCATATCTCAAACGGGCGAATGTGAGAGTCTTCTTTTAGAGCTATGCCTTAGGAATACCTTTTATTTAGTGGCCTAATTAGGACAGGCCTGTGTCGGTTTATTGATTGACAAGCTTTTGAAGTACCTGTTGCCTGCAAGTGTGAATTTTTAAAGCAGTTACCTGATTTTTTTTTTTTTCCCTCTGACTTGGAGAAAAGTTAGGGCACAAGAAGACACTATATATTATTTTCCTTGTTCTTCACCAAAGACAGAGTTTTGGGTTCTTTGGAAAAAGAAGTTTATCTGAAGGTCAGGAGCCCTTTCCTCCTTTGTTTCCCTTAATTGATAGCAGCAGCTCTTTGTCCCATTGGGATACATTGTCTTAATGCTATTCTTATGCTGTAATGATATCAAAGGAGGCAACTAAAGTGATTTTCTCTGTAGGCAATTATTCAGTTTATGATATATTATAAAACTTTTTGAAGAGCTATTTATACTCATAAGAGAGGGGAAGTAGCTTAAGGATCTATGATCTTTATTTGAGATAGTTACTAATCTATCTAATTGGATCTTTAGAGCAAAATGGGCAGTTTGTGGATGTGTAGTGTAAGATGATGGCAGCCCACTCCAGTGTTCTTGCCTGGAGAATCCCAGGGACGGGGGAGCCTGGTGGGCTGCCATCTATGGGGTCGCACAGAGTCGAACACGACTGACGTGACTTAGCAGCAGCAGCAGCAGCAGTGTAAGATGAATTCTGTGGAAGTACCACCTCGGAACTGTCAGCTCGCCCGGAAGTGACATTCCTCAGCTGGGAACTTTCTCTGGGTTGTTGTTATTCAGTCACTAAGTCATGTCCTATGATTTGTGACCCCACGCCAGCCTTCCTTGTCCTTTACTATCCCCCAGAGTTTGCTCAAACCCATGTCCAGTGAGTTTGTGATGCCATCCAACCATCTCATCCTCTGTCGCCCTCTTCGCCTCCTTTCTCTGGGAAGGGTGTATTTATATATATATGTCTATTTCTGGATTAGTTTCACACAAGTGAAGTGTCTTTCCCACCTGCTGCTCTTTGCCTGGGGTTGGAATTTTTCCCTTTTAGTGCTTGTCACTTGGCCTTTGAATGGAAATGTGTCCTCCCTTTCAGAATCAGAAGATTGTGTAATTCATCAGGAAAAATTTCTCCGAAGACTTATTAATTCAGTTCCTCCATGGCAAACTCCCCACACTACAATGATAAACCTCTGAATTTGAAATCCCTTAAAATTTTTTTTCTTCCCAAAATGTGTACAATGAATTTCTGAGCTGCTAAAAATCCCACATTGTATCTCACTGTCATTCTCTGTAATCTCTTTTTAGAGGATTTGGCGTTGTTTGGCTGCTCCAGCTAAACCACATTAACACGAAATTCAGGCTTTTGAAGTGTAGAAGCAGTGTGGGAAGAATAACGGGAGATCCTAGGTTTCCTTGAAGAAGAAAGAGGGATATATGGTGAATACACATGAATGTCCCTTCCCCGGGGGGCCTCTGATGGTAAAGAATCCGCCAGCAATGTGGGAGACCTGGGTTTGATCCCTGGGTTGGGAAGATCCTCTGAGGAAGGAACTGGCTACCCACTCCAGTATTCTTGCCTGGGAAGTCCCATGAACAGAGGAGCCTGGTGGGCTAGAGTCCATGGGGTCACAAAGAGTTGGACACGACCAAGTGACTAACACACACACACACTCAACCATGTTTGAAAATGTGACTTAGTAATTTTGGTTGAGAGTTAAGCTTGTTCCAGGTGCCTTGGGCCTCTTCCAGGAGTGGCGCTCGGAGTGCTAGGTACTGTTGGAGAGGAGCCTTTCATTCTTGGCGTTCTGGGGGAGATTTACGTCTGTAAGTCGGATAAAAATACGTGGCAAGGTGATTAGTTTAATTGGCCCACTAGTATAATTATTCAGTAGGAGGTGACTGTGGGATGGCTACTGTAGCCCAAAATGCCTGGTAGGAAGGGGGAGGAGACTCACTGAAAACAGCAGCAACGTTATAAAACGTTGGTTTAAATGTGCATTTAATAGCAAATTATCCTGTCACTTTACGAAGGATGGAGGGATTCTTAACTAAGTGGGATTAGAATCCAACCCCCACCCCCCCCCCCACCCCGCGCACCCTCCAAAAAAAAAAGAGGTGGGCTTTTTTTGGCAAGGATAATTGTGGGGAATTCTGTGAACGATGTCTCTCCCCTTAAGTAGTACTGGGGGTAACAGGATTTAGTGGATGTAAACTCACCCCAACCCTCAGCTAGTCACCCTTCCCCCAGGTGTTGCGACAGGCAGGGTGGCTGCAAGCTGGTGTGGCCCCAAGAGTGGGGGTGTCCTGGCTTCTTTCAGAAAAAGCCCAGTGGAAGGGAATGTGGTCAAGCGGCGGATTTTTCTTTCACATCAAAGGGCAGGGAATGTTGTGCAGACAGTGAGCTAAGGAGGAGGGAGCAGCCCTTTCGGTGCGCTTTGGGAAAGTATGTGTGGAACGCGGTGGTTCGGGGACCAGCCCCCCCCCCTCCAACCCCCCAGAGGGTCCAGGTGCCTGCCTGGTTGCTGTGTTCCTGGAGCCCAGTGACCGGAGGCTGAAATTGCAGCCAGATGAACCGAAAATAAAATTGATGGCTTTATTGGACATTCTTTTCATGAAATTTAACTTTCTAATGTGCACATTTATCACTGTGGGGATGGCATTATCCGTGGCTGACCTTTCGTTTGGGGGAGCTGCCACTTGCTGACTGCTGCTCCCTTCAGCTCTGCTTTGATTCCTCTCCACATCTGCTGAACATGTGAGATAAATATATATATATATATATATACACACATACACATATATATATGTGTATGCATGTATATACTTTTTCCTCTGAAGCACACTGACAACTGGCTAGAAAGATTTAATGAAAATCAGTCAGAACTAATTTTAGCTAGCTATTCCAGTTTAGGGTCCGGGCTCTCCGGGTTTCTTTTCAGATGTAGACATTCTGGCTTCCTACAAGTTGCTGGGGGGAGCATGGGGCAGCATGGACAAGGCTCTTTGTGCAGGAGGCTGGGGGTCTTTAGCTTATTTCCACCCCTCTCCACACTGCCCCCCCGTTAATGATTTGGGGGTGGCTGGGAATCATAAGCCCGCAAGGCTTGTTATCAACGTGCTCAGTAATATTTAACAATCTTCCTTCCTTCCTTCCCTTCCTCCTTTCCAGTAGGCATCAGAGCACGGCTGTGGTTACACCTAATAAACCTCAAAGACTTCCCTGGACTGTTTAATGGGACCTCATGGAATGACAACCCACTCCAGTGTTCTTGCCTGGAGAATCCCCATGGACAGGGGAGCCTGGTGGGCTGCAGTCCATGGGGTCACAGAGAGTGGGACACGACTGAGCGACTGGGCACGCACGCGGTGGAGTGTCATGCGCCCTTCAGTGGGTGGTGGGTGGTTCTTATTTTGAAAAGATGTGATGGCTGAGGACTTTCCAATTATTACAGTCTTTCATGGGATCAGAATTTGAGGGAGACAAGACTTAGGCTGTAATTTAACAGGTCATTGGAGCTTCGACACGAGTGTTGGGGGTGCTGGAGGCGTTGGGTCACAAACATAAAATTGCACTCTGTGTTTCTGCTTGCTCCAGAGAAGTGGCTGGAACACCTGCTCTCGCTTCTTCAGGAGAATCCCAGTCAGGATGTCACTGTCTCCCCAAGTGCTCCCAAATGTTTGTGGCTGCCCACTCCCTCTCCCTACGACACCCTCTGTCTCATCTTTGGCCAATCTGGAGGCAGGAAGTAGTGGGACTTCCGGTTTGGGTGTGAGGTCACTAGGGCAGGAGGTGGCTTTGTCTTGGACGTGGTCATCTCTCACCTTGGGGTTGATGCAGCCTCCCCATGCTCAGCCTCCCACCTGTGCTTGGTGAATACTGCTCGGCCTTATTGCTGCAGCACTGGACGGTTGACTTAGGTCCCTGGACAGATTCCTTGTCAGAACACCCTTCCCAGTAGAGGGAGGCTGCACCCTCCTGCCCCTGTGTCCTGGTGGGACTGCATTACCTCTGAGCCGCTTAGGAGGTAGGGACAAGGTTCTTGCCCTAGGAGCTAAAAGTCAGGCCCTGTTGCTCTAGTCTTTTCCTCCTCCTTAAACCTTCCTTATGATAAAATCTTCCTCTGCTGGTCAACCCTCCAGGCAGGTTTGCTGAACTCAAACAGAAGGTAGTGCTTAGAAGCGTTGAGACTCTCCTCCTCCAAGATCATGCCTTACGACAAACTGGATTCCCAGGTCTTTATTGATTTCTGGGGGTTTCCCTTGATAGTTGCATTCCCCCCGTCTCCTCTGGAAAAAAGCATTATTTGGCCTTACTTTGGCCATAAATAGAATCAGAATGAGACAAGGAACTCATGTAACTGAAAGGGTGGTCATCACAGTGCTTCCAGAGGGGAGGACTCAGGATGTTTGCATATCTCTTATCAATGTACAGAGCTTTTTTAAGTTTTACAAACTTATCAAGATCACTTATCACAGTAACTCTGTGGGGTGGGCGTCATTGACCTTGTTTCACAGGGGAGGAAAGTAGTCACCCCTTGAGGTTGGAGGAGAGGCTGAGCAAAACTAAGCATTTGATCCAAAGTAAAGCATCCAGTGGTAGAGCCAAGCCAATGGTCTTGGCTCTTCAACTTGACTGGTAGTGGTTTGCCTTGGAGTTTTTCTCTGTGATTTGGGCCTGGGCCAAAGTGGCTTTGTACCGATTTCTGTAATAGGTCTAAATCGATTAGATTTCAGTAAATACGTACTGATCATCTGTGATTCAAGATTTAAACATAGGAATCTTTAAAGAGATGGCAGACTTGAAGTTTTGTAGAGAATGAAGCATCAAAAATCATTTTACAGAGACAAAAGAAAAAAGTTACAAGTTTACATGCTTGATGTACAGACTGAAACCACCCTGCTATTACATAACAATATGTGTTTCTCGTTTTGCCTCGTGTGGCCAATAAATGCAGAAATTTCTTCACTCTCTTCTTTGCGTTAAAAAGGTGAAGCAAATGTCTCTAGCCTGTTTTCAGTGCTATGAGGGAGAGAGAAGAACTTCTTTCTAGATTATAGGAGTGCAAAGGGAATGGTCTCCTATTAACAGTGGATAGATTGTACCTGGAGACCAGTGGAAATGCCATCCCCATTGAGGGGAGGAGAGCAAACAGTTGAGCAAAAAGTGAGGAAAGGTCTTTCCCATTTCTTTTTGAGTATGAAGGGCCTTTGTAAGAACTTGGGGGACATCACAAAGACAAAATGGTCAAGCCAGGGAATCCGGAATTGGATTCTATATTGATTCCCCTGCATGCCACTGTGGGTTTCACTTGGCTCTGTTGACCCATCCGTAAAACCGGGATGGTGATACAGCTTTGAGGAAGGCTTGAAAGGTACTCACAAGGTCCAGGATCTGCAGGGGGTGGAGGTTGGGAGCTGGCCACCAGCCTGGAGGAGAAAGGCGGGTGTCCTCTGGAAGGTGATGGCTCCATGCAACTGTCTTTCTGATGTCTGCTTGGCTCTAGTTCCTAATACTTGGCTCTGTGTTCGCGTGTCAGAGTCACACTCTTCATTTTCCATGACTCCTGTTGATTTTTGGCATGGACGCACCCAGGATTTATTTCTACAGCTAGCACTGTGATTGACCCATAATGGGTGCTCAGTAAGTACTGGTTAAGTGAATGTACCCCAAGGGGAAGAGGGACAGTGTGCCTATTCACAGGTGGGGAGAGACCATGCCTGGGGACAAGTTTCGAGCTTCTTTATTTCTGCCTCTGGAGTGTTTGAATGCACGCTTCATAGCAATGGAGGCAGTGCCACCATGCCATAAACAACACCACGATCGGTCTTTGTTTCCCACTGCGTTGCCCAGGTCACTGCTTATCAGGAACAGTGCGGAGGGAGGAACCGCCCTTCTCCCGCCTCTGCTGGGTGCTTTCTGCCTAAGCTAGCCACCAAATTCTCAGGGCTATGTTTGTCCTTCTCACAGAGAAATCTGATCATGGCATTCTCCTTCCTAGTAAGTGCCCTCAGTGGTTCCCTGTCGCCCCAGTAAAGTCCATACTCCTTGCTCCTGGGGCGCAGGGCCCTCTGACCTGGTCCTTCTACTGTGTTGGATATCAGGACCCCCTTGGGCAGCCCTGCAGGCTGTTTGGGGGTGAAAGGCAGTGGTGGGGGGTGGCGTTGATCTACCAGATGGAGTTAGATCTGCTGGGTTTAACTGGGGAATTTTAAAACCTGCTCTGAGTTGGTCTCCAAATGAGCCGAAAATCAGCATATTTGGGACACATCAATACGGTACACTAAGAAAAAGGCATTGGATGTTTGCAATAGGAGTGCAATAGTTCATGTTAAGGGACGGAGAAAATCGCGATGCTAAAGGATCTTTGCATATAGTCTTCAAACACCTACTCGATAAAAAGTGTTTTCAACTGACCCTGTAGTTTATTTGGAAGAATATATATATGTTTGTATAGGAGCACATGTATCTACACTTGCATGTATCTTTTTAATTTGGAAAATAAATGAGACAGAGACTTGTATTACTGGAGATTGAAAATTGCTGTAAAGCTATAATAATAAAAGAGGATGACGTGAGTGTAAAAATGTACAAACAACCAAACAAAATAGCACTTCTCAGAAATTTTCAGTGTGTGGAACAACAATTATATGGTAAGTCCTTGGGAGAAGGTACTGGTTATCCTGTGAAGGTTATCCAGTGAAGGAGGTTGTGAAATTGGATACTTAAAAAAAAAACCCACACAACCTATTTAGATCTTTGCCTCAGGTCCTCACCAAAATACCATTCTTGTGCATTGGGTTATGTATTTTTAAAACCCTAAACCAAAAAAATATTGAAGGATATTTGATCTCTGAGTAAGGGTGTCTTTTTAAGGCTGAAAGCAAGAAGCAGTGGTTGCTCAACTTGAGTCATAAAATTATTACTTTTACCAAGGAATTAACAAATGACCAATAATGATCACTAGTACCAAAAAATGCAAGCCCAAACAAGTATTCATTCTTCTAACATCATATTAGGCAAGATTTAGAAAATGCGAATACTCAGTACTCATTAGGATATGCTTAGACATCCTTTCAGGAAAGAAATGTAGTTTTAAAAAGTCTAGATATTTTTAAGTGGTTTGGATTTTATATATACTGGGGGAGTATTTCTATTTAAAGACTAATGTAAATTATTTAAACGTGAAAACCTCTAGTTTTATATCCTTGGTTTTTCATCTTAGTTTTGTGGTTGCTTTTTAAATAACAAAGGCCCTTTGGCCTTTGAGTTGTCCAAAAGAGAGATACCTACAATTTAATGCTTTTAAGCATATACTATTCCATATAAAATAGGGCAAAGAGATAAACCTTCAGGGAAAGCATGACTTATACAGGGGTTTTGTGACTCTTAATATTCTAGAAGACCATAATGAGGCATTATATGTAAAAGACAAGTCAGCCTAGACTCCAGTTTCAGGACTGTTCACATTGTAAGTCACAGGGTGACTTGGAGCACACTGCTTTAGCTCTCTGGGTCTTAACATCCTCATCTGTAAAATGGGAGAGTTGAGTTAACTCACAGTTTCCCAGCTAGGATGCTGTGGCACAGCTGTGCTGAGATTCTGATGGGTCTGAGACCTCGGGGCCACTGAACAGAGCCTGTGGTGGAGGCCACAGGTCCGTCACCTCCAGCCAAGAATAGCCACTTCTTTCTCCCAGTGGGTTGTGCAAACACTACCCCAAATCACACTTAACGGCATCAAACCTGGATGAAGCAAGTTGTTCCACTTTTAGATTCAAGAGGTGAAAGCTAGGTGGGGAAGGAGGTAATTTCAGATATCACGGTGAACCACTCATCCTTTTGACTCTATTCGGTGGTGTGTTTAAAAATGAACAGAGGAAAATACATCAGAATGTTATCAGTGATTGTTTTTGGTGGTGGGCTTACGGATAATTTTTTTCTCTTATTTATAATATTCTATGTCTTTCAAATTTGCTGTGTTAGGAATGGGTTAAGTTTAAAATGAGAATAGTCAACTAAAAACAAATTCTCCCTGTAGCCATCGTCATATTCCAAAACTCCGTGAGTAGGTGGCCGCTGTGGCCGTCAGTGGTATGATTCTGACAAAAATTAAGTGCCAAACCCAGGACCCATTTCTCTTTATGTAAATGTCATGGGGGATTTTCATCCCAGGGTTTTTGCTTGGGCTGGTTTATGTTGTGAAGAATAACCTTTGAGCAGAGGCCTGCTGTTGAGGGAGTTAGAAGCCTTCTCTTTATTCAAGGGGCACCTACCCCAAAAGTCATCTTCTTCCCCAAATGCTTCCTGCCCTTTCCCCTTCCCTGAGATCCCTGGAATTACTGAGTAACTCTTCTTTCTTCTTGATCCCAGTGTGTATATAGTTAGATGTCCCTTGTGCCCGCTCAGCTAAGCAATGGAGATTCTGTTTTTAACTTGTCCTCTCTAAGGCAGCCCTTCTAGGTCCTTTGTCATTATTATTTTTTTTCCTCTCCCAGCTCCCTCCCACTTATTTACATCTTTCTGATGATGAGTTGCCTGGAACTTTCTGACCTAATAGTTTAAACCACACCAGACACCAGAGATGGTGGGCTTTTTTTTTTTTCGCCTCTTGTTGGTTTTGCTTTACTTTGAGGAAAAAACAGTATAGACATTAAAGGTGTTTAAACCCTATTTTCTCTGGCTTCTTAAAAAAGCATTTTTGATGGACTCCAAACATTTTAGTTCTCTGAAAAGTGTGATTGTTTTGTCTAAATGTTGGAGGTGGCAGGCCCAAGGGTCATGAAAAGTGCCATTATAATTCTTCATCAAAATTTTAGAATGATTAATAGGGAGGCTACTGGGGCATGTAGTAATGACTCATAAAAGTCAGAATATGCTATAATACTGTATGTATTAAAACTGTGCTAAATATTGATTCCTTCTTTTTATATAACACTTTAGTGTCTTACAAGGTGCCTTGACCTTCTAAACAGAGATAATAAACTAAGGTATTCAGTAATAGAAATTTCCAATTGGTGGAACGCTAGTAAAGGACGTTGTAATTATATATTTGATTTTTATATTAATGTTGTTTTCTTTGAGTGATGCCACTGCAGTCTGAGCCATTGTAACAAACGTGTTGAGTGTTCCTGATTATACAGCACCACGCTCTGCATTGCAACTGACAGCATCACTTAGTCGTTGGCCATGGGCCGTAGCTCAGACTTACAAGATGTTAGAGTTAGTGGAGACCTTGAGGTCATCCACTCCAGTGCTTCCCAGTCATTTTCACTTCATAGAACACTTTGAAAAGGTTTATACACTCACTGCAAGGAGACAAATGGCTGCTTTTGGCTGGAGGTGTGGTTCTGGGGCCTCCAGTGTGGGCTCTGTACAGATGCCCTGAGGGCCCGGGAGCATCAGAAGCCTGGCACAGCTGGGCCAGCACATGCCAGTTGGGGAACTGCGATCTAATCCAACCCTCCCATTTTACAAATGAGACATCTGTGTTTACACATCGGGACCTAGAGAGGTAAAACAGCTTGTTCAAGGTCACACAGTGAATTAGTGATGTTATAGTAGATAGAATTGGAGCATTTCCGAGTCTGAAATGGCTTCTCTTTTACATAGAGTGATCTTTTTCAGGATCGTTAAGGACTATAAAGACCTTTTACAGGGCATGTTTTCCCAAAAGGTTTATTATCTCTTTGCCCTATTATATAAAAGAGAAGTATATGCTTAAGAGTAGTAAATCATATGTATATTTCTTTTCAACAATCCAAAGAATAAAAGGTTGTTTTAAAAAAACCAGTAAAATGAAAGTTACGAAACTGGAAATGGCACAGTATATATAAAAACCACTTTAAAATATTTTATTTACACAAATCAAAAATGTACTCAGTGTTTAAAAGCTGTAAGTTTGGGAGTTGTCTTGCTTTTGAAATTCAAGAGATAAAAATACGATGGAAAAGGAGATGGAAAATGTTAATAAACACAATGAACTGCCGTCACCTCCATCCTTACATTTAAGCCCTTTAAGAATACTAAGTAGCTGTGGTTCTCTGGGGTAGTCTTATGATTCAGTTCTGGTAACTTCTGACTTCTCCTTCTACCCCATGGTATGACTCACTGATTCTAGTATCATCATGGCTTAATCCAGACTTACATACGTCAATGTGTGTGCCAGTGAGGATGGTATTGGAACAAGGCATCTAGTTTTCGGTTCCATGACTGAACTACAAACTCTGTGTGCCAGTTTAGGACAGTTCATGGCATGCTAGAGTTGTGACATCAGATGGATCTGTTCCATCATTACCTCAAGATGTGTAAGTCTAAACCAGCATCACCTACCATTTACAGCTCTATCTTAATCTCTGTCTCCTTTTTCTCATTTATACAGTGGGGAAATCACAGTACCTGTCTGCTAAACTTTTGGCACAGGTTAAATACTTTTTATAAACGCAAAGACTCAAGAATAACATCCGGCACATAGTAAGCCCACAATAAATGTTAGCTACTGTTATTATTTGCCACAATGATTGTCTTGGAGTAAGGGGCAGGTGAGGCCTTCAGATGTGGGTAAGAGCTATTCTACTTTGTCAGTTTCAGACTAACACCTTTTATAAAGATAGCAGTCACCTAACTGAGTTCTTGCAGCACCAGGGAGTGTGAATCTTGCCAGGTACCTCCAACAGGCTCCTTTTGAGGGAGGTTTTTGTTGGACTTTCTTCTTTGAAAGAAAGATAAAGAAAGCCTGCCTTCTGGGACGTGGAGAAAATATATTTCCCCCCATATTTAACATTAAATTCTGGTCATTATTTTGCAGACTGTCGTGGAATAAGAAGGAGAGATAAAGATTCCAGCTTTTGACTTTCCTAAGACTTGCAGCTAACCAGTATCTTCAGCGTGGTACTTTCTGAGTCATGCGCTCCTCCAGACGGTGTCGGGGGAAGGGCTGGAGCTTAGAATTCAGACAAGCTGGCTTTGGCTTCTGGCCACATGTGACTGAGCACATCCCGGCTGTGCCTTCACCTTCTCTGGTAGTCCTCCAGGTGGAAGCCAACTGCTACAGGTGTACGAGCTATCAGGGATGCAGAGGAAGAGGCTAGCGAGGTGCCTGGAACGTAGCCCGTTTGCCATGAATGTGCCTTGTCTTTTCTGCGTTCATTGTTGCCAGAATTGTGGTTTCATTTTTAAATTTTTTTACCTGCATCTTTGGGCAGTCTTGTGTGGTAGCCCAAGGCTGTTTCTCCCCAGTAGTCTTTCCATGATGACTTTCAGCTAATGGTTCTCAAGCTCCTCGTCCTCTGCCTTCTTCCCCCACCAACTTTTAAGCATCATACTGAGTTTCTTCAACCCCTGTAGTTTTTCCACCCAAGTTGTCAGTCCCTTCATCACAGTCTCTGGCCTCACTGTGCCTCTTGCTGTCTCACTGTCCTATCCCCTCACCCACAGGATTGCCAGATAAAATACAGGATGCTCAGTTAAAATACAATTTCGGATAAACACCTAATTTTTTTAACGTGAGTATGCCCCTTGCACTATGTGGGACATATTTATACTAAAAAATATTCATTATGTGAAATTCAAATTTGACTGAGCATCTCTTATTTATGACTCTGACAACCCTATGAATATCTGTTACCAGTTACACGGCTGTGGCATATTTTGGCTTTAAGAATACCAACAGGAAAAAGAGAGGCTTCCCAGGTACCTCCCGAGGCCGCAATTTGACTGCCTTGAAAAGAAAATGCCTGACAGTTAAGAGGAGAATCTGACAGTTGGTAGGAAGCTCTGTGATGTCAGGGCAGGAGATACATATCCGCTTTGATTCAGGAGATTGACATGATATTAAAAAAAATGGTCATTTAGCAGTTCAGCGTTACATTAGGCAGTTTTATGAAACGTAGAAATGGCTTTTTCATGCAGCTCAAAGGCATGATGTTGAAATGGAAAACCCAAACAGGAATGATTTGTGTTCATCAACTGTGAACACTTAAGGAAATCTCCACGGGGAATACCGAGTCATCAGATAACATGGACTTACTCTACAAAGAATCTAATTTATGGGTGAGAAAGTTGAAAACAGAATGGCTTGCGCCAACTTTTCTTTTTCTTCTTTTTGTTTCTTCCCTTTACTTCTCTCCTGAAAGACAGAACTAGAGTTGCCGCAGCTATGGATAAGAAAATCATGTGAAGGTTGGTTATGGCCTGAATGCTCCAAGGTAGGGGTTTCACTGGTAGCTCTGTGATACGTTGAGTATCCTCTGGGTGTGGGTGGTCATCATATTTCCTGTGTGTGCCTGGCGGGGCTGTAGGTGCCAGGGCTGCAGCAGCAAGTGACCTAGGCCCAGTTCCAGCTTCATGGAGCTTGTGCTCCGTCAGTGGGCGCACCTTGAGAAACACAAAGATGTGCCAGGTCGGGAGGAAATCCTGGTCTCCGGGAGCCGATTAGGATTGGTTCCTGTGTGCTTTTCCTCTGTTCAGTTAGAGACAGGGTGCGTCGTTGGCCAGAGCACTGGAAACCTGTCTGGGCATTGTTGTTCGGAAAGCTCATCAAGCCTCAGGTCCCTCATTGGGGAATTTTACACCAGAATCTTCAGTCCAACCTGACAGTGGCAGACTGTAATAAAATAGCTAGTCAACCAGCCAGTCAGTCTGTCTTCACAAAATAACAAAGGTATCGTCCATGTTATGTCAGATAGCATGCCTGCTAACATTGGCGCATTAGCGGCACCTTCATAGACGTCTACTGTTATGAAAAATGGCGGAACTTGGTTCATTCTAATGACATTATGATAAATTTGAGGGGACTGAAAAGATCGTACTGTGATAGTTAGGTGTTTCTTCCTTACCAGGAGAGTTTAGAAATGGTGCAGAGTAAGAGAGAAGACTGGTGGTTCTGGAAGTTCTCAATTTTTTTTTTTAAGATAAGAGAAAAAGCCTGATTTTAAATCCCTTGGGGTCTGAACTCTTGCCTGTATTCTAGAAGCTTCTTGGGCTGCTTGAGATCCCCAGCCTGAAGTTTTTACAGGACCTCACAGTGTCCAGATATTTCAGAGTTGTCACAAAGTTCTCCATAAATTCTGGAAGCAATATACTTAAGGAATAAACGCATGCAGTGGAGTACTCTAAGGCTCCTTTCTCTGTGACAGTAATGAGGTGGTTATCAAAAAGACTGCCTAGAAATCAGTGGTTTTAGGTGTTCAGGGAAGTCAATCTAATAACTTTTCTTCTGAAAGATTTTTGCTTTGGGATATTTTGTTTATTTTGTACTGGTTTCAAATGCTATTTTAATGAGCCTAGTATTTTGTAGTGGGCCTATAACCTAGCCATGAATTTTAAGGATAATTTAGAGGGAAAAAGTTCATTCTTCTATTCCTTAAGGGCTAATATACTTAAAAATATCTGTCAGCTTTGTCTTTAAAATCTTTTTATTTACAGTGACCCCTGACTTCAAGCCTAATTGGTTTCCGAACGTTTAGTCTTGAGGCCTGGCCATAACACAAACTCTAGTTTCCTGTAGGCTGTGTTGAATGTAAAGTTTATGTGATATATTGGGCTTCCCTTTCTGGAAATCTGCTTTATAGTGTTAAAAATAACAAAATGGATATGAAAATATATCAGAAAACATTGTCCTTTTTAAGAGACAAATGTTTATTAAATATTTTAGATGAAAGATAGTAAAAAAAAAAAAAAGCTTTGCTGCAAATAAATGTTACTGCTTAGGTTGGATTGATTGAAGTTGTTCGTTCAGTTTCCCTTAAGCAAATATAGGTATTTTTGCCACTGCTTTTAGTCCCTTAAAATTGTGTTATATAATGGAATGGTCTGCCTCAGATTCTCTTCTGCATGAAGATTGATAGCAATGCCACTAAGTTTCTTAATTGCTGAAAACTGAAGGAGGGGCAGTTGCCACAGCAACTTCTGTAGCCACCCATGCCCTGATATTTCAGAAGGATCTTCTTTGCTGAGCTGTGAATGAAATATTAAGAATTCATTCAAGTCTTCAGAATGAGCAATTGCTGGAGAAGAAATTCATTTGCCCTAAGTACAGTCAGAGTAGACAGCTAGCTGGATGTGTGCTGTCCCCAGGAGCATCAGCCATGCCAGTTCACTGACCGAGGTGTTGACTTGCGGGGGTCTGATTGCCATCAGTTTTGTTATCCCTGTGAGGATCTTATAAGAGGAGAGGTAGTTGCAAATTGAGCTGTCTTTGGGGTTTGTTGCCTGGCCATTATTAGGATGTTCTCCTTTAATCTATGTGTGTTTGTGTCTCAAAAAAGTGAGCAAAACCAAAGGTTTGGCTAAGAGAACAAATTTATGCTGTAATCATTTGTTGGTTTTTCTTTTCAATAAGAAAACAAAGCAGGGCTTGGCATTCCTTGTAAATAACCAGCACTGACCATAGAATTTCATGTTGGAGTTCTTTCAGAAGTGACATTAAAGGAAGATCTTTTATCTCCCATGTTTCAAAGATGAAACACATCTAAGTGTGAATGAGATGATATTAAAGTATTTTCTTCAAACATCTTGGGTACTTCTTGCTTTCTTACAGATCATCTCATTTGGTTTTGTGCTTTGTAGAGTTGCATACATGGTAAATTACTTAAGAATGTGTGGATGTGTTGACTCTCACTTTCTGGTTGAATTTTTGTTTTTAAAAAATTACTGAATTATGTTAAGAAAGGAAGAAAACCAATCATCTTGCATGATGCTCATGGTCAAGGAAACATCAATCTATAAATCAACATGTATTAAGTGTGGTAGTTATTTGCTTAGCACCAGACCACAGGGATTAAAGGAAAACATGAGGAATGACCTCCACTCTCCTTAAAGTCTCTTGATCACTTATTAGTGATTAAAAAGCAATAAGACATGAGTTTAATGAGTTTTTCACTACCAGTGCATTCTACTCTCATATTTTTCGTTCATCCTGTTTGCTTGTGTTAGATAACATTTCTGGTCTTCTTAGTCTTGTGGGTTACTCTCCTCCTCAGGTTTTCCAGTTTTCTAAGGTGTCCTTTTTGGATCAAGGTCTATTTTAACAGTTTCCTATCCTTTGGGAGGGCTTCCCGGGTAGCTTAACTGGTAAAGAATCCACCTGCAATGCTGGAGACCTCAGTTCAATTGCTGTGTCAGGAAGTTCCCCTGGAGAAGGGGTAGGCTACCCACTCCAGTATTCTTGGGCTTCCCTGGTAGCTCAACAGGTAATGAATCCACCTGCAATGCGGGAGACCTGGGTTCAGTCCCTGGGTGGGGAAGATTCCCTGGAGGAGAGCATGGCAACCTATTCCGGTATTCGTACCTGGAGAATCCCCATGGACAGAGGAGCCTGGTGGGCTACAGTTCATGGGGTGGCAAAGTTCCAGACACGACTGATTGACTGAGCACAGCGGCATAGCACCCTCTGGGACGTCATATGAGAGGAACAAACAAAAGCAGTTAGGACTAATTAACATGGTTGGGAAAATAGGGCCATATTGACAGGAAGAGTTCCAGAAGAAATGCTTCTAAAACAAGTCATTATATTTAGCTTCATGCAGATAATTCGATCAGGCTTCCAGGAAGTGCCAAGGAGTAGGAAGAAAAGTGTCATGTTCGTTATGAACAGCATCTCTATCTACGTGTGTCTGATGTCTGTTTAGAATCTCAAGATGGTGGAGGAAGGAAACGGGAAGCCCCTCCAGATGCAGCGGTGAGTGCCTTGACGACTCAGAAGTCTGTCGCTCTCGGCAGGTCCCCGGTGCTCCTGCCTGCCTTGGAGGTCACCCTTGTGGAGACAGTGGCTGCCCAGAACACCCCCCCAGCCACACACACACACACACACACACACAGCTTTATTTAAACTTCTGTGGTTTGTGGAAGTCAGGATTTGAAAAGCTTTATCAATTGTTTATTCATTCTGTAGTGGCTTTCTCTTTGCAGATGAAGAGGCTACCCTCTTGGCCTTTGTGAAAATAGGTTTTCCTCTTGTCCTGAAACAGAAGCTTTAAAATATAAACTGATAAAGGCAAGGCGTTTTACCAGGAAAATCTCAGTTCACACAGGCCCAGTGAGTTATTAAGTCCCGTACTCTCCTTGAGTGTAGGGCATAGAAGAGAGCCTTGGGAAGCATTTTCTTACATTTTTGTTAATTGCAAGTTCATCTCTGTTTCTCTGAAAAGTGAAAGTGAAAGTTGCTCAGTCATGTCCAATTCTTTGTGACCCCATGGGCTATACAGTCCATGGAATTCTCCAGCAGAATACCAGATTGGGTAGCCTTTCCCTTCTCTGGGGGATCTTCCCAACCCAGGGGTTGAACCCAGGTCTCCCACATTGCAGGCAGATTCTTTACCAGCTAAGCCACCTGGGAAGCCCTTAAGAAAGAAACTTAAAACTCACACTTGAGGAGACTGTGTTCCAGTCTCTGAGGTACTTTGATTCAAAACGTATTTATTATAGAAAAAAAGCACATATGTACATTGGGTTATTACTCAGTTTTAAATAGAGGAAATTCTGAGACCTGGTCCATGGATGAACTTTGACGAGATTATGCTGAGTGAAATAAGCCAGTCGCGAAAGACAAGTGTTAAGTGTTGTAGGATTCCACTTTCATTTATGCGTGGCACCTAGAGCAGCCAGATTCCTGGACACAGAAAGAAGATAGAAGGGTGGTGGCCCAGCGACTGAGGGCAGGAGGAATGGGGCTTAGTTTAATGGGTACAGAGTTTCAGTTTTGCAAGATGAAGAGCGTGGATGGTCGTGATGGGTGTAGAACGTAGTGAATGTAAACACTCCCGAACTGTACAGTTGAGAATGGCTAACGCGGTATATTTTATGTTCCGCATATTTTCCTATGATTTTTAAAGATATTTATTGAACATCTGGTTTTTGGGTGCCCATTATACTCCAGTGACTGCACAAGTGTCCCCAGGTTTAGGGGAGCTTTACAGGTCAATGGGAGGTGAGGGTGTGATTGATGGCTGCTGGACTGGGCGGTGCACTTACATCACGGTAAAGGATGCTTTGGCCCTAAACTCAGGTGAACCTGCACCGAGCCATGAGAAAGGACCATGTGAAACGGGCTTCACACGGACAAGGGCTTCACGAGGACATCACAGAGAAGCCTGTTTCTGCCTGGCTTCGCCTCCCAACACGTGGTGTGGCTTGTCGCTGTGTCCCCAGAGCCCATGCCTTAAGGATCACCAGTTTTCCCCTTTAACTGGTTTGCTTTCTGCTCCATTCCGAAATCCAGCTCTGCCCTTCCTCCTTGGCCTCCGTTTTTGAATCACCTGTTTGGTGTGTGAGGATCTCCAATTTTACAGCCCATATCATTTTCCTCCTTTGGACTGTCCATTCAGGGAGGACATGGGCTCTGTAGCCCTCTGACCTTGGTAGCACCCAGTGCAGTAAAATGCACTTAATGAGTGTTTTGGATGAGGATGAGCCTCTGAAGTTGGAAGCTGACGTTGTTGATGCCTATTTAATTGAGGGTTATTAATGCCTCTTTAACAGTGAGGGATGGTTTTTCTTCCATTTCTACCAGAGATCAACAAGCTGTCAGGTTTTTCCAGTGGTCCCATAGGGTTGCAGAGTCGGACACCATGGAAACGACTTAGCACGCATGTGGGCTGAGCATATGTCCTGGGTTTTCATACCTGATTTTCTGGCTTAATTATTAATAGCTCCCCTCTTTCCCTCTCCAAAGTGTCCTGGTTGAACGATAAATTTTATTGCTACTGTGGTTAAAAGGGAGGAACTTGTGGAGAAAATCAGTTATTAAGGAAAAATGGGGAGCGGAGGAAGGCAACTTGAAGCTGCTACATATTCAGGAGGTGAGGAATTTGAGAAATAGCTGCAGAGTCTGGCGTGTTAGGGGTTCTTTGGATGGAAAAAATGTATTTGACTCTTAAATTATAAGCATGCTAGTTAAATTATAAAGCATATGCTAGTCTGATATGTTAGAATTTGAAAGTCTTGAGGGCTGTATGGGATCAAAGGAGGATTTATTTTAATTAGTCACATTATAGAATCCTTTAGTGCAGGTTAACAGGCTAATATGTTTACTTAGAGCTTCAAACATTTTTATGGCTAATGGCAAAAGAGTTCAATATAAGGTACAGATGTGTGTATGTGTCTTGTGTTTGTTTCTTTAACTATGAAAATTACTTTCAGTTTGGTAAAATTCTGTTTTTTATGTGCGTATGTATTTAACTTAGATAATTGTATACTGAATATTCGTTATTGATTGACCCTCAGTTCAGTTCAGTCGCTCAGTCGTGTCTGACTCTTTGCGACCCCATGAATCACAGCACGCCAGGCCTCCCTGTCCATCACCAACTCCCAGAGTTCACTCAAACTCATATCCATCGAGTTGGTGATGCCATCCAGCCATCTCATCCTCTGTCGTCCCCTTCTCCTCCTGCCCCCAATCCTTCCCAGCATCAGAGTCTTTTCCAATGAGTCAACTCTTCGCATGAGGTGGCCAAAGTACTGGAGTTTCAGTTTTAGCATCATTCCTTCCAAAGAAATCCCAGGGCTGATCTCCTTCAGAATGGACTGGTTGGATCTCCTTGCAGTCCAAGGGACTCTCAAGAGTCTTCTCCAACACCACAGTGCAAAAGCATCGATTCTTTAGCGCTCAGCTTTCTTCACAGTCCAGCTCTCACATCCATACATGACCACAGGAAAAACCATAGCCTTGACTAGACGAACCTTTGTTGGCAAAGTAATGTCTCAGCTTTTGAATATGCTATTTAGGTTGGTCATAACTTTTCTTCCAAGGAGTAAGGGTTTTTTAATTTCATGGCTGCAATCACCATCTACAGTGATTTTGGAGCCCCCAAAAATAAAGTCTGACACTGTTTCCACTGTTTCCCCATCTATTTCCCATAAAGTGATGGGAACCAGATGCCATGATGTTAGTTTTCTGAATGTTGAGCTTTAAGCCAACTTTTTCACTCTCCTCTTTCACTTTCATCAAGAGGCTTTTGAGTTCCTCTTCACTTTCTGCCATAAGGGTGGTGTCATCTGCATATCTGAGGTTATTGATATTTCTCCCGGCAATCTTGATTGACCCTAGCTATTTAAAAAAGCCAAGATGATAAAGAAGGAAACTAGGTAGGACCATAGTAATATCTTTATAATTATTGAGGGAGCATCATGTAATCTCAAGAAAATAAGTGTTTTTTTTTAATCGAATATCATTTAGGACTTTTTTATGTTGCAGTTTTTAATTTAAACAAATTTGAGCTGACTTTCTGTTAAGGAGGTGTCTTTGTTTATTAAACAGAAAGACTAACTGTAAGGTGCTTTCAGGATTGGTTTTCTAGTAGCCCAACAATCTTAGCATCATCTTGTTTATTTCCGTTTTTCCACTCTGGCATCTACTTCTGCTTGAGCCTAGAGCTCCCCTTGCTGTGGACAGTCATATTATTTGAGGTTTTTTTTTTTTATTGAGACAATGTATACTTTAAAATATATTTTAAAACTTTTCAAAACCTACCCAGTAATATTGCCTTACATTTTGAAAAGCTTTATAATTTTACAAAGGACGTTCACATCCATGTGTTGGAATGGCACTTTTACTGGGTGGGAAAATTATCATTTGCATTATATTTTGCATATGATGAAACAGAGTGTGAGTGACTTACTCAAGGTGTTCTAGCTAAAGAAATGAACTTGAACCCAGGTTTCCTGACTTTGTGTCCTTTGCTCTGCCAGAAGGCTCCCTCTCATTTCTTCTTGTCTAGTGTATTGCCAAACATAGTTTTCCCCCAAATTTCTTTGGGGACTTACTTTGAGGTTGGGCCACACTATTGTTAGGAAAGAAAGAACCTGCGGGCCTTTGGACTGATGGGACATGGTTTACCTATCAGCAAAGTGACTTGACGGATGTAGTCATCCCTGTCCTACGGGTGTACCCAGGAGAAGTCAAGGAACGTCAGTTCAATTATCCTTTCAACAACTCTGCCTTAATTGCCCGTCCCTTCCGATCATAAGGATTTTTGCTGACTGTCCTCTCAATCCTAACCTCAAAACCTGAGTGAACTGCTGCTGCTGTTTTCTCTATTTATTCTGGTCATCGCTGCCTCTCTCCTGAGCCCCTCTAGTACCTTGACTTTCTGTCATAGCACTTACCACACACTGCTTTGTGCTCTAGCTATTTGTCTTTATTATATCCCTTCCTACAAGACTGTGCTGAGTCCTCAAGGCAATAACCATTTCTCGTTCATCTTGGTGTCCCCTCCACCCTTAGCACGATGTCACATATCTGGGAAGCTTTGCAGTTAATTTTTTTGAATAAATGAGTGGATTTAGGAATGGTTATTCCCACTCATGGGCTTCCCCAGTGGCTCAGCGATAAAGAATCTTCCTGTAATGCAGGATACACAGGTTCCGTCCCTGGGTCAGGAAGATCCCCTGGAGGAGGGCATAGCAACCCACTCCTGTATTGTTGCCTGGAGTATCCCATGGACAGAGGAGCCTGGCAGGCTACAGTCCATGGGGTCGCAGAGAGTCAGACACAACTGAAATGACTTAGCACGCTTGCACACATGCCTACTCATAAGATTTGAGGATTGAAGCTTTTTGAAACACATGCATATTCTAGGGCAGTTTATTATTGGTATAATTATCACCCGAATTGTGCATAACTTAAAAAAGTAATTGTATATTTTTATACAACAGGTTATCATGTGGAGTTTTAAGCCTGCACTACTTTTTATGGGCCTGTTTAATTAAATGGCACAGGGGTTTTTGAGACGCTGCTGGGAGGAGGGGGAGGGGCAGAGTTGAGGTCTTTTCCAGAAGCTCAGTGAGCTGGCTCTTCGCACTGTCGGTATATCCTGTTAGGCTAAGCCCTGGCACAGCTGTCTCCACCTGACTAGCTTTGCTCTAGTAGCTGGCATCCATTGCATTAGCTGAGAGAGCAGGTTTAAAGACTTTAACTCTTCTCTGCCTGGGCTGTGTTTCAGAAATATTTTGGAGGCATTTCAGAAAGTAGAAACTCAACAGACAGGATTTTAGTGGTTTTGAGAGTTCTTTTAATGTTTACATATTTACATTCATTCCATGTTCTTCCAATTCTGTAGAACCAGGACTGGGCTAATCACTAGTATCTTAAGGACTAAGTGTTAGTCGCTCAGTTGTGTCCGACTCTTTGCGACCCCATGCACTGTAGCCCACCAGGCTCCTCTGTCCATTGGATTCTCCGGGCAAGAATCCTGGAGCGGGTTGCTATTTCCTCCTTCAGGGGATCTTCCTGATCCAGGGGTGAAACCGAGGTCTCCACATTGCAGGCAGATTCTTTACTGTCTGAGCCACCAGGGAAGCCCATTTTAAGGACTAGGTAGTTCAGATGTGTGAAGTTAGAAAAATTCACTTTGAGAGAGATCAGAATAGATCAGTCCATGTTGGGGAAGGAAGGGCTTTGAGGTAGACCTCTTGACATAGGTAACATTTAAGTAGGTAGAGAATATTCTCATGTAGAGATAAGAAACAGAACAGTCTTAGGTGAGAATGAACACGTAAATTAATATTAGGAAGGAGACAGGCAAGGGGAATCTCACCCAGGCTTCAGTGAAAGATGATTTGTGAGCAACGGTTCACGAACTGCAGGTGCATGAGAAATGTCCACGAGCTCTGTAAGCACGCACATTCCTGCACCGTACTCTGAAATTCGGTCAGTTCACGCACATTCCTGCACCGTACTCTGAAATTCGGTCAGTTCACGCACATTCCTGCACCGTACTCTGAAATTCGGTCAGTTCACGCACATTCCTGCACCGTACTCTGAAATTCGGTCAGTTCAGCGTGTTCTGAGGTTTGGGGTGTGGCCTGGGCATCTGCATTTCTGACAAACATCCTGCTGACCATGAACTCCCCAGAGTGCTGGGACCCCCTGTTTTGTGGAGTAAACAGGATACCCTGACAGGGTAGCAGGGATGACATTTTGGCATCCCTTCCGTTTTTGGATGGGGTTTTGTGACTTAAGGTGGGGAGACCAGAGCTCTGGCTGGAGGAGCAGTTCTGGGGCTGCTGAGTTATCCTGGTGAGGTGGTACAAGCTGTGAGGGGACAGGGAGAGGGGAAGATCAGCAATTAAAGGGCAGAACTTTTCCTACAAAGAAAGTATTAGCTGAAGAAGGAGTTTGCCCTTCTGTAGACTGCTCAGAAATTGCAGAGGAATTTTCCACTTACGTGATCTATTGCGTTTTTTAGAAAGGGAACCCTTTACATCTACCCCTGGAAGGGCCCAACCGTGGTCCCTCACAGCATCCAAAATAGCCTGAGGTCAGAGACTTTTCCAGTTTGACTAGGAGTCCATGAATCCTGGATGGAACCTAAGGATTTCATGAATCAACTGCCAGAAACTGTAGAATTTTGTGTGGACACACCAGTTTCAGAGTGTGGTGAGAGTCCACAGTCTTTCTTACGTTCTCAGAGGAGCCCTTACTAGCATTTCAGTTCAGTTCAGTCGCTCAGTCGTGTCCGACCCTTTGCGACCCCATGAATCGCAGCACGCCAGGCCTCCCTGTCCATCACCAACTCCCGGAGTCCACCCAAACTCCTGTCCATTGAGTCGGTGATGCCATCCAGCCATCTCATCCTCTGTCGTCCCCTTCTCCTCCTGCCCCCAATCCCTCCCAGCATCAGGGTCTTTTCCAATAAGTCAACTCTTCACAGAGGTGGCCAAAGTATTGGAGTTTCAGCTTCAGCATCAGTCCTTCCAATGAACACCCAGGACTGATCTCCTTTAGGATGGACTGGTTGGATCTCCTTGCAGTGCAAGGGACTCTCAAGAGTCTTCTCCAACACCACAGTTCAAAAGCATCAATTCTTTGGTGCTCAGCTTTCTTCACAGTCCAACTCTCACATCCATACATGAGCACTGGAGAAACCATAGCCTTGACTAGATGGACCTTTGCTGGCAAAGTAATGTCTCTGCTTTTGAATATGCTATCTAGGTTGGTCATAACTTCCCTTCCAAGGAGTAAGCATCTTTTAATTTCATGGCTGCAGTCACCATCTGCAGTGATTTTGGAGCCCAGAAAAATAAAATCAGCCACTGTTTCCACTGTTTCCCCATCTATTTCCCATGAAGTGATGGGAGCAGATGCCATGATCTTAGGTTCATTTAGGGTAAGCTAATTTGGTAGAAGGAAATGGCAACCCACTCCAGTATTCTTGCCTGGAGAATCCTATGGACAGAGGAGCCTGGCAGGCTACAGTCCACGGGGTCACAAAGAGTTGGACATGACTGAGCAACACACGCGATGACATGAATTTAGTCTTTGGGCTTCCCAGGTGGCACTAGTGGTAAAGAACCTGCCTGCCAAAGCAAGAGACATTAGAGACATGGCTTTGATCCCTGCATCAGGAAGATCCCCTAGAGGAAGGCATGGCAAGCCACTCCAGTATTCTTGCCTGGGGAATTCCTTGGATAAAGGAGCCTGTGGGGCTACGGTTCATAGGATTGCAAAGAGTTGGCCACAACTGAAGCAACTTAGCATAGCATAGCATAGCACAGCAATTTAGCACTTGACTGATTGGCTGGCCTGCTGTCTCTCTCTTCTCTGTTTTAAAAACCTGAAACAAATTCCTGTTAGTGAAAAAATTAGCCAATTAAAGAACACAGAAGGCTCCAGTTCGTAGAATGCAGTGATGGAGGAGACATGGACTTCCCTACAGAAGACCCTCTCTTTCTTTTGTGTGATGGGAATGCCATCCTCATAGTAAACTGGAGGAAAAACGAAATGCGGAAAATTTTGTAGAACGTACGATGGAGTTTTCTGTTCCTCAGTGGTCTCAGCTAAAAGTACAAAGAAAGGGAGGTGAGTTATTAGTTATTGCTATCAAGTTTGGAGCTGAGGAAAAAGGCTGGTGTGTGAAACAGGACTATGTGTGAATGGATTTCTCAAGTGTTTCATTAAAGATTTGTCAGAATGGTTAGTCCTCTAACTATCTAGAGTCCCTCACCTCTGATTCCTTATGTGGAATTACAAAATGCTTTTGGGAAGAGGGCTTGCACACGCCTTTTGTTTGAATTTCCATATATTGATTAATGGGCCCAGCCGTGCATCCTGCCGTGAATTCCCTCTGTTGATGGGAGCCCTCACAAAGAGCAGAGCTCTTCTGAACCAGCACTTTCCACGCAGACCACAGGCTGCTATATTGGGTGTGACCATTTTTTAAAAAGCCGCTGTGCTAGAATGAAAACGGACCATTTCTAAATGGCCTATTGATTCACAAAACCTTTTTGTGTGAGGTTGAATGGTCTCATATCCGAGTTGAGTGGAAAGTGCGGGCTATTTTCAATTTATTATTGTGTCTCAAAGGTTTGAGTTGATGGCGTTTAGGCAGTGATGTACCGTCCCCCGCCCCCCGCCAACCCCCTCTTGAAAGTTCCACTCACATCTGATACCTCGGACGTACATATGAAAATCTGGTTCAGTGGCTTATCCTGTAAGAGTCTCCCACAGCCACACTTACAGTGTGAGTCACAGTTGGTAAATATGGATCCAGGAGGCCTAATTATGACTCAGGCTCACTCATAAACTTGGGGACCACCTCCCCACCAACGCTTTCCACCATTATTTAGAGAAGAAGCTGCCGGCAGTTGTTAGGGTCTGCCTTCATTTGCTGCATCCCAGTATTTAATCGTGAGGTTAGTCTGAACTCTTCATAAAATAATGGTAATAAATAATAAGTGGTATCAGGGTGTACCTAGATAGAGGGTTTTTTTTTTCCCCTGCTGATATAGGCTATCGAGTGGCTCTTATGTAAAACTATGGAGTCTGAATTTAAAGGATACTTTGTCTTGATGGCTGACCTGACTTGGGTGGTTCCTGGTTTGGCTTTTTATGCAAAGTTTTAGGCAGGTTTCATAGATGTTTGTCACAATAGCAGCAACAACAATAATAAAGGTAGTTGAGATGCCCACGCTTTATCTTTCCCCAAACATGAAAGGTCAAGGAGGAAGAGAGTTCTAAGGATCACAGGTGCTTTTTGCTGCAGACTGCAGTGTGATCCATCTTGATAGAAGGATTCTGCTCGCCTTCAGGCAATCTTCCCTGCAGGGAGCGAGCTGCCATCCTTTCTCTGTTCTTAACCTATATTTTACCCCATCATCTCAATGCTTCCTTTTTCTTCTTGAAGTGACAGGAATATTCAGGAAAGGTGAGGAACTGCTGAAAGTAGCCATGACCTAAATGGACCAATGAAATTGCTGGGCTGAGCCCTCTGTTTACACTGTGTTTTAATGGGTGAGAATCTGCTTTGCAGTGAACGCAAAACAGGAAATTTTCAGCTTTGAGGGCATGCACTTCACTCATCTTCATGTTGATTTTGGTGGTGAGTAGGACCACAGCAACAAAAAAGCTCTGACCCCCAACTTTAGAGCCTCCTAGACGAGAGTGTGCGCATAGAGTAGACATCATGTCATGCGTTTTTGCAGCATATTATGTGTTGGGTGAAATTTCTTCTTATCACTGTTCTAGCAAATTGAACTCAAATGTGTCTGTGTACCTTTTATCTCTATCTGTCAGAAGCATTTCTTGGGTAGTCTGAGTGGAGGCATCTAAAAATGGAGTGTTGAAAGAACACTCTATACTGAAATCGAGATCCTTAGTTCTTCATGTAAACTTAGGGAAGAGTGTTGTAGGAAAACAGTTTGGTATAGCAGTGTTTCGTGTTCTCCTTTTTCTCCTTTTCATTCATTTTCCTCCCAAGCGGAGGTATTGATACGGGGGGAAAAGCAAACAAATTTACCCCCCAAGTGTTTACATATGTTTCCTGCTCTTGAATCACAATCCCCCTAAACAGCTGGGAGGCTTGAGGGTCTCCTGCCAATGTGGGATACCCGAATAACAAAAGTCTTATCTGTTAGTCTTATCTAACTCAGAAAATGGAGGTAAAGTCTATTTGAGAGCTGTCCAGCAACTGCTGTGAACTGAGCGGCCTTTTTAGAAATGAGTGGCTTATGAGATGTTGTGAAAGGGGGTTTCAACCCTAATAACAGTAACTCTAGGAAGCTTTAATACAGCTTGTAGATAGAACCACTTGTCTTCATAAGTAGGCCCGTTGGAACCAGTAATTCGGGGAATGTTTATTAATTGGCCCTTTGTTTCTCCTTAGTTGGCCTGTCTTCAGGGACAATATGGTTTTAAAAGACCTTAAATCAGTTTTTCTTCTGAGGGCTATAGTGAGAACTTCTGTATGTTTGCATACCCTGAAATGCCTTAATATAGAAATTCGATAAGTACTGAATATTACTCAAGTAAGTATTCAAAAAATTATTGAACTTTATATTTTTAAATTTAATGAACATGGTTTAAAACAAAACTTATTTCTTTAGGTTGAACCAGAGCCTAAAAACTGTGGTAGTGATTAACTGTCCTAGTCTTTTAGCTCAAAGAATAGAGTTAGAAGAACTTTTCTGATTCGTCGGTTTTGAAATCCAGCTCCCTTCCGACGAGACTTCTCTCTCGCATTTTGGTTTGAAATTTTACACTTGGGCCTTTGGGGTTTCTGTAGCAGTGTATAGTCCCTCCAAATATGGGCAGCTTAGATAGGCTGGGACCTCTTGGCTCACATGAACATTTGAACCCCCAGCGCTTGTCAGTGATCTCATATGTACAAGTGTGTATAATGTAAAATGTAAGAATTAAAATCAAAGTGGAAGATGGGATAGTTGCCCCAGTCTAAGTGTAGGATTTTTGATAGAATCTAGTGATAATTCAGTTCAAGCAGTTGATGGAGAATGCTAACAGTCATTCCCAGAGAGAGAAAAATTCTACTGAAGAAGAAAGCTTAATGGCCATTGATACTGTCATTATTGGCACACTTGTGTCAGCTGTGCAGTGAGGAGGGAGTTTTGATACACGCCCCCCCTCATTGTGCACGTGTAGCACCTCCATTGACTTGGGCTGATTCCCAACCAACAAACAGACCCCTAGAACCCTGGAGAAGTAACTTAGCCCCAAAGAAGACCCCTAACCTCCCTTCTCCAGGCATGTCTCATTAAAAACTAAAGTGCTCCACTGAAGTATATTACAGTGATTCTTATTTAAACTGGCCAGTCATAACAATTCCAGTAGTCATGTATGGATGTGAGAGTTGGACTATAAAGAAAGCTGAGCACTGAAGAATTGATGCTTTTGAACTGTGGTGTTGGAGAAGACTTGAGAGTCCCTTGGACTCCAAGAAGATCCAACCAGTCCATCCTGAAGGAGATCAGTCCTGAATGTTCATTGGAAGGACTGATGCTGAAGCTGAAACTCCAATACTTTGGCCACCTGATGCGAAGAACTGACTCATTTGAAAAGACCCTGATGCTGGGAAAGATTGAAGGCAGAAAGGGAAGGAGACGACAGAGGATGAGATGGTTGGATGGCATCACTGACTTGATGGACATGAATTTGAGTAAGCTCCGGGAGTTGGAGATGGATAGGGAAGCCTGGCATGCTGCAGTCCATGGGGTCACAAAGAGTTGGACACGACTGAGTGACTGAACTAAACTGAATTGAACTGAATCATAACAATCCAAGTCCCACCTGAGCAGGGCTGCTGGCAATAGGAGGTGACTGTCCCCGGGGAGCTCCAACTTGCTTCTAGCCCTTTGGCCCGTTAACTCGTCCCCTGGGGGAGGTATTCTTCGGCCCATGCCTCGCCCAGGCAGGTGATGTAGGTGCGTAGAAGACCCTTTCACATGCTTGCTCTCGGTTCCTACAAACCCCCAGAAATTCACCTCTCAGCCACTAAATGGGATTAAGGGAGAATCTGCTTAAGAGATAAGAATCTTATTTCTTGATAAGAATAATTTTTCTTCTCAAACCCATCTCTACTTAGGACATTAGAAAAGTCACTTCATCAGTAAAAAATTACTAGTAACTAATGCTATGCACTGCTTATTTGGGTGCCAAGCAACTGTCCTAAGCGCTCTGTGTTCAGTCGTGGAATCCTCCCTGCCTTCGTGTGAGGCGGGTATACTGTTACCCAGCCCAAGTCACAGATGAGTTAACCAGAGAGACTCGGGGCAGGTAAGTCACTTGCCCAGAGTCAGCAGGAAGGAACCAGGAAGTAGCCTAACCTATCCAGCCCCAAGGCTTTGTACTTAAGCTCTTGTACGGCTCATCACCAGTGCAAGCTAGTTTCAGGATGGGTCACTTTGGATTCTAATGGGCTTTTCAAGCGGTTGACTCTGCTTATTTATGAGAGCAGGCAGATCGTTTTGAGACTCTATGGAGGGAGAGATACCAAGGAAGAAACCAGTTATAGAAAAAGTTCTTAACTAGCTCAGCGAGCTTGCCAGGCCCTCTGCTCTGAGACTTCAATCTCTCCACTCTGATTCCACCCCTGCCCCTACCGTGAACTCAGGTGCCAGAGTCTCTTGTGCCCACTTCCTTTTTCTTAGAATAGGTTTTCTCAGATAGCTCCATTTCCGTCAGTTCCCCTCTTCCTCCTTCCTCTTCCTTGAACAAGATCAGCCTGTGTTCACTCTTGGGGGGGCAGGGTGAGTGCCCCATGAATCAGGGACTTGATCGGCAGTGTGAGGAATCAGTTCTTGCTGCTTTCTTGGAGGACTTGTTGGGTCCTAATTTGGGGAAAGGAACAAACTTAAGCATTCTTCAGCAGAAGCCTTGAAACATTGGTGTGTATTTGACTTGCCCCTGATTTGATGGTGTTCTTCTCCAGCTGGGCTTGGCTTAAAGCCTTACTTTACCCAGACTTTGTTCAAGCTGATGTCTCAGTCTACACATGAAATAAGGAATCAAATACAGATTCTAGTGTCTAATATTAAACTCTAACTTGTTTTTACTCATGAGTTTCATCTTGAGACTGTTCTACCCAGAGGTCCCGAAGACCTTCTTTCCCTCTTTTGTTTTGATATATTAAAGTTCTTAGATTATATTCCATGTTATTGATCTTGGCACATATGGGTTTCAAAACTGAAAGGGAAGTAAATGGTGCGGTGTTGTTGCCATGCATTTGTTTGAATTCTGTCCAGCATCTAAAAGGAAGGCATTCTATCCAGCCACTGTTTTTTGACTTAAAATCAGTTTGCACTTTGCCTTTTAAAAAATGCATTGTTTCACTCAATACATTTGGTGTTTATGTACCTAGGCATTTATTCTGACTCAATATCGTTGTCAAGTCCTAACTTTTACTTAGGACAACATTTTCTAATATTCTTACTTATAGGCACTCTTTCTCTGCTTTCAATGCTAAAAGGGACAAAGGTTTTAGGTTTTTGTTCCTAACTTTTAACATACAATTAAAAGTATTTTTATGCTGTTTTTTTGAAGGCTGCCTATTTTGTTCTGCGGTTCTGTTGTTCTGTAGAAGGGATACTTTACAATCCTTCAGTGTGCACTTACTTAGCTTTTCCTAGCGTGGTCTCCCCTCCCCCCTCCCACGTTGGAAGATGGAATGATGAAATTCCTGTGGCTTCTTGAAGCTTCTTGCCTTTGTTAGCCGGTAATGCTTCTCCAATTCGTTAAGCTTATAAGAGTTTTCTGGTATTGAATGAAACAATCTTGTAGATATTTCAGTAATTTCAGAATGGCTATTTTATAATCAGACTGATGAAGAGAAAACAGCAATTTTAGGCTTGAAGTTAACATGTAATGAAAATTTCACATTTTAAAAATGATGTGAAAATCTGACACCTTTATTTTACAAAATTTTACACCTTTATTTTACATTGAGGGAGACATTGCTAAAAGTTTCATTTGATAAATATTTGTAAGAAAAAAAATGTGTTTTACGAGGCATACTTTTTAAATAGACTCAATCCCTATAAAACCAGTATTAATTTCAGAAAATATTACAGGCATTCAGTTTTGATAACAAATCTGTAAGTATGCTATACTCATGGGTTGTTTTAGAATTTTTATAAAATTTTACACTGTTTTATTATTTTGATTTTTAAAAAATATTTTTTGAAGATTCCTGTAGCAGTTTTAGCTGCAAATGACCTAGGAGTTACACTGTATAATATGAAAATAGCCTAAACTGTGTGTGTGTGTGTGTGTGTACTGAGTCATTCCTCTTGCTAAATTTGATTGCTTTAATATCTTCCTTTTAGGAAGAGATAAGGGTCATGGGAAGTTGTAGAGATAAGCAAACCTTACACCAACATCAGTTTTAGAGCACCCTGCTTTTTTTTTTCTTGCTTGCTATTTTCTGGCAGCAAGAACTGCACACACCAAGAACGAAGTAGATGATACAATCATTTATCCATCGTAAAGAACCACAAATGTATTTTTTTCTTTATGCTTTATTGCTCTACTTTAGAATATTGCCTTCAAACCATGAAAGCCACTTGTACTTACTTATGTCTAATTATATACAAGGATTGGTAAGCTTTCTGTCTAGTTTGGCACCAAGCTCTCTGTGTAATAAGATTTTTGATTGATGACATACAGTTCTGGATTAATACCAGAGATATTTTTTCTGAGGAAGTTTACATGGTGATCATTTAAGATTCTAGTATATTGAAATATAATATATGGTGTATTGAAATATATGAGTAGCTGAAGAGCAGGCCATCCATCCATAAAAGGTCATAGTGTAGGTTAACATCTGAATTTTAATTAGGTCTTAAGTTTTGTAAACATCATTTCCTTCAGTGAAGCACAAGTGTGAGAATATTACCCTTAAAGTATGTTATATCCACCTGGGAAGCCTCCCACCTTTGGGCACATGTTTCCTAATTTGATGTTAAAAGGAGAAAATAGAATTTATGCAAATCATGGTTTATGTTCCGACATTTAATTTAAAATAACCTGTAATCTTATAATGCCAATGATTTGCTAAACACTTTACAAAGCGACTTCACATGCTTTACCTAATGCACTCCTCACCGGGTGCTGGGAGATAGGTCTTGGTACCTTCGTCTGACACACTGACTGAGGCAGAGGTTGGCACCCACTTGCTTTTGATCTGGAACTTGGGACTAGGAAGCGCTCGTCTGATTTGGGATCCAGTCCACTTTCTATCGTTGCTACATGAAGCTTTCTGGGTTTTGTTATTTCCTCTTGTTTAATGTTAAGGTATGGACACACCCTTGCCTACCTGCTGCATGTCTGGCCTCTGCCTGCTTCTCCGCCCCGTCTCCTCGTGTTGCCTGCTCTCCTGTCACCCAGTAGCGTGGGCAGATTTCAGCTTCTCCTGTGGGCCACTTCCTTGCTCTGGGACTTTTGCATAAACTGCTCTTTCTTTTATTCTTTTTACGTTTTGGCCACACTGAGCAGCATATGGGATTTTAGTTCCCCGACCAGGGACTGAACCCTTGCCCCCAGCCCCCCTGCAGTGGAAGCACAGAGTCTTTAACTGCTGGACCACTAGGGTTGTTTGTTCTTGTTCAGTTGCTCAGTCGTGTCTGACTCTTTGCGACCCCGTGGACTGCAGCACGCCAGGCTTCCCTGTCCATCACCAACTCCCGGAGTTTGCTCAAACTTGTGTCCATTGAGTCGGTGATGCCATCCAACCAACTCATCCTCTGTCGTCCCCTTCTCCTGCCCTCAATCTTCCCCGGCCTCAGGGTCTTTTCCAATGAGTCAGTTCTTCGCATCAGGTGGCCAAAGTATTGGATGGCCAAGGAAGTCCCAGAAACTATTGTTTCTGTGTGAAACATTCTTCCTCTCTGTTTCTCTTTTCTTTTCTTTCTTCCTTTAGTTAAGGCCTATCCACCTTCAGCTCTCAGAGCAGTCTCCTTTGACCACTCCTCCCCCACCCCCAACACACACACAGGCACACACTCTCTCGTGGCTCTGCTCACCTCTCCTGGGAACACATTTCTCCAATCTGTTTTCATGGCAGTTGATTGACTCTCATTAGACCAAGCTCCAGAGGGATGGGGACTTTGTTCAGTTCCGTATGTTGTGTTATAAAGGGGGGCGTACGACCTCCATGTAGGGTCTTTAGGGATCATCACAAATGGCCGCAGGGGAGCCTGATGGGCTGCTGTCTATGGGGTCGCACAGAGTCGGACACGACTGACGCAACTTAGCAGCAGCAGCAGCAGCTCACAATTGGGGGAGGGCAGGAAGGGGGACGTGTGGTAGGGCCAGCTTTATTGCACTGGGGCAACTGGTCATCTGCACGAGGTGTTGACAGCCTATTTGTGGAGATGTTGAGGCAAAGGAAAATAAGAAGTTGGAAAAATTTACACACATTATATTCTCAGCCTTTAGTATGGTGCCTAGCACTTTAGAGGTTTCATATTCTTGGATGGGTAGGTGGATGGATGGTTAATACAGACTTTGTTTTGTCTCCTTTCTTAGGCCACCAGAATCATGGGGCACACATGGGATTCAGTTAGCGTTCATTAATAGTAGCTGGTGTGGGAATTCCCTGGCAATCCAGTGATTAGGACTCGGCCCTTCCACTGTGGTGGCCAAGGTTCAATCCCTGTTCAAGGAACTAAGATTCCGCAAGCTACAAATCAGGCCAAAAAAAAAAAAAAGAGTATCTGTTATGGTACTCAGCTAGCTTTGAATAACTTAGAAATGTTTTGTTTAGTTCAAAGCCCGATCAGTTAACCAATGTCTATTGAGTATGAGCCAGGATGTGAAGTAGCTTTCTGGTCTTCTTTATGTCTCCATTGTAGCATTTACTCATAGTTTATAGAGCAATGAGAATGATTCAGGTAGTTGAAAGAAGCCACCAGGCAAACGTGCACGGCTAATAAATACCAATATTTATTTAAGGGAGCTGCGTAAACATTCAAACGCAAAATGTATGTCACTGGAGGAATTTAATAAAGTCAGCTAGATTAAAATTTTTTCCCTCTGGTGTATAATACTTCACGGTCTTGAAAGACTTCAGAAAAGGTGGCTACTTCTCAGTTACTCCTGACAACACTTACTCTTCAGATTTAATAGCATTTTCTGCCCCAATGTCCTTCCTTTGTTCATCTCTCAAACTCCCTTTATTGACCCTGCAAGTTGAGGCATCCATACAAATCCACAGGCTTAACTTATTTGCCTGCTGTAGAGAAGGTTTGAGTTAGTATAAATTTTCTCTTGGTCTAAGAATAGTATATTTCCAGCTTGAACTGTAATAAATTGTTAAACTTTTAGTGAAAGCTGGACCGCTCAGCTTCCTCTTGAGCTTGGTTGTTAAAACATGGTTTGTTTGCAGTGAATTCTCGGAATATCACACAAACACGTATGTTCAAATATGATTAAGTGACATACTTGGGAGTCCAAGTATGAATTAGAAAATTTATGGTTTGGATTATTTTTGTAATGTGAGTTCAGATTTTTCATCATTATATTTCCCTCTTTGGGGATGATCATTTGAGAAGTTAACTACATACAAGCCAGCTTTAAGAAATTTTATTATGTTTAAAAGAGAAAAAGCTAAACATGGAAATGATTCTTCCTCTTTGGCCACACTACTGCTCTCATGCTGTGGATTTTAACTTTGAAGCAGTTTTAAGATTGGATCAATTGAACATTTTGTCCTATGCGTGGTCCCTCCATACCTTTATATAAGGATGGTGTTTCTTGCTAAACAGTATTTCTATCTCTTTGATACTTGCCCCAAGCCCAAGAACACAATACCTCTGTTGTAGAAGAGGAAGGTCCTAGAATGCCAGGCTGGGATTTTTTTTTTTGGCGGTGGGCGGGGGGGGGGGGGGGGGGGGATGTTTTTTTTAAATAAGATACACAAGTGCAAGAGGAAGGTAAGTATGTTAAACTGATCCTGAGGATAGATGTCAGGGCGTGTCTGAACCGTGTCTACACTCAGTGTACTTTGTAAATAAAGCCCATAATTGGTACGCATGAGTAGTTAGCAGTTCTAATTGCATGAAACCCATCTGAGAAGGATCCATTCTGTTCTTGGCGGTTGAGGAGATTGTAAGTGTAGGGTAGAGCTCTGTGTCATTTAGAAATGGTTTGCTCGGGTTCAGACATGCTGCTTTTCTGGTGGGTGGAGATGGGGAGAGAGGAAAATAGCTAGATTTGTCTTGATTCTTGGGAAAGAAGAGGATTTATGATTCAGGCTCAAGGCTTTGGTAACTAAGAACAATGCCCAAGCAAAAGATATAGCCAACGGTGGCTTCATGGCAAGAAGCTGAAAGACCTTCACTGATACGGATGTTGCCTGTTTAGGCGCCTGTGTTGGTTGTTGTCTTCAGTTGATACCTTGATGTGTATGGAGGAGATCTTTTCAACGTGAACCCAATGACAACGTATTTCTGAATGTTACCTTTTAAAATAGGCGTTGAGTTCTGATGACTAAATTCCTGACACCTAGTGGGTGCTATTATTGAATGGAAGAATGAATGTGATTTTTAAATGGAGTAAGTCCATGTACAGCATATTAAAAAGCAGAGACCTTACTTTACCCACAAATGTCCATCTAGTCAAGGCTATGGTTTTTCCAGTAGCCATGTATGGATGTGAAAGTTGGACTATAAAGAAAGCTGAACGCCGAAGAATTGATGCTTCTGAACTGTGGTGTTGGAGAAAACTCTTGAGAGTCCCTTGGACTCCAAGAAGATCCAACCAGTTTATCCTAAAGGAAATCAGTCCTGAATGTTCATTGGAAAGATTGATGCTGAAGCTGAAACTCCAATTCTTTGGCTATATGATGCGAAGAACTGACTCACTAGAAAAGACCCTGATGGTGGGAAAGATTGAAGGCGAGAGGAGAAGGGGACGACAGAGGATGAGATGATTGGATGGCATCACTGACTCGATGGACATGAGTTTGAGCAAGCTCCGGGAGTTGATGATGGACAGGGAGGCCTGGCGTGCTGCGGTCCCTGGGGTTGCAAACTGTCGAACATGACTGAGCGACTGAATTGAATTGAACTGAACTGAAGTCCATATAAATCAAATATCCATTTTTGAAGCATTTCCATAAATCATGTGAAATTTTTTATTATTATTGTGTAATAAACTAAGTGATACATATTAGTTAAGCACCTCAATAGAAAACTCTAAAATGATACATTGTCTTAAATCTCACCTATAAAGATAATTTCCAGATTATTTCATGGGTTGCTAGTGAATGAACTAGTTTATTTTGACTGTTTTGCATGACTTATTGGAGTTGGGAAGTAAGTCTACTCATGGTAGTTTAACAACTAAGTTATCTCCTTTATACACAGTTCTGATCTATGTGCCTGTCACATGGGGTCTCCTCCCCAAAGAATGATGATGGAAGCAAGTTTACTGTATTTGGTACAAGGTTCAGTGGTGACTAGATGGGATGTAATGTGAAAGAAGAGAGTGAAGGCTGAATGGTCAAGAAGGATGTGAGACTTGAGGTAGGCTTAAAAGATACCGGATTTTGAAGGCTAGTGAAAGTGAGTCGCTCAGTCGTGTCCGACTCTTTGAGACCCCACAGCCCATGGAATTCTCCAAGCCAGAACACTGGAGTGGGTAGCCTTTCCCTTCTCCAGGGGATCATCCCGACCCAAGGATTGAATCCAGGTTTCCTGCATTGCAGGCGGATTCTTTACCAGCTTAGCCATGGGAGAAGAAGGGAAAGGACTGCTGGAGAATCCCCCCTAACTTGAAGACGGAATTGAGTGTGAAACCGTGAGGAGGGCGACTGACTTGAGGCTTTTATAACAGATGTGAGATGAGGGTGGGGGTGGGGGTGTGGTGCCAGGCAGAGAATTTGGAATTTTATAAGATAAATAATAAGGGACCATTGAACATTTCTGAAAAGGGAAGTGGAGGAATGAAACTGTGGTTTTAAAGACAAGCTTGGCTTGCTGTGTGTATGAGTACTTCTCATGACATTAGTATAACTTGCTATTTCCATAGCCCTAATGACCAGTAGTAATTTATTGATTAAACCTTTCTGAGTATTAGGTTTTTGTCTCCATTTTTATGTCTCTTTAAGTCAGAATACAGATAAGTAAGTTCAGTCCCGACCCTGCAGGAGGAGAGGTAGAGGAAACTCAAGAGGTCTTCAGCCAGATTCTAGCCAAGCTGGAATTAATCCAGGAATAGTAAGTCAACTTTTCTCTTCTAGCTACCACTGACCGTCCTAATGTGAAATGAATTGTAAATACTTGGGGAAACAAAAGCACCTAAGTCATGAGTTTTTGAATTATATTCATCTTGATCTTTAAGATGACAAAATATTGAAAATGGTACTCTCCTTTAGTGTTCATTTGATGTTGTAACAGCTTTATTGAGATATAATTCACATGCTGTACAGTTCATCCATCTAAAAAGTACACAACTCAGGGGTTTTTAGTGTGTTCAGAGTTGTGCAGCCATCACCACACTCTAGTGTTAGAACTTTTTCATCAAGCCCCTGAATGAAGACCAGTATCCATTAGCAGTCACTTCCTCGCTGCTCCTCGGCCCCACACCGTTCTCAGCTCATCTCTCATGCCTCCCAGCTCTAGGCAACCACTAACCAACCTTCTGTCTCTATAGTCCAGTTAATATTTATTTAAATTAGTAGTTTACAGAATGTTACCACAGATTTTGGCATCAGAAGACCTGGGTTCAAACCCCAGCTTCCTAGTACAGTGACCTTCAAAAAAAAATTAGCTTTGTAAGTCTGTTTTCATACTTTTAAAACATGAAAGCTACTTCACAGCTTTTTGTGAAGATTAAAGGATGTTTATATAAAAGTATTAAGCGAGGTATGCCTTCCACAGGAGGTATGTAACTGAATTATTAAAGGGTTTCAAATATTGATCCTTTAAAGTAGTTGGTGAAGCATAATACAATGCGTAACATTGTCTAGATACAAAAGGACAGAGTTTATGTTTTTAAGGCTATAGTTTTATTGTCGGTGTGACTTTAGGGTTTGACTTTTAAGATGGAAGAGTGCTTCTGGATTTCCCTGGAGAACCAAGTATAGTGCTACTTAAAGCTATTTTGGGATCACAGACTCCTTGGAGACTTTGATGAAGGCTATACACATACACTTGGTTTCATTTCTCTTAAAAATCAGGAGGCTGATGGATCCTTTAAAACTATCCATGTACTCCCTACATAGTATATTAAGAGACCTTAGTCTTTTAAAAAAGAGAGAAAATAGCTCTTCAAAGCTAGAGTGAACAGTCCCACACACTGGCAGGAAAACACACCCTTAACTTGAAGGGTATTTGTTGATCTTCTAGTTTTTAATGTCCAGGTCAAAGTGTGCCCAGTAAGTGTTTGGCCCAGCAAAGGGGACTTTCTTCTAGGCACAGAAATGTACACACATCTCACGTAGAGAAGAAATGGAGGGTAGTGTCCCTGAAAGTCATTGCTGGGGAGAGGAAGAAAAAACAACCAGAGCATCTGTCATATTGTAAGCAGTGCCTGCTCACCCACCCCCTGGGCCTGCCCGTTTTAGAACCCTTGGATAAACAAGCACTGGATTCCCACTGGTCCGCGGGGAAGTGGGAATTCACAACAGCCTTACTGTATGAGAGCGGGATGGCCTTGATTGAGTTTATACTCCAGATAGCTGCTGCTTGATACCGCTCCACTCTTGTTTATTTCATCGCGGTTCTGTGGCCCCATGGTGTGGCATCCCTCAGTAGATTTAACGAAGTTCTTATCATATCAAAACAGCACATTTCTTCCTTATCGTATCTATTTTCCCAGTTCCTTCCCTTAGCTGGAAATGTTTATTATTGTGGGAAAATATGTGGGTACCAGCAGTGAAAGGATCTGATGAAGAACAAAATCCAGAAGGTTGTGATGTGGAGAAAAGATGAGCTGAAAGCGAAATGAATACTGGTGAACACAGAATGGCCAGGTGGCCCTGACAAATAGGAAGACCACTTGCTGTCCAACCTTTGGATCATAGTCCTTTATCAGATATGTTTTCTATAAATCTTTTCTCCAGTCTGTGGCTTCTCTTCTCATTTTCTTGACCGTGTAGTTTGCAGGGTAGAAGTTTTCAATTTTAATGAATTATTATCAATTATGTCTTCCATGGATAATGCTTTTGGTATTGTCTCTAAATAGTCGTTCTCATACCCAAAGTCATTTAGCTTTTCTCCTATGTTATCTTCCAGGAGTTTTGTGTTTGACATTTAAGTCTATAATCCATTCTGGGTTAATTTCTCTGAAGGATGTAAGGTCTGTGTCTAGACTTTTTTTCTGGCATGTGGATCTTCCCCGGTGGCGCTAGCGGTAAAGAACCCACCTGATAATGCAGGAGACCTAAGAGACGCGGGTTTGATCCCTGGGTCAGGAAGATCCCTTGGAGGAGGTTATGGCAGCCCACTCCAGTTTTCTTGCCTGGAGAATTCCATGGACAGAGGAGCCTGGTGGGCTACAGCCCGAAGGGTCGTAAAGAGTTGGATACAAGTGAAGTGACTTAGCACGCATCCAGCACCACTTGTCAAAAAGGCTGCTTTTTCTCCATTGTACTGCCTTTGCTCTTTGTTAAAAATCAGTTGACTACATAGTTAACCCTTGAATTATGCCGGTTCACCTATATGTGGGTTCGTTGGTTTTTTTTTTGTTTGTTTGTTTTTGTTTTTAATAGTAAGTATAATGGCACCCTACTCCAGTACTCTTGCCTGGAAAATCCCATGCATGGAGGATCCTGGTAGGCTGCAGTCCATGGGGTCGCTAAGAGTCGGACACGACTGAGCGACTTCACTTTCACTTTTCACTTTCATTGGAGAAGGAAATGGCAACCCACTCCAGTATTCTTGCCTGGAGAGTCCCGGGGACGGGGAGCCTGGTGGGCTGCCGTCTATGGGGTCGCACAGAGTCAGACACGACTGAAGCGACTTAAGCAGCAGCAGCATTACAGTCCTACACGATCCATGGTAGGTTGAATGGCTGGCATGATAGACAGACGGGGAGGATACAGGCAGCAGTGGACACAGAGAACAAACTATAAGTTACGTGTGGAGTTTCAACTGCAAGGAAGGTTGTCACCCCTAAACCCCTGCGCTGTTCAAGGGTCAGCTGTACTTCTGCGTCTGTTTCTGGGCCATAACCTGTTAGTGACTTAAAGTTGCAGAGGTGGTACGGTTACTGAACTGCCCTGCCTCCCTTGCTTGCTCTGGCAGGACTTCTGCAGGCGATGGTCAGCCAGGGGAGCCAGAGGGTAGGGGGCTGACATGGCACCCCGCCCCCGACCCCCGACCCCCGTGATCTTAGGAGCTCTGGGAGTTTCCGAGGAAAAAACTCATTGTTGCCGGGGTAAAAGGGAAAGGTTCTGTAATAGAATAACAATGAGTCTAACACTTGTTTCCTGATGTTCATCACGTTGCCATTCATAACACTCTCATTCTTACTGATAAGATAATTAGAGCAAAATTCTGTGTAACTACTAGAACCAGGGATTCTTTTGAAACAAATATAATTGGTAATCCTCACCTTCAATTCTTCATTCTAGGCCAACCTAAAATACAATTAGGGCTGTTTTCAAGCAGAGCTTTTGTGTTTAAATTACCCCACTTCTCTCACTCTGTGTATCTACAGGCTGATCTCAATTCCAGATTTCCCACTTGGGGACTTGGATGGTTCTGCTATTTGGTGATAGGTTAGTAAATGTAAGAAAGAAATTCACTATGGAATTCCATTCTTTTTTTTTCTTTTTATTTGCCCCGCCAGTATCAGTAAACTCTGTGGCTTCAGACCATCATTTTCACATGCCCGCATCATTTCTAATCTCCTTTTCTGGCTCTGTGCTCTTTTCTTTTTCACTGTTCTGATCACCTGGTAGACGTTTTCCTTGGATGCTCTGTTGGTATCCCAAACACCAAAAACAACATTGGCTGGTCTTCTCCCACATGTACCTTTTTCATTGCTTTTTCTATAAATGGTGTCAGCAGGATGTCTCTGCTGCCAAACCTTAATGAAATTTCCAATCTTGAGACCTTATAAACCCCTCCTTTGTCCCTATTTCATTATCTTGCTCTAGGGTAGCCTTCCTGATAGCTTTCCGTCAAGGCTTCCCAGCTCTTCCTAATCCACCCTTCTAAGAATCTCACTTCCTGCTCCCAAACTTTCAAGTATGCCAGCATTTTGGTTGTTCTTTTACAATTTCCATTTCAGAGTTTGGGCATCCTGGGCTGGCACTCAATATCTTCAGTTTCCTGGTTTTTAAACCTAGCTTTCCTCTTATTTCTACTACATTTCCTCATGCTCTTTTCTACCTGAGTGTTCTTTCTGTGTCCCACCCCATTTCATATAAATGTCTTGTACTTTTTTCCTTTGTGTCTTCATTCTCTTCTAAGCTAGTGGGCCTCAGACTTCAGTGGGCATTAGAGCCACCTGGTAGTCTGGTTGCAGCACAAATCACCGAGTCCCACCCCCAGAGTTTCTGTTTCAATAGGTCTGGGGTGCAGTCTAAGAATTTATGGTTTTAAAACATAACATCATGCTAAATGCTGGGCTGGATGAAGCACAAGCTGGCATCAAGATTGCCGGGAGAAATATCAACAACCTCAGACATGCGGATGACACCACCCTTATGGCAGAAAGTGAAGAAGGACTAAAGAGCCTCTTGATGAAAGTGAAAGAGGAGAGTGAAAAAGTTGGCTTAAAGCTCAACATTCAGAAAACTAAGATCATGGCATCTGGTCCCATCACTTCATGGGAAATAGAAAGGGGAAACAATGGAAACAGTGAAAGACTTTATATTTTTGGGCTCCAAAATCACTGCAGATGGTGATTGCAGCCATGAAATTAAAAGATGTTTGCTCCTTGGAAGAAAAGCTATGACAAACTTAGACAGCATATTAAAAAACAGAGACATTGCCAACAAAGGTCTGTCTAGTCAAAGCTATGGTTTTTCCAGAAGTCATGTATGGATGTGAGAGTTGGACTGTAAAGAAGGTTGAGCGCCAAAAGAGTTGATGCTTTTGAACTGTGGTTGGAGAAGACTCTTGAGAGTCCTTGGACTGCAAGGAGATCCAACCAGCCAATCCTAAAGGAAATCAGTCCTGAATATTCATTGGAAGGACTGATGCTGAAGCTGAAACTCCAATACTTTGGCCACCTGATGCGAAGAACTGACTCATCTGAAAAGACCCTCATGCTGGGAAAGTTTGAAGGCGGGAGGAGAAGGGGATGACAGAGGATGAGATGGCTGGATGGCATCACCGACTCGATGGACATAAGTTTGAGTAAGCTCCAGGAGTTGGTGTTGGACAGGGAGGCCTGGCATGCTGCAGTCAATGAGGTCACAAAGAGTTGGACATGACTGAGCGACTGAACTGATGAACTGAACAAATAACTGGGTGATGTTGATGGTACAGAACTCCACCTTGTACCTTGAGTACTGCTCTTCAAAGCAATTTTCAAAGCTGACATGGAAGTATTACAGTCCATATTTAATACATTTGGGTTAAATTTAGCTCATAAGAAGGTTGTCCGTTACCCACATCTATGCACTGGAGTTTGTGTACAGCAGTGCTAAAATGGAGTTTTGAACTTAAAAATGTGTATAATTTAAGCTCGTACTCTGTGCCAGCTGACAGGCCCTTTGCCTGTAAAAGCACTGTTGAATTAAGGGTTATACTTCTGTTTCCTCTCTACTTGCTACATGAGGATACTTGTCATCTTGACTCGTGGGCCACAGATGGCCTTGCTCTGTCATTACAGACCAGCAGGCTCTACAGCCAGTCAACTGCCAATTACCAAACTACAGGGCTGTACACTGAAAGTAATGCCAGCATCTCGGTTGTTTTCTGTTCCCAGGCCTAGGTACAGCCTTGTAGCTTGGTGGCTTGGTAATTACACCCTTTTAAAGACTCAGGTGTCCCCATGTGTCCTGATGAGAAGGCTTTACGTTTTAGTCTTATTTTTAAATGTGGGGATCTATCCTTGTCCCATTGAAAAATGGATGTGTAGGCTGCCTGTACCATCAGCAGGGGGTAGGAAAGAACAGGTAGGAAGGTGGTGTGGCCTCCAGCTTGTTAGAGCCACTTCTGTGCTTTTCTCTTTGCAAGGGCAAGTCCAAGGGTACATGAGTGTGAGGAGGGTGTCTGGAAGATAACCAGAACCCAAAAGAAGACTTTTCACTCGTCTTCTCATTACAGTGACGTTCTCTGGGTCTAGCCTGCAGTCCTTTAAACTTGCAGCCTGTGGCCTGGCCTCACACAGGGAGGTAAAGGACCTCTCATTTCATGGGGCTTCTTTTGTAAGGTATTCTGAAGGGAAAGTCTGAAGAGTGCTTGCTGCTGAGTAAATGTGCCTAAGATGTACTTACCTCTGGACTTGTAATATCTAACCCCAAACAAAACATTCTGAGGAAATGTCTTCTGATTCTAGATATCTTTTCCTGTGGTTCGTCTTAGAAATTTTCTCATTTCTGTGTAGTTAAGTGATGAGGTTGACCTTGCTGGTGCTTTGCAAAGTTCCTTGTCCATTGCTTTGGGAGTTGAACTTTGTGATCCTTTAGAAAACTGACTTCATGCCTTCTGTTCCATTTTAGTCATTCTGTGTCCATTCTTTACTTCACAAACTTTGATAAATTAGCAAGCAATGGGATAGGTATCTTTTTTTGCCGAGGTATATTTATTTATTTTTTAAAGTTGTATGTTGAGGAAAGGAAAGTAGTTTTTAGGAAAATTGTAATGCATTAAAGATGTACAATAAAGGCATAATGCATATCAAGTATTTTAATTACAGTTTTTTAAAAATGAGTATTGTATGACTGAATTTTTGTATGAATGAATAGTGTACATTAATACACTGAGGTCTTATTTCTGAAGTTTGTTTTTAGAAATAAGATTACTGTTCAATAATAGTCTGGTTAAGTGTATACATTAGCTGTCTATAAGTTCAATTTTTCAAAAATTCTCAGAATTTTTTTTTCTAGAGGTGAAAGTTTTATTAGAGATGCCCAATCTCTTATTTTATAGCTAAGTACAGTGAGGTCCTTTGTTTCTTGTTAGATAAGAAATAGAATCTCTTTGGGCTTCCCCAATGGCTTGGCAGTAAAGAATCTTGCCTACGATGCAGGAGATGTGGGTTCGATCCCTGGGTTGGGAAGGTCCCCTGGAGGAGGGCTTGGCAACCCACTCTAGTATTCTTGCCTGGAGAATCCCATGGACAGGGAGGCATGGCCGGCTGCAGTCCATGGGGTTGCAAAGAGTTGGACACGACTTAGCATGCACGTACACACACGTAGTGAGGCCCTGATAAATCACACTGATTTCTGAAACCATCCTGAGTCTGACTTTTATCTTTTATTCAGATGATATCTCAGGGTCCTGTGGGGTTGTCATACTGAAAAGAATCTTCTGTGTTTCTCTGTGTGGAAGAAATAAATTTAGGTTGAGTCTTAGTTTAATGGCGTTTTGGATAAACAGAGCATAGCACACAGGAGCCCTGGCACTGTCCTTGCGGGGTCTTGCCAGTTGCAGCAGGGACAGGGCAGGCAGTGGTCTGTGATGCCAGCACCAGCAGCACTGCTGTCACTGCAGTGTTGAGAGGGTCGCCTTCTGGCTGTGTCTCAGCCTTCCCTGAGTCCCACTGTGCCCCCAGCACACATCCCACATAGATTGGGAAAAGCCACCTTTGCTTCCACCAGCCCTGCCCTAGGTGTGTCTGATCAGAAAGGCCTCATAGAAATGGTCATGAAGAAACTGAAGACATTTGGAATGAAATGGTGTTTCCCTTGGGGGTGGGAAGGGAAGGGCCCAGGGGTGGAAGACTGGGGGATCAATGACCCAGAGTGTTGTGGAGTTGAAGTTCTGCAGCCAGTTGAAATACCTGAGTTGTCACTCCCTGGATGACTCGTACTGTGAGTGAAGAATGCCATATGCATGATGCTCTGCAGATCTGGGCTTGAGTCTGCCTTCTCTTCTGCCTCTTACGTCACTTATTAGCTGTGTGATCTTGAGTAGGATTCTAGACTCACATTTTTTTATATACTTTTTAAAGACATTTATATTTTATATTATAGTTGATTAACAATATTGTGATAGTTTTAGGTGGACAGCAAAGTGGTTCAGTTGTATATACACATGCATCTGTTCTTTTTCAAATTCTTTTCCCATTTAGATTGTTACATAAGATTGAGCAAGTTCCCTGTGCTATATAGTAGGATATTGGACCTCTTTTTAAAAATTTTTTTAATTTATGTAATTTTAATTGAAAGATAATTGCTTTACAGTGTTGTGTTGGTTTCTGCCAAACATCAGCATCAATCAGCCATAGGTATACATATGTCCCCTCCCGCTTGAACCTCCCTTCCCATCCCACCCCTTGAGGTTGTTACAGAGCCCGGGTTTGAGTTCCCTGTAGAGTCACTTTTCTTTTTTTTCAAACAAAAGATCTTATGTATTTATCACCAAGCCAGCTCACTAATACAGAAACACTGAAACAAAGAGACAAATCATTTTCCCAGTAACGCACATTTGGCTGTCCAGACAGTAGTGATGTTTTCACAGCGATATGGTAAGATGCGGGTGACCTTGATACAGCATCTATATGTGTGCCAGCTCAGATGTGCGACACCTTACAGACCCAGCTCGGTTCTTCTCCGGTGTCTCCTTTTGGAGTTGTACCTGATTTTGTTACGCGTTTTCATCCAATCCGTTGGGGCGTTGGGACAGTTCTGCTTTTGTTTCCTGGGCATGAATCGCTTGATCCTGAAAGTCTTGTGAGAAGACTTGGTGAGAACAGAGAGAAGTGAGAGCATCTCATGACGGAGAAAAAGAGAGAGCACCCCTTTTGCTGTTGATGGTACCCACTGCCTGGTCTCCCTCATCTGGGTGCCAGAAGCATTAGCTGCCTTACCTTGGCTGTGGGAAGCCGTCATCGGATGATGTGGAGGTGTGGCATAAAGCGGTGAAAGGAAATGTCTAGTGTTTTATCATGAGAGTTATCCTGGTTATAGTGTTTATTATATTGGTTGACTTTATTGTGGGTTTCTTAGATGCCTTCTCTTAAAGAAATCGGGAATTTTAATTTCAAAGCACAGTTCACATACAAGCATTAGAGTTGACTTTGGTAAATTCATGAACTTAAACACTTAAACTCTCTCTCAGCCTTTAATTATTTCTTGATTGTTTAAGAGCATTTAATTTGTCCTAATGCTATGGTGTTATAAAACCATTAATAGTGTTATGGCTTTGGAAGCAAAGGCTGCAGCTAATTCCTTAGAATGATAAGAAATATTGTGAAAGGGTTTTGAGTTATTCTACTCACAATATTTCTGGGAAAATAATGAAGTATGAACCATTACAGATTTTATTTGGGCATGTTTTACAATAACCATTGTAGTTATTTGGTTCATGTGAAAGACAGCTGATAAGCATATGTAACATAACAGAAAATATTTTTGCTGATCTTAGTTTTCCTAAGATGTTAGTTGTCTTTTGTTTTAAGTCCTTCTGACCTTGCAGTTTGAGAAGCTTGGGCATTATTCTCATACGTTAATTCCATGGTAAGCGTTTATATTTAAGGAGGAGTGTGTGTACGTGTGTGTGTATGTGTGCTCAAGTATATCTTTATTTCTGTCTACACAGTGAAAATTTTATAGTAAGCTATCATGGCTATAACAGTTTCTATCAAATGTCATCAAAGTCTGACTTCAGGAATTCTGGGAGCAAAAAGATAAGGAGAATTCTCACTTCTCAGTTGCAGTTTGAAGAGAAAATGGTTTCATAATGACTGCTTTCGAAAGTCTTAAGTTTTGGCATGTTCTGCCAGCTTTATTTTTTGGTCAAGTGTTCACAAGGGTAATTTAGTAGTCATAGATATTTTTTTCCTAAACTTATTTTTTCCATAAAAGCCTCATTACCCAACTATATTCTGAGAAGTGGAGCGAGAGTAACATCTCTTGAGTACTGACTGTGTGCCAGGCACTGTTACTGCGGGTGGCATTATACCATTGCAGAGGTATACTCTTCACTTTTCAGGAGGGGAAACGCCTGTGAACTCTTGCTCTGCTCCAAACCTAGGTCTGCACGTCTGTATTTTTCCCACTGCTTCCTTTTGTGCACGCTCAGTTGCTCAGTCGTGTCCAACTTTTCACCATCCGTGGACTGCAAAGGCTGCCAGGCTCCTCTGTCCATGGAGTTTTCCTGGCAAGGTTAATGGAGTGGGTTGCTATTTCCTACTCCAGGGGATCTTCCTGACTCAGGGATCCGACCTACGTCTCTTGCGTTTCCTGCATTGGCAGGCAGATTCTTTACCACTGCACCGCTATTGCCCGCTCTTTATCTAATACTCCAGTAAAGGTGATTCTAAACTTGAAGGAGTTTTCTTTGTCAACTTTTCCTTGAAGGAGCTTTCTGACCATAGCTCAGCTGCCATTCTGGAAAAGTGGGTCTCTTCTGAGTTTTCTCAGTTTGCTTTGCTTTGTCTTAAAAGTTATATGAGGTAGGGGCTAGGCAAACCCGATCTGCAGCAAACCCTGTGGGTTTTTTATCTCTTACTCAGAAGTACTTAATTACTCTTGGCACATCCAATAGTGAAAGAATACATCTCGTGGGGGTGGAAAATGAAATGGTAACTATAATGAATAAAATTGTTGGCCAGTCACAAGTTGGTTTAAACAAAAATGGGGAGGAAGCAGCTCAAAAGAATTTGCTCTTCATAACGTACCTTTAAAACATGATCAGAATTTGTTGAAGATACTAAACAATCGTCCAGTTGCTAAAATGGTTGGATGAGGACTTAGTGATAAAGCCCTGAAGCTCTGTCTGTATTAGCTAGACAGGCAAGGTGGCTGGAGAGGTGATGTATGTGGGTCAGACAGGCTCAGTGACTTGCCTGAGGGAAAACCTGGAGGTGGAGCTCTCACTTGGTGTTCTTGATTCGTAGGTGGGAAATAAACACCACAGAGATGGAGTCAGAGGCATCTTTTCTTGTATCTGCAGGTTTGAAGAATGTGAACTGGTTTGGTACTGTAAATTGAGCACGAGTCTGTTGGAGCCAGGAGCTGGTTGGTGTAGCCCGGGTGGAGAGCCATGGCTCAGGCGGCCAGTTTGAAAAAGTGGGAAAAATAAGGGGGAAAGTTAATTCATTCAATGAACATGTCCTAAATGTTTTCTGTGCTTAGCAGGGAAGCAGGTGATGAGGTAAAGTCTTCGTCTGTGGGGATAGGAAGACATAAGTCAGAGAATAATACAAACGAGAGTCACGAGGAGTAATGCAAAGTCATTATGTGATCAGGGAAAGGCGAGGAGTTACGCGTGGCTGTTGCTTAGGTGGAATGCTCTTTCATATTCACTCTCTCTTCTTCCTTCTTATTAACTAAGCCTAGAGATCCTTTCCTCCATGGAGGTCTTTCCTGACCCCCTATCCCAAGACTGGGTTAGATTTCCTTGTTGTGGGGACCTAAAGTTCAGTATACCACCCCTAGCCCACATCTGCCCCCTGGATGATAGCTTACTCTTACCTGACTTTAAGCTCCTGTGATAGAAACAGCCATGTAGACACAGTACCCTTCAGTAGGTTCTTAAGTATTTGCTAAATGAAGCTATAAATGTTGGAATATAGTTGGGGAGGGCCCTGTAATAGCAATAGATATTTGTTGAATGCTCATTATGTGCCAGGCAAGGCTGAGTCCAGGCTCTTAACCAGCGTCCCATGCTGCCCTGAGCCTTTTTGTGAAAGGGAACATCTGATTACTGGTGGTCTTCAGGGATGTTGCCATTCTAGATAATAGAGGATCTCAGTGATATCTTGGAGATGGAGTCTTCCATTTGTAAAATCATCTGCTCTAAAGACATCTATCGAGAAATATTTAAATGATTCTGTTCTACTTAATATATGCTTGGCTTAGAGCAGAAAACAAAACAAACAAAGAACAGAAGACACAGGCCCTACCTTGAGGAGCTTATATTCTGCTGAGCATAGACATAAAAGTTAAAATAATTTTGGCTAGAGAAAAGTAAGTGACGAAACTTAAAAAGGTGATGTGGTAGACCTATGCTCTCCACCGTGGCGGCTACGTACCACATGAACGTGGAGTAAGTGAATCACGGCCACTCCCACTGTGAAGAGCTGTAAGTGTAAGATGCACACTGCAGTTTAGAGACTTGGGATGAAAAGAAAATTATCAATATCCCATTTTTTACACTGATTACATCTTAAAATAAATTGTTTATGTTTTTAGTTGCTAAGTCGTGTCCAGCTCTTCTGTGGCCCCATGGACTGTAGCCTGCCAGGTGCCTCTGTCCATGGGATTCTCCAGGCAAGAATACTGGAGTGGGTTGCCATTTCCTTCTCCAGGGGATCTTCCCGACCTGGGGATTGAACCTGCGTCTCCTGAATTGCAAGCAGATTCTTTACCAATGAGCTACCAGGGAAGCCAATTGTTCATGTACTGGGGCAAATAAAACATAATAAATAAATGACAGGTGAAATATGCTAAATACCAAAGGACAAATATTGTATATTCCATGTATCATATGAGGAATAATCAGATTCCAAAGACAGAAAGTAGAATGGTGTTACCAGGGGCTGGAGGGGCACGAAATGGGGAATTATTGTTTGAGGGCTACAGAATTTCAGTTTGGGATGATGAAAAGGGTCTGGAGATGGAAGGTAGGCATAGTTACTTGACAGTGTGAATGTACTTAATGCAACTGAACTATACACTCCCCACGTGGTTAGAATGGTGAAATTTATGTCCGTTTTAACCAGTTTTTAAAAAGCCAAACAGATGAATTTAATCGGAAAAATTTCACTGCTAAAAATTTAAAATTACACATGTGGTTTGCATTATAGTCTTTTCGGAGTGTGTTGGGATAGAGAGTGGTGGGTAAGAGGGTCATGAAAAGCCTTTTTGAAAAGATTTTCTAAAAGAAAGGTGAGTCCTCTGAAATGAGAAGGAATTGACCACACAGAAGCCTGAGGGAGAGTTTCGGGCAGACAAAGAGCTAGTGCAAAGATCCTGTGGTGGAAACAAGTGGGAATGCTTGTTGTCGGGGCGGGGTGTGGTGCGGCAAGTGAGATGAGGATGGGAGCAGATCCTGCAGTCTTACAGGCCATGGTGAAGAGTCCAGATACTACTTCTGCTCAACTTGAGAACAGAAACAAAGCAATTAAAAATGCACATTCTGTATAGATGAAACCATGCAAAGTTGCTGATGTTTCTGACCTACGAAATGGTAATTTCCTCTGATCAGACCTCATAGTGGGATTCGTTTCACCCGTGATCTGCCCTTTCTGCAAGCAAAGAATGCACTTTGATTGTTTCTAATTACTCATTCTTTGGTGGCTCCCTCGGAGGACAGCACCCCGTCCCGTTGGCTTGCAGAGTACAGTGCCTGACAGCTCTGTGTGGAAACGGAAGAAAACCTAGATGATCACAAGCTGACGCTGTCACAAGGAATGAAAAAAAAATCCTGAAGGCAGTTCTCTGGAATGTTTCCTATTTTATAAACCTTTCTCTTGGTCAGCTTGGTGATTTTTGGAACCTGAAAGAAGAGATAATAGTGTCATCAGTACCTTTGAATCTCTTGTCTCTATCAAGTCACCGGGGGCATTTATTATTATTGCACAGGGGGACTTTTCCTTCTGGAAAGGCCTTGGCTCAGGACAGGCAAATTGAAGGGTTGGCCTTCCCCGCAGTTGGGGACGGTTGTTGGAAAGGCAAGTTGGGGTGCTTTAACCTTGTATTAAAGGCCATCAGTGCCGGCCCAGGTCGTATCTCAGCCGTCCTCTGCTTCCCGAGGCCACCAAGGTGGTCTTGAGGTGTGTTATTACCACCTCTCCTGGAGCAGGGACCCGAGGACAAGGAGAGGTGAGCCCACTGGAGGTGCTGCAGGCCAAATCTTTTTCTTAATCGTCTTTGGTTCCAGAGCCCCTGGTGGAAAATGTTTGTTCATATTAAAGAAGAATGTGGTTAATACCTAAAATCTTTCATTTTGTGAAAACAGTCTCTGTCCTTGGAAACCTCTCTGGCCACCTGCTAGGGACCACTGAGTCCAGCCAGGGATAAAGATTACTGCCTTGGGCCTTGGGGCATCTCAGGTGGTAGAGAGGGAAGAGGTGAGTGCAGATTCCTCAGGCTGTGTGGGGCGTTAAAAGTTGTCTGTACTTTGCCTTCTGAGCCCCTGCTTTTGCACAGCTCTTTGAGGTTCCGCAACTCCCCCTTGGTCCTGCCTGTGAGGGGGACTTCCTCTTGTGTGAAAACTTTGCCTCCTTCAGGACTCCCTCCCTCCCTTGGGGCAGAAGCTCAAGGCCCAGGGAGCAGAAGGAGGGGGTTAGGTGAATGGAGAGGATAGCATGGAAGCATATACACTAACACATGTTAAATAGATAGCCATTGGAAATTGGCTGCATGACTCAGGGAACTCAAGCTGGGGCTCTGTAACAACCTAGAGGGGTGGGAGAGAGGTTCAAGAGGAAGGAGACATTTGTACCCTTATGTCTGATTCATGTTGATATATGGCAGAAATCAACCAATGTTGTAAAGCAATCCTCAATCAATTAAAAATAAATAAATATAATTTTTTTTTTAAAGTTGGCTGATGCGTTGTGCTCTCCTGGGATGACTGGACATCTTTTCCTGGTAGCCTAGGTGCTGTGGAAGCTAATTTTCTAAACACAGTAGAGGTGTGTGATGTAATTTTTGATGTCTGAGCCACAAAGCAGGAATCTGTCCCGTAATTTCCAGAAGATCTCTCAGCTCTGCATATTGTGATCTGTTTCTGTGGGTCACTGTTGTGTCATCTTCATTTACCATTAAATGGTCACCTAATAGAAGTCCTGAGCTGCGTTCATTCCCTACTTTCTAACCATACGAGGAACTCCATATTCAGGTAGCTCATGTGAAGGTGGAGTTGGGTTTAGGGTAGTTACAGAGCCTTCCTTTCCTTTGTTTTTCAGTCCTGGTAAGCTTGTTTGGTTTGTTTTATATAAAGGTTAGCCAGATCATTGTGATCCCCTCGTGTCATTATGACACAGACTAAGAAAGTTGTGTGACTCCCCAGAGTGGCCTGAGTTTGAATAACAGTCATTTTTTTTTTAATCAATAAAATGGTAGCTGATCTGCCTAAAAGAGCAAATCTACACAATTATAAATAATCATCCATTGGGTTTTTATTTTCCAGTTTACAGTGCTGGTTCACAAGTTGTCTGTCTCTAATTTTCCCATGAAATCTGGGAGACAGGCATTGTTATTTTCTCATCTTACCCCAAAGGAGATGGACTAAGCCTCTGAGTTTCTGTCTGGGTGCACTGATTTCAGGTTGGAGTCCCTTAAGCCCTTTCTAACTCCCGTGTTGCTAACTGTCTGGAGTGTGGCCCAATGAACTATAAAAATCCATTCATTCAATATAAGGGGAGGAATCTGTCACCCATCAAGTTTCATTTCTGATTCTCTCCCTAGAAGTGTCACTGGCACGCCCTGCTCGCTCGGTCTCCAAGCTCATCAAATCTCAAACCAGTGCTGTGGGAACCCCATGCCTGCTTCTTCGTGTATTTCTGAGTCCGTGAAGGAGTCTACCCCTCATTCCAATCCTGGGTGTTAGGGTTGTATGTGAGTGATGGGGGACTCACCGTGTGATCACTAAAGCTCAGGATTCTCCAGCTATAACATGGGGCTAATTAATACCTGCCCTATGTTGTGAATATTTTGGGGTCTCATCCATTTAAATTTGGTACACAAATGCACTGTAAGGATAGCAACCACTCTTGTCATTTAAAAAAGTCATTATATCCTCTTACCCCTCATGTGATCAGTTGTCAGGTCCTATAGATTCTACCCACATTAATGCCATCCAGTCTGTCTGCCTGAGACTTCTTACATAATTGCTGCCATAATTTGACTCATCAACCATGGCTCCAGTCCAGCCCCTCTAATCCATCATCTGCACTATATCCAACCTGATATTTCCCAAAGCACAAATTTGAACTTCTCCTTTAAGCCCCTCATTTACTTACAGAATAAAAATTCTTTAGTTTCTCCCCAAAGGCCCTTCATGACCTGCCCCTTTACACAGCCTCCTCTCACTATCATTCCTGTTCCTGGACACACACACTGCCCTCCACAGTGTAGAACTGAGGCTCCTCTGAATAACCTCCCATCCAATCTTGGTCCCCTAAAAGCTGGCATTCTCTGCCTCCAGGTTCCCTTCTTCCCTCCCACCCCTCAAACCTCCCCCCACCCCCTCCCCATGCCTAGCTGGTATCATCTCACCTTCAGCTTCATGGTCTCAGTACTTCCCATGGCATCCTGCATACAGTAGGTGCTCAAGAAGTGAACAAATTAACTCTTGGTTTCAGTGGATACAGGGTGGCCAGGCACCTTTAGCCCTGGCTCTTCTCAACTTTGCGGCATCTCTGAGGAGTTGGCAAGGCTGCACCACAGACTGGATCTTCAGGAAAGACCCTGGATGGGTAGCTGAGCCACGGGGAGACCTGGAGTCTGCCCTTGGGAACTTGGGGTGAAGAGAGATGAGGTCACTGTCACCACAATTCATCCACTTTATCACTGTACGAAAGCCTATGTATGATTCACATATATATAGCAGTGGACTGCCCTGATAGCTCAGCTGGTAAAGAATCCACCTGCAATTCAGGAGACCCTGGTTCAATTCCTGGGTCAGGAAGATCCCCTGGAGAAGGGAATGGCTATCCACTCCAGTGTCCTTGGGCGTCCCTGGTGGCTCAAATGGTAAAGAATCTGCCTGCAATGCAGAAGACCTGGGTTCAGTCCCTGGGTTGGGAAGATTCCCCTGGAGGAGGGCATGGAAACCTGCTCCAGTATTCTTGCCTGGACAATCCCCATGGACAGAGGAGTCTGGCGGGCTGCAGTCCACGGGGCTGCAAAGAGTCAGACACCACTGAGCGACCAAGCACAGCATAGCACGTATACAGCAGCAGCCGTCTCACCAGGCATTTATCCAGAGTTGTCACTTGACTACTCAGAATTTACTCCAGAATTGTCCCTAAATATTCCTGGCAGAAGCAGCCGTCCACATCCTCCCCCTACCCTCAACAACAACCAGCTGGGAGCAATCAGCCATGGTTAGTGTGTCCATTAGCCGAAAAGTAACAAAGCCAGGCCTCCTGGCCCTGCAGGCTGTAGGCTCTTACCCTGTTGTGACCGAGATGACACCTGTCCAGAGTCATCTGACAGCTTTCCACAGAAGATTGTGAGGTGTTAGTCTTATTGTTTTGTGAGAAAGACATTGAACACTTCTGTCCGTATGTTATGGTCTGGAAAACTCAAGAACCACCTAGAACTTACTGCGTTACGTGTTATGTTTGAAACCTCTAGAAATCCAAGCCTCTCTCCCACTGTGGGGATTCGCTTTGTCCCTTCCTAAAAAAGATGCTGCTGCTGCTGCTGCTAAGTCGCTTCAGTCGTGTCCAACTCTGTGCAACCCCATAGACGGCAGCCCACCAGGCTCCCCCGTCCCTGGGATTCTCCAGGCAAGAACACTGGAGTGGGTTGCCATTTCCTTCTCCAATGCATGAAAATGAAAAGTGAAAGTGAAGTCGCTCAGTCGTGTCCGACTCTTAGTGACCCCGTGGACTGCAGCCTACCAGGCTCCTCCATCCATGGGATTTTCCAGGCAAGAGTACTGGAGTGGGGTGCCATTGCCTTCTCCAAGGGATGCAAAGCCTGCTAATGTGTTCCTGAGCAGGTTTTGACATCTCTGAGTTTCATTGTTGTTCAGTTGCTCAGTCGTGTCTGGTTCTTTGCGACCCTGTGGACTGCAGCATGCCAGGTTTCCCTAACTTCACTATCTCCCAGAGTTTGCATGCTCAGATATATAAAAATGCCTGAAAAAGGACCCCACAATCTACCTGCTGTGAGTCTTAGAAATGCAAACCTGTCTTGAGAGAGAAGGCTATGACCAGGGGAAAGGATTTATTCTCTAAGACTCCGGTTGCTCTCTGAACTTTATTCTCTAAGACTGGTTGGTCTGTTTTAGCCAACTTTTTACTGAAGCCCAGTGCCTTCAGGAAAGGACACAAACCAGAAGTGTACAGCTTGAATTTGCAAATCACCTTTTTCATATATTAATATATAATAATTTCTAGGACTCAGTGCCACCGCCAATTTCTTGTTGAATTAAATGGAGGGAAGGTGAGGATCGCAATGGGAAGTTCTGAATCCTTTTCCCTTGACACAGCTGTTTGCTAACTTTCCCGTCACTTGTGCTCAAGGAGGTAGTTTTGTTTTCCTGGTGCTAATATTTGAGCCACTCACAGCCTGGAATTTTTGCTTCCAATTTGGTTTCTTTTGCCTTTTAAATGATGAATCCCATGAAGCCCCCCACCCCGTGTGTGAAAATGGCCTGCTCCTGTTTATGTGTCTCGAATACTTGTTTGTCCAAAGAAAGGACACCTAAGAGTTTATCTGCACACTTGGTTCTGATAAGGGATTTCCTATCTAAGGTGAATTTCCCCCCCTTATTCTGAAGATGCCTCTCTTATCCCCGTATCTTTCCCTTTTCTGTCTTCAGAGATGGAAATTCTTTAGGGCTGTAGTTTATCTCTCAAATTCACGACCTTCTTTCCTTCTGGAAGATTTGTCTGATCACCTCCCCTCTTCCCATGTGGTCCTTTGTGGGTCCAGTTGTACAACAGGCTGTTGTACTTTTCAGTGAAGTTCAATCCACTCTTCCTCCCAGTTAGGAAAACACCACTTTCTTGACCCATTAGGGATGAACTGTTTACCTTATGATCAGCCTCGGTGTCATATGAAATGTTTTCAGCTGAAATTGTCTCCCCCATTACCCTGAAACTTTTTAGAAAATTCTTAAATATACATAAAAGTTGAAAGACTGTCCTCCACCTGAATTCAGTAATTAGAAGTCATATTTGCTTGATTTATGTGTAGATTTTGGAGGGTTGTGCTATTGATAGTAAAATTCATCCATCAGGATATTTCATCCCTGAGTACTTCAGTACGCACCCACTGTGAGTAAGGACAGTATTTTATATGAAAACAGTCTTACCCAAGAGAGTTAATTCTAGGTCCATACTATCTTATAATATCCAGTCCACATTCAGATTTCCCCAGTTGTCCTAAGAATGTCTTTTATAATTTTTTTCACAACCAGGCTATACTAGAGTTTTTATTTCCTGTGGTTTATTAGTGCATCAGAGACCATCTGGGTGATTGTGATGGCTCGGGGGACAGAACACTGGTGCAGTCGTGCAGACATTCCCCAGGAGAAGATTGCATTTACCTGTCTGTTGTTGCCAGTTTCCTTACTTGTTTGATGCAGCAGTGGAGGCAACAGTGAATTAATAAGCATGAATGCAGACACCCATCACTGCTGTGAAAGGACCACTTATCACTCCCAGAAGTCCAGAAGGTCTCATTTATTTCATGCAGCTAATTGTATCTGCCATTGCTTTGATCCAGCCATGTACACACATTTTTCGCACCTAGGAACCATCTCATGTGTGCTGGTTTGCCAAAAACGTGTGTTGTTGTTCTGGAAGGGAGCATAGCTCAGGAGAGATATATGGGCAAGAATTCTCCAGAGATTTGGATTTCATGATAATTAATAGAGTTTATTTTGAGGGAGTACATGTTAAGATGTACAGAATAATTGACCAGATAGTATGTAGGTTCATGTATCTCCCAGCACCCCATCATTTCCCTTATTGTTGCACCCATTGGTTGTAATTAATGAATGAATATTGATACATTATCATTACCTATAGTCCACAGTTTGCATTCAGGTTCACACTTAGTGTTGTATATTTCTATGGGTTTTCAAAAAATGCTTATTTATTTACTTGGCTGTGCCGGGTCTTAGTTGCAGTACTCAGGCTCTTTAGTTAGTTCTCTGACCAGGGATTGAACCCAGGTCCCTTGCCTTGGGAGTGTTGTCTTAGCCACTGGACCACCGGGGAAGTCCTCATTCTGTGGGTTTTGACAGATGCATCATATCAAGTATTAACTACTACAGTTTTCCACAGGATAGTTTCACTGCCCTAAAAATTCCCTGCGTTCCACCTGTTCATCCGTTCCTCCTTCTCCCTGAACATCTGACCTTTTTACTGTCTCCAGTTTTGCCTCTTCCAGAATGTCATAGTTGAAATCATGTACTGTTTAGCCTTTCAGACTGACTTTTGCCACTTCGTAATATGCACATATGTTTCCTCCAGGTCTTTTAGTGGCTTGCTAGCTCATTTTAGCTTATCCCTGAATAGTATTCAATTGTTTGGCTGTATCACACGTTGTTTATCCATTCACTTTGTTTATTCATTACTGTTATTTTTAAACAGATGATAGAACTTTTCGGCACATAGTAGGGATTTGGTTAATCAGTAGTTATTAAATGGCTTAGATTGAATCCTTACTTTTTTTCTGACAGGTGTGTAGTGCAAAGGGAGTGTTGTGATGGAAAAGGCAATTCTGTGTTAGGAACTGATTTCTGCTAATGAGCACTTATCATTTAAGGAGAGAGCATTTAACCCCACAGCCGCTTAGCCCAGCAGCTGCAGACAACTTTGCTACGCCCAGGCTTCTAACAACAGTTTAAACATTCTCCCTAGCATTGCAGTGTCCAATACAGTAGCCACTAGCCTCGTGTGGCTATTTCCATTTAAATTGATTAAAAATAAAATAAAAAATTCAGTGCCTCTGTCGCACCAGCCATATTTCAACCACTTGATAACTATATGTGTCTAGCGGCTTCCACATTGGACAAAGCACATCTAGAGCATTGTCATCATCACAGATAGTTTTGTCCAACAGCCCTGATCTAGAGCATTCAAATAGAAGGATGGGATTGAAGTGAGTTGACCAGGCCAATTCTGGTTTCTCTTTAAGGCTTAGCTGTTTTGTGCTGCAGCAGTTTTACAATGGAAGAGAGGAAGGCCAGAGATTTGTCTGCTGTAGCAAAGTTGCTTAAAATAACTTACTAGGGATAAAAAGGCTGCCCAGGGCAGTGAAGCTGTGAAATCCTCCTTGTGTGACAACCCCAGGAGGCCCAGCTTGTCAAAGGGTTAGGCCCTTGATCAGCTAGTGTTAAGGACTTTTACAGAATTCTGAGTTCTTGCTTATTTAGTTTGGTGAAAAAGCAGGGGCCTTCTCTAATTTGAGGGGTTGGGGTGGGTGTGGAAAGGGAGTTAAACTTCTCAACTAATAAGTTTGCAAATTGTACACGCATCCCTGGGTAAAATCCTGTGGTCTGTGGATTCCAGGAATGTGAATCTTGACCGAATATCACATATTTGCCACAGAAATTGTAGCTCTCTCCCTTGAAATTGAAATTACTCTTATTTGGGAGCAAAAGCAAATGGCAGTTAAGTTTTCCTGTGTGGTTTTTTTTCCTTCTTTTTTGCTAGCTCTTGGATTTGATCAGATCTAATTTCATTCACATGGTAAGTGCCATGCTGACACAAAGTATTATGGGTTGTCAGTCTGCTTAGATCTCAGTTCTGTATTCATTTTATGTATGCATTTTACTGAAGTCTTCAGGTTTTTTTCTTCTACATTGAAGTCCAGATAACAGACATTATATGAAATTGTGCTTTCCCTTAATGCCTAATCCCGAAAATTGGCTGTTGATGCTGGTGAGGGTTTTTAATATAATTTTCAACTGAAAGCACCAAATTGCTCTGTTTGCACACTGCAGCTTTAAATATTGACTTTTCACCTTTTGGCATGCTGAGGCTTCTAAGGGGCCTCATGTGGAAAGGCAAATTTGACAGAATAATATATCAACCAGAATTCCTGTGAAAAGGCTTAAAATATTCTGGTATTTGGACGTCCAGTCAGGATGTGACCACTTGGAATCATGACTGTCTATAAACACAGGCTTAGAATTGATAGTTTCTCTAAGAATAGGCACAGAGAAAATAGTATATTATCTTGCAAATGAAGAACTGGAAATGCCAGACCTCAAATGAAGACGGATTTCCCTTTAATCTTTCAGCTAGTGTCACCTGCTAAACAACTCTCAGAAGAGTTGCTGAGATTTAATCAGTATTTAATAATTATTGCATTTGTTCAATTGACTTTGCTTTAAAAACTAACACGTCAGTCCTCAAATAAAAGGCAGGATAATGGATGGATTTCTTATATTTACTATGGTTTTCATTTAATTTTAAAAAGTATATTTTAATTTAGACACTGTTTCATGTTAGCAAAGTCTCGAGAAATTGATTATGGTTTCTTCACATGGGGTTGTTTTCTTAAAAGCCATGCAAGGGGAAAGAATCAATATTAGAGCTTTCCGAGTGGCAGCTTTATACAGAGCCCCCCAGCACGATTGATTACAGCTGTTTTTGTAAAGGATTTAAAAAGAACAATCTGTATTAAAAACCTCCTTCTTTGCTATGAGCTTGAACAGTTCCAAGCGGGTTTCCATGGGGGCTGCGCTGCAGTGTGACCACTTGAAGGGCTTGTGGCCGCAACGGCGGGCCAGGGCAGTCGGATGAGAAAAGGCTATTAGGTGAGGGGGTGTCGGAGTGCATGCCAAAGAGGTTACCGTGGCAGCTGCAATCATTCAGCCGAATTCCTCAGCCTCCAAAGCAAGAGAGGCAAGAAGCAAGTGACTTTTCTACCAGTGGTGTGTAAAGCAGCCGGAAAAGAGAGATGAAAGTCAGTCTCTGTTCCAAAGCATTGGCTAAAGGCAGGGATGTTCAGGCCAAGTAAGGAGGCATAGAAATGGATAGCCCCCAGTTTCCACACCCCCAACTGCTGCCTGGAGGCTGGTGAGGAGTGGACACGTCTTTACACCGAGCACAAGGAGCGAGCTCTAATCATGCTGCCCGCTGGTGTCGTCCCAGTTAAATAATAAACTCCACTCTGTGGGCAGAGGCGCTGTGTGGTGGCAGGGTGCCTGGAGCAGTCACATCTATCCGAAACTGGTCCCATCTTGAACGGCTGTGACAGGACCAAAGTGAGAGACCGTGAATGTGGGCTGGGCTCCCCGGTCTTTACCTCTCAGTAAGACCTGTGCTCTTTCAGAAATGAAGATGTAACAAGCAGCCCTGGGTGGCTGTCATCTGAAAAGGTGGGGCGTTTTACATAGACCTGGCCATGGGTTGCTTTGCAGAAGGCATTTGCAGGCCTAGGGTGGCCCATTAATTTGGGAAGAAGTCAAAATCCCAGGGAATGTGGGAATTTTTAGAAAATATTGTTACATTTAGTACCCATGAGTGCTAAATCACCCCATAGGCCTTTGGTATGTCTTGCTTTAGAACTGATTGAATCAGTTGGTAAGCAGCCTTTGTTACTGGATTTACTTGGGGGAAAAAAATTCCTTGAGATGATCTGATATGTTTTTGACTCCCAACGATTAATATTTGCTTTTCTTTATCTCTTGTATTTTTAGAAAATGAAGTGCTATTTCTCTTATGAAATGTGCTTATGAATGTGTGTTCCAGCTGAGACTTTTAATTATCACTAGGAAATTACCATGAATTGGCCTCACTTGGATGCAAAAAATAATAATGATAGGCTCTTTTCAAAAAAATATATTCTCGAAAGCATTTCTTAAATACTATTTTTTAATTGAGCATGTAATTTGCCCATCTTGCAGGCTCCCCTTTTCCCTTCATCTTCCATTCCCTTGTATTGTAAGAGTATAACATCCCATCAGCAGGATGTTGGAATGTCTCCATAGATGCTGATCAGAAAGACAGAAGGCAGTGCTGGGTGGTGGGGATTAGGTTACCTTTTGGATTTTTGAAGTTTTTTCCCCACATGTTAGTTTGAATAGCCAATGAAGTGTTTATCATTGTTGGGAAAAAATATGACTGTCCACACAGCTTCTTTCCTTTTCCTTTGGTAAGATCGTACATGTTATCTTCAGATAAATAACACAAACAACACTCGACAACACCAACGTGAGTGCTTTCTCAAATGCATTCGCGTAAGAGATGGCACAGGTCACGTGACCATAAACGTACTCCCTGTGAAACAGGTGCTTTTGTCTGGGAGCTCAGGTTTCATTTCTTGTGGAATTTTATACAGGATCCACAGTAGATTTCGTAATCAGTCTCTAATACCTTTAAATCTTTGCCTGCTTCCTTAGTTAAGGAAATCATTTCTTTAAAGGCTGCTTGGCCTTCCTTGTTAATTGGTTGAAAGGGTTTGGTCAGGAACAATTCCTTTCTACAACAAAAAGAAATACAGGGCCAGGGGCTATGAGTCTTGGGCAGAATCAGGATGCTTTTCTGGGAGATAATCAAGAGTGTGATTACCTTCAGCTCCCAATACAGCCACCACTGTGACTTGGCACTTGGTATTAATCCACCCTTCAGAACAATTTGACTTCAGTTTTGAAATCTGTGGTCTCATCACCTTTGGAGGTATCTCCTTCTGTCTAGCTTTGTTCCTTTTATTTAGATAAGTGCCATCACATTTTCAGTCTTCTGGGGTAAGGAAGTAGTCACATGTCATTTTCTTCATTGAAAAAGTCTCCTAGATCAGGTAGTCACCTTGGCAACCCAAGGCTTTCTAGAATCAGCAAAAGGAGAGATAGAACAAGAGGCTCTCCTTACAGACAGACAACATCGATGTAATAGAGTGAAGTGAAGTGAAACTCGCTCCGTTGTTTCCGACTCTTTGCAACCCCATGGACCGTGCAGTCCATGGAATTCTCCAGGCCAGAACACTGGAGTGGGTAGCCTTCCCCTTCTCCAGGAGATCTTCCCAACCCAGGGATCGAACCCAGGTCTCCTGCATTGCAGGCGGAATCTTTACCAGCTGAGCCGCCAGGGTAGCCCAAGGATAGTGAAGTGGATAGCCTGTCTCTTCTCCAGTGGATCTTCTTGACCCAGGAATTGAACCGGGGTCTCCTGCATTGCAGGCAAATTCTTTACCAACTGAGCTATCAGAGAATGTAACAGAATGGGCCCTGAAAACCAGGAGCAACTCAAAACATCTTCAGGGCTCACTGGCACGTCAGCCCTGGAGTGTGTCCCGGGCACAGTGCTTCCAGGTCAGACAGTGGCCACTGCAGGTGGGGAGTAGACAGGACGGGAGATTGTTGACTGGGGCACCGACAGCCACACCTTGACGTGGAGTATCTTCCCTGCTTTAAATAACCCAGAAGCAAAGGAAAACTAATGAGATGGGTAAGGAGACCCATTCTCCATTCCTGGAGAAGGAAATGGCAGCCCACTCCAGTATTCTTGCCTGGAGAATCCCATGGACAGAGGAGCCTGACAGGCTACAGTCCATGGGGTCATAAGAGTCGGACGTGACTTAGCGACTAATGAGACCCAGGGCATTTTAGAACCTAGAATCTTGTGATTAAATATCCATTTTACTAGACCTTTTGCCTTTGTGGCTTTAGATAAACTGGATCAGGAGTGACCAAAGCACTGTGGTGTGATTCTGTGGCACTTTCCTGAAGTGTGCAGTTTTTTTTTTTTTTTAATATTTGTCACTTACATACCTGTATACTTCCATGATGCTTTCTTTAGGCTCTTTCTACATGTATGTACCTGTCTGTTTAAATATATTAGCTGTTAAAAGTACTGTTGATGTTTGGAAGCTGGTTCCTGGCCATTTCCATTGTTTGTGTCTTTAGCAGCATATATATGTTGGGAAAATATAACAGTAATTAGGAACAAGATCATTCACAAGCCACCAGCCTCACCAATTAACTCTTCATTTTTCTATTGATTTGAAATTTTTAGAGTTGTAATATTAGAAAATAATAAAGCAGTATATACTTTTTAAATACAGTGTGTTGTCCAAACATTTTTCCTCATTGTTCTGTGGGATATAATATTTAATGGCTATGTTGAGAAAATTAATGTATGATACATAATTGACATAGCTATCCTTCTGTAGTTACATTTACATTGTCTCAATGGTTTTGCCTTAATTCAGTAGGAAACATTCCACCTCGCCTTCTTTTTAGACTATTTCCTTAGGATAATTCCTGAGAGTAGAAATATCTGATCGGATGGCAGAAAAGATTTTGTATCTTCTTAAAACACATTGCCAGTGTGCTTCCCAAAGGGCTCGTGCCCATTTCTGTAAGTTGGCATCTCTCACACAGAGTTCCTCTTTACAGGCCTGTAGGAAAGTGTCCGTATCAACGTTCAATCTCAGTGCTAGCTTAGACCTGAAATAGGCTGAGTTGGAAATTCCATTCACCGACTGCCCCTCATCTCTTGAGAGCAGGTTTATTCTCCTGCATTAGTTGGAGCCTGGCAGGGTGTGGTCTGCCCTTTGGACCTGAGGTCTTTCCTATTTTCCTGTCCCATAGGCATCCTGGGGCACTCCGTCAGCTCCCGTATAGTGTAGAGAATATATGTGGCTGTGCCTCAGGGCTTAAAATTGTAGCAGTTGAAAAGCCTTTAGAGTGAATTATTAAATCTAAACCAGAGCCTCTTGGCTTCCTGTGCTTGACTTGGAGTCTGTTCCATTATGGTAGTTTTTACAAAACACTTCTGAATGAGAAATACATTCCAAATCTCTTTTCTCCCCTCCTCCCCTGCCAAACGCCACCAGGAAACAGAATCTGGTTATTTCAGTTAGAATATATTAATCCTGACCCTCTCCAGCCCTTGGGACTTTTCAGGTTAGGCCCACACGGCTTCTATTTTTACTCTAGTCTAAACTGTGGTCATATGGATGGCAAAATAAATACTAGAATATTTTAGTTCGGGAGGGAGAGAGGCAGCAGTGCTTATAATAACATGGCAGCAAACCTCTCTCTTCCCTCTGTTTGATATTCCAAAAAAGGAAGAAAGCGCCACTCAGAGCACATCTGTAAGTCATGAACATTTTCCTTCTGTGTGTCATGCATATTCAACATAACCCCCCTCCCTGTGCGGCCCAGGCGTTGCTTTAATATCCATTGCTCCATAAGAGCCCTAGTTTTGGTGCCGACAGATTTAATTCAAGACCCAGGTAACTTCCCTTCTCTCTTTGGACCAAGAATCCAAACCCTTTATCACAAAGAGAAGTGCAAAGTTGTGATGTGTTCTGTTCTTGTTCCCCACTCCCCACCCCTCACCCCCTACCTCCTTTTTGACGTCCATGTCCCCGAAGAGGAAGACTGGTTTTGTTTACATTTGGAAAGACCCTGATGCTGGGAAAGATTGAAGGCGAGAGGAGAAGGGGACGACAGGATGAGATGGTTAGATGGCATCACTGACTCGATGGACATGAGTTTGAGTAAACTCCGGGAGTTGGTAATGGACAGGGAGGCCTGGCATGCTGCAGTCCATGGGGTCTCAAAGAGTCGGACACGACTGAGCAACTGAACTGAACTGAACTGAATCCTAGGAAGAAAATTAAGGGAAAAAAAATGGATTGAATTTCACAATATAGATGTTTCGAAACTCAAAAGTTACAAAAGGACATAAAGTGAAAACTCTCTCTAGGTGAGAGATTTTGCATTTTATTAGTTGACCCTGTAATTTTCTCTAGGTGACAAAGCATAAAGTATGTCAAGAATTTAGGTGCAAGGTTTAGCTTTCTTTCTGCTCAGTTTAGTTGGTGGCTTTTCTTCGTGAAACGGTGGCCTATAGAGACTGAGGGCTGTGGAACAGGGGGCTTTGTAGAGTGATATGGATGTGATACGATTACTGGCAAGGGAGCATATTCTTGTGTATTGGCAAGGAAGTGTCCGTAATCAGGGCCATTTGTGTTACCAAGGCCTAGTTTAAAGAGAAATGGGACCGAGGCCCTGAATCCTGCCTGCTTGGGGGTCGGGGCGGGGGTGAAGAGGAGAATTGCACCCTTCAGTTAAATAAGCATACAGGGGCTTCTGGGTCCTCCTATTTGAGATATTGGTTTAAATTTACCCACCAAACCATTTACTGAGCCAGGACCATACTGTAGACTCAATAGACAAACCCTGTAGGAAGAAAAATAATGTTGAAGCAGTACACTAACATACCTATGGTGAGACATCTTCTGTGACAATGATATGGATTCTATTGAATCATAAATGTACATTGAGATGAGCCAAGTAATCCTTTGGTCAGATTTTTTTGCTATTGTTTTTCTTAACATGCTGATTGTTGGGCTGAGCATTTTATTAGAGAAAGATTTTGTTTGTGCTTTGTTGGCTAGAAAATCGAAGTGCTTTGACCCACATTCTGTTCTTTTTTTAAACAAAGAAGAAAATTTCTACTGTGAAGTACTCTAACTCAGTGTTCCTTTTTGAAACACTTTTCAGCCATTCCGATGTACTCCAGAGACTAGTGTTGTGCCCGGCTCATTGGAGGCATTCTTAATGAGTTGGCGAATTCTTCTAAAGTCATCCTTATCTTTCTGTTAGTCCTCCTCACAATATGAGGCTAAATTCCAGATTCCCCTTTTCATAAGGAGACCTTGTAAGAGTTCATGGATTGAGTTTTCCCCGATGTGTTTTAACCAGGTAACTTGTTTCAAATATGTGGTTATTTTCTTCCACCCAGTGGCTTTAAGCTTGCTTTCAGCCTTTCAGAAAAATGTGACCTCTCCTATTTGTTGAACCTTTACCCACATGCTGGCTCTGAAGCAGCAGGAGATACAGACAACACGAGACCTGGTCCTGGTTCCTCAGCCTCTTCAAGGAATGTACATTCTAAGGGGTGAGGTAAGATTACCACATCCAACGGGAAAATCTGCCATGACCAGTAAATTCTGAATGAGTGGTTCAGACCTGCAGGGTTGTAAGTAGTTACCTGTAGGAATTCTCTCATCTCCCATGCTTTGGTTTGTTTCAAAAGGTTCATGGAACTAGTTGAATTTTTTCACAGTTGCTGATGATTTGACTCTCTTAGAGTTTATTTTTTAATGTGACATTTTTATGAGCAGCCCAGTCATCTTTTTGCTTCATACTTCACACCCAAATATGATTCTGCCTTCATAAACCTGATTTTTTTTCTTTCCAGAATTGGTATATTTTCCTAATAGACACAAGTAAATAATTTAAACTAAATTCATACTTAATGGAAGGCATGCTGAAGTGTTTCTTAAAGTTAGAGACTAGCTTTGTATGTAATTAAGGACCAGTGTAGGTGTTTGAAGCAGGTCTGAGCTTAAAGATCTTTCTTAAGGATTTCTTAAGTAGGAATTTAAGAATCTGCTTTCATGGGTGACCTCAGCTTTTGTATGAGTTACACACAGGATGGCAGAATAAGTCTAGGCCATTGTTAGATAGCAGAGCATTTTCTGTAAACAAGTCCTTAGAATAAGTGCTTGGTAAATACAGTAGTACTTGCCTGTAAGTATATAATGCAGTCATATCTCACACATGTTCAGGGACCACAGTATGCTTCCCAACAGTAAACATAAGTTTCTTTCCTTCCATTACATCTTTGATTTGGATGGGACACCTAATAGAGATGAAGGTGTTACTAAAAATGAATGAGTGACAGTTGGCAGCCTTCACAGGGGCAGTGTACAGGATGTTAGGCAGAGAAGAAATTGTTAAGCTAGAATTCTAACTCTTCACACAGATTTTTCCCCATCTATAATGCCAAAAACACTAGTTCTAAAAGATGTTAAATAGATTTTCAGGGCATGTGGGGAGAATTTCCATGGCCAAAGTTTGAAAGTGTTGGATCAAGCAGAGTTCAACAGGACTCGTGTATTACAATTCTTCTCAGGGCCTTCATTATGATTACGTGTGAATTACAAGGCAGGGTGGAGGGGTGGGTAGTGGGCAGGCCCAGCAAGGCCAGCACTCTCAATGAGCACACACTCTGAAGCCCTGACTTGGACATGAATCCCTCTTCCCGTCTTCTGAGCTGTCTGTCTTTGGACAAGCCTCAGTTCCTTGGTCTGCAGTGGAGATTGTTGAGATGATTAAATGTGCCAGTGCTTATAAAACACTTAGCACAGAATGCCTGGCACATGATAAACACTTAGCAGTTAGCTACAGTTAATCCTTTTGAACCCCAGGCTGACTAGCTCTGATAGCTTCGTGTCGTGGGGCATTACAGTTCAATAGCAAGAGCCCAGAATTTAGGTGGCAAATGTTTTGGGCTCCAGTTTGACCACCAACTAGACTGGATGATTTTTAAGTGACTTTATCACTGTGGTGTTCTGTGTCTTCACTTTTGGAAATAAATAGGTCATCCGGATGCCTATAATGTCCAGTCAAGCTCTAAGATTATATGTTCCCATGGGCTCTACCTAAGCCAGAGTTGGCAAGTTCATCTTAAGGGCAAGTATATCATCCCTGTGGGACTATGTAGGAGAAAATTTTAATTATCATTTCATTTACAGTGTGTGTTAACTGGTAATAAAATAGGTTATTAAGTCATCTCTGGAAAAATAAGCTAGAGTTACAGCCAGTTTCATGCTTTGTAATCACCATGAAAGTAAATAAGCATTTGAGTCTTTGAGGCCAAGTCAGGACTGAATGTGCCTTTATGCTAAAACTAAGAAACATCATCCAGGTACTTATTTCCTATGAGGTGATTCAGAGTGTCATAACAAGCCACACAAATATTTAACTTTTACGTCTGAAGGCTAATTTTCTGAAGGTTGGGTTTGGGGTGGTGGTATCCATAAAAGGCTTTCTACTTTCTGACTTTGCTATCAAGCCTAAGTTTCCACCATGTGTGCGTGCAAGCTAAATCACTGCAGTTTTGTCCAACTCTTTGCAACCCTATACACTGTAACCCGCCTGGCTCCTCTGTCCATGGGGTTCTCCAGGCAAGAATACTGGAGTGGGTTGCCATGCCCTCCTCCAGGGGATCTTCTGGAACCAGGGATCCAACCCACATCTCCTGCAGCTCCTGCATTGCAGGTGGATTCTTTACCACTGAGCCACCAGGGAAGCCCCAGTTTCTACCATAAGGTGAATTTAACACCTACTGCTTTGAGCTTTAATTATCTCGACCACTGTTTATCGGTTGCACTAGTTTAAGGCATTTAGAGGACATCCATCTAGTAGATAAAACAGTGTATCTTTTAAGGAAGACCTCAGATTTCTAAATAACAGATTTCCACCCTGGCAGTTTGAAACATGAGATTTGCCGGATGTAAGCTTTACCTAATAATTAAAAAAACCAGCAAGTAGATTTATTCAGTTGCCATCTCACAAATTTTCTTTGCTGAGACAATGGGAAGATTTGTGATATTTTTCATTTTGAGATTAGTGCACTTGCGGTCTTCTATGCACCAAATCAGCATTTTCTCCGTTCATTTTTATTACAAACATCATATATGTTTGGGCTGAACTATTTTGTCAGAATATTGATTTTTATCATCCTCAAGTACACGAGCCCCTCAATTTTCTGTCCTTGGAGGAGTTTATTTCCTCTTCGGGGTTTTGTATAAAGTAAATTGATGTCACCAGGTCTGAGTGGAGATTTTTTGTTACTTTTTATTTTTGTGTGTGTGTGTCATGGAACCTGGGGTTTGGGTGGAGGAAGTGGCAGTAACTGACTAGAAATGCAGGTGAGGTCGAGTAGTGGAAGAATGTCTTTCAAGGCCAAGGAGTTTTAATTTTATCCAGTGGAAGATAGGGAGCCAAGAAAGGGTTTTTTATATTAGCAGGGGAGCAATGTGGTCATGTTTAAGAATGGTCCCTCGGCAGATGATGGATTCAGAGACAAAGCCCTGAGGGGTGGCCAAGGAAGGAAGCCTTTGTAATGTTCCAGGCCCAGCATGGCATGGTTGCTGCAGTTTGAAGGGTAGGGAGGAAGCGATAGAGTTGGGAGACAATGGCAGATTTTACCAGCCTTCAGGCATTACCTCCTCTGTGGAGATAACTCAGGGCTCGGTTTCCGTGGCTGAACCTCCGTTTTGTCCTGGGGTTGCTTTTCCTCCTCATTGTACCTCGTTGCTTTCCACATCTTCCCTCTGCTCTCCCACAGCATGTCTCGCATCAGCTGAGGGGAGAAAGGTCTGGAAGACCAGCTTTGTTTTTCTTCCAGCTTGTACTCTGAGCTCTGTTAACCAACAGTATTGACGCTGCCCCTTGGTCACGGCCAGTCCCGAATGAAACAAATTCGGTAGGAAATCCTGCCGTCGAGCTGGGCCTCTCACGTTTCCTCCCCATTGGTTTCTTTCATCCAGGGGCTCTGTCTCATCCAACGCGAGTGTTCCGTGTGTCTTGGGGTTTTCTGCTTAGCGAGGCAAATCACAGTTGGCTGGTGTAGAAGCCGTAGTCTTGAGTGACCCCTTTCTTGGCTTTTGAAAGATGCGTGTCTTGCCCCCAGGGAGTGTGAGTGCAGAATTCATTTCCCTTTCTGGGCATGTTAACTGTAGCAATCCTTTCTTCACAGAGTGTGGAGTCTTCACCAAAGGAATTGTCATGTTTGCAAAGATTTTGTTTGTTTGTTTTGAAGAAAAGACAGTGGAGGTTTTCTCTGAGCGTTATCTGCTACCGTGGGAAAAGAAGCCTGCTTATATGAGATCAGACTATGGAAGGTTGTGTGTGTGTGTGTGTGTGTGTGTGTGTGTGTGTGTGCGTGCACGCATGTGCTAAGCTGCTTCAGTTGTATCTGACTCTTTGCAACCCTATGGACTGTACCCCCCAGGCTTCTCTGTCCATGGGATTCTCCAGGCAAGAATACTGGAGTGGGTTGCCATGCCCTCCTCCAAGGGATCTTCCCAACCCAGGGATCAAATGTGCAGCTCCTGCGACTCCTTCACCGGATTTTTTTTACTGCCGAGCCACCAGTGAAGCTCTCTATGGAAGGATAGATATTGGCAATTCCTCTTAGATGCTTGGTGCCCCTGACGTCAGAGGAGGAGATAAATTTTAGTGTGATGACATAATTATTTGTACCACATCAGACAGTGGAGGAACAAATCCTTTTAGCTGCCCTCAAGCACATTAAACATCCCATCAGCCCCAGGACTGCCCTGGAGCCTCGCAGAGCCTGAGGGGCTAAGGGAGTGCCAGCTTCTTTAGATGCGTCCTGAGCCCAAGTCTTGTAGCAATTCAGGTCCCACAGCCTCCTCCTAAGGAGCTGGTTGTCATAGAGAAGTGAGTTGCTTGTCAAGCCAGCCTGCGTGGTTGAGTCGTGAGGTGGCCACAGTCCTCTGGGAGACGTGTTTTGGCCCATCTGCCTGTGCGTGTGACAGACGTGCCCATCTAGCAACTGGGTCACCTAATGAATAGACTTTCAGTTTACAAGTGGGGATTAAATATTTCGTGTGGCCCATGTCACCTCCAACTTCTTTGACAGAGCCAAGAGGAAAAAATCATTCAGTGTTGAGAAAAGGCAAACAGGTTTCTGCTTTTAAGTTCAAGGTTGCGCAAATAGGTCCCTGTCCACGTGTACAGTTTGGGACTGATGATCTCCGAGGCTTCAGATGGAAAGATATCAACTGTAGGAGTCCCCCAGGACTCGTGACATGTGTTAACTCTGAAGCCTGAGTCAAAGGCCAGTTTGTTTTAGGTAATCTCAATAAATTTAGGTAATTTCAATAAATATTTGCAGTCAGCAAATATTTATTGAATCCCCATGCCTTCCAAAAGGGCCAGAGAACTCAGGTCATTGAGGCCCTGCCTTCTCCAAGTGTGCTCTGCTGAGGGGCCACAGAAAAATGCACACCAGACAATTAACAATAACACCGAGCCTTTGTCTTCAGTTGTTCACAGGCTACAAAATCCAAAATAGTAGTTCCTAACAAGGGGACATGGAAGGTCTGAAAAAACAGAGCCTGTTTTGTAGACTGGACTTGAGAGAAAGAATGAGAGGGTTCTGCCGGTGGAGTTCATAGGACAAAGTTTAGTGCACGCAGGACAGCAAACGGCCCAAGCGGGGTTTGGTGAGCACCTGCTGCCCACCAGATGGTGTGATTGTGGGGAGTTGGGTGAACAGAGGGTGTATGAAGCACAATCCTTGCTCTCGTAGAAGCTAAGAGACTGCCAGGGTCAGTGACGCTGATGGTGGGGCTGTGGAACCCACAGCTCCTGATACTGTAGGTTCACGAGCTTTGGGAAACCTGGCCCAGACTGGAGAAAGCCTTGGAGACTACTATCATGCAGCATGGCCTCAGAGGGCAGAGTTAAGCTCTGACTGTTCTAGGAAAATTCCAGCACACTCTTGTCTCAGGGTGGTCATTCAGTGCCTGCCGGCCAGGCCACTGGGAAACCAGTGTCTAATTAAGGTCTCAGTTCTCAGAACGTGCCGATGTGGCCGCTTAAGCAAAGCGGGCGGCCATACCTTCACGGTAGTTGTCACTGAGGCCTGGAGGACACTGGCTTGGCTTTAGGACACTACGGTCTCTCCAATCAGCTGTCGAAACCCTAGAGAAGAAAGTGGTGCCATGATGGGGTGGCCCCGGTGTCCTCCTTGGAAGGTTCCAGTCCAGTGACAGCTGGAGCAGAAGAAGGTGTTATTTTATCAATAAAAGGAAATCTAATGAAAGCCACTGTAATGAGGGAAACATTTTTTTGTCATTCCTGTTAAAAACAAACATTCCATTTGATTTTTAAAAAAATAGGACAATAATGAGTGCTGCCTTTTTCCAAACACAAGTGTTTTTAGAGGCTTACAGGCTGCTGTATTTGTTTCTGGGCTTTCATGAGATACTGGTGGTAAAATATCAATTTACTGAAACCATTTAAGAAAAATTATACATCTACTCAGCCTCCACTTCATGCGAATGACTCTCTTGGCAGGATTAAGTTGAATTTTAATACTAAAATTCTTACTGAAGAGCTAAGAAGCTGTGGAACTGGTCGACTTAGTGAATGATCCCTTTCCCTATTCAGTGTGTGATTTGCTGTTACCCAGTGCCAGGAATATAAAAAGAATGCGCTCGTGTGGGTTTATCTGCATTTGTCATTAAGGCTCCACTAAGCCTGTGGGCCCCAGATGCGGCTCGCGGTGGGCTGTTGCCCCAGTCCACAGGCTCGCGGGCCCTGCTCCTGGCGGGTGTGGTGCTGGCCTCTCCGTGGCCCCTGAGAGCTCCTGGCCATGATGGTGCCTCTCTCAGTGTGGCCGGGTCTGTAATTGTCCAAGGGACCTTGACGCATCCCTGGGAGGTGATTTTGCCCAAGCACCCTAATACATCCCCAAGAAAGTCTTAAATGAGTTGACTGTCTTGCAGCTTTTCCAGTCAAGGAGCCTCACAGTGACTTTGGGAAAGCAAATGGCTCGAGCTAGCACTGGGGCCACTGGAACTCAGACAGCTTTAGTGGGAAGTGAGGAAATAAGCCCGTGATAGGTGCTTCTGAGGCATCTTCTGAGGATCCACTGGGTTAGGTTTCCCTCAGGAGCATTGTCTGCGGTCAGCCCTTGACGTCATGCGACTTGTCAGGGTGTGCTGAGGAAAGGTAGGGACAAAAATCGGCTTAAAGGAACAGGAAAGAGGGTAGGTAGTCACTGAGGTATAAGCCTGAACAAACTCATTTCCTAATTTCTCACCATCCTCGCCTGTCTTTGCTCTCTCAGCGGGCAGAGCTGACATCTGATAAAGACATGTACCTTGACAACAACTCCATTGAAGAAGCTTCAGGAGTGTATCCTATTGACGATGACGACTACGCGTCTGCATCAGGCTCGGGTAAGGCTAGCTGCATCCACACTCATCTCTGTTCTCTGTGTTTGTGTATGCACGTGCACACACACCCTGTCTTACACACGCATACACTCACACTCTATTGGAATGTGCTTCAGGGAAGCAAGCAGGAGGCATAACTGTTAAGGGCACGCTCTGTGGAGTCACAGTGCCTGGGTGTGAATTCTAGCTCTCAGCTACTTGAGCTGTGAGATCTTGGGAATATATTTAATTTGGCTGAACCTCAGTTTCCTCATTTATAGACTGGAAGATAATAATCAGCCCTCCCACATAGGGTTGTCATGCATCTTAAGGGGTTGATACATCTGTAACTCTTAGAGCTTGCTGCTTGGCGTGTGGTCAGTGTTCTGTCAACATTATCAGAGTGATGTCCTGAAAACCACCCTCAAATACTAGTTTCATAAAACTGCCAGCCCTACCTTAAAGCTTATAAATGAGACCAAGAAGAGTTATACTTTCTTACTGCTAGTGTATTGCTCAGAAGTAGGAGGGAGAATGTAGCAGCCAAGTAAAATGATTGTACACTAATATCTTCAACTCCTATGGTGTATCAGTTATCTATTACTTCAGTAATGCCTCGTAACAAACCATCCCAAAGTGTAGTGGCTAAAAACAACAGTCATTTTGTTTAGCTCCTTATTCTTCAGGGTGGCAATTTAGGTGGCCTGACTGGGCTCTTTCCCATGTCAGTGGTCAGCTGCAGGTTGAGTTTGCTGATCTTGCTGGGCTCTGTCATATCTGTGGGGTAGCCGGGCAGACGTGGCTCTGGTCACTGTGGGCTCTCATTCTCCAGAAGTCCAGCCATTTGTCCACAGAGAGGAGACAGAGATCCCAAGATAGCAAGTAGGAGTGTGCAAAGGCTCTTGAAGCCTTCGAATGGGCACAATTTCACTACCATGTTTAATAGGTCAAAGCCAGTCGTAGGCCCAGCCCAGACTCTGCCTCCTAGTGAAGGGAGCTGTAGGGTTGTCACAGTGCAGAGGAAAACACTACAAGGAAGAGAAAGGATTTGATCATTTTGCAATCAATTTCCCATACCTGGGACATATTTCACCTGTGCCAGGAGGCTCCCAGGAAACTGAGAAAGAGGAGGAGTTAGTGCATGTATTAATGATCAGATCAGGAAGGTGAGGTCAGCAGCATGCTAGGCAAGTCTTATCCAGGATCTTCCTTGATTTGAGTTTCATTTTACATTCAACATTTGGTAAAAGTCTGTGTAGTCAAAGCTATGGTTTTTCCAATAGTCATGTACAGATGTGAGACTTGGACCATAAAGAAGGTTGAGTGTCAAAGAACTGCTACTTTCAAACCATGGTGCTGAAGACTCTTGGGAGTCCCTTGAATAGCAAGGAGATCAAACAAGTCAATCGTAAAGAAAATCAACCCTGAATTTGATGCTGAAGCTGAAGCCACCTGATGTGAAGAGCTGATTCATTGGAAAAGACCCTGATGCTGGGGAAGATTGAGGGCAGGAGGAGAAGGGGATGACAGAGGATGAGATGGTTGGGTCAGTCCATTGGACCAACTCAATGGACATGAGTTTGAGCAAACTCTGGGAGATAGTGAAGGACAGGGAAGCCTGGTGTGCTGCTGTGCATGGGATTGCAAAGAGTCAGACATGAGTTAGCAACTGAACAAATGCTGAATGTAGATGTCTCACAATCAGATCAGCGTGGGCTTCAGAATACCCAGAGCAAATTAAAATCGTGTCTTTGGGAGAGATTTGGCTACATAAGAATGAGTATCTTAGGTTGGAAAATGGCGAGTCTGAGAAAGACAAGAAGGGTTGTGGCCGACCTAGTTAACAGTGAGCTTACAATGCAGTGCTCATGTAAAAATAGCCCTAGTTATTCTGGGGAGAGTGATACATATCACACACGCAGGATGAGTGTGAAAAGTTGTTCTCTGTAGCCCACAACTCTATTAATACTGTTCACTCATGGCACCTCTTTTTTTTGTTAACACCTCAAAAGTGCTTTGTAACTGTCTTCTTCAAAATGTCTCAGGAAATATACCTCTACATACATTTTGGTCCTCATTTCACAGACCTTAGAATCTGAGAGCTGTTAGAGACTTGTAGAGGTTGTCCAAGTCATTTTTCTGATTTCTGCTAAGATTGTCCTTAAATTTAATATAAAGAATGCAGATTCAGTCCTGCTCCTCTGGAAGGCCCCCCATGTCCCCCATCCAGGTGGAAGGGGATTGAAGTGGTCGTTTGAAATCCTGAACCACTCATCAGACAGATCGAGCTCAGACTTAAATGTGGGCCTACATTGCTTCTGCCTTGGCTGCAACCTTGGGCATATCATTGCTGCAAAGAAGTGTATCGTTCTGGATTTTGGAAACCTCCTTGCACTATACTGGGGATGTTGATTTTCAGCTTAAAGGTAGCAGAAGTTATAACTAAAACTTGTAAAGCTCTTTACTTATTACTTATTTATTGCATGTCAGACACCATTCCTAGTCTTAATAACATCTCTATAAAGACAGATTCTGTTACCTCTGTTTTTCATATGAAAAAAATCTAAGGCCTGAGGAGATTGAATAGCTTGCCTCAGATCACACACACTGTTGGAAGTGGAGCTGGGATAGGGGCCAGGGAGCTGGGCTTCAGAGTGTGTTCTCTTCGCTCCTTTGCTCTACTGCCTCCTGTGTCCTGAAGCCCCACTCTAGAATGAGGAGACCCTGCCTCGGCGATGCACCATCCCTGGTGGAAACTGGGGTCTCCTTGGCCAATGTTCCCTCTGTTCTCAGTGCTGTCACACTGTTCAGTAGAGGAGCACAGAGCCTGTAGGAATGTCCCGAGACCCAGAGGGCACCTCCCAGGGGAGAAGATGTATCATCCTCTTACTATATATGTGGGCTCAGGGGTGGGCATTGACAGACATGGAAACTTCAACCATCCACTTAAATGTTCCATGGACGTTCACTGTGGGCCAGATGCTTGACCATATTCTTTGGACACACAGAGATGAATAACTAGGTTTCTGTGCTCAAGGAACCAAGAGTCAGATGAGAAAAATGTAGACATGAGAAAAAAAATAATTGTTACACCATGTCATGGATGATATAGCCTAAGAAGGTGCTGTACAACAAAAGTGTTTAAGAGTTAAATGCAGAGTTCTGGATAAAGGTAGCAGATTGAAGGTATATACCTTCCAATACCCAGCTAAACTGCCCAAAACAAACTGGGCCTAAACTAATGAGGACAAATGGAACAGTATAGGAGCCAAAGGCCACAGTGTTTTGAAAGCTGGGAGGCAGATGGGCTTGTAGTAACAGACTTGGCAGACATGAGAAAGCTGAGTTAGCCAGCTATGGGGTGAGGATGGGGGCGGGGGTGGGGAGAGCAAAGAAGCAAGCTAATTTACACGGCAGAGTCCCCACAGGGCCCTGGAATTCACGCCACTAGATGGAGGGTGAAGATGGTACTAAACTCAGGATGACTGACTGAAAGTTTATGAACTAAGTAGGTTTTCCACCTGAAACTATCACAACATTGTTAATCAACTATACTTCAATACACAATAAAAAGTTAAAAAAAAAAAAGTAAGTGGATTCCCTAATTCCTTCCCATCAGAATGCAGCAAAGGGGTTGATGCTCCTGACCTGAGAAGAAAACTGGAGGTTTGTTATCTGGAGAGAAAAAACAGAGGGTCTTTGGACTGGAAATGTACCAGGCACATTTGGGGATGGGGGGCCCACATTGAAAACAGGGAGAACAAGTTCTTAGATTAATGCTTAGGTTAATGCAGAGATTTTCACAGTTGTCTTTTCCCAGTCAGTTCCCAGAACTTGGCCTTCACTCTCTCTAGGGACCTGAACCAACTCAAAGGAAATAACTCTAAGATACTGACATTGGCATTTGACAGACTTCTCCTGTGTGCTCAGAGCTTCTAGTCAGCTGCTCAACCTTTCCCTCTTAAATACGAGAAGACAACCAAGGCTCCCTGGACATTTACAGGAGGACTTCTGAAAGATCCAGACCTTCCTATACCCCCAAATGGGAAGAGAACAGAAACTAACAGTGAGAACTTAGAGAAAAACGTACTAAATTTGGAGAGATAAGGTGCTTTAATGTTGAAACAAGAAGAGAATACTATAAAAAAGGAACATTGTGAGAGTGCAAGAGTCCTTGGAGAGTGAAACTGACATGTCAGAAATGAACAGCTCACTAGGAGATGAGATGATATGCAGATGCTTATTCAATTCATTCAACAAATATTTAATAATGACCCATAACATGGGGAAATAGACACCATTCTAGGTGCTAGGGACACTTTAGTAAATAAAATCTAATGATGCTTTCTCTGATGGTGGAATAATCTTATTTATTCCTTCCTATATTCCCTATTTCCCAATTTCATCTGTGAAAAAAAAATGCCTTATTTTTTAAAAGATGTATTTCTTTAGGAAGTAGAAAAAAATGTTTTGTTTTTTTTTTTAAAGAAGAGACTCAGTGAACAGTGGAAGCAGATAAAAATAGTTCCATGATAGAGAAAGAGGGGATGACACTGATTTTAGGAATGAGAGTTTAAGCAGGAAAGTTTCCAGGGTAGAAACAGGCTTTGGCTCAAGGCTAAGCTGTTTCAGGCACAGAGGACAGTGAGAGCTGAAAGTCAGGGGTGAAGGGCATGTGATCAATGGGGTCCCCAGATTTCTGGTTTGGGCAAGAGGGTCAATCTTTTTAATAAAGATGATAAATGCAGTGGAAGAGCCACCTGAGGTGGGTCACTCATCTAATTTAAGAAGTGCTAACTTGAGAGAATTTTCTACTTTACAAAATCTCTTCTTTCACAACAAATTATCCAAACTCCTAATTTGGTGATTCGTATTTGTAGCTGTTGTAAGCCAAGAGTCTCGAAAACCCTTAATTGAAAATTTTTCATTTCTCATTGAATTTTTTTCCTAAGAAGCAAATCAGTCATATTATGTATAAAATTTATATGGAAAATCAGGGAAGCTGATATGAGAGAGCAGAGTATTTGGACCCATCATTATTAATGACTTACATTTATGTAACATTTTATGTACACAGAATGCTTTCAAATATATATATATATATAATTCAAAAAAATATATATATAATGTTTGCACCTCTGAGAATTAGTGGTTGTTATCCCCATTTTACTGATGAAGAAACTACCTCAAGCATTATTTGTCCAAGGTCACAGAGATAATAAATGCCAGAACAAGTACTAAGTTTGTTTAATGCCAAATCCCATATTTATTTCAATATACTCTTCACCATTTTTTTTTCCTAAATAATGAGTGTACATGCTGGAGGAAATCAATATATTAACATATTTAAAATGAGTCATATTCATAGTTTTGCACTTTTCCTAGTATCTTACCTCATATTTTTTGAACTGCTTGTTATTTTAACATGATTCCATGTGGAGTCTGGGGCTATTCATCATTTTTTCCTGTCTGAGGAAGCAGGTTAGTTTGAGTTACAGACTTTGGATTTTTTGAGTTGTTACAAGTTTGACAAATGATCAACTTAAAAAGAATGTTGTATTTGAATGTGAACAATTCTCAAATGTTATTTTTGTAAAAAGGCAAAATGAACAAACAAAAAGACATAGTGTCCAGTTGGAAGTCAGTGGTCAGTCCTTACCGCACAGATACTGGGTCAGCGCCTGGAGGTGCTGGGATTTTGTTAGACACTCTTTTGGGGAGCCAATCAAATGCAATCCTCAGCCATAGGAAGCTTGTGATAAATGCAGTCTTAGGGTAAGAAAGGTGGTGCTAAATAAGCAGGTGATGAAGACTCTAATGTGGAAGGAAGGCCTTCTCCAAGGAATGACATTTGTGCTAAAAGTCTAGAGGTGAGGTTTAGAAATTAACTAGGCAAAGACTTCTGGCCGAAGATCAGACTCCACAGCTGGAGTCTAGGGGATAACAGGATAAATGATGCTGAAGGAAACTGAAAGGTAGGCCAGGACCGACTACACAAGAAGAGGCGGCGGCGTTTTCTATTCACCTTGAGAGCAGTGGAGTGCCACTGGTACGGTGTTAAACAGGAGAGTGATGGGTTGCAGCCCGTCTGTGCACAGAGGACTAGAGGGAAACGAGGAAGAAGGGAGGTACAGTGGCGGTGGGAAGACTGGACGGGGTGGAAGCCCGGGAACTCCAGAAAGGTGTTAAGAGTGGAGACATAAAAAGAAGGTGAAATCCATAGAACCGGTGATGGATTCAATGTGGTGGTGAGGAAGAGGGGAGGGAGCCAGAGCTGTGATTTACAGGAACAAAGGGTTCCACTCACTGCCAGATAACGTGAGGAGAAAAGACTGTGTTTGTAGAGGGACAGGCAGGGAAATCATGAGTTCTAGTTTTTTAAAATTTTATGGACAGATAGTTGATTTACAATATTGTGTTCATTTCTGCTGTACGACAGTGATTCAGTTGTGTATATTTTTCCATATTCTTTTCCATTATGGTTTATCACAGGATATTGAATATAGCTCCCTGTGCTATAGAATATGACTTTGTTGTTTATCCATTCTATGTATCATAATTTGCATCTGTTAATCCCAAACTTCCAATCCTTCCCTCCTTACCTCCTCTCCCCTGGCAACCACAGGTCTGTTTCATGAGTTCTATTTTGAACATGACCAAGATGTATTTACTACCTTTGAGTCATTCAAGTGAAAATGCCAAGTAGGCTGGTGGATATGTAGGTCTAAATTTCGGAGGAGTGGTAGAAGGGAACCACTTGGGTTAGCTTGGGTTTCATTTGTATTTAGATGTAACAGAAGCCATGGGTGAGAGAGAAAGTGTAGAGTAAGGTGCCGCCTAGGGCTCAACCTTAAGGAACTTTTCATATTTTGTGTCCAGGTAGAAGACAGTGAATCTGCAAAGGAGACTTAGAAATAGCCAGAGAGGTGAGGGGAAAGCCAGGAAGTCAAAGTCATAGAAACCCAAAGGCAGTGTATCAGAAAGGAGGTGAGAGTTGACAAGCGACCAGTGATACTAGGAGGTTCAATTAGATGAGGACCACTCTGGAAAATGCCACTGGATATGGTATGTGAAGGGGAATGGTGACCTTAAGAAAACATGCCAGCAGTGTGGTGACAGGGAACATTCGACTAGGGCGAATAGAGCAGAAAGTGGAATAGATGGTGTGGGAAGGAGCCAGTGAGTCTGCACCCACTGAGAAAGTCTGACTATAAACAGGGGAGGAAGTGCAGCAGCTCACTCAGATAAAGGGTCAGTGTTCCCTTTTCATTGTTGTTGTGATGGAAAATGGAAAATATAGCATGTTTCAGCATAGAAGGGAAGCAGTCTCTTGAGGAGGAGAAACTGAACACACAAGTAAAAGAAGGGCTACTTGAGGGTCTTCCCTGGTGGTCCAGCAGTTAAGAATCTACCTTGCAATGCAAGGGACATTGGTTCGATCCCTGATCGGGGAACTAAGACCCCATATACCATGGGGCTGCTAAACCCATGCACTGCAACCAGAGAGCCCGGGTGCAGCAATTATTGAGCCTACAGGCCACTGCTGGAGAGTCTGTGTGCCACAATGAAACATTCCCTCATGCTACAACTAAGCCCTGATGCAGCCAAATAAATTATTTTTAAAAGGGCTACTTGAGAACTTTCGGAATAATAATAATAATATAGAAAAAAATGCCAGACTCCCCACAGATCCACTTTGAAGTCATTTCTTTATTGCTCTGAAGACTGCAGGAAGGTTTATGCTGAGTTCCTAAGGAGCAGGTATTGTGAAAAAACATAACTCTGTCATCATCAACTTTAGACCAAGTAGCCTGATACTGTAGAATTCTGTGTCGTGACTCGTGTGCTTAGCTCGTCTTTGCTTATTCTTCCAGGAGCTGGTGAGGATGGAGAGAGTCCAGAGCTGACCACGTCTCGGCCCATTCCAAAGATACCATTCACTAGTACTGCTCCAAGAGTGGAAACCACAACGCTGAGCAAGATACAGGACAAGATCCCTGCTCAGACAAAGGTGTGTTTTATTTCGCATCGCGTCATCAGGTTATTGTCAATGTGCCTTTAAAAAAAATTGTACAGAATGTTCCTTTTAAGAGGCACCTTTTAAAACTGTAAGGTCAACTGGTCTTTTCATTATATTGTAAATGGCTCCTCCTTACTCTTCAAGATTGTTTTGACATTTGCCACCTACTGCTTTTTTTGTTGTTGTTGTTAAACAGGCTTTGTTTTTCAAAGCAGTTATAGGTTCACAGCAGAACTGAGTGGGAAGCACAGAGAGTTCCCGTATACCACCCGCCCCCATAATGTTCAACTGCCCCCCACTATCAACGTCCTGTGACAGAGAGGTACACTTGTTACAACTGGTGAATCCACATTCAGTTCAGTTCAGTGGCTCAGTTGTTTCCAACTCTTTGTGACCCCATGGACTGCAGCACGCCAGGCTTCCCTGTCCATCACCAACTCCTGGAGTTCACTCAAACTCATGTCCGTCACGTCAGTGATGCCATCCAACCATCTCATCTTCTGTCGTCCCCTTCTCCTCCCACCTTCAATCTTTCCTGGCATCAGGGTCTTTTCAAGTGAGTGGGTTCTTCACATCAAAGGTGGCCAAAGTATTGGAGTTTCAGCTTCAGCATCATTCCTTCCAATGAATATTCAGGACTGATTTCCTTTAGGGTGGACTGGTTGGATCTCCTTGCAGTCCAAGGGACTCTCAAGAGGCTTCTCCAACACCACAGCTCAAAAGCATCAATTCTTCAGTGCTCAGCTTTCTTTACAGTCCAACTCTCACATCCATACATGACTACTGGAAAAACCACAGCTTTAACTAGATGGACCTTTGTTGGTAAAATAATGTCTCTGCTTTTTAATATGCTGTCTAGGTTTGTCATAGCTTTTCTTCAAGGAGCAAGAATCTACATTGGCTGGTCATAATCTCCTAGAGTCCAGAGTTTAATTTAGGGTTTGCTCACCGTGATGTATTACATTGTATGGGTTCTGACACATTTCTAATGGGCGTGTATCCACCATTAGTAGCCTGCAGAATAACTTCACTGTCCTAAAAGTCCTCTATCCCCTACATGTTTGTTCCTCCTGCCCTCCCAGCTCCTGGAAACCACTGATTTCTTTTTAGTATCTCCGTAGTTTGTGCCTTTCCAAAATGTTGCATAGTTAGAATCATGTAGTATGTGGTCTTTTCAGACTGGCTTCTTTCACTTAGTAATATGCATTTACAGTTCCGCCATGTCTTTTCATAGCCTAATGGCTAATTCTACCTATTATTTTTATCACCCGGGCCTAGCTTATAAACAAATCTTTTTTACAGGGTTCTTCTTCTTAAGGAACTCACAGCCCAGTTAAGCAAAACCTTTTCAGTTTATGTGACGTACATTAAGAAAATTTGTTTTTATTTCATAAAGAATTGGTTGTGAGTTAAAACCATTGTAAACTTTACATCTGCTGAAATAGGTTATGGACTAAGAAGACCCCAGGTACTAATCTCAATGAGTATTTTCCCAAAGTCTTTTCAGGCGCACCACCAGTGGTATGTAAACTTCAGCTCTTCCAATGGTAACGATGAGTGTGGGTACATCTCTATATTCATTCTGAGAACTGTCTTATAAGAAACAAAATCTTTGGCCTTAAAACAGAGCAAAGGTTTCTAATGGAAACTAGGGGACTGGTGATTTATTTATTAGCATGGTATTGCAATTAGCTGACCAGCTACGACTAGGTAAGCTTCTTAAGTTGGAAAATGCATGCTACAGTCTGAAGAAGGCTGAAGTTTCAAATCCTGTTGTTGTTCAGTGGCTCAGTCATGTCTGACTCTTTGCGACCCCATGGACTGCAGCACACCAGGCCTCCCTGTCCCTTCACCATCTCCCAGAGCTTGCTCAAACTCATGTCCATTGAATCAGCAATGCTGTCCAACCATCTCGTCCTCTGTTGTCCCCTTCTTTTCCTGCCTTCAATCTTTCCCAGCATCAGGCTCTTTTCTAATGAGTCTGCTCTTTGCATCAGGTGGCCAAAGTATTGGAGTTTCAGCTTCAGCATCAGTCCTTCGAATGAGTATCCAGGATTTATTTCCTTTAGGCTTGACTGGCTTGATCTCCTTGAAGTCCAAGGGACTCTCAAGAATCTCCAACACCACAGTTCGAAAGTATCAATTCTTCGGCCCTCAGCTTTCTTTATGGTCCAACTCTCACATCCATGCGTGACTACTGGAAAAACCATAGCTTTGACTAGACAAAGACATAGACACAAACTAGACATAACTAGACATAGCTTTGACTAGACTTTTTCGGCAAAGTAATGTCTCAAGTCCTAGATCTGGTCAAGTGTCTTAGCTTCTCTGACCCATTTCTCTTGGATCCTTGGGAAGATTAAATATGAGGGCATGCAGCATGGCACCTGAGACCCAGCAAGCACTCTGTAAGCCTTCATGGAAGTCGGTTAGAGCAGTAGAGACTGGGGCAGTTCACCAAGGGAAAGTGTGGAGTAACAGCGGCAGGAGACTGCAGACAGTGGAGGACAGCATGCTGCTTAGGAGAGCTTGGAGTCACAAGAGTCCCTGTTTGGTGCTCACCCGTCTGTTGGTTAGAAATGAGATGCTGCCAAGGTCTAACAGCAGACAGGATGTGGAAGATTGTGTCATGAAGGTAGGGACAGGCTGTCTCTGGAGTGAGAAGTGCCTCCTCTGCAGGCAGGGCTGCACATGGGCTTCCAGCCGGATGACGCCCCTCCCTCTCCCACAGTGCACTTGTTCTTCCCTTCCCCTTCCCACAGTGCACTTGTTCTTCCCCTCCCCTTCCCACAGTGCACTTGTTCTTCCCCTCCCCTTCCCACAGTGCACTTGTTCTTCCCCTCCCCTTCCCACAGTGCACTTGTTCTTCCCTTCCCCTTCCCACAGTGCACTTGTTCTTCCCCTCCCCTTCCCACAGTGCACTTGTTCTTCCCTTCCCCTTCCCACAGTGCATTTGTTCTTCCCCTCCCTTTCCCACAGTGCACTTGTTTTTCGCTTCCCCGCTAACTTCCTACCCACCGCACTCCCCACGTAAGCACATAGGGTGGTGAGGAACAGGGCTGGCTAGGTTTCTTCAGATGTGGAGCAGCCAGGAGAGTCCTCTCCAGACTGGAGTGCTCTCTGTTGGATGGAGAAGGGCCTGTTACCGTTAGCGGTAGACCAACTTCACAGGCCAGGCGCTAGGAGAAGGAGGAGCTGTGAGCCCTGAGGCAGACCCATTTGGCTCCCTGCATGGTAGCTGCTCCAGAAATGGATTCTGTTGAATGAATGAAAAGAAAAAGAGAGAAGATAAGTGAAAAGCAACAGGTGCAGCTGAGGGTAGGTCATCCGGGGTGGCTGCTGAAAGATGCATCTGACTCTACTGCACGTATATGTGACCACTGGTCGTGACTGAATCCCCTGAGGTCAGGAACCATAACCATTAGGACTCACTAGTTTGAGACACGGAGAAGGCAATGGCAACCCCCACTCCAGTACTCTTGCCTGGAAAATCCCATGGATGGAGGAGCCTGGTAGGCTGCAGTCCATGGGGTCACTAAGAGTCAGACAGGACTGAGCGACTTCACTTTCACTTTTCACTTTCATGCATTGGAGAAGGAAATGGCAACCCACTCCAGTGTTCTTGCCTGGAAAATCTCAGGGACGGCGGAGCCTGGTGGGCTGCCGTCTGTGGGGTCGCAGAGTCGGACACGACTCAAGTGACTTAGCAGCAGCAGCAGCAGCTTAAGACAAGAAACTCAGTTTTGGCTTTTTGTGGTAGAGTTTTTATCCTCAGGAAAACCTAAGTTGACATAGAGCTGTCTGGTCAGTTGACAACAATAGGTTGAAAATTGATGCAAGTTTTAAAAAATTGACTTTAAGGGAGTAATTGTGTCAGATTGAAATAAAGAAGGTAGATGTTTGGCAGATGAGCTCAGAAAGGAAGGACCCCAAAACATTTTAACGTATTCTTGGTAGCGTTTGTTTTTGATGTAGTAATAGTAAAAGTTCATCCATTTGTGGGAGATATTATTGAGTGCTACTCATTGTGTTGAACACTTTTTTCAGTACTTATCATAATATTAATATTAGTGATTAAATTTTCTATATTGTAATTACATGGCACAGCTAAATTAAACATTGCTTTTCGGATACCATTAATACAGACTGCTTCTGAGTGGGCATCACAGTGGCATTGATGTCACTGTTATAGATATTCTGTCCAGTTTGTTGTAAATGTATGTGACTAAAATAAAAGAATACAGGTATCTGTTCAAGCAGAGCATTGCTCGTAACCTTTTACTCAGTTACATTTTCATGGTATCCAAAGAACCAGACATGGATATGACAGATCTTTAATTGACTTCATCTAATCATCTATGCTGCCTTTTCATAATTTCACTTTGCACACATATATGAGAGTCCAGGCATTTCAAATTAGTTCTGTACTATAGAAAGTATTCTTATTAGTCAAACTCTTCCTTTCATACAATAAAACTTGTAAATTTAAAGCGTAACTGTTCCATCCAGAGCACTTAGAAGCTTGTGCACTCATTCCTGTGAGTATGTGGGAACCTCAGTTCTGTGGAGACCTCCTATCCCCAACCCAAAGACCCCCTGAAATGTAAGCTCATTCCTGGCTGTTGGATCAGAAGCTGAGTAAAATGGAAATGTTAACTCTCTCAAAGGATTTTAGGGACTGAAAAGACCTGAGGGGAACTCATGTGATCTGTCATATAAATGAGACAGAGATGACATGGATGAATTAAATCCATCTCTAATGTCACAGTAGCTACTTACTTTCCCCTCATTCACCACCAGAACTCACTTCCTCTTTCCCTCATCACAAACCTGGGTATCAACCTACTTGAGTTTTCTCTTCCCTTTCCTAACTCTCCCTTAACTGCTAATGAGCAGTGAAAAGTCTCCTAAGTTAGAATCCAGATAATTCATTTCCTCATCTATTGACTTGTCTGTCCTTCTACAAAGCATCCAATTAACAATGGGCTTTCCTTGAGAAGAATGGAGGAATTGAGGCAGAATACTGTCAATGAGCTTTTCTCTTTGCTTTCCCTTGGTACAGGAAAGCCAGGGGAGACCTTTATTTTCTTCTCTCACAATAATGTAGCTGCTGCTGCTGCTAAGTTGCTTCAGTTGTGTCCGACTCTGTGCGACCCCATAGATGGAAGCCCACCAGGCTTCCCCGTCCCTAGGATTCTCCAGGCAAGAAAACTGGAGTGGGTTGCCATTTCCTTCTCCAATGCATGAAAGTGAAAAGTGAAAGTGAAGTTGCTCAGTCATGTCTGACTCTTCGCGACCACATGGACTGCAGCCTACCAGGCTCCTCCATCCATGGGATTTTCCAGGCAAGAGTACTGGAGTGGGGTGCCATTGCCTTCTCTGCACAATAATGTAGAGAATAATGAAATTTGGAGTGCATTTGTATGGAAGTGAAATCATTTTCCTGTAGCCTCTGCTTTTTGTAAGTCATGGCGGATTGAGGGTTAAGTCAGTACAAGGTTTTTGTGTGGCTTAGGAAAATAAGACAGGCATTCTTTATCATGCTTTATTATGCATCATCTTCAGTGGAAACCAGTCTAGTGCTCTGTCCACTGAGGCAAGGCCCACTGACCTGGAACTCAGATGGATTCACCTAGTGATCCTTCTTGGAAACATTGATGACCTTAAGGCACCCCAGAAAGGTGAGGTCTCCATGCTTTTTAACCCTCTAGGCTAAGTAGCTAGTGGCCATATTGGATGAATGCTGGCCTTCAAAAAGCCATCAGGCATTCAACTGGGCCACAGCTTAGAATCCTAATGAAGGTGGTTGGCTGCTCTTAGGAAGAGTAATAAAGCTAAACAATATTTTCGTCTACAGGAAGAGACTAGTAGAATTGATGGTGTTTTTTGTCAGTAGTGTTGGCCAACAAGAACTTGAGCCAGATAGAGAAGAACCATCTCATTTGAACTGAGCTTATCTAATTCAGTGGTTCTCAAACTGTAGAATTATCTGGAGAGCTTTAAATAAGTACCAACAATAAGCAGTGCCAGTTTTACTCAGTCCAGAACAATGAAACAGTCTCTAGTGGTGGTCTTATATATATATTTAACTTTTCAGGTGATTTCAGATTTCAGTGTAATCTTAGGTCATTTGTACATGATAGCCAACATTGGTACTGAAGGTTAGAAAGCCAACAGATGATTTATGTGATGGTATAATGGGCTATCAAGTGTTCTGGGGTTTTTGAGAGGTGGAACATCAGGACTTCGTGAACGACAAATGGACAATGAAGGAAGTGAAAATTTTGCATTGGAGTTAGAAGAACTGTATGAACCGAGGCACAGATGTTAGGAATCAGTTTTGGTAAGTAAGTGGTGGTAGAGATGGCTTTTCAGGGCTTCCTACTGGAGATTAGGCAGTGGCCTTGGGAGATGGATTGGAAGCCATCCAACACATGCAGTTGAGTATGATGTGGTAAAGACCTAGATAAGGCCTCAGGAATGAGAATCCATGGAAGACACTGAATTTGAAGGAATGGTGAAACGCAAATTGAAAGGGCTATATATATGTGTGTGTGTATATATATATATATGATATATGAGGTATCACTTAGTCATATCCATCTCTTTGCGACCCTGTGGACTGTAGCCAGGAAGGCTCCTCTGTCCATGGAATTCTTCAGGCAGGAATACTGGAGTGTGTTGCTATGCCCTCTTTCAGGAGATCTTCCCAACCCAGGGATTGAACCCACGTCTCCCACATGGCAGGCAGATTTTTTACCATCTGAGCCACCACCAGGCAAGCCCTTTGAAAGGACGGTGACATACCAAAACATATAACTTGAAATGTGCCAAAATAACTTCGGGGGCCCAAGAGAATAGTAGTTACTATTGATGAAAATAGGGAGAGGGTCGATCTGTTATGATGGTACAGCCAAGGATGAGGGTCCTGTAGGGTGCTGGTAGGTAGGAATAATGCTGCCTGGAGGGGAGATGGTGAGAGTTGTAGAATACTCAAGAAACTGAGAGTGCCCTTCACTGGACAGATAGAAAAAGTGAGGTCTAGAAAAATAGTGGATCAGGGCCACACAGGAGCTCCTTACAGAACCCTCGACCCCCTGAAGTCTAGATTCTAATCCAGGGTGTGGTGAAGGTGTAAGAGTCAATAAATAGAGGGCATCATTACAGATGAAGCCTGTTGGCTGTGCCCCACAGAGTGGTAGCAGGCAGAGCCCTGGGAGAACACTCAGAGAGAATGCCTGCAGGGAAGCTGCCATCACAGTACCCCATGTAGCAGAAAGGTGATGGAGTGAGTTGAATTGGGTAATGTTGTTGGGTTGGAGCAGCTAGAAGGGGATGGTGGCCTGAAGACTGAAGAGTGGTAAGAAAGCTAGAGATCCTTGTGAAATGTCAACTTAGAGAACCTAACCATGCCATTAGGATTATTGCGAACTCAATAAATTGTCCATCTTGCCTGTACATGTGGTGGGTGTTAAAACCGTGAACAATGCGGGTCCACCATAGGACTCACCCATTGGTATACACATCACACAAAGGGATTCTTTCATTTATTTTCTAAACCCAGTGTTTGAAAAAAAACAAACTTGGAAAAGTACTTACTATTTCTTTCTTCCAGCACATTAAAAGAAGATTTTTATAATCTTTCTTCTTTTTTTTTTTTTGCCTATACCAGTCACCTGAAGAAATTGATAAGGAAAAAGTTCACCTCCCTGACTCAGAAAGGAAAACGGACCCAGCTGAAGAGGACACAAACGTATATACTGAGAAGCACTCAGACAATCTGTTTAAACGAACAGAAGTCCTGGCAGGTCAGTAGCCTGGTGGAGGGTCCTTAAATAGGCTTCTGGTTGTCTGAGTGATGTTTAGAAGTATCAGCAGGGTTTGCCGGATGTTACCTTACTACTGAAAACCATCTTGAGCACCTGTTTCCTTTCAGAGCGAGTGAGGCAAGGGTTAGGCAAAGGATGTCGCTGTTTTCTGTCAGCTCTCTCAGCCTACCCCTTGGCCCGCCATTTGGGTTGGGGTGGGGAGAGGCAAGAAGAAAGTTAAGGCCTAAATTGGTCTAGAACAACTGGGTGTCAGGTATGGCAGAATGTGAAGCTCAGTCAGGCTTGATTCAAGACCTCCTGATCTCAAGATAAACTTAAGAGAAGGTTCTTTATGGAGAGGGCCGTTGATACAGTGCCTACGGCACAGAAGGATGTTGTCTCTAATCATAAATCAAAGTATTAACCTTTGATTTTAAAGGGGAAGATTTGCAAGATTTTAGAACACAGTCCTTTTAAAAATTTTTTATTTTATTGAAGTATATTTGATTTACAACGTTGTGTTAGTTTCTAATGTACAGCAAAGTGATTCAGTTATACATATAATAGTTTACATCTGCTAATCCCAAGCTCCCAATCTAGCCCTCCCCCACCCCCCACCCCTCCCTTAGCAACCACAGATCTGACCTCTACCTTTGTAGAACACTTGATCCTTGAGAGGAAAGCCCCAAATCCAAGATGACAAAGGAAATTTGCATGCTTTTTGCACAGTTCCCTTTGCAAAATTTAAGTCAGTTATATCATGTTTTGTGTTTTCATTGAAAAAGCAATTAGAAGATTAGATTACAAAAAGTGAATGCTGAAAAGGCTTAAGAGTTTTAATGTATGGAACTAGTTGAGGTCACAGCCAGATTTTTTTCTTATTGAGGCTTTTGGGTGATATTATTAATACTAATCAAAGGAAGTATTATACCTCTTGAAGAATGTCAGCTTTGCTTAATTACCTGGTTGCTTCATTGAATCCAGTTTTTTTTTAGTTTTGGGGTTTTCAAATTAAGCTTTTTATGAAAGTGTCGATAAATTGGCCTTAACAAAGCTGATTTCTGCCATCCTTGAATCTCTTCTAAAAGTAATCTTCCTTTGGTGTGTTTCAGCTGTCATTGCTGGCGGAGTTATTGGCTTTCTCTTTGCAATTTTCCTCATCCTGCTGTTGGTGTATCGCATGAGAAAGAAGGATGAAGGAAGTTATGACCTTGGAGAACGCAAACCATCCAGTGCTGCTTATCAGAAGGCACCTACTAAGGAGTTTTATGCGTGAAAACTCCCATTTAGTGTCTCTATTTATGAGATCACTGAACTTTTAAAAATAAAGCTTTTGCATAGAATAATGAAGATCTTTGTTTTTTGTTTTTTGTTTTTTTTTCATTAAAGAGCCATTCTGGCACTTTAATGATAAAAATCCCATTGTATTTAAATCTTTTCATGTATTTCTTTAGAACAACATAAAATTCAAACTTAACATTGCAGTGTTCTGTGAATAGCAGTGGCAAAATATTATGTTATAAAAACGCTCAATGTATATGGAATCGGTTTAAATTTCTATGCGCAAATATGAAAAGAGTGTTTTTATCCGATGGTTCGAAGATGAAAGCTATTTCATTTGTGTCAGCATGTCTCAGAGTGACCTTATCAAGTTGGTCTTACTTTGTTAATTTATCTGTTGTTCCCCTCTCCTCTGCTCGCCCTTGGAAACAAAACAAAACTCTATGCCTTTTGTAGCTGTTACGGTGCAATTTGTCTTTGGGTAATTCAGATAATGGTAATTTAGTGTATATGTGATTTTCAAATATGTAAACTTTAACCTTCACTTTGTATAAATTTTTAAGTGTCAGACTATCCATTTTACACTTGCTTTATTTTTCATTACCTGTAGCTTCAGGCAGATTTGCAACAGCAAATTAATGTGTAAAATTGGATTATCACCACAAAACTGTTTAGTCATGTCTATCCATTCAGATCTTCTTTTGAGAGGATTTGATGTGAGTTTTTGACAAGCCTCAGCAAACCCAAAGATGCTAACAGTATTTTGAGAAGTTGCTGCAGATTCCTTTGGCCACTGTATTTGCTAATTTCTTGCAATTTGAAGGTACGAGTAGGGACTTAAGAAAAAATCAGTTTTTGTTCTTACAAATGCATTTAAGTTGTAAACGTCTTTTTAAGCCTTTGAAGTGCCTATGATTCTATGTAACTCGTTGCAGACTGGTGTTAATGAGTATATATAACAGTTAAAAAAAAAGTTGGTATTTTATAAGCACAGACAATTCTAATGGTAACTTTTGTAGTCTTACGAATAGACGTAAATTGTAATTTGGGAATATAAAAACTACTGAATAAATCATGTGGCCTAATATTGAAAATGTCACTGTTATAAATTTTGTACATTTTCGATCAAATGTACACCTCCCCTTTGCTAACAACCGTCTGCTCTCAAGGATGTTGTGGGTTTGATTTCTGAGTGTTCCACGGTGTCTGTAAATCAAAACCAAAGAGCTCATTTGATGAAGCTGTTTATTATCAGATTCGCTTCTGAATTGGCCAGAGGAAATCTGAATGTATCATCCTGTGTGTGTTTGGATATAGATATTGGAAGGCTCCCAGGGAGGGAATTGTGAGTTTCACAACCTTTATAAAGATAGCTCAATATTGATGGCAATATTGAGATGGATACCTGCTCTGACAAATAACTTTTAGGACTATGATTTCCAAAGAACTAAAGAGGGCTTTCCTGATGTCGGTATCTATGGTTTAGTCCTCTGGATTGTTTTACCTTTGAAACTGTGCTCCAAATCTCTCCTGAAGTTTAACTGAAGAAGTAATAGATGGAATACCATAGTTCACACTATGGGGAAGAAGAGTCCCTCAGGGAGGTTCTAGGCGTTAAAAGGAGGGCTTCACTGCTTAGGAATGAGGTTGCCAGAGAGCAGTGATGCCTGAGGAAGAGATGGAAATGTGAGGGTACCCTGGCGCCCTGGCTGGGGACTTCCTTCTAACTGAACATTTCCTTTTTCTGTTTTACCACCAATTTTGTTTTAAAGTGTGAACGGCCAAAGTAGGAAGAAGACAGGAAAAACAGCAACCTTTCCAACATATAATTTGCTTTTAACGAAGTATGAATACTTGCTTCATTTAGAGGACATTCCCTGGAATTGCCACAGATTTCAAAAAAAAAAATTGATGCAGCACTCAGAACAGTGTTTACTTAAATTCTTAATGGCCTTAATTCTCAAAGTCCTGTCCCATCACTTACAGAATCAGTCTACTGCAGAGTGATTGAAAGAAGTGCAAGCACTTTCTAAAGCTGCACAATGTCCCTCGGTTATGGAGGTTATGAGTGTAGTGGGTATACCTCTAACTGTGCAAAGCATAGCAAAGTTCAGTTCGTAGAATATTAACTGCTTGGAATATTCATGCCAGGAAAAGGAAATTTCTGGCAAATATTTTGTCACTGCTGTAAAGCAAAATATTTGTTAAAGTGCCAAAATAAAGTCTGTCATGCTGAAAGTAAAAAATCATTGTATAGACTGACATCCAGTTTTCTTCAACTCTACGTTTTCTGCTCAGTTTTTTTTTGTTTGTTTGTTTTTAAAGATTCAGTAAATACTACTATGAAAAGTGTTAGTAATGATTACCAAGTTCAGGAAAATTTTGGTAAAATATAAATATTAAAGCCAATGTGAAAATTTCCTGTTTCCTTAACCACATCTAAATGATTTCCTATGTGTGAATACGGCTTTCTTTGAGAAGCGTGCAGTATTCAAACTGTCCCATTTTGAGCACATGTGGGTAATGGTATGAGCTCATTTTTTAAAAAGTTTCACCTGCAAGTGCCTAGTACCTGAACTTCAGGATTAGGACATGGTTAGTAAAGTTGAATTTAGGTTAGACAAGATTGCAGAAATTACCATCTATCGACATTAAAACTTAATACTTTCAGATCAGATGTTTAAGAAATTATATTTTGGTATTTTTTTTTTTTTGCAAGTTAAAGACAATATACACTTGCTTATTACGGATATAGCCTGTTTGTCTAGGGTCTAGGAGACATTTAAATAAGGAGAACAAAATTAATTTACCTTGGTTGCCCTAAAAAACAAAAGGGTACAGTAACTTTGTAGTTTTTAAGAAGTTATTTCTTCAATATCTCAGACATTTTGAAACCATAAGGGAAATTTTGAAGTGAGGAGAAAAAATATAAAACAAAAAATATTGCAGGATTAATTCTATAATCCTACACACTTGCTCAGTTGTTTCTGACTCAGTGACCCTTTGGATCATAGCCTGCCAGGCTCCTCTGTCCATGGGGATTTTTCAGGCAAGAATACCGGAGTGGGTTGCCATTTCCTTCTCCAGGGGATCTTCCCGACCCAGGGATGGAACCCACATCTCCTGCATTGTAGGCAGATTCTTTACTGTTGGGCCATCAGGGAAGCCCTAATTTTATAATAAGGATATTCTTTACAGCTTTATTATAACTACATAATGAAATGCTTGAAAAAGTGTATTAAAATGTATTTGGTCTGAAAAGGTAATGACTAAGCAAAACGACCTCTAACTTGAGTTTTTTAAGTTCTAAACCTCTGGCAGACAACAGTGAGACCCTCCGAGGTTTCCAATTAAATCAAGCCAGCTGATAAATAGATTTATCTAAATTAACTAATCACTAAGGTTTTCTTCAATGCCAATATTTTATGACCATAGTGAAATCAGAGGTTTGTCTCATTTCTGGGGAATTAGATTTAGTTGGCATTGAAAAACTTGAAAAAGGGTAAAATAGCTATCTGCCATTATCAGTTCAGACACTTAGTCGTGTCCGACTCTTTGCGACCCATGGACTGCAGCACGCCAGGCTTCTCTGTCTTCTACCAACTTCCAGAGCTTGCTCAAATTCATGTCCATTGAGTCAGTGATGACATCCAACCATCTCAACCTCTATCGACCCCTTCTCCTCCTGTCCTCAATGTTTCCCAGCATCAGAGTCTTTTCCAATGAGTCAGTTCTTCGCATAAGATGGCCAAAGAATTGAAGTTTCAGCTTTAGCGTTAGTCCTTCCAAGGAATATTCAGGATTGATTTCCTTAAGGATTGACTGGTTTGATCTCTTTGCAGTCCATGGGACTTTCAAGAGTCTTCTCCAACACCACAATTCAAAAGCATCAATTCTTCAGTGTTCAACTTTCTTTATAGTCAAACTCTCACATCCATACATGACTCCTGGAAAAACCATAGTTTGACTAGATGGACCTTTGTTGGCAAAGTAATGTTTCTGCCATATAGAATTGATAAAACAGTATCAAAATGGATTTTGTTCCATTCTGTCTCCTAACTCTGGGCAACTTCACTCTTATGATTTATGGTTCTAGAATTTGATTCCTTTTTGTTTATCTGCTGCATATGGTCTTTAGCAGAGCTTTTTCTGACCAAGAAATCGTGGTGACTTTGGGGAAATTGGTTTCCTGTGAATTAGCTGGAAGGGTGTAACCTGAGCAACTGTCCTAACCCATAAATAGCAGAGTGAAGCTTTAGGCTTTGATGCTTCAGATGTGCTGAGTGCAAGACTCATTCATTCCAACTGCCTCAACAAAATAGCACACATAAGCCACAAATGCTATGTGCAAGGCATTGGAGGTTTAATCAACAGATATTTGCCTGGTGACTTGTCCTGGGCTCCTTCCTAGAAGCTGGGGGTATAGTGGTGAACTAGGTAAACAGAACTCCTTCTCTCATGGAGTTTGGAGAGGGCTGCATAAGAGAAACAAAATTCATGGGTAAAATCACCGAGTAGAAATTATCACTTGGTGGTAGTATTTCCACAATGGACCTGGCACAGGCTGATGTAAGGGACTGAGGGCTTATTTCAGTCCAGGTGGACTAGGCGTGCTGTGGTCACCATCTCAAAGTCTCAGCAGCTTAAAACAGGAAACATGGTGCTCATGCCAGGAGTCCATGCGTTGGCAGAGAGCAACTCTGAACAATCGTCATCTTCACTCCAGGTCTCGGGCCAGTGGAGGAGCCATGATTTGGAACACTGCCAGTCTCGTGGCAGGAGGAAAATCATGGGGAAACGCACAGTGGCTCTTAGGCACCCCCTCAGTGGCAATGTGTATCGCTTCACCCATGTTTCATTGGGCAAAGCAAGTCGCACAGCCACGACCAACTGCCCAGGTGCAGAGAAGTACAGTCTCACTCTGTGCCCCTAAGGACAGAGGTGGGCTATTTGTGAGCAGCTGTAATTACTACCACCTGGTCAGGAAAGCTCTCCAGGAGAGTAGGGCCTGAATGATGTGGAGCCAGACGTGCTCACATTAGGATGGACTTCCAGGCTGTGGGATGCCTTTCAGAGGGAAGGGGCTTGGCATGTTGGAGGCACAGTGAGAAGGCCAGTGGTGGCTGAGCAAGTGCACAGGTGTAGAAGAGGTGGGATAAGAGTGCTGAGATGCATAACTACCTCCTGATCAGTCTTCTTTCTTCCACCTTTGATCCCTTCTTTTTAGTTCCCATGAAGAATCTAGGCTGGTCTCTTTACCACATAAATTATTTATGTCACTTCCTTCAGTGGCTCCTGTGTTACTGAGAATAACATCCTGACTCCTTATACTTGCCCTCCAGATCTTTAGGAACTGAACTCTGGACAATGGATGTAAGGAGACGGGGCGGAGGCTGGGTGGGTGGGTAACCATGGCCAGTTCAGAGGTCATGATCGTTACCCAGCAGAGAAAGGATGATGGCTTGGCCTAAGGAGGTAATAGTGGAGACTCAGAAGCCTGGAGAGGGACTGTTGGGGAGGTGGAATCAATGGCTCTTGCTAAAAGATTGGAAGGAACAGAGAGGAAAGAAAGGAATAAGAGGTCATGCATATTTTTGACTGAGTTGGGTGATCAACATTTTGAGAAGGAGAGACTATCAGGGGGAGTTAGCTGTTAAGATCTCTTTGGACCATGTTAAGTTAGAACTGTTAGACACCCACGTGGAAGTGTCTGGTGAACAACTGAATGTAAGAATCTGGAGCCCAAAGAAGGGGTCTGAGCTGGAGATGTAAATTTAGCAGCAGTGTCCATTACTGCCTGTTTGCACTCTCACTCACTTCCTTCTCTTCCCTGCTCTGCTCTGCATGGAAATTGGGGTGGGGCTGACCCATGCAAGCTATGTTCCCCAAATTTCCCTGCCAGCTGACTTCTGAGAAAGTCTGACCAGTGCTGGCAGAAGGCTGAAGATCAAGAGGAAGGGGAAAGCCAGAGTACTTTCCCCTCTCCCTGCTTTGAGCAGCATCTCCAGCTTTAATGCATCTCCTCTATTGTTTGGATCCCACTGCTCGGACTCTCCTCCAAGTCCCCCTCCCCCCACCCCCACACTGTTCCCAAACTCTCGAAAACCCCACTTTGCCCTCCTGGTCTCTCCAGCCCCAGAGAGGGTCACAGCTTCCTGCTGTTGCTCTCCTCTGGGTTATCTGACTCTCCCCGGTTTGCCCGCACAGCTTTTCCAATGTCTTTGTCAGTAATTCCCTGGATTAAATTCCCTCTGTTTTGTTACCCCGCGGGGGTTCTATTTTCCTTCCTGGCCCCCGACTGATGACACAGGAGTGAACAGCATGCAGACGGTACTAAAGCCCTGGGACTAGATGAGATCACTGGAGAGGTGGACAGTGGAGCGGGAGGAAGGCCCTAGGCCTGCCTCCTCACACAGTCCTTTGCAGATGAACCACTACCAGATTCGCTCTTTAGCCCTGGCCACAGGACTGGATTTTCATTCTGGCAGATGCTTAGCAGGAAACAATTTTTAATTGCCGGAGGGGAAGAAATCCCCATAATGCTTGATAGGGTGTTCATTTTTGAGCACATTAATAAGCATGTTAAAGTATCTACTTCTACCAGGTCATTAATAACATACACGATGGACTGTTGTTAAAACTGAAAAAAGTCATTGGGAGATAGTAAGAACTATCTGAATATTCAGGAAATATCTCTGTCTTCTGTGTTTACAATAGGAAAATACCAGTACACTAAACAGTAATTCTCCTACTTGTAACCTTGTCCTGGGATCATTGAAAGCAGAGCTTTATTTGTTCCTTAATTACATTCTGCTCAGGTAAATACCAGAGTAATCTGGCATTTCCTCTGCCCAGACCAATTGCAACAAAAACTGGTAAAGATGGTACAAAATGTAGATGGATTTGGCTCCCTGTCAGACCCAGAACTTGGAGATTAGGGAAGATTTCCTTTTCTGACCACCCCATATCTCCATCCTCTCCTTTTTTTTTTTTTTTTTTTAAGCATCTACTACTCTTCTTTTTCTCATTCAGTTCACTTTTTCACATGTAAAATAAAGATGATAACATACACTGCATGGCCTGTTGTGGGAATTCAGTGAGGCACAGTTGGTGAGGTAATGCAGTTAATACACATTCTGCTATGGTTCTGGTAGAACCTTATTTCAGGATCATTTATTCATCCCTTCACCAACTGCTTCCTGGGCACCCACTATGTACCAGGTACACAGGTCCAGCCTTGGGAATACAGGAGCCAATGAAACAAAGTTCCTGTTCTCAAGTAACTTACATTCTAGTGGGAAGGGATAGACCATAAATATGTAATGTGTCAAAAAGAAAGTGACATTTGAGCAGAGAAGAAGGTGGGGAGGGACTGAGCTATGGTGGATGTGGTAGGAGGCCTGGAGTGCTGGGGAACATTCTAGGCAGCTGCTGCTGCTAAGTCACTTCAGTTGTGTCTGACTCTGTGCGACCCCATAGACAGCAGCCCACCAGGCTCCCCCATCCCTGGGATTCTCCAGGCAAGAACACCGGAGTGGGTTGCCATTCCTTCTCCAACGCATGAAAGTAAAAAGTGAAAGTGAAGTCGCTCAGTCGTGTCCGACTCTTAGCGACCTCATGGACTGCAGCCTATCAGGCTCCTCTGTCCATGGGATTTTCCAGGCAAGAGTACTGGAGTGGGATGCCATTGCCTTCTTCTAGGCAGAAGGTGCAGTAAATGTCAAGACCTAGTGTATAGCCAAGGAGCAAGTGGGTTAGAGACAAGTGATGGGCTGTAAGAGAAGGGTCCACATGCCAGATGATATGTGGATGGCCTTGTAGCTGAACCAAGGAGCGACATTACCTCTCCTATGCTTACAATTCATTCTCAAAACTTAGGAGGCATCAGAATCAGCAGGAGGGCTTGTTGAAACAGATTTCTGGACCCTGCCTCCAGAACTTCTAATTCTATAGCTGAGGAGAACTCAAGAACTCTCATTCCCAACAACTTCCCAGCTGCAGCTACTGCTGCTATTCCCAAGGACCCCACTTTGAGAACTACTGCTTCAAACGGATTGCTTTGATTATGGTGTTGAGAACAGATTGGTTGTGGATGATGGATGTGGGCAAAAACACAAGCAGGAAGACTAGTGAGGCCGTTTCAGTTCTCAAGAAGAAGACACGACCATCACAGATGGCAGTGGCGAGAAGTGGATTTTGGAGAGCCAAAAAAAATGTTTTGGTCCGTCTGACTCTTCTGTGACCTCATGGACTGTAGCCCACCAGGCTCCTCTATCTACGGAGTTCTCCAGGCAAGAATACTGGAGTGGGTTGTCATTCCCTTCTCCAGGGGATCTTTCCAACCCAGGGATTGAACCCACGTTTCCCACATTGCAGGCAGAGTCTTTACCATCTGAGCCACAGGCTGTTGGAGTCCTCGACAACCATAGAGAGACAACCATACTGGAAGGCAGTGGTGAGAAGTGATGGCCACATGTTACATGCCTGCTTTGGCTTCAGTTTTCATTGTCTTGGGGGACTAGATCAGGTGGGATTCATTTTGCAGCTTCCCAGCCTGAGCACACCTAGGCCAGTTCTGCAGAGCCACGGTGGCCAAGTCTGAAAATCCAGATGAATACATAATAAGTGGCTTATTGACATTATATTTTAATACCTGATTACATTCTACAATTCACATTTCCATACTTTATGGTCACCCCGTATTTTGAAAGCATGCTGCTGCTAAGTCGTTTCAGTTGTGTCCAACTCTGTGCGACCCCACAGACGGCCAGCCCACCAGGCTCCTCTGTCCCTGGGATTCTCCAGGCAAGAACACTGGAGTGGGTTGCCATTTCCTTCTCCGATGCATGAAAGTGAAAAGTGAAAGTGAAGTCGCTCAGTCGTGTCCGACTCATAGCGATGCCATGGACTGCAGCCTACCAGGCTCCTCCGTCCATGGGATTTTCCAGGCAAGAGTACTGGAGTGGGCTAACAAGCCCTGGGTGACACTCTTCTCCCAGATGGCTGCAAGCTCCTGACTTTTCCCTTTTTCTTAAGATATCAGGAACCATGATATCTTAAGATGTCATGATCCAGTCCCGTCAACCACTCCTCCCCTTTACTCCTACAACTTTCAACGTGTACCTTTGTCAAGCCTCATGTTACATACCTGCTTTTGCTTCAGTTCTCAGTGTATTGAGGGACTAGATCAGGTTCGATTCATTTTGCTGCTTCCCACCCTGAGTACCTAGGCCAGTTCCTAGCCTTGGATAATGAACACATGCCCATATCATCAGCTCTCTTACTAGCTCTTACAAAATTCCTCCCTGAAATGTAGTAAGGCACCATATGTCTGGGACATTCAGCCAAGCCAAACCAAACCAAACAATCTATATCACGTCAAAAATCTAAACAGAATCCAAGCAAGTAGGTGTTCACAGATATTTGTTAAGACCTTGGGCTTGAACATCCCCCACTTAAAACAGGGAATGTGCTCTTGATGGGTTAATGGTATTCTTGCAGATACACTTTATCATTTTGTAGATAAATATTTAGCATTTATACAGGGAGCTGATTTGTGTTTTCTTCCTTTGTTCTCTCAATATTTCCGTTATGGTGCCACATAATCACCAAGCTGGATCCATGCTGTCCTGAGATCAAAAACTACCCTTTTTATGACCTCCCCTCCCATTTATGTGAAGGAGGCTGGGCTGTAAGCATGGTATGAAAAAAATTCTTATATGCCATCTTGATTGCTAACATCTGTTCAAATTTCCATTCATAAATTTAAAATTCAGGCTTCTGCAGCCATCTGTTTTCTTGCAACAATCTGAAAAGAAGAAAAGCCCAAGGCAGATGTGCAGGTGGGAGAGAAGCTTTCGCCTGGCTTGGCCAGCTTCGCCGAGTTTCAGCTTTGCTTTCTTTCACCTCCTCAGCAGAGGAAAGTGTGACTGTCATTTCTGCTGGAGGCATTTCAGCCCCTGTGTCACAGTCTCCTGTCGTACCGGGACAAGGGATTAGGAAATGAGCAAGGTGTTCTTTTTCTCCACATTTCTCTTTTTAGTTCACTTAATCATGTTAACCCCATATCTGGACAACTTGTAAAAAAAAATGCATTATTTATTTATTTTGGCCTCAAGGTTTGTGGGATCTTAGTTACCTAACCAGGACTCAGTTGAACCTGTGCCCTTGGTAGTGAAATCCCAGAGCCCAACCACTGGACCCCATCCCCTAAAAGAATGTTTTTTGTTCATTTTGTCATTGCTTTCTGGTGCCCTCTCTGTCACTCCTTGTCTCTTTCTGTCTTACACACACACACACAAACACTATGGGTGGAGTGCCCATTTTATGAACAAGAGGATAGCTACTGAACGCTTCCTACTGATCTGCTCTGATCAAGTCTGCCTGGCAGAAGCTGGAAGACTGGAACCCATTGCTTGCCTGGATCCTGGGCGATTTTGTAGCTTGCTGGGCCACTGAGCCTCTCATGAGGAATTTCTCCGAGGATGACTTTGGCATGGCTAATGGATATGATTTGGCAGCTGTAGGACCCAGATGTCAAGCTAGGCAATGGTCCTTTCTGATTTTGCTCTTGGCATTGTTATCGACGTCTAGGGGACTGGGCTGCTTCTAACGCCGCTTGGCTTTATTCCATCAGTGCTGTTGCAGCAATTGTGAAATGCCTTTGAAAGCTGACATGACATTTTGGAGGCCTGCTGGGCTACAGTACTCTTTTAAATGCAACCTAGCCTGGGACTCACTTTTAGCTTTATCTAATTTTTTTTTTTCTAGTTTATCTTGAGAAATAAGCCGTCAGCAAACCACATGCAAAGTCTATTTCACATTCTTCTATGCCTCTCTGAAAACCTCAGCAGTATGAGCAAGGATCCACCCATCCCAAACCCTAGTTTAACAGTCCTGTACGTAAGCTGGTGGTTTGTGGGATCTTCTTGCTGGGCTCTATATACTTATTTTCATTCTACTCTGACATTGCTTTTATATATAACTCATGACTGATCTCACTGTGTGACCTGGGATGAATCATTTAACCATTGTGACAACTTCTTGAAATAAATGCCATGAGAGTAGACAGAAACTCGCCTCCCTTAGGCTTGCTGGTGGAGATCGTTGGGGAGATGTTTGCAAGTGTGGGGAAGGGCTAGGCCAGGATGACTGACACATAGATTCTCAACTTGCAAGTTACCAGTGATTCTGAACAGCTGTTGTCACCCCATCAGAGTAGTCCTGGCTGCTAATCTCACCCTCCAGCCCTGCTGTCAGTGGCAGGCTCGAGCAGTTTCTGCCTCCCCCTTTGGTTCTCAGAATCCCTGCCATGTCCCTTTCTTCCACTCCCTGGACTCCTCAGGACTCAACAGTGAGACTCATCCAGAGACAGGGTTGCAAGCCTCAGTTTACAGCTTCGTGTCACAGTGAAACGACTCCAGAGCAGAAACAGCAAACGCCCACCTTCAGCGCCTCTCTTCCTACATCTCTGTTCATGGAAGACATTATTAACTGATCCTGGTCTGCTAAAGACAACCTCAGAGTTCTTCTCTAGACAGCACTCACTGCCCTGTGCAGCAGCTAGTCATTGATTAGAATCGAGTTGGGAGATAAAACCTCTTCACCATCCTTTGCCCAGAGGGACACTGGTCTTGAGGCCATAGTTGTTATGAATCAGCTGTGTCGTTAAATAAGTTTGAAATATTTAAAAAGGTTGGCCTAGGACCAAACAATTTGCAGTACTGTTTTGGTGGGAAATATATTAGAACCTAAAATATCAGCTTGCAGGTGAATTTTTGGAAAGCAACTGGCACATACATGTGCTTCCCTGGTGACTCAGTGGTAAAGAATCCACCTGCAGTGTTCGAGATGCGGGCTCCAACCCCGGGTCAGGAAGAACCCCTGGAGAAGGAAACGGCAACTCACTCCAGTATTCATGCCTGGGAAAACCAATGGACAGAGGAGCTTGGTGGGCTACAGTCCATGGGGTCACAAAGAGCTGGACACAGCTTAGCGACTAAACCACCACCACCACATAAATGTACCAGCACAACTCCTGTGCTCTGGTTATGTGGTGGTGAGAGCGGCTGCATGTGGTGGTAAGAGCAGCCGCGTGGGTTGAGGCTAAGAACTTGGACTGCCTGGTTCTAATCCTATCCCCGCCTCTCACTGGCTGTGTGACTTTATACAGCTTAACCTCTTTGGGGCTCAATTCTTTCAACTATAAAATGGGGAAGGTAATAGAATTACCCTTCTCATAGGAATATTATGATGATGAAAAATGTTTTATCTGGGACTTCCTTGGTGGTACAATGGATAAGAATCTTCCTATCAGTGCAAGGGACACAGGTTCAATCCCTGGTCCAGGAAAATTCCACACGGGCAACTAAACCCATGCATCATAACTACTGAAGCCCGAGCGCCTAGAGCCTGTGCTCTGCAACATGGGAAGCCGCCACAGTGATAAACCACACTGCAATCAGGAGAAAGCCCACGTGCAGCAACAAAGACCCCCAGAGAGCCCCCAACAAAGACCCAGTGCAACCAAAAATAAATAACTAAACCATTTTTTAATGTATTAAAAATGCATTATTTGTAAAGCCCTTTGAATAGTGCCTAGCATACAGAAGGTGCAATAGAAGTGTTCATGAGTTAAAATAAATGCCACATTCCAATCTAAACTGGGAGGCTCTGTTTCTTTTCTGTTTTTTCTTTTCTGCCTAGGGATTTTCTGGCTATATTAGTCCATTTTAATACCATATAGAAGCATTTCAGTTACCTCACCTGTAAAATTGGAATTAACACCCAGCTGCAGAAGGATATTGGGAGTACTAAGTAAGTCAATATATTTGTAAAGTGTTAAATGGGCTTTTGAGGTGGCTCAGTGGTAAAGAATCCAAGGGCCAAGCAGAAGACTCCAAGAACTTGGGTTTTATTCTCTTTAGGAAACGAAAAATGAGATGATTGCAAATTTTGTAGTTGTATAAATGAGGTGCTATATGTACCTATTAATAATTTATTTAGCACTCTGTTTTTGATGTTTAGTTGCCAAGTAGTGCTCAATCCTTTGCAACCCCACAGCTATAGCCCACCAGGCTCCTCTGTCTATGGGATTTCCCAGACAAGAGTACTGGAGTGAGTTGCCACTTCCTTCTCCAGGGGATCTTCCTGACCCAGGGATCTAACCTGACTCTTCTGCTTGGCAGGTGGGTTCTTTACCGCTGAGCCAACTGGGAAGCCCACTTAACACTTTGCAAATGTATTAACTTATTTAGTACACTCAACATCGTCCTGCAGCTGGACATTAGTTCTGATTTTACAGGTGATTTAAGTGAAATGCTTCTAAATAGTGTTAAAATGGACGGATACAGCCAGATACACCCTTAAGCACCTCTCAGATTCATGGAACAGAAGTGATCTCCCCATTCCAGAGACAAGTAGATGCCTCGAGGACTTTGCCCAATGTCTTCTGTAACATCAACACATCCCAGCTGATGAAAATGTGAGTTATTCAAGGTTGTGTATGATCCCATTGATTCTTTCCAGCTAATTCTTTTATTTAAATTTTACTTAAAAATTATCTTTTACTATCACAGAAAGAGGGCATGGACATTGTTATATATTAAAAAATAAAGACAAACAAAAATAGACTAAAATGCGACTCGAGTACCAATACTAAGGTTAGTATTTATCTTTCTAGAACTTTCCTTGTATTTCTTTTTGTGTGTGTGAAATGAGATCACGTGATGCATACTACTTATTCTATGCTGCTGCTGATGCTAAGTCACTTCAGTTGTGTCCGGCCCTGTGCGACCCCATAGATGGCAGCCCACCAGGCTCCCCCGTCCCTGGGATTCTCCAGGCAAGAACACTGGAGTGGGTTGCCATTTCCTTCTCCTATGCATGAAAGTAAAAAGTGAAAGTGAAGTTGCTCAGTCGTGTCTGATTCTTCGTGACCGCATGGACCGCAGCCCACCAGGCTCCTCCGTCCATGGGATCTTCCAGGCAAGAGTACTGGAGTGCGGTGCCATCGCCTTCTCCACTTGTTCTATGTAACCTGCTTTTTTTCCCCTGGTGAACGGTGTCCATTTTTCCATTTCAGCACGTTTCATCTCATCTAATAAAAAACCATATTTACATTACCCAGTCATCTCCAAAGTGTGCTTTGTTGCTGTTTGTCCAAATTTGAATCCCATCCAAGACCATGTTTGCATCTGCTTGTCATATCCCATAAGACTCTTTCAATCCATCCCTGTTTTCATGACACAGAGTCTTTGAAGAGACGCCCAGTTGTGCTGCATCCTTGACCTTTGCTTTCTTAAATTTGGGAATGATCCTAAATTTACAGAAACATTACAGTACAAATAATTTTTTTTTCTGAAGCATGTATGAGTGAGTTGCTAACATGATGCCCCATCACATCCAGACATTTAAGTGTGTATTTCCTATATATATATTAAAAAAAAAGACATTCCCCTACATGACCACAATGCCACTAGCAAATCAGGAAATCAACACTAATACATCACTACTAGCTAATCTTCAGATCCTCTTCAAGTTTCTTTAATTATCTCAGTAAAGCCCTTCAGATGAGGGATTCAGTCTGGAATAACATGTGGAGTTTTGGTGTCATTTTAGTCTCCTTTGATACAGAACATTTTTCCATCGTTCCTTGACTTTCATGACCTTGACATTTGCAGAGATTTGAGGCTTTTGTAGAGCATCCCTCCACACAGATGTGCCTGATGTGTCTTCCTGATTAAATTCAGGCTGTGTGTCTTTGACAGAAATATCATAGAACTGATGCTGCCTCCCATCAGGTGTCAAAAGACTTAGATTTGCCCCATTACTGATGATGTTAGGGCTCAGTAGTAAAGAATCCGCCTGCAATGCAGGAGATGCAAGAGACATGGTTTCGATCCCTGGATCGGGAAGATCCCCTACAGAAGGAAATGGCAACCCACTCCAGTTTTCCTGCCTGGAGAATCCCATGGACAGAGGAGCATGGTGGGCTGTAGTCCTTGGGGTTGCAAAGAGTCAGACGTGACTGAGTGATGAAGCACGATGCAGCATGATGATGAGGCTGCTGCTGCTGCCGCTAAGTCGCTTCAGTCGTGTCCAACTCTATTCAAGCCCATAGACGGCAGCCCACAAGGCTCTGCCGTCCCTGGGATTCTCCAGGCCAGAACACTGGAATGAGTTGCCAATTCCTTCTCCAAGGCATGAAAGTGAAAGTGAAGTCACTCAGTCATGTCCGAGTCTTCTCAACCCCATGGACTGCAGCCTACCAGGCTCCTCCGCCCATGGGATTTTCCAGGCAAGAGTACTGGAGTGGGGTGCCATTGCCTTCCCATTAAGCTGGTATCTGCCTCCCAGGCATCTTTCCTTTTGTAATTTGTCAGTGCCTTACGGGGATTTATTTTGAGACTAGAGAAATATCCCATTATGCTATTTCTTTTTAAAAATATTTGTTTATTTGACTGCACCAGGTCTTAGCTGCGGCATATGGAATCTAGTTCTTCAAGCAGGGATCAAACCCGGGCCCCCTGCATTGAGAGCACAAACCTTGTTGAGAACACTGGGCCACCAGGGAAGTCCTTATACTATTTCTTATCATACCTTAAAATTTTTTATTTATTTATATCAGTATTGATTCATGAATTCCTACTTTAATGGGTCATAATCTGCAACTACCTTTATTTATTTTCATGTTTAGTATTATTCCATATTTGGCTAGTGGGAGCCCCTTTAAACTGGCTTCTGTGTCTTTTTGATGTGACATGTGTCTAAAATCTTTGATCAGTTTTTAACTTTCTGGAATAAAAAGAGGTTTCAGGGTGATCTTGTACTTTTTGTAGCCAAGTTCTGGAATCAGCCATTTATCCAAGGATCCCTGATGTTTTTTAAGTGCAGAATAGTGTTTAGAAATCACAATCTAGACACTTAGGATATTCACTGATATTGGGGTATCACTATTCCCACATGCTCTCATCCTCTCAGCACACAGAAATAAGGGATATGTATTTGTGTGTGTATATGTTTACATTTTTAAAATCTATTTATCATCTCTCTGTTTATTCTCTATATATCTGTATTGAAAACTGTTCACATCATCATCTTCAACTCTAATCCAACACACAGGGTTCATACTAGTTTTCCTTTTTCTGTATTTGCGATTTCCTTTTCCAACCGTGAGACATCTAGCTTTCCTTGTCCTTAATATGTCTTCTTATTTAATCAACCCACTTCTATGTAACCAATCTTTCATTTGTCCTCTTTATACCACTTAGGCTCCAGTACCCCATGCTGGGCTGACCTACCACATGGATACCCTATTCACCCAGCTCAAGCCCTGTCACTTCATACCGCCCCCCCAGCTTCTGTCTGGGCATCCTCCTCACCCCACTGGACTCCCACTCCACACCAGCACCTCCCCCAACACGCCCGCTTCTCTCTGGGCATCCTCCTCACCCCACTGGGCTCCCACTCCACACCAGCACCTCTCCCAACACCCCGTGTGGACGTCTTCCTCACTCTGCTCGGGCTTTGCTGTCTTTCACTGAGTAGCACCCCTGTGAGGAAGAGACACCCTCCTCACTTTGTCTGGCCATGACACCCCACACGGGGTCACGCTCCCACACAGAGCCTCGCCTCTCCCCACTCAGCCTTCAACTCCTCACTCAGGCAGCTCAACCACATAAACGCCCTCCTCACCCTTCTCAGGCCAAGCTACCTCGTGCCAGGCTTAGCCCTGTGTGGTTACCCTTCTCCTGCCACGCAGACACTAGCGTCCTCCTCTGGGCACCGCAGCTCACCAACCCCCTAGGCCCCCAATGCACATGCATACACACTTTACTTGCTCAGCTCCATCTAATGGATTTTGCACAAGTTGTTCAGGAAGAAGAAAGGAAGGGAAAGAAGAGGAGGAAAAGAGGCCACAGTTGACTCTGGTGGATGAGACTGCTATTATCCTCTCCCACCAGTGATCAAGGCCCTGGATCCACACCTACTGGCTGGATAAGAAAACATTTAGTAGTAATTCCACAAATACCATGAATTTCTTTTCTGTGTGTGTTTTTTTTTTTTTTTCTTGAGAGTGAGAGAGAGACATAGAGAGAACGAGAGGAACCGAGCCAGGAAGAGATTTCTATTGTTCTTTCCCAATGGATTTGGTGAAGAGAAATGTCAATTTGTTAATAATTAGTAGGGAACTGATTAGTTTGCTAAGGAAACCATAACAAAGTACCTCAGACTGAGTGACTTAACAGACATTTTCTCACTGTTCTGAAGACTAGGAGTTCAAGATCAGTGTGTCCACCAGGTTGGTTTCTTCCAAAGCCTCTTTCTTTGGCTGAGAGATGGCCGTGTCCTAATCACTTCTTCCAATAAAGACACCAATCCTATTGGATTAGGGCCCACCCTAATGACTGCCTTTTAACTTAATTACCTCTTTGAAGATTCTATCTCCAAATACAGTTACACTCTGAGGCACTGGAGATTAGGACTTCAATAAGAATTTTGAGGAGACACAATTGAGTCCACAATAAGGACATACTCTAATAAGGCTAAAAGTCTTACATAAGGCTAAAAGTGACCAAAGTGCCTTATGCAATATAGATTTTAAAGACTTCCAAATGCTTATTATTAAACATTTAATTTTGTATTGGGCCATAGCCGTTAACAATGTTGTCATAGTTTCAGCTGTACAGCAAAGGGACTCAGCCATACATATACATGTATCTATCCTCCCCCATACTTCCTCCCGTTGAGGCTTCCACATAACATTGAGCAGAGTTCCCTATGCTATGCAGTAGGTCTTTGTTGGTTATGCATTTTAAATATAACAGTGTACACGTCCATCCCAAACTCCTTAACTATCCCTTCCCCATCCTTCCCTCTAGCAACCATTATTTTGTTCTCTAGGTCTGTGAGTCTGTTTCTATTTTGTAAATAATTTCATTCGTGTCATGTCTTTTTAGATTTGGATGTAAAGGATGTCATTCTACATTTCTGTTTCTCTGTCTGACTTACTTCACTCATATGACATTCTCTAGGTCCATTCATGTTGCTGCAAATAACATTATTTCATTCTTTTACATGGCTGTGTCATATTCCATTGTGTATAAGTATCACATCTTCTTTATCCATTCTTCTGTAGATGGACATTTAGGTTGCTTCTATAAGACTTCCTTATTTGAATGACTAACCTCTTTATAAAAGTTTACTCTTTCTTCTACTTTCCCATCAAAAATTCCTATTAACAAATCTGGGGAAAATAGTCTGAAAAACTTCAGTGGATGACATAGGAAGCTTTTGTTGTTGTTGTTGTTGTTTGGATTTTGGCAGGAGTTGAGGCACATAGCTTTGTGGGGTCTTATAAGCCCTGACAGGGATCAAACCCATGCCTCCTGCTGTGGAAGCTCAGAGTCTTAACCACTGGACCACCCTAGAGAAAATTTTGACCTTTGGGTTTCCTGAATAGCATAAATTAAAGCCAAGGGCAACAACATGAAAAGAAGGGGAATATATATTAAGGGCACCTGCAAGGTTTGCTCCAGGGCCCATGGAAAAAAACAAAGTGACAACGTGGTTCTTGCTTATGGAGAGATGTCAGGCCCAGGGGTCCTGGGCCAGGCACAGAGGCTGGAGATACGGGTCCACAGGATACAAAGGCCGCAGCCCAGGGTTTTTGGAGGAACTAAGTTCACGGTGAGATTGAAATAGAAGACAAGGCTCAGTGGACCATGAAGTGTCAATCCAAAGAGATCTAGGTACCAGACCACAGGACACAAATAGAGATAAGCAACCAGGGAAGAGGTTTAGAATGGAGGGTACACAGTGGAACCTGGAGCAATTTTCTGAACCTCTGGGACATAACTAGGAACTGTCTGTAGCTCCCCAGCAGTCTTAGTCGTGGTGAGCTTAGCCCTTGCAACCAAATCATGTACTCTATGAATTAGGACTCTCCGGGAAGCAAAGAGCAGAAACACTAAGTAAAATAAGCTTAAATATTAATAAAAAAGGGAATTATTTGTGTGTGTAGCTGAAAGGGGCAAATCTACTTTCAGAAACAACTACATCTTGGGGTTCATGTGGTATCAGTACTTTCCACCTGGCTTCTGCTCAACTCTGCTTCCCTCTTTGGTTTGACTGCATTTTTTTAACCACATGAAAAGGGCTAGGAAAGATGTTTTCAAATAGATCATCTTCCACTTTCCTTTATCTGTCCCGAAGAATCAACCCTCTTTCTTCCAGTGTCTGCAGTACGTTTTAAGGAAGACTCTAGTTCCATTTGAGTCATATGTCCATGAACAAACCAGTCACATGGTCAGGAAGATGGCGTACTCTGAGTTCACTCTGGGTGTGGTGGGAGCGGGCACAACTGTACCAGAATCACGTGGAAGGAGAGAGCAGTGAATCTCTAGAAGGGTAGCAAAGCGCTGTTACCAGAGGAATAGACTATAGACGCATGGAGAGGGGTGGGGCGAACCATACAACCATTCCAGGCAGCTCTACCCAAACCAGGGGTGATAGATTTTACAAGTTCCAGTCATCTCCTGTCCTGAAGCATTCTGTGTGCTAGAATTATCTCTATCATGTCCAGGAATGACCTCAGAAGACTAGGTTTGAGGACTCTTAATGTTCTTGCTATGGCACTGGCTTCCTTCTGAGTCAGGCCCTTTCTCTACGTGCTAAACTAGTGTCTACTCTCATCCACTTTTTAAAAATTAATTAGTTAATTGGCTGCCCTGGGTCTTCATTTCCAATCTCACCCACTTTTGTTTGTCATTTTAGTGTCCACAAGGAGATTGGTAAGAGTTACAGGGACTCGAGCACATGTAGTGGGCATAGTGCGTCTGGGCTTGGCCAAGCAGAGAAATGAAGCTTCAGGTGTCTGGTGAGATAGTCCTTGCCAGAGATAGTCCTTACCTAGCAGCAGTTTCTGCCTCTAGTAGAAAATGTTATAATATACTCACAGATAAGGCAGAGAGCATTGCCCTGCTTCTCCTTGCACTTTCTTCATTCTGTCTGTCTCTCGGTTATCTTCTGTCACCTATTACCTTTGTATACACTCACCATGTGCCAGCTGTCATTTTAAGTGCTTTTTACAAACACCAGCTTCTTTATTCCACATAATCTTCATATCCTAACATTTTGTGTCAGAGTTGAGGAAAGAATTTTTCTTCTGCAGGTTTATGAAAATCCTCAAATTGATCCTAAACATTTGAAAGTAATCAATAATTAAAATGAACAATGAGAAACTTGTTCAGTCACTAAGCCATGTCTGATTCTTTGCAATCCCATGGACTGCAGCATGCCAAGCTTCCCTGTACTTCACCGTCTCCCAGAGTTTGCTCAAACTCATGTCCATTGAGTTAGTGATGTCATCCAACCATCTCATCCTCTGTTGCCCCCTTCTATTCCTGCCCTCAATCTTTCCCAGCATCAGAAACTTAACTCAGAGAAGATCAAGGTTACCTCCCTCCTCCACAGACGGAGGAGCCTGGTAGGCTGCAGTCCATGGGGTCGCTAAGAGTCGGGCATGACTGAGTGACTTCACTTTCACTGTTCACTTTCATGCATTGTAGAAGGAAATGGCAACCCACTCCAGTGTTCTTGCCTGGAGAATCCCAGGGACAGGGGAGCTTGGTGGGCTGCTGTCTATGGGGTCGCACAGAGTCGGACACTACTGAAGCGACGTAGCAGCAGCAGCAGCCACCAAAAAAAAAAAAAAAGAAGAAGAAAATGTTAAATAAGTAAAGAAGAAACAGAACTGGACACGGAACAATAGACTGGTTCCAAATGGGGAAAGGAGTACATCAAGGCTGTGTATTGTCACCCCACAGAGTACATCATGCGAAATGCTGGGTTGGATGAAGCACAAGCTGGAATCAAGATTGCCGGAAGTAATATCAATAACCTCAGATATGCAGATGACACCACCATTACGGCAGAAAGTGAAGAGGAACTAAATAGCCTCTTGATGAAAGTGAAAGAGGAGAGTGAAAAAGTTGGCTTAAAACTCAACATTCAGAAAACTAAGATCATGGCACCTGGTTCCATCACTTCATAGCAAATTGACGGGGAAACAATGCAAGCAGTGAGAGACTTTATTTTGGGGGCTACAAAATCACTGCAGATGGTGACTGCAGCCATGAAATTAAAAGATGCTTCTTCCTTGGAAGAAAAGCTATGACCAACCTAGATAGTATATCGAAAAGCAGAGACATTACTTTACCAACAAACGTCCATCTAGTCAAAGCTATGTTTTTTCCAGTCATCATGTATAGATGTGAGAGTTGGACTATAAAGAAAGCTGAGTGCCGAAAAATTGATGCTTTTGAATTGTGGTGTTGGAGAAGACTCTTGAGAGCCCCTTGGACTGCAAGGAGATCAAACCAGCCGATCCTAAAGGAAATCAGTCCTGAATATTCATTGGAAGGACTGATACTGAAGCTGAAGCTCCAATACTTTGGCCCCCTGATGCAAAGAACTGACTCATTGGAAAAGACCCTGATGCTGGGAAAGATTGAAAGCAGGAGGAGAAGGGGACAACAGAGGATGAGATGGTTGGATGGCATCACTGACTCAATGGACGTGAGTCTGAGTAAACTCTGGGTGTTGGTGATGGACAGAGAAGCCTGGTGTGCTGCAGTCCACGAGGTCACAAAGAGTTGGACATGACTGAGTGACTGAACTGGACTGAAATATTTAGTCCTGGGTCTTCTGAAAATTATAATTTCAGACAGTCCTCTGAACTATCTTAATGTGATATAAATAAATGGAATTCAATCTTCTAGGTACTAGATACTATGGTAAAAAATGACAAAAAAAGCCTGTGTGCTTCATTGCTTGCTGGTGTCTGACTCTTCGTGACCCCAGGGACTGTACCCTGCCAGGCTCCTCTGTCCATGGGATTCTCCAGGTAAGAATACTGGAGCGGGTTGCCAGGCCCTCCTCCAGGAGATCCTCCCAACCCAGGGATCATTCGAACCCAGGTCTCCTGCACTGGATTCTTTACTGTCTCAGCCCCCAGGGAAGTCCTTGTAAAAAAAATATACTTACTTATTTGTTCTTAGCGAATGAGTCACAGTTCCTGCTCTCATGAAACTTACTCTCTAGTGAATAATAGTGAAATGTGGGAGACTGATAACTGTCTCCCTGTTTATTTCATCCTTCTTCATATTAGTGACAGAATCCCCAGAAGTCTTAGCTGTGCTAATGGTGGGCAAGTGAGAAACTACTTTCCCTAGCACCTGTGTAACTAAATGAGGCTATGAAATTATATTTTGGGTATTAGATGTGAGCAGAAGTAATGTGTGCAACTCGCAAGTCAGTTGATTGAAGAATCTCCTTTCTCTCAGGTCTATTGTCTCCGTTCCCATGGAGGGAAATGTGCAGATATGGTACCTTCAACCGTGGGTAAGAACCACACTCAAGCAGCCTATCTCAAAATCAGATCCCTGTAAGAGAAGTAAATCTTAGAGAAAATGACTTAAGTAACTCTGATCTCCATTATTTCAAGGACGGTACAAAGCTATACTATTCTAGATACATAAGAGAAAGGTTAATTCATTACCACCATGGATACTTTATAGCACTGAACCTTAATTCTCTTGATTGGGAAGGGTTGCTTGAGGATGTTGAAGAAAAAATTAAAAGAAACCTGCATTCCTGGATGTCCACATGGACCTCAGCCTCCAAACCATTTTGACTGCGTGCTCATTTTGAACAATATGAGAGAGAACTGAATATCATTATTATTTGAGTTTCTATGTTTTGTGCTGTCTCACATTCAGCAGCTTAGCCTTTTGCCTATCTAATTTATGCCAACAGGAGAATGAGCATTACCATGGGACTCAAGAGAGCTGGGTTCAAAGAGGTTTTTGATGTTGGGCCAATTGGTCTCAATCTGAGAAGATAAATAAGAATAGCTTGGGGGTTGTCCTTGTCACAATGCTTTGACCAAGGGAGCCCATCTGGACAGAACAGTGGTTACACACTCAGGGAGAACGTCTGTAAACCAATGCCAGGAGGTGTTTTTCCCACCTGCCTCCTGCCCTGCTTTGTCCTAGATCCTTGTGGGGCAAATACCCCTCTTATTTATGAACCAAAAATTCAAACTGCCAAGGAGTAAAGTGAATATGTAAAAGAGCTGTCAGACCAAACATATATCATTCAGCTGACTTTCTCTGGAAGACACATCTTTCCTCAAAGACAGAAAGTTGTTGCCGGCAGAGACGGTATTAGTGGTCATCTTAGGGGAATGCTGTATTCTGGGTTCTACTCAATTTTTGTTTCTCTCCAATATGTTGACTTGGCAGCAGCAAAGTCAAACCACTGATCTCCCTTCTCATACTTCTTATCAATAGCCATGGCACATTGTAGATAGTTAGCATTGGTGCCCAAAACGCAAAGCCCATGGAGAATATCACATGCAAGTCTTGCAATCACAAGGTGGGGGAGATATCAATCTATATTTTACAGATGAGAAAGCTGATGTCTAGAGAATTTTAAGTAACTTAAAAAAGGCCACAAAGATATTAAGTGATTGGCTCCACAACTGCAGTTCTTTCTCTAGACCATGTAGTCTCTAAATATTGGTAAAAATGTCCTCTATGCTATATTAGGAATGATGCTAAAGTTGAAACTCCAGTACTTTGGCCACCTCATGCGAAGAGTTGACTCATTGGAAAAGACTCTGATGCTGGGAGGGATTGGGGGCAGGAGGAGAAGGGGCTGACAGAGGATGAGATGGCTGGATGGCATCACTGACTCGATGGATGTGAGTTTGAGTGAACTCTGGGAGATGGTGATGGATAGGGAGGCCTGGTGTGCTGCGATTCATGGGGTCACAGAGAGTCCGACACAACTGAGCGACTGAACTGAACTGAAGTGAACTGAATGGCATATTGAACCGTTTTTTTAAAATGCTTTGAGACTATGCCAATACCATACTTTTAAATTTAGTTTATTTACTTGGTTGTGCCAGGTGTTAGCGGTGGCATGTGGGAGTCCAGTTTCCTGACCAGGAATCGAACCTGGACTCCAGGCATTGGGAGCATGGAGTCGTAGCCTCTGGACCAGCAGGGAAGTCCCCTGGATTGAACTATTGACCCCAGTTTTCACTTCTCCTTGTATCTACATTCTTTACAAGTGAGTTGATTGTTTCTCTCACTAGAGACACAGGGTACTGCCCTGCCTCTTTACTTTGGACTCAGCTGTACGACTTGCTCTGGCCAATGGAATGTGGGTGGACATCACTATGCTCCTGTTCAGAGCCTCGGCCTTCACAGACATCACAGTTTCTGCCTTCCCTCTGGGACTTCTGTCATTGCCATGGAAAGAAGATGCCCTGGATGGTCAACTACACCAAGGAGGATAAGAAGGCCCCATAGGCAGTGCTTTCCCAGGGCCCAGAATTAACACACCTGGATCAGATGTGGAGGCCAACCTACAGCAAAGGACTGAGCCCGATGGACTTGCAGAGCAGAGCAGCCAGCTGAGCCCAGCCTAGAATGGGCCTGGCCAGCCTGAAGACATGAACAAAAATAAATGAGTTGTTTTAGACACTGAGATGATTTGTTATGCATCAATAGCTGGCTGAGACAATCTCTTAGAACACTTTTTATCCACTGTAGAAATTTTTGCACTGTCCTGAAATTGGGATGAGAGAGGTAATTATTCTGCTTGTAAAAGTTCCCTGTAGCTTCTAGGATAAAGTCCCCACTCTAACTGATCTCCAGTCTTGGTTCTTATCCTTGCCTAACTGTCCACTTTATCACCTCTACACACTCGCCATGTTGGGTCCCCACGCTGATCATTATGTTTCACACCTTCATGTCTTCGTGTATTCAGCAGCCTCTCCCTAGAATGTCCTGACTCCTCTGCCTAATTAATTCCAATCGTTTTTTCAAGATGAAGCAAAACATCACTTCTTTCAGGAAGCTTTTCTGGCCCTCCAGTATGATTTAGATGCCTCCTTAGGTGTGTTCACCTTTAGTCCAGCCCTTGTCACACCGTCTCGAAACCATCTTTTCACATGCTTGCCTCTTCCACCTGCCTCTAATCTCCTTGAGAGCAGAGGAAGTGTTTCATTTGTCTTTGATTCCTGGAATCCATCACAATGCTAGGCTGAGGACAACCCCCACAGGGAATGAATACTAAGAAAAAACATAAATATCAAGCAATCACTTAAAACATTCCCAAACTAAGAAATCCTTCTGTATTTAAGAGGAAGCTCTTTTTCCTCAACAGGAGAAGGATTTTAACTGTACATGATCCCCTAGGCCCCACCAAGTACTTAAGGGCTGCCATTATACTTTTTAAAAAAATTTAATCGTCAGGAAATGCACATAACACAAAATTTGCCATCTTAATCATTTTTAGGTGTACAGTTCAGTTAGCACTAAACACATTCACATTATTTTGCTATTATCATTATTTATCTACAGAACTCTCTTCTTCTTATAAATCTGAAATTCTCTACCCCATAAACAATAACTCCTCATTCTCCCTTAACTCTAGTCCCTAGCAACTACCATCTACTTTCTGTCTCTATGAGTCTGACTACTCCAGATACTTCTTATAAATGGAATTATCAGTCATTGTCCTTTTATGACTAGTTTACTCAGCATAATGTCCTTGAAGTTTATCCTTAGAGCATACATCAAATTTTCCTCATTTTTGAGCCTGAATAATATTTAAGATTTAGCTTTTTTTTTGCTAATATTTTAGAAAATCCTAATCTACCACTATGTTTTAAAGGTAAAGTGACATCTCATGAATAATGAGATCAAGGGAAAAAACCCAACTGGATTTGGTCCTGCAATTCTGGGAAAACTAAACTGTTAATCAGATAATTGCAGAATAGCACATTCAAAATAAATATCAAGCAATTCCTTTGAAATTCTGGTGTTGGAAAACAGGGCCACCACCTGGTATATTCTATATTTATCTGGTTTTGGGGAGTGCAATTTGGCTGCAGTCACTATAATAAAGAACAGTATTATAATGGAGGTTAGCTCAACGCATGTATTGGCTTTGACTTATGTGACACATGTTATCATTTGGATTTGTTATGTGAGCCAAAAGCTTTATTTCAAACATGGTTTCTACCATAGTGCTGTTCTCTGCTGGGAATGGAGGAATGGTTTTGAAGTATAACCCATTCTCTTGTATTTAATTTCTTTCTTTTTCTGGCAATGCCACACAATATGCGGGATATTAGTTCTTGACTAAGGATTGAACCTGTGTCCCCTGCAGGGGAAGCATGGAGTCTTAACCACTGGACTGCCAGGGAAGTTCCTATACTTAATTTTACCTGTCTGTTCTTACATGGCTCTGCAAATCAATTTACTTTACCCTCATGGTTATCCTGCCAGCTCAGTCTTAACTATTACTAGGACTTACAACATGAATATTGAGTGCTTACTATATGTCAGACAGTGTTCTTGATGCTGGAAATACAGTAGGTAAAAAGGAAAACTATCTGCCCTTGAGGAATTTTCAGACATCATATAATAAACATGATAAATAAATACTATTACATAGTATGTCAGAAAATGTCATACATGGGGAAAAATTGCAGAGCAGGTTAAGGGTGGTTGGGGCTGGTTACAGTACTAAACAGGTGAAAGTGAAGTGAAAGTGAAAGACGCTCAGTCGTGTCAGACTATTTGCTACCCCATGGGCTGTAGTCCATGGAATTCTCCAGGCCAGAATATTGGAATGGGTAGCCCTTCTTTTCTCCAGGGGATCTTCCCAACCCAGGTCTCCCACGTTGCAGGCGGATTCTTTACCAGCGGACCATGCAAGGGAAGCCCAAGAATACTGGAGAGGGTAGCCTATCCCTTCTCCCGGGGATCTTCCTGACCCAGGAATCGAACCAGGGTCTCCTGCTTTGCAGGTGGATTCTTTACCAACTGAGCTATCAGGGAATCCCATACAGTAGGTAGTCAGGGTTAACCTATATAGAAGATGAGAAATGACCCAATACCTGAAGGACACGGCTGACGAAGAGTTGGCTAAGTCTAGGAAGAGGAGCAGCTAGTGCAAAGTTTCTAATGTGGGAGTGTTTAAGGAGTGGCAACAAAGAAAGCAGTCTAGTTGGAGAAGACTAACCTTGGGGAGAAGAAGTGAGGATGGAGGCTACACCACGCAGCATCTTGTAGGCTGTTATTAGCACCTTGACTCTCTGGATACAATGGGAAGTTACTGGAGAGTTTTGAACAGGATGACATTATCTGACTTTCATTGTTAAAAGTTCTATTCCAATGTTTAAATTTAAAATGCTTTAATTATGGTAAAAAAAAACATGGAACATAAAATATATGACATATACACTTTAAGCATACAGTTCAGTAGTGTTGGGTGCATTTCCAATGTCGTGCAAATCTCCAGACCTTTTGCATACTGCAAAACTGAAAACTATACCCATTAAACAACTCTCCATTTCCCCTTTCTGCTAGGCCCAGGAAACCATCATTCTACTTTCTGCTTCTGTGAATTTGACTACTTTAGTTACTTCATATAAGTGGAATCTTATGAATATTTGTCTTCTTGTGAGTGGCTTGGGCTTCCCTGGTGGCTCAGTGGTAAAGGATCTGCCTGCCAATGCAGGAGATGTGGGTTCAATCCCTGGGCCAAGAAGATCCCCTAAAGGAAGAAATGGCAACCCATTCCAGTATTCTTGCCTGGAAAATTTCATGGACCGAGAAGCCCGGTGAGCTGCAGTCCATGGGGCTGCAAACTTAGCATAATGTCCTCAAGATTCATCCACATTGTAACATTTAATAGGATTTCTTTCCTTTTTAAGACTGAATAATACCCACTGGATCTATATGCTGAATTTTGTTTATTCATTCATCCACTGATGAAAATTTGGATTGCTTCCACTTCTTGGCTCTTGTGAAAAACACTGCTATGAACATGGATGAGCAAATATCTCTTTGAGACTCTACTTTCAGTTCTTTTGGATATATACACAGAAGTAGGATACCTGGAACCTATGATAATCCTATTTTTATAATTTTGAGCATTTTTCTTTTTTTTTCAATTTAATTTTTTGCCACTTTAAAAATTTTTTAATTGAAGGGTAATTGCTTTACAGAATTTTGTGGTTTTCTGTCAAAGATTGACAAGCATCAGCCATAGGTACACCCATGTCCCCTCCCTCCTATCCCCCTCCCCATCCCACCCTTCTAGATTATCACAGAGCCCTTCTATAGTGACTGCACCATTTTACATTCCAACTAACAGGGTGCTACTGTTCCAATTTCTTCATAACCTTGCCAACACTTGTTATTTTCTATTTTTGGTTTTGTTGTTGGCTGCACTTATGGCACCCCACTCCAGTACTCTTGCCTGGAAAATCCATGGGCGGAGGAGCCTGGTGGGCTGCAGTCCATGGGGTCGCTAAGAGTCAGACATGACTGAGCGACTTCAGTTTCACTTTCATGCATTGGAGAAGGAAATGGCAACCCACTCCAGTGTTCTTGCCTGGAAAATCCATGGGCGGAGGAGCCTGGTGGGCTGCAGTCCATGGGGTCGCACAGAGTCGGACACGACTGAAGTGACTCAGCAGCAGCAGCACTTTGTGGCATTTGGGATCTTAGTTCTCTGAGGGATCAAATCCATGACCCTGCAGTGGGAGCTTGGAGTTTTAACCACTGAACCTCCTTGAAGTTCCTGTTTTTTTTTTTAAACAGTAGCCATCCTAATGGGTATGAGGTGGTATCTCATTGTGGTTTTGATTTGTATTTCTCTAATGATTAATGAGCATCTTTTTATATGCTTATTGACTATTGTATATTATCTTTGAAGATATGTCTATTCAAATTCTTTGCCCATTTTAAATTCAGCTATCTGGGGGTTTTTTGTTGTTGAGCTATAGGAGTTCTTTAGATATTTTGAGTATGAGCCTGTTTTCAGATACATGATTTGCAAATATTTTCTCCTGTTTTTAGGGGGAAATTTTCACTCGGTTGATTGTGTCCTTCAAAACACAGAAGTTTTAAATTTTGGTGAAGTCCATTTAATACATTTTTACTGCTGTTGCCTGTGCTTTTGGTGGCATATCCAAGAAGTCATTGCCAAAGCCAATGTCATGGAATTTCTTTCCAAGGTTGTCTTCTAAGAGTTTCATAGTTTTAGGTCTTATGTTTTAGGTGTTCCACCCATTTTGAGTTAATTTTTGTATATGGTATAAGGTAAGAGTGAAATTTTATTCATTTGCATGTGGATATTCAGGTTCCCAGAACCATTTATTGAAGAGACTATCCTTTCTTTATTGAGTAGTCTTGGCATCCTTGGCAAAGAAAATTTGATCATATAGCTGAGGATTTATTTCTGGGCTCTCTGTTCTAGGCCATTGGTCTATATATCTGTGTCTGTGCCATCAAATGTAAAGGAGTCAGATAGGAAATAATATAAATTTATGATTCCATTTCTATAAAATTCCAAAATGATTTAATCTATGGTGTTAGAAGTAAGGGGGTATCCTTGTGGGCGGGTAACAACTGTAAGGGGTATGAAGGGGTTTTGGTGGTACTGGTAATAGTATTTATTGATCTTTATGTTGATTATACAGGTATGTTCACATGAAAAGTGACTGAGTTATAAACAGGTATTTGGCATTCATAATTATCAGACTCTTTATACTATTTAATATAATCTTAATTAGAAGTGGTTGCCTAGAAACAGAGACATATGATCAAAATCCATTGATTCTATACAGCTTTTAATTATAATGACACTCATTTTCCCCCAATGGATTTACAGTAGACAAGTTAAAGGAATAGATATAAGTTTCAGCCTTTCATATTCAGGGAGACCTCTTTTTCACATACCTGGGAGAGTAGTAAGAAGTGAGTGATGAAAGGGAATAAGTAATGCTTCTTATTGCATTCTTTGAAGAATCAACATAACATTGACTTTTGTTACCTGACAGATAGCATTTGATTATAATACCTTCTCTAATTGCAATATTCTGATGATGCCAACTTTGACAAAAAACACCTTTTTTTTTTCATAATGCCAAGTTGGTCAGGACCCACCAAAATAAGGACCCACAGTTATTCCTGCAAACCCACGTCAAGGGAAAAAGAAGGTGTAGACTTCTCTTCAGTAGTATGCATATTAGAGCTTCCCAATCTGTGTGCCTTGGTACACTGTGTCCTGGGAATGAATTACATGTGTATGGAGGCCGGATTCTACTCAACCTTCAAGAGTGGTTAAGCCAGGCCTGAAGAGGAAAAAATTACTGGGCTGGTCATTCCTACAATGAGATACCTCGTTCTTCAAATCCATTGTTTCCTATAGATATTTTCCCTGTGTGCAGTAATGTACAAAGGGTTGGAAAGTCAGTAATGAGAAAAATAATAAGAGACTCCTAGCACAGTGAGGCAATGGCAACCGACTCCAGTACTCTTGCCTGGAAAATCCCATGGACATGGATGGAGGAGCCTGGTAGGCTACAGACCCTGGGATCGTAAGAGTTGACTGAGCAACTTCACTTTCAGTTTTCACTTTCCTGCATTGGGGAAGGAAATGGCAACCCACTCCAGTATTCTTGCCTGGAGAATCCCAGGTATGGGGGGGGCCTGGTGGGCTGACGTCTATGGGATCGCACAGAGTTGGACACGACAGACGTGACTTAGCAGCAGCAGCAGCAGCAGCAGCAGCACAGTGAAGAGTTCCACTTATAAGCAGATAATTATTTCTAAATTCTGATAGTAACTGAGCTTTCTGGATGGGCCAGAGGAGTCTCTAGGGAAGAAAAACAAGATACAGTGGTTTCCAGGGAAAGTTCTAGAGTCCAAGTACTTGTTTTTGAATTATGGCTCTATCATTAACCAATTGCTTTGAAAAGTACTTGAAAAACAAAATGACGCTGCCCTGTGCCTCATTTTCTTCATCTATGATTCAAAGAAACCTACTTCAGGGAGTCATATGAAAATTAAATTCCATTAGCTCAGTGCTTAGCATATAGTAAGTGATCAAGAAATATTAGCTATTGCTAACACTGACTACCATTTTGTACCATTTATTGAGTACTAGGCTTGAATGCCAGACTTGCAAGGAATTTTTATAAAGTTTATTCAATATAATCCTCAAAGTATGTTTATTATTTCCTATTTATAGATAAGAAAACTAATGCAGAGAGAGGCTAAATGACTTGTCCATGGCCTCTCTCTGCATTAGTTCTAGGTCACATAAACTCACAGTCTTTCAATGTTTTTGCTAATATATTCTCTGGGACATTAAAAAAATTACTTCTATAATTTTCATTATAATTATAATAGTTACAAAGAATACAATTTCCAGCATTGTGAATACTGACATTTCACAATAAAAGTGTTATATCACTCTTCGTATCCAATGGCATTTAAATTTCACAGTGATTGGCTACTCACAATAGTCCATTTAAAAATACTTGAAAAAACTTATAATAGTTATAAATTTTACACAGTTCCTTTCCTTCCATGAACTTATTTTTCCATCTCAATGCCCTTATTCCAGGACTTTATCCCCTAGTTTTTATGATTCAAAGTATTTTTTGGCTTCCCTATCTGTCAGAATTCTTTACATTAATGCTGCTGCTGCTGCTGCTGCTAAATCACTTCAGTCGTGTCCGACTCTGTGCGACCCCATAGACGGCAGCCCACCAAGCTTCCCCGTCCCTGGGATTCTCCAGGCAAGAACACTGGAGTGGGTTGCCATTTCATTCTCCAATGCATGAAAGTGAAAAGTGAAAGGGAAGTCGCTCAGTCGTGTCCGACTCTTAGCGACCCCATGGACTATAGCCTACCAGGCTCCTCCATCCATGGGATTTTCCAGGCAAGAGTACTTTACATTAATAAATACACATAAATTTCCTGTGACCATAAGGTCTTGTGTTAAAATGTTTTTCTGAATTGAATTATCATTATATTTACCAGTAGTTCAAAATTCATTAAAATATATTATGAATTCACTAACTATTGAATATGGGCTTCCCTGATGGCTCAGTTGGTAAAGAATCCGTCTGCAATGAAGGTGGCCCTGGTTCAATTCTTTGGTCGGAAAGATCCACTGGAGAAGGGATAGGTTACCTGCTCCAGTATTCTTGTGCTTCCCTTGTGACTCAGCTGGTAAAGAATCCGCCTGCAATGCGGGAGACCTGCGTTTGATCCCTGGGTTGGGAAGATCCCCTGGAGAAGGGAGTCTATCCACTCCAGTATGCTGGCCTGGAGAATTCCATGAACTGTATAGTCCATGGGGTCGCCAAGAGTCGGACACCACTGAGCAACTTTCACTTCACAACTATTGAATATAAATGTAAGATACTGGAATGAGATAGATGGGCGTCATGTAGATCTGTATAACTCTGATTAAGGGCATTATCAAAATGTCCCTTAGCTGGCTCAGGGACATCTCTTCCCTCAGGACAATGCATTTTTAGGGAGATGAGGGATATGTGAGAGGAATTCTTTCTTGAGCTTCTGGATCTTAAGCCTTTCATGCCTGTCTGCCTCTTGGAAAGTCCTTCATCACTAAGATGACTACACATTCCAGTTTATGCCTGTTGTTCTGGCGTAAGTATTAACAGAACCCCTGTCACTCTCTTAAGTATCTCCGATTGGAGGATAATATTCATCGCCCCATCAAGTACCCCTTGTGGTTCCCCAAGTGAACATTATTCAGATCTGAAGACCACTCTTATAAACCAAGATGCCTGACTTTCTTTTCTCCTGTTAAATTATAAAAATATTCATTGTACACTTATGTTCCATGTACTATATTACTCTGACATATCTTGTCATCAGAATATACCCCTTTTTTCTACTCCTCTTTTTTAACAGATAAGAAAACTGTAAATCCAGAGAGCTTAAATGACCTGTCACAGGTAGTAAGTGACTAAATCAAACTCAAGCCTTGCATCCTGTTTCTAAATCCGCGCTTATAATCAGGTGTAATCTATGGGTCTCTAGCCTTACATTGATTCCCATCCCTCAGGCACTGGGGTTCCACCTTGTTGAAACTTGTGATGTAGTTTAGGTCTGCCAAACTGCCCTTTTGTCCAAATCTCCACATCAAACACTTCCTACCAGGCTCCCTTTTACAGTTCTCAGCACTTTCTCTTCAACCCTATCCTGGTTCTGTTCACCAGGATTTCTTCTCTAGGTGACCGCACTGTGTCCAATCCATTTAGCAAAGGCATACAGAGCAATCTCTCCAAATGTTAGCCTTCTGCTCACCTTCCTAAGCCAATGTGTTGCTTCCCATAAAGATGAAGTTTGAACCTCTTAAGATTTACCAGGCCTTTTTTCTCAAATGTACATGTCCGCCCTACTGAACTTTCTCCTCACCCACTTTGCCTGTATTTGTCCCACACATATACCCATTTCCCAAACCCATCTTCTATTCATACTTGGGACTTCCCTGGTGGCTTAGATGGTAAAGAATCTGCCTGCAATGCAGGAGACCTGAGTTCAATCTCTTGGTGGGGAAGATCTCCTGAAGAAGGGAATGGCAACCCACTCCAGTATTCTTGCCTGGGAAATCCCATGGACAGAGGAGCCTGGTGGGCTATATAGTTCATGGAGTCACAGAGAGTCAGACCTGACTGAGCAACTAACATTCATACTTGAGATCGTAGTTAGATCTCCAGGCAGCTTGGTTGGACTTTGTGAGCCACTCTCTGTCCCACTAACTTGGTGTCCTTCCAGTGGTGTGTTGGAGCCAACTGGAACAGTCTTAAAGCCGATTATTCACATCATTTCCCAAGTTCAGCGTTGCATGACATCAGGTTGGCATCTTGAAACTGGCCACAGCGGAAGTATTCACACAAGGGAAATTGACAAATGGTGCAAATCAGGGTCTTTTTTTTTTTTCAACTGATTAGTCAACATTTATCAGAACAACACTGTGCCCCTCCTGTATTTTCATAATGCTTAGAAGACCATTTACTTTATTCATTCAGTGAATGTTTACCTACTTCCTACTACATGTCAGATACTGTTCTTATTGATGAGGCTATAAAGGTGGGCAAATAAGATAATCCTTGCCTTTATGGAGCTGACAATGCTGAAAGGGGGAGATTGACCTTAGTCAGATATCCACATAAATTAAATTAAAAATGATATTTATGTTAAGACCAAAAAATGCTTTAAAAATCTACAATAGGTGGGGCTTCCCTGGTGGTCCAGTGGTTAAGAATCCGCCTCCCAATGCAGGGGACATGAGTTCTATTGCTGGTTGGGGAACGGAGATCCTACATGCCCTAGGGCAACTAAGCCTGCATGTGACTAGAGAGTCCATGTGTCACAACAAGAGAGAAGCCCGTGCACTGCAATGAAGACCTGGCATAGCCAAAACATAAATAAGTAAAATAAAATGGAAAGCACATACATGAAAAAAAAAATCTGTAATAGGATATTTGACCTAGTCTAAGAAGGTTTTCCTGAGCTAAAATCAGATGAAGGATAAGTGTAGGTTTAGGAAGGAGCAAGATGAAGGAGCATTCCAGGTCCAGGAAACAACATGTGCTACGGTTGGAGGGAGCATGACCCGATCAAGGGAAAGAGGACAAGTGTGGCAAGTGGGAGCTTGGTGGGAGGTGCAGCTGCAGAGTTAAGGTTACACAGGGCTTTACAAGCCTCACCAAAGAGTGTTGTCTTTATCCTAAGAGCGATGGAAAGTCACTGAAGTGTTTCGAGCAGGTAAAGCACATCGAACAAGTGGAAAATCAGCACAGCGTGGCACTTCAGAAATCAACTCTGCAGCCAGGTTGCTTAGCTCGGAAGGCTGACTCTGTGACTTACTAGGAGTTTACTAGTAACTTCTATGTGCCTCGGTTTCCTCATGGGTTAAATGGTGATAAAACCTACTCTGCAGGCTGTTTATCAGGTTGTAAAGCTCTTAGAACAGTACATAGCTCATCATAAATGCTAATGAAAGTGCTTGTTCAATTAAATAAACAAAAATATCTTTGGTAAGACAACTGAATGTTGTGGGAGGGCTGTGGTCTAACAGGGGATGCAGATAAAAACAAATCATTATAAAATAGCATGGAGTAAGCACAAAAGATAGTGGTAACACAAAGATGAACTTGGTTTCCAGTTATTAGGAGCAGAGTCAAGAGCGTAAAGGATGTTCCAGTTGGAGAGAGCAGCACTAAGAGGGGTGGAAATTCACAAATGTCACTGACTCTGATGCGATGCTTAAAGCTTAAAGCCAGACATCAATAAAAACCAATGAGGGGGATGGGGGTGCAACGGTGGGGGTTGAAATTCCTGGTGGTCCAATGGTTAGCAATCTAATGGTGGGGCCAGGTTCCATCCCTGGCCAAGGAACTAAGATCCTGCAAGCTGCCTATACACAACAACAATAAAAACACCCCCTCCCTAAACAACGAGGGGAGAAATGTTGTGGTAGAGGGACTAAAGTGAAAGTGAAGTCGTTCAGTTGTGTCCGACTTTTTGGGACCCCATGGGCAGTAGCCTGCACCAGGCTCCTCCATCCATGGGATTTTCTAGGCAAGAGTACTGGAGTGGGTTGCCATTTCCTTCTTCAGGGAATCTTCCTGACCCAGGGATTGAACCCAGGTGTCCTGCATTGTAGACAGACGCTTTACCATCTGAGCCACCAGGGAAGTCCTAAGGTGTGATTAATTTCAACTCCAAAGCAAATGCAGAGGCTTTATGGAGGAGGGCTCCCATTAAGGTTGACTGCATAGGCCTGAACAGGTCATAGTGCTAACTCTGCAGCTCACTAGTTTGTGATTTGACTTCTCTAATTCTTAATGTCCTCATATGTAAAGTGGGAATGATAATTACAATAATAATAATATAATAACTCATAGAGTTGTTAAGTCACAGTTAATGCATTAAAGTCTTAGCATAAAGTACCCAATAAATGTGAAGCTATTATTATTATATAATGAGTTGAAACTTATACCTGCATCTGGTCCCATTACTTCATGGCAAATAGATGGGGAAAGAGTGGAAATAGTGGCTGACTTTATTTTTCTAGGCTCTAAAATCACTGCAGATGGTGATTACAGCCATGAAATTAAAAGACGCTCACTCCTTGGAAGAAAAGTTATGACCAACCTAGACAGCATATTAAAAAGCAGAGACACTACTTTGCCAACAAAGGTCCGTCTAGTTAAGGCTATGGTTTTTCCAGTGGTCATGTATGGATGTGACAGTTGGACTATAAAGAAAGCAGAGTGCAAAAGAATTGATGCTTTTGAACTGTGGTGTTGGAGAAGACTCTTGAGAGTCCCTTGGACTGCAAGGAGATCAAACCAGTCCATCCTAAAGGAGATCAGTCCCGGGTGTTCATTTGAAGGACAGATGTGGAAGCTGAAACTCCAATACTTTGGCTAGCTGATGAGAAGAGCTGACTCATTGGAAAAGACCCTGATGCTGGGAAAGATTGAGGGCAGGAGGAGAAGGGGACGACAGAGGATGAGATGGTTGGCAGATGAGTCGGGATGGCATCACCGACTCAGTGGACATGGGTTTGGGTGGACTCTGGGAGTTGGTGATGGACAGGGAGGCCTGGTGTGCTGCGGTTCATGGGATCACAAAGAGTTGGACATGACTGAGTGACTGAACTGAACTGAACTGAAAATACCTGTAATGAAAATTAGGACTTGTAGTTTTTATTTTTTTCACTTTTCTAGCAAGTTTTAAGTTGTATTTTACAAAAATGACAGTTCATGACTTATTGGAAATAATAAATAAATAATAATAAATAATAAACTATTCTTACCTCAGATAATTTGAGAAAAAGTAATACTGCAGAGCTGGAGATAGCAACATAGAGATGATCCTGGTGGGCCAGGGTCATCTTTGAGGAACTATTTTGAATGTCTGAGTTCACACTTTATTCAGTGGGCAATGGGGTTACTAAAAGTTTAGACAGATTGTTAACTGAGGATTAAGTGTATGGAGGTAAATGGACATTGCAAATTTTGTACTTTTTTAAAGTTCCCAGGGAGCATGTGGGGTTTTTTTTGTTGTTGATGTTGTTGTTAAAGAGGAGACCTGAATTGCTCCGTGTCTCACAAATATACGTGTTTGTATTTGATAAGAGTGTGGTTATACAAAGGAATTCAAATTTATCAAAACAGAAAATGTTGAAAATACGTAAGCACACATTGTGTGACCAGTGATGCGAGTGACTCGTTCATACAAAAAGCTACGCCAGGTAATCAGGTGAATCTCCTTTCTCCGGCACCCTTATATAATTAACACATCAACCAAAGAGGCAGGACTCTGCCCGATCTCGCCCAGCTCGGGTCTTCTCGTCCATCTTCATCACCGTCTGCTCTCCAACAACCCTGTCGGGCAGGATGGGACAATAACGCTCTAATCACCCCGGTAGCCGTGGGAGGCGCTGGGCAGCTCACCTATCCCGGGGTTTCCAGACTCTGCCCTCATCCAGGTGCTGAGACAGCAAAACCTTGAACATTTTCCTTTCAGCTCCTCAACCCCTTTCTTCGCTACCTGCCCGGCCACTCCTGCAAGCATACGACACCTCGGGTGAGCCCTTTGGCCACCTGAAGTCACATCTCAGGTAGGCCCTTTGGTCACTTGAGCTCTTGAAACTCCCTCGTGGCTCCGAGGTCCAAGGCCGTGGGCACCCGCGAGGCCTGAGAGCGACGTTCTGGCCGAAAGACTCCAAATAAAGACGCAAGACTGCGGGGGCCCAGGACACTGTGGAGCAGATCCAGAAGGTGAGGTGACAGCCGGTAGCCCGCGGCCCTCAGGTCGCTTGAGTCGCAGCGAGGCCGTCGTCGGGTGTCGTGGAGGCGGCGCTTGGCCCCCCGCCCGCCCGCGGGCGCCCGGAGTCCCTGGCCGCTGCGCCCCGCCTTCTCGCCGCAGGAAACCCGGCAGCTGCCAGACCAGGTGGGGGGGCCGCGTCGCGGGTGTGGCCGCCGCCACTTGAAGGCTGGGCTCTGAACCTGGCCCTGAGCACGGCCGCCGCCGCCGCCGCCGCCATCGCCGCCATAGCTCCAGCGGCCGACCAGGTGCGTGCGCCGCCCGCCAGCCCCCGTCAGCCAACGGCTGGGCCTGGCTCCTCCGGGCGGGCGAGCCGAGGCGGGTGGCCGACCCCAGAGTGAGGGGAACTTTCCGAGTAGCTCGTTCTTGGGAGCGACTGACATACGGGGTGGGGAAGCCGCCGGGAGACCGGTCTGGTCTGTGGCTTCCGCAGCAAAGGCCCAGAAATGAGGAAATCGAATGAGAGCGCCGGGATGGAGGAGGATGCTGGGCGCAGAGAGCAGGAGCCAGGCATCATGGGTCCTTTCCCCTCTCGTCCTGGGACGCGGGAGGGGGTGCTCCGGACCCAAGCTGCCAAGATGCTTCCCTCGCCCGCATCTGGAAGCAATTCCTAGTTAACCCTTTATCGGGAGGTCCTTTGTGGTTCTTTTCACCTTTTATCTTGTACTTTCATTTTTGGTGTGCAATTCTAGGCTCCACGCCGGCTCTTAAGTTCCACGGGACAGAGCCCCTGTTGAACTTGTCAGGTCCTCAGTGTGGTTCAGACGGTAAAGCATCTGCCCGCAATGCGGGAGACCCAGGTTCGATTCCTGGGTTGGGAAGATCCCCCGGAGAAGGAAATGGCACCCCACTCCAGTACTCTTGCCTGGAAAATCCCATGGATGGAGGAGCCTGGTAGGCTGCAGACCATGGGGTCACAAAGAATGGGACACGACTAAGCGACTTCACTTTCTTTTTCTTTCAGTAGTACTCAGTGAGGAATTGAGCAAAAAAGTGAGTTCCTATGGAGGAGAACTGGTGAATTAACGTCAGTGAATGAATACACTTGAAATACAGCTGAATGAAGGAATACATGAATGGATATAAATACACACAACGTGGAGGCAGTGGAGACAGAGGCTTACAACTCTTATCTTCTGGTAGTTTTCCAGAAGCTGTATAGATGTTGCACTCATAAATGCAGTCATTCTGACTGTGGCTGTTTAAAAGTTCTATGCTGTATTAAAATAATCCACAGAAGCACCCCTTCATTTTCCATTTTAGGGAGATTTTCCTTTATGTGTTGCTTAAAGTGAAGTACATCTAGGCTTCTTCTGTTTTTTTTTTGTTTTTTTTTTTGCTTGTATTTTATTTTCTGACTTTGCAGAATCAGTGTCACTATAATACATATTTTTTTTACATTTATTGTGTACTTTATAATATTTTTTAATGTATTTATGAAAGGTAAGAGTGAATCTGAAGGCAGTACCACGTGACTCTGCTTTTAGTAATTTGTAAAACCAGACATTTCTTTGAATTCAGGATTGTGGAGGATCTTGTTTGCTTTCCCAAGACAGGTGCTGGCTGGTTTGTGGGTGACTGAAGAAGGCTGACTATAGTTCAGAGAGGAAAAGAGAGACATTTATCTGTGTGCAGATACTTGGGAAGTGACACAGGTGGAGACTGCTTTAATTCAATTGGTCACTGCTTCAGTTCCAGGTTTCCAGGCCTGGGTTTCAGAAAACCTGGATGACTTTAGACTTGTTCCGTTATCTCTTTAGGTCTGTTTCTTAATCTTTGAAATGCAGGAGGTTCGGTAGGGCCCCTTCCTGAGGTAGACTTCAGGATTCTCTTTTAGTAGGTAAAAGGTGAAATTGCAGATGATTTTATGAAAGCTTAACTCACTTCAACTGCTCTGCTTGGGATTCTGTAGCATCTTGGCCCCACTGTCTTATCTGCAAATTATAACTCATTCCTCATCTTCTTCACATCTGCTGGGATGTGGGAAGGACCTGGGAGTTTCAGATGAGAATTATAGACTCTGGGCAGGAGGGGGGGAAGGAGGGCAAAACTGTCTTGAGCATTGCCACAGGCTCCCCATCCTGGGTCTAACTTGTTTTCAATGCACCCAGCCCGACAATGCCATGTATTTTCAGTATATCTAGGGAATTATCACTATTAATTTGCCTGCATTTGAGATTAGTTATCATAGATTACAACATTTTGGAAATGGAAGGACCTTAGAGATTTTTAAAAGGCACTTAAAAAGTCATTTTTCATACATATTAAAATATTTCTTGCATGCTACATTTCACAAAGTCCCAAACGTGTTAAGTAAAATAAAATTAATGTTACCTACTTCTGTTCTTTCAAGTCTCTTGGGAGAAGTGAAGTCAGATGTGGTGCTTGGTAGGAAAAAAAAACAACAACTTTTTGTGACTCTGTTCTCAAAGATCCAGTTGTTGGGTCACATGTGATTCCGACATGGAATGTAACAGAGATGATATTTATGGGGCAATGACCACTCACCAAGCACTGTTACATTTAACCTTTTTACTTGTTTTGTCCCATTTCAGCCTTGCTGTAACCTTAAGTGCTGCATACCTTGTAATCCCTATTCCACCTTCCAAAAATAGAAACAGCACTTTGAAAATGGGAAGGTCAGGTATTCAAAACACAGACAGATGGAGGCAGGGTTTCTCACAGAAATGTAGACAATCCCTGCTAGGAAAATCTGTGTAACATTGGAGAATGTGGTCTCTGTGTGTGTTCCAGGATATATATTAAACTTTGGGGCATTGTGGATAAGCGTGTTTAGAATGGGAGCTCAGGAGGGGGATAACTGAGACTGAATTACAGAGAATTGGTATAGCATTTTGAAAATTATTGAGTTCCATTGCTACTCTGGAAGACTCACATTTTTACATAGGTGCACATACCTCCTAATGTTAAATGTGCTCAGATTTAATAATCCAGGGAGTATAAAAAGGATCAATCACGTCAAGAGATATATGGGTGAGGGGCACCTACAGACATCGAACTGAATACAATGTTGTTTCTTGGGCTAGCTTCCGATCCTTGATAAGTTGCTACCTCCCAACCTCCTTCTTTATAAGAGTGACAACTCCTAATGCAAAGTACAATGCCTACCTTGCTGTAATCTAGGGGCAGGAATGCAGGATGAGTTTCCAGAACTCTTATAATTAATTGACAGGAGGAAAAGAGAGGCCCATAAAGTAAGTGGTAAATTATTTTGTTTCTTCTTTGTCAGTCGAGTTTCATAGAAGGCAGAGACCAGTTGCAGCTGCTTGAAAAACTAAGAGTGATGCCAGTTTGATTTAGCTCAGGAGGCCGAAACTTTCTGCCCTGAAGGCTGGTGTGATGGAATAGACCTTCCCATTGCTCACAATATTATGAAAAAACCATTAAAGCAACAATTTTTATTACTTGCCCTGGAGCTAGAGCTTTAAAATGTACTTTCTTCTCCCCCTGCCCTCCCTAAACCACTTAGGTTTTTTAAAACAAACAACCCATTCCTGTGTTTGCTACATCAGATTATTAGTCCTTTCCTTTATTCTTGGGCCCTGTTTATTTATTGCAGCTAAGATGAAGGACTGGTGTGCTTCTGTGGAATTTTTCTTTAGTTATTATTTTATTCTGTGTGTGTTAATTTCAGTAACCATTTATTGAGTGTGTACTGTGTGCCAGATAAAGATGAATGAGATACCAAGTTTATGGAGGGAAGTGAGCCATCCACAGATAACTGCAGCACAGGGTAATGTGGGAGTAGTGGCCACTCATTCTCCCAGGAGAGAGGTTTGGTCAGAATTTAGGAAGACTTCACAGAGCAGGTGAATTTTGAACTGGATTTTGAAGCCTAAAGGCCAAAAGAAGGGATAAAAGTGTTCTGAGAACAGAGAACAGGATGGGCAAAGAAAAGGAGGCAGTTTGAGCATGGCACTGCCAGGGAGAGACATGGATTGGGTGGGTCTTGTGAGGTTGGGGCCAGAGAAAGAAGGTCCTTGAATGTCATGTTATTTTAACTTTATCACAGCCTAGAAAATTTTATTTAAGAGTTTTAAAGCTAATTTTTAATAGGAGGAGTGCTATAATTGGACTTTCTCTAGAAAATAACTCCAGCAATAATATTTTGGGGAAACTAGAGATGGAAAGCTGGGAGGCCAGAGGAAAATGAGGATGCTGGTACTATAGTCCAAAGGAAATATGATAAGAGTCTAAACTAGCATAGGTTTGAGAGATAATCAGCAGATAGGGAGAACAGGGTTTAATGACTCGCTGGATATGGGAAGTAAGGTTGACAATAATTCTGAGGTTTTGGTATTGCTTACATAGGTGGATGCAGATGCCCCTAAGGAGGGTAATAAACATCAGATGAGGAAGAGGTCTGGGGAGGAAGACAGTGAGTAGATACAACTCACGGATGTGAGAACATGTAGGAGTATCCATGGGAGATCCTTGATGTATACTCTTGACTAGTGACTATAGTTGTACTGTGACATCATATAGCCACGACCGGTCAAATTTTATGACAGATCCGCAGTCTAAATAGACAAATCAATTCAATAAATCATGTAAAAAGAAGGAAAAAACACACTAGACTTTACTAATGATGCTTATATTTCAGGTGAGTTTCTTAGAACTCTAATTCTTATGTAAGTTCTACTGAAAAAAAAAAGATACACAAACAATCAGAGGTTATTAAAAATTATCATCTCACACGCTAGTAAAGTAATGCTCAAAATTCTCCAAGCCAGGCTTTAGCAATATGTGAACCATGAACTTCCTGATGTGCAAGCTGGTTTTAGAAAAGGCAGAGGAATCAGAGATCAAATTGCCAACATCCACTGGATCATCAAAAAAGCAAGAGAGTTCCAGAAAAACATCTATTTCTGCTTTACTGACTATGCCAAAGCCTTTGACTGTGTGGCTCACAATAAACTGTGGAAAATTCTTCAAGAGATGGGAATACCAGACCACCTGATCTGCCTCTTGAGAAATTTGTATGCAGGTCAGGAAGCAGCAGTTAGAACTGGACATGGAACAACAGACTGGTTCCAAATAGGAAAAGGAGTATGTCAAGGCTGTATATTGTCACCCTGTTTATTTAACTTATATGCAGAGTACATCATGAGAAACGCTGGACTGGAAGAAACAAGCTGGAATCAAGATTGCCAGGAGAAATATCAATCACCTCAGATATGCAGATGACACCACCCTTATGGCAGAAAGTGAAGAGGAACTAGAAAGCCTCTTGATGAAAGTGAAAGTGGAGAGTGAAAAAGTTGGCTTAAAGCTCAACATTCAGAAAACGAAGATCATGGCGTCCGGTCCCATCACTTCATGGGAAATAGATGGGGAAACAGTGGAAACAGTGTCAGACTTTATTTTTCTGGGCTCCAAAATCACTGCAGATGGTGACTGCAGCCATGAAATTAAAAGACGCTTACTCCTTGGAAGAAAAGTTATGACCAACCTAGATAGCATATTGAAAAGCAGAGACATTACTTTGCCAACAAAGGTTCGTCTAGTCAAGGCTATGGTTTTTCCTGTGGTCATATATGGATGTGAGAGTTGGACTGTGAAGAAGGCTGAGCGCCGAAGAATTGATGCTTTTGCACTGTGGTGTTGGAGAAGACTCTTGAGAGTCCCTTGAACTGCAAGGAGATCCAACCAGTCCATTCTGAAGGAGATCAGCCCTGGGATGTCTTTGGAAGGACTGATGCTGAAGCTGAAACTCCAGTACTTTGGCCACCTCATGCGAAGAGTTGACTCATTGGAAAAGACTCTGATGCTGGGAGGGATTGGGGGCAAGAGAAGGGGATGACAGAGGATGAGATGGCTGGATGGCATCACCGACTCGATGGATGTGAGTCTGAGTGAACTCTGGGAGTTGGTGATGGACAGGGAGGCCTGGCGTGCTGCGATTCATGGGGTTGCAAAGAGTCGGACATGACTGAGCAACTGATCTGATCTGATCTGATTAAAAATTATCAAGAAAACCAAACTAGAGTGACACAGAGGGTAGTGGTTGAAATGAACAAAGATAAGCAAATGGTTGGAGTGTAGCAGAGAGGACTGATTGCTCAAGTCACAGGTATAGGCAGATTTGGAATACAGAGATGATATTGAGCTGGCTCTTCCAAATAATGTATTTCTTTAATGGTAAGAATATCACAAGCTTTGGTTTCTCATCTAATTCAACTTGTTCAGTTCAGTTCATTCACTCAGTCCTGTCTGACTCTTTGCAACCCCATGGACTGCAGCATACCAGGCTTCGCTGTCCTTCACCAACTCCCAGAGCTTGCTCAAACTCATGTCCATTGAGTTGGTGACGCCATCCAACCATCTCATCCTCTGTCGTCCCCTTCTCCTCCTGCCTTCAATATTTCTCAGCATCAGGGTCTGTTCCAAGGAGTCAGTTCTTTGCACCAGGTGGCCAAAGTATTGGAATTTCAACTTCAGCATCAATCCTGACAATGAATATTCAGGACTGATTTCCTTTAGAATGGACTGGTTGGATCTCTTTGCAGTCCAAGGGGCTCTCAAGAGTCTTCTCCAACACCACAGTTCAAAAGCATCAGTTCTTTGGTGCTCAGCTTTCTTTATAGTCCAACTCTCACATCCATACATGACCACTGGAAAAACCATAGTTTTGACTAGACGGACCTTTGTTGACAAAGTAATGTCTCTGCTTTTTAATATGCTCTCTAGGTTGGTCATAGCTTTTCTTCCAAGGAGCAAGTGTCTCTTAATTCAACTTATTAGGAAGAGACAAACAGGTGATTGTTTAGAGGTACTGTGTAGAGGGTTTGTTCTTATTCTGCAGATAAAGTGTTGGAAGACTTTGAACTAAGAGAAGAATAACAGAGTAAGATAAAATGAGAAGGGTAATAATTAGAAGGAATTTTCAGAACATTTAATGAATTCTATGAGATATAGTTGCTAACAAAGAAAAAGATTGATGTAGTGTTCTCTTAGGGTCATGGCATTAGACTTGATTGGAAAAAAGGATATATTAGCATAGAACCTTATATATTAGAAAGAATTTTTACATTTGATAGTTACATGAACCCTCAGAAGCATGTGCAGCCAGGCACTATTATCTTTCTTTTATAAACTAAAAATCTTGATAAGAAAGAGGCTGTAGTTTGTCTCAGATCCTGTAACTGGCAAGCACTCCAGGCCTTCTGAAATTCAGCCCACGGCTCTATCCATTGTTTTGGAATCTTGCTTGCCTGGGAACCTTGATGTGTTACAGTATGTTCCCTCCACTCCCACCATGTTCATCTTGTAAAAATAAGAATAAAGCAGATGATATTTGAAGGTCAAGAAAACCAAGATCGGGAGAGAGGCAGTGATGAAAAGGCTCCTTACTGCCAGCTGTGCTACCATCCCTACTGCATCCCTACCATGCAGTAGGGATGGTCATGAAGTCTCTAGAGAATATCTGTGGAACTCAAACAACACTTAAAATGTAATAGGAGAGTCTACAATATAAAACAATTTTATGATTAAATCTTCCAGGAGGCAAATAACCCTTTAATTAAGTGGCATGTTAATGGCCACTAGGATCTGGTAAAGGCAAAGATCCTTCCCTAGAGCCTCCAGAAGAAATGCAGCCCTGCCAACACACTGATTTTAGCTGGTAAGTCCAGTTTTGGATTTCTGACCTACAGAACTATAAGCATTTGTTTTGTTTAAGCCACCAAGTTTTGTGGTCATTTGTTATAGCCAGCAATAGAAAACCAATGCATTATCCTATAGATTTGCTGTAGGGTTAAGAAATGTAAGCATTTAGGAAAGGCCTTCTCAGTCAGTACTAGCTACTGTCATTATTATTTTTTTCACTGGTACTTTCTCTTCTGTCTTTGCCTTTTTGTAATAGCTGTCCTGTGGTTACCCCAGACTGTTGGAAATCACTCCCCTCCTTCCCTGAGACTGTGACCTTAGGAGTTCCTCACTCCCAGGGTGGCCAGTATTCAGTCTCCAGCATTGTTAGAATTACCATTTAGGTATTCCTATATTTTATGGGTTCAGTGGCTTCTGCTCCAGATAAGCCAGATCTGGGCTGTGACTCTCTGGATTTGCCTGTCTCTGTAGATTTTAGGGTGGTGGTTTGCTTTTTACCCTTGCTTCTCTGCGCTAAGGGGAGTGGTTGTCAGTTTGTTCAGTTTTATTTCTTTCTATAAGGACAGGAGTAATGACAGAGGTGAAAACAGCACTCCCAGTACCCTGTAGCTATAATGAGCTCCTCTGTTCTTAAGAGAATTCCATCTCTATACTGGATCCCTTTCTGTTCTTTGGTTTTCAACTCAGTTTCATTCCAAAGAATGCTTTCTGGATTTTCTCATAGATTGAGATGCCATTAACCAAAATAGAAAACCCAGAAAGGATTCTGTGATGTATCTGAAATACAGGGTACAAACAGGCTCAAAACCTGGGGAGGTTAGCCTTAACTCTTTCCTATTCCTCATCCTCCCAGATTTTAAGTCACCAAATGCTGTTGTGTCTACCTTTGATAGCACCTGAAATTTTCTGTTTTTTAATTGTCCCTGTCCTTTCTATCCCCTTCATGGATCACAGCCTTGTCAGGGCAAAGGGAATTAACTCAATGAAGCTATATGCCATGCCATGCAGGGCTACCCAGGACAGATGGGGTCATAGTGAAGAGTTCTGACAAAACATGGTCCACTGGAGAAGGAAATGGCAGCCTACTCCAGTATTCTTGCTTGGAGAACCCCGTGAACAGTATGAAAAGGCAAAAAGATATGACACTGGAAGATGAGCCCACCAGGTCAGAAGGTATCCAGTGTGCTGCTGGGGAAGAGCAGAGGGCAATTACTAATAGCTCCAGAAAGAATAAATGGCTGAACCAAAGCAGAAATGATGGTTAGCTGTGGATGTGTCTGGTGGTGAAAGTAAGGTCCGATGCTCTAAAGAACAACATTGCATAGGAACCTGGAATGTTAGGTCCATGAATTAAGGTAAATTGGATGTGGTCAAGCAGGAGATGGCAAGATTGAATATTGACATCTAAGGAATCAGTGAACTAAAGTGGACAGAATAGGAAAATTTAATTCAGATGGTCCTTATATCTACTCTGTGGACAAGAATCCCTTAGAAGAAATGGAATATCCCTCATAGTCAACAGAAGAATCTGAAAGGCAGTACTTGGGTGCAACCTCAAAAATGGCAGAATAATCTTGGTTTGTTTCCAGGGCAAACCATTCAGTATCACAGTAATCCAAGTCTATATCCCAATCACTGATGCTGAAGAAGCTGGAGTTGACCGGTTCTGTGAAGACCTACAATACCTTCTGGAACTAATATCAAAAATAAAAGAGTTTCTTGATGCTTTTGAATTGTGGTCCCAGAGAAGACTTTTGAGAGACCCTTGGACTTCAAGGAGATAAACCAGTCCATCCTAAAGGAAATCAACCCTGAGTATTCATTGGAAGGACTGATGCTGAAGCTGAACTATCAATACTTTGGCCACCTGATGCTAAGAACTGACTCATTGGAAAAGACACTGATGCTGGGAAAGATTGAGGGCAGGAGGATAAGAGGGCAACAGAAGATGAGATGGTTAGATAGCATCATCAACTCAGTGGACATGAATTTGAGCAAATTCTGGGAGATAGTAGATGACAGAGGAATCTGATGTGGTGCAGTTCATGGAGTTGCAAATGTTTGAATGTGACTTAGTGACTGACCAAGAACAGTAATCCTTTCTATCATGGCTCTAGTGATATCCTTTATTGTTTCTTGCCTTGGACAGGCAAAGTCTTTTAATCTTCCACACTGCTTCAAGAGTTGGATCATAGGCCAGATCATATGATTTTCCTTCTTAGAAGACCTACACTTTGAGAAATTACCTGTGAAATAAAGTAGAAACTCCTACTGTGACATTTAAAGTTCTTAAAGATTTGGCATTAAAATGTATTTCTCAGTGCATTCCTAGTGCCTTCTTACTGTATTAGTTCTCTAGGCCTGTCATAACAAAATACCACTGACTGTGTAGCTTAAGCAGTAGAAATTTATTTTCTCATATTTATAGAAGTTGAAAGTCCAAGCTCAACGTGTCAACAGGTTTGGTTTCTTCTGAAGCTTCTCTCCTTGGCTTGCAGATGTTCATCTTCTTGCTGTTTCCTCATATGGTCACTTTTTTTCTGTTCATGTGCGCCCCGGTGTCTCTATATGTCCAAATTTCCTCTTCAATCAGGTTATATTAGCCCACCTCCCCCACTGCCCTCATTTTAACTTAATTACCTCTTTAAAGTCCCCATCTCCAAATATCATCTCATTCTGAGGCCCTGGGTTGTAGGGCTTAAGCATATGAACTGGGGTGTGGGAGAGTTCAGCCCGTAACACCTGGAAGACCCCTCCATGTCTTATTCTTTATGTGTATATTGGATTGCATCATGGGTGCACATCTTGACATGGGAAGATGGGAAAGATACTGATTCCTGGTCCCACCTAACTGTGGGTTCTGAACCATATGTCTGAAATGGGACTGGGAATACATTTGTTGTATGCATGTGTATGTTTCAGTTTCCCCCTAGTGCTTTATAGTACTGCAGCTTTTTATACCCCAGACTTTTTAAAATAAGTAAGTTCTAGAGAACATGTTATAAATGTTCACGTCTTTGCTCACGGTTGTTCTTTAACTAGAAAGACCCTTCCTACTATACAACTGTGAAAATTCATCTATCCTGCTAGGCTGAGCTGAAATACCATCTTCTCTGTTATTACTTCCTTGTTCTCTCCTGTGATAATCCTGCACAACTTTATTATTACAGTTGACCCTTGAACAACTTGGGGATTAAGGGGCACCAACCCCATAGCAGTCAGAAATCTGAGAATAACTTTACAGTTAGCCCCACCTATCTGTAGTCCTCAGATTCAACCAACATTTGATCCTGTAGTACTGCGGTATTTATTGAAAAAAATCCAGATGTGAGTGCACACACACTGTTCAAACCCATGTTGTTCAAGGGTCAACTGTACTTTATTGTTAATACTTGAGAATCAGTTTCCTATTTTGTGTGTGTCCTAGTCATTTGCCTTCATCTTTCACCAGCTTCCTAAGGCCTAGGCCTAGGATGACATATTCTTTATTTCTGTATATCTGAAACAGTTGTAGCTGCTCTGAGCATAGGTAACCAGTCACTGTCTGTAGTATGAATAAATTAACTCATTAATAAATGCTAATAATTTCTTTTTCTTTAAGTGGGTTTTTAAAAACTGGGCTATTATTGCTTTACAATTTGATAAGCTTATTTGTTTTATCCAATGCTCTCCACTGGATAAAAAGTCATAAGAAAATTATTAGCTTTACAATGTAAAACTAATGGCAGATTTTACTCCTGAATTGGGTATCCTTAACATGATACAAGAGCAATATTCTTCATGTGTATTTACCACTTAGAACTTTAAACATGTAAAAAAGTTTCCTGTAGAAGGTGTTTGATAATAGGAAGAGAATATAGTGAAGGCATCATAACAATTTGTGATAATGACAAATTTTTCTTTTTGCATTGTATTTTCAAGGCAGAGTGTGGATGGTTCAATTCTTAAAGATGAATGGATTTCCCAGCGTCCACTTGTATATCCTTGTTTATCCTCCCAATCAAGAACTGATTCCTTTTAGGGGGGATATGTTAAGATGGAAATCTATTAGCTGAGCTAATACTAAGCTGTGTTTTTCTGGGTCAGTGAGTAACAGAAACAGTTCTTGAAATAATTACATCAGCTAAGATCCAGTTTCTGAGTAGGGATCAAGAGTCCGACTTACCCTTTGTCAGTCTTCACAAAACTACTAAAACTTGTAGAGATGGAGTAATCGCCTCTTAAATAATAGCTCCAAAGCCTTTTCTGAACCCGAGCAGGCAGTAACAGGGATTGGCGGGGGGAGGACTGATGTCTACGCATGAGGGGAAAAATGACTCTGCCTTGAAAAACCAGATGAGCCTTTGGATGTGGAAATTTACAAGACTCGGAGAGCCCTGAAACATCTTTAGAAGCTGAGCCCAGCTAAATAATGGGAGGCTATGTGCTGGCTTGGCATGGGAGCCTGTCTGGCACAAACCACACTGTAAACAACTCTTCAAACATTTGCATCTGCATACATGACATTAGATTCTGAAAATGTCCAATTAAACACTTTTCAATAAAAGAAACGTTTGCTTCCTCAGTTGACCTGGTGTCAGCCTGGCCTTTCTGGTGGGGAAGGAGTTGCGTGCCGATACTGTTGAATGCCCTTCATTTCTGGACCCAGTCATGTCCTTCTGGTGGTTAGGACTCAATGCTTTCATTGCCATGGCCTGGGTTCTATCCCTGATCAGGGAACTAAGATGCACAGGCCGAGTGGTGCAGCCAAAAAAAAGAAAGAAAGGGTCTTCTTGAAAGCTGTGGAAACTGCGCCAACCTGTGGGCCATGGGATTAGGTTAGGTAACTAGAGGGAAACTCTGAGGCAGTGAGTGCTTTTCAAACTCAAGAAAACCTACTTGGTGCTTTAGTCGTTTTGTTCTTTGAGCTTGAAAAGTTATAAAAGTGATAATAGTAGCTGAGAAAGTGAAAAAGGGCAGTGCTGATTTATTTTAAAAATATTATTCTCTTGAGAACTATAAGAGAACTATATATAATTCAGTTTTTCCACATTTCAGCAAATATATATTGAATAAGTGTTAATGGTGTGTAAGTATTATGTGTGTCTGTGTGTATGCATTTCCCCGTCTGTGCCGACAGACACAGAACTGCTCAAATTGTGATTGGTATAGCAATGAAGCTTTTGGACACACAACGTAGATGCACACACGGAGAGAGGAAGAGAATAAGAGAGAAGAATCAAATTTAGATTATGCTTTAGAAAAGTGGGCATGTATAAGGAAGTGAAAAGCAAGTGACCTTGAGTACATTTTTCAATGCTACTAGCTTTAGTTTCCTAGTCTGTAAAATAGGGAATATAGTATCAAGAACATCGAAGTTTATTGTCAGAATTAATTAAAATGATCTATATAAACTGCTTACAGGCTTCCCAGGTGGCCCATTGATAAAGAACCCTTCTACAAATGCAGGAGACGTGGGTTCAATCCCTGAGTCAGGAGGATCCCCTGGAGGAGGAAATGGCAACCCACTCCAGTATTCTTGGCTGGAATATTCCATGGACAGAGGAGCCTGGTGGTTTATAGGCCATGGAGTTGCAAAGAGCTGGACACACTGAAGCAATTGAGCACGTATGCAAACTGCTCACAGTGGCACTTGCCATATTGTGAATGCTCAGTCAATGTTAGCTAATGATGAAATATTAATAACTTTTGGGACAGAGAAGATTTAAGCATTCCTATATGATAAAGAGAAGGAGCCAAGAAGAAGGAAAAAACTGGATAGTTGGTGTATGGCTGTACCACACTGAGTCCATTTTGTCAGCTCTATTTTAGGTCCACAGTTCTAACCCCTACCCCACTTTCTGTGAGGCTGAGATTTAGCTTAATTGACAAGAATTCGCCCAAGCCAGATATGTTCCCCATCAATGTTTACCCATGTCTTCTGGTATGAAAACTGGAAGCCTGCCTTATGCTTACACAGATGGTTACTGGTCATGAGATCCCTGGGGAGGGGAAAAATCCCCCATCCCCATCGGTGTGGTCGTGCTTCTTAGTCGATAGTTGGATTCTGTTTTTAGCTTTGGCTCCTTTAGATCCCCCGTACCCCTTTCCGTGGTGCAAAGTGCAACTGCAAATGCCTCCAGATCATTCCATCTGCCTGATCCTTCCTGCCTATGTGTAGGTTACCCACAGTAAACTTCATAATTGCACTTAATGGAATTGCCTGCTTTGTTTTCAGGTCTCAAAGTTCCTGGTCAGTTTGGAGGATATTCTTCAGTAATTGCTACATTATGGATAGAGAATTTGTCTTTGGAAAGGAGGGTGCACAGTTCTTTCACTGAGATGGGAGCTGAGAAGAATTGTGTAGATAAAGGGATAGAAAAGTTTTGGGTTGAGGATGAAGAAAGCCAAGTCATCTCATGGTCATAATATCATATTCTCAGTTATGTAGAAGAGGAGAGCTTTTGGTGAGTATGAGGGGAGTAGAGGTTGAATCTGGGGCTTAAGGAGAGTGGAAAAACTTTGTAGCAGCTGCTGTAGGGAATTTGATAGGAGTCAGTTGAAGATAAATATAAGGGTTGCTGAGCAATGCAAGGGACCCAGCTGAGATCAGACAGCCTTAGTTCATAGTGGAGATATTTGCCATGGTTAAGAAAATGTTGATGATAATATCATGGAGCACATGCAATTTTGAAGAATTGGCAGCTTAGATGAAGAGGAAAGGCAAAGGTATTCTAAGGTGCTAATGAAAGCATTCTTGGAATCGTTAACCACCAGGTGATGTTGTGAGCCAAGATTAATCTGAAATGGTTAGTTGGGTAGACAGAAATACAGTCAGACTGGAGGCAAGGAAGTGTCTTAGTTAGCTCCAGCTGCTGTAACAAAGTGCCATAGAGAGGGTGGCTTATGCACGGCAGAAATTTACTTCTTGCAGTCTGGAAGCTAGAAGTCTGAGATCAAGGTGCCAACATAGTCAGGTTCTGCTGAGGACCCTCTTCTGGGTGGTAGACTGCCACTTTCTCATAGTAGCCTCACATGGCAAAAATAGAAGGTGCCCCTCTTACAAGGGAACAAATCCCATTCATGAGGACTATATCCTCATGCAGAGAAGGCAATGGCACCCCACTCCAGTACTCTTGCTTGGAAAATCCCATGGACGGAGGAGCCTGTTAGGCTGCAATCCATGGGGTCGCTAAGAGTCGGACACGACTGAGTGACTTCACTTTCACTTTTCACTTTCATGCATTGGAGAAGGAAATGGCAACCCACTCCAGTGTTCTTGCCTGGAGAATCCCAGGGACAGAAGCCTGGTGGGCTGCCGTCTATGGGGTCGCACAGAGTCAGACACGACTGAAGTGACTTAGCATAGCATAGCATATCCTCATGACCTAATTAACTATCAAAGGCCCCACCTGCTGATACTGTCACATTATTATGGTGGTATTATATGCATTTTATGGTAACACATTCAGTCTGTTGCTGGAGGCTCTTCACTTAGCTGGCATCAATCTAACTGCTACTCTGCCACACATGTGCTGAGTGGCGGGGATACAAGGATGAAGAAAACACAATTCACTTTAAAAGCTCAAAAGCGTTTATTGAGCTTCTGCTGTATACTAGGCAGATCATATGTAGGACAGTGATTTTTACCTTGAAAAGCTTTAAGACTGGTGACATAATCCAGATAATTTTGATTCAGAATTTTGATTCAGAAACGGTAAACTTTAAAGGAGTTAAGCAGAGGGTGCTAGAAAATTGTAGAAGAATACATGCAACACATTCTGTGAGAAGAGGAACCAGGTCAGGAAGAGCACCCAGGAAAAACTGTGCCTGAGTTGACTCAAAAAGATGGAACGAGAGTGGAAGTGGAGAAAAAGCAGAGCGAGGGGATTGCAGTTAAGAAAAGGTTTCAAGAGAAGGTGATCTTTGAGATGTGTGATATATGATACTACTGCTAAGGTAGAAAAATAAAAGACCAGAATTACAGTGGTGACATTTTTGTTGGCAGGGAGAAAAGGAAGGGATGTCAGAGGATAGAATGATAAGATTTAGTGACATTGCATATGTGGGAGAATGAATAGATGAGACTGAATGATATAGGACAGTTATGTTTACATTAACAGAAAGAGGCAAATCCTCTTTCTGGGTTAGAGAAGATTCTGGGGAAGGTGATTAGTTTGGAGATTTTGAATCAGAACATCTGGTTAGAAGTGAAAGCAGTCTAACTAAAATATACTAAACCAAAAGGAGAGATCTGTAACTTTTGCAACTGGAAAGTTCAGAGATACTTTTGGTATCTCATGATACATGGTGTTAGGCATGGCAGGATTCAGGTTACAAATGATGTGATATGGACCGATCTCTAGCCCTGTTGTCTCTATCTCTTGGCTTGCTGCTAAGTCACTTCAGTCATGTCCGACTCTGTGCGACCCCATAGACGGCAGCCCACCAGGCTCCCCCGTCGCTGGGATTCTCCAGGCAAAAACACTGGAGTGGGTTGCCATTTCCTTCTCCAATGCATGAAAGTGAAAAGTGAAAGGGAAGTCGCTCAGTCGTGTCCGACCCTCAGCGACCCCATGAACTGCAGCCTTCCAGGCTCCTCCATCCATGGGATTTTCCAAGCAAGAGTACTGGAGTGGGGTGCCATTGCCTTCTCCCATCTCTTGGCTTAGCTTGTCCTGTTTAGCTTCATTTTGTAGACGGGTTCTCAGTATACAATAGGCAAAATGGGTACCTATAGCTATAGATTCCCATCCTGGCATTTCCAGTGGACACAATGTTTCCTTTTTCTCAGTTTTATACATGAAGACTTTATTTTACCTTTTCCCAATTATAATTTAAAAAATGTAAATTATTTCAAATGTTCAGTATTCAGTGTAGTCTGATTGAGGGACAACTATAATTGTCTTCCAATCATTTGAAGTTAAAGACATTTGTATTTTCCAAATTTATTTTATTTCCATCAATCTAGGAAACTTTTAAATAACTTTCTACCAAGTTTCTTGAATTTTTACCCCTTTATTTATGCTGTTCTAATCACACCTCACATCAGATTTTTCTGTTAATTTTCCCTAATCAGAAGACTCAAGAAAATCCTCTTTAAAATAATTGCATTTACATTGTCATTGCATTTATTGCAATCAATGAAATTAAAAGGTAATTCAACCAATATTATTTGAGCATCTTTTTGATTTTAGACTGAAATATGGAGGAAATCAAAATACATAGTTACATAAAACAAAGCTGTCTGTTTTCAAGACAGTCACGGTCTAGCGTCAGAGACAAACTGCGAACATAACACTCAGATGATCAGCAGTGATCCTTGGGAGGAATATGAGCAGAGGGCTCTGACGCCCACAGAGCAGAGAGGCTCACTTCTGGCCCAAGAGCGAGGCCCCAAGGGCTGCTCAAAGATAGGGCAGAGGCAAGGCAGGGGCCAGTCGGTGTGCAGGATTTGGGGGAGAAGGAAGAAGGGAAGGCTGCCCACCAAGTTCTGAGAATTTATAGTGTGTTCTATCATGAATGGGAATCTAGAAAGATGTTAAGGAGAAGGGGTTGTGAATTTAGTCAGGCTTTGAAGATATCCACAAGTTGAGATGCCTCCCAGGTGCGTTTGAGAATGTAGGTCTGGTCCAAGAAAACAAACACAGGGTTTGGGATTAGGTGCAAAGAGACACTGAATATGGTTAAGTTGGGTGAGAAAAGCATTTGGTAGGAGAATAATAGCAGCAAACTCAGTAGATCTTAGAGGGATCTAATGTCAGCACAAAAAGAACATTTAGAAAACAAATTCCAATGATAGATGCGTGTCTGAGTTCCCATCTTTTAATTGCAAGGAGAGGCTCTTCTTCTTCCCTCCCTTCCTTTCTTCCTTTCTTTTTACACTTAAAAAAATAAATTGTTCACCCATTTCTCCCAGTCTTAAACCCTTGTGTGTGGCAGCCACCAGTTTGTTCTCTATATCTATGAGCCTGTTTTCATTTTAGTTTGTCTGACTTATTTCACTTGGCATAATGCCCTCATTTTTGTCTAAATTTCTAATTGTATTTTTCTGTTATGTTTCTCACCGTGGAGAAGTGGCTGTCTGTAGGGATGTCCTATGTGTTCCACCAGTATACTCCTCTCTCAATCCAAAGGCCAGGGACCAGCTGGTCCCAGGGTAGGTTCTGCTCTGTGTTTGTGAACTCGGTTCTCCAGTGTGCTGAATTGTAGCTTACTTGCTTCTGGTGTCTGGCTTCCCGGTGGGAGGGGCCAGTCCTTGCCCACTAGTGGGCAGACCTGGGCCTGGGTGCTCTGGTGGACAGGGCCACACCAAGGAGTGTGTCTAGAGGTGACTGTGAGTTCAGAAAGTCTTTTGGTAGCTTGTCTGCTGATGAGTCTGTGTTCTAGCTCTGTCGGTTGTTTGGCCTGAGGCATCCCAGCACTGGAACCTACAGCTGTTCACTGGGGCCAGGTCTTGGTGCCAAAATGCTGGCCTCCTGATACCTCCACCACCAGTGTTCTTGTCAATAAGTGAGTCATAGCCATTCCCTGCCTCCCCAGGAGACTGCTAAGACCAGTAAGTAGGTTTGGCCTAGGCTTATATGAAATTCTGGGTCCTGGTGCCCATGAGACCTTGTGTGCGCCCTCCAAGAGTACAGTCTCTGTTTCTCCTAGTCCTGTGGATCTCCTGCACTCATGCCCTGCTGGCTTTCAATGCCAAATGCTTTGGGGGCTCCTCCTTCTGATGACAGACCCCCTGACAGGGGAGCCTGTCATGGGACTCAGAGCTCTCACTCCTATGGAAGAACTTCTGTGATATAATTATTCTCCAGTTTATAGGTCTGCCTTAGGGGGATGGGGAGATGGAATTTGATTATATCACTAGTGCATTGCACTATGGAGAAGGAAATGGCACCCCACTCCAGTACTCTGGCCTGGAAAATCCCATGGACGGAGCAGCCTGGTAGGCTGCAGTCCATGGGGTCATGAACAGTCAGACATGACTGAGCAACTTCACTTTCACTTTTCACTCTCATGCATTGGAGAAGGAAATGGCAACCCACTCCAGTGTTCATGCCTGGAGAATCCCAGGAACAGAGGAGCCTGGTGGGCTGCTGTCTGTGGAGTTGCACGGGGTTGGACAACAAGCAGCAGCATTGCTCTAATCCTCTTGTTGTGTTCCTTCTTATGTCCTTAGATATATAATATCCTTTTTGGCAGGTTTCAGTCTTTTTTGTCAGTGGTTGTTCAGCTGTTAGTTGTGATTTGGTGTGCTCAAGAGTGAAAGTGAGCTCCAAGTCCTACTCCACCATTTTGTCCCTCTGTCAATATGGTGTAATGCTCTTGAAATCCATGCATTTTGTTAAAAATGCTAAGATTTCATTCTTTTTTTTTTTTTATGGCTGAAGAGTATTCTGAGTATTCCATTGCATAGATATTGCGGTTTCTTTATCCATTTACCCATGGATGGACAGTTGTTGCCAGTGTATTGGCTAATATAAATAATGCTGCAATGAATGCATATATTAAGTGTTTTGTTTTCTTCAAATAAATACTCAGAAGTGGAATTTCTGGATCATATGATTAGTTTTATTTTTAATTTTTTGAGGAACCTGCTTTCCAGCAATGGAATGCAGCAATGTGCATTCCTCTCAGCAGTGCACACAGGTTTCCTTTTCTCCAAATCCTTGCTAACACTTGTCATTCTAGTTGTTTTGATAGCAGCCATTCTAACAGGCATGAGGTGGTGTTACGGCTTTGATTTGCATTTCCCTGATGATTAGTATAAAAACAAAAACAACACCCTGTTGTGGATGTGACTGGTGTTGGAAGTAAAGTCTGATGCTGTAAAGAGCAATATTGCATAGGAACCTGGAATGTTAGGTCAAAGAATCAAGGCAAGTTGGAAGTGGTCAAACAGGAGATGGCGAGAGTGAATATCAACATTTTAGGAATCTGTGAACTAAAATGGGCCAGAATGGGTGAATTTAACTCAGATCCATTATATCTACTACTGTGGGCAAGAATCCCGTAGAAGAAATGGCGTAGCCCTTATATTCAACAAAACAGTTCAAAATGCAGTACTTGCATGCAATCTCAAAAATGACAGAGAGATCTCTGTTCGTTTCCAAGGCAAATGATTCAATATCACAGTAATCCAAGTCTATGCCCCAACCAGTAATGCTGAAGAAGCTGAAGTTGAATGGTTCTATGAAGACCTACAAGACCTTCTAGAATTAACACACAAAAAAGATGTCCTTTTCATTACAGAGGACTCGAATGCAAAAGTAGGAAGTCAAGAGATATCTGGAGTAACAGGCAAGTTTGGCCTTGGAGTATAAAGCGAAGCAGGCTAACAGAGTTTTGCCAAGAGAATGCACTGATCATAGCAAACACCCCCTTCCAACAACACAAGAAAAGACTCTACACATAGACATCACCAGATGGTTAATACCAAAATCAGATTGATTATATTCTTTGCAGCCAAAGATGGAGAAGCTTTATACAGTCAGCAAAAACAAGACTGACTGTGGCTCAGATTATGAACTCCTTATTGCCAAATTCACTTAAATTGAAGAAAGTAGGGAAAACCAATAGACCATTCAGGTATGACCTAAATCAAATCCCTTATACTTATACAGTGGAAGTAACAAGTAGATTCAAGGGATTAGATTTGATAGACAGAGTGCCTGAAGAACTATGGACGGAGGTTTGTGACATTGTACAGGAGGCAGGAATCAAGACCATCTGCAAGAAAAAGAAATGCAAAAAGGCAAACTGGTTGTATGAGGAGGCCTTACAAATAGCTGAGAAAAGAAGAGAAGCAAAAGACAAAGGAAAAAAAGAAAGATATATCTATTTGAATGCAGAGTTCCAAAGAATATCAAGGAGAGATACGTAAGCCTGCCTCAGTGATCATTGCAAAGAAATAGAAGAAAACAATAGTATGGGAAAGACTAGAGACCTCTTCAAGAAAATTAGAGATACCAATGGAATATTTCCTGCAAAGATGGGCTCAATAAAGGACAGAAGTGGTATGGACCTAAAAGAAGCAGAAGATATTAAGAAGAGGTGGCAAGAATAGATAGACAAACTATACAGAAAAAATCTTCATGACCCAGATAACCACAATGGTGTGTTCACTCACCTAGAGCCAGACATCCAGGAATGCGAAGTCAAGTGGGCCTTAGGAAGCATCACTATGAATAAAGCTAGTGGAGGTGATGGAATTCCAGTTGATCTATTTCGAATCCTAAAAGATGATGCTGTGAAAGTGCTGCGCTCAATATGCCAGCAAATTTGGAAAACTCAGCAGTGGCCACAGGCCTGGAAAGGGTCAGTTTTCCTTCCAATCCCAAAGAAAGGCAATGCCAAAGAATATTCAAACTACTGCACAATTGCACTCATCTCACACGCTACCAAAGTAATGCTCAAAATTCTCCAAGCCAGGCTTCAATAGTATGTGGAACGTGAACTTCCAGATATTCAAGCTGGTTTTAGAAAAGGCAGAGGAACCAGAGATCAAATTGCCAACATCCACTGGATCATCGAAAAAGCAAGAGAGTTCCAGAAAAACATCTATTTCTGCTTTATTGACTACGCCAAAGCCTTTGACTGTGTGGATCACAATAAACTGTGGAAAATTCTGAAGGAGATGGGAATACCAAACCACCTGACCTGTCTCCTGAGAAATCTGTATGCAGATTAAGAAGCAAGAGTTAGAACTGGACATGGAAAAACAGACTGGTTCCAAATCAGGAAAGGAGTATGTCAAGGCTGTATATTGTCACCCTTCTTATTTAACTTCTATGCAGAGTACATCATGTGAAATGCCCGGCTGGATGAAGCAGAAGCTAGAATCAAGATTGCCCGGAAGAAATATCAGTAACCTCAGATATGCAGATGACACCACCCTTATGGTAGAAAGCAAAGAGAAACTTAAGAACCTCTTGATGAAAGTGAAAGAGGAGAGTGAAAAAGCTGGCTTAAAACTCAACACTCAGAAAACTAAGATCATGGCATCCAGTCTCATCACTTTATGGCAAATAGATGGGGAAACAATGGAAACAGTGAGAGACTATTTTGGGGGCTCCAAAATTACTGCAGGTTGTGACTGCAGCCGTGAAATTAAAAGACATTTGTTCCTTGGAAGAAAATCTATGACCAACCTAGACAGCATATTCAAAAGCAGAGACATTACTTTGCCAACAAAGGTCTGTCTAGTCAAGGCTATGGTTTTTCCAGTGGTCATGTATGGATGTGAGAGTTGGACTATAAAGAAAGCTGAGTGCTGAAGGATTGATGCTTTTGAACTGTGATATTGGAGAAGACTCTTGAGAGTCCCTTGGACTGGAAGGAGATCCAACCAGTCTATCCTAAAGGAAATCAGTCCTGAATATTCATTGGAAGGACTGATGCTGAAGCTGAAGCTATCCAGTACTTTGGCCACCTGATGCGATGAACTGACTCATTGGAAAAATGCTGATGCTGGGAAGGATAGAAGGCAGGAGAAGAAGGGGATGACAGAGGATGAGATGGTTGGATGGCATCACTGACTCAGTGGATATGAGTTTGAGTAAGCTCCAGGAGTTGGTGACGGATAGGGCAGCCTGGCGTGCTGCAGAACATGGGGTCGCAAAGTGTTGGACACGACTGAGTGACTGAACTGATGATTGATAATGTAGAACATCTTTTTGTGTACCTATAGGCTTCCTGCATGTCTTATTTGGAAAATATTTATTCAGATCTTATACCAATTTTTTAATTGGAATCTTTTTTTTGTTATTAGGTTGAAGTGAAGTGAAGTTGCTCAGTTGTGTCCAACTCTTTGCAACCCCATGGACAGTAGCCTCCCAGGCTCCTCGGTCCATGGAATTTTCCAGGCAAGAGTACTGGAGTGGGTTGCCATTTAGTTATTTATATATTTTGGATATTTAGCCCTATGATTTGCAAATATTTTCTCCTATTCAGTAAGTAGCCTTTTCATTTTGTTGATGGAAGCTCTAGTTTTAATTTTTTGAGGAGACTGTTTTCCATAGTGGGTGCACCAGTGTGCATGTGTACTTTGCTGTATAGAAGCTTTCAGTTTGATATAGTCCTACTTGTTTATTTTTGCTTTGGTGTCAGATTCAAAAAATCATTGCTAAGACTTAGGCCTAGGAGCTTGCTGTCTATGTTTTCCTTTAGGATTTTATGGTTTCAAGTATTACATACAAGTTTTTAATTTATTTTGGGTTATTTATTGTGTGTGGTGAAGATAGTGGTTCAGTTTCATTCTTTTGCAACACCATTTATTAAAGAGACTGTCCTTTCCTCATTGTATATTTTTGACTCTTTTGTTATAAATTAATGATCATGTATGTCTGGGTTGATTTCTGAGCTCTCTATTCTGTTCCATTGATCTATGTGTCTGTTTTTATGCAAATGCCACACTGTTTTAATTACTATAGTTTTATAGTATGGTTTGAAATCAAGGAGCATGATGCCAGCTTTGTTCTTCAGTCTCAAGATTTCTGTGGCTATTTGGCATCTTTTGTGGTTTTGTACAAATTTTAGGATCATTTGTTCTATTTCTGTGAAAGATACCACTGAAATTTTGGTAGGGATTGCATTGAATCTGTTTACTGCTCTCAGTAGCATGAACATTCTAATAGAATTAATTCTTTGATTGCATGAATACAGAATATCTTTCTATTTATTTGTATCTTTCTTAGTTTCTTTCATTAATGTCTTATATTTTCAGTGCACATGTCTTTCATCTCCTTGGTTAGATTTGTTCCTAGGCATTTTATTCTTTTTGATGCAGTTGTAAGTGGGATATCTTTCTGATATTTCATTATTAGTGTATAGAAATGCAGTAGATTTGTGTGTGTTGATTTTATATTTTGCAAATTTACTGTGTTTGTTTATTCTAGCAGTTGGTTTGATGGAATCTTTACGGTTTTCTATATATCTACAAAGAGTGACAGTTTTACCACTTTTTTTTCTAATTTGAATGCTTTTTATTTCTTTTTCTTGCCTAATTTCTGAGAGTAGGACCACCAGTAATAATTTTTATTTGCAACATCTGTATGTTTTAAAATCTGTTTTATTATTATTCAGGTATGGTGAGGCCAACAGATCAGGAAATGATTGCCAGTGAATCATGTTGCTCACAGTTCCCAGGAGGGAATGTGCCAATGCTGCTCACGGTTCCCAGGAGGAAGGGCATGCTGTGCCATGCAGGGTCACATAGGCAAGCATCAGGATTGGTTAAGAGGTAAAAGGAATGAGGGGGAAACATGGGCAAAAGACTTGATTGTGGTTTTGGCAGGAAAGAATGGGTTAGACTGGGTGAGCAGTCTTAGTGTTGGCTAATATGAATAATTTCAATGGACTCTCAGGTATTGGAACTGTCCCAAGTTGTTTGGTACCTGGCCCTGGGTTGATCAGGGCTGAGAAAAATTGGTTTGGCCTGTGAGAGTTAGATAAAGGAAGTGATTGAACAGTAAGGGTTTTAGATTGGTTGATTGTATATGAAAGGGATGTTCATTAAGAATTCACTAACCCTGGGAGGGGTAGTTCTCCCAGTCTGTGAGGTCCAAGATGCCAGAGCTTCAAGAATATAGACAATAAGAAAATATAGTTGTTATTTTTCAATATCAATATCAGTGAAGGTTCTGATTGGCCTTGCTTGGGTCATCCTATCTCTATAGTTTGGATATGGAGTGTGGATAGGAATGGTACTGTGATTGACAGCCAGTCTAGACCAGAGGATAAACTTAAGCAAAAGAAAATAGAAAGGAGGAAGCTCTATTGGGAAGCCAAAAACTATAGTTACTATAGTACCCTACAAGGTGCCTGTAGCCATTGTGGTTGAGCTGAGCAGGTTGCAGTTCAAATATGGCTCTGGGCTTCCAGACTTCAGACAGGTTAGGGGTTTGTCTTTGTCTTAGCAGCTCTCATTGCACACCATGCACTGTTCCCTGGCTTGAGGCTTTTGCTTTATCTTGTGCTTCTTTAGGTCTGTAGAGGTCCTGAAACTCAGTGAGTATATGTATGTTTTCCAGTCCCTTTGACTAGGTACCAGTGTTCTCCTCAATGCTTACAACAGAAATCTTAGCTTTTTCTTCTTGACACCTTTTCCTTTCCCCTCTCTCAAGTCATCTGTCTCCTTCTAAATCTCTTCTAGATTTATCCCTTTCTTATGCATATTTTGCTGCCGACTTTCTAGTTAGGGTCTTCATCAGTTTTCTAGTCTCTTCTTTTTAATCCATCTTTCTTCATATTGTCAGATTTATCTCACTGGGGGAAAATCAGCTCCTACCCCTGAGGATAAACCACCCCCCTACAACAAGTTACTTGAACATTATATAGAGAGAATGGTGTGAACACAGCACAAGGGTGAATGTCTGAAGACTGAAACTCAATTCACTTTCTCTGCATTTCATCAAAGATATTTTATGGCTTAAATGAGAAAATGCTTGCTTGAAAAATCTTTATAAACTGTAATGTTCAGATGATAGTGGTTTCTTTCTTTCTCTTTCTGTGCTGTATGAATTCTAAGTCTTTTCCAAACTCTAATTTTCAGCCTTTTCACCTCTTTTTAAGTGAATTCCTCTCTGTCTCCACATTTAGCCCACATTTGGTTCTATCTTTCTATACTGTTGCTAAACCTGAAATGCTCTTCTCTTTGCTCTTCTGACAACTAAATCTTAACCATTTTCTTTTTTAAAGACCTGACTAAAGTCCTGCCTCTTTTATGAAGTCCCTTTTAATATTCAGGTCACCCATATTCTCTTTTTTTCCCCTTATACTTCATTTTTCACTATTGATCATTTACTATTTAATTTTTGCTTATCTTTTAATCTATATAATGTGTTTTATACTTCTGAGGGCAGGAATCCTAATTTTACTTTTGTACTATGCATAGTTCTGGTCATATAGTTTTAAGTAAATGACTGATAATTAATTGTTAATTGGGAGAAAGTGCTAATCTGCAATAATTGCACTTTGGATATGCTTAGTGAGCTTCCCTTTTCCTCATAGGAAGAAATAATTGTGGATTGATTAGACTGACAGATGCAGAAACAGCTTAGTCCAACTTAACAAACCCTTATTGAGTTCTGGAACATATGGCAAGTGCTGAATAAATGTTCATTTGTTCACTTATTCAATCAACAAATATTTGTTGAGTATCTAGTATTTCCCCATGCTGTGTGAGTTATTGTAATACATGTATACTATTAGACATTCAGACATTGAGAATCCAAGCATGAATCTGACATGGTCCTCATTGTCAGTTTGCTTTACTTCAGTGACCAATGATGACACTGTTAGATGATTGTAAGTCATTTTAGAAAAGTAAATAATACGCTGTGGACACAAAAAGAAGGGAGCAATTCATTCTGACTTGAATAGTTCAGGAAAGGATTCACAGAGGAGAAAACATTCAGGAAAAAAATGAAGTGGGCAGGGAGGTTGCTTTGACACTCATGTTTGCTTTGTGACAGTTTTGTACTTTACACAGCGTGTTGTTAAAAATTAGCATGCTGGGAGTTTCCACTTCCGGGAAGATGGAGTAGATGTACTTTTTTCTATTTATCCCACTAACTACCACTAAAAAACGTATCTGTTTGTCTGTCTATCTACCTACCTACCTACCTAGTCCAACATAATAAGACTCTGAAAGGTGGACAGAAGGCAGGCCAGCTGCACACGTTGGGACCTGAGCTCCTTGGGTTTTCTTTTTGTGTCATGTATCTCAGACTTAGAGCTGAAAGAGCTGGCGACTTGGAAATGCCAGTGAGTACAGAAAACAAACTAACTAACCAACAGAACCACCCCCCACCACAAAAGTCTGTTCTCTCTAATTGAAGAATCAGGAAAGAGAGAATCTAATAAGAGATAAAACTTTTAGAAAGTAATCACTCTGTTCTAGTCAAACATTACAGAAAAAAATGTAGCCCACTGTGACCCATGCCAACAAAGACTGAGTAGATACCTTAGACTTCTGCCCTCCTAAGACTGTTATGGGATATCCCAACATGTCTAGCAGGTGGTGTCATGGAAGACCAAACAGGGAACCAGGGCTTTCATGCCCACCAGCCACTAAGGAGCCTCCCCACCCTCAACTCCATCTGTAGAGTACGTAGAGACCATGTGGGGAGCCGGGGCTGTGACCCATTTGGCAATAATGTACTCCTCCCCTTCTCTGCTGGCATGGTGTCAGAGGAGATATTCTGAAGGTCAGTGCTTTCACCACTGCCAGCAGTAATGAGACCATCTCACTATGTGGTGAAGACTATGTGGAAAATCTGAAACTCCCATCCTCATTCAGAATTTATAAGGAGACCCCTCTCTGAGTGTCAGTGGAGGCCAAGTGGGAAACCTGGACTGCTATCCCCAATGGCAGTTTTGGGCTGCAGCATCTCCAATCCCCTTCTACTGCTGTGGTATCAGAAAAAGAAAAAAAAAAAACCAAAAACTAACAGTTAAAACAGAAGGTTTAAAAAAGATCCAGCCCTGGTGGCTCAAATGGTAAAGAATCTGCCTGTAATGCAGGAGACCTGTGTTCGATCACTAAGTCAGGAAGATCCCCCGGAGAAGGAAAAGGTAGCCCACTCCAGTATTCTTGCCTGAAGAATTCCATGGGCAGAGGAGCCTGGCAGGCTACAGTCCACGAGATTGCAAAGAGTCAGACATGCCTGAGCGACAGACTTTGACTTTGAAGGAATAACCACAGTCTTGACAGCCACCTGACCCCTAAAGGGAGATTATTATTATTATTATTTTTGTCACTTGGATGATATGGGATGGAAAATAAAACAATATTTCAGGAGCTTCCAGGGTAAGGAGATGCCAGGGGAAAAAAAACAAACGGCACATGTGGGAGGACCCACCAAAACTGTAGAGACGGGATGACCCAAGTAAAGCCAGTCAGACATAATATTACTGTGATGTGCTGTGCTGTGTGTTTAGTCGCTCAGGACCAAATGGCAAAAACAGTCTAAAAAAAAAGAGAACTACATACAAATGTCCCTCCTTTACATATAGACACAAAATCCTTAACACAATGTTAGCAAATAGAATTCAGCAACACAGAAAAAGAACTTTATTCCAAGGATTTCAAGACTGATTCAGTATTTGAAAATCAATCAGCATGGTGATGGCTGGAACTATCAGGAATACAATTATAGAAGCATACAGTTTACAGCACGTGCAAACCCAAAGTGTGAGTGTGTTCGTGAAAAGCGTGTGCAAGAATGCCTTAGTGGAGGAGACATGATTCTTCTTTTTCAGTATTTCTAATGTTTCGTTGTAAATTGTGAGAGCTATACAGTAGTGTAACGTGGCATTAGTAATATTTAGCCCTTAACTTGCCAAGAAGAACATACTCTCTTGGGATATATAGCTTCACTATACTACTAAGCACTGTTTTGTCATATCCATGTGAATTATGCAAAACAAAAGATAAACAAATGGTCTAGCTAAGGTTTGGCAGCTGCGGCAAGGAACCTATCAATTTGAAGTTTGTTGTAATGGATTGCATTTAAAAGTAATTCTCAGTGCTCGAAATGAATAAAAAATCTACAACTCATTTCCAAAAATTGGAAGAATAAAGAAAATAAAGGTCTTGCCAACTTTTCCTTGATTTGTCTTTATGAAGTATATGGAAGTTTAGCATTTTAGATTCTTTCCTAATTATCAGTTAATTTTTCTGATCTAGTTAAAACAACTAAGTTTTAACTAAAGTGGTAATTCACTACTATGATATTTAGGAATCTGGCAGAAAAATAGATTCAATCACATCTTATGGTTTAAAGGAATTCTTACAGATTTAGGTCTAATAGATTTTTGCTTTAATACAACCAGATAATTGTCTTTCTATTCAATGTCCAGTTGTTGTTGATCAGTTGCTAAGTTGTGTCCAACTCTTTGCGACCTTGTGGACTGTAGCACGCCAACCTCCTCTGTCCTCCACTGTCTCCCAGGGTTTGCTCAGTATCTAATATCAGCTTCAGTTCAGTTCAGTTGCTCAGTCGTGTCCAACTCTTTGTGAACCCAGGAACTGCAGCACGCCAGGCCTCCCTGTCCATCACTAACTCCCGGAGTTCACCCAAACCCATGTCCATCCAGTCCGTGATGCCATCCAAACATCTCATCCTCTGTCGTCCCCTTCTCCTCCTGCCCTCAATCTTTCCCAGCATTAGGGCCTTTTCCAATGAGTCAGCTCTTCACATCAGGTGGCCAAAATATTGGAGTTTCAGCTTCAACATCAGTCTTTCCAATGAACACCCAGGACTGATCTTCAGAATGGACTGGTTGGATCTCCTTGCAGTCCAAGGGACTCTCAAGAGTCTTCTCCAACACCACAGTTCAAAAGCATCAATCCTTCGGTGCTCAGCTTTCTTCATAGTCCAACTCTCACATCCATACATGACCACTGGAAAAACCATAGCCTTGACTAGACGGACCTTTGTTGGCAAAGTAATGTCTCTGCTTTTGAATATGCTATCTAGGTTGGTCATAACTTTCCTTCCAAGGAGTAAGTGTCTTTTAATTTCATGGCTGCAATCACCATCTGCACCATCTGCAGTGATTTTGGAGCCCAGAAAAATAAAGTCAGCCACTGTTTCCACTGTTTCCCCATCTATTTGCCATGAAGTGATGAGACTGGATGCCATGGTCTTAGTTTTCTGAATGTTGAGGTTTAAGCCAACTTTTTCACTCTCCTCTTTCACGTTCATCAAGAGGCTTTTGAGTTCCTCTTCACTTTCTGCCATAAGGGTGGTGTCATCTGCATATCTGAGGTTATTGATATTTCTCCCGGCAATCTTGATTCCAGCTTGTGCTTCCTCCAGCCCAGCATTTCTCCTGATGTACTCTGCATATAAGTTAAATAAGCAGGGTGACAATATACAGCCTTGATGTACTCCTTTTCCTATTTGGAACCAGTCTGCTGTTCCACGTCCAGTTCTAACTGTTGCTTCCTGATCTGCATACAGCTTTCTCAAGAGGCAGGTCAGGTGGTCTGGTATTCCCATCTCTTTCTATGTAATAAAAATGAAACCAAGAGTCAAAAAGGAGGCAAAATAAAGCTTCATGGACACCTGAAACCATTTGTGAAATCTGCTATATTAAACATCACAAAGCAGCTGGTTAACAAACTCCAGATGCCTCGTCAGGACTGCACCAGTGTGTCACTCCTAGACCTTGTGATGATGTCCTCTGGGGTCACATGGTACACAGTCAGCTCAGTTCTGTGCAGCAGCCCTAACACCTACCCCATGCCTGATACTCTCCTAGGTACTGGGGATACGTCAGTGAACTAAACAGGTGAACTCTCTGCCCTCAAAGAGTTTCCATTCTAGACTGGGAATAAGGACCATAAGCTAAATGGATAAGTTAATGTTATACTATGTTTAGAAGTGACATGTTCTATGCAGAAAATAAATTGAAGGAGGAAGAGAAGGGCTGGTAGTGTCAGGGAGGCCCTGGAATCTTGAATCTGGTGGTCAAGGAAAAAGTGAATTTTGAGCACAACCTTGAAGGTACTGTGTTCTTCTGGTTAAGAGTATTTCAAACAGTGAGAACAGTTAGTAGAAGTTCTGAGGTGTGGACTTTGTACTTTAGCAAGGAGACCAGAGTGATGGAGCTGGGGGAGAGAGTGGGAGTGAGGAGGTCTGAAAGTAGCAGGGGCCTGCGGGTATCTGAGCGAGATGGGGAGCAATTTGAGGGCTTTAAGCAGGGAACATCCTGTTTGACAGCTAACCGTGGCTTGAGTACCATATTGCCGTGCTAGTAAGGAAGCGGCTCAAATACCACAGTGAAGCAACTCAGCCATAAAATGCTGTTAGGGCTGCAACTGGGGAAACGGGTGGTTAGACTGAAAAAAGGAAAACCCCCCAAACCACACACACACAATACCTGATGAGACTTTTCTATTACTTTTAAGATAGTGGAGGTGGAGGAATTGGAGATAGTCCTATAATAAAAACAATCTTGTATCTCAAATAATTGTTGGATTAGAAACAATGAAACTGATCACAGATCTATTTTAGTAGGTAGTGCAATAGTATGCCAACCATTACCACGGTGTCTTAAAATTTTCAACATTGCAAAATACCCCAAATACCTGTTACAGCTTGGATTCCTACCATTGGAAAAACCTGTTGAAAGCCGAAAAGGTTTTGAAGAGGAAGGAGCCTGAGAAGTAGAAGGGGCCGAAATGCATGAATTTTCTGAACTTTTTGTCCTTTCTTAATGATCCCACCTACCACAACCAAGACATGGCGCAGCCACATTAAAAATAAAAAAGGTCTACGTGGCTGAATAGTATTGTTTTGTAGTCTGTAATGTGTAAGACTTCATGACCTGAGTAAATTTTTATATTACCCTAAATTAGTGGTACTAAGGCTGTAAGTTTCCTGAAGAAATGTTTGTGGAGACTAAGATAATGAAAAACTAACTGTCTTACTTGGCTAAGAATTATTGCACTGGATTCACATTTCTCCAGATAAAAATCTGTCAGCATGTCCATGACAGGCACATATTTTCGGGTTGAAACTTGGCATGGCAGTTCTAAAGAAGAAAGAGATTCAAACAAAACGCAAAGAAAATCTTACTTTTGTTTGAAGAAGGAGACATTCCCTTTGTACCCTGATACAGCTACATCCCACAGAAGTGGGAATGTTGATATTTATTTTGTTTCTAGTAAAATAAGGAGTGCCTTTGAAAACAGTTTATCTTCAGATGTAAAGGTGGAAAAACACCTTTTGATGTTTGACAACAGATTTGCTTAAGAACAGAAATGGTTTAGAGGGCTTTTTCAAAAGAAGTAGTATTGTCTACTTTTTTTTTCCATCCTGGTTATCGTAATCAGATTGAAAATTGAAACACTGATACCCTTAAGGGTGCAATTTATCTGGCCTGTCCCTGGAACAAAACAAGAATACCCACAAAGGTGACACCCGCTTTAGAAGAATAGATAGACACTACGTGCATATTGTTGAGAATTTGAGAAGATACATGACAGATAAAGCATATAAAAAAGGCTTTGAATTTTTATAGTTTTTGAGGCAGTATGTGCAAGCGGAACACCACTCAAAAAGAGTATGTAGTGAAATCTCAGTTTCCCTCTTCCTTCTGCCCTGAGCTACTGGGTTGCTCTTCACAGAGGCAACCCCTGCTCGAAGAGGAACCCCTTGTTATCAGGTCTTGTGTATTCTGCAGGAGACAGTTCTTTTTTTTTTTTTTGGTAGTTAAATGGTAGTTTATTATGCATTTTATTCTGTGCCTCATTTTGTTTTTCTGACATTTCATCTTCAGGCTGATCAGTGTTTGTTCAGAGACAGCACTTCATTCTTTTTAATAGTTTCATGTTTTACCTGAACAGATGTACCATAATGTACTTAGTCTCCTATATACAGGCATTTAGGCTTTGCTACACTTTTACTGTTACAAACTATATAACAGTAAATATCCTTGTGGACTTCCCTGGTGGCACAGATGGTAAAGAATCTCCTTCAATGCAGGAGACCCAAGTTTGATCCCTGGGTCTGGAAGATTCCCTGGAGAAGGAAATGGCAACCCACTCCAGTATTCTTGCCGGGAGAACTCTATGGACATAGGAGCCTGGCTGTAGGGTCACAAAGAGTCGGACACGAATGAGTCACACACACACACACACACACACACACACACACACACCCTTGTGTGTAGGTCTTTTTGCTTGAGTATATCTGTAGGATAATTTGTAGAAGAGGAATTCTTATGTTAAAAAGTGCATGCTCTCTATAGAAATTGTACACTCCCAGCAGCAATAGGTAACTGTGCCTATTTCCCTATTTCCTTGTCACCACCATGTATAAACCTTAAGATATTTGGCAGTCTGATGGAGGGAAATTGTACACTGTTTTGGTTTTTATCTCATTGTGAATGATGTTGAACATTTTTTCCAAAATTTAAAAGTGATTTGTATTTTCTGTGACCTATCCATTCATGTCTTTTAATTCTTTTTAAAAGCATTATTATAAGCAAAATGAAAGGACAGTCCACAGAATGGGAGACAATATTTGCAAATAGTGTGACTGTCAAAGGATGAATCTCCAAAATATTCAAACAGCTCATACAACTCAGTGTCAAAAAGAGCAAACAATCCAATAAAAAAAAACAGGCAGAAGATCTGAATAGACATTTCTCCAAAGACACGTACATGGCCAAAAGCACATGAAAAAGTACTCAGCATCACTGTGTATTAGAGAAATGCAGGTCAGAATGACAGAGGGGTATCGCCTCACACTGGCTGGAATGGCCGTCGTCAGAACGTCTACAAACAGTAAATGCTGGAGAGGCTGTGGAGAAAGGGGAACCCTCCTTTATTGTTAGAAGGAATGAAAATTGGTACAATCGTTGTGGAGAACAGAATGGTTCCTTAAAAAGGAACAGAGATTCCTTAAAAAACTAAAAACAGAACTACCATATGATCAGCAATCCTATTCCTGGGCATTTATCTGGAGAAAGCCATGATCCAAAAGAATACATGAACTCCAGTGTTTACTGCGGCACTATTTCCAATAGCCAAGACCTGGGAGCAGTCTAAATGTCTGTCATCAGAGGAATAAATAAAAAAGATGTGCTACATTTATACAATAAACTATTTCTCAGCCATAAAAAAAAAGAAATAATGCCATTTATAGCAACATGGATGGACCTAAAGATTATCATACTAAATGAAGTAAGTCAGACAAATACCATATGATATCACTCATATGTGGAATTTAATTCAAGAAAAAAGATAGAAATGAACTTATTTACAAAACAGAAACAGACTTATAGACACTGAAAATAAACTTATGGTTATCAAAGGGGAGAGGTGAAGGGGAATCAGGAGCTTGGGACGAGCACACACATACTACTGTATATGAGATAAATAACCAGCAGATCAGATCAGATCAGATCAGTCACTCAGTCATGTCCGACTCTTTGCGACCCCATGAATCGCAGCACGCCAGGCCTCCCTGTCCCTCACCAACTCCCGGAGTTCACTCAGACTCAAGGACCTGCTAAATAGTGCAGAACTCTACTCAGTATTCTGTATATGAGAAAAGAATCTAAAAAAGAATGAATGTATGTATATCTATAACTGAATCACTTTGCTGCACACCTGAAACTAACACAACATTGCAAATTAACTGTACGCCAATAAAATTAAATATTTTAAAAAAGCTTTATTGTACTTATTGACTTGTGAGAATCCTTAATGAATTTATGACTATGTTTTCTCTAAGAGTTTTGTAGTTTCTGGTCTTACATTTAGGTCTTTAATCCATTTTGAGTTTATCTTTGTGTATGGTGTTAGAAAGTGTTCTAATTTCGTTCTTTTACATGTAGCTGTCCACTTTTCCCAGCACCACTTACTGAAGAGACTGTCTTTTCTCCATTGTATATTATTTCCTCCTTTGTCAAAGATAAGGTGCCCATAGGTGCGTGGGTTTAACTCCAGGCTTTCTATCTTGTTCTATCACTTGTCTGAAAAGCTTTTGATTTCTCAATCAATTTTGAATGAGATCCTTGCCAGGTAGAGTAATCTTGGTTTTATATTTTTCCCTTTCAGAACTTTAAATATGTCCTACCATTCCATTTTGGCCTGCAGAGTTTCTGCCAAAAGATCAGCTATTAATCCTATGGGGTTTCCCTTGTATGTTGCATTTTCCTTGCTGCTTTTAATATTCTTTCTTGGGTTTAATCTTTGTTACTATGTGTCCAGCATGTTTCTTCTAGGATTTATCCTGTATGGGACTCTCTGCACTTCTTGAACTTGATTGACTATTTCCTTTCCCTTATGGGGAAGTTTTCAACTATAATTTCTTAAAAAAAATTTCTCAAACCCTTTCTTTTTCTCTTCTTCTGGGGTTCAAATGTTGGTGAGTTTAATATTGTCCAGAGGTCTCTGAAAATATCCTGCGTTCTTCTCATTCTTTTTCCTTTATTCTGCTCTTCAGCTATTATTTCCACCATTCTATCTTTCAGCGGGTTTACCATTCTTCTGCCTCAGTTATTCTGCTATTGATTCCTTCTAGAGTATTTTTAATTCCAGTAATTATGTTGTTCGTCTCAGTTTGTTTATTTCTTCTAGGTCCATGTTAAATGTGTTAATTGATTCTTCTGTTTTCTCCATTCTGTTTTTGAGGTTTTAGATCATCTTTACTCTCATTGCTCTGAATGATTTTCAGACACTTTTGCCTATTTCCTCTTCATTTATTTGGTCTTGTAAGTTTTTACCTAGTTCCTTCATTTGTTCAGTATTTCTCTGTCTTGTCAATTTTTTCTGTGTTTGTGGTCTCCTTTTCTCAGGCTGTAGTGTTGTATTCCTTCTTCTTTTTGGTTTCTGCCCTCAGTGGATGAGATTGTTCTAGGGATTTGTGTAAGCTTCGTGTGGGGAGGGACTTGTGCCTGTGTTCCTGGTGGGTGGAGGTAAGGTTTTTTTTTCCCTCCAATGGACAGTGCTGTTTCAGTTGGTATGTTTTGGGGTGTCTGTGGGAAGCCTGTCTGCTGATGACTGGGTTTCTGTCTTTGTCTTGCTTGTTGTTTGGTTGAGGAATTCTGCAGTTGGGTGATGCCTGGTCTTGGGTACAGGTGGAGGCCTTCGTGGGAGTTCTCACTAATTAATACTCCCTGGGGTCAGGCGTTCTCTGGCCACCTGGTGTCCTAGACTCAGCATTTCCACTCCAAAGGCTCAGCCCAGTCTGTGGCAGGGGAACCAAGATTCCACAAGCTGTTTGTTATGGCAATAAAGGGGTTTAAAGCAAATACACAAAAGTAAAAAATAAAACAACAAGAAAGAAAAAACGAACCCCAGACAAATGATAAATACAAAATCAGACAAATAATAACAAAAACAAAGGAACACACACACACAGAGAAACAAAACCAAAATAGTCCAAAGAAAAGAAAATACAAGAGAGTGACCTGGTGAGCAAAGGAAAGCAAAAATTTTATCAACCAATTAAAAACGAAACCAACTAAAACACAAACCAGAAAATAAGACCAAAGCAGAGTGCCAACTGGGGAATAAAGCAAGGAAAACAAAGCAAACTAACAAACATGATGAGATAAAGACAGAAAAGGAAGAAAAAAATAGAAAAGCAAAGTTAAGTAGAAGTATATAAAAAAGATGTATATATATTAAAGAATACCTACAGCAGGAAAAGAACAACAGGGGAAAACAAGCAAAACTAATAAAAAAGATAAAAAACAGCACAGAAGTTCAAAAAGCCAACTTAGAGGTAGAAGTATATAAAGGAAATAAAAACTGTGATTTAATAAAAAGTTCTCAAAAGCTTAAATAAAGTTAAGAAGAATAATAAAATCAACAACTACAGCAACAGAAGAAAAAAAAAAAGAAGAACAAAAATCCAGAAACTACTACAGAATAAATCTAAAGACAAGAATAATAATAAATGTGCTTTGCGGATCTCAGCTGTCAGCTTCCTTTCCCTCAATGCTGAGTCACAGCCTACCTTCACCTCCCTAGATTGCCCTCCAGGACTGGGCTGGTCTCTATACCTGCTGCGGGGACAGCTCAGACTCTAGTCCGGCCCTTCCCCTGCATGTTCTTGCCTCCAGTGTCCACTGCTGCCAGAGCTAGGATGTTTTCTTTTGTGGTCACTCTCATTGTCCTTTTATATGTTCCATAGACACAGAGTCTGCCTAGTTGATTGTGTGGATTTAATCTGCCGCTCGTACAGCTGGTGAAATGGTTTTCAATCCTCTTCCTTAACCTCCCTGACCCTGGAGTTCAATTGTGGTTTTATCCCCACCTCTGAGGTAAAGAACCTGCCTGCAATGCAGGAGACTGGGGTTTGATCCCTCGGTTGGGAAGATCCCCTGGAGGAGGAAATGGTAACCTGCCCCAGTATTCTTACCTGGAGAATCCCATGGACAGAGGAGCCTGGTGGGTTGCGGTCCATGGGGTCACAAAGAGTCGGACACGACTGAAACGACGTCACATGCAGGCATGCATTGGAGAAGGAAATGGCAACCCACTCCAGTGATCTTGCCTGGAGAATCCTGTGGACAGAGGAGCTTGGTGGGCTGCTATCCATAGGGTCGCACAGAGTCGGACACGACTGAAGCGACTTAGCATGCATGCATGCAAGCGACCAGCACTGTCACTTTCGAGTGTGTTCCCGAGGCTGCCCTGGAGGGCTTGGGTCTGTCTCAGTGGGGACCAGGTGTGGACGTGGTGCAGCTTCTTGGATCATAGGGACCCTGGCACTGCCGGGTACGCAGGGGTACTGGTAGCCACGGGCACAGGAGATTTGGCCCTCCAGCCTCTGGCACCTCTGCCCCAGGGAGACATGAGAGTATGACCCATGAAAGTGTGGAGGTGACAGCTGCTTGGATAGTGGGGGCTCTGGCGGCTCCAAGTGTGCAGGGCCACCAGCAGCCTCAGGGGCAGGAGCTATGGTGCCCTTAGAGTCTTTTCCTAGCTTCTGGCAGCTGGTGTTACAGGGCCGCCTTGGTTCAATAGCCCTCCAAACTGGTGAGAAAACCGTGATCTCAAAAGAGTTCTCAGTGTACCATTCCTGTGTTTCTTATTGTCCTGAATGCCACCAATTGGAGGAGGAAATGGCACCCCACTCCAGTTTTCTTGTCTGGAGAATTCCATGGACAGAGGAGCCTGGTGGGCTACAGTCCAAGGGGTCCCAAAGAGTCAGACATGACTGAGTGATTAACACACACACTGCCACCAATTCTGATTGACTCGTCTTGGAGTTCCTGCCAAGGATCTGGCTATAGCCATTCTGCCTTTGTGCCCCCATTTGAATGAACATCAGCCCCTAAGTAAAAGCTTTTTGTAGTCTATAGAGGTGGTCATTTAATTTTCTTTATTATATTATTAATATGCAAAATTATTTAATCAATTTTATTATAAAATTACTCTTTTATTTTGGGAATAAACTCTCCTTGGTAATGGCATAATATATTTTAATGTGATCCTGGATTCTGTTTGCATATTTGTCTAATGTTTTCACCAATATTCATAAAATGAATTTGAACTGTAGTTTTGTTTTTTCTACACTATCTTTATTGGAGGTTTATATCTTCATAAATATAATTTTGACACTTTTCTTCTTTTTCTATGCTCTGAAACAGTTTAAATAGCATTGGGCTTATCTGCTTCTTAAGGATTTGGCAGAATTTCTCTTGTGAAACAAACTGTGTTGAACTACTTTTGTAGGAGTAAATGTTTGACAATTTATCCTGCTTTTTCTATGGACATTAGTCTGTTAAATTTTCATTCCTATCTGGGGTAGATTTCCTAGTAAATAATCTGTTTCATTTTAGTTCTCAAATTTACTCACATTGAGTGACCAAAATGGTGTTTTAGGATTTTAATTTCTTATGCTTTGTTATTTTCTCATCATTATTTCTTTCCTTTTAACTAAAAAAAAAAAAAAAAAGGAGACAAATTAAAGGTTTTCTTTTGTATTCGCTACTCCCAAGAAACAGTTCTTGGATTTACTTATTAATTCTATCATGTTCTCTTTTTCTAATTTATTAATTTCAACATTTATTTTTATTAATTTCTTCCTGCTGTTTTATCTTTCTTTTATTTTGCCTTCTTGAGTGCTTAAATCATCTTTTTCATTCATCCTTGTTTCTTAATATTTTGGCTGTATCAACTAGATAATCTAGTTACCCTGTTTTTCTAAACAGTGTTTTCAATCCATATCAATTCAGTTCAGTTCAGTCGCTCAGTCGTGTCCGACTCTTTGCGACCGCATGAATCACAGCATGCCAGGCCTCCCTGTCCATCACCAACTCCTGGAGTTTACTCAAACTCATGTCCATGGAGTCGGTGATGCCGTCCAGCCATCTCATCCTCTGTCATCCCCTTCTCCTCCTGCCCTCAATCCCTCCCAGCATCAGAGTCTTTTCCAATGAGTCAACTCTTCGCATGAGGTGGCCAAAGTATTGGATTTCAGCTTTAGCATCATTCCTTCCAATGAACACCCAGGACTGATCTCCTTCAGAATGGACTGGTTGGATCTCCTTGCAGTCCAAGGGACTCTCAAGAGTCTTCTCCAGCACCACAGTTCAAAAGCATCAATTCTTCAGTGCTCAGCTTTCTTCACAGTCCAACTCTCACATCCATACATGACCACTGGGAAAACATTGACTAGACGGACCTTTGTTGGCCAAGTAACGTCTCTGCTTTTGAATATGCTATCTAGGTTGGTCATAACTTTCCTTCCAAGGAGTAAGCGTCTTTTAATTTCATGGCTGCAGTCACCATCTGCAGTGATTTTGGAGCCCAGAAAAATAAAATCAGCCACTGTTTCCACTGTTTCCCCATCTATTTGCCATGAAGTGATGGGACCAGATGCCATGATCTTCGTTTTCTGAATGTTGAGCTTTAAGCCAACTTTTTCACTCTCCTCTTTCACGTTCATCAAGAGGCTTTTGAGTTCCTCTTCACTTTCTGCCATAAGGGTGGTGTTATCTGCGTATCTGAGGTTATTGATATTTCTCCTGGCAATCTTGATTCCAGCTTGTGCTTCTTCCAGCCCAGCGTTTCTCATGATGTACTCTGCATGTAAGTTAAATAAGCAGGGTGGCAATATACAGCCTTGACGTACTCCTTTTCCTATTTGGAACCAGTCTGTTGTTCCATGTCCAGTTCTAACTCTTGCTTCCTGACCTGCATACAGGTTTCTCAAGAGGCAGGTCAGGTGGTCTGGTATTCCCATCTCTTGAAGAATTTTCCACAGTTTATTGTGATCCACACAGTCAAAGGCTTTGGCATAGTCAGTAAAGCAGAAATAGATGTTTTTCTGGAACTCTCTTGCTTCAATCCACATAGTCCTTTTTTTTAATCATTATTTTCTAGATATCCTACATCTCTGTTTTTAAATTTTAATTTCTGTACTTGTTTGGCTGTATCAGGCCTTAGTTGCAGCATGTGGGCATCTTCCTTGAGTCATACAGTATCTTGCGCTGCAGTGTGTGGACTCCAGTTGTGTCGCGTGGGCTCAGTGGTTGTGGCTCCCTGGCTCCAGAACACACAGGCTTCGGTAGTTGTGGTGCCAGGCTTAGTTGCTCTGCAGCACTGGGATTGTAATTCCTCAACCACTTGCATCCCCTGCATTGCAAGGAGGATTCTTAACCACTGGACCACCAGGGAAGTCCCTCTACAGCTTCAATTTTGGTATCATCTTTGAAGCATGATATCAGTTACATCATATTTGGAAGCAAAGGAAACTTTAGCAATAAAATTTTATTTATTTCTATTGAAGTATAATTGACTTACAATGTTGTACCAATATCTGCTGTACAGCAAAATGACTCATTTATACACATATATACACTTTTTAATATTTTTTTCCATTATGATTCATCACAGGATGTTGAATGTAGTTCCCTGTGCTATACATTAGAACCTTGCTGCTTACCCATTCTGACTGTAATAGTTTGCATCTACAGCCCCAGACTCCCAATCCATCCCCCTCCCTTTCCTCCCCCTTGGCACCACAAGTCTGTTCTCAATGAGTCTATTTCTCTGTAAGTCTATTTGTAGATAGATTCACTCATACCATATTTTAGATTCCACATATAACTGATATCATATGATATTTGTCTTTTTCTGACTTCACTTCGTATGGTAATCTCTAGTTTCATCCATGATGCTGCAGACGGTTTTTTTTTTTCTTTTTTCTGGCTGAGTAGTATTCCGTTGAATATATGCACCACAGCTTCTTTATCTGTTTGTCTGGAGATGGACATTTAGGTTGCTTCCATATTTGTGAACAGCGCTGCTATGAACATAGGGGTGCATGTATCTTTTTGAACTATAGTTTATCTAAGTATATTCCCAGTAGTTGACTTGCTGAATCATATGGTAATTCTATTTTTATTTTTCTGAGAAACTTTCATTCTGTTTTCCATAGTGGCTATACCAGCTTAGATTCCCATGTACAGTGTAAGAGGGCTCTAAAAGTTAACAGAATTTTAAGATATCTCATGGTAGAATATTTTTCATGTTCTAGTTTTGTTATTTTAAAGTTTTATTGCATTGTGTCACAGATATCTATACTGTTTCTACTTTTTTGGAACTTGATAAAGTTTTCTTTGTTTCCAGATAGTTTTGTAAATGTATCTCGGGAACTTGAAAGAAGGTGTGTTCTCTATTTTCTGAGCATATCACTTAGCGGTACATTGTTTTATTTATGTTTTCTAAATTCTGAGATATATTTTGTCTGTTCTGTCATGTACTGAAAGAAAAGAATCAAAGTTTCCTGTTGCTGAGATTATATTTTCTAGTTTAAAACTTATTGTTTTAAAATAGATTTTTCTTTATGGATAGCAATGCTATATTGATGGATACTTAGATATTTGTAGCAATTAATCTCCATATTGGATTGTACTATTTAACATTATAAAGATTTTTTTTTTCAGTTAATGTATTTTACTTTACATTCAAACTCATCTGTTACTAATATCATGAACCTTATTTTCTTTTTATTTGCTATTGCTTTTTAGAGCCTTTGCGCTTCCTTTTATCTTCAACCTTTTTTTTTTTTTTTTTACCAAATCTAAAACTCTCCTCTTATATGCAGCAGATAGTTGGATTTTGCTTTGAGATTCAGTCTAACAGTCTCTTTTTTCTTTTAATAGTTATGTTTAAGTTATATGTATTTATGGAAATAAATGTTTGCTTTCCGTTCTGTCATCTTTTTGTTTGTTTTTAAGTTTACAATATGAATTAAATACAGTTTAGTTGGGTGGTCTGCTTTGTTGGGTTGTGTGTGTACTTGACGATAATTTGGAAGATTTGTATTTTTGTTCTAGTAGTTACCCTTATGATCATCTTTACATACTTCTCTCTCTTCTCCCTATGAACATTGGTGAACTTGGCTATTTCCACTTCTTTCCACTACCTTCACTGCCAAACTCATAGTGTTATATTTCTTTATGTCTCTTTAAATATAATTCTACATTTAAATATGTTATATACATTTAAAACATTTAATTCTAAAGCTTGATTTGTCAGTTTTAAAAGATATCTTTTGACCTCTAGTATTTCAGAATATTTTCATCAATGAATAACTGAAAACTGTAAGCAAATCTAATGATTGCTTAATCAATAAAGACATGTTATCTCAATAACAAATGTCCAGATATAGGATAGTTCTAGTATCTCAGTAGTGTCTTTAGGACCTTGGGTTTTTGCATCTTTCCACTTTGCATTCCTTAACATATAGGCTTTATCTTCATGGTTATCTCTTTTTGGTTCCGTTACAGGGATGGAGTAGCTATGCAGCTGAGGCAAGAGACAGAAAAATAGTGCTGTTTTGCCTTCTCACATTGCTTCACAAGAGCAAAGAAACAAATGTTTCCTCATTCCTCATGGGCTAGAACTGAACCACATGTTTATGCTAAGGCATTACTGTTAAGGCAAACAGACTTACAAAGCCTGGCTTAGACCATTCCTCAAAACTGAGAGCCCCGCCCAGCTCTGCTGAAGAAGCAGCTGGGGAGAATAGATTTGTGCAGGTGGGACCTAAGCATTGGTGTCAGCTATCCCTGCTTCCTTACCATGGGAAACCAGCAGAAGTAGATTATCACTAACTTTCTTGTTGCTTTGCTGCTTTACTTGTTAATATACTTTTCTACATGTTATGGCTTATAACACATTAATTCTATCCTATAATCACAATCTATTTGTTTTGTTCTTAGTTATAGTGAATTCAGTACTGCTGTTAGTCATTTTGGTTGGAATTTTTTTCATTTATTTCTTGATTAGCTGAAGTTAATATACTAGCAGTTTCTTCTAGGGATGGTGAAGAGGAGAGAGAGAATCAATTTGGGTCCTTCCATGCTCAAAAAATGTTTGTCAGCTGTCAGTATACTTCAGCAACAGTTCTTTTGGATACAAACTACTTGGTTTTGGTGTATTTTTTTGAGATTTTTTTTCTCCAGACTGGGAAATAAATATGGATTGAATCCTATCTGTTTCATTGTTTTGATTATGTGCTTTGGAGACACTGTCTATGCAAATGTTTGATTCCATTTTCTGAATTCCATATATTTCATTTTTGCTGTAATTGTTTGAAAATTATAATTTTGTTGTAAATATTTTTAACTTGCATTTGCATTTCATTCTGATCACTGTTCTCATTTATATCCTTCCTGATCCTTACTTTTTTTAGCGGTCTCTTTGGGCTGTCTCTAAAATGATTTTCATTTCTCTGATGATTTTATTTTTCTCTTCTGTTTATGAATTCCATCAATACATAATTAATCTCTTTCTATTGACTTAGTTTATTTAACTTAAGCTCTTGTATATTTACATTGAGTTTTTGTTTTATAGAGACATTTGCTTATTTTTGATTTTGTGAAGTTATATCTAGCCACAATTTTTATCTGTTCTGTCCCAATATTTTTTTAAGTCACTTTTTTTCTCCTTTGTGACTTTTATGTAATTTTTAAATTTTATGTGGCTATGCTGCATGGCTTGCTGGATCTTAAGTTTTCTGACCATGATTGAACCTCCCTGGCAGTGAAAGCTCTGAGTCCTAACCACTGGACCACGAGAGGTTTCCCTTCCCTCATTTTTTATACTCCTCTTTAAATGAGGCATGTTCTTTCCATATCATTTATTTGTGTAAGGTTTGTAAGGGAGAGGGACTACTGCTGTGTTCCAGGCTAACAGTGGATGTCCCTGAGACATGGGGTTTTATTGTAGAGTAAGGTCTTTTAGCTTTTACTTTCTTCCTCAATGCTTCATTATCAGTTTTCTGAAAATATGGCTTGTACGTTTGATTTGTTGTCTATTCCCAGCTACCTGCTTTCTTCTGTGCTAACTCTGGTCCAGAAAATCTGCTGCTACTTCATGTCGCTACCATCATCATTCCAAACAAGGGGTTGTTGCTTCTTTCCATCAGGTTGGGCAGCTTGGAAAACTGTCCTCGGCTGGTTTTGTCTCAGATCAGTAGCCACTGGTACTCTCTTCTGACATCTTCGTGCAGCCCTGTTTGAGCTGTGACACAGGTTTATATATCTAACGCAAGGGAAATGAGATATGCCCGCTTCTTTTGAATGCTATAGTTGTTGACTTGTTCAGACTCTCACGGTCTCTCCTGATAGTGGCAGGGATTAGGAAAAGCTGACCTAGGGTTCCAAAATCACTGCAGATGGTGACTTACAGCCATGAAATTAAAAGACGCTTGCATGCTCCTTGGAAGAAAACCTATGACCAACCTAGACAGCATATTCAAAAGCAGAGACATTACTTTGCCAACAAAGGTCCATCTAGTCAAAGCTATGGTTTTTCCAGTAGTCATGTATAGATGTGAGAGTTGGACTATAAAGAAAGCTGAGTGCCAAAGAATTGATGCTTTTGAACTATGGTGTAGGAGAAGACTCTTGAGAGTCTCTTGGACAGCAAGGACATCAAACCAGTCAATCCTAAAGGAAATCAGTCCTGAATATTCATTGGAAGGACTGAGGCTAAAGCTGAAACTCCAATACTTTGGCCACATGATGTGAAGAACTAACTCATTGGAAAAGACCCTGATATTGGGAAAGATTGAAGGCAGGAGAAGAAGGGGACGACAGAGGATGAGATGGTTGGATGGCATCACCGACTCAATGGACATGAGTTTGAGTAAACTGGGAGTTGGTGATGGACAGGGAGGCCTGGCATGCTGCAGTCCATGGGGTCGCAAAGAGTCAGACATGACTGAGCAACTGAACTGAATTGAACTGAACTAGCCTTGATACACAAACTGGGACATTAGTCAACTCTCTGCAGATTTTGGACTTGCTACACACTCCAGTGTTCTTGCCTGGAGAATCCCAGAGACAGAGGAGCCTGGTGGGCTTCCGTCTATGGGGTCACACAGAGTCAGACATGACTGAAGTGACTTAGCAGCAGCAGCAGCAGTCCCAAAATGGTGTGAACCAATATCTTATAATAAATCTTTGTTTTTCTGGAGAACCCTGGCTAATACACACAGGATATGGAGACTGACTAAATATAGGAGCCACAGATGAGTTAAAGATGACTTCAAATTTGGGATTAAGAATTGTGGAGAATAATAACTGTAGTAATAGAAATAGGGAAATTGAAAATAGGAAGTCAGTTTTGAGGAAGAATTTGTTTGGTTTTGGTTTAGTTGCCTCTGAAGTGAAATTGGAGATTCAAGTGAAGTTATTTTGAGTGGCTGCAGTAAGGTAGGCAGCTGTGTTGGTTAGTCTGGGTGTGGCATCTTAGAATCATCTGCAAGTGCGAGAACAGAAGTCACTTGAGAGAGCAAAGTCCACAGGGCAGTGAGATAGAGGAGCCTGGTGGGCTGCAGTCCATAGGGTCACAAAGAGTTGGGCACAACTGAGCGACTTACACTTACTTACTACTAGTTACCAGTATTCCTCAAAATGTTTATAATTTGAGGACTTAAGAACTACATTTGAACAATAATACAAGTTTTAAAAGTTAGTTTAAAAAGTGGAACATTTTGGTAACTAGTATAAGAATTACTTTACTTGGAGAAATGCCTTTTTTGAGATGATGGTTTGATAAGTTTGGGCAAGAGTTAGGCTCCAAGGCCTGGCAGGTCCTCAAGTTTCTGCAAGAACGAATTTAAAAGGCAAGAGGATCAAGAGGGTCATTGATGGTGGTATGAAAGATTGCTTTAGGGAGAGGAAAGCCAAAAGAGGATTTTTTTCATGTGAAATTCTCTGTTTTCTGAAATGTGACCCTTTCTTATTCTCTGTATACATCAGTGCTGCTGCTGCTGCTGCTAAGTCACTTCAGTCGTGTTCAACTCTGTGCGACCCCACAGACGGCAACCCACCAGGCTCCCCTGTCCCTGGGATTCTCCAGGCAAGAACACTGGGGTGGGTTGCCATTTCCTTCTCCAATGCATGAAAGTGAAAAGTGAAAGGGAAGTCGCTCAGTTGTGTCTGACTCCTAGCGACCCCATGGACTGCAACCCACCAGGTTCCTCCATTCATGGGGTTTTCCAGGCAAAAGTACTGGAGTGGGTTGCCATTGCCTTCTCCGATATACATCAGTAATAACCATAAAAATCACAATAAAAGTTCGTTGAGCAGAGTTCCTTTGGAAACCAGTAAAGGAGCTGGGATTTATAAAAACACACACTTGCATATGATTAAATTCAAGACAGTGATGCTCTTAATAAGTCCTGTAGTTTTGGAGAAGGGCAAGGACTGTGGTTTGAGTTGTCTCTGGGAAATAGATCTTGAGGTGAATCTGAAAGGCTGGATGCAATATGACCGACAAGGAGAGCATTCCATCAGTGACTGTGACATTGGTAAAGGCAGGAATGTGCCTAAGACAGGCTTGAAACAACACATGAATGGTCTGGTCTGGCTGGATTCCTTCAGGCTTTCAGTGGGTGTGCAAATGAATATAAGGACTGTCCTGAATAAAGTTGTTGTTGGTTTTTTTTGCCTCTCTATGTCTTGTGGGATCCCAGTTCCTCCACCAGTGATCAAACCCATACCTCCTGCAGTGGAAACATGGAGTCCTAACCACTGGGCCACCAGGGAAGTGCTAAAGCTGTAGTTCTTAGTAAAGGGTGAGCCTTCCATAGCCTGTGAGATTTTTTTTTTTTTTTAACTCTACTTCACAATGAGAGCCACCATTCATTTTGTTGTGAGACTTAACAGGGTTCAAAAGGGTGGACTGAGGGAAGGAAGGAGACAGAGAGAGGAGTCTGTCAAAAATACAGAGAGGGAGCTGCTAGAGATGGGAAAACCAGGATAGATTGGTGTCACTGGGGCTCAAGTAGGGGAAAATTTTGAGAAGCATGACTTGACCTATAAAATCCCAAAGCTGAGAGAGGTCAAGGAGAAGAGCTGTTTGGCAGTTTGGAGTTCCTGATGTGTAATAACACATCTCAGCAGCGTGGGCGTGTGGCAGGATGGAGGGCAGTGACAGGCGTGTGGCAGAGAGTCAGGAGGAGGGGGATGGTGAGGAAATGGAGCCATACTGGTAATGAGTGGGAGGAACAGAACGAGGGGCTGTCTAAGCAGGTGGTCCAGTCAGATAACTCTGTGACCAGGCAGAGAGAACTTTAGCACCAGGTAAGAGATTGGAAGGAAAGAGCTTAGAGACAGGGACTAGAAATGTAAGAGTGAGCGGACCCATGAAATTGGCCAAGGTGGACAGGATCTGGACAAGTAGGGCTAAGTGTAATTGACAGGAAGAGGGACATTCTCCCTCTGTGTGTCTCCTTCAGGGGGTGCATCTGTTAGTGAGAATTCCAGAGAAGGGGAGAGCAGAGCTCTGACCCCCACAGTCAGTGAAGTATGGGGTCAGGGTCTTCTGGGCTCCACTGTATGGAAGGGGTTTAATCTTTTGTGAGCGTGGTTCTGGTAGAGAATAGAAGCCAAGGAAGAGACTAAGGGAAAATATGGAGTGAATTTATTTGATTACTAAAGTTTTGATGCAAGATTAATTGCGTTAAAAAAAAAAAAGCATTTGCAGAGGGAGCAGGCAGAAGAGGCGGGCCATGACGTATAAACAAGCATCTCTGGGGGCCAGGATGGCACAAGTGACTGAAGGGGGCAGGTCATGGCCTCTGGGAGGGGGACCACTACCCAGCCTCTGCAGCTGTTACTGTGTGGGGGTGCATGGCTGGTATGGCCCATCCTGGGAGATCTGGGGTTTACATGAGCCCTCTGGATGAATTGGCACTTGTTTCCAGTTTTTTAAAAAAAATGCTGTGTGACTCAAACCAAAATGCCCGTTGGCAGTTTTGGGTCCCTGGCCACCAGTTTGTCAGCCCTGTTAAATGAGGGCCGAGGAAGCCCTTGGTGTGGGACTTTTGGTTTTTTAGTGGCTGGCTTTTATTTGGGACCACCACTTAACGATGGAGAGCAGGGACATGTTTCTTCATCAGTTTCAATTGAGTGGCATTCCTTTGACTCCACTGACAGATGGACAACATTTAAAATCAGTTTTCACTGAGGCACTAGACTTTCAACATCCTTTGAAAGAATCTATAACCACAGCTTCATATTTGTACTCCACAAATAGCTGTGAAAAGAAGAGAAGCGAAAAGCAAAGGAGAAAAGGAAAGATATAAACATCTGAATGCAGAGTTCCAAAGAATAGCAAGAAGAGATAAGAAAGCCTTCTTCAGCGATCAGTGCAAAGAAACAGAGGAAAACAACAGAATGGAAAAGACTAGGGATCTCTTCAAGAAAATCAGAGATACCAAAGGAACATTTCATGCAAAGATGAGCTTGATAAAGGACAGAAATGGTATGGACCTAACAGAAGCAGAAGATATTAAGACGAGATGGCAAGAATACACAAAAGAACTGTACAAAAAAGATCTTCATGACCCAGATAATCACGATGGTGAGATCACTGACCTAGAGCCAGACATCCTGGAATGTGAAGTTAAGTGGGCCTTAGAAAGCATCACTACGAACAAAGCTAGTGGAGGTGATGGAATTCCAGTTGAGCTATTCCAAATCCTGAAAGATGATGCTGTGAAAGTGCTGCACTCAATATGCCAGCAAATTTTGAAAACTCAGCAGTGGCCACAGGACTGGAAAAGGTCAGTTTTCATTCCAATCCCAAAGAAAAGCAATGCCAAAGAATGCTCAAACTACCACACAATTGCACTCATCTCACACGCTAGTAAAGTAATGCTCAAAATTCTCCAAGCCAGGCTTCAGCATTAGGTGAACTGTGAACTTCCTGATGTTCAAGCTGGTTTTACAAAAGGCAGAGGAACCAGAGATCAAATTGCCAACATCCGCTGGATCATGGAGAAAGCAAGAGAGTTCCAGAAAAACATCTATTTCTGCTTTATTGACTATGCCAAAGCCTTTGACTGTGTGGATCACAATAAACTGTGGAAAATTCTTCAAGAGATGGGAATACCAGACCACCTGATCTGCCTCTTGAGAAATTTGTATGCAGGTCAGGAAGCAGCAGTTAGAACTGGACATGGAACAACAGACTGGTTCCAAATAGGAAAAGGAGTTCGTCAAGGCTGTATATTGTCACCCTGTTTATTTAACTTATATGCAGAGTACATCATGAGAAACGCTGGACTGGAAGAAACACAAGCTGGAATCAAGATTGCTGGGAGAAATATCAATCACCTCAGATATGCAGATGACACCACCCTTATGGCAGAAAGTGAAGAGGAACTCAAAAGCCTCTTGATGAAAGTGAAAGTGGAGAGTGAAAAAGTTGGCTTAAAGCTCAACATTCAGAAAACGAAGATCATGGCATCTGGTCCCAACACTTCATGGGAAATAGATGGGGAAACAGTGGAAACAGTGTCAGACTTTATTTTTCTGGGCTCCAAAATCACTACAGATGGTGATTGCAGCCATGAAATTAAAAGACGCTTATTCCTTGGAAGGAAAGTTATGACCAACCTAGATAGCATATTCAAAAGCAGAGACATTACTTTGCCAACAAAGGTTCGTCTAGTCAAGGCTATGGTTTTTCCTGTGGTCATATATGGATGTGAGAGTTGGACTGTGAAGAAGGCTGAGCTCCGAAGAATTGATGCTTTTGAACTATGGTGTTGGAGAAGACTCTTGAGAGTCCCTTGGACTGCAAGGAGATCCAACCAGTCCATTCTGAAGGAGATCAGCCCTGGGATTTCTTTGGAAGGAATGATGCTAAAGCTGAAACTCCAGTACTTTGGCCACCTCATGTGAAGAGTTGACTCATTGGAAAAGACTCTGATGCTGGGAGGGATTGGGGGCAGGAGGAGAAGGGTATGACAGAGGATGAGATGGCTGGATGGCATCACTGACCCGATGGATGTGAGTCTGAGTGAACTCTGGGAGTTGGTGATGGACAGGGAGGCCTGGCATGCTGCGATTCATGGGGTCACAGAGAGTCGGACACGACTGAGCGACTGATCTCATCTGATCTGAAGTTCAGTTAAAATTTGAAAGGCATGGTACCAAATTCAAAGGCAGAACTTCTGTTGCATTGCATTGAGTGGAATGCAATGTCACTTTTCCTGTCGCTTGGAATTGGTAACAAGGGCCCATGTATCAAGCACCCCTTATTGTAAAGTGAGATGCAAATAAGTGGAGTCAGACATTTCTCCCAGAACTCAGTAAGAGGTGGCCAGCCTGTTCTCATTCTGAACTGTCACCTCATACCTCCCCCATCCTTTCTCAGCTGATGAAAGAAGGCGTGGGATAGAGAGGAGAAAGAAGGCATTGTTACTGCTGAGCAAAGGTCCAAGCGTGGCGGTGTTCCCCCCCTTCCCCACGGGGCCTTCCTGAGGACCTCCAAGCGCTGTGACGGGGGCCTGCCGGATGAGAGCCTGGGGGTGTCCCGGGAGCCTGGCTTCTCTTGCTGCCTTTTAGATGGTGGATGACATGGGGCAACAGAGGCCACTCTTGATGCTGCCATTAGCATGGAGTGGAGCTAAGCATGGGGAAGGAAAGCAAGAGACCGACACGGCTCTCTGACATATAGGGCTATATGTGAATTTGGAAATTGGTGGCTGCTTCTTGCCTGGTCCAGGAGTCTGCCAAAGCTGATAAAGAAGGCACCACAGGGTAAGGGGTCTAAGAAGGCAGAGGGGATCTCCCGCCCCACCTGGAAGGCCCTGAAGGGGATTTCCATGGTTCCTGTGGCTCCACAGAGGAAGCAGAGAATGCAGGCTGGGAGGCCTGGGTTTTGGGATGATCAGGTGCTGGGGCAGATCCTGGGGGGTGTGGACTGATGGCTGAGACAACACGGAGACCCGCCACCCAGCTCTCTGAGAGCACTCTCTGTCACAGACGGAGATGGAGCAGCGTGTCTCCCCAAGTAAACCACACGCAACTTCTGGGTAAAGACTGCCAAATCCGTGATGACCTCCAGTGGCTGAGAGAACCGGAATCGGCCAGAGTGGACACGCGATCACACTCGCATGACCGCCCGCCTCTCACCGGCAGCTGGCCTGAGATCTCGGGCCCTGTCATCTCACAGATCTCACTCTCTGCTCCAAAGCACTGGCCAACTGAAGCCTGGAAGGTGGGGAAGGGAGGAGGTGCCCTGGGCACTGAGCAGGTCTCTCCACCTGGAGGGTGAGGAGGGGAGAGGAGCAGACCAGGACCCCTGCTCCTCCAAGTCCAGACCTGCCCTGAAGCAGGGCTGCCCCCGGGAGATGGAAGGAGGGGAGCTTGAAACTGGGTGAGAAACAGGAGTCCAGGAAACAAATGGCTTTGTGTCTTAAAAACTGCACCGAGACTCTTCTAATAACTGAAAATGATCCGAAAATTCTGGAGTCTGTCCAGATGTTACTAAGGGACGATAAGGTATATGGTGCTTTGCAGCACACCTCACAGGAAGGACTGGGGAAAAATAAAACCGTTTCAAGTTCGTGTTTCGTTGAAAGCAGACCATACAATTACCTGGTTATATGCAATAGAGTAGAAAGGATACAGATATTAAACTCAGGCTGACTTGGGTTTGAGTCCTTGCTCAGCCACTTACTTTCCACATGATTTCTGGCAAATTACTTTCTGCACAGTTTCCTTAACTGTGAAAAGTGGATGGGTTGTAGCAAACACCTCCCAGGGATTTGAGGGAAGATTAAATGAAATAAGTTCTAGGAAGTGTCTAGTGTGATGGCTATAGCATGGATCCTTGAAAAGGGGAGTGATCATTACTGTAACTTGAGACAGAGGTGATAAGTCAAGGACTAATGGCCACTGTAGCTGTCACCTGTCATTCACCGCAGTTAGACGTGTCAAATCTGCCAAGTATTTGATGTTTTGTAAATCCCAAACTTTCTTTTTCAATGAAAGCAGTAACACTTTCAAAGCATTTTTCTGCTCGATTTGCAAGTTTAAACATCTAACTGGAATCTAATTCTATGAAAACCATGAAAAAAGGGTCTCTTGTCCTGATCAGAAACACGAGGAAGCTCCAAAAAAGAGACCCGAGGCAGGGCTTCTGTCAGCCTCCAAATGTGCCACACACGTTTCACTGGGAAAACGCTCTGAATGACATGCTCTCAGCCTTGGGAGTGCGTTCCTCAGCAACCTTGGCAGAGGGGATTTTTATGCTGCCAGCCAAAGCCCTGCCACTTGGGGCTGGCTTGAGTGCCTTTGCTCCTGACCAATTCCTTTCCCCCCATCCGAGGAACTTTTGTTCGAGTGATGGTCACTGTATCTCTTTCCTTGTACTCTCTGGCCCTGACCCAGGCTTCCTCCCCTCTTCTCCCAGCTCGGCAGTGCAGCGGGAGGTTTGCTTTGAGAAGGCCCCCACTTTGGCACTGCCATCCCACCTGGCTCCTCATCTCTCTCTTGACTTTGCCTGGAGCCTAGATTCCTTGTGACCCACTGAAAACTGATGGAGAGGCTCTAGTCCCTTGCTGCCAGGGGGAGGGCAAGTTGCAGAGCTGCCCAGTTAACAAGAAGACTCCTTCTGCCTGCAAATGGTCGATTCTTTCCCTTCCCCTCCCTTTCCTTCTCTCCTCACTCATACGGTAAACAAGTGTCTTTTTTGTGATCTCTTTTGTGCCTCTTTTTTTTTTTCTTCACATTTTTGTGCTTTTTTGGGGGGTGATTACAGTGTATAAATTGGCTCTCAAATGTAGTGGTGAAGTGCTGTCCAGCGTTCCAAGTACAAGAAGGCTGTGATGTGCCTTACATGGAAGGCAAGGATAGATAAGCTTTGTTAGATAAGCTTTGTTCAGGCATGAGTTATAGTGCTATTGGCTGTACGTTTGATGTTAATGCATCACTAGGTGTTACGCACCTAACACCTGGTAGCTCAGACGGTAAAGCATCTGCCTGCAATGTGGGAGACCTGGGTTCGATCCCCGGGTTGGGAAGATCCCCTGGAGAAGGAAATGGCAACCCACTCCAGTACTCTTGCCTGGAAAATTCCATGGATGGAGGAGCCTGGTAGGCTCCAGTCCATGGACTGCCAAGAGTATGACACAACCAAGCAACTTCACTGACTGACTGAGGTGTCATATATGGTGTCTTTAAAAGAAACACACATGAAACAAAGTTACGTATTGATAAGTTGCCCAAACCCTTGTAACCAGAGGACAAGGAACCTAATCCTGTATTTCCCTAGGAGCCTCAGTTTAGTATTCTATAGTTCAGTGCTTCTGGTGACTTTATAGAGTATAACTACCATGAATAATGCGACTTGATTATATATATATTTCTGGCAAAGACGATAGAAAATATCTCCTTGCCATCTAAGTTTGGCTAGACATACAGCCATCTTTCGAAGCCGTGTTGTCAGTTTGCCGAACGCTGCCCCTAATGCTGTACAGGCTTTGTTTCCTCATGTCATAAAATCCCATACCCAACATCTTACGTAGTTCCTGACGTGGCTGATGCTCAGTAAATGCTGAGTGAATGAATGAGTTAACAAATGAGTAAGTGAATGCTTCATATCCATAAGATAAACTAGTTTATTATTCCACATCTTAAGAAACACAAGAATGGATGTGGGAATCAATATTTTCTTTAAGTAAGCCATAAAACTTGCCTTCTAGTTGATTATATACTATTTGTTAAGCACTGGCTGTTGGGATTTTCTGAATGGTATTTTACGGTTTGTTATATAGATTGTTTATTTCCCTTAGCCCTATCTGATAAGATTAAGGTCCATCTGTCTTGGGTAAGAGTGCAGTGTTGACTTCCTAAGAGCACTTTAGTAAACAGAGAGGTTATCAGCCGCCAGTGTCACTTCCTTGTCATCTGTTTGACAGTTGTTGGGTTCAGAGGTCAAGAATCACCAGCTTAGAGAGGTAGATTATGTAAGGGATTCTGGTCCATGGAGAGCCTTATAAATGCCTGGAGACCTAGAAACATGGATGTTTTTGTTTCATTTATTTATCTATTCAACAAGGATTTTGAACAAGTATTTTGGTGATGTAATTTGTAGTGTAAAAATGTGACTTCCCGAGATTGCAGCTATTCTGTGGCATATTGGAAAATAGTCCTATTTAGAAAGCAATATATTTCATAATTTATTCCTTAAATATTCATTGAGCATCTGTTATGTCCAGACACATGGGTTATAGCAGCAGACAAAACCTCTGTCATTTGAAGTTTCCATTCTTCCAGGAAAAGCAGACAGTGAACAATAGATCAGTGCTTTCTCCTTTGGCCTTGTTCCTAACCCAGCCACTCTCTCACACCATGAGTTTTATTGCCCCCATATTATTATCTGAAATTATCTTGCTTTGTGGCGGTCTATTTGTTCATTGTCTGTCTCTCTTCAGAGGTATATAGCTCTAAAAGAGTGCACACCTTGCTTGTCTTTCCTGTTAACTAAATCTTCATCACCTAGAATAGTGCTTGGTCTAATAGTAGGTACTTAATAAATGTTTCTCTGTACTACATGACGGCTCAGATGGCAAAGAGTCTGCCTGCAATGAAGGAGACCTAGATTCAATCCCTGGACCAGGAAGATCCCGTGGAGAAGGGAACGGCAAGCCACTCCAGTATTCTTGTCTGGAGAATCCTGTGGACAGAGGAGCCTGCCGGGCTACAGTCCATAGTCTCAGAGTTGGACACAACTGAGCAACTAACAGTAATAAATGTTTGGTCTTATTTATTTGTAATTGTGGTAATGTTATGAAGTGTATTCTCTGAGATTTTAACTTAGGGCAAGGAATCAGGAATGTCTTTAAGAAAATACTGATTGAATTGAAGAAGTAAGAATTAACCAAAGGGGACAAGGAGGGTGTATTTTCCAGGCAGAGGAATCGGGACAAAGCATGGCATGATGGAGTGTGTGAGATTAAGTCAACATATCTAGAGTTCAAGGGTAGGAGAATGCATAAGAAGAGTCTAGGAGAGGGCAGGACATCAGGGATTTCAGGCTGTGTGAAGAGATTTAAAGTTTTATCCTACAAGCAGTGGGAAGCAACTGAAGAACTGTAAACAGGAAATCAATCTTGTTGCTCTATAGATTGGAGGGAGACAAATCAGTGTGACCTTTTGTGGTTTTGAAGATGAGCCATTCAGTTTTGGAAATCTTGAAGTCGAAGTTCCTGTAAAACATCTCCAGTTGGATATGTCAAATAGACAGTTGTGTATACATATTATTGGGTTTAGAGAAGAGGTCTGAGATGATTATACACATTTGAGTAAAAACACACTGGTGGCTCAGTGGTAAAGAATCCGCCTGCAACGCAGGGGATGTGAACTTCATTTCTGGGTTGGGACGATCCCCTAGAGAAGGAAATGGCAACCCACTCCAGTATTAGAGAATTCCATGGACAGAGAAGCCTGGCGTGCAGTCCACGGGGTCACAAGAGTCAGACACGACTCAGTGACTAACAAACAAACAAAAAACTGTAGATGATATTTGAAGTCGAGGATATTGATGAATGGCTAGGGAGAGAGTATAGACTTAAAAAAAAAGAGAGAGAGAGCTTTATTTAACTAGTCTTGAGGAACTTCACCTTTAAAAAAATTTATTTATTTTATTTGGCTGAGCCAGTTCTTAGTTGCCCCATGTGGGTTCTTAAATTGACGCATTCAAATTTTCAGCTGTGGTATGTGGGATCTAGTCCCCTGACCAGGGATCGAACCTGGGCCCCCTGTGTTGGGAGTTCAGAGTCTTAGCCACTTGACCACCAAGGAAGTCCCAAGGAACTTCAACTTTTAAAGACTTGACCAAAAGGATGAATGGAGAAGAATCTTAAAAGCAGAGGGGCTGAAATATTACATTTACATCAATTTCTATATCCTCTGTTAGCAGTTTTGTTGTCAGTTGGCCAAAGATAGTTACATCCACCTTGAGCCTAATTTCTCTACTGAAATTCAACTTATTATATTCTAATTATTCACTTTCTTCTCCATTCCTTCTATTTTACTGGAGAACTGGGACTTTGTCTTTTAAAACCATGCTTGAAACCCTAGCATCCAGCACACCGACAACCCAGTAGGCAAGCTTTGTGTTTGTCGCAAAACAGATGTCTGTGTTGGAGTGGGAATAAGGATCCTCCTTAGGAAAGATGAGTGAGGACAGAAAGCAGAGCTTTTCTCATACAGCTTCTCTGGGTGGCAACCATAGGCAATTTTAAGAATTTTGTCTAAAACTGAAATGTTGACCTTCAGGTATCAGGAAGTATATGGGACCATTTCTAGGGGTAGAGGAGTTTAAATTCTTCATCTATGATGTCTTTGCATGGATTTGTTCCTATCCCAAGGCCTGCGGCTGCTAGAAGCTGCTGCATCACAGGTTGGTATCCAACAACAGGCCTCTCTTCACTTTTCTATTGCTTTCTTTTTTTTGGTCATGTCCTGCTGCTTGTGGGATCTTAGTTCCCCCTCCAAGGATCAAACCCATGTCCTCTGCTGTGGAAGCGTGGAGTCCTAACTGACAGGGAATTCCTCCATCTCCTTCTTAATTGTGTACTGCCACTTCCCATAACTTTTTATGAATCCTTCTTTTTCCTTTGCTGGAAGAATCCAGGAACATGTTTCACAATTATAGGCATTATTTTTATTGTTCAGTTGCTCAGTCATGTCCAATTCTTTATAACCCCATGGACTGCAGCACGCCAGGCTTCCCTGTCCATCACCAACTCCTGGAGTTGACTCAAATGCGTGTCCATAGAGTTGGTGATTCCATCCAACCATCTCATCCTCTGTCATCCCCTTCTCCTCCTGCCTTCAATCTTCCCCAGCATCAGGGTCTTTCCTGATGAGTCAGTTCTTTGCTTTAGGTGGCCAAAATATTGGAACTTCAGCATCAGTCCTCCCAATGAATATTCAGGACTGATTTCCTTTAGGATGGACTGGTTTGATCTCCTAGCAGTCCAAAGGGACTCTCAAGAGTCTGCTCCAACACCACAGTTGGAAGGCATCAGTTCTTCGGCCCTCAGCCTTCTTTATAGTCCAGCTCTCACATCCATACATGACTACTGGAAAAACCATAGCTTTGACTATATGGACCTTTGTTGGCAAAGTAATGTCTCTGCTTTTTAATATGCTGTCTATGTTGGTCATAGCTTTTCTTCCAAGGAGCAAGCTTCTTTTTATTTTGTGGCTGCAGTCACTGTCTGCAGTAATTTTGGATCCAAGAAAATAGTCTTTCACTGTTTCCAGTGTTTCCCCATCTATATGCCATGATGTGGTGGGACCAGATGCCATATCTTAGTTTTCTGAATGTTGAGTTTTAAGCCAGCTTTTCCACTCTCCTATTTCACCTTTATCAAGAGGCTCTTTAGTTCCTCTTTACTTTCTGCCATTAGAGTGGTATCATCTGCATATCTGAGGTTGTTGATATTTCTCCCTGCAATCTTAATTCCAGCTTGTGATTGATCTAGCCCACATTTCAGATGATGTACTCTGCATATAAGTTAAATAAACAGGGTGACAATATACAGCCCTGACACATTCCTTTCCCAATTTTGAACCAGTCTGTTGTTCCATGTTTGGTTCTAATTGTTGCTTCTTGACCTGCATACAGGTTTCTTAGGAGGCAGATAAGGTGGTCTGGTATTCTCATCTCTTTAAGAATTGTCCACAGTTTGTTGTGATCCACACAGTTGAAGGCTTTAGTGTAGTCAGTAAAGCAGAAGTAGATGTTTTTCTGGAACTCTCTTGCGTTTTCTGTGATTCAGTGGATGTTGGCAATTTGATCTCTGGTTCCTCTGCTTTTTCTTAATCCAGCTTCTTGTACATCTGGAAGTTCTCAGTCCACATGCTCATGAAGCCTAGCTTGGAGGATTTTGAGCATGACATTGCTAGCATGTGAAATGAGTGCAGTTGTGCAGTAGTTTGAATATTCTTCAGCATTGGCCTTCTTTGGTATTGGAATGAAAGCTGACCTTTTCCAGGCCTTATTTTTACTAAAGATTTAATATTTTTGTATGGTTAGTGACCCTTGTCTCCATTTTTTATTCTGAAATGCATTACTTCATTTCATATAATTTTTACTTTTGGTAATGGGGTTTATGTTTTCTCTTTGATAATGGATCTGATAATGGTAGTATGATCGGTGTGTGAAGGTCAGTGGTCCATCCCGTCCTCGCATTATTCCTCATTCCTGTGGGGCTGTCTGTGCTGGCATAGCCTCTCATGCCCATGTCTGGGAACTGGTTCTTTTTCCTGGGCTGAAGCAACAGCTGTAATATTGAAACCTTGCTGTCAGCTAGTGATCTGGCCCTTGATGCCTGGACTCTGCTTTAATTCATGATCTTTGCTACCTGAGTTTTCTTTTCTCAAGATTTAAACTGTTTGTTCTTGACCTGTGGAATTTTATGCTTACTTGATCTGTGGAATTTTTCTTAAGTCCCTAGTTTTGAACCAATGACTCTGTTCTTTTAAGCCAGTGATGTGTTTTTCAGCTTCTGCCTGTTATCTTTTCTGCTGCCTGTTATATTTCTTGTCTCCAGGATGACTTGGATGACTGGGCATTTTGTTAGCTTTGGGCAAAGACATCAGCATGACCTGCGTGTGACTGGAGAAGAGTGGTGCTTAGCTTTGGAGGGTTGGGGTGAGTGCATGGAGGGCATCAGGGCAGAGAGTCTTGGGGAAGCAGGGACTGCTTTGGTGAGGGACTTTCAGCAAAATAAATTTCACTGATTCAAATCAAGGTTAATATGAAATTCTGTCTACTGAGTGAAGACCAATTTTTTTTTTAAACATTTGAAGGCATACATTTAAGATGACTGTAGTGTTAAAAATGGGAAGTTATGATTTATAAGCAGTAGTATAATTTTGAATAGCATGACCTTTTTCATTGACACTAACTTGCTTTGCATCTTCAGGTTTTATTATATTAATACTGTGAGTAAAACCCAGAAAACTTATAGAGGAAGAAATGATTTTTTTAATTGATTTTTTAAAATTCAGTAGTCATTACTTATATCCCTTTTACATGATTGCAAATTTTAAATTGCAGTAATGATCTTGCTACTCAATTAGCCTATTTCTTACAATTGTAACCTTATGGAGTAGCCACAAATATTGGAGAAAACCAATAATAAAAACCTTTGAGTTCAACAAAAACATGTTCCACACAGTCCATGAGTTCACCCTGTAAAACTAGAATGGCATTTCCTTTTTTTGTAATAGGCCTGCAACTTATCTGATTTAGTTATGTCTATGGCATTTTATTTATTTTTTTCCTGGAAATACATAGTTTTTACTTTTGACCTAGGAAACAAAACAAAAGATGATGGCCTTAAAAATATCCTTGTTCAAAGTTACTGGCCTGAAAGCGTAATTGAGAGAGACACTCAGGAGATCAGTGCTGTTCAGAAGGAATTTCTGTGATAACAGACATGATTGTCTGTACTGTTCCATACAGTAGCCACTGGCCATGTGGCTATTATGACTGAGGAACTGAATTTAAATTTTTATTTCATTTTAACTTACATAATCACATGTGGATAGTGGCTCCTATCTTAGATGACACAGTTCTAGGTCATTGTATTGGTTTCCTATTGCTGCAGTTAAAAAAATTATTATAAAGTTAGTGGGGTAAACACATGATTTTATTTTCTTATGGTTCTGTGGGTTAGAAGTCTGCAAAGGTCACAGTGACCTAAAATCAAGGTGCTTGCAAGGCTACTTTCTTTTCTGGAGACTCTAGAGTAGAGTCCATTTCCTTGCTCTTTCTGTTTTTCAGCAGTAGCTCATAATTCCTTGGTTCATGGTCCCTTTCCTTCATTTTAATGCAGTGTTACTTATCTCTGTCCCTTTCTTCCCTGGTCACATCTCTCTCGGACTCTCCTGTCTCTCTCTTCCACTTTTAAAGACCCTTGTGATTACACTGGGTTCACCTGGATAATCCAGCCTCTCCCTGTTTTAAAGTCAGATGGTTAGCAACCCTAATTCCCCGTTTCCATGTAACCTAACATATTCATAGGTTTAGAGATTAAGAATTGGACATCTTTAGAGGGACTTTATTCTGCATACCACATCATCTTGTAAATATGGAGCCATTTAGTGAAAGGGCAGGCTAAGCCCTGTACATCTTTTATTTGTTGAGCCTATGCCTGTTTTTCATTCACTGCTGTTTGGAGTTCTCATAATGATTTGAAAACAGTAGAAATTTAACTTTAAAAGGAAGCTTATACCTGGGTATAAGGTTATTGGACTAAGGATACCTAGTCCAATCTTCTATCCCATACTGTATTATCCTCTTCTATAGAATCTGTGGTTCATTTGAAGGTGAAAGTGAAAGTTGCTCAGTTGTGTCTTGACTCTTTGCGACCCCATGGACTATACAGTCCATGGAATTCTCCAGACCAGAATACTGGAGTGGGTAGCCTTTCCCTTTTCCAGGGGATCTTCCCAACCCAGAAATCAAACCCTGGTCTCCCGCATTGCAAGTGGATTCTTTACCAGCTGAGCCACAAGGGAAGCCAAAGAATACTGGAGTGGGTAGCCTGTCCCTTCTCCAGCGGATCTTAGCTTCTGTCATTAGTTTCCTATGAAGAGTACTCCACACTTAGGAACAAAATCAGTCTCGGTGTTGTCTATCTTTAATTGTTTTGTCATCCTATCAGCTGGTCCTTTATTGTCTCCACACAGTAGCACTCTGGTTTTGACTGTAGGAACAGTGTTGATACACTTTTCCTTTGGTGTTACTATCTCAAGAAATGGTGCTACCCCTCAACAGATGTCTGAGCAGAAATTTTCAGAGTTCTCTCTGTTTACCACCACTAAAGATCCTAAAATGTATAGCTCTGAAAATACTTCTGATATATTCCACTTTCTTCGTTGTAGTAACTATACTTTTCAGTCCTGGAAATTAAAGTTTTTAATAGTTTTCATTTCTCTGCTTAGAGTCTCATTTATTAATTAAGAGTACTTTTTCTTGAATTCTCTGAGCGTCTATATTTTCTTGAACATGTTTATAATAATTATTTAAGAGTTTTGATAAATTCAGCACCTGGGCCATGTTGGAGTCAGTTCCTATTGATTACTCATTTCTTAACTGTAGACCACCTTTTTCTTTGCAGATCTAGCAATTTTTGATTGCATACTAGATATTGCAGGTGATACATTTTAGATATTATGTGATCTGTTATTGTCCTCTGAAGAGTATTTTTTCTTTTTAGAAGGCATTTGCATTTTTTTTTAGAAGACATGTGATCACCTTGAGCTTGGATAAGCTTGGGTTATGCTTTGTTAGAATGGCCCTATGGAAAGCTTTTGGTGTTCCCAAAGCCTAACTTACTGAGACTCATATAAATACTCAGTTTCCTATGAAGATCTTGTTTAGGCTTCAGTTCAGTTCAGTTCAGTCACTCAGTCGTGTCCAAATCTGCGACCCCATGAATCGCAGCACGCCAGGCCTCCCTGTCCATCACCAACTCCCAGAGTTCACTCAAACTCATGTGCATCGAGTCGGTGATGCCATCCAGCCATCTCGTCCTCTGTCATCCGCTTCTCCTCCTGCCCCCAATCTCTCCCAGCATCAGAGTCTTTTCCAATGAGTCAACTCTTTGCGTGAGGTGGCCAAAGTATTGGAGTTTCAGCTTTAGAATCAGTCCTTCCAATGAACAACCAGGACTAATCTCCTTTAGAATGGACTGGTTGGATCTCCTTGCAGTCCAAGGGACTCTCAAGAGTCTTCTCCAGTGCCACAGTTCAAAAGCATCAATTCTTCAGTGCTCAGCTTTCTTCACAGTCCAACTCTCACATCCATACATGACTACTAGAAAAACCATAGCCTTGACTAGATGGACCTTTTCTGCTTTGTTGACTTTGCCAAAGCCTTTGACTGTGTGGATCACAATAAACTGTGGAAAATTCTGAAAGAGATGGGAATACCAGACCACCTGACGTGCCTCTTGAGAAATCTGTATACAGGTCAGGAAGCAACAGTTAGAACTGGACATGAAACAACAGACTGGTTCCAAATAGGAAAAGGAGTACGTCAAGGCTGTATATTGTCACCCTGCTTATTTAACTTCTATGCAGAGTACATTATGAGAAACCCTCGGCTGGAAGAAGCACAAGCTGGAATCAAGATTGCTGAGAGAAATATCAATAACCTCAGATATGCAGATGACACCACCCTTATGGCAGAAAGTGAAGAGGAACTAAAGAGCCTCTTGATGAAAGTGAAAGAGGAGAGTGAAAAAGTTGGTTTAAAGCTCAACATTCAGAAAATGAAGATCATGGCATCTGGTCCCATCACTTCATGGGAAATAGATGGGGAAACAGTGGAAACAGTGTCAGACTTTATCTTTTTGGGCTCTAAAATCACTGCAGATGGTGATTGCAGCCATGAAATTAAAAGGTGCTTACTCCTTGGAAGAAAGTTATGTTTAGGCTTAGTTTTAGGCTTTTCTTGATAAGGTCTGTAGTAGTCTGTACTCTAGGGCATTGTTTGTCAATATTTTAAAAATGATTACCCACCAAGGAGATGTTTTAGACATTTTCACTCCCTCCCCCATCTTTTGACCCTGCTCCCACCTCCCTACTCCTCTTGTGAAGTTTTAACAATGTATCTGTTTATGAGCTGTGTAATACCCAAGCTATTTTTCACTTTCCTTCTCTCCCGGGAATTAATTTTCACCCTTCTGATGCTCTCACTCTTGTTGAGCATACAGGTTCTAGGGTGTGGTCCCTATTCATGAAATGAAACCTTTTTGGTCTTTCTCCTGGGTGCCAAGAGGTTTCATGAGGTGATAATGAGATTTTTTCCTCTTTGGCTGTGCCAGAACACCAGGATTTTCCACCAAGCCTCAAGCTCTGGTTTTTCTGTTTCTTTTTCAACTCTCCAGCAGCCACTCTCTGGGAAGCTCTCCGTAGTCTCAGCCCTCAGTGGAGGACTTGCAGGGACATCCACAGTGACTTCCCAGGCTCCTCGTTGTACGACTTGCTCCTCTCCATTGCCCTGCCTGGTGGATTCCAGCTCTTCAAACTCGGAGCTCAGCTTTCCCAGTTCAGAGAGCCTGCTGTGCTCAGCGTGTATTCTAGCTGCCCTTGATGCTTTTGATAAATGTTCCTAGGCAAAGAGCTGGGCAGTTGGGGTCACCTTGTGAGTTTTTTTCTCTCAGAGATTACAGTCTTGCACTGAAAGATATTTTCAATGTCTGAAAGTCATTGCCCTCATTCAGTTTTATGGTTCTGTGGGAATGGTGGATGTGTTAGTCCTATATGAGTAACTCCAGTCTCTTGGACTCCTATTGGAAGCAGAAATCCTTTCTCTGCTTCTTTTAGAACCCATCCATCACTAGTACAGGTGATAATCACCCAAGATTGAAACAGCAGCATTTTAACTGGTCTCCTGGTCCCCTTACCTTCAATCTCCATATAATCTCCAGAGGGAACTTTGTAAAACACCAATCTGCTCTGTAATTTCACTGTTAGAAATCCTCCTTAGGAATTCTATTACCCTTAGGATAAAATTCAGACTCTCTAAAGTGACTCATAGTCCTCTCTCTTTGATTCATCCCCCATCTTCCTCTCCAGCCTTGGGTTTTGTTGCTCTGTCTTGAACCCTTGTGTGGGTCACGCTGATCTCCTCCAGTTGTCAGATGTGCAGTGCTGTTACTTCCCTTTGCACATTTATTTTTCTGTGTCTGGAATCCCCACATCTTGACTTCCCACCTTACTTGGCTAACTCCTGCTCTTCCTTTAAGTTGCAACACAGACATTTTTCCTGGAAGGCCTATATAAGCTTCCCACCATATGAAAGTAGAGCATTCCTATGAAACCTATGAAGCCAAAATGACGTTAAGTGCAAAGCATATCTTGGTAATGCATCTACAGAGTAAACTGAGATACAAGTAGAAAGTCAAGAGCTACCTGGAGTAACAGGCAAGTTTGGCCTTGGAGTACAAAATGATGCATGCCAAAGGCTAACAGAGCTTTGCCAGAGAGTGCACTGGTCATAGCAAATGCCCTCTTCCAACAACACAAGAGATGACTCTACACATGGACATCACCAGATGGTCAATACCAAAATCAGACTGATTTTGCAGTTCTGATTGCAAAATCAGATTCTTTGCAGTTGAGATGGAGAAGCTCTATACAGTCAGCAAAAACAGGACCAGGAGCTGACTGTGGCTCAGATCATGAACTCCTTATTGCCAAATTCAGACTTAAATTGAAGAAAGTAGGGAAAATCACTAGACTATTCAGATATGACCTAAATCAAAGCCCTTATGATTATACAGTGGAAGTGACAAATAGATTAAAGGGATTAGATTTGATAGAGTGCCTGATGAACTATGGATGGAGGTTCGTGACATTGTATAGGAGGCAGTGATTAAAATCATCCCCAAGAAAAAGAAATGCAAAATGATTGTCTGAGAAGGCCTTATGAATAGCTGAGAAAAGAAGAGAAGTTAAAGGCAAAGGAGAAAGGAAAGATATGCCCATTTGAATGCAGAGTTCCAAAGAATGGCAAGGAGAGATAAGAAAACCTTCTAACTGATCAGTGCAAAGAAATAGAGGAAAACAATAGAATGGGAAAGACTAGAGATCTCTTCAAGAAAATTTGAGATACCAAGGGACTGTTTCATGCAGAGATGGGCACAATAAAGGACAGAAATGGTATAGACCTAACAGAAGCAGAAGATATTAAGAAGAGGTGGCAAGAATACAGAACTATACAAAAAAGATCTTCATGCCCCAGAATACCATGGTGGTGTGATCACTCACCTAGAGTCAGACATCTTGGAATGCGAAGTCAAGTGGGCCTTAGGAAGCATCACTATGAACAAAGTTAGTGGAGGTGATGGAATTCCAGTTGAGCTATTTCAAATCCTAAAAGATGCTGCACTCATTATGCCAGCAAATTTGGAAAACTCAGCAGTGGCCACAGGCCTGGAAAAGGTCAGTTTCATTCCAATCCCAAAGAAAGGCAATGCCAAAGAATGTTCATACTACCACACAATTGCACTCATCTCACACGCTAGCAAAGTAATTCTCAAAATTCTCCAAGTGAGACTTCAATAGTATGTGAACTGAGAATTTCCAGATGTTCAAGCTGGACTAAGAAAAGGCAGAGGAACCAGAGATAAATTGCCAACATCCCCTGGATCATCGAAAAAGCAAGAGAATTCCAGAAAAATATCTATTTCTGCTTTATTGACTATGCCAAAGCCTTTGACTGTGTGGATCACAATAAACTGTGGAAAATTCTGAAAGAGATGGGAATGCCAGACCACCTTAATTGCCTCCTGAGAAATCTGTATGCAGGTCAAGAAGCAACAGTTAGAACTGGACATGGAACAACAGACTGGTTCAAAATTGGGAAAGGAGTACGTCAAGGCTGTATATTGTCACCCTGCTTATTTAACTTCTATGCAGAGTACATCATGGCAAAATGCTGGGCTGGAATAAGCACAAGCTGGAATCAAGATTGCCGGGAGAAATATCAATAACCTCAGATATGCAGATAACACCACCCTATGGCAGAAAGTGAAGAAGAACTAAAGAGTCTCTTAATGAAGGTAAAAGAGGAGTTAAAACTGGCTTAAAACTCAACATTCAAAAAATGAAGATCACAGCATCTAGTCCCACCCCTTTATGGCATATCGTTGCGGAAACAATGGAAACAGTGAAAGACTTTATTTTCTTGGGCTCCAAAATCATTGCAGATGGTGACTGCAGCCATGAAATTAAAAGACGCTTGTTCTTTGGAAGAAAAGCTATTGACAAACCTAGACAGCATATTAAAAAGCAGAGGCATCGCTTTGCCAACAAAGGCTTGTCTAGTCAAACTACTGGTTTTTCCCGTAGTCATGTATGGATGTGAAAGTTGGATCATAAAAAAAGCTGAATGCCAAAGAATTGATGCTTTTGCACTGTGGTATTGGAGAAGACTCTTGAGAGTCTCTTGGACTGCAAGGATATTAAACCAGTCAATCCTAAGGGAAATCAGTCCTGAATAATCATTGGAAGGACTGATGCTGAAACTGAAGCTCCAATACTTTGGCCGACTCATTGGAAGAGACCATGATGCTGGGAAAGACTGAGGGCAAGAGAAGGGGGTGACAGAGGCTGAGATGGTTGGATGGCATCACTGAGTCAATGGGCATGAGTTTGAGCCAACTCCAGGAGATCGTGAAGGACAGGGAAGCCTGGTGTGCTGCAGGTCATGGGGTTGCAGAGTCGGACATGACTTAGAGACTGAGCAGCAACATGTGCATGTACCCTGAGGCAACGCTTTGCTTACCCAGGGTGAAAAGAGTCATTTTGGGCCTAGGATTGGAGACACTTGTCTTATTGCTGCATTATGCATCCTGAATATTTGTATATCCTGGTTTCACATTTCCTGCACGTTTTCCTATGAAAATTTTCATTATAGGTAGGACAGTATTTTCTAGCTGTGCCTATTTTTCAAGGATGAGAATTCTAAAAACAATTTTTTATTATGAAAAATTTCAAAATAGCATATAATAATATCCATATACACATCATCTGAATTTAATAATTGTCAACATTTTACCGCATTTGCTGTATCATTTTTGTTTTATTGCTAGTGTTTATCATCCCTACATATTTCTCTAAAAGTATGGCTCTTTCTTGCAGTGCCATATACTATTATTGCTTTCATTAAAATGGGCTAAAATTCCTTAATATCATATAATACGTTGTCCATATTCAAATTTCTCACTTGTCTTCAAAGTATCTTTTGTAGCTGGTTTGCTCAGTTCAGGATCTAATCAGGGCCAATGCATTTCATTTCATTCTTATGTCTCTTAAGCCTCTTTGAGCTTAGAACAGTTCTTCTTTATCCTTACTTTTGTATGTGTGTTGTGTGTGTGTGTGTCTTTGTGTGAACACATGACATTGACTTGTTAAAGAGACAAGCCAGTTGGCTTACACCCTGTCTCATTTCCTGAATTTGTCTGCTTTTTCAGGATGGGTTTTGATGCTTTATTTGATGTTGAACGTCTCCTTGGGTCTGAAGATTGGCAGCAGTTGGGAGACCCTGTACACAGAGGGCCCAGATAATAAGGAGGATAGACTAAAAAGGCAGTAGGGTATATCATGTTTCTGTGTTTTGCTTCCTGCCAGAGCTGATAGACTCATATGAACACACAGCACCATAGTCCTTTCAGAAAGAACCAGCAAGATTTTTCTTTTTGCTAGGTCATTAGCACAGAGCTTGAGGATATAATGATCCTATTGGACATATATTTTGAATAGCATATCTTGAGTAGAACAAGTTAAAGAGACAGGAAGATGAAACTAAAGCTATGAGAAGGCCATAGGAAATTATCAGTAGCCTGACAGCTTGAGTTTGTTCTCCTCTCCTGAAGTCTGCTCATCTCTCTTGGTTGTAGCAGGGAACCAAATTTGGAATAGACAACTGCAGAGGATGAAGTGTCTTGGTAGAAGCTGATGACAGACCTGAGGAGATTAGACTTGGGACGTAGAACACAGCCAAAGAAGGAAGTGTAGTATAGGGAGGCAAACGATGAGAGGGTCCAGCTCGCCTCTTTTCTCCTTCCCCCCAAAGACTGGTGCTAGGAGAAAGGCTGTAAAATCTTTCTGATCTTAAAGGTGTTTTGGAAAACTACTCAGTCCTTATTAGCATTCTTAACTTACGCAGGGGAGCTGAAACTTGAATGGTAACGTGTGGGAAGATTTAAAAACAACAAACGCCTAGGTCCCACCCTCAGAAATTCTGATGTAAGGGGCCTCAGATTTGGCCATGACAACAGGATTTTTAAAGACTCCCCAGGTGATTCTAATGTGCATCTATGTGTGAGACTTACTGACCTAGAGCAATAGACCATATATACATTATCTTTTTTTTTTTTTAAGACATTCAAACATCTTTCCCACATCCATTAAGCTGTATGGAATTCTAATGCATAAAAAAGATAATAGTGGATTTTCTTTACTTAAGGTGTTTGTGAGATCTTGCTCATCAGACACCATTTGCCATCTGCATTACTAACTTTTTCCAAGCTCTCATTTCCTCCCTATAGCAGCATCTTCATAGAACTAAGTGCAAAGAGGAAGACTATTCAAAAACATCACCGATACAGAGTTTACTTGATTTTAGCCATCTAGATCTGGATTTGAACACTACTTGTTAACTGTGTGACTTTGGACAACTACACCTAAACTCTCTGACCCTCAGTTCCTTTACCTCTTAATTAGAGATGATACCTATCTCACACGTTGTTAATGAAAAAGAAAGTTGGATATAAGCTAGTGTACTCTCAATGGAGGTTAGCTCCTTGGATACTTCACGCTTTCCTTGAGGCCACCGTAAACTTTCAGGTCTGTTCTGGCATGGAACTGATGGTTTGGCTTAATCCAGGAAACTTCAGTTGCCTTCGTATTGTACTTGCATTGTTGGGTGAACACAGATTCGCTCTATCCATTATAGGTTCAAAGTTCTTGATTGACTTGTAGCCTCATGGGAACAGATGGAGTGGGGGTGTAGTTGTTCCTGTTGAATGATGAAGGAGAAGCCAGGAGCTTCCATGAAATGTCTCAGGAAATACTCTGCAACTTCGTAAGTGAATGAACCGAGATAATCATGGGAGAGGGAAGCAGGCACAAGCCGATTTTCATGAGAATGAAAGCAGTATGAGGGTCTAGAAATGGTGGTGATGGATGGGCCAGGAGTTTGATGTGGGAAGGAATTATCTGTGGGCCAGACAGAGATATAGGTCATAGATGAGGGAGGAATTTTTTGATTCAAGAAACTTTTTTTTTAAATGACAATGGAATTTTAAGCAAGTATGTAAAAACATGAACATATTCTTTCCCATTTTGCTATTCCAATATGGTTAACCAAAACTCCCAGGTAATACAGACACCTCAATGTTTTTCATTGTGCATATGCTGAGAAGTGTAACTGAGTGATATGAATTTAACTTGCTCCTCCTTCTTCTTCCTACCCAGACTTTTGTTAAGTTGTGAAATGGCTGGAGGTGTTCAGGAAGATGACAAAGGAGAAGTCAGAGGCTGGGAGAATTACAAAACTAGATGGTCTGTAATTGAATAATGTTGAGTAGAATACACAAATCAAAAGTGTCTAAAATCTGTTTAAAGAAAACTCATTTGGGTTTGGCCCTATCTCAATGACATTGAACTAATGTTTCAAGTTTCAGCATGGCTAAATGTGGTATTTCCTGTTTATCTTTCACAAGCTGGCATTGATTTCCACATCGTGTTTCCTGCACACCCCCGACCTCTGCAGAATGAAAAGTGCTTTCCTAGTTTCCTCAGCACTCACAATGAAGAACCTTCAGAGTTCTTTTATTTCTGGCGTCTGACTAAGTGGAGGAATAGCATCCTGTTACAATAGGTGTTCTGGAAAATCCCATGGACAGAGGAGCCTGGTGGGCTGCAGTCCATGGGGTCGCTAAGAGTCGGACACAACTGAGCGACTTCACTTTCACTTTTCACTTTCATGCATTGGAGAAGGAAATGGCAACCCAGTCCAGTGTTCTTGCCTGGAGAATCCCAGGGATGGGGGAGCTTGGTGGGCTGCTGCTGAAGCAACTTAGCAGCAGCAGCAGCCCAATAGGTGTTTGAGCCAATTAGGATGTTTGGTGGGCTCACCGTGGATAGTCCATTAAAAAAATTTTTTTTTAAATTATTAACAGGTTATTATCCAAAATAGGTGAGTTTGGTTGCTAACCCATTTTAATGTAGTATTGTATTTTTTATTTCCATTCTTAACAGACAGGTGAGGGGGAAAAAAAAAAAAAACACTTCTAAGAAGTGAGAAGTAGAAAATGTTCATTTGGAATGATAAAACCTTTTGGTAATTTGAAATGGAAACCAAGGCAGTTTCTGGCACACTGTGAGCTGTGGCCTCATCTCCGGGGCCCCGTCTCCCGCTATCCCCTGTCTCCTCCTGCCGTCTGGCACACCTCCGCTCCCATCCAGGCGCTGCGTAGGGCCCATGTGGCTCTGTGATCACAGTTTACTTGCCCACAGTGTCCTGTAAGAGCACCCCCTGCAAGGCTAAGATCTTATTTATTTTTTTTAGCATTTCTCCTTCCCAAGAAAATTATTATTTTTTTAATGTCTCAGTGTTAACGAGCTATCTGAGGAATGAATTTGATAAGGATAGCTCAGTTTAAGTTCTGTGTGACATCAGTGGTAGGACTCAGTGTTTTAGCCTGCTGTGACTGTATACATTTCAAGAGAAGTTCCCTATAAACCCCAACTAATGCATCCATCTGTCAACAAAAGCATTTCCAGGATTTAATGTATAGATTTTAATGACTGGGGCAGAATGGTGTATAGTCATTTATACAGACTTCCTCAAATCTCAATGCAAGATTTATGTTTCAAACCTATTTTAAAGATAGGGCTTACTTAAATTTTAGCTTAATGTCACTAAATTCCCTTTTAGTTACACCTCCCCACTGCCAGGACATTTAAAAGTCCCCTCCCTTCCTACCAAAGGTAAGAAGTTGGTGACCTCTCAATTTCCACCCACTTTTACTCTTCTCAGTACTGGTGAAGAGGCGAAGCTTGTAGAGTATAGGGATTTCAATTCCTCCCTTTGCATTCAATTAACAATTGACTCCCTTGATTATGATCCTGACTTTTCAGTGTGAGGCACATCTTTATTTCCCTTTCACTAGTTTTAATAATAAACGTTTTCACTTCGTTGTTACTTAATGAAGACATGGATAATAGTGAATACATGATTCAGATAGTTCTTAGAACAGCCCTGGTCAATAGAAATAGCATGTAAGCTCCATACTTAATTTTGAATTTTGTATTAGCCACATTAAAAAATAAAAATAAACAGGTGAAATACATTTTTAGAAATATATTTTATTTAATCCAATGTAAAATATTATTTCACTGTGCAATCCACATAGAAAGTGAAGTATCTCATATTCGTTTTTGTCCACCCCCCCACTCTGTACATAGTCTTTGAAATCTAGGATGTAGTTTTATATTTTGTAGCACATCTCAATTTGCAATAGCCACATTTCAAGTGCTCAGTGGCTAAATGTAGCTAGTGACTATATTATTTTTAGACTTGGAAAGTTTCTGAGTAAGAAGACGACTGAATTGTGAGTTTAGGTTTAGATTTAACTAGACTGTATTCTTTGTGAAAAACGTTTGTCTAAACTGATGATTTTTATTCCTAAATCTTCCCTGATGTTCTCCACTTCAGTAATTGTCACTGACAGGTTTGCTCTGTATGTTTTTATAGGTAGGGCAGTGTTCACCTCCAAGACTACTCATTACAATGCACACGGCTGTTTGCAGTTGTACTGTTTCAGTAACACTGCCTAATTGTCCATGCCAGAAAGGGCGTTCTTTGTAATACTTTGTCTCCTCCACCCCCTTGCTCATCTTCTCCAGTCTCTCTGTCACTGTCACCGAGTGATGTTGGTTCTGCCTCCAAAATATATCTAGAATCAGACTTCAGCTCTCAGTCTCTGCTACCACCTCTTTAGAGAGACTGCTACCAACTGGACTAACGCAGTGGCTGCTAACTGGTTCCCCACGTCCACTTTGGATGTTCTCCGGTCCTTTCTCCATGTTGCAACCTGTGTTGGAAAAGGCAAGTCTGAGCAGGCCTCTCTCCCTCTGAAAATCTTCTAACAACCTCCCATGCTTTTAGGATAGAGGCCAAAATCCTTTGGTGGCCCACAGGGCTCTCTGAGGCTCCTACCCATCTACTATTCCTTCCTTCTTTATTTTGCATTGCTTCTCTCTTTCTTACTAGGACTTTCACACACTTTTCAACTTTTACTTCCAGGGCTTGTTGCCTCTCTCTTTGCCTGGCTAACATATTCTTGCCGTTCCAAGTCAAATAGGACTTCCTTGGGTTGCCTTCTTTTCTTCCTTGACTCTTGGGTTCCCATTCTATATGTAATATATGTTTTCATAGTACCACTATGTCTTCTTCAACATTTATAAGAGTTTTATGATTATTTGTGTAATTTTAGTGTATTATCTGGGTTGACCAGTGTAAGAGTCATGATAAAAGAGCGCACTCTCTCGCTTGTTCATGACCTTTGTATCTTTAGTACCAGCTCTGGGCCCAGCATATTGCAAGCCTTCAATAAATTCCAGCTGAACCTGTAAATGGCTCAGCCTGTTGTTTCTAGCAGTTTGGTAGCTTTAGGAGGCTTCTTGAGGTTGCAAAACCTCATGTTGATATGACTACGGTGTTCTACCTTCTGTTTTCCTGTGAACATCTTAGAGTATATCCTTTATGAAGCTACTTCTTTGGCAAATTGCTGATAGATTTGGGAAGATTCCACTGGGCATTGAGATGATGACTGCAATATCAGCAAATTTGCTTTGTAGAATAAATATACTTTTACCACCAACCTCCCCTGTCCTCACGCCAGCTCACGTGGTTGTGGACTCACTAGGTCACAGGCATGTGCATGTTCAAGTTGACCATGTAATTCCAAATTGTTTTCCAGAGTGTAGGAATTCTTTGTTTGCTCTATGTTATCTGCCATCCTTATCAGACTTTTGTGTTTTTGCCAGTATTGTGGTGTAAATGATATTTTATGATTTAAATTTATAATTTCCTGATTTCTAATGAAAATCTAATGAACTTTTAATTTTTTAAAATTCACCATTCCTGTTTTCCTTTCTCTAAAATGACTTTTGCCTTTTTTTCCGTTTGATTGTTCATCTTTTCCTCATTGGTTTTTTGAGATTTTTCTATATTCTAGGTCCTAATGCTTGATGGTATTCGTATTGCTAGTATTTTCTCCCAGTTTGTTCCTTTTTACCTCCTAAGTCATTCTATGGTCTTTTTATGAACCAAGATTATTAATTTTAATATAGTAAATTAGCCAATCTTTTCCTTTATGGTTCTGCTTTCTAAAATCTCATTTAAGTACACTCCACATCATTCCAAAGTTATGAATCTGTCTTTAGCTTCATTTCATTTATTTTGATCAATAGTATTTTTGTTATTTTTCAGTTCTATATATTTTCTAATTTTAATTCTTCTGTAACCTCTGGGTAATTTAGAAGTGTGTTTCTGAATTTCAAGTATATAATTTCCTTTTATAGTTCTTGCTACTGATAGTTAATTTAACTATTTACTTTCAGATAACATTGTGAGCTAAGAGAATATTTGTTGAGATCTATTTTATGGTCTGGAATGTGGTTAATTTTTATAAGCCATGTGTGCTTAAGAAGAATGTATATTCTCAGGTTATTGATGAGTTGTATCATAGGTACTCAGTAGCTCACGTTGGTTGTGTAGTTCAGATTTTGGTGTCCTTATTGATTTTGTTGTTGTTGTTTTGTATGTCAGTTGCTGAGAGACTGTATTAAAATCCTCCATTATTATGTGGATTTACACTTTCTTTTTAGTTCAGACTCTTTTTTCTCTATATACCTTTGAATCTATGTGATTAAGTGCATATACACGTAAAATTATTACATATTCCTGTTGAACTGAACATTTTTATTAATGATTATTTTTATATCAGTAATCCTTTTGCCTTTAAATCTGTTTTGTCTGACACTGATATAGCTTTACCAGTTTTTTCTTGATTATTGTGTTTGATGTAGTTTTTCATAAACTTTACATTAAATTTTTGTTAAGCCTTATATATGGCCCTTGCAAATAACTTAAAGTTGTATTTTATTTTTCAGTCCAGTCTGACAATATCTGTCTTTTAACCAAACAGTCAGGTTCATTTACACTGATTGTGATTAATGTTATACAGGCATACCTTGGAGATATTTTGGGTTTGATTCCAGACCACTCAATAAAGCAAATATCCCAATAAAATGGGTCATATGAAGTTTTTGGCCTTCCAGTGTATATAAAAGTTAGGTTTACACCATACTGTGGTCTGTTAAATATGTGATACTAGCGTTATATCTCCAAAAACAGTGAAAAAAAGAAAGCAAAACCTAAAAAATAACAATGACAAAAAACAATGTACCTATCTTAGTTAAAAATTACTTTATTGCTAAAGGATGCTAACCATCTTCTGAGCCTTCATCAGATTGTAATCCTTTTTTTCCCTTTGAATATTATTTATGTATCTGCTGGGCCAGGTTTTAGTTGTAGCGTGCTGGGTCTTTGCTGCAGCATGAGAACTCTTGGTTGAGGCACGTGGGGTCTAGTTCTCCTGACTAGGATAGAACCTGGGCCCCCTCCACTGGGAGCTTGGAGTCTTAGCCACTGAACCACCAGGGAAGTCCCATCATTAGGTAACCTTTCTGCAGGTGGAGGGTCTTGCCTCAATGTTGATGGCAACTGACTGATCAGGTTGGTGTTGGTGGTTGCTTGAAGCCTAGGGTGGCTGTAGCGATTTCTTAAAACAAGGCAATAATTGACGCTTTCTTTTAGGAATGATTTCTCTGCAGCATACAATGCTGTTTGATAGAATTTTACCGACAGTAGAACTTCTTTCAAAATTGCAGTCAATCCTCTCAAATCCTGCCACTGCTTTATCAACCTGGTTGATTTAATATTCTAAAGTCTTTGTTATCATTTCAACAGTCTTCACAGTATCTTCACCAAGAATAGATGCCATCTCAAGAAACTCCTTTGCCCACCCATAAGAAGCAGCTTCTCACCTGTGATACTTTTATCATGAGACTGCCAACAATTTATCCACATCTTCAGGCTCCACTTCTAATTCTAATTCTGTTTCTCTTGCTATTTCCACCACATCTGCAGTTACTTCCTCCACTAAAGTCTTGGGCCCCTCAAAGTCATTCCATGAGCACTGTAATCAACTTCTTCCAAATTCTTTGAATGTTGATATTTTGACCTCTTCCCATGAATCATGAATGTTCTTAATGGCATCTAGAGTGGTAATCCTTTCCAGAAGGTTTTCAGTTTACTTTGCTTAGATCCACCAGAGGAATATCCATGGAAGCTATAACATTACAAAATATATTTCTTAGATAGTAAGACTTGAAAGTGGAAATGACTCCTTGATCCATGGGCTGGAGAATGGTTGTTGTGTTAGCAGAAATGAAAACAACGTTAATCTCATTGTACACCTCCATCAGAACTCTTGGATGACCAGGTGCATTGTCAATGAGCAGTAATATTTTGAAAGGGATCTTTTTTTTTTTTTTTTCTGAGCATTAGGTCTCAACAGTGGGCTTAAAATGTTCAGTAAGCCACATTGTGAACAGATGTGCTGTCATCCAGGCTGTATTTTTCCATTTATATAGCACAGGCAGAGTAAATTAAGCATAATTCTCAAGGGCCCTGGAAATTTTGAAATGGTCATTTAAACTTCATTCAGCTTCAAGTCATCAGCTTCATTAGCCCCTAACAAGAGAGTCAGACTGTCCTTTGAAGCTTTTAAGTGAGGCACTGGCTTCTCTTCTCTAGCTATGCAAGTCCCAGGTGGCATCTTCTTCTTACAGAAGGCTATTTCATCTACATGGAAATCTGTTGTTTAGTGTCGCCACTTTCATTAATTACCTCAACCAGAACTTCTGGATAACTCCTGTAGCTTCTATGACAGTATTTGCTGCTTCACCTGGTGCTTTTATGTTACAGAAATGGCTTCTTTCCATAAAGCTCGAGAACCAACCTCTGCTAGCTTCACACTTTTCTTCTGCAGCTTCGTCACCTCTGTCAGTCTTCAAAGAATTCAAGAGAGTTAGAGTCTTGTTCCAGATTAATTTTTGGCTTAAGGAAATGTGGCCGATCTATCCAGATCACTCAAATTTTGTTCTTTCTTCACTAAGGCTATTTCACTTTCCTATCATTGGTATGTTCACTGGAGTAGCACTTTTATTTCTTTCGAGAACTTTTCCTTTGCACTCGTTCACAACTCGGCTGACTGTGTGGTTCAGGAGGCTAGCTTTTGGCCTCTCTTGGCTTTTGATGTGCCTTCCTCACAAAGTGTGATAACCATTTCTAGCTTTTGATTTACAGTGAGAGATGTGCAGCTCTTTCTCTTACTCGAACAAATGCTTAGAGGCCATTGTAAGGCTACTAATTTGCCTAATTTCAATATTGCGGTGTCTTAGGCCCAAGGAAAGGGAGAGAGTCTGGAGTGGTCAGAACACACACAACATGTATTAAGTTTGTCACTTTATGTAGGTGCAGTTTGTGGTGTCCCAAAACAATTATAACAGTGACCTCAAAGGTCACTACCAGGTCCCTATAACAAATAATAATGAAAAAATCTGAAGTGTTATGAGAATTACCAAAACGTGGCACAGAGGTTTGAAGTAAATGTTGTTGGAAAAAAATGGTACTGATAGTTTACTTAATATGGGGTTCCCAGAGACCTTTGATTTTTAAAAATGCAGTATCTGCGAGGTACAGAAAAATGAAGCACAGTAAAATGAGGTGTGCCTGTATTTGAATTTATTCCCTCCATCTTGTAATTATTTGAACTGAAGTGTTGATCTGTACTGTGTCACAGTCTTTGGCTGAAAGATGTTCCATATCACTGAATAACTCAATCACCTATGTTGGATTGTCCCTATGACCCCAACACGGTAGTGACTTGGGATGAAATGGCAACAGAACACAATGCAGGAACTGGAGACAGTTAAAGACCAGTGTTAGGAAAGGAGGAGTTCACCTTCATCATGTTTGAACAACTCTCATATGCATACAAAAGAGGAATTAAAACATTAGCAGCAAATGACAGAGCTAGAACAAATGCATGGAATAATATTATACTTTGTTCATTGAACAGCTGTTAAGTTCCATATACATTGCTAAGCACTTTTCACATATAATTTACTTCACACAACAAACCACTAAGGTAGGGAGTTACTGTTTTCATTTTACAGGTGGGGAAACTGAGGATCAGAGAGCTTAGAGAAGATGCCCAAGGTCAAACAACTGGTAAATGGCAGAACTGGGAATTGTATTCAATCCTGTATGGCTCTACAACTCTTGTTTTTTTCATTAAGTTATATCACAGGGAGTTGAAGAGGTAAATAGCAAATAAAAGACCTGTCTTTTAACTAAACTTGATCAAGAGCTTAAGGACCTGTCATTTGGGGGAAGTGAGCATCCCATCTCTGGACATTTCCAAGCAGAGAGAAGGTGGTCATATATCAAGGTTGTGGCGGTGGGAGTTTTACTTTGAGTGGGAAGTTGATTGAACAGATGCTTGGATTAGATGACCAGCAAGGTCTATGAAGCTCAGTTTCCATCATCTTACTGAAACTGTGCCAAAGCTTAACAAGTGTATGCCTCTCAAAACTTTCCCTCCCTTTTGAGAGGAGCTGCAATGTGAACCTGTCCTTTCTTCACTCAGGCTGCTCACTCGCCGCAGCGTTACATGATGTGCACAGGTGGTGGCTTAATAAAATGTTATTTGATGATGACTTGATGAAAGTCGACTTGGCCTGTTTAGATGGGAGAAGAGCAAGTCATGTGTATTTTATGGGGTGAAAACACAAGTGTGGCATAAGGTTCATTAGTTTGGCATGCTGGAGCCGAGAGATGCAAGAGCCGAGAGACTGCGTTTAACATCAGCCTCCTCACTTGAAAAACTGTTAACAGTCAAGCAGTACCTTATTTTTAAATTCAGTGTTTTAAAAATGAAATATTATTTTATAGATAAGTTTTTGGTAAGTAGCCAGAATTGGGGGAAAAAAGGTCTGTCCTCTGTTTCTTACTTTCTTGGTACATTCTGCCTTGTGAAGGCCAAGAGCCCATTAAAAAAATAAAAAATTAGTCGATTTCTGTCAGCAGTTTTATCAGGATGCCTGTCCTGTAGTCTCTTCTGTACACCTAATTTTCTTTATCCTCACTGTCACTCCATCAGTAACCACTTCTTCTTTGAAAGCCTTGCCAAAAGCAAATTTCTTCCAGATGCTTCTATTGACCTATGCCTCTGCTGATACCTGTACCTCTCAAAGCGTCCAATAGGGGCAGCTGAAGTAGATGAGAAGGATTTTGTTTGTTCGATCGTCCTTTTAAAATACGTAAAAGTAGTGCCACAGCTACTTGCGCCTATACCAGGTCTGTGAGGGGTGTGGGAAAAGTCCCACTGTGGTCTTTTGTGAAGACACTGAGGCCTAAGGAGGTTTATGAATTGTAAATAGTTAGCAGCAGTGTTAGCATCTTTTAGCCCCTTGACTCTTACAGTCAAATGCTGCGTTCCAAACTATTTCCCACCAGTTTCTGACGCTTGGTGTTTAAGTCATATGACATGGCTGATACCTGGGGTTTGAGGTATTTACAGTTTGCTGAGCTACTTGTTGCAAAGGGCCAACCAAGTGCTACCCAAGGCATGGAAAGAGGCATGGCTGTGAAAGCCTACTAGCATGCGAACACACTTTGAGGAGGGCCTCGCACTGGGGTGAAGATACTCTCACCTGCATGTGTGAGACTAAAGCCACCCCCCAAGATTCTTACTTTCAGAATTTGGCCCTGTGACTCTTAGGTATGGATCATTCTGGTTTCATCTAGTTGCCCACACTGACTTTGGATTGTTTGTGGGCAGCCAGAGATGGGTAGTATAAAGATTCCTGGGAATTGGGAACCTAGGGCTTGGATTCTGAAACTTCCTGAGATTAGATTCATGACTTTTGTTGCCCTGGCCTCAGCCTTCTCATCTGACACTTGTGCCAGGTCAGTGATTCTCTGAAGATGGTCCTCGGATCACATGTCTCAGAACTTCTAGGGGGGGAGCTTGTTAAAAGTCAAGATTCCTGAACTCCATCTAGGCCAACAGGATTGGAGCCTCTGGGGGAAGTGATGCAGGTGGCTTCCTTTTAACTCCTTTTAATAAGCTGAGCAAGTATGTGCGCTGAGGTTCGGTCACCTGAGACATCCTATGATTTTCTGGGTGAGATGACAAAGAAGGATAACAATTGTAGATTTAATTTTGGCAGAGATTTCTTTACTTTTTGGTGCATAAAACTTTTTTGACATACAAAAGCTGAACATATTTAATGTACTCAATTTGGTGGGTTTGGAGATAAGCACACACTTGTGAGACCATCAGTGCAGTCAGTGCCATAAACACATCTGTCACCTACAAATTTTCCACTTCCTCCTTCCTTTCCCTCTTCGTTCTTCCCTCCCTTCCTTGTGGTAAGAACACAACATTAGATCTACTCCTCAACAAATTTTTAAGTATGTAATACAGTGCTGTTAACTGTGGGCACTAAGTTGTACTTGTACAGTAGATCTCTAGGACTTACTCACCTTGCATAACTGAAACTTTGTCTCCTTGAACCAACATTGCCCTATTTCTCCCTCCTCCCAGCCCCTGGTAACCACTGTTCTACACTCTGCTTCTATGAGTTTGACTATTTTAGAGTCCTCATATAAGTAGGATCATGCAGTATTTATTCTTCTGTGTCTAGCTTATTTCACTTAGTAGAATGTCTTTCAGGTTTATTTATATTGTTGCAGATGGCAGGATTTTCTTTTTTATAAGGCTGAATAATACTATATTGACTGTAAATACTGCATTTTATTTGTTCATGGACGTTTAGTTTGTTTCCATAACTTGGCTATTGTGAAAAATGCTGCAGTGAACCTGAGAATGCAAATATCCTTTGAGATTCTGATTTCAGTTCTTTCAGATAAATACCCAGAAGTGGAATTGTTGAATCATGTGGTAGTTCTATTTTTAGTTTTTTGAGGAAACTCCGTACTATTTTCCATGGTGGCTGCACCAATTTACTTTCCCACCAATAGTATATCAAGGCTCTCTTTTCTACACATCCTTGATAACATTTTTTATCTTTGTCTTTTTGATGATAGCCATCCAACATTCAGAAAACTAAGATCGTGGCATCCAGTCCCATCACTTCATGGCAAATAGATGGGAAAACAGTGGAAACAGTGGCAGACTTTATTGTTTTGGGGTTCCAAAATCACTGCAGATGGTGACTTGCAGCCATGAAATTAAAAGATGCTTGCTTGCTCCTTTGGAGAAGGCAATGGCACCCCATTCCAGTACTCTTGCCTGGGAAATCCCATGGATGGAGGAGCCTGGTAAGCTATAGTCCATGGGGTTGCTAAGAGTTGGACACGACTTCACTTTCACTTTCACTTTTCACTTTCATGCATTGGAAAAGGAAATGGCAACCCACTCCAGTGTTCTTGCCTGGTGAATCCCAGGGACAGAGGAGCCTGTTGGGCTGCCATCTATGGGGTTGCACAGAGTTGGACACGACTGATGCGACTTAGCAGAAACATCAGCAGCTTGCTCCTTGGAAGAAAAGCTGTGACCAACCTAGACAGCAGAGTAAAAAGCAGAGACATTACTTTGCCAACAAAGGTCCATCTAGTCAAAGCTATGGTTTTTCCAGTAGTCATGTATGGATGTGAGAGTCGGACTATAAAGAAAGCTGAGCACCAAAGAATTGATGCTTTTGAACTGTGGTGTTGGAGAAGACTCTTGAGAGTCTCTTGGACAGCAAGGACATCAAACCAGTCAATCCTAAAGGAAATCAGTCCTGAATATTCATTGGAAGGACTGAGGCTGAAGCTGAAATTCCAATACTTTGGCCACATGATGTGAAGAACTAACTCATTGGAAAAGACCCTGATATTGGGAAAGATTGAAGGCAGGAGGAGAAGGGGACAACAGAGGATGAGATGGCTGGATGGCATCACTGACTCAATGGACATAAGTTTGAGTAAACCCTGGGAGTTGGTTATGGACAGGGAAGCCTGGTGTGCTGCAGTCTATGGGGTTGCACAGAGCTGGACACAACTGAGCCACTGAACTGAACTGAATCCTAACAGGTGTGAGGTGACATCTCATTTTGGGTTTGACTTATATTTCCCTGATGATTAGTGATGTTCAGCACTTTTTCATGTACCTGTTGGTCATAACTGAATGCTCTTCTTTCATGTCAAAGATTCTAGTTGTTTTAAATTTGCCAGAAATCAACTAATTAGTATGTGATGACAATATATTATTTTCATTATTTGTGTCTGTGTTTCCTAACTTACAGTCTGCTTTGGTCCTGTTTCTTTCCTGCATAACTGCAGTAACCTTCAATCTCTTCCTAAGGATGGATTTGTCTGAGGATATTTTGATCTGTAAAATAACAAACTCAAAGAAGTCCCTCACACAATTGATATGTTATTTCTTTGTGTTATAAAACACTTAATTTCTCAACATGTTTTCCTAGAGCTTTTCAAGTACTGCATCTTACCATATCTTTGTAGTTTTATCTACCAATTTTTCACCCTCATCCATCCATCCATCTAGTGATCTATCCATGCATGCATGCATCCATCCAGGAATCCTTTTGTTCTCAAAGTAGCATAGGTAACTGATTACCTAGAGTTAGTCATCCTGTTAATTTTTTTTAATATGAAGTAGTTTTACTCCATCGTTGGAGTATTTTACTCCATCATTGGATATAGGGACAATCTTATTCATATAAAATAAGCTAAATCATTAAATCAAAAGTGTTTATTAGTAAAAAAGCAAGCACTGGATTTAGTTTGGCTTTTTGAGTTTTTTATTTCATATTTTTTATATTTATTTTTACTGTTTGCTACTTATTGCTATTAGAAAATTGAAAAAAGTACAAAAGAAAAGATGAAGAAAATGATTTTCCACAGATGACCTCTAATAGCCAAAGCAATCTTGAGAAAGAAAAACGGAGTTGGAGGACTTCAAACTGTAGAATAAAGTTATAGTAATCAAGACAGTATAGTATGGTACTGGTACAAAGACAGACTCATAGATCAATGGAATAGGACAGAAAGTCCAGAAATAAACTCCTGCATCTACGGTCAATTAATTGATGACAAAGGAGGCTAGAACGGAAAAAAGAGAGTCTCTTTAATAAATGGTGCTGGGAAGACTAGACAGCTATATCTAAAAGAATGAAATTAGAACATTCTTTAATGCCATATACAAAAATAGGCTCAAACGGATTGAAGACTTAAAGGTAAAATTCTTAGAGGAAAACATAGACAGAATGCTCTTTGACATAAATTGCAGCAGTATCTTTTTGGATGCAATTCCCAGAGTAATGAAAATAAAAACAAAAATAAACAAATGGAACCTAGTGGAACTTACTCAAAAGCTTTTGTGTAGCAAAGGAAACTTAAAAAATATACACAGAAAGCCAACACCCAAAATGGGAGAAAATATTTGCAAACAATGCAACCGACAAAGGCTTTATCTCCAAAATGTACAAACAGTTCATTCAGCTCAAAGTCAAAAAAAGCAAACAACCCAATCAAAAAATGGGCAGAAGATATAAATGGACATTTCTCCAAAGAAGACATATAGATGACCAAAAGGCATAAGAAAAGATAATCAACATCATTAATTATTAGAAAAATACAAATCAAAACTACAATTAGGTATCACCTCACACCAGTCAGAATAGCCATCATCAAAAAGTCTACAAACAATAAATGCTGGAGAGGGTGTGGAGAAAAGGGAGTCCTTCTACACTGTTGATGGGAATGTAAATTGGTACAACTATTATGGGGAACAATAAGGAGTTTCCTTAAAAAACTAAAATAGAGCTACCACATGATCCAGAATAAGCCATAATTTGAAAAACACATGCACCCCTATGTCCATAACGGCACTACTTATAATAGCCAGGACATAGAGGCAACCCAAATGTCTACTGACATGAATGGATAAAGAAGATGTGGTACCTATTTACCACGGAATATTTGTTGTTATTCTTTAGTTGCTAAGTCGTGTCCAACTCTCTTGTGACCCCACTGACTGTAGCCTGCAAGGCTCCTCTGTCCACAGGATTTCCCAGACAAGGATACTGGAATGGGTTGCCATTTCCTTCTCCAGGGGAATCTTCCTGGCCCAGGGATAAAACCCCATCTCCTGCATTGGCAGGCAGATTCCTTACCACTGAGTTACCAGGGAAGCCCCACAGAATTACTTAGCCATAAAAAAGAATGAAATAATGCCATTTGTATCAACATGGATAGACCTAGAAATTACCATACTATATGAAAAAAGTCAAACCAAGACAGACAGATATCATATGATTATTTATATGTGGGATCTAAAAAAATGATACAAATGAACTGATTTACAGACTTAGAAAACAAACTTATGGTTATCAAAGGGAAAAGGTCGGGTAGGGGGAGGGATAAATTAGGAAGTTGGGATATAACATATATACACTACTATATATTAAAAAAAATATATCCTAAAAGATGATGCTGTGAAAGAATGGCACTCAATATGCCAGCAAATTTTGAAAACTCAGCAGTGGCCACAGGACTGGAAAAGGTCAGTTTTCATTCCAATCCCAAAGAAAGGCAATGCCAAAGAATATTCAAACTACCGCACAATTGCACTCATCTCACACACTAGCAAAGTAATGCTCAAAATTCTCCAAACCAGGCTTTAATAGTATGTGAACCTAGAACTTCCAGATGTTCAAGCTGGTTTTACAAAAGGCAGAGGAACCGGAGATCAAATTGTCAACATCCTTTGGATCACAGAAAAAGCAAGAGATTTCCAGAAAAATATCTACTTCTGCTTTATTGATTATTCCAAAGCCTTTGACTGTGTAGATCACAACAGACTGTGGATGATTCTTCAAGATATGGGAATACCAGACCCCCTTAACTGCCTCCTGAGAAATCTGTATGCAGGTCAGGAAGCAACAGTTAGAACCGGACATGGAACAATGGACTGGTTCAAAATTGGGAAAGAAGTACATCAAGGCTGTGTATTGTCACTCTGCTTATTTAACTTATATGCAGAGTACATCATGTGAAATGTTGGACTGGATGAAGCACAAGCTGAAATCAAGATTGCTGGGAGAAATGTCAATAACCTCAGATATGCAAATGACACCACCCTTATGGCAGAAAGTGAAGAGGAACTAAAGAGCCTCTTGATGAAAGTGAAAGAGGAGAATGAAAAAGCTGGCTTAAAACTTAACATTCAAAAAATGAAGATCATGGAATCCGGTCCCATCACTTCATGGCAAATAGATGGGGAAACAATGAAAACAGTGACAGACTATTTCCTTGGGCTCCAAAATCACTGCAGATGGTGACTGCAGCCATGAAATTAAAAGATACTTGTTCCTTGGAAGAAATCTATGACCAACCTAGACAGATATTAAAAAGCAGAGACATTACTTTGCCGACAAAGGTCCATGTAGTAAAAACTATGGTTTTTCCATTAGTCATGTATAAATGTGAGAGTTGGACCAAAATGAAAGCCTGAGTTCAGTCCAGTCACTCAGTCGTGTCCGACTCTTTGCGACCCCATGAATCGCAGCACATGAAAGCCTAGCACCAAAGAATTGATGCCTTTGAACTGTGGTGTTGGAGAAGACTCTTGAGAGTCCCTTGGATTGCAAGGAGATCCATCCAGTCCATCCTGAAGGAAATCATTCCTGACTATTCATTGGAAAGATTGATGCTGAAGCTGAAGCTCCAGTACTTTGGCTACCTGATGCGAATAAACTGACTCATTGGAAAAGACCCTGATGTTGGGAAAGACTGAAGGCAGGAGGAGAAGGGGACGACAGAGGATGGGATGGTGGATGTCATCACCGACTCGATGGACATGAGTTTGAGTGAGCTCCGGGAGTTGGAGATGGATGGGGAGGCCTGGCGTGCTGCGGTCCATGAGGTTGCAAAGAGTCAGACACGAGTGAGCGACTGAACTGAACTGATATATAAAATAGATAATCAGCAAGGACCTATTGCATAGCAGAAGGCAATCTTTTAGATAGGCTTCAAAAAAAAATTTTTTTTTGCTTTATAGTTTTTACAATGTTGTTTTTGTTTCTGCCATACAACAATGTGTATCAGTCATAATTATACATATATCCCCTTTCTTTAGAGCCTCCCTCCCCTCCCCCATCCCACTCCTCTAGGTCATCACAGAGTGCCAGCCTGGGCTCCCCGTGTTATAAAGCAGCCTCTCACCAGCCGTCCACTTTACACATGATACTGTATGTATATTGATACTACCTTCTCCATTCGTTTCACTCTCTCCCTCAGCCACTGTGTCACAAGTCCATCCTCTACATCTGCATCTCCATTCCTTCACTGCAAATAGGTTCATCAGTACCATTTTCTAGGTTGCATGTGCGTCCATGCTAAGTTGCTTCAGTCGTGTCTGACTCTTTACAACCCTATGGACTGTAGCTGCCAGGCTCCTCTGTCCATGCGATACTCCAAGCAAGAATATTGGAGTGGATTGCCATGCTCCTCCAGGGGATCTTCCCCACCCAGTGATGGAACCCAGGTCTCCTGCATCTCCTGCATTGGCAGGTGGGGTCTTTACCACTAGAATCATGTGGGAAGCCCCTAGATTCCATATATATGCATTAATATATGATGTTTTGGAGGAGGGAATGGCAACCCACTCCAGTATTCTTGCCAGGAAAATTCCATGGACAGAGGAGCCTGGCAGGCTACAGTCCGTGGTGTCACAAAGAGTCGGACAGGACTAAGCAACTTTCACTCACTTACTCATGCGATGTTTTTCTCTGTTTTACATCACTCTGCGTAACAGGCTCTATCTGAAGAAGAATATATGTATATGTATATGTAAATCACTTTGCTGTATACCTGAAACTAACACAACACTGTAAATCAACTGTATTCCAACATAAAATAAAAATTAAAAAACCTTCCAGGGCTTCCCTGGTGGTCCAGTGATTTAAGAATGCACCTTGCAATGCAGGGTATATAGGTTCCATCCCTGATCCAGGGAAATCCCACCTGCTGAGGAACAGCTAAACCCATGTGCCACAGCTACTGAGAAGACCACTGTAAAGACCACAAGCTGCAGCTACTGCAGCCCACGTTCCTAGAGCCCACACTCTGCAACAGGAAGCCAGCACCTGAGAAGCCCACACCCCGCAGCTGGAGAGTGGCCCCTGCTCTCAGCAACTAGAGAGAGTCCAGGCGCAACAAAGAGGACCCAGCACAGTCAAAAAAACTGAAAATAAATAAATTAAAAAAAAAACCCTTCCAGTTACAAAATACTTGAGTCATGGTCATGAGATGTACTGCATGAGGAGTATAGTTAATAACTATGTAATATCTTTATATGGTGACAGATGGTTACTAGACTTACCATGGTGATCGTTCTGAAATGTATAGAGAAATTGAATCACTATATTGGGCACCAGAAACTCACATAGTGTTGAGGTATGTATTATACTTCATCAAATAAATAAGCTCATATAAACAGAAATCATATCTGTGACTACCAGAGAGTAGGAGGAGAAGGAACTGGATAAAGGCAGGGAAAAGGTGCAGATGTCCAGGTATAAGATAAATAAGTACTATGGATGTAATATACATCATCAGCATAAGTAACACTGCTGTATCTGTATTTGAAAGTGATGGGTAAATCCTAAGAGTTCTCATCACGAAGAAAGATATATTTTCTTCTTATTTGTATCTATATTAGATGATAGGTTTTCACTAAACTTCTTGTGATAATCATTTCATGGTGTGTATGGTGTCAAATCATTATGCTTAAACTTATTACAGTGCTTTATGTCAATTATATTTCAGTAAAACTGGACGAGAAAAAGCTCCAAAGATATTTTTATCCAATAATAACATAAAATTTAGGATTCCCTATATGTTACTTTAGAAATAAAGGGTTTGTTGCAGCAGATTGCCATTCTATAAACTACCTTGATTCTGTTTGTGGAGCACCAGGGTTCTCCGTGAAGTAGCGGAGCCTGTGTTACTATGGTTTCTTTCTTTCTGGATTGCCTTTCTGAAGCTTCTCTGTTTGAAGAATTCTTACTCATTGTTCAAGACTCAGTGGATCTGTCACCTCTGTGAAGCTGTCTCTGACACATATGGATCCAGTGAAGTACTATTTCCTATGTATTTTCCATGTTATTTGGGATATTTGTCTATACTTTTTAATAATTCATATTCAACATAATAATAAACACTGGGTTGGAAATATCCCTGGAGGAGGGCATGGCAACCCACTCTGGTATTCTGACCTGGAGAATCCCCATGGATAGAGGAGCCTGGTAGGCTACAGTCCATGGGTTCAGAGTCGGACATGCTTGAGAGACTAAACATATTATTATGTTTCTGTCTCCCTTACTAGGTTATGTTTCGTTCTACTTTATATCTAAGTGCTTCTATAGCACAAAGTGATGTTCAATAACATCAATAATTGATGTTAAATGAAAACTTTCTTTTGGCCAAGATATTTGTTCTTCAAGAAATGTATCCTTCTTACCTTATTCTGTAATACCTGGATCACGGGATCTTATGCGTACTGACTTAGCCATAACAGACTGGCTAAATGATCTGACTTCTTTCTTTGGTCTGGGAAATAGCTCCTCCTGTCAAAGAACAGTCAAGAAAAATTCGTTTATGTGATGTGACGATGGCTATTTGAAAAGCTTGGAACTACCTTTTTAGTTTAATAGACTTGTGTCTGTCTCAAGTTTAGATTAGGGCCAGTGTTTGGTTATCTCAGTGAGTAAGGATCAGAACTCAGAAATTCATAATCTTTCATTCTGACCTGAAAATTGCTGAGATGATTTGTCAGTAAACAACGCAGACCTTCTAGGATTAGAAGGAAGAGGCAAGAAGGCCACAGTTTGAAAGGGGTGCTCTGCTGCTAGCGTGGAATTCAGGAAGGAGCCTTAGTTCAGGTCTGATGAAGAGCTTGAGAATGAAGGAAATGCAAGGGCATGGCAGTCAAGAAAGTATCTTAGTGGCGGTTGACTCTGGTGTGAGAGAACGGGGGCTTTACACTGTTGGTGAGTACAGAAGTGTAAACTGGTACAGCCTTTCTAGAGTGTGGTTTTACAGTGCATGTTCAACATTTTAAGGGTGTTTACATTTACTTTTCTTACAAATTATACTTCTAAGGATTTTTCTTAGTGGAATCATATGAGAAGAGTACCAAGATGTTTGTATAAAGATACTTATTTGGAATCAGCCTAAAGGTCCAAAAATAGGGAACTGGTCGAACATATTGATTCATCTATGCAGGGGAATGTTACACAGGCACTTAAATAATGATGTAGGCTTATATTTACTAAAAAGGAAAGAGGTACATGATATATTAAAAGAAAGCTGTCCAAGAAACCATAGGTGACTATGATTATTCTTTATAAAACATATATACTCGGGAGACGTGTATATCTGTGGCAGATTCATTTTGATATTTGGCAAAACTAATACAATTATGTAAAGTTTAAAAATAAAATAAAATAAAAAAAAAACATATATACTCGTGTATATATGGACCAAGCAATGGGGCTTCCCTAGTAGCTCAGACGGTAAAGCATCTGCCTGCAATGCAGGAGACCTGGGTTCGATCCCTGGGTCGGGAAGATCCCCTGGAGAAGGAAATGGCAACCCACTCCAGTATTCTTGCCTGGAGAATTCCATGGACTGTAGCCTAGCCTACCAGGCTCCAGGCTACAGTCCATGGGATCACAAAGAGTTGGACACCACTGAGCAACTTCACTTCACTTATACACTAAAACATTTTTTAATTTTGATTTAGTGTTATAATTTTCTACAGAGAGCATATAATGCTTGACTTATAAAGAGAACAATTTGAAAAATATTGTTACCTATAGAAGGATAGTTCATTCAAATGTATATTTTCTGGATTAAATGAATAGTACTTGGAATAGAATAAATGTATCACTGTGTTTAGCCCTCTTTGCGGCCCCAGGGACTATAGCTGCCAGGCTCCTCTGTCCATGGGATTCTTCAGGCAAGAATACTAGAATGGTTTGCCATTTCTTCCTCCAGGCGATCTTTCTGACCCAGGGATCAAATTCGGGTCTCCAGCATCTCCTACATTGCAGGCAGATTCTTTACCCCTTGTGCCACCTGGTTTATTAAATGAGTGCATGAATAGGCAAACAACTGTACTCCCAGCTTGGCAATGGTAGGTAATAATGGGGAGATTTTTCTAAATTTTATTCTTTCATCTTCTTCCACTGAAACTGTTTCTGAGGGACAGCTGCGTTTAGTTTTTCTTGAGGTCTTTTCTCCTCCAATGGATTTTGCTTCTCAGACACTCATTTATGAGGTTACATACCTTCCTTGGTATGAGGTTGTGCCCCTTTCTTTTTCTGAATGTTGCTGGTGTATTATATTTCTGGCTGGTCATTCATTATTTTTGTTCATTTCATTAAAGGTTTTGAGAGTCAGGTTTCATGGTCCCGTGTCATTTCATTATTTTAACCTGCAGTTCCTTCCAGAAGCTATTAGCTCTAGCAAATTCTTCCTCTCTAAAATTTGGCAAGTATTTATTTATTCTGCTTCAAAAATATGTTTTAAGTTAATTCTAAAATCTATTTGAAATCTATTGTTGTATGGTTTGAGATGAGACCATGCATTATTTTTTTTTTCTTCCAAAACACTTGTCCAGTTTTACAGAAATTATAGAGCAACCCATTTTATTCCATATAGACTTGTGATATGTACTTTGTCATATATTAAGTTATAATACATATAAGTATTTCAGGCCTTTTTGTTGTTGTTGCATTGTTTTGTCTGTTGATTCTGACACTATTATTATACTGTTCTAATTTTAAAATACAATTTAATATCTAGTTTGGGTACATTTCCACTGATGTTACTGTTTTCATGCATACTACTCGATGCTTGGCATTATGCCAAAAATATAAATTTATTTGGAAATAATTGACATTTTCCATTATTTAGTGTGCCCTCTTGAACATGTTGGTTTAATTTTCTCCTCTGTTTCATCTCTTAGTGTTTTCCTTAAGTAATTTGCAGTTTGCAGCTATTGTGAATTAGACCTTCCCCTCATTACATTTTCTAACTGGTTATTGTTACTATATAGGAAGCTGAATCTCGAATATATATTTTATAATTAACCAATTTGTTGAGTGTTAGTTGTTATCATTTTGCTTTTTGATTCTCTTATTTTTCTAGGAAAACAATCATGCAGAAAATCATAACTTCTATCCTATTTTCAAATATTTATGTATCTTTCTTTTTGAATGTTAGTAGTGATCCTGGCGAGAAGGCGATGGCACCCCACTCCAGTACTCTTGCCTGGAAAATCCCATGGACAGAGGAGCCTGGCGGGCTGCAGTCCATGGGGTCGCCAAGAGTCGGACACGACTGAGCAACTTCACTTTCACTTTTCACTTTCATGCATTGGAGAAGGAAATGGCAACCCACTCCAGTGTTCTTGCCTGGAGGATCCCAGGGACGGGGAAGCCTGGTGGGCTGCTGTCTATGGGGTCACACAGAGTCGGACGTGACTGAAGCGACTTAGCAGCAGCAGCAGCAGTGATCCTGGACATCCTTTACCTTCTTCCGTTTTTTAATGAGAGCAATTTTAGTAATTTGCTGCTAAAAGGGATTGACAATTGGTCTAGGAGAGATTAAGAAATATACTTTGCTTCCTAGCTTACTAGGAGGCTTAAAAAAAAAGTTGAATTTTATCAAATGATCTTTTGTCCTTTTTTATAATCTTGGGTTCTTTCTCATTTGACCTAGTAATGTAATGTGTTATATTAATAAACTTTCTAATATTAAATCATACTTATATTCCTGAGGTAATCCCTACTTGATTATGCTGGCTTATTGTTTTAATATACTTTACTTAAATTCACTGGTCTCTCATTTAGGATTTTCACAACTGTATCTGTAAATGAATTGTTTCTAGAGTATCATTAGTTGAAGTATTTTCTAGAAGGAATATTACGAGGGGAAAAAAAAGTTTCCATGGTCAAACACATTTAGGAAAGACAGATTAAAACATTTAAAGAACTTTCTTTGCTTCTGGCCTCTCAGAGACTTTAATATGCTAATTAATATGTGCTGTAAATTTCTGAGAGAGTGTTTTCCAAACTAATGCACAATAGACTTTTCCCCTTAGAAACTTAGACACTAATATCCACAGAACCCTCTTTAGAATATACTACTCATTTCCAGATTTTAGCGTTAGAGTTATGTTAACCTCACAAAGTGAATTGGGATAGCCTTTCATAATTTTATATGCTCTGGAATAGATTATACAATATAGATATTAATTAGTTTCTTGAAAACTTTCAAAGCCTTGCCCATAGCAGTGTCTTGGCCTGGAACCAGTTTCGCAAATTATCTCTTGATAACATTAGCAATGTCTTCCATGAATATTCAACTTTCTTATTCCACTGAATCAATTTTATTAATTCATATTTCTATAAAATGGTTCATATTATTGAGATTTCTAAACTGGTTAAAATGTAAATGTGTAGAATTTTTGTTAATTTGTAAGACATGTTCTTATTCGTTGGTAAACACAATGGAAAGAAATGATCTATGCCAAATATTTGAAATATAGTATATAGCACTTTGTAAATGGTGAATTCTTTTTTTTCCCTACTTTCCTTCTAATTTTGTTTCTTTCTTTTTTATTTAGTTTGTCATAACTTCCTCAATTTAGAAACTTTCCCTGCCCAGATAATCACTCCTTCTACTTATCTATTTGTCCACCTATCCATCTATTTATTTTATTGGTTTTCTGCTTAGATTGTTATTTTATTCTTCCTATGTTTCTTGCAGTTGTTTTGTTTTTTCTTTTTGTCTAGTTTCTTAAGTTGACTGAAAAGTTTATTTAAACAAAATCTTGACTAGTGATAAAAATAAGTCTATTAATTTAATTTTAAAATAGTTGTGTATTTTTGGTCTTTTATGCACATAGTGCAATATTCAAAGTTTATAAAAAGACTTGCAAAGAAAATTGAGTCTCCTTCCTTCCCCTGGCTGAGTCATCTACTCATCAATCCCCAACTACAGTTCCCAATTCCTTGTGTTTGTTCCAGAGCTACTCTTAAGTGGCTTTGTCAGGAATGAATGCCTTTATGCTTAGTTTTTATTTTTGTTAGGTTTAAAAAAGACCTGCTTTTTAAAGGAAAATTTTATTGGCGTATAGTAAATTTAAATTAAAAGATGCCTGCTTCTTAGAAGGAAAGCTATGACAAACCTAGACATAGTGTATTAAAAAGCAGAGACATCACTTTGCCAACAGATCCTTGCAGTCAGAGCTTTAGTTTTTCTAGTAGTCATGTATGGATGTGAGAGTTAGACCATAAAGAAGGCTGAATGCCGAAGAATTGATGCTTTCAAACTGTGGTGCTGGAGAAAACTCTTGAGAGTCCCTTGGACTGCAAGGAGATCAACCAGGCAATCCGAAAGGAAATCAATCTTGAATATTCATTGGAAAGACTGATGTTGACGCTTCAATACTTTGGCCACCTGATGTGAAGAGACAACTCTTTGGAAAAGACCCTGATGCTGGGAAAGAAGGCAAAAGGAGAAGGGGGCAGCAGGGAATGAGATGGTTAGATAGCTTCACTGATTCAATGGACATGAATTTGAGCAAACTCCAGGAGATAATGAACAGGGAAGCCTGGCATGCTGCAGTCCATGGGGTCGCAAAGAGTCGGACACAACTTAGTGACTGAACAACAAAAACAAATATTTGATTTACGATGTTGTGTTAGTTTCAGGTGTACAGCAAAATGAATCAGTTATACATATACATATATCCACTCTTTTTTAGATGCTTTTACTACGTAGGCCACCACAGAGTATTTTTTATCTTATTTTTTTAACTTTTTATTTTATATTGGAGTATAGCTGATTAACAGTGTTGTGATAATTTTAGATGGACATCAAAGGGACTCCACCATCTATATACACATATCAGTTCTCTTCCAAAACCCCCCTCCCATCTGGGCTACCATATAACATTGAACAGAATTCCCTACAGTAGGTCCTTATTAGTTATCTGTTTTATGTATAGTAGTGTGTATATGATCTTCTAGTTTGTCCCTTCCCCGCTTACCATCTGATAACCATAAGTTTGTTTTCTACATCTGTAACTCTATTTCTATTTTGTAGAGGACCTACTTTTAATTTAATTTCTCATTTGATACAATAATAGGACTGTGGCTTTAAAACTTTTTCACAAGATGTTAAATTATTTTATTCATTTCTATTTTTATTGCATTGTGATTAATGTAGTTTATACTCTGTACTGTTTGGAAAGTTGTGACATACGTCATGTGATCAATTACATGGTCAATTTTTATAAATATTTCATGGATATTTTGCATTGTATTGTCTTAGAGGCCCAAAGTATATAATTATTATTCAAAACATTTTTTGTTTGTTGTTATTTAGTTGACCTATTATTATAGAGAGTAGTAAATTGCTTTCTTTTTAAAATTTAACTTTTGTCAATTTTTATTTTTATTCCTGATAATTTTTGTGTTTTATATTTTATGCACATAAAGCTTAATTATTCTTATATATTTATTTAGGAGTCTAACTTTTACTTCTTTAAAAAAATTCTAAAAGTAATACCTGAAAGAGTCATTTCCTAGGCAGGCTGATAAGAAGTCTAGGGGTCACCAAGGAGAACAGGGGTCTGGAATTCTCAAGGAGGAAGAAAGGACAAACTTTTTTCCCTCTACATTCCTTCAGTTCAGTTCAGTTCATTCGCTCAGTCATGTCCAACTCTTTGCGACCCTATGAATCACAGCATGCCAGGCCTCCCTGTCCGTCACCAACTCCCAGAGTTCACTCAGACTCACATCCATCGAGTCAGTGATGCCATCCAGCCATCTCATCCTCTGTCGTCCCCTTCTCCTCCTGCCCCCAATCCCTTCCAGCATCAGAGTCTTTTCCAATGAGTCAATTCTTCACATGAGGTGGCCAAAGTACTGGAGTTTCAGCTTTAGCATCATTCCTTCCAAAGAAATCCCAGGGCTGATCTCCTTCAGAATGGACTGGTTGGATCTCCTTGCAGTCCAAGGGACTCTCAAGAGTCTTCTCCAACACCACAGTTCAAAAGCATCAATTCTTTGGTGCTCAGGTTTCTTCACAGTCCAACTCTCACATCCATACATGACCACTGGAAAAACCATAGCCTTGACTAGACAGACCTTTCTTGGCAAAGTAAAGTCTCTGCTTTTCGATATGCTGTCTAGGTTGGTCATAACTTTCCTTCCGAGGAGTAAACGTCTTTCAATTTCATGGCTTCAGTCACCATCTGCAGTGATTTTGTAGCCCCCCAAAATAAAGTCTGACCCTGTTTCCACTGTTTCGGATTATATAACAATAATGTATCCTGCTTGAGGACAGTCTCTGGAAAAGACCTTCTGGCTAATCCTGTTATCTTAAAATGTAAATTATGGGAGTAGGTCTAGTGAGGTCTTTACAACCTCCAGACATTCTTTTGATTCATTGTAATAGCTAATTAGAGAGTATATAACTCCATTGCTGACACTAGCAAGGGGGGTACTCTTTCTGCCCCCTTCTGATGTTTATGTCAGTAGCTTTCTCTATCCCTTTTACTCTTTAATAAAACTCTATTGCACAAAAGCTCTGAGTGATCAAGCCTCGTCTTTGGCCCTGGATTGAATTCTTCTCCTCTGGAGGCCAAGAATCCCGGCATCTTTTCATGGTTCAGCAACAACCTTTCATACCTATACCTGGAAATAAGAATTCAAGTAATAGAGAAGGACATCAGATGGAAAGTAAAATATTTTTTCAAATTCCCCACCTACAATGTCACACTTAAATTGTAATTATTTTTATTTTTCTAAGTGGTTACTTCCATAAGTTTTAATAATGGATTTATATCTTTCATTCTTAATTTATTAACTTCATATTACATATTAACTTTTCAATATGAAAGATTAAGATTTAAGTTATTTATACAAACTTTACCTCTCCTCAAATTCCTCCTAATTTTAATGTTTTATTAACCTTTATAATTTAAAAAAGCAGTTAAACTGTAACTTCTTGATTCATACATTTTAAACATTTTTTAATGCTGTTGTTTAACATTTGGAAATTAATTTCCCAATTTAACATCTTTTGTACCTCTCTTTTTCTGCCATCCAATTATGTTATTACTTTTGTTTGGAGAAAGCTTAGAGCATTTTGTTCTCTAGTTATAATAACCCTTCCATACTTTGTCTATAGATTGAAAGTTAAAAGTTGATAGATGGCATTTTAATATAATAAGTCATATAAATATTCACTGTATATTTGGTAGGAATATTGAATATGTAGAGAAGATAGTGCAGTTCTACATGTATGCCCCTTGAAGGTGAATGTTCCAAAGTCAAGGCTAAATGGATTCTTTCTCTTTTAATATTTCATCTATTACTCAGACTCATTCAATGATTTAACTTGTTTCATATGTGGACAATTCTTAGAAAACGATTTCGTTTTTTCTTTTTTGGAATTTCTGATTGTGTTTTTTCTTAACAAAAGAAGCACATGCCACTCTAACCATATACCAATATTTGGCAACTGATAGTCATGGTATTTTTGAATACTGTAGTTTATATTGACATAATTTTTAGGTCTGTCTATAGCTAGCATCCTAGAATTTTTCTTAATTTCACTTCTGGATTTGTTCCACTTATTCCTTACATCCTATATTTTATTTTGTAGTTATTTTATTACATCCTTATTTTTATTCCATTTTTCCTCCCTTGCAGTTCATACTCAAGTGATTTGTTTTTTTCAGTAAAGGTATATCAAAGATAAACTTTCTAGGTCCAAGTTTTTCTGAAAATATCTTTGTTTTGACCTAATGTTTGACTGATATTTTGCTAGGTATAGAATTCTAGATTTAAAATAGCTTCTTAGCAATTTGAAAGTATTGCTCCTTTGCTTTTTCATTTGTCTTTTAGCATGTACCATTCCTGATAAAACTGTGAGGCCAAGTGGATTCTCTCTACTTTCTAGGTGATCTGAGTTATTCCTTCTGGAAGCTCTAAGATTTTCTTTATAACTTCAGTATTGTGCTTTTGTCAAAAGTGACTAAGAATTGTTTTTCTACTTATCCTAGTGAACATTCCTGGATTCTTTTAACCTAAAGACAGATATCTTCAAGTTTGAAAGTTTTTTATTCTATTCTTTTTTCAGATATTTTCTGCTTTTATTTTCTTTTGTATTTTTTTGAAACTGGCATTTCAGAGGGCTTATGGGTCTGCTTCCTGATATGGAGATAAAGCTCATTGTAATTTTTTTTTTCAATGTTAAATGTGCTTTCTTCTAGTTAATAGTTTTTGTCTTGAATGCCTTTATGTTTTGTATGTACAGTACCATTTCCCTTTCATTTTTTCTACTTTTGGCTGATAAAGCTTTATTCAGCCTATTAGTTTATACCTCATTTTCTTTTAATTTGTTGATTGTAAGCAGTGTTGAGTTGGATTAATACTCACTAATAGTATTTTAAAATGGTGACGTTCCTATTAATCAGTTCTTAATTTTGATTAGACCCTACAGGCAGAATATGTGTAAGTAGTATTTTCAGCAAGTGAGTGTATGTCATATTTGCTGAACATATTCACATGTGAAAATGCTGTTCAACTGCTTTGGGACGAGCACAGTAATTTGACCTGGTGTATATTCTTTGGGCACAGCTTTTTTTCTGTAAAATCTGTGTGTAAATGTGTACCCCTCTTTTCCTATGTTTTGGGTGGGAAAGTCTGAGACGAACCTTTTGCTTCTTTCCATCCTTTTCCCTCTCTATTTCCCTTTGTGGCAATTGTTTTGTTGCCTGGATCTGGGATGTGTGCATGTGTGTGTGTGTGTGCGCACGTGTGTGTGTGCGCACGTGTGTGTGTGTGTTTTCAGGGTGAAATTCAGAAAATTTTCTAGATATGATTTTTCTCAATTATTTTGAACAGTGTCTTTTTCTTTCATTAACCCCTCTAAAGTTGAGACAAAGTTTGTTTGTTGGTTTTAATCTTATTTTTTTTCCATTTAGCAAACCTATAGGTGGTGTTGAATATATATTCTGTGTTCATCCTACTTGTCATCTTGCTTTGTGTAGTTTTTTGTTCCTCTGTATTCTGGCAGAATTTTTCAAACTTTTTCTCTGTATTTTTGTTGTGTACATAGTCTAAGAAGCAGCAGTTTCAACATCTCCCAGGAGCTTGTTAGGGGTGCAGAATTTAGGTCCCCCTCTAGAACTGCTGAGTCAGAATTTATATTTAAGAAGGGCCTTGAGGGATTCATGTGCACTTGAAAGTTTGAAAAGCGCTACTCTATCGCAAATTCCATTTTATGCAATGTCATTCTATTCTTCATTGTTGTTAATATGTTTTAAAATCCCCAGTTGCATTTTGGGTTTCTAATATCTTCGTATTTTAGCCAAGTCTTTTGGCAGTTTATTCTCTGATTATTGTGTTCTGATCTTGCTTCATAGAGATGGTGACCTTTTACATCTTTATGAAGAGGACAAAATAAGATTTAATTTTTCACGTGTAGAAAACCTTTTTTAGTTTCTCTTTCTTTTTGGTTTTAGGACATTATTTATTTTTTCTTTTGCTGGAGGCTTTTTGTTTTTCATAAGCCCATTATTGGCTTTTTTCCTACTTTTTTAATTCCTGAATTATATGAAATCTAGCCAGGATTTGTTCTTATTAATAAAAAGAATAGGTGAATTATTTTTCACTCTACTTATTGTTCACATTGTTCAGCTCAGATTTAATGTAAAAATTTAATTTCATGTTTTCTTTATTTCTTATTTTTATATCTAGCAGGCATTCATCTATCAAGGATTTAGATGGATTACAGTTAATATCCTCTTAATACAGCTCTTGCAATTTTTAAACTATAAGGTTACATGCTATTTGCAGTTTTTAAAATAGTATAAAACATTAAATACTCTTAATGTGTCATCCCAGAATGTGAACTCTTCCTGTCTTTGTTCCTATTTGTGATACTTTTTCTAAAAGAACTGCACTTCCACTTGTATTCATTATGTTGCTAAGTTAGGAGAGCTGAGGTCTCTCAGCAAAGTCGTCTAGACAGAACCAATAGACAGGAAGCTGTCCTATGAGAACTGACCACTGCAGCTGTTGTATTCTGAAATTTGGTGCTGACTTTTGAGATGATAGAGATCTTTTCCTTTGTTCTTTGGACCATCCTTTGTCTGGATTTAAAGATGAAGCCTGTGATGCATAGTCTAAGGATGCTTTTCCTAACCCATTCCTACTGAGGCTGCATTCAATGGAATTTTGATACCCATAGTGATTGATTATCCCTTCTGATCTTTGGTTTCTGTACTTTACCAGCTATTACATGTGTTTGTGTTTGGGTTTACCAGCTATTATACGTGATTTTTGTAATAAGAAGTGAGGAGAAGCCCTGTTATGTAAATCTAGCCTACTACCATGCTAAGAAGACCAGTCATTAGCCTGTTACTGAATTTTGATGAGCTAGGGATCTCAGGTGGCTTTTGGTTTTCTCTTTAGTTATTATTTTATTATTAAGTTGTCATGTTTTATGTTTATTTTTGTGTTTTTAATTCGTCCTCAGAGGCTGGATTCTCTTTCACTTAACTCATCTTGGGTGATCTCCCAATTTTTTCCCTTTAACCTTTTTTTGAGTCTTCTTATTGCTTCCACATCCTGGTTTATCACTTGCATGGATGAGTATCTTAGGTACTGAATCACCAATTAGACCATGAGCTACTTTCTTGAAGATCAAAGTTGTCTTGAAAGTGAAAGTCACTCAGTTGTGTCCAACTCCTTGTGACTCCATGGACTATACACTCTGTGGAATTCTCCAGGTCAGAATACTGGAATGGGTAGCCTTTCCCTTCTCTAGGGGATCTTCCCAACCCAGGGATCAAACCCAGGTCTCCCGCGTTGCAGGTGGATGCTTTACCAGCTGAGCCACCAGTTTAAGTTTTTTAAGTTAAGACATAAAAAAAGTCTTAACTGTATTTCCCATTCAGCGGATGTTCAATATTTATTTACTGATAAACTTCATGAAGGACCGATAGCTCCTACTCCTCTTTCTTCCAGCAAAGCTTGAAAAAGGACAAGGTGGGATTATGTTTTCTAGGGAGAATCTGGAACCTAGACACCTACTGTGCAGGCCTCAGCCCCTTGCTTTCTGATCTCCTGGTGGGGAAGCATGTGCTGCCTCGCCTGTCTCCTGGGACCAAGCCAGTAAGCATGCTGCTCCGGGGCTGTGGGGGATGGCCTGCCTCCCCCTGCTCTGTCCCTGTCCTGCCTTTAATCTGCCTTCACGGAGCTCAGCTTATTCTCTTGTTTCCTTTCTTTTCTTTCCCCTGAACCTCCAGTGAGAGAAGAGATTTTAGTATTAGAAAAATGGGCTGTTGAATTCCAAAGTCAGAAATAGACCACATAAATATGTATGAAGCATTAAAACCCTTCTTTGAAGTGTGATTTCCTGACTAATGGATGCTTCTGGCTTGATTTTTTTTTTTTTTTTTGCACTCGGTTAAGCCCTATTCAAACCAACTTTTTTTTGGATGAACTTAAGAACCTTATGATTAATATCCATTAGCATTTCTATAACATTTTGTATTATAATAATCATAACTTCTGAAATTTCTGTATCACATTTTTTGTGGTGATTTATGGTCATTATTTTATTTGATACTCTCAACAATGCTGTGAAGGATGTAGGGAGTCTGTCCTCATTCCTGTTCTATAGATGAGAAGACTGAGGTACAGAAGGTTTAAGTGACTTGTCCAGAGTCCTGCAGTGAGTAAGGTGGCAGCATGCAGACCAGGAGCTAGGTCTCTGGCGAGGATGACAAGGGTGTGCTTCCTATCACTGTTAGTAAAGGAAGCGATCACCAACACTGAGTATTTACAGCAGACCAGTCACTGTGTTGGCTTCCCTGATGGCTCAGCCAGTAAAGAATCCACCTGCAATGCAGGAATCTCGGGTTCGATCCCTGGGTCGGGAAGACCACCTGGAGAAGGAAATGGCAACCCACTCCACTATTCTTGCCTGGGAAACCCCATGGACAGAGGAGCCTGGTGGGCTACATCCATGGGGTCACTGGAGTCAGACACGACTTCACGACTGAATCACCACCACCACCAACCACTGTGTTAGAGCTTTTATATTCATGATGTCATTTTTTTACCTTTGGTGTGGACCACTTTTAAAGTCTTTATTGAATTTGTTACAGTATTGATTCTGTTTTATGGTTTAATTTTTTTGGCCCCGAGGCATGTGGGATCTTAGCTACCCAACCAGAGATTGAACCCGCATCCCTTGCATTGGAAGGTGAAGACCTAACCACTAGACCACCAGGGAAGTCCTTTCATGGTGCCACTTAACACTCTTCCTAGCACAGCAGAGCCAGCCATGTTATCCCCCCAGTTGCACACAAGGGAACCACAGCTTAGACAGGTTAGGCAACTTGATCAAGGTCACACAGCTAGCACTGATAGGGCTGCACTTTGAACCCAGGTTTCTCTGATTTCATAACCCAAGCTCTTAGCTACTTGGCTCCCTCTTAGCTTTATACTGGACACAGCCAGTGAGGATGTTCAACACAGCCTAGCTTTTAAAAGGCTGCGCCGTTTCTAATGATTTCCTGAGCTATGATTACAAACTTTATTCTCCTCCCTATGACTCTTACAAATCTGGGATTTATTGTTGGAGTAGAATTGGGAGAGCTGAGTGTATAAGAGGGGCAGAGAAAGTGATAGGAACTAGCATGTACTAGACACTGATTTTATGCCCAGAGGCTGTTGGCAACCTGTGTCACTTTTGAGAACTCTAGAAATCTGATGTTACCATTCCCACACTGTGAAGGAGGAAACACAGGTTCGGAGAGGTGAAAGAAGTTTCTGCAAGCTTATGAGTGGAGAAGTCAGGATTTTTTCCCCAGGTCTGTCAATGGCTATGCCCTCATGGCTAATGGGAGGGAGCAATATTTCTAAGGGCCCAAAGGAGGAGTTTAACCAACAGAGAGGAATTTAGCCCCTGCTGGTTATAAGCATTTTAATCAATATTCTGGAGCCCCATAAAGTATGCTCTGAAGGAACTCAGAGAAGCCAAAGAGAAGAAAAACTGGCGAGTTTTAGGCTACATTGCTTAGCTTCTATCATGATGCCAGCGGGTCTTTGACTGAAATACATAAAAACTGGGACTTAAGCTGCAAAAACACATCGGTAAACATCATAATGACACACACATTCAGGAAAATGATGTTTTTAATTTTAAATGCTATGCAGCCTTGCCTTATATAGTCAGTGCTGGGAAGTTGTGGTGTACCAGGAAATGATTTACATTTTAGCCTTAGGGCAAAAATATGGAACTTGTAATTATGTCAGAGAGAGGCACAGTCTTCTAACAAGAAAAACTAAAGCTATAAAAGTCTCAGGATGTGTGTTGATTAAACTGTTGTGTGGCTGAGCATTTTGCCTGAGACGTCTTAGGAAATACGTAGCTGTTTCAGGTAAAAACCTCCCTTCTGCATCTCTAATGCTGTAGTGACAAAGTGAGGAGGTTGTAGGTGACAAGCGTCTTCCTGTTATTTCTAAGGACTTTTGGTGTGAGGTGGTTTTGAGCGAGGAGGCCTGGCCAGGCTGGGTTTTTGGCTCATGGAAGAAGGCTGCATGTCTGCTTGACATGCCTGAAGCCTGTGATGCCATCACATGCAGATAAACTGCCTTGCAGACACGTCGCCCTCCAATGGCGACTTCACCGCCTCCAGGGGTCAGAGCTCTCTGCACCATCCACCCCTCTCAGCACCCCACATATTCCTCTCGCAGAAGCCTTACATTGACTTCCCCAATGGGATCCCCTTCTGTAGGGTCTGTAGGGTGACCAGGGATGTGACTGCCCTACCCTAGGGAACTAGAGTGAAGGGACAAAGAGGTAAGAGAAGTCACTCAGGGTGGAGAAGTTTTCTGTTTTCTGTGCTCTTACTCTCCGTGAGAGAGGTACACTGCAGCAGGGGCTCAGAGAATCAGCTCTGCAGTCGCAAATTTGGGTGCAGATTGCGACTCTGTCCCTCATTCACTGTGTGACCCCACCATTTATCCTTTCTAAGCCTCTTTCATCTATAACACTATGTTATTGATACCTAGCTTCCAGAGTTGTGAGAATTAAATGAGATAATGTGATATTAAGTCCCTATGACTTGATAAGGAGTAGATATTATTTGGGTTTTCCCTGGTGGCTCAGCTGGTAAAGAATCCACGTGCAATGTGGGAGACCTGGTTTGAACCCTGGGTTGGGAAGATCCCCTGGAGAAGGGAACGGCTAGCACCCATGCCCGTATTCTGGCCTGGAGAATTCCATGGACTGTATAGTCCATGAGGTAGCAAACAGTTGGACATGGCTGAACAACTTTCACTTTCAGATATTATTTTAACTGTTACCTCTACTAGTAGCATCAAATCTTATCAGGGCTCCGTCTATTTACTCTTTGTATGATATTAATATATTCATCACCACTACTATCCTAACCCTCTTCGGTATAGAGCACAGTAGACTAGCTTGCTGCTGCTGCTGCTAAGTCGCTTCAGTTGTGTCCGACTCTGTACAACCCCATAGATGGCAGCCCACCAGGCTCCCCCATCCCTGGGATTCTCCAGGCAAGAACACTGGAGTGGGTTGCCATTTCCTTCTCCAATGCATGAAAGTGAAAAGTGAAAGTGAAGTCGCTCAGTCGTGTCCGACTCTTAGCGACCCCATGGACTGCAGCCTACCAGGCCCCTCTCTCCATGGGATTTCCCAGGCAAGAGTACTGGAGTGGGGTGCCATCGCCTTCTCCAGCTTAGCTAGGCCTTTTGTTGTTTAGTTGCTGAGTCATGTCCTTCTCTTTTGCAACTCCATGGACTGTAGCCTGACAGGCTCTTCTGTCCATGGAATTTCCCAGGCAAGAATACTGGGGTGGGTTGCCATTTCCTTCTCCAGGGGATCTTCCTGAGCCAGGGATCAGGGATTAAATCCTGCATTGGCAGGCAGATTCTTTACCGCTGAGCCACCAGGGAAGCCCCTATCGAGGCTTTTAAACAAATGGAATTTATCAGCTGCAACCCGGCCATGCGCCACGTGCTTAATAGTAGTGAAGGTGTGGGTGTGTGTGTGTCTGGGAGAGGGGCTTGCCAAAAAACCTGGCCCTAGAGCACAATATCACATGCTGGTGTGGCTTTATTGGAAGTATATCAGGATGTTTATAATACATTATTTTTATTTTATTTTATTATTATTTTTTTTATGATTTAAATACTGTTATTTTCATTTCTATTCAGGAGGATGATAAAACAATGCCTTTTGAGAAGCTGTAGAGAACAATACAATCTTCTGTGCTTATTTCATAGTCTCTTTTTGTCCTAACAGGATAATAAATTATTGAGACATTTCACACTTTTGTTTATAAAATATCTGGCTCATTAATTCTTGAGAACTTACAACATGTAATATGATTCCATCTCACTATGGGATGGGCATTTACACATACATTTCCTTTTCTGTTATCCACTAATTTATTTCCACTGTGAATCCTTCCTCTTTTTACTTTTATTTTTATTTTTCTGGGGAAATAATTTCATGTTTTAGAATTGACAGTTATTTTGTACAACTGGTTTATGGCCACAAAAGTCTAGGTTCTTATCTTTAATGTTTGGTTTCAAGATACTGTGAGGTGTCCCTGAAAGTTTATGGACGTGGGGGTTCAGATTTCACCTGTGAAATGTACCAGCTATGAGAGCCTTAATTTTCCTCATGTGTGAATATAAATAACATCTACGTCATGGGATTAAAAGAAAAAAAGCAAATAATAAATTATCTATCACATTACATTACACCTAAATAGCCTCTCAATAAAAGCTGCTGCTGCTGCTAAGTCGCTTCAATTGTGTCCAGCTCTGTGCGACCCCACAGACAGCAGCCCACCAGGCTCCCCCGTGCCTGGGATTCTCCAGGCAAGAACACTGGAGTGGGTTGCCATTTCCTTCTCCAATGCATGAAAGTGAAAAGTGAAAGTGAAGTCGCTCAGTCGTGTCCGACCCTTAGTGACCGCATGGACTGCAGCCCACCAGGCTCCTCCATCCATAGGATTTTCCAGGCAAGAGTACTGGAGTGGGGTGCCACTTCCCTCTCCGCAATAAAAGCTAGTGGTTATTATTTCGGGCAGATCCAAACATCCTGTTAATAAAATCTAATGGCTTCTACTTTTTATTCTTTGAGCTCTGTGTTCTGCAGAGATGTCTCAGAGACATCTTCCTCACATAAAGGAAGGTGACGGAAGGACTAAGGAAACTATCCAGGATCCTTGCCTCTTCAAAAGAAGCTCTGTTTATATCTGTTCTATATATAGGGGCTCTGCATAAGATTTTTTTTAAGGAAAAATGCTTAAAAAGTGAGCCCAAGTTATTAGTTTTTTCTTTATGAATTCTATTTTGTGTTGTATCTTAGAAATCTTTGTGTAACCCGAGGTCACAAATATTTTTTATGTAGAAGTTATTATAGTTTTAAGTTTTAAATTTAGATCTGTGATCCATCTTGAGTCAATTTTTATATATGGTGAGAGTTTTGGGTGTTTGTTAGGGCTGTTATAACAAAGCACTGCAGACTGAGTGGCTTAAACAATTCATTTATTTTCTCACAATTTTGGAGGCCAGAAGCCAAAGGTTGGAGTATCAACAGGGTTACTTTTCCTGAGGCCTTTCCCCTTGGGTTCTGGGTGGCTGTTTTCGCTTTCACATGGTCCTTCCCCTATGCATATCTGAGTTCTGACTTCTTCTAATAAGGACACGAGTCATGCTGTATTAAGGGCCACCCATATGACCGAATTTTAAATTAATTACCCCTCTAAAGACCCTCTCTCTAGGTAACAGTCACATTCTGAAGTACTGCGAGTTAGGACTTGAACATTTTTTTTTTAATATTTATTTGCTGTGCTGGGTCTTCGTTGTGTCCTGTGAGATCCTTTGTTGTGGCACACAATCTCCATGTGTGGCATGTGGGCTCAGTAATTGTAGTATGTGGGCTTCATTGCCCCTCAGCATGTGGAATTTTAGTTCCTTGACCAGGTATCGAACCCATGTCCCCTGCATTGCATGGTTCATTGCACTGGACCACCAGGGAAGTCCCCAACACATGAATTGAGAGGGGAACATAATTGAACCCATGATATATGTATTGAAGTGAGATTTTTCTTTTGTTTTGTGTATAGATATTTAATTGTTTTAGCAACGTTTTTTGAAAAGAACCTCCTCTCTTTCCTGAAGTGCCTCTGGGCCTTGGTTGAAAAGCAGTTGTTCATATAAATGTGAGTTGATCTCTGTAGTCTTTGTTCTGCTCTATTGATCTATTTGTACTCCAATACCATGCTATCTTGATTACGTTAGCTTTATAATAAGTTTTGGGGAAAAATTGATTAATTGGGCTTTTTCAAAATTGAAAACTTCTGTTCTGCAAAAGACACTGTTAAGAAAACGAAAAGACAAATCACAGATGGGGAAAAAATATATATTTGGAAGTCATAGATCTGATACAAAACTTATATCCAGAATATACAAAGAACTATGAGATCTGACTAATAAGAAAATAACCCAATAAAAAATAGGCAAAGGATTTGAATGTGGTTGGCAAATAAGCACATGAAAATATACTCACCATTGTTAGTCACTAGAGAAATATAAAATAAAACTACAAAGCCACCATTAGGAAAATAAGAAAAGACTGACCATGCCAAGTGTGGCAAAGATATGAAAGAACTGGAGCTCTCATATCCTATTAGTGGGAATGTAAAATGGCACAATCACTTTGAAAAACAATTTGGCATTTTTAAAAAAAGTTGAACACACATTCATGGTCCAGTCATTCCATTACTAGGGTGTATATTCATACAAAGAGTTTGCACAAATATTTATACTAGTTCTATTTGTCATTGCCCCAAATTGGAGACCACCGAAATATCTATCAACAGTTGAATGGATACATTAACTGCAGTATATCCATAATGATGAAATTTTACTCAGCAAAAAAAAATATATATATATATATAATGAATTTATATGTTACAATGTTGCTGGATCTCAAAATAGCTATGATGGGTCGTAGAAGCCAGCCATAAGAAGAATACATACTATGTACTTCGATTTATATAAAATTCTACTAAATGCAAACTAATGTTTATTAATGGAAAGCAGATCAGTGGTTTCCTTGGGCCAGGAGTAAAAAGGTTCAAGGTGGAGTAGAAGGGAGGGATTGTCAAGCAGAGGGCGTGAAGAAACTTTTGGGAATTTGACAGAATATGTTCATTATCTTAATTGTGATGGTCCCATGAGTTTAAACATATGTCAGAACTCATCAAATTGTGTATTTTAAATATACAATGTTACTGTATGTTAATTATACTTCAGTAAAGCTGCTTTAAAAAGTGGCTGAAAACATGTGGACTAATGGTATGAAGACTCAAAAAATAAGGTGGAAAATACAAGAATATTAGCCATCAGCTTTCAAGCCTATTAGAATTTCCACTATCCCAGCAGCATTTGGGCAACTCTTCTTGTATGCTTTCGGAAATATCCAGTCCAGTCAGTTAGGAGATCAAGAGGAGATTCCTTACAGTGTTGGCAGACCTGATATTTCAGCATGGAACCACAAAATACCACGACAAATTGAGAAAGGTTGAGCTTTTTTTCACAGAGTTCAGTACCTTTGAATTAAATGCACGTTCAAGTCTGGTTCTAGTAGCTAGAGGCTAATTTTTTTAAATCCACAATTTGCTATCCCCACTGGGTGTGGAATTCAGTAAAACCAGCCTTTGCACATGCCTTTATGAAAGTCTGTACTTAGATGTGTTTGGAACAAGAGAGAAAAGTAACTAGAGGCAGATTTGCTTCAGTCTGGACATAGTTGTTTGGCTGACCTTTTTTCGCTGGTTTTCTGGATTGATTAGACTTTACTAACTGATGGGGTTTCAGGGGTGATAACTCAGACATAGTCATTGTGCCCTGGGCTTGAACTTAGTACACACATTCCTGGTGGTCAAGTCACATATTTTTTGCTTTGGAGTCAGGCATTGGAATATAATTGCTGAAATAGTTGCGTGGGTTCTATGGTGCAGAAACCAGAATGTCTCCTGAAAACATGGGCTAAAAGGTATTGATAATTTGTGTCTCTTCTTGTTGCCATCTCTAAAAGAAAGAATCCACCGAAGTTCAGAGCACCTTAAACATTTTGAAGTTGTGATATTGCATATGAATGACTGGTGTCTGTGGGACTCCAAGAGTGAAGACTGAACTTACAGTGTTCTCATTACTCTATGGAATAGAACCTGGAAAAAAAACCTACTGTCAGACACAAACATTTCCACCTAACATTCATTTCCAACCAGGGAATAGCAAGTACCACGGCATTGTATAGTCACTTGCATTTAAACACCCTGTTTCTTTCGCAAGTCCATAAACATGCTCCACATAATAGCATTAGTACCATTGAGACTATACAGTAGGAGCTTGGAAGTAGGACACATTTAATCTTTGCAGCTTCTCTTTTTCAGTTTGCTAAGCACTTGGTTAAATTAAAATTCCGACCAGTACTATTCAGAGACAGCATGGGGTGGGACTCTCATTTCTAGCCAGCGTTCCTCAAGCACATAGAGCCCAGGCATTGTATTTAGCACTAAGGGACACTGAACCACAGCTGTTGCCTTCAGTGAGCCTTCAGCCTAGAGATAGAGGTTGAGAAACAGGCGATTTATGATGCAGAAATGGAGAAAGTACTCGGAACAGAGTAGCACTGGGACCTATAGGAGGGTCATCCAACCCAAACTTATCAAGTCAGGCAAGGCTTTTCAAAAGTTGAGTCAAAGTTACCCCTTCAGAGAAGCAGTGGAAAAGCTTCTGCAGTTTAGTACTCAAGTGACAATGAGCAAATCACTCAGATCGCATAAGCACATCACATGATGTTCTCTGAACCCCTGTTTTGGAAGTAATTATTATTATTTCCTTCTGTGATTGATGGAGAGGATTAAATCAGATGATATACATGAAAGCACGTAGCCCGGTCACTTGCTGAGATAAGGTCAATGCTGGTTTTCTTCCTTCCTTTATCTCCCGCTCCCGCTGCGTCCAGTGAGGAGCTTGGTCACAGAGTGGTCAGTTCTGGAGGATTTTCAGCCGGCATCTCTGTCACGGTCGTTTACCTTCCTGCTGCCAATTCACCAGGGGCTTTTCCTCCTGATGCTGGTCTGGACCATCTCGTGGATGGCACGAGGTCTCTCCTGTCCTGCCGGTGACACGTCATGAGGGGAAGCGGTTGGCCTCTGAGCAAGTGGTGACGGCAGAGGGAAGACGAGAGATAAATAGATGAAGCACCGTGAGCTGCGCGGAACAGAACACCGGCGGGGGCGGGGGGGTGGCCGGCAGCCCTCACCTGTGCGGAGCCTGAGAGATGGCCTTCGTGACTGGCTGGAGGGAACAGAGGCCTGGATGCTGGTCTCCGGGGAGGAAAAGCAGGAAGTAAAATCATCTTCGAGTATATCTCAAGTTTACTCTGCATCTATGCATCTTGCAAGTAGTACATTATTCCAGCTCTTGGTTAGGCTTTAACGGCCGTAAAGGCGAACTGTACAACTGTGTTGGGTGGGCGTTCTCATCGATGAGCAGGTCTTCCTGACACAGAAACGATGCCAAGAAGTCTGCACCGCTGGCTCCTCTACTTCCGCCGCACTGCGTTTTTCTCTTGTTCATCTCTCTGTGTACTCCTCATCCGAAGACATCTTTGCTTTTTCCAAACCCAAACCACTGTCTCCTGTTGCAGATCCACCTAACCTAACCTTCAGGCCTGTTTTTCTGCCCAGCTGTCACAACAAACTTCCCCTCATCTGCTACTAAACGTATCCGACACTGCTGTGCAGGCTAAGCTGCCGACTCATTACCTGGGGGCTTTCCAGTCGAAGCTGATGTTATCCAAAACTTCTCATCTGTTTCAAAGGGTACAATTTCCTGCATCCTCTGGAGGGAAATCACACGCACTGCATTTAGGAAACAGGCCGATCCTTCACAGATTGAGCAGACCTCTAGGCAATTATGGGCGATTATTCCCGACTCCGTGTTTCCTCACCTCATTTCCCATAACAATGATTTGAGTGACCTGACTATTTAGGCTTTTCATCTTTTGAGTCAGATATGGGGAATAAATCACCAAAACCCAGACGAGCTGTGGTACCTTTTATTTCTCCGTCCTCCCAAGCCTTTTTTTTTTTTTTTTTTTGTCTTTCCCCAGAGGTAACCATTCTCGTTTCCTTTTTTTCTTCTGCAGTTTCTATCTGGGATCCGAGAATCTTTTCTTTAAGTCTGTGTTCATTATCCTTTAAATCATACAGTTTCCTGATAAGTGTGATTGTCTTTTAATAAGTTCCTTTTTGGATTTAGAAATTTCCAGTTAAGAAAAGTTACTTTCAGCCGGTGCTCCATGCCTCTTTAAGGTTTTTTTTCTCCTCCCTTCTCACCTCTGGGCCGAGATATATTTTCCCCACTGTTGTCGTTCCACACTCCAAACTCATCTCTCTCTAAGTGTCTCCCTAATTCCTTTTTTTATTTTTTAAAATTGGCTTTTTAATTTCCTGCTGTCAAACATCTGCTGTATCACCTTGCTTTCTCCACTTTGTAGAAAACTTGTTTTATGAGTGTTCTTTCTCTCCAGGATAATTTGGCTGGATGTGCTCTGATGGAGTGCTACCAGGGTTTTATTTTACATTGACTGATTAAGCACTTTGAGTAATTGTTTTAGCTCCATTACTGTGAATCCGTTTGGCTTAACTCTTTTATTTTGCCACCTCTGATTAATGTGTGACCACTGGGATAGGGAGGGCTCAGCGCGTTCATCTCTCCTTGACACCACTGAGAGGTGTAGGAGCCTGAAGCAACAGGTGCTGAGTGCTCCCACTGCAAGAGGAGGGAGCACGAACTGTTGTCAAGTGAGCGTGTGTGTGTGTGTGTGTGTGTGTGTGTATGTGTGTGTGTGTGCTGTCTCAGCTCATGTTTGCTGATGGTGCTGTGTGGCAGCTATCTCATGCTGCTGCTGCTGCTAAGTCACTTCAGTCATGTCCAACTCTGTGCAACCCCATAGACTGCAGCCTTCCAGGGTCCTCCGTCCATGGGATTTTCCAGGCAAGAATACTGGAGGGGGGTGCCATTGCGTTCTCCGAGCCATTTCATAGCAGAGAGCAAATGTTAGGATTTGGGGAAAAGAGTATCGGCAGATCAGGTTTTAAAACTGAATGGTGAGTTTCTGTTAATAGTGCATAGCTAGATGATATTTTCTTTTTAAGCTCATGAAACTTAACAGCTGTTTAGTGAAGCCCACAGTTTCATCCAGGTCTGTCTGACAGGTTTAATAGCAAATTTTGCAGTTAGTGACTTGCTGAACAGGCCTCCCTGGCTTGGGCTGTAATAAGAACTGTGTTTGCAGCACGATTCAGTGAGTTTTTCTGCTTTTGTGTTTATAGAATGGGGTGTGGGGGGCTGGCTAAAGCGAGGGAAACAAAAAGGCATGTTCCAAAGGAAATTACTAATATCTCTACCAGAGTGCTCCTTGGAACTTATTATTAACCAGTTCAGGGGAAGAGAGATGGGGGAAAACATGCTGTTTAGCAGTAAAAACCCATTAGTACAGTCAGCTTACTGTAACCCTGTATTGGCAAGTCGTAATTAAATCTATATATCTCTAGCTTTATAGTTTTCTGCAGCAGAGTCTCTGGAAGCCTTTTGCATTTTGTCTTATTCAAGAAGGGCCATATTCTCTGCCTTTCCTCTGGAAGAGACTGCTGTGCCTTGTAGTAGTTTTTTTTTTTTTTTTTTAACATCACCAGATCAAAGACAAATGCTTCACTGGTTTTATTGACAGAAATGAAACATTTCCTATTATTACTCTTACTTTGGGGGTCCAAGTTCTAGAAAACTAGGACTTTATGAGACTAAAATCCCATGGCATTTTGTCCCTTTCTTCACTTCTCTCAGATCATGGGACCTCAGAAATACTTATGTCTATGATTACCTGCTTTGTATTTGGCTCCCCAAAGGGTATGGGCTGCATTCTTCATGACTTGTTCTGTGTTTTTGTTAACTGTATGTGCTTGGCATGGCTGCTGATTGCAGATGTGTGCACGTGTGGCAGAGTCACTGATCACAGACCTCTGTTCTCAAAGGGATCCACCCTCATTGTCAGTCCAGCATCCTTCACTAACAAAGGGACCAAGAACTGTCTCATTATCCATTTGAAGTTTCCGTACAGATTTTGCAAGCCAAGAAGATGGAGTTTGTCCTAGAGTTCATGGTAGATTTAATTTATTGGCATTTTAATCATATTGTTTCACTGAAGCAACATGTAAGGAAGGTTCATATTTATTGCTCTTAGTCTCAGCATGATGTAGGTCAAAAGTCAGTAACATTCAGTTATATGACAAATATGCCTGTTTTTGAACAGTAGGAATTAAGGCTTTGTTATCTTATATAGTCAAGAAAGAGATAAAGAAATCTGGAAAAAAAATTGGTAAAGTGAGCCCAAACAATTTTCTTAAAATTTCTCAAAACGGCTCACTGGTAAGCAATAAAATGTCAAGGGACAAAAAGGAGTTAGCCCTGTATCTCATCCTGATGGGCTATGAAGGGATAAGAGAGAGAAGGTCACTTGACATTTGTAGAGTGGGGCCCTGGGTGTTCAGTGTGGCCAGTGGAAGGAGAGAGGTCTGGTGGTAGATGTCTTAGCAGGTTGTCACCCCCACACCTCCCAACCCAGAGCTCCTGGGATTGCCTCTGCGAATGGGACTGCCACTCAGTGTACCCTTAGCCCAGCTTTCATTACTTCACTAACCCACAGTTACTGTACTATCTTCCAAAAGAAAGAGGAATGTCATACACCGGGTTCTTTGCATGGCTGTTAGAATTTGTTTCTCTTCCTTAAGTTCTCCTCCCTTGTTTCTTCAATGCCCATACCTTATTCATGTTCAGGGTGATATGTTCTGTGGCAGAGACATTTAATGAAGCCTTCTTATGGTAGGTTATGGAGAAATCCCTGCTGCTGCTGCTGCTGCTGCTAAGTCACTTCAGTCGTGTCCGACTCTGTGCAACCATATAGACAGCAGCCCACTAGGCTCCTCTGTCCCTGGGATTCTCCAGGCAAGAATACTGGAGTGGGTTGCCATTGCCTTCTCCAATGCATGAAAGTGAAAAGTGAAAGTGAAGTCACTCAGTTGTTGCCGACTCTTAGCGACCCCATGGACTGGAGCCTACCAGGCTGCTCCATCCATAGGATTTTCCAGGCAAGAAAATCCCACTGGAGTGGGATGCCATTGTCTTCTCCAGGAGAAATCCCTAGGAAACAATAAACTTTATTTTTTATTTATTTATTTTTTTAAATTTTATTTTATTTTTAAACTTTACAAGGATATATGGAGAAAAGAGACCCTACAAGAAAGATTGAGAAGGAGAGTAGAAATATAGAAAGAAGAGTATTTGAAGAAGGTGAGGTTATCCATGATGGTCAATGATTTAGGTGTTACATATGATAGGAATTGAAATGTTATTATTGGACTTAGCAACAAGGGCATCCTTAATGACCTTGTGAGTTCAAATTCAGTTGGCTGGTTCAGTTCAGTTCAGTCACTCAGTTGTGTCCAACTCTTTGTGACCCCATGAATTGCAGCATGCCAGGCCTCCCTGTCCACCACCAACTCCCGGAGTTTACCCAAACTCATGTCCATTGAGTCGATGATGCCATCTAACCATCTCATACTCTGTCGTCCCCTTCGCCTCCTGCCTTCAATCTTTCCCAACGTCAGGGTCTTTTCAAATGAGACAGCTCTTCGCATCAGGTGGCCAAAATATTGGAGTTACAGCTTCAACGTCTGTCCTTCCAATGAACACCCAGGACTGATTTCCTTTAGAATGGGCTGGTTGGATCTCCTTGCAGTCCAAGGGACTCTCAAGAGTCTTCTCCAACACCACAGTTCAAAAGCATCAATATTCAGCACTCAGCCTTCTTCACAGTCCAACTCTCACACCCATACAAGACCACTGGAAAAACCATAGCCTTGACTAGACGAACCTTTGTTGGCAAAGTAATGTCTCTGCTTTCGAATATGCTATCTAGGTTGGTCATAACTTTCCTTCCTTCAGCAATATGTGAACTGTGAACTTCCTGATGTTCAAGCTGGTTTTAGAAAAGGCAGAGGAACCAGAGATCAAATTGCAAACATCCACTGGATCATGGAAAAAGCAAGAGAGTTCCAGAAAACATCTATTTCTGCTTTATTGACTATGCCAAAGCCTTTGACTGTGTGGATCACAATAAATTGTGGGAAATTCTGAAAGAGATGGGAATACCAGACCACCTGACCTGCCTCTTGAGAAATTTGTATGCAGGTCAGGAAGCAACAGTTAGAACTGGACATGGAACAACAGACTGGTTCCAAAATAGGAAAAGGAGTACATCAAGGCTGTATATTGCACCCTGCTTATTTAACTTATATGCAGAGTACATCATGAGAAATGCTGGGCTGAAGGAAGCACAAGCTGGAATGAAGATTGCCGGGAGAAATATCAATAACCTCAGATATGTAGATGACATCACCGTTATGGCAGAAAGTGAAGAGGAACTAAAGAGCCTCTTGATGAAAGTGAAAGAAGAGAGTGAAAAAGTTGGCTTAAAGCTCAACATTCAGAAAACGAAGATCATGGCATCTGGTCCCATCACTTCATGGGAAATAGATGGGGAAACAGTGGAAACAGTGGCTGACTTTATTTTTTTGGGCTCCAAAATCACTGAAGATGGTGACTGCAGCCATGAAATTAAAAGACGCTTACTCCTTGGAAGGAAAGTTATGACCAACCTAGACAGCATATTCAAAAGCAGAGACATTACTTTGCCATAAAAGGTCCATCTAGTCAAGGCTATGGTTTTTCCAGTAGTCATGTATGGATGTGAGAGTTGGACTATAAAGAAAGCTGAGGGCCAAAGAATTGATGCTTTTGAACTGTGGTGTTGGAGAAGCCTCTTGAGAGTCCCTTGGACTGCAAGGAGATTCAACCAGTCCATTCTAAAGGAGATCAGTCCTGAGTATTCATTGGAAGGACTGATGTTGAAGCTGAAACTCCAATACTTTGGCCACCTGATGCGAAGAGCTGTCTCATTTGAAAAGACCCTGATGCTGGGAAAGACTGAGGGCAGGAGGAGAAGGAGACAACAGAGGATGAGAGGTTGGATGGCATTACCGACTCAATGGACATGGGTTTGGGTGGACTCCAGGAGTTGGTGATGGACAGGGAGGCCTGGCATGCCGCAATTCATGGGGTCGCAAAGAGTCAGACACGACTGAGGGACTGAACTGAACTGACTGCACTTATGGTGTTAATTAGTATGAATAATGTATTTAATTGTGGATCCCCAAGAAGGCCTGAAAGTATTATAGCAATTAGAAATATAAGGTGAAAGTGAAAGTCGCTCAGTCGTGTCTCTTTGCAACCCCATGGACTATAGAGTCCATGGAATTCTCCAGGCCAGGATACTAGAGTGGGTAGCCTTTCTGTTTGCCAGGGAATCTTCCCAACACAGGGATGGAACCCAGATCTCCCACATAGCAGCTGAGCCACAAGGGAAGCCCAAGAATACTGGAGTGGGTAGCCTATTCCTTCTCCAGCGGATCTTCCCAACCCAGGAATTGACCCGTGGTCTCTTGTGTTGCAGCGGACTCTTTACCAACTGTTGACATCTGTAAATAACAGAAAATCCAGTTAACAGTGGCTGTAACAAATGTAGTTTATTTTTCTCACATAACAGACAGATTGGTGGTGCTGATGTTGGTTTAACTGCTCAGTGATCTCAGGACCAGTACTCTTGGAGTTACCCTTATGGTTACAAAGTAGCTGATGCAGCTCTATTATTATGGCCATTTTTTGTCAACTGCTTCTGTTTGGGTTATCTTTGAGTAGAATTGGATCACAGGGTCTTCTCTGGTTAAAAAGTAAGCAGGATGAGTGTGGAAGAGAATTGTTGAGTTCACTTAAATCACTAGTTCTCTATCCTATTAGATGCAGTGCCTCTTAAAAAAAAAAAAAAGCAAAACAAGTAATTTATAATGCCTGCTTTATTATCCTGAGTAAAGCATCACAAATCATATGCTTTTGCATCAGATCAGATCAGTCGCTCAGTCGTGTCCGACTCTTTGCGACCCCATGAATCGCAGCGCACCAGGCCTCCCTGTCCATCACCAACTCCCGGAGTTCACTCAGACTCACGTCCATCGAGTCAGTGATGCCATCCAGCCATCTCATCCTCTGTCGTCCCGTTCTCCTCTTGCCCCCAATCCCTCCCAGCATCAGAGTCTTTTCCAATGAGTCAACTCTTCGCATGAGGTGGCCAAAGTACTGGAGTTTCAGCTTTAGCATCATTCCTTCCAAAGAAATCCCAGGGCTGATCTCCTTCAGAATGGACTGGTTGGATCTCCTTGCAGTCCAAGGGACTCTCAAGAGTCTTCTCCAACACCACAGTTCAAAAGCATCAATTCTTCAGCACTCAGCCTTCTTCACAGTCCAACTCTCACATCCATACACGACCACAGGAAAAACCATAACCTTGACTAGACAAACCTTTGTTGGCAAAGTAATGTCTCTGCTTTTGAATATGCTATCTAGGTTGGTCATAACTTTCCTTCCAAGGAGTAAGCATCTTTCAATTTCATGGTTGCAGTCACCATCTGCAGTGATTTTGGAGCCCAGAAAAATAAAGTCTGACACTGTTTCCACTGTTTCCCCATCTATTTCCCATGAAGTGATGGGACCAGATGCCATGATTTTCGTTTTCTGAATGTTGAGCTTTAAGCCAACTTTTTCACTCTCTTCTTTCACCTTCATCAAGAGGCTTTTTAGTTCCTCCTCACTTTCTGCCATAAGGGTGGTTTTGCATATTTTCAGGTAAATCACTGTGCTATCCTAACTGTAATATAAAGAAGCCATTAAATAAAGGTAATTGATAATAAAGCACTTCAAAACATACATGCCCAGGCATGACTGCACTAGGTGACATAATGACATATTCAGATGCTTACATAGTGAACATGGCCGCAGTGAATGCAGATGGGCCCAGGGTTGATGGTGTTTCCAATACCAGGAGTAGTGTTGTCACTGGGGTTTCACCGAAATGATGAACTGCTCTCAGTAAAATCCTGAAAAAAGCACAGTATAGTCCTCCCTTGATATACATGGTGGTTGCTTCTTGAAAAAGTCAGCTTGCATTAAAACTGCACAAAATCCAGTTTTGCATGTATTTGTATGTACAATAGAGTTAGGGTCAAGGTTCAAATAATAGGTTTTCACATTAAAATAAAAATCTGTGTAGAATATAGGAGAGTTCTTAGTAGACAGGATTTCCCTCCACATTGCTGTATGTCTAGTATCCCTGGCCTCTGCCAACTCATTACTAGTAGGACCCCTACATCTTTATGACAACCAAATACTCTCTCCCCTACCCACCACATTTACAAAACATCTTATAAGACTGGTGCCATCCATATTAAGAGCAAAAGGCTTAGATTAATGGGGCTGGACACTTTGCACCCCAAATAAAATCCAGTTTTGTTTAGAAAGAAAAGGGAGGGATGTATATTAAATTAGTAATTAACAGTGTCTACTAACAGTAGGAACTGAGTCTTGCTAATTTTTTTATCTTTTCCAAATTCTTGCACAGCTCCTGGTAGATAGTAAGTTCTCAATGAGTTTTCTTGAAGAACTGAATGAATGATTGGATATAAGCTATGGAAAGCAGTTCAGTTCAGTTCAGTTCAGTCGCTCAGTCGTGTCCGACTCTTTGCAACCCCATGAACCATAGCACACCAGGCCTTCCTGTCCATCACCAACTCCTGGAGTTCACCCAAACCCATGTCCATTGAGTTGGTGATGCCATCCAACCATCTAATACTCTGTCATCCCCTTTTCCTCCTGCCCCCAATCCCTCCCAGCATCAGAGTCTTTTCAAATGAGTCAGTTCTTTGCATCAGGTGGCCAAAGTATTGGAGTTTCAGCTTCAGCATCAGTCCTTCCAATGAACACCCAGGACTGATCTCCTTTAAGATGGACTGGTTGGATCTCCTTGCAGTCCTTGGGACTCTCAGGAGTCTTCTCCAACACCACAGTTCAAAAGCATCAATTCTTTGGCGCTCAGCTTTCTTTATAGTCCAACTCTCACACCCATACAAGACCACTGGAAAAACCATAGCCTTGACTAGATGGACCTTTGTTGGCAAAGTAATGTCTCTGCTTTTGAATATGCTGTCTAGGTTGGTCTTGTTTGAGCTTTGAATTGAATAAAGGAGAGAATCTTCCTTAAGATGGTTAAAAGGCTAATTATTATAAATCTAGGAGCATTAGTGGGAGTCAGAAAGTGAATTTTGATGTGCCAGTTTCTAAACTAGTATTTAGCAATTATGGACATTGTATCTGCTACACATGCTAGGCTGAAGACAAAGAGTTAAATTTATGTCAGTGAATCCTGTTCAGCAATGTAAGTTTAAGGAACATATTTAAGTCTTTATATAAGTAGTATATGCAGTCCTTAGCAGAAAAAGTGACACAATAAAAAAATCAATAAAAATCTCAGTCTCTAAATCTTACTTTTTCTGTCTTTCAGCACATTCTCTTTTCATTGTGTCCTTTTCCACTTCACTTAGTCTATTCATTGTGGCATTTCTAGCATAGCCTGAGACATTTTCAAACAATAATATTTCAGGGAAAAGATTTAGAAATAGAAGCAAGGATTTTGTTTTGTTTCCTCAAAATATAAACCTATTATTAGAGAGAATATAATTCACAGCAGAAGCAAAGTTGGTTTTGTTTAAGTTTCCTTCCAAATTTAAGTAGAAAAGAATGAAAATGACATTTCAATTTTATCTCTTTTTGTGAAAAAGATAATCTGTAACTATGGCTCATGAAGGCAATATATGAAAAGAAAGTCTTTTTTCAAACAGTGCTCCAAAGGTTCCTTTGAATATGTAACTTTCTGAATTCAAAGACATGATACAGCATGAGTGTTTTAAAATAGTTGCTTAAGATTTTGAAGAGTATAGCATTTAATATTTCTACAGTTGGAATTCAAGTAAAGGAACAATGACTTCAAACTTTTGTGTACAAAAATAATATTTTAAAAGTGTGTGTTTTTTCAAGTGTCCTATAATTTGCTCAAGAGTGTGCTAGATTTTTTTTTTCAATCGGGTTATTAGTATTTTAGGGATATTAAATAAAATCTTGAATGTCTTTGTAAATGAATTATTTGACAAACACATGTTTTGTAAGCATGGGTTATTTTTCCCTCTGTGAAAATTCCAAGGAATAACCCACATAAGTAATAACTAGTGGCTTGATTGGGGATTTTGAGGAACTACATGCTGTCCTTGTCCTGATGTGGAATCTGTGTGGATTCTTTGTGCTAAGGAGCAGGTCGTACTGAAGATCAAAAAGAAAACTATCCTTCCTTCCTTCTTCCATCCCTCCCTCCCTCCACCCCTCCCTCCATCCCTGCCTCCATTCCTTTTCCTACACATGTGGTGGGAACTGTTTATTAAGTCCCCTGTTACAGTGCCTTTTTCACCAGGAAACTCCTCCTAACCGCCCCTCCACTTTGTTTTCACAGAACCTTGTAACCATCTCAGTTATCTGGTTTTCACGTTATCTGTCTCTTTACTATACTTGACGGCTGTTTGAGGGTATGAGTATTATCTTAAACATTTGTGTCTTTGGTGCTTAGTAGGTAAGGTGCTCAGTACATTCCTGTTAAATGGCTGGAGAAATGAAGCTCCGTTTACAATTATAATGGGGAAATGTTTGAGATGAGTAATTCTCAAACATTTGTTTGAGAATTTGTTCCTAAATCTGCGAATTAGGAACAAATTTCTTCAAGTTGTTTTTGATTATTGGCTTTTATTTAGTCTTACTCTGTTTGTATATTTCACTATTTTAATCCTTTATTTCTTGCTAGGAATGTACAAATGTATCAGATTTGTACAAATTGTATATCAGATTTGTACAAATTTTATATAGTCCTTGTGTTTTTAAATTATATATGATATTTTTGTTTTTTTCTTGAGTGGAATGTGATATAGAAATATCTTGGTCCATTTTTCTTACCTCCCCAAATATAGACTGTTAGTTGTTATAATTATTTATGCTAGTTATTAGTGAGGACATATCTTAGTTGGGCTAATGTACCTTTCTAAAAACAATAATAATAAAATAAACTATAATATTCTTGTAGTGCTCCATTGGAGAGATATATAATTACGCATTCTAGCCAAGTATTACATTGGTAATTTTCTGATTATGTTACAGAGGAGAACTAGGTTTAGAATCAACTAACATGTATTTAGTGTTTACTTATGTCAAATATTCTAGGTGATTTCTTGTGTAATGCATTGTTTTGTGCCTTAGATCTTAGAAAATTTTATACTCAGGGAAAAACTGATCCATTGGGAAAAAAAATTTAAATTCCTTTTAAAAATAAGTATTTATTGCATTTGTGGGATTTAAAGAAACAGTGAAGTTAAGGTACTCAGAACAATACTCAAAGATACTGAATTATGTTTTAAAGTAATTATATCATTTTCAATGTCAAAATTTATTTAACTGACCATGTTAAGAAGCATTAAGAATTATTATCAAAATGATGTGTTACCTATTAATTCAGTTGACATATATGCAAAAAGATGTAAAGATGATAGACTCAGGCCCCATTATTTTCTGGACAACCAGGATTGACGAACAGATGATGTTCTGGTGGCCCTCTGATAGGGATGCCATTCATTTTTTTCTGCTTCTGTAGCCATTTCTTGGGGAGAAGGAAATGGCAGCCCACTCCAGTATTCTTGCCTAGAGAATCCTGTGGACAGAGGAGCCTGCTGGGCTGCTGTCTATGGGGTCGCACAGAGTCGGATACAGCTGAAGCGATTTAGCATGCATGCATGCATTGCAGAAGGAAATGGCGACCCACTCCAGAATTCTTGCCTGGAGAATCCCAGGGACAGAGGAGCCTGGTGGGCTGCTGTCTATGGGGTCGCACAGAGTCGGACACTACTGAAGTGACTTAGCAGCAGCAGCCATTTCTTGAGCCTGTCTTCAGATATTATGTCTTTTCTGTAGCTTTTCATGATCCCCTTTGTTCTCTTTGTTCTGGTGCTACTCTATATACATATATTTTATTATGTGTATTTGCTTCTCAGACTGCCTTTAGGTATCCTTCACTGAACTTCTATTATATGTTAATGCATATAATTCCCTATAAGAAAGTGAAAGTGGCTCAGTCTTGTCTGACTCTGTGACTGCACGGACTATACCAGTAGAATTCTCCAGGCCAGAATACTGAAGTGAGTAGCCTTTCCTTTCTCCAGGGGATCTTCCCAACACAGGGATCAAACCCAGGTCTCCCTCATTGCAGGTGGATTCTTTACCAGCTGAGCCACAAGGGAAGCTCAAGAATACTGGAGTGGGTAGCCTATCCCTTCTGCAGCAGACCTTCTGACCCAAGAATCTAACCAGGGTCTCCTGCAATGCAGGCAGATTCTTTACCAACTGAGCTATCAGGGAAGCCCTTCCTATAAGAAAATCATTCTTAATCCTTTAGGAAGTATGTGCTAGTTGGACCACTTACCTGGTTGATTGTAGTTGCTGGCTTGTCAGCTGCCTGGGAATTATATCACAGGCCTTGATTAACGTTCTATAAAAGGAGGGTATGGACTAGGGATCCCTAAGTTCACTGGTATCTCTACAGTGTTGTCATAATATGATTCTAATCCATCACTAGAAATGTATTATGAAATCATTAATTAATGTTTGCAGAAGGCTTAGAGAATTTTTTTAATAAGAAGTAGATACTTGTGGTTAGTGCTAATTAATAGATAACTTATGAACCTCTTTTTTTCTTTTCTTATAAATTTCAATCTGGTGAAATGTTTTGATGGTTTAATGAAATTTAACTTTTAACACAAGCATCAGTACAGTACCTGTAGAAATGAAAAAAACCTATGTGTTGACCTTTGAACAAGGAGAGGTATTGGTTCTAGGACCCATGGTGGACCCTGAAATCCCACAGTCAGCCCTCTGGATCCATGGTTCTGCATACACAGATTCAATCAACCCTGGATCTTGTACTACTGTAGTATTTATCAGAAAAAAATCTGCCTATTAGTGGACCTGGGAAGCTCACACCAGATCAACTGTAGTTCAGGGGTCAACTGTAGTTATAATGAAAGAGAAGCAGCAGCAATGTATAGTTTTATAATTTTTCAAAATAATTTTAAATATGATATCAAGTTTTTAATTCCTATAGCTTCTTTGCGAAGGAGGCAAAGACAAGTACTCTCGTACTCTAGGGAGGCTGAGACCTAGGGAGATTAAAGTATTATTAACTCCTTCATAAAAAGTATTGAGTGCTTATGTATGGATATAATGATGAAATGATGAGTAATTTACCCTGCTTGACTTTGAGAGCAGGAGAGACAGATTTATAAATAAATATATTAGTTAATAATACAGTTAATTATGGGCTTTCCTGATGTCTCAGATGGTAAACAATCTGCCTGCAGTGCAGCAAACCCAGATTCAAACCCTGGGTCGGGAAGATCCACTGGAGATGGGAATGGCAACCCACTCCAGTATTCTAGACTGGAGAAATCCATGGACAGAGGAGCCTGGCACGCTACAGTCCATGGAGTCATATCCAAAGAGTTGGATATGCCTGAGCAACTAACACACACACACATACACACAGAGTTAGTTATGGTAGACACACAGAAATGATGCATGTACCTCTGGGGTATTGTTTGGCAAGGCCCCATAGAAGAGGTGATTTTTAATGTATTCTGATTGAAGAGTGAATATAAATATGTGACAGAAAGGGAGCAGGGTGAAGAGAAGGAAGGTGGGGGAGGAGCCAAGATGGCGGAGGAGTAGGACGGTGAGAACACTTTCTCCCCCACAAATTCATCAAAAGAGCATTTAAACGTCGAGTAAATTCCACAAAACAACTTCTGAATGCCGGCAGAGGACATCAGGCACCCAGAAAAGCAACCCAACTCTTCGAAATGAGGTAGGAAAAAATATAAAAGACAAAAAAAGAGACAAAAGAGGGAGGGACGGAGTTCCGTCTCGGGAAGGGAGTCTTAAAAAGAGAGAAGTTTCCAAACACCAGGAAACCTTCTCAATGCCGAATCTGTGCCGAGCTTTGGAAGCACAGAGGGCAACATAACAGGGAGAAAAAATAAACAATTAAAACTCGCAGATTGCGAGCCCTACGGTAACTCCCCCAGCGGAGAAGCAGCACAGACGCCTGCACACGCCATTAGCAAGCGGGGGCTGGGCAGGGAGGCGCGGCGCCGGCTGCATCGCTGAGAGTAAGAATCTGGCCTGAATACCCTGAGCGCTATCTGAGCGAAATAATATGGGTTAGCAAACCAGACTGTGGGATATCTACCACGCGAAAAGCCAGCCCCAACCTAAGACACCGCCAGGCCCGCGCACGGAACAAAGGACTGAACAGAGATAGCCGGCTGCAGACCTTCCCCCTCCGGTTACAGGCAGCCAGAGCCGGAAGGGGGAAATCGCAGCCCCAGAGAGACATTATCTATAAAACTGTAAGCAGGCTTCTTTGCTAACTAAAACTTCTTGGGGGTCTGGACGGTCAACATCTGCCTGAGAAGGTGCGCCGGTTTTACACCCAGATAACGGAGTGGCGGGGAGGCGATAAGTCGCAGCATTGGCGTTCGCCAAACACCTCATCACCTGAGCTGCTCGAACCTGGGAAGAGCACAAAACGCAGGCCCAACTGAGTCTGCGCCTCTGAGGACTACCCGAGTGCCTGAACCTGAGCGGCTTGGACCTGGGAGGTACATGCAGCCCAGGGCCGGCCTCGGATTGTTCTCGGCGGAACAACCTAGAGCCCGAGCAGTGTGGGCAGGGAGGCTACACGCGCCGTGAGCGGGGGCAGACCCAGTGTGGCTGAGGCACTGCGAGCGCACGCCAGTGTTAATTGTTTGCAGCATCCCTCCCTCCCTCCCCATAGCGTGACTGAACAAATGAGCCTAAAAAAAAAAAAAAAAAAGTTTCCCCCACCGTCCCCTTTGTGTCAGGGCAGAAGCCAGACACTGAAGAGACCAGCAAACAGAAGAAGTTATAACAGAGGGAAACGCCTTGGAAGCTACGGGCAATAGATTAAAACCCCGTGGTTACTATGGACTACATAGGAAGGGGCCTATAGATCTTGAGAAATATAAGTCGGACCAAGGAACTAGCCAAAAATGAACTGAACCCACCATACAACAAAACCAGAGAAAGTCCTAGATATATTTTTACTATTTTTACGATCATTCTTTCTTTCTTTTTTTTTTAATTAAAAAAAATTTTTAAGTCCTCTATTGTTCCTTTAATTTTCACTTTTATAACCTATTACTTTGCAAAAAAAAAAAAGACCCTATTTTTTTCTTCTTCAGCAAACTTCATATATATATATTTTATAATTTTTTGACCTTGTTTTTGTTTTTTTCTTCTTCTTTTCTTTAACATTGTATTTTTGAAATTCCAAACTCTACTCTAGTTTTTTAATTTTAGCTTTTTGGTATATGTTATCAATTTTGTACCTACAGTTTTTTTTTTTTAATAATTTCTATGACTTTTTTTTTCTGTTTCATTCTCTTCTTCTTTTATATAACATTGTATATCTGAAATTCCAAACTCTACTCTAGATTTTTAATTTATGCTTTTTTGTATTGATATCAAATTGGTACCTGTATTTTCTTTATAATTTTTGCGACATTGTTTTTGTTTGTTTGCTTTCTTTATGTTTCTTCTTCCTTTCTTTTAACATGGTATTTTTGAAATTCCAAACTCTACTCTAGATTTTTAATTTTTGCTTTTTGGTATTAGTTATCAATTTTGTACCTGTATTTTCTTTATAATTTTTGCGACCTTGATTGTTTTTCTTTGTTCGTTTTTTCTCTCTTTCTTTTCCTTCTTCTTTTCTTTAACATCATATTTTTGAAATTCCAAACTCTACTCTAGATTTTTAATTTTTGCTTTTATGTATTTGTTACCAATTTTGTACCTTTAAGAACCCAATCTTCAGGACCCATTTTTCACTAGGGAGCGAGATTACTGGCTTGACTGCTCTCTCTCCCTTTGGACTCTCCTTTTTCTCCACCAGGTTGCCTGTGTCTCCTCCCTAACCCCTCTCTACTCCACCCAACTCTGTGAGTTTATGTGTGTTCCAGATGGTGGAGAACACTTAGGGAACTGATTACTGGCTGGATCTGTCTCCCTCCTTTTCATTCCCCCCTTTTATCCCTCTGGCCACCTCTGTCTCCTTCCTCCTCCTTCTCTTCTCTGTATAACTCCGTGAACATCTCTGAGTGGTCCAGTTGTGGAGTGCACATAAGGAAGTGACTACTGGCTACCCCACTCTCTCCACTATTGATTCCACCTCATCTCATTTGGGTCACCTCTAACTCCCTCCTCCCTCTTCTCTTCTCCATGTAACGCTGTGAACCTCTCTGAGTGACCCTCACAGTAGAGAAATTTTTCATCTTTAACGTAGATGTTTCATCAATGGTGCTGTATAGAAGGAGAAGTTTGGAAACTACTGTAAAAATAAGACCGATAACTAGAAGCAGGAGCCTTAAGTCCAAACCCTGACTCCAGGGAACTCCTGACCGCAAGGAACATTAATTGACAGGAGCTCATCAAACGCCTCCATACCGACACTGAAACCAAGCACCACACAAGGGCCAACAAGTTCCAGGGCAAGACATACCAAGCAAATTCTCCAGCAACAAAGGAGCACAGCCCTGAGCCTCAAGATACAAGCTGCCCAAAGTCACCCCAAAACCACAGACATCTCATAACTCATTACTGGACATTTCATTGCACTCCAGAGAGAAGAAATACAGCTCCACCCACCAGAACACCGACACAAGCTTCCCTAACCAGGAAACCTTGACAAGCCACCTGTACAAACCCACACACAGCGAGGAAGAGCCACAATAAAGAGAACTCCACAAACTGCCAGAATATAGAAAGGACACCCCAAAATCAGCAATTTAAACAAGATGAAGAGACAGAGGAATACCCAGCAGATAAAGGAACAGGATAAATGCCCACCAAACCAAACAAAAGAGGAAGAGATAGGGAATCTACCTGATAAAGAATTCCGAATAATGATATTGAAATTGATCCAAAATCTTGAAATTAAAATGGAATCACAGATAAATAGCCTGGAGACAAGGATTGAGAAGATGCAAGAAAGGTTTAACAAGGACCTAGAAGAAATAAAAAAGAGTCAATATATAATGAATAATGCAATAAATGAAATTAAAAACACTCTGGAGGCAACAAATAGTAGAATAACAGAGGCAGAAGATAGGATTAGTGAATTAGAAGATAGAATGGTAGAAATAAATGAATCAGAGAGGATAAAAGAAAAATGAATTAAAAGAAATGAGGACAATCTCAGAGACCTCCAGGACAATATTAAATGCTACAACATTCGAATCATAGGGGTTCCAAAAGAAGAAGACAAAAAGAAAGACCATGAGAGAATACTTGAGGAGATAATAGTTGAAAACTTCCCTAAAATGGGGAAGGAAATAATCACCCAAGTCCAAGAAACCCAGAGAGTCCCAAACAGGATAAACCCAAGGCGAAACACCCCAAGACACATATTAATCAAATTAACAAAGATCAAACACAAAGAACAAATATTAAAAGCAGCAAGGGAAAAACAACAAATAACACACAAGGGAATTCCCATAAGGATAACAGCTGATCTTTCAATAGAAACTCTTCAAGCCAGGAGGGAATGGCAAGACATACTTAAAATGATGAAAGAAAATAACCTACAGCCCAGATTATTGTACCCAGCAAGGATCTCATTCAAGTATGAAGGAGAAATCAAAAGCTTTTCAGACAAGCAAAAGCTGAGAGAATTCTGCACCACCAAACCAGCTCTCCAACAAATACTAAAGGATATTCTCTAGACAGGAAACACAAAAACAGTGTATAAGTTCGAACCCAAAACAATAAAGTAAATGTCAACGGGATCATACTTATCAGTAATTACCTTAAACGTAAATGGGTTGAATACCCCAACCAAAAGACAAAGACTGGCTGAATGGATACAAAAACAAGACCCCTACATATGTTGTCTACAAGAGACCCACCTCAAAACAGGGGACACATACAGACTGAAAGTGAAGGGCTGGAAAAAGATTTTCCATGCAAATAGGGACCCAAAGAAAGCAGGAGTAGCAATACTCATATCAGATAAAATAGACTTTAAAACAAAGGCTGTGAAAAGAGACAAAGAAGGTCACTACATAATGATCAAAGGATCAATCCAAGAAGAAGATATAACAATTATAAACATATATGCACCCAACACGGGAGCACCGCAGTATGTAAGACAAATGCTAACAAGTATGAAAGGAGAAATTAACAATAACACAGTAATAGTGGGAGACTTTAATACCCCACTCACACCTATGGATAGATCAACTAAACAGAAAATTAACAAGGAAACACAAACTTTAAATGATACAATAGACCAGTTAGACCTAATTGATATCTATAGGACATTTCATCCCAAAACAATGAATTTCACCTTTTTCTCAAGTGCACACAGAACCTTCTCCAGGATAGATCACATCCTGGGCCATAAAGCTAGCCTTGGTAAATTCAAAAAAATAGAAATCATTCCAAGCATCTTTTCTGACCACAATGCAGTAAGATTAGATCTCAATTACAGGAGAAAAACAATTAAAAATTCCAACATATGGAGGCTGAACAACACGCTGCTGAATAACCAACAAATCACAGAAGAAATCAAAAAAGAAATCAAAATTTGCATAGAAACGAATGAAAATGAAAACACAACAACCCAAAACATGTGGGACACGGTAAAAGCAGTCCTAAGGGGAAAGTTCATAGCAATACAGGCACACCTCAAGAAACAAGAAAAGAGTCAAATAAATAACCTAACTCTACATCTAAAGCAACTAGAAAAGGAAGAAATGAAGAACCCCAGGGTTAGTAGAAGGAAAGAAATCTTAAAAATTAGAGCAGAAATAAATGCAAAAGAAACAAAAGAGACCATAGCAAAAATCAACAAAACCAAAAGCTGGTTCTTTGAAAGGATAAATAAAATTGACAAACCATTAGCCAGATTCATCAAGAAACAAAGGGAGAAAAATCAAATCAATAAAATTAGAAATGAAAATGGAGAGATCACAACAGACAACACAGAAATACAAAGGATCATAAGAGACTACTATCAACAATTATATGCCAATAAAATGGACAACGTGGAAGAAATGGACAAATTCTTAGAAAAGTACAACTTTCCAAAACTGGACCAGGAAGAAATAGAAAATCTTAACAGACCCATCACAAGCACGGAAATTGAAACTGTAATCAAAAATCTTCCAGCAAACAAAAGCCCCGGTCCAGACGGCTTCACAGCTGAATTCTACCAAAAATTTAGAGAAGAGCTAACACCTATCCTGCTCAAACTCTTCCAGAAAATTTCAGAGGAAGGTAAACTTCCAAACTCATTCTATGAGGCCACCATCACCCTAATACCAAAATCTGACAAAGATCCCCCCAAAAAAGAAAACTACAGGCCAATATCACTGATGAACATAGATGCAAAAATCCTTAACAAAATTCTAGCAATCAGAATCCAACAACACATCAAAAAGATCATACACCATGACCAAGTGGGCTTTATCCCAGGGATGCAAGGATTCTTCAATATCCGCAAATCAATCAATGTAATACACCACATTAACAAATTGAAAAATAAAAACCATATGATTATCTCAATAGATGCAGAGAAAGCCTTTGACAAAATTCAACACCCATTTATGATAAAAACTCTCCAGAAAGCAGGAATAGAAGGAACATACCTCAACATAATAAAAGCTATATATGACAAACCCACAGCAAACATTATCCTCAATGGTGAAAAATTGAAAACATTTCCTCTAAAGTCAGGAACAAGACAAGGGTGCCCACTTTCACCATTACTATTCAACATAGTTTTGGAAGTTTTGGCCACAGCAATCAGAGCAGAAAAAGAAATAAAAGGAATCCAAATTGGAAAAGAAGAAGTAAAACTCTCACTATTTGCAGATGACATGATCCTCTACATAGAAAACCCTAAAGACTCCACCAGAAAATTACTAGAACTAATCAATGACTATAGTAAAGTTGCAGGATATAAAATCAACACACAGAAATCCCTTGCATTCCTATACACTAATAATGAGAAAACAGAGAAATTAAGGAAACAATTCCATTCACCATTGCAACGGAAAGAATAAAATACTTAGGAATATATCTACCTAAAGAAACTAAAGACCTATATATAGAAAACTATAAAACACTGGTGAAAGAAATCAAAGAGGACACTAATAGATGGAGAAATATACCATGTTCGTGGATTGGAAGAATCAATATAGTGAAAATGAGTATACTACCCGAAGCAATTTATAGATTCAATGCAATCCCTATCAAGCTACCAACAGTATTCTTCACAGAGCTAGAACAAATAATTTCACAATTTGTATGGAAATACAAAAAACCTTGAATAGCCAAAGCGATCTTGAGAAAGAAGAATGGAACTGGAGGAATCAACCTACCTGACTTCAGGCTCTACTACAAAGCCACAGTTATCAAGACAGTATGGTACTGGCACAAAGACAGAAATATAGATCAATGGAACAAACTAGAAAGCCCAGAGATAAATCCACGCACATATGGACACCTTATCTTTGACAAAGGAGGCAAGAATATACAATGGATTAAAGACAATCTCTTTAACAAGTGGTGCTGGGAAAACTGGTCAACCACTTGTAAAAGAATGAAACTAGAACACTTTCTAACACCATACACAAAAATAAACTCAAAATGGATTAAAGATCTAAACATAAGACCAGAAACTATAAAACTCCTAGAGGAGAACATAGGCAAAACACTCTCTGACATACATCACAGCAGGATCCTCTATGACCCACCTCCCAGAATATCGGAAATAAAAGCAAAAATAAACAAATGGGACCTAATTGATCTTAAAAGCTTCTGCACATCAAAGGAAACTATCAGCAAGGTGAAAAGACAGCCTTCAGAATGGGAGAAAATAATAGCAAATGAAGCAACTGACAAACAACTAATCTCAAAAATATACAAGCAACTCCTCCAGCTCAACTCCAGAAAAATAAATGACCCAATCAAAAAATGGGCCAAAGAACTAAATAGACATTTCTCCAAAGAAGACATACAGATGGCTAACAAACACATGAAAAGATGCTCAACATCACTCATTATCAGAGAAATGCAAATCAAGACCACTATGAGGTACCATTTCACACCAGTCAGAATGGCTGCGATCCAAAAGTCTACAAATAATAAATGTTGGAGAGGGTGTGGAGAAAAGGGAACCCTCTTACACTGTTGGTGGGAATGCAAACTAGTACAGCCACTATGGAGAACAGTGTGGAGATTCCTTAAAAAACTGGAAATAGAACTGCCTTATGATCCAGCAATCCCACTGCTGGGCATACACACTGAGGAAACCAGAAGGGAAAGAGACACGTGTACCCCAATGTTCATCGCAGCACTGTTTATAATAGCCAGAACATGGAAGCAACCCAGATGTCCATCAGCAGATGAATGGATAAGAAAGCAGTGGTACATATACACAATGGAGTATTACTCAGCCATTAAAAAGAATTCATTTGAATCAGTTCTAATGAGGTGGATGAAACTGGAGCCTATTATACAGAGTGAAGTAAGCCAGAAGGAAAAACACCAATACAGTATACTAACGCATATATATGGAATTTAGAAAGATGATAACAATAACCCTGTGTATGAGACAGCAAAAGAGACACTGATGTATGGAACAGTCTTATGGACTCTGTGGGAGAGGGAGAGGGTGGGAAGATTTGGGAGAATCGCATTGAAACATGTAAAATATCATGTATGAAACGAGATGCCACTCCAGGTTTGATACACAATACTTGATGCATGGGGCTAGTGCACTGGGATGACCCAGAGGGATGGTATGGGGAGGGAGGAGGGAGGAGGGTACAGGATGGGGAGCATATGTATACCTGTGATGGATTCATTTTGATATTTGGCAAAACTAATACAATTATGTAAAGTTTAAAAATAAAATTAAAAAAAAAAAAAAGAGAGAAGGAAGGTCCTTGCAATAAAAGGGAATAAACGTAAGTAGAGTCCCAGAGTTATGAAAGGACCTGGGTATTTGAAGAACAGGGTCCACTTCAGTGTAGGTAGAATATTGCTAATTATAAATATAAATGTTATATAAGGTAAAAATTTCTAATAGCCATATTAAAAAGTAAAAAGAAATAGGTGAGATTAGTAATAATATATTTAATCCAGTATATCTGAAATATTTATGTTGTTTGCTCATACTTAAGTATGAAGTAGTTGATTTTAAAGATCAAATCAGGTATATGTTTTACATGTACAAAACATCTCAGTTTGGACTAGCCACACTTTAGGTGCTCAATTTCTCAAAGCTTAGGGGTGTACATGTGTCGGTGCATGTGAGAGAGAGAGAGGGAGAGAGAAGAAATGAGAATGAGAGTGAAACGTGTGCACTCTAGAGGGGCAGGTGGAGAGATGAGCTTGAGGTGGTTGTTGGAACCATATTTTGAGAGGCCTTGTATGCTGTCTGTCTGAATTTGGAATTTATTCTTATAGTAGTTTATGACTATGCTTCTCAAAATATCTGTCATGAAGGACCAGATTCTTAAATTTAGAATTTGTTTCAGACTGATACTTTTGCAAAATATAATAGTGAATTAGAAAAATAAAATGAGTTATACAAAGGAAAGTACGATTTTTTAGTTACTAGATTTGACAAATACACCGTTGTTCTGTCAATTGTCTATAAAGGTGTCTGGGCTAGTGCTATTCAGTGGAACTTCCTATGATGATAGAATGTTCTTGCTGTGCTGCCCAATGCAACATCCACTAGTCACATGTGGGTACTGAGCATTTGAAATGCAGCTAGTGTGACTGAGAAGCTGATTATTTAATTTAATTTAAATTGTAATCACCTCATTAGACTATTAGCTACTGTGTTGCACAGCACTAAGTGTGTTTACTCTATTTTCGGTTGCGCTCGGTCTTTGTTGCCGCTCTCTGACTTTCTCTAGCGGTGCCCAGGCTTCTCACTGGGGTGGCTTCTCTTGTTGAGGAGCACAGGGTTGAGGGTGCTTGGGCCTTAGTAGTTTCAGCATGTGGGCTCAGTACTTGCAGCTGGCGGCTCCAGAGCACGGGCTTAGTAGTTGTGGAGTAGTCGTGGTTCATGGGCTTAGTTCCCCTGCAGCACATGGGATGTGCCCCGACCAGGGATAGAACCCGTGCCCCCTGCATTTCAAGGTGGATCCTTCATCACTGGACCACCAGGGAAGCCCTGAATATGTTTATTCTTAATCTTTGTATTTATATTTTGTGGAAAAACAGCTGTGGACTGGCATTGGTCCACAAACCATACTTTGAGTAGCACTGTTTACATCATGGTCTCTAGAGCTAGAAAGTCTTTGTGTGTCTTTGGAAAGTTACTTAATCTCTCACTATCTCAGAATCCTCAATTCTAATATGAAGGTAATAATAAGAAACTGTCTTATAGAGTTGTGAGGATTAAAGGATGTGGAGGGGATAGGGTTAGGGAGAGGATCAAGAAAAGGTAACATGTGAAAGGGCCTCAAAGGATGAGTTCCAATAGGCCTTTCAGGCAGAGGGAACTCTGAAATGGATTTGGGTCATATTCTGTTTAGAAGAAGGGCTTTCCAGGTGGCATTAGTGGTAAAGAATCTGCCTGCCAATGCAGGAGATGCAAGAGATGTGGGTTCGATCCCTGGGTCAGAAAGATCCCCCGGAGAAGCCAATGGCAACCCACTCCAATCCCATAGACAGAGGAGCCTTGGGGGGCTACAGTCCATGGGGTTGCAAAGAGCTGGACACAACTGAGCACTACTACTGTTCAGAAAAAGGGGTAGCAGATAACACTGCCCTAGCCCTATCACTGGGCTTCCCTGGTGGCTCAGTCGGTAAAGAATTTGCCTGCGATGCAGGAGACCTGGGTTGGGAAGATCCCCTGGAGGAGGGCGTGGCAACCAACTCCAGTATTCTTGCCTGGAGAATCCCATGGACAGAGGAGCCTGCCAAGCTGCAGTTCATGGGGTCACAAAGAGTCGGACATGATTAAGCACAGCACAGCACATTCCTATCACTGTTACCACTATTTCTTCCTCTCTTTCCTAGTTATCTTCCTATTATCATTTTTTGGCAGATTTTAAACTGATTTCTAGGTAATATGTGATTTGTGGTTTTAATAAATGCTAAGCTATCAATAAGGACAACTGCTGTCTCTTTCCTTCATTCCTGGGAGTTATGAATTTGATGGAAACTGGGTACCAGTTGATAAGGGTACCAGTTTTTCCTATTTGAAAAGCAGTCCCTGGGTTATGGGCAGGTAGTTGTGAGATTCTTTTCTCCTAACACACATTTCTTCCTTACACAGATGATTTTAGGAAGAAAACTGACTGGAAAAACAATGAAGTTCCTTCTCTTCATGTTTGTCGGTGTTGTTCACCTTTTACCCCTGGCCTCTGGGAAAGCTATATATGGGAATGGCCCCTCTCAGAGGACTTTTCAAGAAATCAAAGAAGAAATAGCCCACTATGGAGATGTTGCTAAATCAATCATCAACCTTACTGTTTATGGTAAAGCCCAGAACAGATCCTATGAGCGGCTGGCACTTCTGGTTGATACTGTTGGGCCCAGACTAAGTGGCTCCAAGAACCTAGAAAGAGCCATCGAGATCATGCAGCAAAACCTGAAGGGAGATGGCTTGGAGAACGTCCACCTGGAGCCTGTCAAAATACCCCACTGGGAGAGGGGAGAGGAATCTGCTGTGATGCTGGAGCCGAGGATTCACAAGATGGCTATTTTGGGTCTTGGCAGCAGCATTGGAACGCCCCCAGAAGGTATGGTTTGCTTTTTCAAGTCAATTTGCTGTGTTCATTATAAAACTAATGCCATGTGACATAACTGATTATAGTGTGCATGGTTCACATTATAATTGGGTGATAAAAAGAAAGAATCATTTTCCATTTCATTGGCTTCATGAGTGCTTTACTCATACTCTTTTTTCTCCCCTTCCCTTTTCTCCCTCTCTTTTCTGAAAGTGTCACTTTTTAAAATGAAGCATCTACTATTGGTCCATGATACTTATGAACTGAATCACTTAATAATTTCTATCTAGTATAACATTAGTATCATTTTGTAGAGAATGCAATATATATAAATAGGTCACAAAGTTATGATTTCTTTCAAGTGGCCTCAATGAACAGAACTTCTTAAAATTAATGAAATAGGGGACAGAGTCTTGCACATTGAATTGATTTCAAGTAGTTATTTTAACAGAACCCAAGGCCTCTAATGTAAAGAGTTGTCTAGGATGGAGTTCTGTCTTTACTCAGCAGCACTCTGGCTCAGCTTCATCAGACAATATAAATGCTTAGATCAGGAATGTATAAGCAGCCAACAGTGAGCCACTGATCAGTAATGGATTGTTCATGGACTATGCATATATTCATGGACAGTTTTCCTATGGCAAAGTAACTATAGTAGAGTTGGTGCACCAACCCTCCACACAGTTAAAAATCTGCATAGAACTTATAGTCATCCCTCCATATATGCTTTGGTTCTTCTGTATCCATGAGTTTCTGCATCTGCATATTCAACCAACTACAGATCATGTAGTACTGTTGTATTTACTATTGAAAAAAAAATCTATGTGTAAGTGGACCTGTGCAGTTAAAACCTGTGTTGTTCAAGGGTTAACTGTAGTTGATAAAAAAAAAAAAAGTTGAGCTTTTCTAAAAACTTTTGACCTTCTCTAATGCCAAGAGAAACATCCAGTAGAGAAGCAGATGGTCAGCTTTTAAAAAGCATCTTCATGGTAACGATAACCCTGTATGCAAGACAGCAAAAGAGACACAGATGTATAGAACAGTCTTTTGGACTCTGTGGGAGAGGGCGAGGTGGGATGATTTCGGAGAATGGCATTGAAACATGTATAATATCATATGTGAAACAAATTGCCAGTCCAGGTATGCATGATACAGGATGCTCAGGGCTGGTGTACTGGGATGACCCAGAGGGATGGTACGGGGAGGGAGGAGGGAGGGGGGGGTCAGGATGGGGAACATGTGTACACCCGTGGCAGATTCATGTTGATATATGGCAAAACCAATACAATATTGTAAAGTAATTAGCCTCCAATTAAAATAAATAAAATAAATTAAAAAAAAAAAAGCATCTTCATTGAGGTATCAGGACTTCCCTGGTGGTTCAGTGGTTAAGACCCCCCATTTCTACTGCAGAGAGCACAGGTTTGATCCCTGGATGGGAAGTTAAGGTTCTGCATGCCACTGGGCACAGCCAAAAAAAAAAAATCTTTATTGAGATATAATTCCCATATCATAATGACTCACCCATTTACACTTTAGTGGTTTTTAATGTATTCACAGAACTAGCACAATCTTAACTGAAGAACATTTCATCACCCCGTGAAGAAACTTTATACTCATCAGCAGTCATGCTTCATCCCTTTCCTACCTAAGCCCCAGGCAACCACTAATTTATTTCCTGTCTTTATGGATTTGCCTTTTTTGGATAATTCACATGAATGAAGTAATACACTAGTATTTTCTTTTGTGACTGAATTTTTTCACATAGCATGTATTTTAGGTTCATCCACGTTGTAGCATGTTCAATACTTAATTCATTTTTATTATTGAAAAATTTTCCATTTTATAGATATACTGTATTTTATTTATCCATAGATCAACTGATGAACATTTTTTCCCACCTTTCAGCTATTAAGAATAATGCTATAAACATTCATGTGTAAGTTTTTTGTATGTACTTTATTTCTCTTGAGTATATACCAAAGAGTGAAATTGCTTGTGTATGTGATAACTCTTTGTTTAACTTTCAGAGGAATTGCCAAGCTGTTTTCCAAATTGACCACACCATTTTACATTTTCACTCATGTGTTCTAATTTTTATACATATGTGTCAGAACTTGTTTTCTGCCTTTTTGGTTACAGCTGTTCTAGTGGGTATGAAGTGATGTTCATTGTGGTTTCCGTTTGCACTTCTCTAATGGCTAATGATTTTGGGCACCTTTCCATGTTCTTGTTTGCCATTTGTGCATCTTTTTCAGAGAAATATTTATTTGAAACCTTTGTCCAGTTTTTTTAAGTTGTTTATTTATTATTGACTGTACTGGGTTTTGTACTGTGTGTGGGCTTTCTTTAGTTGCAGCGAGTGGGAGCTACTCTCTGGTTGCAGAGCATCGGCATCTCGTTGCAGTGGCTTCTCTTATTACACAGCATGGGCTCTAGGCACGTGGGCTCAGTAGTTGTGGCCACGGGCTTAGTTGCTGTTTGGCGTGTGGAATCTTCCTGGACCAGGGATTGAACCTGTGTCCCCTGCATTGGCAGGTGTATTCTCAACCCCTGGGCCACCAGGGGAATCACTTTGCCCAGTTTTTAATTGTGCTAGTTGAATTTTTATTATTGAATTGCATAAGCTCTTCATGTATTCTGGATGCAAGTCTCTTATCAGTGTGATTTACTAATGTTCTTTCTCATTCTATGGATTGTTTTTGTGTGTTTTTTTTTTTTAAACTTTCTTGATGGTAGTATTTCCTGCAGAAATGTCTTTAATTCTGAATTAGCACAGTTCCTCTAATTGTTTTCTGTTGATTGTACTTTTACTGTTATATTTAAGAAACCATTGCCGAAACCAGGTCACAAAGATTTATTCCTGTTTTATTCTTATTTTTATTTATTCTTCTAAGAGTTCTATAACTTTTGCTTTTACATTTAGGTTTGTGAGTTAATTTTAGATGTGAGGTAGGAATCCAACTTTGTTCTTTTGCTGTGGTTATTCATTTGTCTTAGCATTACCTGTTGAAAAGACTACTTTTTCCCCATTGAATTGGATACATTTCATTTATTGATTTTCAGATGTTAAACCAACCTTACATTCCTGGGATAAATCCCACTTGGTGATGGTGTAGGAGGCCTGGTGTGCCGCAGTCCATGGGGTCTCAAAGAGTCGGACGTGACTGAGCGACTAAACAACAGTTCATTACCCTGCTGTGTCCAAAGTCTGTTCTCTAGGTCTGTGTCTCTATTCCTGCCCTGAAAATTCATTGGATCCTTTTTTTAGTTTATTTATTTTTAATTGAAGGATAATTCCAGCACGAGCTGGAATCAAGATTGCCAGGAGAAACATCAATGACCTCAGATATGCAGATGACACCACCCTTATGGCAGAAGCCTCTTGATGAAAGTGAAAGAGGAGAGTGAAAAAGTTGGCTTAAAGCTCAACATTCAGAAAATGAAGATCATGGCATCTGGCCCCATCACTTCATGGGAAATAGATGGGAAAACAGTGGAAACAGTGTCAGACTTTATTTTTTTAGGCTCCAAAATCACTGCAGATGGTGATTGCAGCCATGAAATTAAAAGACGCTTACTCCTTGGAAGGAAAGTTATGACCAACTTAGACAGCATATTCAAAAGCAGAGACATTACTTTGCCAACAAAGGTCCATCTAGTCAAGGCTATGGTTTTTCCAGTGGTCATGTATGGATGTGAGAGTTGGACTGTGAAGAAGGCTGAGCGCCAAAGAATTGATGCTTTTGAACTGTGGTGTTGGAGAAGACTCTTGAGAGTCCCTTGGACTGCAAGGAGATCCAACCAGTCCATTCTAAAGGAGATTAGTCCTGGATGTTCTTTGGAAGGACTGATGCTAAAGCTGAAACTCCAATACTTTGGCCACCTGATGCTAAGAGTTGACTCATTGGAAAAGACTCTGATGCTGGGAGGGACTGGAGGCAGGAGGAGAAGGGGACGACAGAGGATGAGATGGCTGGATGGCATCACTGACTCGATGGACGTGAGTCTGAGTGAACTCCAGGAGTTGGTGATGGACAGGGAGGCCTGGCGTGCTGCGATTCATGGGGTCGCAAAAAGTCGGACCCGACTGAGTGACTGATCTGATCTGATCTGATAGTCCATTAAGTGGGTAGTATCAGTATGTCTAAAAAATGTGCATGCCTTAATTAAAAAATAATGCTGTTGGAAATGGCACCAGTGGACTTGCTCAACACAGGATTGCCATAAGCCTTCAGTTTGTTAAAAAGAAAAATGCAGTATATGAGAAGGACAGTAAAATGAGCTATGCTTCTACGTGACAAGTCATTTTGCTCTTACTGATTTCAAGATTTTTATCTTTGTTTCCAGTTTTCAGTGTTTTGATTTTGATGTATCTAGGTGGGAAACTCTTTCCTTTTATCTTGATTAGAGGTTGTGGAACTTCATTTATAGATTAATATTTTCCATCAATTTGGGTAATTTTCAACTTTTTTTTCCTATACATATATTTTCTACCCTCTCTTTGCTCTTTTCTCCTTCTGGTACTTCAGTTATGAGTATGTTGGTGCACTTAATGATGTCCCACACTTCTCTGAGGCTCTGCCTATTTTCTTCCTCTCTTTCCCCCCTCTCTCCTTTCTTCAGATTGCATAATCTGTATCAATCTATCATTAAATTCATTAGTTCTTTCTTCTGATAGCTTAAATATACTACTGAGTCCCTCTACTGAATTTTTCTTTTCAGTTATTTTACTTTTTTCTCCTCTTTTTTAAAAAATTTATTTATTTTAATTAGAGACTAATTACTTTACAATATTGTACTGGTTTTGCCATTCAACTCCACAATTAACTTTTGGCCTTTTTTCTCATTTTCGTCTTTTGATTGGTATTCTCCATTTGATGAAACATTGTCGTCATACCTTCTTTTAATTCTTTAGTTCCTTGAGCATGTTTATAATAGCTGCTTCGAAGTCTATGTCCGTGACAACTAACCCCCTCCAGGCAGTTTCTCTTGCCTGCTTTTTTGTGTGTGTATTGGTCACACTTGCCTACTTCTTTTCATGTCCCATTTATTTTTGTTGTTGTTTAAAACTGATTTTAAATAATGTATTTTAGCAATTCTGAATACTGATTCTTGCTCCTTCTCCACTGCCCACTGGAGGTTGATGTTGTTTTTATTGTTTTGTCCTTCATTTGCTTAATGAGTTAGTTTTACTAACTTTGTGAAGTCTCTTTCTCCCGAAGTGTACAGATTCAGATGTCCCTATTCACACTGCTTTTATTTCCCTTTAGTCTGGCTCTCTAGGTGTCATCCTGAGGTCTGTACAAGCCACTTACTGGTCAAAGGTTGTGCTTAGGTCCCCTTAGCCAGTTATATTTTTACCCCTTATTGTTGGATATTTATGTTGTTTAAGGGCTGTTATTAAAACTAATGAATTATGTTTTTGCCCCGGGTTCAGTCAGGGCCTAGTAGCTTGAACATCTCTTCTCCAATCAGTCTTGAGAGGTCACAGCCTTGGACATGCACATAGCGTTCCAGCTTGTGAGGATGCATATGATTTTAATATTAAGCCCAGTTTAATAGTATTTTCCACTGTGTCAGAATAGCTTATTTTACAGCCAGTATTTGGTTAGAGGTTGCACTTAAGCCTCTTGTGCCAGTAGGGCCTCTGCCCTTTGTTGAGGGATCTGTGTGCAGCTTGGAAAATGTTTTCAATCTGACCCATGTCCAGTTTCAATTGTTTCTAAGTAGGAACATGTGCATATAGCCTTCCCAAACCCAGGGTTTGTTGTGATCCAGGGAGGGCTTTTCTTGGTTGTTATTTCTCCTTCTGTTTTTTGTTGTTGTTGTTGTTGTTGCTGTTTTTTCTGATTGTTCTTCCATTTAGCTTATTGCTAGCAGTATCATGAAACTCCCAGTATCATGAAGTATCAGTATCTCCCAAGCTCTCCATCATTTGCAACAACATCCTCAGGTATGGAATTCTCTGTTTTCTGTTCCAAATAAAATCACCACCCTGGTTAAGAACCTTGTTCCTGGTTAAGAAGTTCATCCACCTGGCTTACCTCTTCCCTGGGAGTTCCCAGGAGCTCAGCACAGTGATAGTGGCCTGCTTCCCTAGAGTGACATCCCTGGCAGGTGCTAGAAGGGAAGAGTGGTAGCTACTGGTCTTTTCAGCTTGCCTGTCCCACCGTGGGACCTCTGCCTATGAACTAGCTAAGATGTTCAGGTCAGGTTCCAGTCCTCTCATGGCTATACTTGGTGTAGTGTTTCTATCAGACAAGTAGAGGCTGGGTAGAGAAATGGTTGAAGTGACCATAATAGAGTTTCTATAACATGGAACTGGGGATGGGAGAAGGAATCAGATCATTGCCAAAAGCTACAGACTCATAATTCTAACTTAGATTTATTAATAGAGTGTTTTCTTGAATGAGTGTTGCTCTACTTGCTATATGCCCTTAGGACAATGTTGAGAGACTTTAAGTGATTTTTTAAAAATATTTTTTCCCAGTTAAATGTTTCATAGGGAAGAAGATCTGCCAAGTTTCTCACTCCAGCATTCTGGATATACCACTGGGATGGCTAGTTGTGATCTCTCTGAGGCTGTATGAATAATTGGAAGAGTCCTCTAAGGTTTTAGAGAGCCCTCCACTTGGGTTCTATATTGTAAACTAGGAGTTTGCCTAATTGCCTTCTGTTACTGCTCATCTGTGTTAGATACTGGGGTGTGTGTGTGTGTGTGTGTGTGTGTGTGTACTTATATATTTCCTTTTTAACCCTCTTAACTGTCTTTAAAGGTCTACAGGTTTTTGTTTGTTTTGTTTTCAACAAATGAGAAAAGCAGACTGCAGAAGATTAGACAATTTGCCCAGGGTTACACAACTAGTGAGAGGCCAAGTTCAGGCGTGAACAAGTGTCAAATTCCAGAGTTTGTGCTTTTAGTCATTAGACTATATTGCCTCACATACAAATAACTTAATGTTATTTTCACTTCTAAGATTTCCTTTTTTATCCATTTGACTGAAGCTGATCTGTCTCAAGAGTTGCTGGTACCTGTACTGTGATGATACCCGTGTCTGTACCTTATTTTGAACATTTTTTCTCATTTCCCTTTCTTTTTTATCCTTATTTCTTCTATTTGTAGATGGGCCTGCTCTTCCCTGGCTCCCTGCCTGGGAAAACTAAGCCAAGTTACTGATTTCCACTGGGGCCTTAAAAACCCAAGGGGAAGTGAATTTTACTCATTGGAGTCTACTGTGGTGTTCTAAGACTCACTTTCACCCCATTCCCTCTTCCATGGAGCTCAAGGTACATAAGCAATTCTCTGGCAACTGGGCTATTTTAAGCTCTGAGAAGACTGGAGAGTTAGGCTGGATCAGGTGTAATTCCCCCAGGAGATAGGGTAAGGTCTGCATAAAAGGACCTCTAGGTACAGGTATTATGGTGCAGAGCTCATCTCCCTGGAAACCCATGCTGTATCCTTGGTTTAGCCACCTAGTTTTGTGACCTTGGCCCAGTCATTTAATCTCTATGGCCTTAATTTTGTCACTTATAAAATGAAAAATGGCTGACATATAATTCTATAACATCTCTCTAGATTAGAAAGGCTGTTGTTTTTCTGAGAATCCACAAGGGATGGGTGAAGATGATCAAAATATTAAAAGAGAAGTATTCTAGGCACATGCTATGGAGCAGATTCCTTATGTAACTGGAGCTAATGTTTTTAAGCTTTCCATTTCTAGACTTGAGTATTATAGTGTATATTAATTTGTGTGTCCGGGTTAAGACTGAGAGCTACCTGGGGAAAACTGGAGGAAGACTTTCTACGTGCATTTCTGAGAACTACTGGTTGTCTTGCAAACCCACAAATTGAGCATCCTGTCTCTCCAGTGTTTCTCATCTTCATTAATATCATTGCCAACCACCCAGGTGCTCAGGCTCAGAGCCTCAAAATTTTGCTAATATTGGATTTGGTATCTTACCTTCATGTTTTTGTCACCTGCCAGTTTAGTTCAGTTCAGTCGCTTAGTTGTGTCCAACTCTTTGAGACCCCATGAACTGCAGCACGCCAGGCCTCCCTGTCCATCACTAACTTCCAGAGTTTATGCAAACTCAAGTCCATCAAGTTGGTGATGCCATCTAACCATCTCATCCTCTGTTGTCCCCTTCTCCTCCCGCCTTCAATCTTTCCCAGCATCAGGGTCTTTTCAAATGAGTCAGTTCTTCGCAGCAGGTGGCCAAAGTATTGGAGTTTCAGCTTCAGCATCAGTCCTTCCAATGAATATTCAGGACTGATTTCCTTTAGGACAGACTGGTTAGATCTCCTTGCAGTCCAAGGGACTCTCAAGAGTCTTTTCTAACACTGTAGTCCAAAAGCATCAGTTCTTTGGCACTCAGCCTTCTTTATAGTCCAACTCTCATATCCATACATGGCTAATGGAAAAACCATAGCCTTGATTAGATGGACCTTGGTCGGCAAAGTAGTGTCTCTGCTTTTTAATATGCTGTCTAGGTTGGTCATAACTTTTCTTCCGAGGACCAAGTGTCTTTTAATTTCATGGCTGCAGTCACCATCTGCAGTGATTTTGGAGCCAAGAAAAATAAAGTCTGACACTGTTTCCACTGTTTACCCATCTATTTGCCATGAAGTGATGGGACCAGATGCCATGATCTGAGTTTTCTGAATGTTGAGCTTTAAGCCAACTTTTTCACTTTCCTCTTTCACTTTCATCAAGAGGCTTTTGAGTTCCTCTTCACTTTCTGCCATAAGGGTGGTGTCATCTGCATATCTGAGGTTGTTAATATTTCTCCTGGCAATCTTGATTCCAGCTTGTGCTTCATCCAGCCCAGCGTTTCTCATGATGTACTCTGCATAGAAGTTAAATAAGCAGGGTGACAAGGTGACACTATACAGCCTTGACGTACTCCTTTTCCTATTTGGAACCAGTCTGTTTTTCCATGCCAGGAATGCCCTTATTTAAGGATTCAGCTTTAATGTCTCCTTTTCTATGGAGATTTTTTCTGTGCTTACTCATCCCCAAAGAAGTATTGACAACTTCCTTTTTTCTCCCTTTTTTGTACCCTATACTTGTGTATGTCATAAGCATTTCTCTAAATGTAATAAGCCTCTTAGAATTAGAGATCCCAGTTTCAGTGGTTCTCAACTGGGGATAATTTGCTCCTTAGGGGAAATTTGGCAATGTCTGGACACATTTTCGATGGTCGTGACTGAGAGGCAGTGCCTTTAATGGGTAGAGGTCAGGAATACTGCTAAACATCTCACAGTGTACAGAACAAGCCTCCCTTTACCCCACATCAAATAATCATCCATTCTAAAATGCCAGTTGTGCCAAAGTTGATAAACTCTGTCTTAGCTCTTAACATAGTATCTCATATACAGAAAAGATTTAAGAAATATTTGTTGAATGAATCTTTCCATTTATCTCACTCCAGCATTCAGTTGGTCACCAAGACTTAAATGTCACATGACTCCACTTCTCTATTCTCAGGGTTCTCCTGCCTACAGTGTTATAATTGCTTCCTAACTGATTTTCCTGACTCCTGACTCCGGTCTCATTTTAATCAGTTTCCATACTGCTGATTCAGTTGTCTTTGTGAAATAGAGATCTCACTGTGTAACTCCCTTACCTAAATGCTTTTCATTTTTCAGAGTATAGTTCAGATCCTTATGACCTTTTAAAAAGTGACCCCAGGCTGTGTTTCTAGGCTTGTGTCTAGTTTCTCCCAAGCCATCCACCTTGAACTTCAGCCACATGATCCTAACTGCTCTTGCCTGGACATATTCATTCCTCCTTGACTTACAAACTGCTGCCTGGATCTCTGCTAACCCAACCCTAATCCTAACCCAACCCAACCCTTCTCTGTTTAGAGAATTCCTACCCATTTTAAAGACTCTTTTAAGGTGGCTCTCTTCTCTCAGCCTTTCTTGAACACAAACCTAAATAAATGTAATTGTTCTTTCATCTTCATTCTCATAGCACGTTGTTTGCTTGTATTATACAGTGATCACAGGTTACTATAGTTAGTTGTTTACATGATTATCTCTTGAGAAATTGTGACCTACTCCAGGGAAAAGCACATCTTCATTATCTTTGTATCTCCTTCAGCATGGCACCTAGTAATGTAAAACTAATGCATATTAATTAGATATTGATTTGATGAGTAGATTGTGATAAATATTACAGATTTTAAAAAGATATTTAAAGTTTGCTTTGCATCTGAGGTAAAGGCATGAAAGAAAGAGGAGGATAAATGAACATCAATCAAATCACGGTGAGGTTGTTTACCAGTGTATTCTTTTTGAAAATTTTAGCAACATGGATCAGAAAGCCTGGAAAGCTACAGCATAATCTTGTACCAAATTCTTACCATATTAATCTTATGGGAATTTAAAATAGCCCTCCTGCATACTCCCAGCACATCCATCAAATGAAGGCCTTCTACATTTGATCCATTTCTTAGCGAGGTGCTAACTAATTTATGCCCAAGATCTTATCATCAGATAATTATTTGTTTGCACCTGTCCACTTTTCTTCCTTTGGCATCATCAGGAAAAGAGCATTTTCACTTTGTTTTTTATTGGTTTGTTTTTTTGTTTTGTCAGGACTTAATCTTTGTCTGATACCTAATGCAATATGGGCAGAAGTGCTCTCAAGAGCCTATGTCCACCGATGGTACTTGGAATTTGGAGGTGTGGGGTCAGCTGAAGGATCTGATTCTAAAGTGTCCCAAGTTGCAAATTCGTTCTTCAGCATCACATCAGGATTGGGAATGAGAAGAAAGGGGATAAAGGAACTCACATTTACTGAGAGTGCATCTATTATACATGAGTCATTGGCAGATTCTGTAACTTATGTTGTCTTTTGGGATAGGTGTTGTTCACTCTTTACACATTGCAGGCTCTGGGAGGTTCAGCACTTTGTCCAAAGTAACACAGCACGTAATATGTGGCAGAGTCATGTCTCAAGTCATAGCTTCTCAATGACCTTCCCTCTTCACCTTGCCTCTTGGTGGATCTTTCTGCCAATACTTTGCAGGTGTATCTGTTTTCCTCTTGGTTGTTTCCTCAAGAAGAGGGACACTATATCTGTCTCCTATGTGCCTTAACACTCTCACACAAACATAACTTAAAAAGCACAAACCACAAGATGAAAACATCCCTGAATTTGATTGCATCAGAATTAAAAGTTACTATTCAATGAAAGATACCATCAACAAAGCTGTTAGGCAGATGGAGAAATGGGAGAAGATATTAACACTGTCTAAAATTGTTATTAGATTAACATGTAGGCTATGAAGTACTGGAAATCAACAAGAAAAAGGCAGTAACCCTATTAGAAAAATGGACTAAGGCTCTGAATAAGCAGTTTAAAGAAGAGGAAGCCTGAAAGTTGACAAGTGTATAAAGAGATCTTAACTTAATGGTAATCAGATCAATGCAAGTTTTAAAAATAATGAGATAATTTTACAGCTGAGATGTAAAAATGTATTGGTAGTGCTGTGGTGACATAGGGACCCTTATACATTGATTGGTGGGCATGAAGCATGGTGCCACCATTCTGGAGAGCAAACTGGTAATATTTAGTCCACTTAAATATATTTTCATACTCAGTGAGCAAGTAGTTCACTTCCTTAGTGTATTTCCCAAAGAAATTTTCACACAGGTACACATATGTACTACCTAAGGGCATGAATGCAGGATGATTATTGTAGCCTTATTTGTGGGGGTAAGGTTCATCTGGAGGTCCATCACTGGGAGAGGAGACATGTGAAATGTGGTAGATGCCCCCCAGGGTATGCTATACAGAAGCTGGAAGCAACCAACTGGACTATATATAAATATATATATATATATATATATATATATATATATCTCAACATAAATGTATTATATTGTTATATCTTACATGTATAAAGCTGTGTAATAAAATAAAAATAGAATGGCATACATAATATAGTTGCATACATAAAAATATAGTTTTTCATGTATGCAGAATTATAGTTCATATTTTACAAGAAGACATATATGCAAAAAACATCTTTAGAATAGTTACCTACCCAGGACATGGGTTGGAAGTAGGAATGAAGAATGGGGGTAAAATAGAGTTGGTTCAGTTCAGTTCAGTTCAGTCACTAACTTGTGTCTGACTTTTGTGATCTCATGGACTGCAGCACACCAGGCTTCCCTGTCTATCACCATCTCCCATACCTTGCTCAAACTAATGTCTACTGAGTCAGTGATGCCATCCAACCATCTCATCCTCTGTCGTCCCCTTCTCCTGCTGCCTTCAGTCTTTCCCAGCATCAGGGTCTTTTCCAATGAGTCAGTTCTTTGCATTGTGGCCAAAGTGGTTGGAATTTCAACTTCAGTATCAGTCCTTCCAATGAATATTCAGGACTAATTTCCTTAAGGATTGACTGGTTTGATCTCCTTGTTGTCCAAGGGACTCTCAAGAATCTTCTCCAACACCACAGTTCAGAAGCGTCAATTCTTTGGCACTCAACTTTTTTTCTGGTCCATCTCTCACATCCATACATGACTACTGGAAAAGCCATAGCTTTGATTTGATGGACCTTTGTTAGCAAAATAATGTGTCTGCTTTTTAATATGCTGTCTAGGTTAGTCATAGCTTTCCTTCTAAGGAGCAAGCATCTTTAAATTTCACGACTGCAGTCACCATCTGCAGTGATTTTGGAGCCCAAGAAAATAGTTTCTCACTGTTTCCATTGTTTCCCCTTCTATTTGCCATGAAGTGATGGGACCAGATGCCATGATCTGAGTTTTCTGAATGTTGAGTTTTAAGCCAGCTTTTTCACTCTCCTCTTTCACTTTCATCAAGAGGTTCTTTAGTTCCTCTTCACTTTCTGCCATAAGGGTGGTGTCATCTGCATATCTGAGGTTATTGATATTTCTCCCAGCAATCTTGATTCCAGCTGTGCTTCATCCAGCCCTGCATTTCACATGATGTACTCCACATATAAGTTAAATAAGCAGGGTGACAATATACATCCTTGATGTACTCCTTTCCTAATTTGGAACCAGAAATAGCTCCAAAAAGAATGAAGAGATGAAACCAAAGTGAAAACAACACCCAGTTGTGGATGTGACTGGTGATGGAAGTAAAGTCTGATGCTGTAAAGAACAATATTGCATAGAAACCTGGAATGTTAGGTCCATGAATCCAGGTAAATTGGAAGTGGTCAAACAGGAGATGGCAAGAGTGAACATTGATATTTTGGAGTCAGTGAACTAAAATGGACTGGAATCGGTGAATTTAATTCAGATGACCATTATATCTACTACTGTGGGCAAGAATCCCATAGAAGAAATGGAGTAGCCCTCATAGTCAACAAAAGAGTCCAAATTGAAGTACTTGGGTACAATTACTTTTTGCCTTTTCATACTGTTCATGGAGTTCTCAAGGCAAGAATATTGAAGTGGTTTGCCATTCCCTTCTCCAGTGGACCTCGTTTTGTCTAAACGGATGGCTCATAGCCGTCCGTCTTGGGTGGCCTTACAGGGCATGGCTCATAGTTTCATTGAGTTAGGCTGTGGTCCATGTGATCAGTTTGCTTAGTTTTCTGTGATTGTGGTTTTCTTTCTGTCTTCCCTCTGATGGATGCGTGGGGCCATGCTCAGTAAATCTTTAATCCAATTTTCTGTTGATTGGTGGGGCTGTGTTCCCTTACTGTTGTTTGGCCTGAGGCCAAATTATAGTAGGGGTAATGAGGCTAATGGTGACCTCCTTTAAAGGGACTTGTGCACGTGCTGTTGTATTTAGTGCCCCTGACCCTGCAGCAGGCCACTGCCAACGCATGCCTCCGTCAGAGACTCCTGGACACTCACAGGCAAGTCTGGCTCAGTCTCTTCTGTGGACACTGTTCCTTTCTCCTGTGTCCTGGTGAACACAAGCTTTTGTTTGTGCCCTCCAAGAGTGTGTTTTCCCAGTCCTGTGGAAGTTCTGTAACCAAATCCCACTGGCCTCCAAAGTCAAATTACCTGGGGGTTCTCAGTCTCTTTGCCAGATCCCCAGGTGGGGAAATAGAATAAATAAATTAAAAACAAGCAAATAAGACATTTGCCTTGAAGAGGCCAATGAGGATGGTATACTATAAACTAAGGAGTATAATTAGCCCAGCACTTTGATCCACCTGCCTGTCCATGAGCCATGAGGTTAAGGTAGACATCTGGGTAATTTGTCATTTGCTCCAAGAGGAAAGGAAACCATTTATCTTATACTTTTTAAACATTATCCAGTTATCTCTTCATCCCTAATCTTATGGTAATCACTTAGATTTATGTTTACACAATGTAAAGTCTTTACTTTTTACTTATATGTTTTTAGTTTGAATATAATATACAATATTTGTCATTTTTATCTTTTAACTTTCAAAACTTCTGAAAGCAGGGATGATGTCTCTTCTTTTTCATTTGCTTTGTGTAGCCTTTAGCATAGTCAGACCCTTAAGTCCCATTAGTTTAATTTTTTTTGAAAATCTTCTAGGAAGAAGTTTTCTTTTTAAACCTGAATGTATGGATGGTGTTCCCTAGAGACTTGATGATGAAATAATGTAGGTTGATAATTCCCAGGTATCCTTTCTAAAAAACGCCCTCTTCCAGCTCACATTCCATCCTGTCCTTTCCTTTAACAAATCTCTGACTCCGTTTTACTAGTGGACAATATCACTGGTTAATAACTATAGGTTTGTGATAATTGGTGTTGTGGATGAACCCAAGGAACATCTTCAGTAATCAAAAGACTACAGTTAGTATTGAATTACATCATGAAGCACTAGGAAATTTAGGTGTTTCTTCTCAACAGTTGTGAATCTTTTTTTTTTTTAATTTTATTTTATTTTTAAACTGTACATAATTGTATTAGTTTTGCCAAATATCAAAATGAATCCACCACAGGTTCCTCTTTCTCTTTGTATCCCTGTTGTTTGTGCTCTGTCTCTCTCTTTGTAGTTTCTTTCTCTGTACCTCTCTGCACTAACCATCTCTGCCCTTCTCTCTGATTATTCTCTTTATTTCTTGCTTTCTTTCTTTTTATTTTTTGCTTTGGATTCTGTCTTTTGTCTTTTTTCGTTTCCTGCTTCCTAGTTTCTGGTTCATTGCCTCACCAACAGGGTGGTCCAAGGCTTATGTCTTTGCGGCTCTGTCAAGTTATTGCTTTAGATACAACTGGAACGTCTATATTTTTCTTAGTCTGTAACGGTCCTCTTTGACAGCCTCGTTGTGTTCTTAAAATTATAGTCACTTGAAGCAAGTTGGTGAGCACATGTTTTGTACTCTTACAGCAGTAAAGGGAAAATTTGTGATGTGTTTCACATTGAAAGGCTTCCCTGGTGGCTCAGATGGTAAAGAATCCACCTGCAGTGCAGGAAACCCAGGTTCAATCCCTGGGCCGGGAAGATCCTCTGGAGAAGGGAATGGCTACCCAGTATTCTTGCCTGGAGAATTCCATGGACAGAGGAACCTGGTGGGCTACAGTCCATGGAGTCTCAAAGAATTGGACATGACTGAGCAACTGACACTTTCATTTTCACGTTGAAAATGGTTTCCTCAGAATCAGTGTCATTTTGATGGCTATTGGGAAAACACATCAGTGATATCGATTAGCTGAAGGTACTTTGATTTCTCCAGGGTCACTTAATAGGTCAAGGCTTGTGGGACTCCTCACATTCTTGATTTTCGTTGTTGAAAAAAACTTGCATGTACATTTTCCAAGAAGTTTTAGAATTTTATATCATCAAATTGAAACATTATTCTGAGGAAACATTAAGATTTTTCTTCTGTAGAAATAGATGGCTTAGAGGTTTTAGATAGACTACTGGTAAATATATTGGCGCCTCAATGCCTGATTGACAAAGTGGGTGATCAATAAACCTGTGGGACCAGATGACATCCACCTAGTGTTTTCAAAGAAAGTTTGAAAGGGTAAAAACTGTCAAAACTTGTTTAAATTATATTTAATCCTTGTAGTTGCCATTGAGCCCAAGAATTATCAGAATTGTGACCATCCTCCATAGGAATTCTTCTAAGAAGACTTTGAGAAGTACATTTTGTTGGTGATCATAAATTTTTATTTCACCCTATATATGACAAGGTAATATGTAGGACACTTATGAAAGGTGCATATAAATGACAGAAGATGATGTCTAAATAATGGTGAAAACCTAAGATAGGGCCAGATCAGATTTATAACTGGTGGGAACTGCTGTGAACTTATAAATAGGGAAATTTTTGGATAAACATTTTTCAGAAAACATTCTCTTGGCTCTGTGACAAATAGATGAGAAAGGAGAAAGATCACAGGGAGTTCAGATTTGAGGGACTAACAGTTTGGATAATGACTTCATAAATGGAAACATGTATATATATTGGTCAGCCTGTGTGGCTTGTGGGATCTTAGTTCCCCAACCAGGGATTGAACCTGGGCCCCTGTAGTGAAAGTGCCAAGTCCTAACCACTGGACTGCCAGGGGATTCCTCCATGAATATTATTAAATAACGATCTATAAATACGTTTTGGATATGAGAGATCAGGAATGGAAGGAATTAAAGATTACAGAGCTTTCAAGTCTGAGTTAATAGAAAAATGATAACTACAGAGAAAGAAGAGAATTAGGGAAGGAAGTAGACTGAAGACAGTCGAAACTGGGTTAGTTTTTAATACACTGACCTTTTGAGGGTGATTCCATAGAAAACTTTCATGTTCTCTTATAGAACACTCCCAAATGCCACAAAATGTTAGCAGTGGGCCAGTGTGGTCACTAATCTCACCTATGTGACATTTCTTATTTTCTTTAGTTAAATTCTACAAACAGTTGAATTCTCTACTGATACTGCCATAACAGTGATTCATGTTTACTTATCTGTCAAGTCAGTGTACTGTGAGCTTGATTCAGACAAGAGCTGTGTATAATCTCTTCCTCTCCAGGCCCCAAGGTGGCATCTTTCACTGGGAGGTGCACACTACCTGGTTGTTGTGTTGGCACCCTCTGTATGCCCAGCACAGCATTAGGTGGCAGTGATACCCAGATGAGTCAAACGAGGAGACAATGCTGGTGTGAATAAGATGGCAACATAGAGAAGCTGCATGTGTGGATTAAACAACCTTGTAGACGGACATGACATTGAGGGATGAAGGATTCCCTGGGGCGAAGAAGGAAAAAGAGATATTCCTAAGACAGGAGAGAAGACAAGCAAAGCCATGAGGGTGTGCAAGCGTCTGATGAATTTGCCTGATGACTGGAGGAGCATGTTTATAGAGAGAAGAAGGGGATATGATAGGGCTGGGAAGGTACATAGGTAGACTGCAAAAACCTTGCTAAGGTCATCTTGTGCATTCTTACCTTTCTTAGGACAGAAATTATTTCTAGGGTAAGGAAATAAGGGAAGGGGAGATTAGATGGTAACTGAATTGGTATCTCCTAGTCAAGCATAAAGAACTAGCTATAAAGAGTTTTGAGTTTTAATCATTGGTACTATATCATGTGACCAGGACAGTTAAAAAATTGTCCGAATGATTTGGGGTCAATTTCTTTAGTATTTATAATTATTACTAGTAATTGTGTAATTTGTATTTGATATGAAAATTCTTGAGCGTTTTTAAAGTAAGATGCCTAGGTTTTTGGTTTTAAAAAATCTAATGCACCAAACAGTAGCTCATAGTTTCTTGATCATACCAGATTAACGAAATAATTTTCAGTCTTGCCTTCACAGGCAACTGCTAACCTCGTTGACTACTATAAATAAAGTTCACCTCCTTCTTTATCTGCCATTTTGTAATCTATCTCTGTCAGTTTTACTATGATCCAAATGACTTTAAAGCTAATGCCTGGAGAATCCCATGGATGGAGGAGCCTGGTAGGCTGAAGTCCATGGGGTCGCAAAGAGTTGGACACAACTGAGCGACATCACTTTTCGCTTTCATGCATTGGAGAAGGAAATGGCAACCCACTCCAGTGTTCTTGCCTGGAGAATCCCAGGGACGGAGGAGCCTGGTGGGCTGCCGTCTATGGGGTCGCACAGAGTCGGACACGACTGAAGCGACTTAGCAACAGCAGTAGCAGCTTTTAGTGAAAGAACGCTTTGCAAAGTGTGTGTTTTTTTAAAGTTCAGACTTCCATATTGTGCTGCCCCTGAACCTTACTCTTCAAGTGGATTTTCTCTACTTAATTTGGTGAAATTACCACAAAACATCCAGGACTTTGCTGAGAAGGCTCTTGGCTGTCTCTCTCAGTTCATGAAACAGGACGTTTGTTCTCGGACTGTATTTAATGCATTATTTTCATCCCAAAGAGCATTTATTCAGCACTCATCTTTGGGTAAAGTAGTGGTATACCTGGTCTAAACAAAAACTAAACAGCTGATGATGTGCCAGCAGGAAGTACCAGTGTCATACAGTTCTTTAAAACAATATTTTCCCGATTTTACAAAGTAATGCATTTCTTTTCAAATGTAGAAATTAAAAAACTAAAGAAAAGCACAGTAGGAATACAAAATAACATGAAATCGTATTGCCCAAAGGTAAGAACTGAGAACATTTTTGATCTATATACATCTTCTATTTTTTTCTTCATTTGAATGTTTATATGCATTTACAATACATTGTGAACATTTCTACACTTTTTAATGACTGTGCAGTATAATTGCTCAGAACATGACTTTGAGGTTGTCTCCTGATTTGATTGCTAATTGGCAATGTGACCTTTATCAAATGATTTAACCTTCAAAAGACTCTGTTGTATTTTCTGCAGAAACGTGGTAATAATAGTGTTTACCTCATAGGATTAGAATCAGGGCAAAGTGAGATAATACACATAAAGCATTCAGTGCCTGGCACATAGAGTTTTATTATCTGAGTCCTTTATTACTGATATTTCAGTTGTTTGTAGGGTTTTTTTGTTTTCTGCATGTGATATTTGCTAAGCTACATGACACAGTTGGTGTCATCAGATTTCTAACTGTGCGGTTATTGATTTGTGTGTCTAGTTCAATTATAAAGAAAAACTGCTGAGCCAGACTCTCACCCCATTGCAGGTTGTCCCCTGTGGGAGTTTTTCCATGGATTTCTGACACTTTGGACTTCTCTCAGTTGTCTTCATATGGCATTGGTCATACCACACGGGCTTCCCTGGTAGCACAGCTGGTAAAGAATCCACCTTCAATGCAGGAGAGCTTAGTTCGATTCCAGGGTCAGGGAGATCCATAGGAGAAGGGATAGGCTACGCACTCCAGTATTCTTGGGCTTCCCTGGTGGCTTAGCTGGTAAAGAATTTGCCTGCAGTGTGGGAGACCTGGGTTCAATCCTTGGGTTGGGAAGATCCCCTGGAGAAGGGAACAGCTACCCATTCCAGTATTCTGGCCTGGAAAATTCCATGGACTGCATAGTCCATGGTATTGCAGAGTTGGACATGACTGAGCGGCTTTCATTTTTCACTTTCTTTTCATACCACATGACCTCACTTGGTTGGCATGAGATTTATTTATGCAGTGGTGATGCTCTCACATGCCCTCCACAGTAGAACTTGATAGGAGTGAAATCTGGGAAGATGGGGCTGGGAGCAGAGGTGTGGTTGGCCTTCCACATGGGTCTCAAGGCTGGATCTGAGTCATGCTGTCATAGGATTTTATGAGTGGCCGCCAGAGCCCCTGTGTGCAGGGTACTGAAGTCTAGGGATGAAACCAAGTTGGAATTTCGGGAGCAGAGTCAGGTATCACCAGCACAAGGTAGGATGAACAAGGGAATGAAGCTCACATAACGTTAATGAATTTGGTGCTACTTTGGCTGGAGATACTAATTCAGTGGTGTGTTTGTCTGCTTGTATCTTGGTGATGTCTTGGAGCCTCACGCTGCTCCTCCTCCACTCCAATTTATATATTTATTGAAAGTATAATACAAATGAGGTAATATTAAAGTTTAAAAAATTTTAGAAATTTGACTCTAGCAAAATGCTCTGGGATAGCAGAAATTCCAAGTGCTCCTAGAGTATGAGTTACTGCTTTTTGAGAGGTGTTATGCAAATGAGCAAATCCTATATGAAGTTAAAGAACATTCAAATAATGCCATGTTTATACATTTATATAGAGTAAAGGTTTAAACACATGTGTAATCTGAACATCACATTTAGATAATAAGCATTATCTCTGGAGAAAAAAGAGAATGAGATGGGGGAGGTAAAACATCACAGATTTGTGCTCTATGGATAATTATTTAAGGAAAAAAAAGAACTGAAGCAGAGATGACAAAATATTAAGATGTGAAGAGGGTGAAGTATGTCTATACTATGTCTATTTTTCATATGATTAACATACTTCATGATTTACTAGAATGGGGAAGAGGAACTTAATACCTGGTCACAAAAAAAGAAATTCCAGCAACACAAATAAAATTAAGCCTTTCCTGAGCCATGATCTCTGTTCCCTTTATTAGAGAAAACCACTTAGCTGTTGACTGTCTGTGATACAGAAATATATTGTGTGTTCATTCCCTGTCTACCTGCACACTTAATGCTCTTGCTCTGAACTAAACATATCTTGGAATAATTTATCCTATAATTTCTGACAGTTTCTTTTCAAGAAACTTTTGCTTCATGAAGGTAGGAGCAACCATAGTTTCTTCTTTCTTATGGAGGCCTCGTTGACGTTCAACTATGGATGATGGATGGTGACTGCTGTCATGAAATTAAAAGACACTTGCTTCTTAGAAGAAAAGCAATGGCAAACCTAGATAGTCTATTAAAAAGCGGAGACATTACTTTGCCAACAAAGGTCCATATAGTCAAAGCTATGGTTTTTCCAGTAGTCATGTATGGATGTGAGAGTTGGGCCATAAGGAAAGGTTGAGCACTGAAAAACTGATGCTTTCAAATTGTGGTGCTGGAGAGAAGACTCTTGAAAATCCCTTGGATCGCAAGGAGATCAAATCAGTCAATCCTAAAGGAAATCAACCCTGAATATTCACTGGAAGGACTTATGCTGAAGCTCTAATACTTTGGCCACCTGATGCAAAGAGCTGACTCATTGGAAAGGACCCTGATACTGGGAAAGACTGAAGGAAGACAAGAAGGGGACAACAGAGGATGAGACTGTTGGATGGCATCACTGACTCAATGGACATGAGTTTGAGCAACCTCTGGGAGATGGTAAAGGACAGAAAAGCCTGGCTTACTGAAGTCCATGAGGTTGCAAAAAGTCAGACACAACTAAGCGACTGAATAACAGAAAAGCTGATATACAATATTATATGTTACAAGTGTACAGTACAGTGAATCACAGATTTTAAAGTTTATATTCCATTTATATTATAAAATATAGGCTATATTTCCCATGTTGTACTATATATTCTTTTAGTTTATTTTATATCTAATAGTTTGTACATCCTACTCCCCTACCCCTATATTTCCCCTCCTCCCTTCCCTCTCCCCACTGGTAACCATTAGTTTGTTCTCTGTAGCTGTGAGTCTGCTTTTTTTTTTAATCTTCACTAGTTTGTTGTGTTTTTTAGTTTCCACATGTAAGTAATACCATACAATATTTGTCTTTCTCTCTCTGACTTATTTCATTTAGTATGTGTGTGCTGTGTGCTTAGTCATTCAGTCATGTCCAACTCTTTGGGACCCCATGATCTATAGTCTGCCAGGCTCCTCTGTCCATGGGGATTCTCCAGGCAAGAGTACTGGAGTGGGTTGCCACGCCCTCCTCCAGGGGAATCTTCCCAACCCAGGGGTCGAACCCACGTCTGCTGCATTGCAGGTGTATTCTTTACTATCTGAGCCACCATAGAAGCCCAAGAATACTGGAGTGGGTAGCCTATCCCTTCTCCAGGGGAACTTCCCAACCCAGCAATCAAACCAGGGTCTTCTGCATTGCAGGTGGATTATTTACCAGCTGAGCTACCAGGGAAGCCCTCATTTAGTGTAATAGTCTTCAAATCCATCCATGTTACCACAAATGCAAAAATTTCATTCTTTGTTATACTTGAGTAGTATATATATATATACCACGCACACACACAAATATACACCACAACCATAGTTTTTATTGTTGTTGTTGTTTTTTTTAATTCAACTTTAGAATCACTGATCTAGAATACATGGGATCAGTTTTAGATGCTAAATTGTAAAGATAGATTGTGCTCAGACCCAGAGCAACCGTGAAATCAAAGTATATTTATATGCAGATTTGAAAGTTTCTTTTTCCATTTTATTTTGTCAGAGAGTTGAATGTATTAAGCTGGAGACAAGAGACACTGTCAAGGTAAACATATGTGAGGGGGTTCACACTCCTCAAGGAAAAGTGTGCTTTTTATGGCCTTGGGCAAAGTTGGGGTTTGGTACTGTTGTTAATTTTACAGATCACTCTGTTGAGACCGTGACTGCATCTTGGGGTTGCTCTTGAATCCAGACAATGTTAATTTTGTCCTCATTTGTGTTCTATTCAGTTTTACCAAACTAAATGTTTGTCAGTTAGTGATTTTTAGGAAGGTTGTTAAGATTGTAACAATATAGTTTTATTTTAAGAAAATGGGGGGAAAATAACATGTTTTAAATTACTGTGTCTTTTTATGAGCTAAAGAAAAATAAAACTATGAAGTGGTCTTGGTAGCTGAGCGGTAGCCACTAGGTGTCTGGGCTGGCTTTGGGAGAATTTGTTGGGGGATCACACTGAGCTTGGATACACAGAGCATGGAAAGCCTTGTCATCACAAAATTTGGCGTACAGTTCTCTCCTCTCACGGATGGAGGCTTCTAGCATCTCTGATACTGTTTTCTATTCCTGGCCCCTCGTAGAGAAATCCAATGTATTTTTGCTAAAATTCTCTAGAATTTTAGTTGGGAACTTCAGAGGACAGACTTCTCATGCAAAGCCTGTGGAAGGAAAGGTGCACTTTTGATCTAATTATAGTCCAAACATCCCCTAAACTCACCAGGTTACTCCTTTGTGGTGCCTATAAGATACGGAAAGGACAGGAGCTTAGAAGATCTAAATGGGAGTGTGTTGTCCTTGTGCTTTTCCGGGGTCTCATGGTGGCCAAGATTCTTAACTTTGAGCCTTGGTTTCCTCATCATCAAATGGGGCCCACTGGACCTACTTCAGAAGTGTTGTTTAAAATACCTGACTGCCAGTGTGTTCTGGCTGTTGATCTATCAGGCATTGGGGAAGGTTGTCTCTGATACTTAGCAGCTGACCATCAAAAAGGACTGTTTTATGGAGTTGCTGTAAGGGTAAAATAAGATCACCCATGTGCATGTGCTTAGAAAATGTAATTAATAAATCTGTGCTGTTAATGCAAAATGAATGCATTAGGCAGAACATTTGAGAAGTGCTTTGAGCAGCAGTTCGACCAAACAGTTCTTCAATGAGAATAAATAATTATTGCCCCACCATTTCACTTATTTGAAAAGTAGTTTCCTACATAGCTAAACATATGCTTATTATTTGATGTTGTTGTTTAGTCATGAATTCCTCTCTGACTCTTTGCGACCCTATGAACTATAACTCAATAGGCTCCTCTGTCCATGGGATTTCCCAGGCAAGAAAAGTGGAGTGGGTTGCCATTTCCTTCTCCAATGCTTATTATACAACCCAGCAATTCCATTCCTGGGTATTTACCTAAGAGAAATGGAAAATGATGCCCATACAAAGGCTTTTCTGTGAATATTCATCTTAATTGTATCCATAACAGCTGAAAACTTGCAGTGGCTCACATGTTCAGCACCAGGAGAACTGGATAAACATACGTAGTGCATCCTTGCAATGGACTACTACTCAGCAATACGAAGGGAGGATGCCAGGTGGATACCACAACACAGATGAATCTCAAAGCTGTATGCTGAGCGAGAAAAGACAATACAAAGCATTTCATACTCTGTGATTCCATTTATATACAATCCTGTAAAGGCAAAAGGTTAGTGGCAGAAAGATTAGTGATGGCCAGGGGTCCAGAATAGGAGAAGGGATTGACTGAAGAAGGCATGAGGGAGCTTTTTGTAGTGATGAAAATAGTTTATATCTTGATTGTGGTAATGGTTCCATAATTATATATGTTTGTTAAAACACACTAGATTGTATATACTGAAAATGGGCCCCTTTTGTTTTATATAAATTATGCCTCGTAACAAGTTGATTAAAAAATTAGTTAAAAATACTTTTCTCATGAAAAATAGAAAACATAGTGTTGAAATAGAAAGGAGGAACATTCTATTACAATCAAGATAGACCCCTTTTACAGTTTATATATTTCAGTTTCTGCCTTTAAGTAATACGTTTCGCAGCCTCACTTTTCTTGCATTGAGCATTAGTCTCCAGTAATATGAAACTTGCTGAGAAGTCCTCCATATACACTGGACTGTTTCGCTCTCTGCTATCATTTGCTTATGCTGAACATTTGGGTGGACTTGCTCCTTCTCTGTCCTCGCCTGGGGCTCCCACTTCCTCTCTCCTTCACCTGGCTGACTCCCACCTACCACTGAAGATCTGATTTGGAATTCACTTTCTCCAGCAGGATTTCTATGATTTTTCCCTCACCTCTAAATATGGGACACCCTTGAGTATCCTCATATATTAGCTGTATAACAACATTTTCCAGAGTACATTATAATTAGCTCTTTATGGACTTGACTTCCCTACAAGATGATAATCTTTTAGAGGTTGGGTACTGTAGCTTAAATGCTTTTTATCCCCAGAGCCCAGGGTGTTGCTGATGTCTCTAAAGGAAAATGAATGAATGAATGGGAGTATGTCAGGGAATTGTGGTGAGGCAGAGTGAGATTGTGAAAAGTTTGGAAAAGAAGGAAGATCTAATTGAAACCCAATCTCTCAGTGGTTAGAATAACTTTGGACAAGTTGTTTAATGTATCAGCTTTAGCTTTCTCATATAAGAAATGAGGGAAATAGTCCTATCTACCGAATAGGCTTCCTGAGAGACGTGAATAAGATGTATGTGAAAGTACTCTACAGAGTGACACAGTTTGCACACATGAGTTATTTTGTATCATTGGAAGGATGTAATTTCTCAGCTCTGGGATATAGTGATGCAAAATCAAATCAAATAGGTAAAGTCTGTTCACCGTCAATGATTTAAGATTGAGTTCAGTCAGCATTACATTGATTTGTTTACCCGACTCCCTGTGGCATTAGTTAGAACTTCCTCTGCTTGTGAGAGACATCTATAGTCTTGTCAAATCCATTCACTCTGTTATTTCACACTGAAGCAATTGCAAACCAGTGTGTAAAATTTTTGAAGGCAGGGCTCTTGTCTTATTTATCTCTGGGTCCTTGTTAGTGCTTAACAGAAAGCAGTGCACCCAGACATGTGAAAAAGATAAACCAAGTAGTGTTTACCATAGAATATAGAAGTCTAGAGAAATGTTAGCCAGTTTTCTTTAAGAAGGCTAAATTTAAAAATCAAGTTGTAATTGCATCTCCTTTTCAGAGTCTGTTCATGAGTCAGATAATTTTGGGTAACCACAAAAACTCTCCAAGTTGCTGCCAAGTTGAAGCTAATAAAAATCTCCTAGATCTTTGGATATTTACCGATGTCTTCAGTTGGAACTTCATAAGACGAATGATGGAGAAGGAAATGGCAACCCACTGCAGTGTTCTGGCCTGGAGAATTCCATGGACAGAGGAGCTTGGTGGACTACAAAGAGTCCATGGGGTCACAGAGGGTCAGATATGACTGCACTGAATGACTAAGACTAACACTAATGAATTCATTGTATTTAAGACCCATTTCCTGTAATTTTAAAAATCTACCATACAATATCTGTGCGGCATTCCTGTCAGCATTCCATAGAGATTTTCATTTTAAAAATAATATTTTACCTTGGTTGTAGAAATAATGGGAACTAGGTCTGATTTGTAGGTAATAGATCAAGCACTAGGCACTTAACCTGCTCTAATTGGATAGATACATCATTAATTTTACTTTCTATTAACCTAATTGATATTGCTTGGAAAAAATGGGGGGAAAAGTAATTAGATGTATAAATTTTGAGGTACATTAAGAATTTAACCCCCTTCACAGATTGTAGCCTTGTTGTGGCAAAGGAGCTTTCATAACTTAATGAAGCTATAAGCCATGCTGTGCAGGGCCACCCAAGACAGATGGGTCATAGTGAAGAAGTTTGACAAAATGTGGTCCACCAGAGATCATAGTGAAATGGCAAACCACTCCAGTATTCTTGCCGTGAGAATCCCATGAACAGTATGAAAAGGCAAAAAGATATGACAGAGGATGAACTGCCCAGATTAGAAGGTGTCCAATATGCTACTAGGGAAGAGTGGAGGGCAAATTACTAATATTCACAGAAAGAATGAAGTGGCTGGGCCAAAGCAGAAATGACCCTCAGTTGTGGATGTGTCTGGTGGTGAAAAGAAAGTCCAGTGCTGTAAAGGACAATGTTTCATAGGAACCTGGAATGTTAGGTCCATGAATCAAGGTAAATTGGACGTGATCAAGCAACAGATGGCAAGACTGAAGATCAAAATCTCAAAAATCAGTGAACTAAAATGAATGGGAATGGGTAAATTTAATTCAGATGACCATTGTATCTAGTGCTGTAGGCAAGAATTCCTTAGAAGAAATGAAGTAGCCCTCATAGTCAACAAAAGAGCAGAGATGCAGTACTTGGGTGCAACCTCAAAAATGACAGAATGATTTTGGTTTGTTTCCAAGACAAACCATTCAATATCACAGTAATCCAAGTCTATTCCCCAACCACTGATGCTGAAGAAGCTGAAGTGTACTGGTTCTATGAAGACCTACAAGACCTTCTAGAACTAACACCAAGAAAAGGTGTCCTTTTCATCATAGAGGATTAGAATGCAAAAGTGTGAAGTCAAGAGATACCTTGTATAACACCAAGTTTGACTTTGGAGTACAAAATGAAGCAGGGCAAAGACTAACAGAGTTTTGTCAAGAGAACATGCTGGTCATAGCAAACGCCCTTTTCCAACAACCCAAAGGACCACTCTACACGTGGACATGACCAGATGGTCAATATAAAAATCTGAATGATTACATTCTTTGCAGCTGAAGAAGAAGAGGCTCTATACAGTCAGCAAAAAGAAGACTGGAAGCTGACTGTGGCTCAGATCATGAGCTCCTTATTGCCAAATTCAGACTTAAATTGAAGAAAGTAGGGAAAACTACTAGGCCATTCAGGTATGACCTAAATCACATCCCTTATGATTACACAGTGGAAGTGACAAATAGATTCAAGGGATTAGATCTGGTAGACAGAGTACCTAAAAAACTATGGATGGAATTTGTAACATTGTATAGGATACAGTGACCTAAACAATCACTAAGAAAAAGAAATACAAGAAGGCAAAGTGGTTGTCTGAAGAGGTTTTACAAATAGCTGAGGAAAGAAGAGAAGTGAAAGGCAAGGGAGAAATGGAAAGATATACCCAACTGAATGCAGAGTTCCAGAGAATAGCACGGAGAGATAAGAAGGCCTTCTTAAATAAACAATGCAAAGAAATAGAGAAGAAGAATAGAATGAGAAAGACTAAAGATCTCTTCAAGAAAATTGAAGATATTAAGGGAACATTTCATGCAAGGATGGGCATGATAAAGATAGTAATGGTAAGGACCTAACAGAGCAGAAGAGATTAAGAAAAGGTGGCAAGAATACACAAAAGGTCTTAATGACCCAAATAACCACAGTGGTGTGGTCACTCACCTAGAGCTGGACATCCTGGAGCGTGAAGTCAAGTGGACCTTAGGAAGCATTACTACGAACAAAGCTAGTGGAGGTGAAGGAATTTAAGCTGAGCTATTTAAACCAAAAGGATGATGCCATTCAAGTGCTGCACTCAATATATTAACAAGATTCTTGAGAGTCCCTTGGACAGCAAGGAGATGAAATCAGTCAACCCTAAAGGAAATCAACCCAGAATATTTATTGGAAGGCCTGATGCTGAGGCTCCAATACTTTGGCCACCTGATGCGAAGAGTTGACTCATTAGAAAAGACCCTGATGCTGGGAAAGATTGAGGGCAAGAGGAGGAGGGGGTGGCAGAGGATGAGATGGTTAGATAGCATCACTGACTCAATGGACATAAGTTTGTCCAAATGCCAGGAGATAGTGGAGGAGAGAGGAGCCTGGTGTGCTGCAGTTCATGGGGTCGCATAGAGTTGAACACAACTTACTGACTGAGCAACAACAACAGTTCATCAAAATAATATTGTAGATGATGTGACTATTTTCAGACACAGATGGAAATAAGTGAAGTTGACAAGAATATGTGAGAGATTCTGGGATATTTTACTGGTAAAGTAAGTTCTACAAATATTAAATTTATGAGATAACATAGTAGAAAGCAAAAAATTATCTATATTATTGACATTTTTAATAAGTGAATTTCTATTTCAAGGTGATTTAAACCTATGTTCTATTTTGGTAGGCAATTTAAAATAATTTAATGATTTGTTAGCTTAACTTTTCAAATATGCCAAGGGGCACTAACTTCTTGAGGCATTTATAGATATTTATCCAAATGTGTTCTTGGTCAGGATATGAAAATATTTGGGGAATAAATCCAGTACTTGTTCGTATTTACTTTACACAAATCAGAATTTCCCATGAGTGACTGTATAAATTGGGGGAAGTGGAAAGAAAGAGGAACTTGAATATAAACCAAATATTGGTTTATAGTCTTTATTTAGAAATCTGCCTTAGTGACTCTGATAGTTGGGATATTAACCCAATAATTCCTTTTCTTTGTAGATTATTATTTTCATATAAAACTATATATGCTTATAAGGCAATTCTCTTTGGCGTGCTCAAAGAGAAATACTACATTTTTACCAAGTGGGTTATCTTCAGTATTCTAATATAGCAGAAAGTTGTCCCTTGGTACCTGTGAAGTATTGTTTCCACGACTCCCAGTGGATATAAAAATCTGGGATGCCCAAGTCCCTTCTATAAAATGGCATGGTATTTGCATATACCATGATGCTTGCTCCTTGGAAGAAAAGCTAAGACAAACCTAGACAGCATGTTAAAAAGCAGAGACATTACTTTGCCAACAAAGGTCTGTCTAGTCAAAGCTATGGTTTTTCCAGTAGTCATGTATGGATGTGAGAGTTGGACCGTAAAGAAGGCCGAGCACCAAAGAACTGATGCTTTTGAACTGTGATGTTTGAGAAGATTCTTGAGAGTCCCTTGAACAGCAGGGAAATCAAACCAGTCAATCCTAAAGGAAATCAGTCCTGAATATTGGTTGGAAAGACTGATGCTGAAGCTGAAGCTCCAATTCTTTGGCCACTTGATGCGAGGAGCCAACTCATTAGAAAAGGCCCTTATGCTGGGAAAGATTGAAGGCAGGAGAAGGGGATGACAGAGGAAGAGATAGTTGGATGGCATCACCGACTCAATGGACATGAGTTTGCGAAAGCTCCGGGCGATGGTGAAGGACAGGGAAGCCTGTCGTGCTGCATCAGTGGGGTCGCAAAGAGTCCGATACAACTGAGTGACTGAACAACAGCAACAACAATTTGCATATAACCTACCCACATCCTCCCATATACTTTACATTATCTCTAGATTATTTATAATACCCAATACAATGTAAGTGCTATGTAAATAGTTGCCAGCACATGGCAAATTCATGTTTTGCATTTTGGATCTTCATTGCTTTTTTTAAAAAAGATTTTTTGTCTGTGGTTGGTTAAGTCCATGGACCCAGAGGAATGGTATGGGGAGGGAGGAGGGAGGAGGGTTCAGGATGGGGAACACATGTATACCTGTGGCAGATTCATTTTGATATATGGCAAAACCAATACAATATTGTAAAGTTAAAAAATAAAATAAAAAAAAATTTTTTTTGGCTGTGGTTGGTTGAGTCCATAGATGCAGAACCCGCAAATACAGAGGGCTTTATTTTAGCGTAGCTTTTTGGCACAGATATTTTCCTGTTCATACCCTCCCCCACCTCCAGGGGTTGGGGGGAAAAGGCAGCATTATAACTTCTCAGAAGTTTGCAAGCTTTCAAGATGGTTGGCATCCTTACTGTGTTATATGCCATAGGAAAAGTGTTTCTCAGCCATTCATCTTTAATTATATTTAAATTTACATTAATTTTTAAAAGGATTAAAAGCACCTTCCAAAATGATGTGCCTATTTACTAAACAGCATGTATTAATTTATAGCTGTTTATTGAAAAAAGCATGGTTGGTCTAGGTCTCTTGCCTCATGCATAATAAAGAACTTCTCTTTTTGAAAGTAATTGCTATAAAATATTGCTGGAGGGATCGAAATGTTAGTGTGATTGGGAAGTAGTATCTTTACTCGTAGGCAGACTGTTTTGAATATCTCAGATGCAAACATAAAACTGGAATAGTATTGTCAAGGTCAAGGAACGAGTGGAACGGTCAGAAGAGATGCTTAGATAACGGAGTCTTTGAGAACAGAAATGGGTTTCCTGGATCTTCCTTGATCCTCTGTCAAGTGCTTCAGTGTTGGTGCAGCACCAGTCACATTAGAGGAAGGGACGCCGTTGCTGCTAGACCAGACAAAAGAGAAAAAGAGGTGATCTTAGAAAATACTGAGTCCCCACCAAGGTTGTCCTCTCAAGCTGAGCAGATGTCTGGTTTTCTGGCCATATGTTATTGCTTCTCTTTATCAAAACAGGAACAACACATCCATTTTTAAGAAAGTCAAAATGTTTGTCATCTAGGTTGACAGTGATTTGGGCCCTCACTCAGAGTGAGAGGCCTCTTCCTGGGGTTTTGGTCCTGTGTTTGATACTGTAGATTAGTGCAGAAGGATGCATTTATGAAATAAATGGTGATTTCGTTTTGTTCTTCCTCCACAGGAAAGACAGGGAAAAGTCCAAACACTTAAGCGTTGGTGGCACGTGGAGGCCTTCTAGAATTTGGCTCCAACCTAAGCATAACTTTTACTGCTTTGCAACTTGAACCTCAATTTTCCATTCATGTATTTAGTTGAGATATTCTAGGCATCTCTGGTGGGAAGGAGAGAACAAGCTAAATCTGGAAGGGGGCAAGGCCTGGGAGCTGTTGCAGAGGTTGACACTCAGATCACTGAGTTCAGAGTGGCATGGAGACTTCGGGTGCTGCCCACTCCTGATAGTCTTTCTAAGATGAGGGAACAGTGCTTGTCCAGGTGACTGTGTTTGGATAATGAGATATTTCTCGATGCTGGGGTGTCATTATACTCTTAGGTCAGGCCATGTTCATGTTCTTATTCATTTCCAGAAGGAGGAGCCAATCTGAAAAGACAGGTAGGAATTAGGTGAGGAACTCAGGCTACCAGACTGTCACAGAAATGTCTTCTATTTATTTATTTTTTCTTTTAAGTACTTCTTGAATCATTTTGGTCATTATTCTGTCTACTTACCTAAATCAAGGATGAGACCATGAATAAACTCAATTTCACTTAAATTAGCCTCTACATTTTTTTTCTAAATGTACAGAAAATCAATCTGTTTCCTTAAGGCTTCCCCCAAACCCCTTCAATGGGATACAGGGACTCTATCAATTAGATTAGGGGTTATGAGTCCTGCAAAGGCAACACAGCACCTTTTTGGAAACAACATATTTTTCACTAGGAAGACTAGAAGTTGGAAAGTCAAAGGCTTTGACACAATACTGTGAAGGGACTCTGGATGGATAAATGCTCCTGGGGTGTTTTTATTCCAAGTTAAGAAAATTTGGCTCCATTGAAGGAAGCAGTCTATTTGCTTTCGTAAGATTAGTTTTTAGGGTTATCTAAGGGCTGCTGCTGCTGCTGCTAAGTCACTTCAGTCGTGTCCAACTCTGTGTGGCCCCATAGACGGCAGCCCACCAGGCTCCCTTGTCCCTGAGATTCTCCAGTCAAAAACACTGGAGTGGGTTGCCATTTCCTTCTCCAATGCATGAAAGTGAAAAGTGAAAGTGAAGTTGCTCAGTCGTGTCCAACTCTTAGCGACCCCATGGACCGCAGCCTACCAGGCTCCTCTGTCCATGGGGTTTTCCAGGCAAGAGTACTGGAGTGGGGTGCCCTTGCCTTGCCTTCTCCATATCCAAGGGCTAATGAATAAATAAATGAATCTAAATCTAGATATTTGTATTTTTCTAAATTTTGCTCTCAATATATAACTTCTCTCAATAAATGATTTTGAAACCCTATTATTATTTTATTCGTTAAGTAAACTTTTATTGAACACCTACTATATGCCAGTCAGGTGTTGGTGGTGGTGTTATAGAAATGAGTAATATACAGTTGGTGGCATCAGTTCTGGGGTAACAGTGCTCACTGGCTTAAAACATACTCTTGCCATCTGGTCCATCATCGTACCTGTTGACATATACGCAAAGGATCTGAAAAGATGACCACATAAAAATCTTCACAGAGATGTTTATAGCAGCTTCATTTAAGATTGTAAAATTCAAAATCAACCAAGATTTTCTTCAATATACAAGTAGATAAATAAACTGTGTTACTTATAGACAAATATTCAGGCTTAAAAAGGAAAGAGCTATCAAGCCACGAGAAAACATGGAGGACGTTTAAATGAATATTATTAAATGAAGCCAATCTAAAAAGGCTAAACTTTGTATTATTCCAACTATATGACATTCTGGATGAATAGGCAGAGCACATTTAGGGCAGTGAGATGATTCTGTACAATACTATAAATGGTGATACATGTCATTATACATTCATCCAAACTCATAGAATATATATGACCAAGAATGAACCCCAATGTAAACCATGGGTTTGGATAATGATGTATCAATGTAGATTCATCACTTGTAGCAAATGTAACACTGTGGTGTGGGATGTTGATAGTGCGGGAGGTTATCTGTATGTAGGGGGGAGTGAGTATATGGGAATTCTCTGTATTTTACCCTCAATTTTTCTGTGAACCTAAAACTTGTCTAAAAATAAATTTTATTAATTAGAAATATATATTCAAAAGAAAGAGGCCATTAAAGTCTATAATCAGGAATGTCCCAATGGGGAAGCTCTCCTATGTGTGGGAAACACAGAGCCTAGTGTAGGGTTGAGCTCACATATTCAATCAACATATAGAGAGCTTAACTATGGAGGAATGGTCCTAGAAGACCCAACAGTAAATGAAGAATATTGTCCCTTCTCTCAGGACATTTCGATAAACACTTGTCATTTGAGTTGCAGCCATCCTGCATCTTTTTTCTATTTGTTGAGGTCAAAGAATGTGTGGATTCACATACTTGCAAGTGATAGAAAATCCCGTTTGGCTTAAGGAGATTTCCAATTGGCTTAAGTAAGTGTATCAGCTCAAGTAACCAATAGTAGGGCTGACCTCACATAGCTTCTGGATTCTGGCACTGCCCTCCTTCATCTTCAGCATCTGTGAGGTGCTCTGCTCCTCCACAGCTCCAGGTTCTCTTAGACCCCACAACTTACTATACTGGCCAGGGAAAGGGAAAGCGTCTCTTCAGTGGTTCCCGTGGGAAAGACAGACACCCTAGGGAACAAGTCAGTTTTAAGAGTCATGGGTTACATTCCTCTCTGAATCCAGTGCTATGGTCTTGATGATGGGATATGCTGACTACTTTAGGCCAAGCAAACCCACCTTTAGACTTCAATGAGGGACCCATCCCACCTAAATCATACGGCTGGGACTGGGCGGTCTTCACCTACTCCCAAATAGAGGAGAGATTGTTGGTTGCTGGGTAGCCAACAACAGATGGCCACCACAGAGGATATCTCTTGATACCGCCCAAGTATGTGACGATGTTTTTTTCCCATATTCTGAATTCAGTACATGTTTGCTGGATTGAATTAAATTGACCATATTTTTCATGATCCATTTTAGCAGAATAAAAAGGCTCTCAAGTCATTCATCCCCAACAACTTGAATTCAACAAAATGATTGGGAAGGTTTTGATGAGTTTCTGAAGAGCTACCAATTAATGAAAACCAGACATCCATTTAACACCATTAATAGTTTATTAATTGATACCAGAGACTTAAGCAGAAATGCTATGGTAATAGAAACATTAATGCAACAGAAACCCATGGCTTATTTGGTTCCCAAGAATTCATGTGACCCATTTATAATCCTCAAACCGTTTTTAAGAAGCTACTATTCTAGACAACCTCATGATGAAAAAGTCAAAATTTAAGACTTTCCATTAGATTTTAGGGCAGACGTTTTAAAGAAAAGAAAACAGCAGATACTGTCTGCATTCAATATAATAAACCTTAGAGATGAAAGGTAATAATTCTTCAGTTTAAAAGATTTATAAGAAACTAATAACAGGAAAAACTTGTTGGCTGGATTTACCCTGGCTGAATTTAATATATACATACTCTGGCTGGATTTCATACAGAACGCTTCAACTTGCTTTATTTCAGATAAGTCTTATGTTCATATCTGTAACTATCACTGTCCCTGTTTACTGAGGTGATAACTGAAACTTCACCTAGGCCCCAGAGTTTGGTATATTGTAGATGAAAGATTCCAGACATATCCGACGGAGCGCTACTAACATCAAAAAAGGTAGATTAGAGCAACTATCTTTCTGGTGATTGAATCCTCATCCAGCTAATAAGCAACATGCATTTATAAGATGCCTAACTACTGGACACATGAAATGTCTTAGAGGCCATATCTGTTAAGACTTTAAGCATATTATCTTATATAACACATATACTTTCTAGCTGCTACAGAGATTATAATCCACAGACATAGAATAATCATTGATGAGTGGCCCTTAAATATATAACTTAATCTTTAACCTCTTCATTTAACCTATTTCTAGTGTTCATAAGACTATCTCTTGAAATAGGCTTACCTGATGATTACTTCAGTAAAGATTCAATTTTAATAAAAATACTGAATAAACATTTACGTAGCTCTTACAATGTGCCAGCTACTGTTTTAAATGTTTTGCTTTAACTCTTGATTCTCTCAGAAGCTTTATGAATAAATACTTTTAATATCCTCATTAAGTATACAGTATTAGATTTACTTATTTATATTTGTATTTTATTTGCTTTCTACGTTATTACCAAAAGACTTTGAGGGGACTTCAAAACTACACTGAAAATAAATGAAGAAAGTAAACAGGTGCAATCAAATAAAATAATGCCAGGATTAATATTATAGAAAAAATACTATCATAAAGTTTGTGCAGTTGCTAGGGATCACCATAAGTTTAGCTACAAAGTGCCTGGCTAACAAAGCAAAGAGTGAAACATAATCAGACACAAGATTCACAGTGTCCATAGTAGGAAACAAGCCAGTGTCCATAGTAGGAAAATAAGCCAGGAAGTACAAATTCCTACAAGAAAGTTATTTTGAGGTCCATCATAAAGAAAATGCCAAGTGATATAGTGATATAGACCCCAGTCTCTGGGGTCGCACAGAGTCGGACATGACTGAAGTGACTTAGCAGCAGCAGAGTCCATTTTACTACAACTATGACTGTGGGGACCTTGTTTCTTTTCCCATATCCATCTCACTCTCTGCTTTTAATATTCTCACCTTCTGCCTCTTCCTCCCCTCTTTTCTTTTCTCCTCCTCCTCTCTGTGTCCTTTTTAATAACAGCTTTTTTTGAGATTATTAATAAAATCACTTAACATTCAATTTGGCTCAGTCTCTGTGGGGTCTCTGGGTCCTGGTGCACACAAGGTTCGTTTGAGCCCTCTGAGTGTCTCTGGTGGGTATGGGGTTTGATTCTAAACGTGATTTTGCCCCTCCTACTGTCTTGCTGGGGCTTCTCCTTTGCCTTTGGAAGTGGGGTATCTTTTTCTTTTTTTGGTGTGATCCAACATTCTCCTGTCGATGGTTGTTCAGCAGCAAGTTGTAATTTTGGAGTTCTTGCAAGAGAAGATGAGTGCATATCCTTTTACTCTACCATCTTAGTCTGGAGTGTCACCTGTGGAGGTATGGGCCAGCAGTGGCCTGCTGCAGGGGCAGGGGCTCTGGGTGTAGCAGGCCTGGGTATGGCATAAGCCCTTTTGGAGGAGGTAGCTATTAACCCCCCCATAGAGCCGCCAGAACTTACCTAAAACTGGGGAATCAGACTCTTGGAGGGCACAAACAAAACCTTGTGTGCACCAGGACTCAGAAGAAAGGAGCAGTGACCCCACAAGAGACTGCCCCAGACTTGCCCGTAAGTGTCCAGGAGTCTTTGGTGGAGGCATGGGTTGGTGGTGGCCTGGTGCATGGTCAGGGACACTGAGTGCAGCAGTGCATGCATGGGACCTTTTGAAGGAGACCGCCATTATCTTCATTACCTCCACCATAGTTTGGCCTCAGATCAAACAACAGGGAGGGAACACAACCCATAGAGAAAATTAGATTAAACATTTACTGAGCATGGCCCCACCCATCAGAACAAGACTCCCCACCACCCCCCACCTCCTCCACCCCAGTCAGTTTCTCCCATCAGGAAACTTCCATAAGCCTCTTAGCCTTATCCATCAGAGGGCAGACAGAATGAAAACCACAATCACAGAAAACTAACCAAACTGATCACATGGACCACAGCCTTGTCTAACTCAATGAAACTATGAGCCATGCCACGTAGGGCCACCCAAGATGGACGGGTAATGGTGGAGAGTTCTGACAAAACGTGGTCCAGTGGAGAAGGGAATGGCAAACCACTTCAGTATTCTTGCCTTGAGAACCCCATGAACAGTATGAAAAGGCAAAAAGATAGGACACTGAAAGATGAATTCCCCAGGTTGGTAGGTGCCCGATATGCTACTGGAGATCAGTGGAGAAATAACTCCAGAAAGAAGAAAGAGATGGACCAAAGCAAAACCAGCACCAGTTGTAGATGTGACTGGTGATGGAAATAAAGTCCAATGCTGTAAAGAGAAATATTGTATAGGAACCTGGAATGTTAGGTCCATGAATCAAGGTAAATTGGAAGTGATCAAACAGGAGATATGAGTGAACATTGACACTTTAGAAATCAGTGAACTAAAATTCACTGGAATGGGTGAATTTAACTCAGATGACCGTTATATCTACTATTGTGAGCAAGAATCCCTTAGAAGAATAGGGTAGCCATCATAGTCAACAAAAGAGTCCAAAATACAGTACTTGGATGCAACCTCAAAAACAACAGAATGATCTCTGTTCATTTCCAAGGCAAACCATTCAATATCATGGTAATCCAAGTCTGTGTCCTGACCAGTAATGCTTAAGAAGCTGAAGTTGAATGGTTCATGAAGTCCTACACGACCTTCTAGAACTAACACCCCCAAAAGGTGTCCTTTTCATTATAGGGGACTGAAATTCAAAAGTACGAAGTCAGGAGATACCTGGAGTAACAGGCAAATTTGGCCTTAGAGTACAAAACGAAGTAGGGCAAAGGCTAACACAGTTTTTCCAAGAGAATGCACTGGTCATAGCAAACATCCTCTTCCAACAACACAAGAGAAGACTCTACAGATGGACATCACCATATGGTTAATATAAAAATCAGATTGATTATATTCTTTGCAGCCAAACATGGAGAAACTCTATACTGTCAGCAAAAACAAGACCAGGAGCTGACTGTGGCTCAGATCATGATCTCCTTATTGCCAAATTCAGACTTAAATTGAAGAAAGTAGGGAAAACCACTAGACCATTCAAGTATGACATAAGTCACATCCCTTATGATTACACAGTGGAGGTGACAAGTAGATTCAAGCGATTAGATCTGATAGAGTGCCTGAAGAACTATGGACCGAGGTTCATGACATTGTACAGGAAGCAGTGATCAAGACCATCCCCAAGAAAAAGAAATGCAAAGAGGCAAAATGGTTATCTGAGGAGGCCTTACAAATAGCTGAGAAAAGAAGAGAAGCTAAAGGCAAAGGAGAAAAGGAAAAATATACCCATTTGAATGCAGAGTTCCAAAGAACAGCAAGGAGAGATAAGAAAGCCTTCCTCAGTGATCCATGCAAAAAAAATAGAGGAAAACAATAGAATGGGAAGTACTAGAGATCTGTTCAAGAAAATTAGAGATGCCAAGGGAACATTTCATGCAAAGACAGGCACAATAAATTAGGACAGAAATGGTATGAGTCCATACCAACAGAAGCAGAAGATATTAAAAGAGGAGGCAGAAATACACAGAAAAACTATACAAAGAAGCTCTTCATGATCCAAATAACCACGATGGTGTGATCACTCACCTAGAGCTAGACATCCTGGAATGTGAAATCAAGTGGGCCTTAGGAAGCATCACTACAAACAAAGCTAGCGGACGTGATGGAATTCCAGTTGAGCTATTTCAAATCCTAAAAGATGATGCTGTGAAACTGCTGCACTCAATATGCCAGCAAATTTGGAAAACTCAGCAGTGGCCACAGGAATGGAAAAGGTCAGTTTTCCTTCCAATCCCAAAGAAAGGCAATACCAATGAGTGATCAAACTACTGCACTATTGCACTCATCTCACACACTAACAAAGTAATGCTCAAAATTATCCAAGCCAGGCTTCAACAGTACATGGACCATGACCTTCCGGATGTTCAAGCTGGTTTTAGAAAAGGCAGAGGAACCAGAGATTAAATTGCCAACATCTGTTGGATCTTTGAAAAAGCAAGAGTTCCAGAAAAACATCTCCTTCTGCTTTAGTGACTGTGCCAAAGTCTTTGACTGTTTGGATCATAACAAACTGTGGAAAATTCTTAAAGAGTTGGGAATACCAGACCACCTGACCTGTCTCCTGAGAAATCTGTATTCACGTCAAGAAGCAACAGTTAGAACTGGACATGGAACAACAGACTGGTTCCAGATTGGGAAAGGAGTATGTGAAGGCTGTATATTGTCACCCTGCTTTTTTTTTTTTTAATTTTATTTTATTTTTAAACTTTACATAATTGTATTAGTTTTGCCAAATATCAAAATGAATCCACCACAGGTATACACGTGCTCCCCATCCTGAACCCTCCTCCCTCCTCCCTCCCCACACCATCCCTCTGGGTCGTCCCATTGCACCAGCCCCAAGCATCCAGTATCATGCATCGAACCTGGACTGGCATCTCGTTTCATACATGATATTTTACATGTTTCAATGCCATTCTCCCAAATCTTCCCACCCTCTCCCTCTCCCACAGAGTCCATAAGACTGTTCTATACATCAGTGTCTCTTTTGCTGTCTTGTACACAGGGTTATTGTTACCATCTTTCTAAATTCCATATATATGCGTTAGTATACTGTATTGGTGTTTTTCTTTCTGGCTTACTTCACTCTGTATAATAGGCTCCAGTTTCATCCACCTCATTAGAACTGATTCAAATGTATTCTTTTTAATGGCTGAGTAATACTCCATTGTGTATATGTACCACTGCTTTCTTATCCATTCATCTGCTGATGGGCATCTAGGTTGCTTCCATGTCCTGGCTATTATAAACAGTGCTGCGATGAACATTGGGGTACACGTGTCTCTTTCCCTTCTGGTTTCCTCAGTGTGTATGCCCAGCAGTGGGATTGCTGGATCATAAGGCAGTTCTATTTCCAGTTTTTTAAGGAATCTCCACACTGTTCTCCATAGTGGCTGTACTAGTTTGCATTCCCACCAACAGTGTAAGAGGGTTCCCTTTTCTCCACACCCTCTCCAACATTTATTGCTTGTAGACTTTTCGATCGCAGCCATTCTGACTGGCGTGAAATGGTACCTCATAGTGGTTTTGATTTGCATTTCTCTGATAATGAGTGATGTTGAGCATCTTTTCATGTGTTTGTTAGCCATCTGTATGTCTTCTTTGGAGAAATGTCTATTTAGTTCTTTGGCCCATTTTTTGATTGGGTCATTTATTTTTCTGGAGTTGAGCTGGAGGAGTTGCTTGTATATTTTTGAGATTAGTTGTTTGTCAGTTGCTTCATTTGCTATTATTTTCTCCCATTCTGAAGGCTGTCTTTTCACCTTGCTAATAGTTTCCTTTGATGTGCAGAAGCTTTTAAGGTTAATTAGGTCCCATTTGTTTATTTTTGCTTTTATTTCCAATATTCTGGGAGGTGGGTCATAGAGGATCCTGCTGTGATGTATGTCGGAGAGTGTTTTGCCTATGTTCTCCTCTAGGAGTTTTATAGTTTCTGGTCTTACATTTAGATCTTAATCCATTTTGAGTTTATTTTTGTGTATGGTGTTAGAAAGTGTTCTAGTTTCATTCTTTTACAAGTGGTTGACCAGATTTCCCAGCACCACTTGTTAAAGAGATTGTCTTTAATCTATTGTATATTCTTGCCTCCTTTGTCAAAGATAAGGTGTCCATATGTGCGTGGATTTATCTCTGGGCTTTCTATTTTGTTCCATTGATCTATATTTCTGTCTTTGTGCCAGTACCATACTGTCTTGATAACTGTGGCTTTGTAGATTATTTAACTTATATGCAGAGTATGTCATGTGAAATGTGGGGCTGGATCACGCAAAAATGAAATCAAGATTGTCAGGAGAAATATCAATAACCTCAGATATAAAGATGACACCACCCTTATGGCAGAAAGTGAGGAAAAACTAAAGAGCCTCTTGATGAAAGTGAAAGGGGAGAGTGAAAAAGTTGGCTTAAAGCTCAACATTCAGAAAACTAAGATCATGGCATCTGGTCCCATCACTTCATGGCAAATAGGTGGGGGAAACAATGGAAACAGTGAGAACTTTTATTTTGGGGGGGCTCCAAAATCACTGCAGATGGTGACTGCAGCCATGAAATTAAAAGATGCTTGCTCCTTGGAGGAAAACCTATGATCAACCTACACAGCATATTAAAAAGTAGAGACATTGCTTTATCAACCAAGATCCATCTAGTCAAAGCTATGGTTTTTCAATAGTCACGTATGGGTGTGAGAGTTGGACTATAAAGAAAGCTGAGTGTCAAAGAATTGAATCTTTTTGCACTGGGGTGTTGGAGAATCTCTTGAGAGTTGCTTAGACTGCAAGGAGATCCAACCAGTCAGTCCTGAATATTCATTGGAAGGACTGATGCTGAAGCTGAAACCCCAATACTTTGGCCACCTGATGTGAAGAACTAACTCACTAGAAAAGACTCTGATGCTGGGAAAAATTGAAGGTGGGAGGAGAAGGGGATTACAGAAGATAAGATGGTTGAATGGCATCACTGACTTGATGCACATGAGTTTGAGCAAGCTCCGGGAGTTGGCGATAGATAGGGAAGTCTGGCATGCTGCAGTCCATGGCGTCACAAAAGAGTTGCACACGACTGAGTGACTGAACTGAACTAACATTCAGTTTACCCATACAAAGTATACCATTCAGTGAATTTTATTATATTTGGAGTTATGTGATCATCACCACAATATATTTTAGAATGTTTCATTGGCTTCAGGACAGGCACTCCCATTAGCAGTCATTCCTCATTGACAGCCCCTAGAAACCACTAATCTGCTTTCTCTATGGATTAGCCTATTCTAGATATTTTATATGAATGGAATCATACAAAGTGAGGTATTTGTTACTGGGTTTTTCTATGTATTCTAATGCTTTTGAGGTTCATCCATGTTTTGGCATGCATCAGTACTTCATTCCTTTTTATTGCCAAATTATATTTTGTTGTATCAATATACTGTGTGCTGTGCTGTGCTGAGTCGTTCAGTCATGTCCAACTCTCTGCGACCCCATGGACTGTAGCTCTCCATGCTTCTCTCTCCATGGGGATTCTGCAGGCAAGAATACTGGAGTAGATTGCCATGCCCTCCTCCAGGGGATCTTCCTGACCCAGGAATCGAACAGGGATCTCCTGCATTGGAAGTGGATTCTTTACCAGCTGAGCTACCAGGGAAGCCCTACTACCATTACTGTCAATGTGCTACTTTTTAAGAAATCCATGTATCAGTTGCTTAACTGTGGTATAGCCTTCCAAAGGCTATACCATTTTTCATCCACATCAGCAGTGAATGAGCTTCTGTTCTTCCATATCCTCACCAGCACTGGTATTGTAAATGTTTTTGGATTTTGTCCATTTTAGTAGGTGTGCAGTGTTATCTCATTGTTTTAGCTTATAATCCCCTAATGATACATGATACTGAACATCTTTTCAGTATGCTTACTACTTCCATCTATATGTCTTCTTTGGTAAGATGTCTCTTCAGATCGATTGCCCATTTTGCAATTGGGTTGTTGAACAACCTATATATTTTTAGAGTTGCAAACTAAGTGTATATGCTTATAGTGGCATTACTCTGTACCTTATTCACAGGAGAACAAGACATAGGATATATGAAAAGAATAGCATTTCCATTCTGCACTTCCCTCAACTGGGATGAATTTTTTAAATATTTCAAACTTGTAGAAAACTGTTCCTTGGTAAGATTTAATAATTATAAAGTTTGGGGCATATCTGCTTCATACTCACAGTCACAAACACATTCATATATACTTTTTAAAATAAAGAATAAATAATTTTTTATACAGTTGAAGCTCCTTTTGTACTTCTCAACAATTCCTTTCTCTTTTCTTTCTTCCCCCAAGTATAATAACTATTCTGAAGTTTATGTTTATTTCTCCCCTACATGCATTTATTCTTTTGCTTTATATGTACGTGTCATAGACTACACATGCGATTTTATTCTATGTGTTTTTAAATGACACATTAATGGAACAAGTTCGTCTGAAAATGCTGCTTTTAAAAAACTTTCTTTTTATGATTTATCTATGTTGATATGGGCTTCTCTGGTAGCTCAGACAGTAAAGAAGCTGCTTGCAATTCAGGAGACCTGGTTTTGATCCCTGGATCAAGACGATCCTCCCAGAGAAGGAAATGGCTACCCACACCGGTGTTCTTGCATGAAGAATTTCATGGGCAGAGGAGCCTGGTGGGCTACAGTCCATGGGGTTGCAAAGAGTCGAACACGACTGTGCAACTAATGCTTTGATTTTCATGTTGATGCATGTGGATCTAGTTCATCTAGTTCAACAATTGTGTATTCTTTTGAATGAATATATAAGACTTTATATATTTTTCCTACTTATGGACACTTTTGTTCATTATTTATACTTTTATTATGTTATTTATGCTTTTATGCAGTTAAAAATAATGCTACAATACCTTTGTACAGTATTTGCACAATACACATGTGTGAGAGTTTCTTTAATTTCTTTGAAGTCAATGTTAATACTTCAGTGTGAAATTGTTGGGGCAACCCACTCCAGTGTTCTTGCCTGGAGAATCCCAGGGATGGGGGAGCCTGGTGGGCTGCAGTCTATGGGGTCGCACAGAGTCAGACACGACTGAAGCAACTTAGCAGCAGCAGCAAGACTTCTTGAACTTTACTTGAAATTGCTAAATTTCTCTACAGCATGTTTATGTAAACTTACACTACCATTAGCAATGTACGGAGGTTGCATTGTCCTCAAATCCTTGCCAACCCACGGTACTGCCAGACTTTTCAACTTTTCCTTTAATGGATGTGAAATATTATTTCACTGTAGAATAATTAGAAGCTAAATGCCTTTTGGTTTATTGGTCTCTTGCATTTCTACTTTATACACGTTGCTTATTTATATTTGTTGACCATTTTTATATTGTTTATTTTTTCTTATAGATTTTCCTGAGTTCTTTATATAGTTTGGAAACTAATCCTCTGTAGTTGTATGAAGAGCAAATATCTTCTCCAAGTCTGTGGCACTTTAGCTTTGTTCACTAAGTGTTTTTCAAACATAAGTTTTTATATTATTCTATTTCACTGTAGTCAAATTTAATGAACATTTCATTGCAGTTTGCGCTTTGTGTCTTTTAAAAATCCTTTCCCAAGACGTCCTTGGTGGTCCAATGGCTAAGACTCTGTGCTCCCAGTGCAGGGGGCCTGGGTTTGACTCATGGTCAGGGAACTAGATCCCACATGCTGCAACTAAGGGTTGGCGTGCCACAACTAAGACTCGGTGCAGCAAAACAGATAAACAAATAAAGTATCAAAAATTCCTTTCCTACTCTGATGTCATAAATATTAGTATAATTTCTTCAAACGTTTAAATTGTGGTGAAAAACACATAATGTACAACTTCGTACCTTAGCCATTTTTAAGTGTACAGTTCAGTAGTGGTAGTATATTTACATTATTGTGAGACAGATATTCAGAACTTTTTTATCTTGCAAATCTGAAAAACTATACCCATTAAACAGTAATTCCCTTTTTTCTCCTCTTGTAGCCCCTGATAACCACCATTCTACCTTCAGTTTCTATGAAGTTGATCATTGTCATATAAATGCAATTATATACTACTCTAAGTGTGTGTGATGGTTTTATTTCACTTAGCATACCAAGTACCAAGGTAAGCCATGTAGCATGAGATAAGATTTCCTTCCTTTTTGAGGCTGAATAATATTCTATTATGGGGCTTCCCTAGTGGCTCAGAGGTTAAAGCATCTGCCTGCAATGCGGGAGACCTGGGTTTGATTCCTGGGCCGATATTCTATTACATGTATATACCACATTTGTTCATCTGTTCATCTCTTGATGGATATTCATCTGTTCCACCTCTTGACTATTGTGACTAGTACTGGTATGAACATGAGTGTTCAAATATCTCTTAGAGACAATGCTTTCAATCCTTTGAATATATTCCCACATGTGGAATTTCTGGATCATATGATAGCTCTGTTTTTAATTTTTTGAGGAATGGTGATGTGTTTGCAAAGAGCTGACTCATTTGAAAAGACCCTGATGCTGGGAAAGATTGAGGGCAGGAGGAGAAGGGGACGACAGAGGATGAGATGGTTGGATGGGATCACCAACTCAATGGACATAGGTTTGGGTGGACTCTGGGAGTTGGTGATGGACAGGGATGCCTGGTGTGCTGCAGTTCATGGGGTCGCAAAGAGTCGGACATGACTGAGCGACTGAACTGAACTGAACTGAAGAGTGCACAAGAGTTCCAGTTTCTCCATATCCTATGAACACTTGTTATCTTTTGTTATTGTGATAGTAGCCATCTTAAGGGATGTGAGGTAATATCTCATTGTGTTTTTGTGTTTTCATGTCTTTCCCCATTTTTTAATCAGTTAATCAGGTTAACTTTGTGTTTTGTTGTTGTTGTTGAGTTACGGGATACTTTTATGTATTCTGGATATTACCCAATTATGGGGCTTCCCTGGTGGCTCAGAGGTTAAAGCATGTGTCTCCAATGCGGGAGACCTGGGTTCGATCCTTGGGTCGGGAAGATTCCCTGGAGAAGGAAATGGTAACCCACTCCAGTATTCTTGCCTGGAGAATCCCATGGACGGAAAAGCCTGGTAGGCTACAGTCCACAGGGTCGCAAAGAGTCGGACACGACTGAGCAACTTCACTTTCACCCAATTATGAATTGCAAATATTTTCTCCCATTCTATAGGTTGCCTTTCACTCTGTTGATTGTGTCCTCTGATACACAGAAATTGTAAAAGTTTGATGTAGTCCCAGTTGTCTGTTTTTGTTTTTGTTGCCTGGCCTTTTGGTAACATACCCTAGAAATCATTGCCCAGTCTAATGTAATCAAGCTTTCCCCCTGTTTCCTTTTAGGAGTTTTATAGCTTCAAGTCTATGTTTAGGTCTTTAATCCATTTTGAGTTAAATTTTGTATAAGGTGTAAGGTAAACTTTCAATTTCTCTTTTACATGTGGCTATCTAGTTTTCCCAACATCAGCTGTTCAAGTTGTCTTGACATCCTTGTCAAAGATCAGTTAACTATATCTGCGAGGGTTTTATCCTTGGGCTTTCTATTCTATTTCATTGGCTTATTTATCTAGCTCTATGCTAGTATCAAATTGTTTTTTTTATAGTAGCTTTGTAATATGGTTTTGAAATCTGGCCATATGAATTCTCCAACTTTGTTTTTCTTTCATATATTGTTTTGGCTGTTTGAAGTCCCTTGAGAATGAATTGTGAATTTTTGAATGAATTTTTCTATTTCTGCAAAACATTTTGTTGGGATTTTGAGAGAGACTGTGTTAAATTTACAGGCCACAGGACTGGAAAAGGTCCGTTTTCATTCCAGTCCCAAAGAAAGGCAATGCCAAAGAACGCTCAAAACTACCACACAATTGCACTCATCTCACATGCTAGTAAAGTAATGCTCAAAATTCTCCAAGCCAGGCTTCAGCAATACATGAACTGTGAACTTCCAGATGTTCAAGCTTGTTTTAGAAAAGGCAGAGGAACCAGAGATCAAATTGCCAACATCCTCTGGATCATGGAAAAAGCAAGAGAGTTCCAGAAAAACATCTATTTCTGCTTTATTGACTATGCCAAAGCTTTTGACTGTGTGGATCACAATAAACTGTGGAAAATTCTGAATGAAATGGGAATACCAGACCATCTGACCTTCCTCTTGAGAAACCTACATGCAGGTCAGGAAGCAATAATTAGAACTGGACATGGAACAACAGACTGGTTCCAAATAGGAAAAGGAGTTCGTCAAGGCTGTATATTGTCACCCTACTTATTTAACTTCTATGCAGAGAAACGCTGGGCTGGATGAAGCACAAGCTGGAATCTAGATTGCCAGGAGAAATATCAATAACCTCAGATATGCAGATGACATCACCCTTATGGCAGAAAGTGAAGAGGACCTAAAGAGCCTCTTGATGAAAGTGAAAGAGGAGACTGAAAAAGTTGGCTTAAAGCTCAACTTTCAGAAAACGAAGATCATGGCATCCGGTCCCATCACTTCATGGGAAATAGATGGGGAAACATTGGAAACTGTGTCAGACTTTATTTTTCCGGGCTCCAAAATCACTGCAGATGGTGATTGCAGCCATGAAATTAAAAGACACTTACTCCTTGGAAGGAAAGTTATGACCAATCTAGATAGCATATTCAAAAGCAGAGACTTTGCCAACACAGGTCCATCTAGTCAAGGCTATGGTTTTTCCAGTAGTCATGTATGGATGTGAGAGTTGGACGGTGAAGAAAGCTGAGCACTGAAGAATTGATGCTTTTGAACTGTGGTGTTGGAGAAGACTCTTGAGAGTCCCTTGGACTGCAGGGAGATCCAACCAGTCCATTCTAAGCATCCTGGGTGTTCTTTGGAAGGAATGATGCTAAAGCTGAAACTCCAGTACTTTGGCCACCTCATGTGAAGAGTTGACTCATTGGAAAAGACTCTGATATTGGGAGGGATTGGGGGCAGGAAGAGAAGGGGACGACAGAGGATGAGATGGTGGATGGCATCACTGACTCGATGGATGTGAGTTTGAGTCAACTCTGGGAGTTGGTGATGGACAGGGAGGCCTGGTGTGCTGCAATTCATGGGGTTGCAAAGTGTCGGACATGACTGAGCGACTGAACTGAACTGAACTGAGGATCTTTCATAGAATGAGTTATCATTTCCCAACTGATTTGGAATGTATTCTTTGTCGTCTTGTATCATATACCAAACTTTCATTGCTGGGTGGGTCCATCTCTGGACTCTATTCTTTTCTGTTAGGTTCTTTCCATGTAGTACTAGTATATTTTTTCATTATGTAAGCTCTATAATAAGTCGTACTATCTAGCAATACCCTCTCTGTGTTTTGTTGTTATTGTGATGTTCCAGGATATTTTTGGCCTCCATTTTTAATATGGGCACAAGAATGGATTTTTTTCTGTAATATATTCACAATTTTTAAGGTTAATTTCTGTTGCCATTAATAATAACATAATTTTCTCCTTTACATTTTAAAAATCCTTGGTATATAGGATGTTTTGATTTGTGTATATTGATTGTGTAAACAGTGCAATTATTTTCTCTATAGATTTTTCTCAGATTATCTACAGATGATTATGTCATTCTCAAATAAAGATATCTTGTTCATTCCTTTTCAATACTTAAGTATTTGATATATTTTCTTGTCTTGCTTCACTGGTTAAGATGTCTAGTATATTGCTGAATAGAAGTTGTGATAGCAACCTTGTTTTATTTTTATTTAATGCTTGAAACATGAACTTACAAGGTCATAAACACCTTGGATACAGTCCAATATGATACTGAAAAATAGAAGATGGATTATCACTGTTCATACTTAAAACCTCTCAATTATTTCCAACTAATTAATAAATACCCAAATTCCTTAAAGTTGCCTTCAAGATTCTGCCTAAATTTGTTCCTTCTACCCATCCAGCTTCATTTTGTATCACTCTACCACTCTACCTGGTCTTCTTTCAGTTCCTTGGATGTCATCTCACTTCAGAGCTTTTGCATATGTTATTTGGTCAACTTGGACTATTTTATTTCTCCCTTTCCACTCCTGCTCTACCTGCTTAATGTCTATTCATCTCACAGTTTCTTAACTAAATGTTTCCTTTTCTTAAGGAGGAGGGTTCAGGATGGGGAACACAGGTATACCTGTGGTGGATTCATTTCGACATTTGGCAAAACTAATACAATATTGTAAAGTTTAAAAAATAAAATTAAATTTAAAAAATTATAAAAAAAAAAAAAGATTTTCAAGATCCTTTCAGACCAGATCAAGTCCCAAGGACTCCAATTTCAGAGCATCATGTATTAAGTTGTAATTATATTATAATATGTTTGCTGGTTTTGATGGTTACTGATCCTACCCACTAGAATGTAATCTTCATATAGTGAAATCACTATATCATTGATTAGCACTTTGGAATGGCCTAGCATATTGGAAGGGCTCAAATACATTTATTGAATAAACAAATTATTGTAGGTGAAAATCTCCTTTAAAATGGAAATATAGGGACTTCACTAGTGGTCCAGTGGTTAAGACTCCATGCTTCTGCTGCAGGGAGTGTGGGTTCAATTCTTGGAGAACTAAGATCCCACATGACATGGGATGATACAAAAAAAAAAAAAATATATATATATATATATATACACCTCTCCTACTCTAACATCACTTATTTAACTTGAGTCTAGTTTGATTCAATTATGTGCTGAATCAGATAGATATTTGGCCAAGCCTACAAAGTTGGGTTATTTGTAAAACAGGAAGGAATAGGGTAGAGGATATAGGGAATAAGTGAATTTGGGTATCCCGAAGGCAACATAAGATCTTTGAATATTTGAAATGTTAATGGTACTTATTCATTTGTGAGACTTTGAAACATTTTTGCTTTTCTTTTCCACTTTCTAAGTCCAGGGATTTGTGGAGTAGGATCAGTTGTTGGGAACCTTCAAAGATTATTGGCCATCTGAGGAGAGAGTCCTAGAAAGCTTATCAGTACATGCTTACTTAAGTTCACTGGGAGGGAAGCTATGTGGGATGGGGTGAGAAGAGCATGGGTTCAGAATCAGTCTGACCTAAATTCATATTCAAATTCTGCCACTTTCTAGTTTGATAAGATCTTTAAACTTTCCTGTACCTTCCTGAAACTTCATATTTTCTCACCTATTAAATGTGGTTAATTGCCTTATGGCAGAAAGTGAAGAGGAACTAAAAAGCCTCTTGATGAAAGTGAAAGTGGAGACTGAAAAAGTTGGCTTAAAGCTCAACATTCAGAAAATGAAGATCATGGCATCCCATCCCATCACTTCATGGCAAATAGATGGGGAAACAGTGGAAACAGTGTCAGACTTTCTTTTTCCGGGCTCCAAAATCACTGCAGATGGTGATTGCAGCCATGAAACTAAAAGACACTTACTCATTGGAAGGAAAGTTATGACCAACCTAGATAGCATGTTCAAAAGCATATTCAAAAGACATTCCAAAAGACATTACTTTGCCAACAAAGGTCCATCTAGTCAAGGCTATGGTTTTTCCAGTGGTAATGTATGGATGTGAGAGTTGGACTGTGAAGAAGGTTGAGCGCCAAAGAATTGATGCTTTTCAACTGTGGTGTTGGAGAAGACTCTTGAGAGTCCCTTGGACTGCAAGGAGATCCAACCAGTCCATTCTGAAGGAGATCAGCCCTGGGATTTCTTTGGAAGGAATGATGCTAAAGCTGAAACTCCAGTACTTTGGCCACCTCATGCGAAGAGTTGACTCATTGGAAAAGACTCTGATGCTGGGAGGGATTGGGGGCAGGAGGAGAAGGGGACGACAGAGGATGAAATGGCTGGATGGCATCACTGACTCGATGGATGTGAGTCTGAGTGAACTCTGGGAGTTGGTGATGGACAGGGAGGCCTGGCGTGCTGCGATTCATGGGGTTGCAAAGAGTCGGACACGACTGAGCGACTGAACTGAACTGAACTGAATGCCTTTCTGCTTAAATCACTCCTGCTTAAACTGTATGGTGATAGCTTTTAATTATAATTGTAATGGGATTTACATTGATAGCTGAGTTTATGTCCTTCCAGTCAATGGACTTTAATAAACAACATCCTGGAAATTTTCTCATGTAGTGCATATGATTCTGATATTTCAATCATGTCTCTAGAACTTTCTTTTAGAGGTAAATTGCTGTATCAAACTAATCATGAACCTGAGCCAGGTTTCTTATTGTTGAGAGCAGAAATTCTGTTTGGTTACAGTATTTTTTCCCCAACTTTTACTTCTCTAAGAAGCGCATAGGACAGTTAACATTTCAAAACATAGCTTTACAAAAATCCCATTTTGGAATGCCAGATTGTCACAGAGTTGTTTTCTCTCTCTGATATAACACTACAATAACATTATTTTATACTTGGTACAAACACAACCACACCAGTTTCTATCGTTTTTGCCCTCGATTTTTGAAGATGGAATTTAGAAAATGCATTTAGCTATGAAATATTGAAATCTCCTGAAAGTATATAGAATTATTTAACTGCACAACAGGGCTTCTTGTTTCATTAGAAGTAACATTCATTAGAAGTAACATTGTTTCATTAGAAGTAACATTCATTAGAAGTAACATTAGATGGGTTAGCTAACTGAGCTGCCGAGACTGTATTTTAATAATCTCTAGGGCTTATCTCCTGCTTAAAATTCTTTGTCATTTAGTCTATGTGTGTTAAATCACTGACGCTTACTAATTCTTCTTCAGATTTGTTTTCTTTCTACTGTTTGGTGTTTGATCACTTTGATGTTTGATGGGAGGAAGACAGTAGTTATCTAATTTTCACTGAACGGTCTTCCCTAAGGCATTAAATATATTTATCCTATATCTTATCTGTCATCAGCTGCGGATTGTAAAATACCGATAGAAACTTGGAATTCAAGGCTCCTACATCACTCAGCTCTTCCTCAGTAATGCACAACCCCCAAATCTCTGTGGCTTGCAACCACCAAGTTTCATGTCATATGCATGCATGCGTGCTAAGTTGCTTCAGTCATGTCCAACTCTTTGTGACCCTATGGACTATAGCCCATCAGGTTCCTCTGTCCATGGGATTCTCCAGGCAAGAATCCTGGAGTGGGTTGCCATGCCCTCCTCCAGGGATCTTCCTGACCCAGGGATCGAACCCACCTCTTGAACCCGCATCTGTTATGTCTTCTGCTTTGGCAGGTGGGTTCTTTACCACAAGCAGCACCTGGGAAGTTCCAAGGTTTATGTCATATATATAACATAAATTTATAAACAAACTTTTTAAATAATATATTTAAAATATATTTATATATGTATTATAATATATATATATTATATATGTATGTAAAGTTGGTAATGCCCTTGTTTCTACCTCAGATATCTTTTTTAACCCCAGGATTCAGGCTGAAGGAAAAACCCATCTGGGACACTCCATTCTTGTGGCTGAAAGTAAAGGGTTCTTCAAAGGCAGTCAAAACTTAACAATGGCTCTTACATTTCCCACCCAGCTGTGACCACACACCCTGGCCTCTCACATTCCATTGGCCAGAACAAGTCTCATGGCCAAACCCAGTGTTCCAAGAGATACCCTGCAGTTTACAAGGCAATTGATGAGAGGGTGGTCATTTTTTTTTTTTTTTAATAAAGAAACGTAGAGGAAATCATCAAATATAGCACAGATGTAATTTTAGATAGGGCTACTGGCATCTTTTTCTGTTTTGGCCTGTTCTTCTGATGCTACTTAAAAATGTCCCTTCCCTCCTCCTCTCTCCCATCACTCCTTCTGTACCCATTGCTGCCAAGCAGACCCATGAGACCTACTCAGTTTCTTTGCCCAGCCTGACTTGAGTTCTTTATGATATGCTGCCTAAGTTATCAATTTAGTCTAAATTGACAAGAAGTCACACAGCCTCTGGAGCTGTCTGACCTGATAAAGACTAGCTTTGCTCTGAGCCAAGAGGCTCCCTCTTTGTTGAAGTCATACCTACTATTTTTGTTTTACTTCTGGTAATCGTTTGAGATGAAATTTTAAATAAATCATATATTTATTGCTTATACTTATTCTGTGTATGTCCAGACCCCTTGCATACGTATTCTTGTTTTATAATGCTTTGTAATATACAGAGTAATTTTTACCTCTATCATCTTAAACAGTGCTCCCACGAATCCTGGTGGTATCAATATTATTGTGATTCTCATGTTATAGGCTGGGGAAAGTTGGGCAACTTGTTCCAGATCAAAGGCTAGTGAGCCTTGTAGCCAATATATAATGATGGAGACTTCTTATTACTGATAAAGAAATACCCCATTTAAAGTATATAGTGAAGAATAATATATATATAATGCAACATATAAACACTTTGTTAAAAAGTTTTAGCGTAAGATGCTTGTTTTACAAATAGGATTCACATTATTCAGATGGAGAAAGAAAAATATCATAGGGTATCACTTACATGTGGAATTTTTATCTACAAAAGAGAAATAGAAAACAATTTTATGGTTAACAAGGGGTAATGGGAGAGGGATAAATCGAGAGATTGGGATTGACATATACACATATACACACTGCTGCTGCTGCTAAGTCGCTTCAGTCGTGTCCGACTCTGTGCGACCCCATAGACAGCAGACCACTAGGCTCCTCTGTCCCTGGGATTCTCCAGGCAAGAATACTAGAGTGGGTTGCCATTTCCTTCTCCAATGCATGAAAGTGAAAAGTGAAAGTGAAATCGCTCAGTCGTGCCTGACTCTTAGCGACCCCATGGACTGCAGCCCACCAGGCTCCTCTGTCCATGGGATTTTCCAGGCAAGAGTAGTGGAGTGGGTCGCCGTTGCCTTCTCCATACTAGTATAGTATATGTAAAATAGATAACTAGTAAGGACCTACTGCATAGCACAGGAAACTGCTCAGTACTCTGTAATGACCTATATGGGGAAAGAATCTAAAAAAGTGAGATGTGTATAACTGATTCATTTTGCTGTTCACCTGAAACTAGCACACTATTGTAAGTCAACTATACTTCAATAGAAATGAAGCAAACAAAAATTTTCAAAATTGTCTTCATTTTGAATGATTTGATCACTAAATTTCAGTTGATATACACCTTTCCCCAGGAAAATCGTTACGTAGATTGGACAGCACAGATAGTGGAGTGCAGAACTCCAAGTCAGTCTCCCCATCACAGTGAAAGATGCCCTTCCACACTCTTGCCCAAAGTGGGTTCACTGTTCTTTTTCTCTACTGCCCTGCGCTACTCCAAGCCACTGTCACCTCTCAGGCAGAATGTGGTGATGGTCCCCTAAACAGCTGTCCTGCAAGCCCGCCTCCTTTCCTTACCTCCTCCAATGCTTCATCACCCTGAGCCCAGTGATGTTTTCTAAATGTAAATCTGAATTTGCCTGACTTCTCGATCCCCACCCAAATTCCCTCCATAGTACAGCTACAGGGCTCCCGTGTGATGTTGCCTACATACCACCTGTCTCCTCTCATGCCATCCTTTCCCTTACTGTCTACATACTGGAATCTCAGTACTCTCCTCCCTTCCACCTCTCCCCAGCCTCCCTGCCAATGTCCTGTAGTCCCTCAACACTCATTCCTGAGATCGAAAGGACTTCCCTGGTGGCTCAGATGGTAGAGAATCTGTCTGCAATGCAGAAGACCCAGGTTTGATCTCATGAAGATTCCCTGGAGAGGGAAATGGCAACCCACTCCAGTATTCTTGCCTGGGAAATACCATGGACAGAGTAGCCTGGCGGTCTATGGGGTCACAAAGAGTCAGACACGACTGAGCAACTAACAAGACACCTTCTCAGCAAAGCTAAAACAAATCCTGTTTTAGTCTATAGAAACTCACCTCTCTATCTCCACTGTCACTGAGGCCTGTGGATTTTATTCCTTACATACCACTGGAAACTGACCAAGGTGCACAGTATCTTGCAGCTGCTCACTTTTCCAGATGTATTAGATAACTGGTTTTGGCGAAAGCCCTTGCTCACCCACACCAATCCCCATTACAAGGAAATACCAGGGGCTGGGGAGAAGGCTACCATTTCAGACATGTTTCAGACCAACCATGTTTCAAAGCAACTGTGATTCAGACACAGTGCACCTCATGTTCTAGGCTATGAATGCTCCCTTTGATAATCACTAAGCTTGATCAAGGTGCCTAATTGTGTGACTGCCTTGCCTGCTGTGGAAGCAGTTTGGATTCTAAGTGATCAGATTGCTAAGGACCGGTCTGTGCTGTATGCTGTGGCTAAGGGTGTTGCTGAGTTGGGTCTCTGGACGACCTGAGTGGCCTACATTACATGTTGATTAAAAATAATGGTCCTGGAGTAGCCTCTCCAGCAAAAGACAAAACGTGCAAACTCTGTATTTTAGAGGTCAAGGTAGACAAGCTGCTTTGCTTGCGGCCCGTCCTCAAGTGTTAGTGTGGAAAGACAGCTTGCGGCATGCTGCGATGTTGAACAAACGAAATGGTGAGAATTTATTGTCTCCTTGGATTGTGATGAAGTCAGGTCCGGGCTCACTTGCAAGGCAGACGGACAAGGTTTGATTGGAGCTGGCTCTCGGAGACCAGTGTGGATAGGGCAATTCAGTCACTGGAGCAGTGTTTTGCCTCTTGCTCTTCTAACTTTCACGCAGATAATAGCTTCAGTTCAGTTCAGTCGCTCAATCATGTCCAACTCTTTGCAACCCCACGGACTGCAGCACGCCAGACCTCCCTGTCTATCACCAACTCCCAGAGTTTACTCAAACTCATGTCCATTGAGTCAGTGATGCCATCCACCATCTCATCCTCTGTCATTCCCCTTCTCCTCCCACCTTCAATCTTTCCCAGCATCAGTGTCTTTTCCAATGAGTCAGTTCTTCGCATCAGGTGGCCAAAGTATTGGAGTTTCAGCTTCAGCATCAGTCCTTCCAATGAATATTCAGGACTGATTTCATTTAGGATGGCCTGGTTGGATCTCCTTGCAGTCCAAGGGACTCTCAAGAGTCTTCTCCAACACCACAGTTCAAAAGCATCAATTCTTTCATGCTCGGCTTTATCTATAGTCCAACTCTCACATCCATACATGACTACTGGAAAAGTCATAGCTTTGACTAGACGGACCTTTGTTGGCAAAGTAATGTCTCTGCTTTTTAATATGCTGTCTAGGTTGGTCATAACTTTCCTTCCAAGGAGTAAGCATCTTTTAATTTCATGGCTGCAGTCACCATCTGCAGTGATTTTGGAACCCCAAAAAATAAAGTCTGCCACTGTTTCCACTGTTTCCCCATCTGTTTGCCATGAAGTAATGGGACCGGATGCCATGATCTTAGTTTTCTGAATGTTGAGCTTTAAGCCAACTTTTTCATAAGATAATAGCTTCGTTTAACCGTATTTTCCTGAAAATTATTTCAAGGAGACTCTTCTACTTGTCTTCTTAGAATTCATAGAATGATAGGGGTCCATAAATATCTTGGTTAACAATTAGAAGATTTTAGAGTGTCGCACTGTCTGTTTTTGGGACCTGGCAGGAAATCTCCTATTCACTGAATTTGAATAGATGTTTCACCTGTTTTGGGGTTCCCTTCTTTGTTCTTTACCTGGGAATGCCCTTTTCTTTATTTTCAGCCTACTGAAATCTTTTAAGTCCCACTTAAAGTTTATCTTATTGGGAAACTTGCAAGATTTCCCCCTATCAGAATTGATATTGATTTATGTTACTTTTTTCATGAAATTTTACTCTGTACTTTAAGCACTTGTGACATCCTGTGCTTTTTAAAGTTATTATTTACCTATTTTTCTTCCCCAGATTATACAATTTTTGAGGACAGAAATGGAACTTAAAGTTCCTATTATCCCCAATGCTCAACACAAATTCCACCCAGCAGGAGGGCTGTAAATTTTTTCAATGACTTTGAATCTTTAACGCTTGTTCTTCCATGAAAAGGTTGGTGCACAATCATTATCTTCTCCCCCAAAAGATGGATGCTCAGAAAGGACTGTTCTGAAGTTCTTTTTATTTGCCGTGCCATGAATTTGCAATTTCCTTACCACTTCAGGCCAAAACATCAAATTTCCAAGAACAGCTTTTATCCTTTTTTCTGTAATTGAATTCAGGAAAACTAACCACTCCACTGGACCTAGTAGCCTTGTATAGCACACTTGGAATAAGATTACATGGTGAAGAGTGAGACACTAGGCTTTCTTTTAGGTAGGGCTGGAGTAATTCCTGTTTGGGGTTAAGTCTTCTGAAATCAGAATCCATTTCCTGAGACTTCCCACTTTGAATTGAGCCCCAGAGACATGTTTTTCTGTCTGTAATCTTTTCCTTTTAATAATAGAAAAGATTATGAAATTCTCACATCACTATCTTCCTACTCTTAACTGTTCTTGGAAGGAATCAGGGCAGAAGAGACTGAGATTTGAGTCTCTGTATCAAATTTTCCATAGAATAAATGATCCCAGCCAACACCACAGCAGTCAGCGTCTGTTGTCTCTGCAAGAAAACTGCAGCACTAACTATGCACAGGGTGAGGCATGTAAAAAAATAAGTGAATCAATTTTGAAAATTAGAAATGGAGAATTAGAAGTGGAGAATAGAAGGGAGCCTGAGGCTTTTTATACTATTTTTATAATAATAACTACCACCATTCTTTTCATTGCTCTAACAGTTTGATGACTCTTGTCCTAGAGTGAAACATCCCTCATAGCTCCCCTGTGAGAAGACTGGAACCTAGTGTGATAACAGTGCTCTGATGTATGAGCAAGATGAAGGAAAAATAAAGGATAACTTTAGGCAGCTTTTTATATACTTACTTATGTTTCTTATTCCTGTTCAGATGAAAATCCAGAGCTTTTCTTTTGATATGTTTTACATTTCAAAAGAAGATAGCAATGATGTTAATAGGAAGAGCATGACCCTTGGATTCAGATGACCAATAATTCAACTTTCAGTTTCAGCACCTTGTAGTCGTGTAAATTTATTTCTATGCACTTCCGTGTTCCTAATGACTACTTTGCAGAGTTGCTATGAACACTGGTTTAAACAATAGATACTCACTATTATTATTTTATCAATTATACTCACTTACAGAAATGTGTAAGTTTCTTGGATGTATACATTTTAGGGGAGTGATCATGGATGGGATATTATTACACTTATTTTTTGGTTTCTCTTTATTTCATTCTGTATATGCATGTGTACATGTGTGCATTTGTGCCTATGAGTGTGTATGAGTAAATTTCACATATTACATGTCAGGTACCACTTAAGGCATTTTGATAATATTAATGAATAAGGCAGATAAGAATTTCTACCCTGCTGCCCCCCCTCCACCCCATGGGGCTTACATTACTGTAGTAGAAGCAGCTGGAAGCAGACAACTGCTATTGAAAAATTAAGCTAGAAAAGAGAGATGGGGGTTGGGAGTGGGTTACAATTATTAATAAGGAGTTCAGGACATCTGATAATGGTTTTATGTTTGAGGTTTTCATATACTAGTTTTAAGAACGAGGGCATGAAAAGAAGGGAGCAGAGAGGAGAGAAAAGAATAGCAGCCTGCTGTGTAGGAGAGCAGAAGGCTTTCCTTTGCGTACCATGTCAAAACACAATTAATATGGAAGAGTGAGGTTTTCTGGATGGCCTGGTTTTATTTTATTCATTTTGAGCAAAAATCTTGCTTAAGTATTTTTGTACATACCCTGACTTCCCAAACAGTGGGTACTGAATACAGGCTGCTGTAGGAGGCCCTGCCGTGATGGCCACGTCTGTTCCTGCCTGTCCTGAAGCAAGCCCCCCCGGGGCCAGCAGAGGCGCTTTTGGCCATCTGCCTACGTAATAGCTGAGCCTGCGGTGATTACGCATTCTACACAGTAGCCATTATTTACATGTGGCTATCTAAATTTGAGTATAAGTTGATTAAAAGAAATGGCATTAAAAATTCAGTTTCTGAGTCACATTAGTCACATTTAAGGCATTCAGGGGGACCCCGCTGGTAGTCCAGTGGCTAAGACTCCCCAGTCCCAATGCAGAGGGCCTGGGTTTGATCCCTGGTCGGGGAACTAGATCCCACATGCCACAGCTAAGAGTTCCTATGCTGCATCCAAGAGCCTGCCTGTCAAAATGTAGATCGGAAATCCTGCATGCCACAGCTAAGACCTGGTGCAGCCAAGTAAGTACAAAAATAACGTGCTGGTAGCCACATGTGTCTAGTGGCCGCCATGTTAGCCCAGACACAGAGCATTTCTGATACTGCAAAAACGTCAGTAAGTGCGTATTTGTTATGTTTCATGTTCCTGTCTCTGACATTGCTTTTTTTCCCCCTGTGGTACTGCTATCAGCTTCCAAACCTATCTCTTCTTTCTGATTTATTGTTTCTCATAGTTCATAGGTTTAAGCACTAGATTTAGAATTTTATAGAAATAAGGGTAACTAGGCTTTAAGAGCAGAAGAGCTTCCTTATGTTCAAGTGCCTGAGTTTTTATACTTGGGATTTATATTTCTGTTCTGACTGCCCCGAGGCCTTTTTTGCTTGGTTGTTCTTGTGCAGCTGTGCTCTGGGTGGTCAGAGAGTCAGACTGCTGAATTATTGTGGGAGAAGTGCTCTCAAACTTTAAAGATGAAATTGCACTTCTATGGAAATGCTTTAGATCCAGTCAATAGCCCCTTATGTGGAGCAGTGCCATTTGAGGAAAGCTTATTGACTGGCTGCCTACACACACACTGAGCACTATGTTAGGCCCAGGAGATATGAACCAAAGCAAAAGCCCCAGACCCCGAAGAGTTCCCGGCTTAGGTGGTATTGTCAATCATAAATGAGCAAAGTTGCCTTGTCTCTTAGGCATTCCTGGTGGCTCAATGGTAAAAAAATCTGCCTGATAATGCAGGAGACCTGGGTTTGATCCCTAAGCTGAGAAGATTCCCTGGAGAAGGAAATGGCAACCCACTCCAGTATTCTTGCCAGGGAAATCCCATGGACAGAGGAGCCTGGAGGGCTACAGTCCCTGGGGTTGTGAAGTCAGGCACGACTGAGCGACTAAACAACAACATTGTCTAGTGCCTGGGTATGCCCAGGAGACTCTGAAAGTCAAGAGTTGAGTGGTGCACTAACCAGCCTTCCTGGAGGCAGGGGGAGAGGGGTGAGGCAAAGAGGCCAGAGGCCTTGAGAATGCTCCCTAAAGTAATGATTCTTTTTTTTTTTTTTCTATTTCTTATTTAAATTTTATTTTTATTGGAGTATAGTTGACAGAGGATGAGATGGCTGGATGGCATCACTGACTTGATGGACATGAGTTTGAGTAGACTCCGGCAGTTGGTGACAGACAGGGAGGCCTGGCGAGCTACAGTCCGTGGGGTCACAGAGTTGGACACAATTGAGCAACTGAACTGACCTGAACTGAATAGCTGGTTTACAGTGTTGTGCTAGTTTCAGATGTACAGTAAAGTGAATCAGTCATACATATTCATATATCTGCTCTTTCTTAGATTCTTTCCCGATATCGGCTGTTGCATAATATTGTGTAGAGTTTGAGGGAGTGATTCTTAAACAGCATCTGAGGGATAAATAGGTGTTAGTCACATGACAAAGTTGGGAGAGTGGGGTCAACAAGACATATCTACCGTAGTGTGAACGAAGACACTGAGAAGTGAACTGCTGTGGTGAGAGTGGGAACTTTAACTTTAGTATTGACTGAATTTAAAATAAAAGGGAGCCCGTGTCTATACAGACAGACAGGCTTTGACTGTTACTGTGAGGTGACGGGTAATGGGCAGAGGGGGTGGGGGGGGTGGGCAGGGAGATGGTGGCACAGGCTGCTCTGACTTTTCCGCAGTTTGAGTCCTTCACCCTGGTGGCTCTGTGGAAGTTAAATTTGAGGGAGCTGGGCTGGAGGCTGGGACACTAGTGGTGGTGAGGTGAAAGAGGAGCAACTCATGGTCCAAACAGAAGGGCACCAGAGTCTGATGTGAGAGGTGTAATGTGGCAGAGCAGAGGCCTGCTTTCAGGTAGTACTAAGGAGTAAGAGTCTCAGTATTTGAGGACTGATGGGACCTGGAGGATGAAGGAGACAGAGGAATCAGAGATGACCCTAAGCTTTCAGGAAAACAGATTAATTTGAAGACTTCTTGCAAGTTCTTGGTGATAGATTTTGACCTATAGCTGCTTCTAGTGTTCTGCATTGGCGACTGATGTCTAGGTTAGGTTTTGGCTCATTAGGACTCTGTCACTCACATTTGTTAAAAGAACTTGAACCGTAGACCCTAGTGAAGCACTCCCCTTGTATGATTTTAATTTTGCAGTGGCCAATGAAAATTTATAGAAACTTGGCTTCATTTCTAGTGGCTCCAATCCAGATGCCAAAATTACCCCATTGCTGGGACACCCCTTGGGTGGACCATCGAATCTGTTATTCATTAGAAACAGCTGAAAAGCATCAACAAAATTCCTGTGACATGCCAACAATAACGCCAGTCAAATTTCAAGGTAACTCCAGGTTTCAAAAAGTTATGAATCTCAAAGTCCGTCTAGCCAAGCCTTTATTTGTATTCTTACACATATTTATCATGTGAAAAAGCTGGTGGCTTCCTTACTTTTCATAATTGTCCATTGCTTTCCTTAGATTATGAATTAAGTTCTGAGTTCTGAATGTTGGTGGAGACATACTTGTAGATCTGTAGTCAATCACTTTAAAGCGATGGTACAGATTCAGTCTGGATGGTGGAACCAGAAGCGGAGAGCAGCCAGCTCAAAGGGTCCATTGTGTGGGGCCCATGTTGAAAGCAAGAATTCTCTCATAACTGCAGTGCATTTAAAAAGGATTTTCCAAGTAACAGTTACTATTTTAATGACATGTTAAGCTTCCAGAAGAACTTGATTCTCTAGTTTGCAGGACTAAAGAAATGTGCCAAATAATCCATGTTGATACTTGGGTTTTTACTGCCATATTTCATGACTGCCTGGCTGAAGCTATAAAGCAGTAGGTGCCTGCCTCCTTACTTTAGATAGTTATATTTAGCTACTGCATCTGGCCTTTGTTGCTAAATATTTTTTTTTTCTTGTCCCTGTAACTGTGCCATCAAATTGAATCCTCAGTGGTCTGGCAGTTTTTGAATGACTTCTCAGAAGCTGTGAAACCCTGTCATAATCAGGAAGATTTGGGCAAGACTTGTGGTGTGAAAAAAGATGTCACATCTTTCTAAATGAGACAAGAGGATTATAGAACAGTTACATAGCATCTTCAGAATTTTTAGGTGAAGAATAGTGAAATGTTTGGTAATGAACAAGTCCTATAAATCGAGACATGGGCAGTTTTCACATTCTTTAAAAGGATTCAGTACAAAGAAGGAAAGAAAACAAGCTGACTTTTTGTGGCTCTTGGGAGAAGTTACATTAACTATTTGTTAAAAATTGGAAGTATGAAAATCATTGGCTCCTAAGAATTTTTTTAATAAATTGCCATCCTTTGTATAATGTCAATGAATGTTGTTTAGCCACATATCAAAATAGTTTTATGAAAAGATAAATATGTGTTTCATTAATCCCAAGGGAAGCTTTCTAAAATGCGTTTTTTAAATAAATAATTAGTGTCATTTTGTGAAACTCATGACCTGTTAGGGTGGGAAAGAGACAAAAAAAAAAAAAGACATCTTTGCAAGCAATTTGTGATTTAATAGCAGCTGGTCAAGCGAGTTGAAAAACCTAATGAGTCGTATATTAAATGTTTTGAATGCCTTTTCTCTTTCTTGGGAAACTGGCTAACCCCTATAGTCTTTCTCCCATAGCAAATGGCTCTGAAACTTTGATCTTTGCAAACCAGTTTGCCAGATGTAGTGGATAGAGCGTGTGTGACCTTTTGTGTGCCAATTCAACCTGGCTGATCGGAAACCACGTGTTAATCTTGCATGACTTTTATTTGTAGGCATTACTGCGGAAGTTCTGGTGGTGACCTCTTTCGATGAACTGCAGAGAAGGGGGCCAGACGCAGAAGGGAAGATCGTCGTTTACAATCAACCTTATACCAACTACTCCGCAGCAGTGCAGTACCGCATGGAGGGGGCGGTGGAAGCTGCCAAAGTGGGGGCTTTGGCATCCCTCATTCGCTCCGTGGCTTCCTTCTCCATCTACAGGTTGGTCATTGAGTTCATTTGAAACGCTTTAAAAAACCAGGGTTTTCCATCAAAGAGAAGCCCTTCCAGAATAAAAACAAACTAGTCAAGTGACAATACTGATTGTTCATGGAATTTCCCCCCATTCCACATTTGGTCATTTGTTTGTAATAACTTCTTTGGCCTTTTCAGGATTCCAAGCATCATTTGTGCATTCCTTTAAAAAGTTTTCCACATCCACGATGATCCCATAACATTTCTTATATAACCAGTATGTTTTATGTATTTTCATTGGAGGGAGAGCTGAATTCACGTCTGCATTTCATCAAAGATTCCTAATGACTTCAGAGGAAGCTAGACTTTTTTCCATTGTTGCTGCTGCTAAGCTGCTTCAGTCGTGTCCGACTCTTTTGTGACCCCAGAGACGGCAGCCCACCAGGCTTCTCCGTCCCTGGGATTCTCCAGCCAAGAACACTGGAGTGGGTTGCCATTTCCTTCTCCAATGCATGCAAGTGAAAAGTGAAAGTGAAGTCACTCAGTCATGTCTGACTCCTAGCGACCCCATGGACTGAAGCCTACCAGGCTCCTCCATCCACGGGATTTACCAGGCAAGAGTACTGGAGTGGGGTGCCATTGCTTTCTCCGTCCATTGTTGCTAGAGAAGTGAAATACAAATAAAGTGGGTAACTTGATGGGGGCCATCTATGGTGTAGTGGAAAGAGTTGAGGCAGCAGAGGACCTTGGATATAAATCTGTTTCTAAAGAACTAAGAGGTCTTGGGAATGTTCTTTTTTTAATTGAAGTATAGTTGACTTACAGTATTGTATTAGTTTCAGACATACAGCAAAATGAGTCAGTGTTTTTGCAGCTCATACTCCATAAGTTATTACAAGATAATGCCTATAATTCCCTGTGCTATACAATATATTCTTGTTCCTTCTTTATTTTATACATAGTAGTTTATACCTATTAATCTCATACCACCTTGGAATATTCTTAAAACTCTTTGGGCCTCAGGATTCTACTCTATTAATTGTTGAAATTAATGACAATACTTTCACAAAATTATTTTGAGATTGAGGTAAACTTATGAAAGATATTCAGTTTTCTATAAAGGTCTATTTTGAGGGCAATGGAAACTTTGTCTTTTTCTTTGTATTTCTGATTGAGGTATTTGCAAAGCGCTTTATTGACCCTCAGCCCTGGGAGGAAATTTGGCATTGCAGTGGGTAAAAGTTCTAAAAACTGACCTGGAGACATTGGGTCAGTTTAATAGCTACATATAATAGTGTCACGTATCAAGGATAAAATATTTGAGAAACATGGATAAAAGAAACACCATTTCAGTCTTGTAGCTCGGTCTGTTTAAGATAAAAGAAACATGCAAAAGTAACTGCAAACAGGGTTTATTTGGATCTCAAGACTAGATCCTTAGTATCTTTTGTAAAGGAAGACTTTTGTATTCTGTACAATTGTTCTTTGGCACTGGAGTCACAGCTGCTTGACCTCAATTAGCACCCTGTGTCCTTGAAAATAACTGAGGAGGCATCAGAGCCCAGTCAGAGTTGTTCAAAAGTGCGCGGAAAAGGAAAGGGACATTTTCTTTTACAGGGATAAGATATCTTCCCAGGGGAGGAAGTTGGGGCATGCTGAAACCACTTGTTTTCAAGTTTTAAGAGAGAAAACCTAGTTACAGTGATGGCATAGTGCTTAAAATAATGCTCTTTGTAGAGTCCTTAAAAGTTTGGTGACTAGTGAAATAATGATTGGGCCATATTCTTTCAGATGGTTAGTCTTCCCAGGGGGGAAATCCTGAGATGGATAACTCACTTCCCAGAATACTTCAGTCACTCCTTAGAATAACATGCTCAGCAGCTTGTGGCCATTCACCATGGTTTCGCTGGTCGTGAGACCTAAATTATGGGGCTAGTCTGTTGCTTTGCGAAACTGGGTAAATGCCAGAAACATTTATTTAAAAACTACTACTCATAAGACTAAAAAATTCCCAGATGATTTAATGCACACCAATTTTCCCGAGTTCACTGGCCTTTTTTTTCTTTCCTGGTATAACAAAGACATCTGGAAACTCAGGCTGTAACCTAGATGCACCAGAAGAAATTTGTCCAGCAAAATTAGCCTGTGTCATTAGCCTCTAAGATTTGGGGTTGCCAACATGTAGTGTGTGTTCAAAAGGCATTTGCTTAATATTTCTAGATCTAGACTGATTATAATTTTTTATTAATTTTATAGCCAGCCATATTTCAATGGCCTCTTAACTTTTATAACTCTATATATTCAACATTTATAAATACAAAATAACATTGCTATTTATGTAGAACTTTAGACTCTTTCACATATGTCGTCTTTCATCTTATTTGTTCTGACAACAATCCAATGGACCAAGAAGAGGCCTTATTATCCCTATTTTACAGAGAAATAAAAGTTCAGAGAATTCAACATTTTAACATGTTTAAGTCTTGCTTCTTGAAAAATGAAAATCAAAGTGAAACAAACTCTCTCTTTCTCTCTCCACTTTGGGCTAATTGTTAAACAATTAGATTTTTTAGATTTTTTTTTAAAGAGTATTCTGTATTCCAGTCTGTAATTCTTTATCCCTCATTCACTCTCCAGACCATCTTAACTTAGCTCTTCCTGATACTGAAATGGAACTTGCTAAGGTCACAAATAGCTGCCTAATTGAATATAGTGGACATTTTTCAGGCTGTCCTCTTATTTCACCACTCTGAAGCGTTTCTTACTATGGACTGCTTTTTTCACAGTCTTTGGCATCTGTGACTTCTTTCTCATATTCTTTTTCTTGCTCCTCCCCTCTTTCCCACTTACCTTTTTCCTTCCCTGTTTCTCTGGCTTCTCTCTATGAGTATTCTACCAGAGCCATCCAACCCTGCTTCTGGCCTCAGCCAGCACCTGTGCCGTGGCCCTTCCCAGACTCACCTCTCCTGTCCATACCACTGCCTGAACTCTAGGTCCACATGTTCAACTACCTGCTGATTCATCTTTTGGGTGTTCCATAGCTATCTCAATTTCTTTCTTTTTCAAAATTGAACTCATTCTTTCACATTTTTCTGCTGCATTTTCTATCTCAATGCCATCTCTTCTGCCTTCTAAAGTTCGATGGTTCTTTATTATTTTTTACTCTTCCCCTATCCATCATTTCTAGTAGCTACTACATCTCCTAGGTTCTGCTTTTTGTCTGTCATTTTAGCAAATACATACTGTCAGGAATCACTAAGGCTTCCCCAATGCAGCCCATTTCCTCAAGGTTTCATGACTTTGCAAATGCTTTCTCCTCTGCATCCTTCTATTCCCTTTCTCACTGTCTCACACTGTCCTTTAAGATTCGTTTTAAGCACTTCTTCTGAGGAGCCCTTCCCAATATCCAGCTTCGGCTCAGGTAGGCTGCCTCTTTTGGGTATCCCATGTCATGCTGTGCATACTCTGTATCATGTTGTCTTGGAGGTGGTTTGAGTTCATGCTTTAGTGTGGTAGATCAAGTGTTGTAAGGCTCCCCTGATAGTTCAGTTGGTAAAGAATCCGCCTGCAATCCAGGAGACCCCAGGTCTATTCCTGGGTTGGAAAGACCCCCTGAAGAAGGGACAGGCTACCCACTCCAGTATTCTTGGGCTTCCCTTGTGGCTCAGCTGGTAAAGGATCCACCTGCAATGCAGGAGACCTGGGTTTGATCCCTGGGTCGGGAAAATCCCCTGGAAAAGGGAAAGGCTACCCACTCCAGTATTCTGGCCTGGAGAATTCCATGGACTGTATAGTCCACAGGGTGGCAAAGAGTCGGACACAACTGAGCAACTTTTACTTTCACTTCAAGTATTGTTGTAACAAACAATTTAGCCACTTGACACTATAGGAATTTCTTTCTTGTTCACGTAATAGTTCCAAGAGAGTGTTCAGCAGGTGGCCTTTTCTCCCATCTTGTTGCTCCATCACCTCTACGAAATCAGAGTCCTCGGCAGGGTCCCTTGCATCCAACTGGCAACTAAGAAGATGGAGAGAGAAAGTCAATAATCACAGGCGAGGCTTTCTGTGGTCATGCCTGGGTATGACATACCTCATTGCTCACATTCTATGTCCTCAATGCTATATGGAGGCTGGGAAATTTGGTCTGTCTTCATGCTCACTGTGAAAGGAAGACGAGTTTGGTAAACAACTGTACAGTCTTCAACTGTCTGACTCTACACTAGACTGTAAGTTCCAGGATAACATGGATTAAACACTTTACCTCGGTATCCCGATCATCTTGTATAATATTTGATACATAGTAGCCACTCAGGAAATGACTATTGGAGGAATCAACTTGTCTGAGTTTATGTGATCAGTGATGGCAGATTGCTCTTACAACAAACCAGGTGACCCAATCTCTAGGGCTCTCTGATCAAACTGTATAGCCTCTGTATAGTGAATTTACAATAACTTGAACTTTTAGGGCACTTTGCTCTGTATTTGGAGGAAAATATCCAGATGCCAATATACCAGGTTATATCTTTTTTTTTTTCTGTTACCCTTGGCTCTATGCCAGTGGGTTATACTGGATTCTGTTTAGGAATAGTGTAGAAATTAGTAACTTTGGAGAAGAGAATAGAAGCTATAATTTGTTTCTGCTTGATTTGAAAATTAGAGAATTTCCTAAAGGACAGACAATGTGTTTTACCAACATCTTGCCTTAACATCTGTCAGTAGAGTTAGCAATATGTGTCAGCCGTTTTGGAAGTACAACAGCCACGTGGTTACATGAAAGAGGTCCTCAAAAGGCAGCCATTACTTGCTGCAGCATTATCTCTGGGCTTTTTGTCATTATTTCTCTGTGTTCCCGTTATCAGTGTTTTTGTGTTCAAACTGACTTCAAAGAGAAGATCTTTCCGTCATTGATGCTTTTATAATGACTTTTCTCTTGTTCAGTATTAAGTATCAAGTGGGGACTATCTAATAGGGATTCTCATTAGATCTATTTTAGTTTTCCTGTGTGTAAAATACAGTTTGCCTTGTCATAGGAAGACATTTTACAATAAAAGTAATTGTAAGAGAAGCTCTGCAGAGAAGAGCTGCTCTATGGAACCACTTGCCTTACGTTATTTCTCAAATTAATCATATTTTTTAGTAAATGTTTATTGAGAGCTTACCTGTTACTCAGAAGTTGTCAGGCACTACGGTTGCTAAGATGAATTAGACATGTTTTTGGTTCCTCAGAAATATTCTATCTGGCTAAAAGAGAGGAGAGTAAGCTTAAAATATGTATGATTAATGTAATATATTTTATATTTAGTGCTAAATGCATGATTGGGAGAAGGGACCAAGATAAGAAATTGACATTTATTAGGCATACTTTGTTTATACTTCTTAGAAGACTTAAAAATTTTGTTTTGATTAATTCTTTATACAACCTGTGGAAATAGGTATTATTATTGCTCTTTTTTGGAGGGAGAAACAGGTTCAGAAGGGCTATGTAACTAGTCAAATTACACAGCTAATGAAAGAAGCAGGAGTCATACTCAGAGAGGCTCTGGCTCTGAAGTCCATGCACTTTGGATTCAACCAGCAACTTGGAGAGTTAACGCTCTAGAAGTCTAGAAGAGGCAGCAGCGGTCTGATGGGGGCTGGTTACATGGAGAATGTGGGTTCTGGGTACTCAGTGAAAAGGTTGAACTTGAACAAGAGATCGGAGCTGGAAAGACTTTCTATACATGATCAAGGCAGGAAAGTGGGAGTGCTTGATGCATTGGGTAATATTTAAGTAGACCAGCTGGCCTGGAACAGGGTTTCATGGGAGATCAGAGAAATGTTATTTTGAGGTGAGAGGAAGAGACCAGCTTTATGAAGAATCCAAAGTACCAGGTTAAGGAGTTTAAGTTTAATGTGGAGGAAATGGGGAATCATTGATTGTGTTAGAGTTGGAGGTGACATTTTAGAGCATTGTTTCTCTAAGTGTGGTCCCTGGAACCTCATCAACCTCAGTTCAGTTGCTCAGTCATGTCCGACTCTTTGCGACCATGGACTGCAGCACGCCAGGCCTCCCTATCCATCACCAACTCCAAGAGTTTACTCAAACTCATGTCTATCGCGACGGTGATGCCATCCAACCATCTCATCCTCTGTCGTCCCCTTCTCCTCATCAGCCTCACCTAGGAATTATTGATATGCAAATTGTTAGGCTCCACTTGAGACCCATTAAATTAAAACATGCTTGGGGGTGCGGTATGTGGTTTAAACAGCCCTCCAGGTGATTCTGAGGTATGTTAAAGTTTGGGAACTACTATTTTAGATCAATGTGCTGAGCGTAGATGATGTGCTTTACGAACGTAAGGACACTGATCTCCGAATGCAGATGTGAAATAATGAGGACATGGCTGGTGGGAGTGGAGAGGAAGAGACAGCAGAAGGGTGTTGGGCTGTACCCGGCAGGCTGTGTAACTGCCCAACCGTGAGACTGAAGCAAGAGCCCCGAGAGAGCAGCAGCCATCAGCAGTTTATTGGATAGAAGATTTTACAACTCGGAAGCGGAGTCCTGGAGTGACACCCCACTGCGTATGGCAGATAGCAGGCAGGGTATGGCAGCAGTTTTTGCTTCTTGGGATAGAGGAGAGTAGGGGGAAGGGACGTCAGGTTGGCTGATCGGAGAAACCATCAGTGGGGCAGGAGGCAAACGTAGGCAAGCATGACTCCAATTAAGCTTTATGATTAAGAGAATTAGATAGTCATGAGGGTGCATGTTGGTGAAGCAGGGACTGGTTGAGCAGGGGATGTACAGAGAGCAAGAGAACAACCATCTTGAGTGGCCTGATCATACATAAGGGTAATGAAAAAAATATCAAAACTTAAGGACAGGTTGCATTTGAAGGGAGGAAAGATGAGGAGTCAAAGTCAACAGTAAGTCAAGGATTGAAAACCAAGGGTTGAATCTGCATTCAGTCCAGCCCAATATTTTAAAGTCATGAGCTTTATGTTAAAATAGGGTTTTGTGGAGGTGACATCTTGTATTTCTGTAAGGTAAACTGCAGCCTCGTGGGTCAGCATCAAGTCCTTTTGGCTGATGGCCTGTGCCTTCTCCGGTCTACCTCAGTTTCCATTTCCCTTCGCCCAGCTTGGGGACTGAAGAATGATGAGAGACACTGAGGGGGAGAGGGAGCCCATAGAGAGGCAACAGAACCAGTTTGGTTCCTAGAGCTTTTGAACTTGAGGTGGCTGTGAGATTGTCCCAATAATCTGGTTTTTATATTTTGTAAGAAAAACAGTTAAGCATTTCCATTTCTCTATTATCTACTTTTTGGATCACCCAAGGCAGTTTAAAATTCTAGGCTGGTTTCCTTGCAGTGCGGTATACCTTGAGACTTCTGCCTCCTGCTCTCTCAACGTGTGAGCTCAAGAATGCAAAATAATTTTTATATTAGACCAAGCAAAATATAATTGAGAAAGAAACTCTACTGAGGCCAAATCATCTATTGTACTCCCATTGCCAAATATACATTTTTTTTCCTAGTTATTTTCTCCATTGCCCAAGATAATTGAACACAGACTGTAAGTTTTAATCAGCTAAGGAAGCAAAAAGGCTCTCCTTTCACTCTATTGTGAGAAGTGTATCATCATACTGGGGAAGAATTCATTGAGGTGGGAATGAGCTGATGATAGAACTTGGCTTTGTAACTACCACTGGTTTATGTTTTATATCACTTGGCGTTTGTGTGCGGTATTGATAGAGTATAGAGAAGAGGAGGAAGAGAAGCAATCCAATTTGAAGATGACTGAGAGCTGATTAAACATTCGGCTGGAGAGAAATATGAGTGAATCCAGGTGATGTTTATGGAATGTCAGAGAGGGAGAATGTTGGACCATCTGGAGAGAGAGCTGTGAGGAAGTATATAAATCAGTGCCTATAATGATACTTAATTAATACAGAGTCGATAAGTGGCATAATTGAAGCAATGGTTGGGCTACACTGTAGCATTTAATAGCTTCAAAGAGGGTTCTGATTAAAACCATTACAATTTATAAAACATTCTTCATCTTAAGAAAGCATCTTGATGAAATTTAACATGAACATTTTTGTAATCAGAGGACCAGTCTCAAACATTCATAGCAGAGGTGAAATGTCTTAAGAGGTCTATTTCCGAAGATTATTAAAAGCCAGTTTATCCTCAAGAAAGTAAAAAGCTCGTCTCCCTCCCTTTGTTTTTTAGTGGGAGAAAAATTAATGCTGCTACTTTACACTTAGACTGTCTTGGATTTTTGATGTCCTGGTGGTTTGCTTCTTTGGCATGACCTTAGCATAATTGGATATCAAGCTTGATTTAAGTTGTTTTGAAATATTTTTGCAACCTAGGGGGCATAGGTGCCACTGGTGATTACAAAATAAAGAGAGTATCACCATGACTCAAATGGTGCAACTGGACCAACCTCAATTAGTAGGCGCTTTTTCTTCCTGCTTTTGTTGTTCAGTTCACTCTGAGGCCCCTAACAGATGCACAGTAATCAAGCAGAATGCCAGTTCTCATCATTTATGCAGGTGGAGGGCCGCAGTGCTCCCGAGGGGGGAAGCCCACACTGAACACTGCATTTTTTCCTCATCATCCTTTTTTTTTTCATGTCTCTCCGATTTTTGAAAGGCAGATCCTTTGTTTAGAAAGACTTTGTTAGAAATTCCAAAATGTCCTTTAATCACTGAGTCCTTATTACTGCCTCAGGTAGTGTGACAGGCAGGCATATTGTCTGGTAACGGGTAGACTCAGACGATGTACTCTCTAGAGTACTCCAGCCCCAGTTCTGGAGTCACAGTGGGTCTGGGTCTTTATTCAGTCTCTTGACAGGGTGTGACCTTGGCATACTGGGTAACTCTCTGAACTTCAGTTTCATCTGTATAATGGGGAAAATTGTACCTTCTTCTGAGCATTTTGTGAGGTTTAAATGAAATTCTATAATTGCCTGACACAAGGTAAGTTTTGCATACAAAGGCAATGGCACCCCACTCCAGTACTCTTGCCTGGAAAATCCCATGGACAGAGGAGCCTCGTAGGCTGCAGTCCATGGGGTCGCTAGGAGTCGGACACGACTGAGCGACTTCACTTTCTCTTTTCATTTTCATGTATTGGAGAAGGAAATGGCAACCCACTCCAGTGTTCTTGCCTGGAGAATCCCAGGGACGGGGGAGCCTGGTGGGCTGCCGTCTTTGGGGTCGCACAGAGTTGGACACGACTGAAGCGACTTAGCAGCAGAATGTACTATTATTATATAATTTTGCTAAGTAATGAATGGATATACTCACTGAATAAAAAAGGAAGGGAGGGAAACATGAAGAGAGGGAGGGAAGGAAGAAGAAAGAGAAGAGAAGGAAGGAAGGAAGACAGGTAGGAAAGAGGGAGGGGAGAGAGAGAAAGAAGAGCTTAATTTACTCAATATCGCTGTTGTGATTGCTGCTGTCTGATTGGGAGACGCCTAACATTGCATTGCCATTTTGATCTCCATCTGTTTAGTTTGTTCAAACTCTGTTAGGGTTGTGTGTTTACTAGTCTGTTTCTCTTTCTGGATTGGAAGTTCCCTTGGGGATATACTCTGTGTCTTCTTCATCTCAGTGTCTCTGGGGTTGGGCACAAGGCCTGGCACACAGTATTGCTGGAATGAATGAGTAAAACGTGTTAGAGGGAGCCTGTTAGGTTTGCTAACGTGTAAATTCAAGGTGTCACCATTTCATATTCATAAAAGTGGAATAATAATAGAGATGAGGTAACTAAGCTTCTGAGTTGCTACTTATCAAAAATAGAATCTCTAGAATCTGAAAGGAGACTATACAGTTATGTAAATTTTGGTAAAGAATTGCAAACTGCTATTACTTGGGTGCTTTGTGAGGCTGCTATAATTAATGGTCTGTTTGCGTTCCCAGTATGGACTGTCATTTTTCATCTGGTTGTAACCTTGATATAAAGATTTATTCTTGGCTGATATTTTGCATTCATAATTTTAAAATATTTGTGAATGTTCATCTTCTATTTTCCAGCTTTCTGATTACTGAAAGCATAAGCTTAAGAACCATATCACTATGGCATGTTTCTCTGAATCCCTAGTGGTAAAAAGAAATTAATGCATTTTGAATTCAGGTTTCAGGATTATGACAATGTTGTTTGCTTATACAGTGCCCTTTGAAAAATGTCTAGTGTAGCATATGAACCGAAATAATCCCCAGTAGCCTCAAGTCTGCTTTTTACTATTGCCTGCACTTTTGTTCTCTTTCTCACATCAAAGCTGAAGACCGTTCCAAAAGTCACCTTGAGTCCAAAGGACCCTTTGGCATCTCTGGCCCCCTGGAGAAAGTACTGATCAGAAGGTACTACCAAGAGGACTGGGTGTGTGTGTGTTAAATCACTTCAGTCATGTCTGACTTTTTGCAACTTGATGAACTATATAGCCCACCAGGCTCCTCTGTCCATGGGATTTCCCAGGCAAGAATACTGGAGTGGGTTGCCATCCCCTCCTCCAGGGGATCTTCCCAACCCAGGTATTGAACCCACGTCTCTTATGTCTCCTGCATTGGTAGATGGGGTTCTTTACCACTTGTGCCACCAGAGAAGCCCACCACGAGGATTGAAGATGAACAGAGTAACAATATAGAGAGTGGGATTTGGAATCAGACAGACCTAGATTCAAATGCAGGTTTAGCCACTTAGAGGTTGTGTGAATTTACATACATGGTTTAATGTGAGAACCTCTTTGCTCATCTGTAACATGGCGAGAATACTCTTTATCCCATAGAGTTGTTGAGAGAACTGTATGGGATCAAGCATTCAGTGTAGAGACCCTGACACGTGAGAAGCAGTGAATTTTGTAGCTGATATCTTATCTTTATCATGGTTGCTACCATCATCACTGTCTTCCTTGGATAATGACAGCACTAAGCAGGCGGGTGGACATGAACTGGAACATCTTAAGAAGCAGCAACTCCAGAACTCTCCTCGGTGTGGGCACCAAAGACCTTGGTTCTGTTTACCTCCTGATTTCAGGAGCCCACTCTTGCAGTCTCCCTCAGTCTTTGGCTTAAAACTCTGTTCTCTTTCTACCCCCTTTGACCTCACTTTCAGTGCTCCGCACCATTCTTGCACATAGTGCCAAAGCCACAGTGACTCAGACCAGTGATCAGTGGCCAGACCAAAGATAAAGCAACTCGTATCAGTGCCAGGGATCAGACCCCTGATCAACTTGGTAACTGCTTTCTGTCTCTCTCTCTCTGCTTGTTCAGTATGTGTTTCTCCATGAGAACATAAATTCCACAAGGACAGGACTACATCTTTCTTGTATATCATTATACTTTCAATACACATGACAGTTACTCAAGAACTGTTTACTGATTCAAGTTGTGGTTAGCACATCTGCTTTTTACACAGAAGGTCCTGGGATCCATCCCCAGTGGAACCAACTCCTGGAAGTATGTCTTTTGGACTTCTCTGGTGGCTCAGATGATAAAGAATCTGCCTGCAATGTGGGAGACTCGGGTTCGATCCCTGAGTCGGGAAGATCCCCTGAGAAGGGAATGGCAACCCACTCCAGTATTCTTGCCTGGAGAATCCCATGGACGGAGGAGCCTGGTGGGCTATAGTCCATAAGTTTGCAAAGAGTTGGACATGACTACGTGACTTTCACTTTTTCACAGTTACTATTAAAAAATTATCTAAGATAAAAAGGATGGAGAACCAACTGTAAATGGATATATACTGACTCATGTCTATTTTCTGAAGCCACATTCTAAAGCATCACAGATGTTTTCCCCCAATTTTGTGTTTTGGTAAAATAGCAGTCTGTGGTAAAATTGAAAGACTATTAGATGACTCATATACTGTTTGTCAGAAATTGCTGAACTTTTTCCTGAAGAGATGGTACCTTTCACATTGCCACCTGCCATGTGTAAGAGTTCAGCTTGCTCCACTTTCTCACTGAAAAATGGTGTTTTCAGTCTGTTTAGTTTTAGCCATTTTCCTGATGACTAATGATGTTGAACACACATTCACATGTTGGTTGGCCATTTCCAAATCTTCCTTTGTGAATAGTCTGCTCAAGTCTTTTCTCTATTTTATAATTGGGTTGTTTTAAAATTATTCAGTAATAGGAATTCTCTATATATTCTAGAAGAAAGTCCACTATTAGATATATGTTTTGCAAATATTTTCTCTCAGGTGGTGTATCACTTATAGTTTTGCTTTTATCTTAAACAGTGCCTTTTGATGAGACGTTTTAAATGTTGATAGATTTTAACTTATCAAGTTTTTTAGTTGCTTTCTGTGTGCACTCATACACCCTTCACCTACATTCATTATTTAATTTTTACCACATTTGTTCTCTTTCACCTTTTAATCAATTTAAAATGAGGTAGGTACAGCCACAGAGCGTTTAAATCATAAATATATGAGCGTGTACTTCATAAGAACAAGGACCTTCTCTAACATAAGGTAGTATCGTTGTCATACTTAGGAAATTTAACATAGTTGTATAAATGTTATATAATGTAAATTTCATTGACATTCAGATCTCCATTATCCCCAACTCTCAACAATTAATGTCCCTGCTTTCTAAAAAGTTCTAGAACCCAATCAAGGGTATGACATTACATTTAGGGTTCATGTATCTTTAGTCTCCTTAAATCTGGAATTATCCCCTAGTCTTTTTAATATTTTATCACTTTGACATATTTGAGGATAAGGGTAGTTGTTTTGCAAAGTGTCCCTCAGTTTGGAGTTAGTTATTTCCCCATTATTAAATTCAAATTAAATATTTTTGGCAAGAATTCTAAATGGATATGTAGTGTCCCCCCTATTGCATTATATAAGGAAATGAGTAATACCAGTTTTCCTTAATAGTGAGGCTAAGTTTGATCACTTGTCTAAGGCAGTATCTCTGGATTTCTTCGTTAGAGAAGTTCTCCTTTGTAGGGTAAATAAATACATTGTAATTATGGGGAGATGCTTTGAGACTTTGTGAATTTTATATTCTCCATTAGACAGCAAAAGAGACACCGATGTATAGGTCAGTCTTATGAACTCTGTGGGAGAGGGAGAGGGTGGGGAGATTTGGGAGAATAGCATTGAAACATGTATAATATCATGTATGAAACGAGTCGCCAGTCCAGGTTCGATGCACGGTAATGGATGCTTGGGGCTGGTGCACTGGGACGACCCAGAGGGAGGGTAGGGGAGGGAGGAGGGAGGAGGGTTCAGGATGGGGAACGCGGGTATACCTGTGGCGGATTCATTTCGATATTTGGCAAAACTAATACAATATTGTAAAGTTTAAAAATAAAATAAAATTTAAAAAAAAAATTTCATCCAATGAAAATTTAGCATGTGTTGATGATCCTTGCCTGCATCAGATAGTACATTGCCAGTTACAAATGTATTCCTAATTCAGTGATTCCTATTATATACATTTTTTAACTGGCACTTTTTTGTAAAGAAGAGCTTTCACTCTTTTTATTGTTTCTGATTATCACTTCATGGATTTTTTAAAAGGAATGTATTAAAATTTATAGCTGTCATTCTTGTTGATAAAGCATCAACAATTTCAAAGCCCTTAAGTGTCAAAGCTAATATTTTATGATAAGCTCGAATATTGGAAACATTGACAGGAATTCACTTTTTTTTTTTTTAATCCAAAGGAACCCAAACTATCCTAGGTAGTCAGCTAATTAGCAGGGTGTAATCAATACCATCCATTTCCTCTGAACTTTGTCATTAACAGCATGCACTCTGGAGTAATGACTCTGGAAATATTTTTAGAGTTTATCATTACCAGTGTGTACCACATGTGAATGAAGATCCTCACCCCATCCATAATTGCTGTTAATTATTAAAATAGGCAAAGATCTCAGATCCAGAGTCTGGAGAAGGCAATGGCACCCCACTCCAAAATCCCATGGACAGAGGAGCCTGGTGGGCTGCAGTCCCTGGGCTTTCGAAGAGTCTGACATGACTGAGTGACTTCACTTTCACTTTTCAGGTTTATGCATTGCAGAAGGAAATGGCAACCCACTCCAGTGTTCTTGCCTGGAGAATGCCAGGGACGGGGGAGCCTGGTGGGCTGCCGTCTATGGGGTCACACAGAGTCGGACACGACTGAAGCAACTTTGCAGCAGCAGCAGCAGATCCAGAGATTGCTTCTCCAGAGTTTTGTTTTTAACCTTTTTCTTTTCACTTTTTTGCTGTGTCATGCTGATGTTGAGGAGTGTGTTCCCACAGAGTTCTCTCCAGGAGAAGTGTGTCTCTGTGGGTTTGCAGGGCCTGCGCGGACGCCTGTTTGGGAGGAGTTTACATAGTGTCTGTGGTGGGTGGGCTACAGAAAACTGCAAGTTACGCGCCCACTGCATCTTGCCCACGTCATCAGTGCTTGCGAAGGGGCGACCAGCCTTGGCCAGTCAGTCAGCGGGTAATAGTTTCATAGCTCAATGAACATCTGTTTCTGCACTGGTTGCTCCTCTAAAAATTAAATATTTGACATCTAGGAGAAAAAAATTTAATTTTTGACATTTACCAAGTTGATTCATTCAATAAACATTCATCAGGTGTCTTTTATATTCCAGGCCAGGAAGGACCCAAGTTTTGTAGGGCCAGGCACTTATATAATTTAAGGGTTTCTTTAAGAAAAAGAATATGAAATTGCAGAAACAAATTTAGTTTTAAAATCAATATTTACTTAGTTAGAATAGCAAATTGTAACAAGTTACAAATTTAAGAAATCTGCCAAATACTATAAACATTACAAAATTTTAAAAAAATCATATTTTTAAAAAATAACTACCTGTCAAGCTTCTATATTTTTCCTCGTTTTTTTCTTGCATAGTCTGATTGGTGTTTATATTTTCTATATAGAGAATAAAAAGAAAATTCAGTTTTTCCTTTACCGTGGTTGAAATTTAGATTTTATTAGTGATAGTCTGGGAAAGTTTATTTCAGCTTGACAGATTTTTGTTTGCAATATCATATGCGTTCTTAAGGCTGTCAGATTTCAGAAAGTTGCTATCAAGTTATTTTCACATATGAGCTTAAGGACATTACAGACGCTCTTGTATACAGTGACAATGGATTGACAGCAGTCTTTGGATACATGTTATGACTTTCTGTTACCTTTATATTTGTCACTATTTTGTGTCAGATCAAGAAATGTCAGTGTTTTTCTAAGGTGATTTGTCCTTCATTATTTGTATTATTAAATAATCTAAGAGACTATTCATCATGAATACTTGAAGCACATCTCTTTCTCTCAGTAAACGTGGCTTTTGTATGTCTTTTTTTCCTGGTATTTATTGCCAGACAGGTTAGAACAGATATGTTATATATGCTAACATGCTATTTGATCTGTTGACTCAAATAAAACATGTGACTTCATACATCAACGCACACACTGTTTGCAGTACAACCATAGGCTTGTGCCCTGTGAACATAGGGTTTCTGACAAATTGCATTTTGTATGACTTGCTCAAAAAAGAAAATTAAAATATAAAATTATGTATCAGTGTCTCTTTATAGAACAGTCTTTTGGACTCTGTGGGAGAGGGAGAGGGTGGGATGAGTTGGGAGAATGGCATTGAAATACGTATAATATCATATATGGAACGAGTCGCCAGTCCAGATTTGATGCACGATACTGGATGCTTGGGACTGGTGCACTGGGATGACCCAGAGGGATGGTATGGGGAGGGAGGAGGGTTCAGGATGGGGAACACATGTATACCTGTGGCGGATTCATTTCGATATTTGGCAAAACCAAAACAATATTGTAAAGTTTAAAAATAAAATAAAATTTAAAAAAAGAAGATATACAAATGACAAACACACAAAAAGGTAAAAAATAAATAAATAAAATAAAATAAAATTAGGAGGTGTCTTCATAATAGCATACCCTGAATTACAGAATCTGTTCTTGACAAGTTCTTTCCATTTTAAGTAGGTGCCCATGGGAATGGAATCATTCAGTTGCGGTTTTGCACACCTGATAACTGGAAGGAATTTTGAGTGACCAGCTTCTGAACCTCTCCCACTCACTCCTCCTTTCATCGCCAGGTGTTGCAGGATCCCTTCTCAGCACCATGTGACCCCTGGCCCCGCCCCTTTGTAGTAGTCCCAGGAGCCTCTCTCATACCAGGCGCAGATTATGACTGTGAATCCTGTAAATGCATCCCCAATCAACTTCCTCAGAATATCTAGATTCATTCTGTTGTTGTCTAATATGATGGGAGGTATGACAGAAGTAGAGTCAGAGTGTATTAGGAGAGTTAATACTGTGACGTGCGTGGACCTGAGCTGGGCTTCTGGTGAGGCCTCCACAGATGGAGCCGGTAATGCCATGCTCACCTTACTCCTCCTCCTCCTCATTTCTGTACGTGTTTTAGTGGTCTTTTCAGTTTTTGGTGGTTTGGCACTTGCAATTCTTTATAAGCAGCTTCTTCCTATTTCTACTCCATTTTCCTTTTAGGACCTAGATTTCAAAATGGTAAAGCTGGATGAGCCCTGAGAGAACGTCTACTCCACCCCTTCATTTTAGAGATGAGCAGTAGTGACCTTGGGGCTGAAGGTAACTCAGCTATGGTAGAGCAGGGACAACGTGTCTTTTAGCTCGTGATCACGTGTTTCCTTTCTCTCATGTCTCCATGGGTAGATCTCTATGAGCTATACGCAGCCTCCCAGGATTGAGTCAATTAACTTAGACATGCATTGATTTAATCTCTGTGGGATTCCTCCCCCCACCCCAGTGGATATTTTTAAGAGTTAGGATGCACAGTGTGCTTCTAAAATGTCACCTAATAGGGTTGCCTTGCTCATTTTGATAGGACTTTCAGCAAAGTGCACTGTATCAGGAACACTCTCACAGAAAATGGAAACTCACCTGGTGAAGAAGTAAGCTTTCCACCGACTTTGTGTTTTCTTCCCTCCGCAGGGGAAGAGACTTTATGTCAGCTACCTGGTCTTCCTCTGGGGTTTGGTTTTTAATCTCCAGGGAGGTGAGGCTGACAAAATCTCATCTGTTCTCTTGCTAAGGAAAGAAGCTGTGAAATAGATCTTCATTGCTTACACGCCTTATGTTGCTTAGCACCAGCTGTATCCATAACACCACGGTGAATTTAAAATACTGCTCCTTTGGAATAATTGTTACAAGGGACTCTGAGGCTCATAAATAGCCCAAATAGGCTTTGTGAAAGTATACCAGTTTTTAATTGGATTTATTCCTCTGAGAAAAAACTTAAGTTCATGAATGTATATCCAAATACTGCTTGTTACTGATGTGGATTTTTCTGCTATAAGTTCTAGGAATCTCTTAATTCCAAGTGGGGAAAGAAAATGAGCTAACGTATATTCAACAGCTTTTAATCATTGAGTACTTTATATTAGATCTCAGCTGAACCCTTGGATTGCAGGGAACTTTAGATCCGTTTTACATTTGAGTAACTTGGTGGAGATTGTATCCTAGGACATTTTGAAGAAAATTTCTTTCATCATCTGTTTGCCAGCTTAGGAACTGACAGTGTTGATGTAACTGAACTGGAAATAGAGAAAGTAATGTATTGATAAGAGTTTTTGTAAGATCACTGTGGTAAAAGTGGAAAAGAGACCAAGTGATGTGTTCCAGTTGAGAAGATCGGGTCGAGAGAATGAAAGAAGGAAAATTGCCAACAAATGTCCGAACACCAGCATTAACAATAGTGAAGAGGCTTTTGCAGTCCTGGGCCCTTTTCCTTTGGAAGGCAGATTTTGAAAGACATCCTTGATCATATTCTGTGAGGCTCTTCCTTTTGCCCCTCCTGCTTCTCTTTATTTAGTACCTTCTTGTGGCTCCTAAATGAGATTCCCTGTTACCTGCCAGACTAAACGGCAGAGGCACAAGCTGTACCCTCCTGGCAACTGGTTATATCTCTGCTTCCAGAGCTTGCCCTGTGGCAGCTTCAGTCCATTACCATCATCCCTTTTGCACATATTGCAGCTCCCAAGACCTGGGGGGGAGAAAAAAAAGCAGATCTGTAGATATGCAAAGCTCAAAATCAAGAGTTAGGTAATGAATCACTCCTCCCCTTGCCCTTGCCTGTTACTGAATCCTGTTCCAGCTGGGTTGGAAAAGAGCATTGGCCATGCTGTCCCAAGCAGATAAGATTTCTCCAATGCCATCTCTTCCTTTCTTAACTAAAAACAAAACACCACACAACAATCAGACCCCAAAAGAAAAATGACAGTAGATGAGTGTGATGGTGGTTTGTACTGTTTTCCTATTTTGTGTGTTCAATCATATTTGCCTTAACAAGTACGATTGGAAGTGGTCCTTTTTCTTCTTTTCCTACCTTCTGGCATGAGATTTATAGGTGAAGATAAAAATGCTCTGGCTCTTCAAGGAAGAGCTCCCTTTCTGGTCTCCTGCTCTGCTCGTATCCCATCTCCTTGCCCTCTTCGCGCTCCTGCTGACTTGCTTACTCTCTCTCTACCTCCCTCTCTCCTTCCATCAGGGCTTAGAGAAGTCTTGCACTCTTCTTTTGACAAGCGTCACATAGACAGCATGAGCTCATTTAAGCTGAACTGTCTGGGGGACGCTAAATTTGTTGAGGAGAACAATAATTTGGATGACAAGTGCCAGGACACACCAGATGGCTCAACAGGAGAAACTCTTATCAGACTCCCAGCTCACGTTCCAGGTGGCCTGTCTGTCTCTCCCTCCCCTATTTGTATTTGTTCACGGCTGACCCAAACGGAAACCTTGAAATACAAATGCAGTTCTCCTTGGAAGTTGCAAAGAAAAAGACGTGATAGTGACTCAGCCTAGCAACCCTACAACTCCCTCCCCTTATATGTGCTTGTCACTGCTGATGCTCCGCAGAACCCTTTGGGCACGTATTTGAAGAAGCCTCAATTGTGAGCCCTGCAAGTTGTTTAATAAACAGGTCTATTATCCAAGCTGAAAAAACCTTGACATTTTGGACAATCACCCACCCTGGCTACATTTAACTCTTCTCAATATAGGGTCTTCCCTATAGCTCAAACAGTAAAGAATCTGCCTGCAATGCAGGAGACCCAGGTTCGATCCCTGGGTCAGGAAGATCCTCTGGAGAAGGGAATGGCAGTCCACTCCAGTATTCTTGCCTGGAGAATCTCATGGACAGAGGAGCCTGGCAGGCTACAGTCTGTGGGATTGCAAAGAGTTGGACACGACTGAGTGACTAACACTACTACTCTTAAATATTCTTCCCCATTTGCCTCCCAGTTGGACTGATTTTTTTCAGGCGGAGGCGGGTGGAGGGCGACTCTCACTTGCCAGACAGAGAACCTATAGACATAATTGTCATTGGAAGTTATTTAGTGGAAGGTAAGATTTTTTTTTTTTTTGGTCCATGTAAAACCTCCTAAAATTCAAGGCCAGGGCACCATGCAGGCTGTAATCTATGAATCATTAAATTCTTAACATACCCTGAGAACAGAAAGAAAGAGATCAACCTTTATAGACACAAGTGGAATTCCTCCTCTGAACACTGGTAATTCATGTGACATTTGCTGTTTGCTTATGTTTGCAGTGAAATTCTTTCCCTCAACCTTGCCCTCTGCTGTTACTGGTCGCTTAGGAGGCCTTCTGAGAGAGCAACACAATTTATGTTCCAAGTACACAAACAAAGCAAGTGTTTTTAATGCTGGGCATCAATATTTTTTTGGTCAATACTTGGTTCACATGAGAACCTTTATTTTTTCCAGCCTGTAAGCTTTGGCTCTGGATTTACATGTTTTGGAGGTTTGATGTTGTTGCTAATTCAGTGATGAAATTTATTCATAGAAAAGGATTATTGTGAGTGAAGAAATAAAGTATCAAATAGTGTAGACAACCCAGGATACATGTACTTGGTATTAGGAATCGCATAGTTGGGCAAAGCCAATTGATGGCAATGGCATATTTATTTGGAGGTTGGAGTTTCATTAATAACTTAAAATGGGAATCAGAGAAAAAGACCTCTGAGCAGCCTCATCTAGCTGTTACAACCCCCACATGGCAAGATAGCATGTTGTACTTCTGCTCTTCTCTCCAAGAACTCTTGGGACTTTAGCTCATGAATATTATTGAAGACTATTTTTCAAGAGGAATTTTAGGTTTACAACAAGACTGAGAGGGGGATACAGAGATTTTACATGTACTCACTGCCCCCATACATACATAACAAACAACATCACTCCCAAGAATGGCAAAAACTTTCACCAAGGATTAGACTACAGTGACACATCATTATTACCCAAAGTCCAGAATTTACCTTAGGGTTCACTCCTTTTTTTTGGCTGTTCTGTCTTTGTAGTGGTGTGGGCTTCTCTCCAGCGGCAGCGCATGGGCTTCTCTTGTTGTGGAGCATGGGCTTAGTTGCCCTGTGGCGTGTGGGATCTTAGTTCCCCAAGCGGAGACTGAACCCATGTCCCCTGCATTGAAAGGTAGATTCTTAACCACTGGACCATCGGGGAATTCCCTAGGGTTCACTCTTCATATTGTACATTCTATGGGTTTGAACAAGTGCATAGTGACAGATATCCATCATTATAGTAGTATACAGAATATCTTCACTGCTCTAAAAATCCTCTGTGCTCTGCCTGTTCATCTCTCTTTGCCCCTGCCTCTGGCAACCATGATCTTTTTAGTATCTCCATAGTTTTGCCTCTTCCAGAATGTCATATCGTTGGAATCATACAGCATATAGCATTTTCAGATTGGCTTCTTTAATAATATGCACTTAAGTTTTCCCCATGTCTTTTCATGGCTCAGTAGCTTATCCCTTTTTAGTGTTAAATATTATTTCATTGTCTGAATGTTTCACAGTTTGTTTATCCATTCACCTATTGACAGAGATCTTGGTTGCTTCCAAGTTTGGGCAGTTATGAATAAAGCTGCTATAAACATCTGTGTGCAAGTTTCTGTATGAATATATATTTTTAACTCTTTTGGGTAAATACCTAGGAGTGTGATTTGTGGATTGTGTATTAAGAGTATATTTAGTTTTGTAAAGAAAGAAAGAAAATGAAGTTGGTCAGTTCCGTCCAACTCTTTGTGACCCCATGGACTGTAGCCTGCCAGGCTCCTCTGTCCATGGAATTTTCCAGGCAAAAATATTGGAGTGGGTTGCCATTTCTATTTCAATCATTTGTGCATTTCTACCAGCAGTGAATGAAGGTTCTTGTTGTTCCACATCCTTGCCAGACTTGGTGGTGTCAGTATTTTAGATTTTGGCCATTCTAATAGGCTTCTACTGGGCTTCCTGGTGGCTCAGTGGTAAAGAATCCACCTGCCAATGCAGGAGGTGCAGGTTCGATCCCTGGGTCAGGAAGACCCCCTGCAGAAGGAAATGGCAACCCATTGCAGTATTCTTGCCTGGGAAATCCCAAGGATAGAAGGAGCTAGATGGGGTATAGTCCATAGGGTTACAAAAGAGTTGGACAAGACTTAGGGACTAAGCAATAACAAACAGGCTTATCGTGGTATCTCACTGTTTTAATTTGCATTTCTGTGATGAGTATAATGAGTAGAATCTTTTCATATTTGTATATCCTATCTGTATATCTGAGGTGTCCATTAAGGTCTTTGGTTCATTTTTAAATTGAGTTGTTCATTTTATTTAATTGTTGAGTGTTAGGAATTCTTTGTATGTTTTGGATAATAATCCTTCATCAGATGTGTCTTATTTTCCCAATCTATGTCTTATCTTCTCATTCTCTTAGTATTATCTTTCATAGAGCAGAATATTTAATTTTAATGAATCAAGTTTAGCAATTATTTCTTTCATGTATCATATCTTTAATGTTGTATCTAAAAAACATCAGTATAACCAAAGTCATGTAGGTTTTCTCCTATGTTATCTTCTAGGACTTTTAGAATTTTGCATTTTGTGTTTAAGATCCGTTTTGGGTTAACTTTTGTGAAGGGTGTAAGATGTGTGTCTAGATGCTTTTCGTCTGTTTGTTTTTTGCATGTGGATGTGTTCAAGCTCCTTTTGTTGAGGAGACTATCTGTTCCATTGCATTGCCTTTGCTTCTGTGTCAAAGATCAGTTACCTGTATTTATGAGACTGTTTCTGGGCTTCTGACTTATTCCATTGGTCTGTTTGTCTGCTCTTTCACTAACACCACAGGGTTTGATTACTGTAACTTTGCAGTAAGTCTTGAAATTGAGTAGTGTCAGTCTTTCAACTCAGAGAAGGCAATGGCACCCCACTCCAGTACTCTTGCCTGGAAAATCCCATGGACGGAGGAGCCTGGTGGGCTGCAGTCCATGGGGTCGCTAAGAGTCGGACATGACTGAGCGACTTCACTTTCACTTTTCACTTTCATGCATTGGAGAAGGAAATGGCAACCCACTCCAGTGTTCTTGCCTGGAGAATCCCAGGGACGGGGGAGCCTGGTGGGCTGCTGTCTATGGGGTCGCACAGAGTCGGACACGACTGAAGTGATTTAGCAAGCAAGCAAGTCTTTCAACTTTGTTCTCCTTTAATGTTGTGTTAGCTATTCTTGAAACTTGATTTTTGACAAATGTAGATTTCTGGGTTTTAAGGACATGCCAGATTAGCAGAAGTAGGACTGCTGGAGGATATTTTGGACACTAAGGGAAGAGACCAAAACTAAAGTGTAGCCACAAAGTTGGATTTCCGTACCCACAATGGTAGAAATTTACAAGGATAGCATTGAGGCACCCAGAAAAATTATGTTGTGACTTTTTTTGAAGTAACAGATTAGGGGAACTAACCTTTATTTAGTATAAGAAATTGGCTCACACAGTTATGGAGGCTGATAAGTCCCAAGACCTGCAAGCTGGAGATCTAAGGTTGCTGATGGCATAATCCCAGTCCACGTCCGAGGGGCCGAGACCCAGAAGGGCCAGTAATGCAATTCCAACTCAGACTGCAGGCCTGAGACACAGGAGGAGCCATTGTTTCAGTCTGAGATGAAGGCAGGAGAAAACTGATGTCTCAGTTTGAAGGCAATCAGGTAGGAAGATCACTTGCAGAAAGCCATCATTTTATTTCATTCAGACCTTCAACTGATTGGGTGGGACCCCTTCATATTAATCTTATCCAGAAACACCCTCACAGAAATACCCAGAATAATCTTTGATCAAATATCTGGCACTTTGTGGTTCAGGCAAGTTAACACATAAAATTAACCACCTCAGCCATTTCCCATCAGTTACATTAAGATGTCTTCCTATCTCTAGACAACAAGTGAATGCTGAGAAAAGGAAACTGATGGCATCATGTCATGAGCCCGAGGATCCAAGGCAAAGATGGTAAATTCAGTCCTGATAGGAGAATTCTTGGTTCTGGGAAATAGTTAGACAAGCTTCTAAATTATGTAATTCATTCATTCTGTCTTTTTTTTTTTTTTTTTTCCATTGCAGCCTCAATTCATATACTGCTTCCTCAGGGGGCTGTCCCTAGACACTGCCCAAAGTAGTCCTTCTAGCTGCTCTCGTTTATTCATTCACAAAAGTTTTTTGAGAGCCTATCCCATGAAAGGCATTGGGAATTCAACAATGACTGTAGTTAAGAGACAAGGTCCCCACCCTTGTTCATCTTACCCACTAATGGACCCAAATGGAAACAAAGGAACAAATAAAGAATGTAATTTCTGATAGTATTAAATGCAATAACAAATACAATAGATTAATGCAGTAGAGTGTAGACTTGGCCACAGTGGTGGTTACAGTAGCTCCACTGGTCAGGGAAGACATTTCTAGAAGATCACATTCAACTTGTATTTGAGTGATGACAAGAAGCTGTCCATTCAGAGACCTGGAGGAAGAGACTCTTGGTCAGAGGTAACATTTAGTTAGATAGCACAACAAGGAGAATCATTTGATGTGTTCTAGGTACCTAACAGAAACTAATGTGCCTAGAATAGAGGGAGCAAGAGGTAGGAAGTAGCTGGCAGAGAGATCAGCAGGGCTACGTCTTCATAAAAGGGGTCGTATAATCCTTGGTTTGGAGCTTACATTTTACTCTAATTGAAATGGATTTTTAGTAGAAGAGCAGTACAATCTGGGCTTCCCTTGTGGCTCAGCTGGTAAAGAATCTACCTGCAATGTGGGAGACCTGGGTTTGATCCCTGGGTTGGGAAGATCCCCAGAGAAGGAAAAGGCTACCCACTCCAGTATTCTGGCCTGGAGAATTCCATGGACTGTATAGTCCATGGGGTTGCTAAGAGTTGGACATGACTGAGCAACTTTCACTTTCAGTACAATCTGTGCTTTAGGAAATGACTGACCTCAGGGTAGGACACAGATTGTAGGGAAAAGGAATGGAAGTAAGAAGGCCACACATTTAGGAGGCTGTTGCAAGGGATATGTGATACATTGTGATACCTGGATTGTGCTCATAGCAGTAGGGATGGCCAGCCATGGTCAGATTTGGCTGCTGAGTAAGCAGAGTCTTCAGGACTTGCTGATGGATTGGATGCAGGAGGTGAAGAAAATAAAAGATTCAAAGGTGAATGCTAGGTTTTATTTTCTAAGTGGCATTTATCTTTATTTGAAATTATCTTGCTTATTCATTTGTATACTTTGCTGTTTGTCTCCTCCTGCCAGGCTACAGGTACAGTGAGAGAAGCAACCTTGCTTATATTATCAGATGCTAAGGAATTGCTTACCCCACTCCAGTACTCTTGCCTGGAAAATCCCATGGACGGAGGAGCCTGGTAGGTTGCAGTCCATGGGGTCGCTAGAGTTGGACACAACTGAGCGACTTCACTTTCACTTTTCACTTTCATGCATTGGAGAAGGAAATGGCAACCCACTCCAGTGTTCTTGCCTGGAGAATCCCAGGGACGGGGTAGCCTGGTGGGCTGCCGTTTATGGGGTCGCACAGAGTCAGACACAACTGAAGTGACTTAGCAGCAGCAGCAGCAGCAGCAGCAAGGAATTGCTTACCCTCAACATCTAGGACAGTGACATTGCTCGAATGTGTGCATGAATCAATTATCAATGGAATATTTTGTATGAACCAGGCCTGTCCTAAAGCTGAAGTATAGAGGAGAACAAGAAAGAAGGAACCTCTATAGACATGTAGTCTGCATTCTGGTGGAGGAGATAGATAACAAAGTTGTTTCAGGTTTTGGTAAGTGCTATGTTGTTCTGTTGTTATTGTTTTTCAGTTGTTAAGTCCTGTCTGACTGTTTGTGACCCATGAACTGAAGCACACCTGGCTTCCTTGTCCTTCACTATCTCCCGGAATTTGCTCAGACTCATGTCCATTGAGTCATTGATGATGCCATCCAGCCATCTCATCCTCTGTCACTGAGTTGAGAAAATGATAGTTTATGTCTTGTTCTACATGTGTTCACTAGATGGAAATTTCCATGGAAGTAAGGTCTAGGTCTTATATTCTTTGTATAGTGTCAAGCAGATAATATGTCCCTAGGAAATACAAATAGGCTGGTCATACCTGGAAGCCACCCCTGGTTCCTAGTGTGCCTTAGGCACCTGTTTTGTTATCTGTGCAAGTGGACAGCTAACAAAAGTGACCAGGCCTCTCCTTTCTCATGTAGGTCAGCAGTACCTAGACCCATGGGTCTCTGCCTGGACAGGCCTTGTAAATTAACTGATCCCCTGGCTTTGGTTGTCACTAAGCATAGACAGTCCACCTATGGACTCACACAGTCACGCACAGCCTTGCTGCAAATTTAGCTGAAGATTGTGCCTCAGGGTCGGTAGGGAAGAATTAAATCTGTAAGGAAGATACACTCAGGCCAATAAACATGAAGTGCCAGAAATAAGTGCCCAGAGGGATCTAAGAGCATCCACATGTTTATTAAAAAACAAAAAAAAAACACCTCCTCCCCCCCTACTAAAGAAACATATTTAGACCTCCTCTGATCAAATTGTTTCCTCCATCGTATCTGCTTTGAGCAGAAGATTTTCAAAAGAGCTTTGTTTGACCTTAAGCAATCTTTTCCTCAGATAAGGATGCACAATCAGGGGAAATTTTTCACTGGGTTGTTGGTCAGCTATGAAAATGAAAAATGAAAAATCTTTCCTGACTGGAGTAACCTTGAAATGCTTTGGTAGCATGACATTTTTCAGTTGTCCATTTATAAGCAACTGTAAACATTTTAGCCAGAACAGACTTTTTGGTTGTCAGGTAGTCTCTAAATATTTATTCATACTTCCTGTTTACTCATTCTCCACTAGGAACCATTCCTAAGGCTTTGCCTTCTTGTTATTTAATGCTTTTTCTGTCTCTGTGTTCTTCATAACTCAAGATCACTAACCCATTGTATTTTTAGGAGGAAATATTGATCAGAAAGCAGACTGGGAAGAGGTGAGTCATGGCAATTCTTATGCTGTGAAAGTGTGAGCTTAGCATAATGCTAACCAGACAGTAGATGCTCAGTTCATGATTCAGTGGTTTGATGGTTTCAACGAATGGTGCCCAGCAGAGGGAATGTCTGTTTTCTTGCTAAGCACTATGGCCAGAGTGTCCTCATTTGGTTTAGACCGTAGACAAATGTAGAGCACTGACCACATATGGACACTATACTAGAAGTGAGGCAGGATACTGAGATCCACCTGACATGCTGCTGTCCTCTGGGGCCTCAGTTTTGAGTGCAGGAAAGAAGCGTGCATGAGCACTGTCTCTCCAGGAAGCATATACCTATTAATAGGATAATAAGGGAAATATGAAATCTTATGAGAAATAGTATGTGAACAGAGAACTTCCTAATGTTCAAGCTGTATTTAGAAAAGGTGGAGGAATCAGATCAAATTGGCAACACCCACTGGATCATAGAAAAAGCAAGAGAATGCCAGAAAAACATCTACTTCTACTTCATTGACTACACTAAAACCATTGATTATGTGGATCACAAAAAACTGTGGAAAATTCTTAGAGATGGGAATATCAGACCACCTTACCTGCCTCCTGAGAAACCTGTATGCAGGTCAAGAAGCAACGGTTAGAACAGGACATGGAACAACAGACTGGTTGCAAATTGGGAAAGGAGTACATCAAGGCTGTATATTGTCACCCTGCTTATTTAACTTCTATGCAGAGTGCATCATGCAAAATGCCAGGCTGGATGAAGCACAAGCTGGAATCAAGATTGCCAGGAGAAATATCAATAACCTCAGATATGCAGATGACATTGCCCTAATGGCAGAAAGAGAAGAGGAACTAAAGAACCTCTTGATGAAAGTGAAAGAGAAGAGTGAAAAGCTGGCTTAAAACTCAACATTCAAAAAATAAAGATCATGGCATCCGGTCCCATCACTTCATGGCAAATAGATGCGGAAACAATGGAAACAGTGACAGACTATTTTCTTGGGCTCTAAAATCTCTGCAGATGGTGACTGCAGCTATGAAATTAAAAGACGCTTTCTCCTTGAAAGAAAAGCTATGACAAATTTAGACAGCATATTAAAAAGCAGACACTACTTTGCAGACAAAGGTCCATCTAGTCAAAGCTGTGGTTTTTCCAGTATGGATGTGAGAGCTGTAGTGCCAAAGAATTGATGCTTTTGAACTGTGGTGTTGGAGAAGACTCTTGAGAGTCCCTTGGACTGCAAGGAGATCAAACCTGTCCGTCCTAAAGAAAATCAATCCTGAATATTCATTGGAAGGACTGATGCTGAAACTGAAGCTCCATTACTTTGGCCACCTGCTGCCAAGAGCTGACTCATTGGAAAAGACCCTGATGCTGGGAAAGATTGAAAGCAGGAGGAGAAGGGGATGACAGAGGATGAGAGGGTTGGATGGCATCACCGACTCAATGTACATGAGTTTGAGCAAGCTCCGGGAGATGGTGAAGGACAAAGAAGCCTGGCGTGCTGTAGTCTATGGGGCTGTGAAGAGTTGGACATGACTGAGGAACTGAACAACAATGAGAAATAGGGGAGATAGACGATAACACTTTGTAGGGTAATCCAGGCCTTACTAGGGATCCTCCTGTAAATTTTCTGCCAGATTTTAATTTTGAGTATTTTTCTTGGATTGTTAGTTCTAACTTGTGGCAGACCATATCAAGACTGGTATGTATGCCTATGTTCACTTTTATCAGATAATCTTCCATCTGTTTTGAGTTTATGCTTTGTTTCCACTTACTTAATCTTGAGTTATTTACACAATAGTGTTAAATATCCTGAATGTTACTCTTCTTTTTCCCACCCAAATGAAAATTGCTAATGCAAAATTGTATTAACAAAATGACTATAACTGAAATCTCCATTCCTAGGGTAGTTAATGAGATCTCCCACTCTTTCTGTCCTTCCACAGGCTTCTTTCCTTCTATCCTATGAAGGCAAATAGGTTACTGACTCACTAATTTTCTAGCTGTTGTAAATGTTTAGTTTTGTGTTTAGAAATATTTTAAAATAAATTTATGTAAACTACTAAATTGCTTTTATTTTCGTTTTCTCTTAATTGTCATTTATGTTCTTCTAACTCTTTGTATGCCTACTAATTTTTGTGCAAATACCATGCATTAAAAAAAAAAACTATGGAAGCTTCATAGGCTTACCTTTCCTCTACTAGACTAACCAAGTTAAGGAACTGATCTTCTTAATTCAACTGCAGACTATGTTGCATCAGGATAAGTTGCAATTTTGTTACAACTCAGACTCTATGGGTTTCTCCCTGTTCTAAGCATGGCCCCCTAGGGCTTTCTATCCAAAGCCTGGTATATCTCTGAATCCTTAGTCCCAAGAGAATGCAGAATTTCTGACATGCTTTTGAGAAGTTTTGACTTAACTCTCTATTATGCCATGTGCAACTTCATAATCTGCCAACTGGATGGGGAGACCAGCTCTGTGGTCAAGTCCCTCATATGGCCAGTCTTGTTACGGAAGTCCCAGTGGCTGCCAGAGGACCTGCTGCTGTCCCTGTCCCTGTGCTGTCTGCTGCCTGCGTGGACCCTGAGCTTGTCCTCTAGACCCTGTAGCCAGAGCCAGCTCACGAGTGGCAGATGTCCCCCGTGGTTAGCTGCATATACTTAGGTCACCTCTGAAATCTTCCTCTCTTTCTGGAATTTTACTTTTCAGTCCTCTTTGCTTCAGTAATGCTCTCATATCTTAAATATATGATTTTTGTCATTTATTTGATTTTTCTTATTGTTTATAGTGAGAAAGTTGGCCTTCTATGCATAACTCATTATACCCATGGCTTCTATGAATAACTCATTATACCCAGAATTAGAATTTCTCCCTACTTTTTTTTTTAACTCCTACAGATGATTTCGTAGCATGATATACTATCTTCTACAGTTTATTTAGCCCTCTCCCTGTTTATGGACATGCTGATTATTTCCAGGTTTTCATTGTTGCAGTCTTGTAATTGAAATTAAAGTATATGCATTTTTGTGTACTTTAAGGTGTATGGCAATTACTAATATCTGGAACTTCTGGACTGACAAATATGGATTTTTAATTTTGATAGCGATTACCAAATTGTTCTCCACAACTATTTAAATTAGATTCTTGGAGGCTTCCTTTCAACTAGATCAATACTTTTTAGGTCTGCCTTTGACTCTACTAGGAACATGGAGAGGTCTACAGACTGTGTTTCAGAGGCACTGAGCACACCGGGGGCCCAGCCGCTCTGACCCTGATGGTCTCCTGAGGGCACGTTCAGAACTCTTACAATGTGTTAGATGATCATGCAGTGGATTGCAGCACTTCAGCACATTCTCTAAGACACCAGTGGAGTGAAACCAGCACTGAGGAGACAGAAGGAAAAAACAAATCACTGAGAATAGCGTATTTCCAATACAGGCAATTCCCCAGTTGAAAAGCTTAGCTATTACTGCACTGAGAGGATACTGGTGACTGCTTTAAAGTTGTGGGATCTGCTCTTTATTCATATCAGTGGTTTTTTTCATGTGCTTGCTATAAAATCAGTCTTTTGGCTGGTTCACTCAGTGCATATGAATACCTTTTCAGATTCCCTTGCACTCCTTGGCCCAGTAGCGATTCCTTTTCTTGCCAGAGCACAGGGAATAAGAAGGTAGGTTTTCTAAGCATTTATTTGTATTGAGCAGTGGGAAGTGTCAGGGGCGGTAAGTGTGGGGTGCGCAAGTGTGCGTGGTCTGCAGGAGCTCCTCCAGTTCATAGGCTGGGTCTGCTGGGATAGTGACCCTGGGCTTCGTTTCACTCCAGGGCAGAACTAAACTCTTGGCTGAATAGATGGGAGGTAGGGATAAGTCTCAGGGCTCTGGACACTTAACCTAAAATTCTAAAGAGAAATTCCTTATTCTTTTTTCCTTTACTGTAGCTTAGCTTTAGGCAGTATTCATAAGCTCTCTGTTATACTAAAATAAGAAACTGTAGTGCTTATTTTCAAAACTAGTAAATGGATTTTCAGTGTAATAGGAATACATGCTGGTTTCTAGTAATACATGCTGGTTTATTTTGAATTTAAAAATTTTGAATTTTGATTTAGTGGTGTCATTTTAATTCTTTGAATATAGCAGGGGAGGGGTCAGAAATAAAACAGCTTCTTTTCTGGACTCATTCATTTATTCACTCTTCATTAAGCAGTTATTTAACTTCCTCCTAAATATTAGACATTGGGCTTTGCATTAGTGATAGACAAATGAATAAGCCAGTGATACTTTTGTTGGCTGTGTGTCATGAAAATTGTCTAGATTGAATTCTAAGCCAGCATGAGCACTTTAGAATATAGAAAATAGAAATCAAACAGAAATACTCCATTTAGAATAAAAATTATGCAGCCAGTTGTCTAAGAAAGTGCTCTGCTTCTTACCAGTCATTCAGAATCTTATGGCTAACACTGAGTAGAAAATTGGAAAGAACAATGAAAGAGGCAAGAAGTTAATGGAATGGGGACAGAGTTGAGAGGACAGAATTTAAACAGAAGGAGGAAAGGCAACAGGGATTGAAGAAGGTTGTTTAGGTCACTAAGCTTATAAGATCTTCTGTTTCCCAATCAGTACACTGTGACCCTGAAGACATAAGGACATGAATACAGTATACTAATGCATATATATGGAGTTTAGAAAGATGGTAACGATGACCCTATATGTGAGACAGCATATAGAGACACGGTTGTATAGAACAGTCTTTTGGACTCTGTGGGAGAAGGCGAGGGTGGGATGATTTGAGAGAATAGCACTGAAACATGTATATTATCATATGTGAAACAGATCGCCAGTCCAGGTTGGATGCATGAGACAGGGTGCTCAGGGCTGGTGCACTGGGATGACCCAGAGGGATGGGATGGGGAGGGATGTGGGAGGGGGGTTCAGGATGGGGGACACACGTACACCCATGGCTAATTCATGTCAGTGTATGGCAAAAACCACTACAATATTGTAAAGTTAGCCTCCAATTAAAATAAATAAAAAATAATAAAAAAAGGACATGATGAGGATATCACTGGGCTGTGATATATTCTTCACAGTCTCACTTCCCTCAGCTGATTCTGGCATCAGAGTTGACGTAGAGCACATGCTGAGGAGTGTATGGAGATACATCTTAAACAGGTGTGTTTGTTCTTAAGAAAACTTGAGGTTTAAATTCAGACTTATTTACTTTACAAAAATTAGATGATTACCCAGAATGCCTGGCACCCAGTGCTACCAAACTGGAGATGTACAGGACAACACTGGTCCAACCTCTGAGACCAAGAAGCCACGAGAGAGGGCAGGCTGGAATGCAGCCAACCATGATGTAAGATAGGATATGATGAAGACTTTAAAAGAAATACAAACAAACTGTTGTGGGCATTCAGAGGAAAATGTACTTCTGGTTTTTGGATAATTGACTAGAGGGAGAATAAGGAAGGCGAAAAAATCAGAGAAGCCTTCATGAAGGAGAGAGTATTTTAACTTACCATGGAAGATGGCTTGAACGTCAACAAGTGATAGATCTCAACAGGGCGGGAGGATATGGACATTATGGGTGAGATAACAGCAGCTTTGGGTTTAGAACAAAGCTTTAGAAGGAGTATGATGACTATTGTTATATTATTGGGTGGGGGTGGGGATGGAGGATGCAGAGAAACTATGCTTTGGGGTCACACAGATATGTCTTCAGATCTTTTCTGCTCATAAATGTGGGACTATGCCCATGTTACTTAATCTTTCTGAATCTCAGTTCTCTCGTCTTAAAAATAGGGACTGTAATATTTGTTTCTTTTGTGTGTTTGATTTTTCTTTCCTGAAGATTTGTCATAATCTATGTAAACTCTGTGGCTGTCAGGAAATGGTAGCAAATATGGTGGTAAGTAGTTAGCTTGTCTCAGTTTGGGGCCATGGTATTAGATAAGACCAGAAAAGTATTCTGTGATCAAATTTTGGTTGGTCTAAAGGAGCTAGTTTGAGAATACGGGCTTGACTTTACACATAGATATCCGAGAGCCATTGAAAATGTTTGACTAGGAAGTAGTTAAAGTTTAGAATTGGAAATTTTATTCTGACAGCAGTGCTGATGCCAGATGCATTGTGGGGATGAAGTGTGAAAGATTAGAGCAATTAATGGAGAATGATATCAGACCCTACTAGTCACACCTTAATAACTGTTCTTTCCCCTTTCAATTTTTAGCTGTAAAGATGGCAAGGTTTTAGCTGTAAAATGAAGACTCTTTTCCCAGCTTTCCTTGTGGTTATGTGGGGCTGTAAGCTTTCCTTGTGGTTATGTGGGGCTGTAAGATTATGTTCTGGCCAGAAGTATCTATCAGGCAGTAGCATGCCTAACAGATTGCAAGCACGCATCCTTTACTTCCGTTGCTTCTTTGATTCTGCTACTGAGATAATCTGCCTTCTTGGTAGGTCTAGGTGCTCATTTGGATCCTAGGAATAGTGGAAAGGTGAAATAGCAGGAGTCTGAGTCCCAGAAGACTTCATGGACCACAACTGTCCTATCAGTGGCAAACTAAATTCTGCCAGACTTCCACATGAGAGAGGATCAAAGTATCTTATTGACATCATTGAAAATTTGGCATTCTGTTACTTGCAATAGCATGTAATCCTAGCCAACTCAGAGTTGGAGGGGAAAGTGAATAGGAGTTTGCTTTCTAGGAGTCCAAGCCAATGGCAATTGTAGGAATATAGGGGAGCGTGTTTGGAGCCAGGGGAAGGATGAGGCTTTTGGTTTGGGGTTCAGTCCAGATGGAGATGTCAGATGATTACCATATGTAAAATAGATAGCCAATGGGAATTTGCTCTATGACTCAGGGAACTCAAACCCGGGCTCTATTACAACCTAGAGGGGTAGGATGGGAAGGGAGGTGGGAGGGATATATTCAAATGGGAAGGGACATGGGTAACCTATGGCTGACTCATGTTGATGTTTGGTAGAAACCAACATAATACTGTAAAGCAACTATCCTTCAATTAAAGTTAAATAAATTTTTTAAAAAAGGAAAAAAAACAAACAAACAATGTTGGGAGCCTGGAAGAGTGGTCAGAGTTGGAGATATTGACTTGAAGTGGGAAGCAGGCCTCTAAATAGTTCTGATAATTGATTATATGGGAGGGGATGAAATTTCCAAGGGAAAAGAGTGTAGAAAGAGTGTAAAATGAGTGCAAAAAACTGAAGGCTGACACTAGATGAACGCTCTGTTCATAGACGGTGGGGGAAGGGCAATAGAGACAGGTGGGTTAGGCAGAAGCAGCATACTGAGGCTGAAGCTTAAAGGAAGAAGAATCGAGACTAGATTGGTAACGTTTATTTCTTTTGCAAATGGCGAGAAATGTGGGAGAGGAACAGAAAGTCCCAGGTTCCTCATAGTCAAGAATGTACTGATTAGATGTGTTTATTTGTTAAAGAATAAAATGCTATTTTGTTGAATGTTTCAGGGGGGCCTTTCCTTGCAGCCCACCGAGTTATTTTCTGTTTTTAAGACTTGGTTACAACTTTGGTAAGCCCTTCTCAGATGGGCAACTGCATCCCAAAGTGTCTCAGTGACAGAATTGCCAAGGAATTCCATGGAGAATGGATCGTCTTGGTTGGAAAGTTACTTAATGGCTTTTAAAGCAGTGAGCAGATGATCATACTGCGTAAGCAACAAACCATGAACACTGAGTACTCAAGAATATCTTAGTTTTGGCATCAAGTGAAATGAATGACAAATTGTATTTCACACATTGTAATAATATGCATAATTGTTATTGGTCTCCAGGAGAACAGGTCATATAGTAACTGGCTGTAACTGGTGGTAGCCACTATTACTTTTGTCTGGATATACCAGGTGTTTATGGGAATAGCTGTAAGTGGGATAATGTTGAGCAATGTGAGGGACAGGATGGCTTGTGCCAAGAGGAAAGGTTGAGAAGTGGGCACCTTTCCCCTCCTGTTTTTGTAATCAGCTTGTTCTAGAGGTGGGGGCCTAGAGTGTCTTGCCCCTAGTCAAGCCTACCAAAGGGCCTAGTGGGTCTACCTGTACTGGTCTCCATGTGCCAGGACCGGCCATCTTCTCTCGTTGGAGAAGATGGAAGATACTGCCATCTGTGGCTGCATGCTTTCCTGCGAGTTCTTTGAGACTTTATGTATAATCCTACCTGAAGCTTTTCTTCTTTCAGCAGGAGATTTTGGACCATAGAAACTTCAGAAATTATGATTATCTGCACTCATCCAGATACTAAAGGGGAAGGTCTGTGTATGTAAAGGTTACAGGACTCTTTGTGAGACAGAGTTTTGGTTTAAGGAGCAGTATGCTGATGCTAAGTTGCTTCAGTCATGTCTGACTCTGTGCAACCCCATGGACGGCAGCCCCCCAGGCTCCCCCGTCCCTGGGATTCTCCAGGCAAGAACACTGGAGTGGGTTACCATTTCCTTCTCCAATACATGAAAGTGAAAAGTGAAAGTCTCTCAGTCATGTCTGACTCTTGGAAACCCCATGGACTGCAGCCTACCAGGCTCCTCCATCCATGGGATTTTCCAGGCAAGAGTACTGGAATGGGTTGCCATTGCCTTCTCCATACACTGGGTGAATACTATGTAAATCAACATTTTAGTATGATAGACAGAGGCTGGGTTGACTGTCAGTGGTATTTCCCTGCTACTATTCACACCCTGTGTAATATCCTCCCCATGAGTGTGGCCAGGACCTGTGACTTACTTGTGACTGATTGTCATTGTTCAGTCACCCAGTCAAGTCTGATTCTTTGTGATCCCATGGACTGCAGCACGCTAGGCCTCTCTGTCCCTCACCATCTCCTGAAGTCTGCCCAAGTTCATGTCTATTGCATCGGTGATGCCATCCAGCCATCTCATCCTCTGACACGCTCTTCTCCTTCTGCCCTCAATCTTTCCCAGCATCAGGGACTTTCCCAATGAGTCAGCGGTATACATCAGATGACCAAAATACTGGCTTTTGAGCATCAGTGTTAGTCCTTTCAACAAGTAGTCAGGGTTGATTTCCCTTAAGATTGACTGGTTTGATCTTCTTGCTGTCTAAGAGACTCTCAGGAGTCTTCTCCAGCACCAGAGTTTGAAGCCATCAATTTTTCATTGCCCCATCTTCTTCACAGTCCACCTCTCACAACCGTATGCGACCACTGGGAAGACAATAGCCAGCAGCTAGTGTTCTGTGATATGGAAGACAAAAGAGTTGCAGAGTTATGAATAACCATAAGGAACCCCAAAGGGTCACAAACCATGTTAGCAAAATATCACGTTCTCTTGCTATATCATCCAAATCCAGAGTGCCTCAATAAATACTTGTTAAATGAATTCTGGGTAAATATTCTTATTTCAGAATATTTTAAAATTGCATCCTAGATCTATGTGTCCTCTGTGTTTTCACCTATAAGGAAATGAACACCAGTAGCTAATTGGAGTGGTGGGGTGAGGGATGAGGCATAGACCGGCACAGCACTGAGAGGCAGCATGTCTTCCCCGCAGAACAAAGGTATTGGCAAAATTGTGGTTCAAATTTCAGTTCCTTTAATTACTAGTTGTGTGCTATTGAGCCAGAGTTTGACCAGAGTTTCTCTGTTTAATAAAATATAACAATACTGGTTCCAAATCGGGAAAGGAGTACATCAAGGCTGTATATTATCACTCTGCTTATTTAACTTCTATGCAGAGTACATCATGAGAAATGCTGGGCTGGATGAAGCACAAGCTGGAATCAAGATTGCTGGGAGAAATATCAATAACCTCAGATATGCGGATGACACCACGTTTATAGCAGAAAGCGAAGAGAACTAAAGACCCTGTTGATGAAAGTTAAAGAGGAGAGGGAAAAAGTTGGCTTAAAACTCAATATTCAGAAAACCAAGATCATGGCATCCAGCCCCATCGCTTCATGGCAAACAGATGGGGAAACAATGGAAACAGTGACAGACTTTATGTTTTGGGGCTCCAAAATCACTGCGGATGGTGACTGCAGCCATGAAATTAAAAGATGCTTGCTCCTTTGAAAAAAAGCTATGACCAACTTAGACAGCATATTAAAAAGCAGAGACATTACTTTCCCAACAAAACTCCATCTAGTCAAAGCTCTGGTTTTTCCAGTAGTCATGTGTGGATGTGAGAGTTGGACTATAAAGAAAGCTGAGCACCAAAGAATTGATGCTTTTGAAGTGTGGTGATGGAGAAGACTCTTGAGGGTCCCTTGGACTGCAGAGAGATCCAATCAGTCCATCCTAAAGGAACTCAGTCCTGAATGAATATTCAGGTGCTGATTCTGAAGCTGAAACTCCAGTACTTTGGCCACCTGCTGTGAAGAACTGACTCATTTGAAAAGACCCTGATGCTGGGAAAGATTGAAGGCGGGAGGAGAAGGGGACGACAGAGGATAAGATGGTTGGATGGCATCACCGACTCTGTGATATGCATTTGAGTCAACTCCAGGAGTTGGTGATGGACAGGGAAGCCTGGTGTGCTGCAGTCCTTGTGGTCACAAAGAGTCAGACACAACTGAACGACTGAACTGAACTGAACTGAGCAATACGTGCCTTACATGATTGTTGACAGTAAATAAAAGTTATGAGGACCTGCTTAGTAAGTTCCAAGTACAATGCAAATGTCAGATGTTATTACTGATACTAACGACAATGTAATAAACTACTAATAATTGCAGCACTGCCAGGGAGTAGGATCCGTGGAGGAAGGCGTGAGAGCGAAGCTTGGTGGAGTGTGTGGGTTTTGGGCCTCTGGACATGTAGGAAGGCAAGTGGCTCCAAAAAGTAGAATAATAATTATGGTTGCGATTTTAAATTACAGTGGGCTAGAAATTTTGTATAAGCTGTTCTGAAGACTCACCAACACTCTGAGCTAGATAGTACCTGCATTTTACAGATGAGAAATCTGAGGCCGAGCCTGCTTTGAAAGCTGCTCTAAGTTATAGTGTTAGTGTCAGAGGTGGACTGGACCCTGGTCGCTCTGGTTCATACGTTGACCCTGCCTCTCCAGGATTCACCATGGAATCAACAGTTCCCTGAATGATAGCTTAGTTCTGTCTAGCTTGAATGCTTTCAAAGGCTAGCTCTCACTCAGCAAGACTGTGAGTCTGTCTGGAGTAGAGAGGCAGGTATTGAAAGTAAGCCACCAGGGCAAGCTAGGTCTGTCTTTGCAGAAAGGAACAGAGAAAAGGCTCTGCTAGATCTGACTTAGCTTTGAGCAGCACACAGATGATGTGCTGAGATATTCGGGTATCCCTTTCATTAACAAGTGCATGTGAGAGGAGCCCAGCAGGACCCTTCTTAGCATGTGCAGTCAATATGCTGCCCTGTGGAGGGTGGCCAGTTATTGGATTCCTATTCCACTCAACTTCAGTTCATTTAACTTTGGAGGGCTTACAACATGCCTTCGCCTCCTAAACTGAACTTTCTCTAGAGTTGTTGTGTGACGGATGTTTGTCAGACTTAGTTAGAAATTCAGATGATATTGATTTTAAGTATACCCATAGGGTTTGAGAACAGTTAGAGAGAGTACAGATGAGGAGAGGTTAAGTATTTCCTAAACTCAAGTTGTTGATATTAGGCTCATCATCCCCTAGTAAGGGACATAATCATGGATACAGTAATGTGTATTTTTTTTTCATTCATCCATCAAACATTTATTAAAAATGCACTGTGCATTACGGTGCATACTAAATGCTATGCATACAGAGATAAAGATATAAACAATGCTTGTCCTAGAGAGTGAAATAGAGAGATGGAGGGTGGCATTCAGGTTAGTCTCAGAAATAAATGCTCAATAAGCTCTTGCAAAAATGTGGAATTTCTTTTTTCCTTAGAGGACAAGGATTGCATTTGTTTTGTTCAAAGATATAGCCTATCTCCATTGCCTTAGCACAGAATTTGGTTTAGCTGAGTACCCAAGACATTTTGTGAAATGACTTAATATTTTTAATATAGTATTATTATAATTTATTATAATATTAATATTTCTAATTGTATGATCAAGTGGCCAGAATGAGTTAATTTAACCCTTGAGTTCTTTTTACTCCCTTTAGTGAGCTCGAAACTTTTGGTTGCCAAAGTCAACCTGGTAGCCAAATGTTTAAATTCTGGTAATTAATGATTGTACTTAGTCACAGGTTTGGTGAATGATTTATTTTTAATAAAAGCAGAAGACCTATGACAAGCTCAGCAAATCTGTTGGCAGTTTTAAGACATTGCACCAGATTGCTTAAGAAAGTTTCTCAGTAAATGAGACCTATTAGATTATATAATATTCTTGTAAAACAACTAGGAAAATAACAAAATTACATCTATCATGGTATTTAATAGCAGAAATTACATGAAAAGGGGGATGATTATGGGAAATTTATATGTTATTTGATGACTTTTTATGATTTGAAAGAGTAATAGATATTATTATAATTTTTCACAGAAGTTTAATTGTAGTTCTAAAGTAGAAATAATAGTTTCTGTTTGATTACTATTTTTTGGAGTTCAGTTCAGTTCAGTTGAGTCGCTCAGTCGTGTCCGACTCTTTGCGACCCCATGAATCGCAGCACGCCAGGCCTCCCTGTCCATCACCAACTCCCGGAGTTCACCCAGACTCACGTCCATCGAGTCAGTGATGCCATCCAGCCATCTCATCCTCTGTCGTCCCCTTCTCCTCCTGCCCCCAATCCCTCCTAGCATCAGAGTCTTTTCCAGTGAGTCAACTCTTTGCATCAGGTGGCCAAAGTATTGGAGTTTCAGCTTTAGCATCAGTCCTTCCAAAGAACACCCAGGACTGATCTCCTTTAGAATGGACTGGTTGGATCTCCTTGCAGTCCAAGGGACTCTCAAGAATCTTCTCCAACACCACAGTTCAAAAGCATCAATTCTTCAGCCCTCAGCCTTCTTCACAGTCCAACTTTCATATCCATACATGACTACTGGAAAAACCGTAGCCTTGACTAGACAGACCTTTGTTGGCAAAGTAATGTCTCTGCTTTTCAGTATTCTGTCTAGGTTGGTCATAACTTTCCTTCCAAGGAGTAAGTCTTTTAATTTCATGGCTGTAATCATCATCTGCAGTGATTTTGGAGCCCAAAAAATAAAGTCTGACACTGTTTCCAATGTTTCCCCATCTATTTCCCATGAAGTGATGGGACCAGATGCCATGATCTTAGTTTTCTGAATGTTGAGCTTTAAGCCAACTTTTTCACTCTCTTCTTTCACTTTCATCAAGAGGATTTTGAGTTCCTCTTCACTTTCTGCCATAAGGGTGGTGTCATCTGCATATCTGAGGTTATTGATATTTCTCCTGGCAATCTTGATTCCAGCTTGTGCTTCTTCCAGCCCAGCGTTTCTCATGATGTACTCTGCATAGAAGTTAAATAAGCAGGGTGACAATATACAGCCTTAACGAACTCCTTTTCCTATTTGGAACCAGTCTGTTGTTCCATGTCCAGTTCTAACTGTTGCTTCCTGACCTGCATGTAGGTTTCTCAAGAGGCAGGTCAAGTTCCATCTGTTTTTGGATGATTTTAGTTACCCCTGCCTTTAAAATTAAAACTATACATTTAAGGCTAAATACCTCAAAATAGTGCTTATGAAATGGATTAAATCATATGGAATGTTCCAGTGCAATCTGAAACCACAGCAAGAACCAGAGATTTGATGTTTGAAAAGTGTTTCAATCAGTGATGCATTTGTAATTATTGGGGCTGATTCCTGAATCTTTAGTCCTAGGCCTTAGGAATGCATTATCCAGATATTTATAAAATGCCATTTTACTAATGTCCTGTTTATACTTTGAGTTTGTGTTTAAATGTATATAGTTTGCCTACTTCAAAGTGCCAGATGAAACTATTTTACATCAACTGAATATCATACTAGAGTTGCTCTGCACCCCTTCATTCCTCCCTTCCGCCACCTTAAAGGGGCTTATTCCATATCGTCACCTATTTTTTCCATGACATTTGACAAAAATTCAACCTGTTTGGTGGCATTTTGTGTGAATGTTAAGTCCTTGGTAATGCTTCCTGTACCTCCCTTAGTTTTCTTAATTTACTGAAAATATATTCTATGAAAGAAAATTTTAATTTCTAAATTACTTAAGCCAGATTATTAATGAAACTACATAAAATGAATAGAATAACATGTATTCCTTCCTCAAAACTCAGCAGCAGATCCTAATCCTTTGCAAAAGTCTGTCTGCTTAACTCATGATTATTATTAGTCAGTTTATGACAACTGAGAAAGATACATTGGGAGAAAGAAGTAGGAAAGGAGTTCACCTGCCAGTGCAGGAGATGCAGGTTAGATCGCTAGGTTGGGAAGATTCCCTGGAGAAGGAAATGGCAACTCTGTCCAATATTCTTGCCTGTGAAATCCCACAGACAAAGGAGCTTGGTGGGCTATAATCCATGGGGTCGCAAAGAGTCAGAAACGACTTAGTGACTAAACAACAACAACAAGGCCATATTAAAGCTTATATTTTATATTCAGATTCAGAGGATAAAAAAGTTTTATCTTTTCATCTATTTTTGAGTCATATATTGCATAAATTTACATATATACTATTGGGGTTAGAGTATATGCACACTACTGAAATGTGTCTTAACCATTTTCTCGTGTCATTAGAGATTCATCGAAATATGGTGTTTAATGGCTGTATAGCTATTTGTGATGATTTTACCATCCTTTATCTGAATTTCGTGTCTTTTAAGGGGGTTTCCCAGGTGATGCTAGTGGTAAAGAACCCTTTCATGGTGCCAGTCTTAGTCTCCTGGTAATTCATATCTACCTTTTGTCTTCCCTGAGTCCCTCTTAGCTCACTATGGTATTTGTAGAGTTGAAAACAGTGGTCATAAAGGCCCTCATTGAGGTCAGGAGAGAATGTATGAATAAAGTGAGAATGTCTACAGAGATAGAAAATATAAGAAAACACCAAACAGAAATCAGAGCTGAAAATACAATGTGTGCTCAGATGCTTCAGTTATGTCTGACTCTTTGTGACTCTGTGGACTGTAGCCTGCCAGGCTCCTTGGCCCATGGGATTTTTCAAGCAAGAATATTGGTGTAGGTTGCCATGCCCTCCTCCAGGGGATTGTCCTGACCCAGGGATCGAACCTGTGTCTCCTGAATCTTCTGCATTGCAGGTGGATTCTTTACTGCTGAGCCACTGTGGAAGCTGCGAAGAATACAGTAACTGCACTAAAAATTTCTAAGAGGGGTTTAATAGCCAATACCAGATCAAACAGAAAAACAGATCGGTGAACTTGAAGACAGGGCATTGGAATTTATCATCAGAGCAGAAAAAAGAAAAAAAGAATGAAAAAGAGCGAAGACAGCTTAAGGGATTTATGGGACACTATCAGGAGGACTCTTGATGGTGGACCTATGATGCAAATATTGCACCAGAAAGAGAAGGAAGAGCGAAAAGGGCAGAAAGCTTATTCAAACAAATAATGATCAAAACCCTCTCTAGCCTGGAGAAAGATACCGACATCCAGATACGAGAATCCCAGAGACCTGCTCTATAAAAGAATCTAAAAAGACGCACACTGGAACACATTATTATTATTACACTGTCAAAAGTTAACACCAAAGTGAGAACCTTCAAAGCAGCAAGAGAAAAAACAGCTTATTAGGCACAAGGGAAACCCTATAAGAGACTAAAGGCAGATTTTTCAGCAGCAACTTTGCAGACCACAAGGCCTAGCATGATATATTCAATATTTGGGAAGAAAAAGCCTGTTAGTCAAGGTTACACTCCCTGGCAAGGTTGTCCTTCATAACTGAAGCAGAGATAGAGTTTCAAGACAAACAAAAGCTGAAGGATTCATCACCACTAGATCAGTCTTGCTAGAAATATTGAAGAGAATTCTCCAAGATGAAATTAAAGGATGCTAAATAGTGACAGGAAAACATAATAAAATGTAAATCTCACTGGTAAAGGTAAACACACAGTTAAATTCAGAATACTGTAATGTTGTAATGGTGGTAGGCAAATCACTTATAAATACTTTATAAAGGTTCAAATACCGAAGTTGTAAAATAACTACAATTACAGTTGGTTAATATATGTGCATGCTAAGTCACTTCAGTTGTGTCCGGCTCTTTGAGACCCATGTAGCCCTCCAGGCTCCTCTGTGCATGGGATTCTCCAGGCAAGAATGCTGGAGTCGATTGCCATGCCCTCCTCCAGGGGCTCTTCCCGTCTCTTTCATCTCCTGCATTTGTAGGTGGGTTCTTTACCACTAATGCCACCTGTGAAGACCTGGTTAACGTATACACAAGAAAAAGAGGTATAAATTGTGACATAAAACATAAAATGTTAGGGGGAGAGTAAAAATGTAGAACTTTAGTATGTGTTTGAAGTGAAGATTTAAAATAGGCTTTTATAAAGCATATAACATATAAGATACTTTATGTAAGCCTCATGGTAACCGTCAAAGCCGAAACCTATAGTAGATACATAGAAAATAAAGAAAATGATTCTAATAATACTATTAATAAAAATTATCAAATCACAAAGGAAGAGAACAAAAGAAGAAAGAAACAAAAGAATTACTAAACAGCCTGAAAATAACCCACAAAATGACAAATAATAAGCATACTTGTAAATAATTACTTTAAATGTAAATAGACTAAGCTCTCTAATTAAATTAAAATTATTCAGTGACTGAATGGATAAAAAACAAAACAAAGCAAAAAAGATCCGACTATATGCTGCCTAAAAAAGATTCACTTTAACTTTAATAAAGTGAACATGAAGGAGTAGAAAAATATATCCCATGTAAATGTAAACCAAAAGAAAGCAAAGGTAGCAATACAAATATCAGACAATATAGACTTTAAGCCAAGGATTATAATAAGAGACAAATAGACAAAAATCAATTGCATCTCTATATACTAATGAGACACTTTCAGAAAAAGAAAATAAAACAATTCCATTTAAAATTGCATAGAAAATGATAAAATGTCTAGAAATAAATATAACCAAGGAGGTAAATACCTGTTCTTGGAAAACTATAAGACATTGATGAAAGAAATTAAAGACACAAATGAAAAGATATTCTGTACTTTATAGACTAAAGGAATTAATATCGTTAAAATGCTCATTCTTTGCAAAGCAGTCCCTCAAAATTTCAATGGAACTTTTCATGTAAATAGAAAAAAAATAATTCCTTGAATGGAAGCACTAAAAACCCTTAATAACCAAAGCAACCCTGGGAAATAATATAAATATAGATAATAATAGTATACCCTATAATAGGATAATTTAATATACAAAAGGGTAAATTTTTTCAATAAATGATATTGGGAAAACTGGATAGCCAGATGCAAAAGAATGAAGCTGGATCCCTTTCTTACACCACATATATAAAATCAACTAAGATAGACTAAAGGATTGAACACAAGTCCTAAGTCCATAAAATTCTTACTTGGAAACACAGGCAGTAAGCTCCTTGGACTTGGCAATGTTTTTTTTGGATTTGATTTTTAAAAAGCAAAAATAAGTAAGGTGGACTATATCAAACTAAAAATCTTCTACACAGTAAAGGATACCATGAGCAAAATGAAAAGGCAGCTTACTGAATGCGAGAAAATATTTGCAAATTATATATCTGTTAAGGGTTAATACTCAAAGTATATATAGCTGATACAACTCATAGTCAAAAAAATTTGATTAAAAAATGGGCATAGAAACTGAATAGTCATCTTTCTGAAGAAGACATACATATGGTCAACAGGGAAATGCAAATCAAAACCACAATGAGGTATTGGTGGAGTATCATCAAACAGAAAAAAGATGAGTGTTGGTGAATATATGAAGAAAAAGGAGCCCTTATTCACTGTTGGTAGGAATGTAAATTGGTACAACCACTATGGAAAGCAGTATGGATATTCCTTAAAAATTTAAAAATAGAACTACCATATGATCCAGCAAATCCACTTCTAGGTATAAATAAAAACAATATCAAAGAGATATCTGCAACCCCATGTTCAATGCAGTAATATTCACAGTAGACAAAATATATAAGCATTATATGCATCTGTCAACAGATAAATGGATAAAGATGCTGATACATATGTGTGTGTGTGTGTGTGTGTGTGTGTGTGTATGAAAAAAGTTAAAGTCAGTCATGTCCAACTCTTTGCAACTGCATGAACTATACAGTCCATGGAATTCTCCAGGCCAGAATACTGGAGTGGGTAGCCATTCCCTTCTCCAGGGGATCTTCCTAACCCAGGGATCGAACCCGGGTCTCCCCATTGCAGGCAGATTCTTTACCAACTGAGCCACCAGGGAAGCCCAAGAATACTAGAGTGGGTAGCCTATCTTCTTCAGGGGATCTTCCTGATCCAGGAATCAAACCGGGATCTCCTGCATTGCAGGCAGATTCTTTACTAGCTGAACTACCAGGGAAGCCCGTGTATGAATATACATGTGCAATAGAATCCTATCCGGCCATGAAAGAGGAAAATCATGGCATTTGTGACTACACAAATGGATGTTGAGAAAAATACAAATACTGCATGGCATCACTCACATGTGGAATCTTAAGAAAGGTCTAACTGATAGAAACAGAAAGTAGAAAATTGATTACCAGGGCCTGGGTGTGTGGGGGTGAAGGAGGATAGGGAAAGGTTGGGAAAAGTCTTCAGATTTTCAGCTATAAGATGAATAAGGTCTTAGGACCTGATGTAAAACATGGTGACTGTAATTGATAACACGTTACAGTTGACCCTTCAAGAACTCTGGGGTTAGGGCCACCAACTCTATGTGCCATCGAAAATCTGCATATAAGTTTATAGCTGGCCCTCCATATCTGTAGCTCCCCATCTGAGGATTCAACAAACCCCAGATTGTGCAGTATGGTTCAGTTCAGTTCAATCCCTCAGTCGTTTCCGACTCTGCGACCCCATGAATTGCAGCACGCCAGGCCTCCCTGTCCATCACCAACTCCCAGAGTTCACTCAAACTCAAGTCCATCGAGTCAGTGATGCCATCTAGCCATCTCATCCTCTGTCGTCCCCTTCTCCTCCTGCCCCCAATCCCTCCCAGCATCAGAGTCTTTTCCAATGAGTCAACTCTTCGCATGAGGTGGCCAAAGTACTGGAGTTTCAGCTTTAGCATCATTTCTTCCAAGGAACACACAGGACTGATATCCTTTAGGACATATTTATTGAAAAATAATCCATGATATAAGTGGACCTGGACATTCAAACCAATGTTGTTCAAGGGCCAATGATATTATATAGTTGAAATTTGCTAAAAAAGCAGAAATTAAAATGCTCTCACCAAAAAGAAAAAAAAAAAAGATAAATATGTAAGTTGACAGGTGTTTGAGTTAACTCAAGGGGGAAATTCTTTCACAATGTACACATACAAATCAATCATTCTGTACAATTTAAATATCTTACAATTTCAAATGTCAATTGTATCTCAAAGAGGCTGAAATTTTAAATAAAACTGTCATTTTTAAAATTTATTTTTTATTGAAGTATACTGGAATCACAATGTTTTGTTAATTACTGCTCTATGGCAAATGACTCAGTTATACTAAATACACACACATGTATATATATTGTATATATATTCTTTTTCATTATGGCTTATCACAGGATACTGACTATAGTTCCCTGTGCTAAACAGTAAGATGTTGTTTATTCATTCTATATATACCAGTTTGCATCTACTAATCCCAAACTCCAAATTGTACTCTCTCCCACTGCCCTCTTCCTTGGCAACAACCAGTCTATTTTCTATGTCCCTGATTTTAAAAGTTATCATTTTAATTAATGGAATTGTAAGGGCTGTTTGTTTTCATAGTGTAATTTAGCCTACTGTGATTGATACACTTACCGTGTGTATTCAGACTTCGAATCTGGTTTAGACCTTGTGATTATCAAATGGACCCATATTTACCTTCATTTTATTGAATTATGTGCCAGATCACTGTATATACCTTCAGATTCTCAAACAGTTGGGGAATATTTCTCCCTACACTTCTGTTTTTAAAGTGTGCCTTTGACTGACTTCAGGTATATTTAATAACTCATGTCACATACAAATACAAGCATTCATACTTTTTGTTCTCACAATATTTATGTTTAGCTTTGCCCATATTTTTCTGTCACTATGGCAAATACCAATAGCAAATTTAAGATAAAAATTTGTTTTTTAAGTCTTAATTTTGTAGTTGTATAAAAACGAGAAAGTTCACAGGCAAAAAATTTCCTCTGCTATCTAAACTTATTTCTTTTATCTATATTTTCTTCTATTCCTTGGGTATAACTTTTATATTATTATCATAGTTTATATAGGACTTGGCATTTTCTCTATATCAACAATTTTCATGTGGTTTTATATGTTTTGTAATTAACATTTTAATGGCTGCAAAAGACTCCATTGAAATTGAACACCATAATTTATATTGTAATTTCCTTATTACTGAACTTTTAGGTTGCTCTCATTTTAAAAAAGAAATACTATGGCTGATTCATGTCAATGTATGGTAAAAAGCACTACAATATTGTAAATTAATTAGCCTCCAATTGAAATAAATTAATTAAAATAATTTAAAAAATAAAATACAATTCATAATCTTAAAAAAAAGAGAAATACTGTCCGTAAGTCATTTTCTACAAATACACTAGGATATATACATCTAATTAGCATGATTGTGTAAATACCTTTTAAGACTAAACACATATTCTAACATAGTTGCCATTGATGCAAATATTTCTGATACCTATCTTGAAATTCTTTAGAGCCAGTTAGTTAGCCATGCATTAACGGTATTTTAATTATTTTGTAACATTCATCTTGTTCATAATATTGTTTCGTAATATTTTGACTATTTCAAAAAATAAAAATCTTAAATATCAAAACTTTGCTTCCATTTTTAGACCATTTGGAAGACTGCCAAATTTTCTGAAGGTGATTTTGGAAGAAAAAGTTCCAAAAATGTTTATAGCAATGGGCGATCACTGATTCATTCTGCAGCCAGCCTCCATAGTGACAGCGTTTAACAGTCCTTTTGGCACATGAGTCTCAGTAAGTTTGTCACCATATCAGATTCATAGTGCTATAGTCACACTCTGTAGAAAACTGACGTTGTTACAAATGTCAGATCATTGAGGGTAAGGACTGAGTTTTTCACAGCACTTCTGTTACTTTATACGACCTGAAGAGAAAGAGAAGGCAATGGCACCCCACTCCAGTACTCTTGCCTGGAAAATCCCAAGGACAGAGGAGCCTAGTAAGCTGCAGTCCATGGGGTCAGGCAGAGTCAGACAGGACTGAGTGACTTCACTTTCACTTTCTGTTACTCTCTTGTATATACACCTGTGTATATTTGGGACAGATTCTCTGGACATGAATACTCTGTTAAAAAGTTAGTTTTTCAATTGATAGGTGCTGTCTTTGAATAAGTTCTTTCTGCTAGTGAAGTCTCAAACTCTTCAACACTCTCCACATCACCTAGGAATTTGTTAGAAATGCATGTGCCACTGCCTCACTCTGGACCTATTAGAAATTCTGGTTCTTGGGTCCAACAGTTTGTGTTTCAGCAAGTCCTCTGTCTGATTCTGACGCAGATTCATGATAAATAAATAGTAAAGTTGCCTGGGGAAAACTGAAAATAAAGTTCAAGAATATGATACTATGACAAGAGAAAGTTGGTGTCAGAGGCCATAAGTTAATAAAATTCAATAAATGTTTTCTGAGCATGTATTATAGACTGAAATTTGAAAATTGTGCTGTAACATCAAGTGAAAGTGAAATGTTAATCGTTCCATCAGGTCTGCCTCTTTGTAACTCCATGGACTGTAGCTCACCAGGCTTCTCTGTCCATGAAATTCTCCAGGCAAGAATTCTGGAGTGGGTAGCCATTCCCTTCTCCAGGGGTCTTCCTGACCCAGGGATCGAACCTGGGTCTCCCGCATTCCAGGCAGATTCTTAACTGTCTACGCCACCAGGGAAGCCCCAATATTGAGTATGTTGCAGAGAAGAAGCCAGTTCTGATTCCATGTTGGAAGCTATTTCTTTGACTTTTGTTGCTTTTGTTACTACAGTCATACATAAGGTCCTGGCTCTAAGGACCCTGTACCTCTGCCTGACCATAAAGGGCCTTTGTTCAGCTCATAGAGAGATAATCTGACCCTGCCCACCTGTGAATAGCTACAACAAAAAGAAGAGATTAATATACCCCTTCTAAAGGCTGGCCATTTGTGGAGGAGATATTTTGCAAGACAGAAAACACTTTCCCTTTACTCCCCTCTCCCTCTCTCTTTTGTCTTTTGACTTTAGTTCCTCATTGCTTCTTTCTCCCTGACTCTAGGAAAGAAACTGGTATCCAGACCCTAACAATATAGTTACTGTGAGACATTAGTCTGCCATCTTCTCGGTAAGCTGGCTTTCTGAATAAAGTCATATTCCTTGCCTCAACACCTAGTCTCTCTGATTCATTGGCCTGTCATGGTGAGCAGAGTGATCTTGGACTTGGTAACAAGTACCCAAAAGCAAAACTGATCTTGTCTTTGTTTTCATGGAGCTGATGGCCTAAAAGAGATAAAATGTATAATGGATATAAAATGTGTAAATAAATGCAATGATCTCTGATACTTTAATGTAGAAATATATGCAGTATATGAGTGGTGATGATAAGTACTGTTTATAAGCTACATATTACCAGCGAGGCCCAGTGCAAGTGTATAATCACAATGTATAATCTCTTTTGGTCTTCCCATCAGAAGGACTATAAAAGCTTAAAAGGTGCTGTATGGCTTGAATAGGTTCCCTTGAATCTGGAAAACATAAATTTTTTGTCTCAAAGTGTACTGTTTCTTATCCAGAGAACTTGAGCTATTCATGAAATCTGTATTTGTCAATTCATTTAAGAAATGGGTATATGGGCACCTATCTCAGAACTGAGATTAAAATAAGGTGATATGGTGATACGGTGAGGATCGCTCAGTCGTGTCCGACTCTTTGCGACCCCATGGGTTGTAGCCTACCAGGCTCCTCTGTCCATGGGATTTTCCAGACAATAGTACTGGAGTGGACTGCCATTTCCTTCTCCAGGGAACTTCCCGACCCAGGGATCGAACCTGGGTCTCCCACATTGTAGACAGATGCTTAACCGTCTGAGCCACCAGGGAAGTCAAAAACAAGGTAATGCATGACATTGTTTAGCTCAGTACATGTCTTACTATACAATAGGTAGTAATTATTGTTGTTAACTAATAAACATCATCATCATCATTGTTACTAGTGTGGTGTATGCCTATATAATACAGATTATTTACAGTTAAAGAGGATGGACTTGAGACAGAATTGCCAGGGTTCAATTCTAGCTTTGTCAACTTCTAACTGTGAGACTGTGGGCTTTGCCTCTCTGTGCTTCAATTTTGTCATCTGTAAAGTGGGGGCAATACAAGTCCTTACTTCATAGGGTTGTGGTGGTGGTGTGGTTTAGTCACTAAGTTGTGCCTGACTCCTGCAACCCTGTGGACTGTATCTGCCAGGCTCCTCTGTTCATGAGATTTCCCAGGTAAGAATACTAGAGTGGGTTGCCATTTCCTTCTCCAGAGGATCTTCCCAACCCAGGGATCGAACCCACATCTCTTGCATTACAGGCAAATTCTTTACTGACTGAGCTACCAGGGAAGCCCTCATAGGGTTGTAGTGACTGGTAAATGAATTAATGCATATAAAACACTCAGCACACAGCCTACCCCATAGCAAGTGCTTAGTAAGTGCTATTATCATCATTAACATCTTTGGAACATTCTATGAACCACTCTGTTGGAGAATTTGACTTCTGTTCATGGGTATTTGTGATTTTGATAGAAGGATTTATGTTTTAGGGGTCCATGGAACAGAAAGATCACCTTTCCTTAAATCTGTAGGGTTCATAGCTCCACTGCTTATTTGAGTAAAGGTCTTTTCATGGTGCCTAAAATAGGGGGGAAAATGTTGATACCAAAGTAAAGCTTTAAAAAAGGCCAAGAGAAGGAAAACTTTAAATCCAAGGGCAAGACATCCATTTTTATTTCATGGAAATGTATTACTTAAGCGCACTTACTGATAATGATGCACAGATGATGTTTGTAGACATAATTTTCCTCTTTTGAAATGACTAAGTGCTGACTTTCTGTCTGTGCCAGAATCCTTTTCAGAATTAATTCTATGCCCCTCCGTATCGTTGTGGGATGGAGACCTCGTGAATGACTTTCCTAAAGGTAGAAGACTAAAAACATGTACCCGTTGACTCAGAGGCTGAGAAGATGTACAAAGCAGGAATAAACAGTTGAAACACTACCAGATGTACAGGAAGAGCCCTTGAACGCAAGTGTGATTGACATCAAGAAAATAGTATCTTTGTAGTTCTGCCTAGATGACATGTCAATGGACTGGCACTGCAGCAGCATTCAGCTGCAAGAATTCCATGTAATTGATGGTGGAAGAAAAAATTTCAACATATATTTTTCTATTAATTTGCCACAGGTGCTGAAATGCCCATGACCTAGAATTTCAAGGATTCAAATTGCTACTGTGATAGCTTCAGATTTTGCTTCCAGGTGTTTTTCTTTAACAGACTGTGACACAGACTTCTAAGGATTTAATTCTGTTTATTGGTAATACTGCAGTTCACTTGATTTCAGTCTAACAAGATGACTAATTTCTCAAAGAATCAAGTGACTATTAACTCAATTGACTTCAATCCAAATTCATATTCAATCTTTATCATACTTTTATTTAACATTATTTTATCTACATGTTTCCATGTGTAGCTTTTGGCCATTTATTTGCAGTGTAGCTCATTCATTTTCTTGCCACCTCTCCCGAAATTCCTCTGCTGGACTGTTTCTAGATTTTCACATTTATACACAGAGACATAGAGAACATCTTATTATAATTTTTTTATTTTATAATATTTCCATGGAGTTTGTTCTCCATAGCAGAAAAACTGAAAAAAATAAGAATTTTTAATGTTATTGTTACATATTGGGATATCACACTATATAAATATCAAACTAATTTGCAGTACCATCAGCGTGGGATATATGCATACTTTCCATCCTGTTTATACAATACTGGATTTTATTTTAATTTATGTATGCAGTGTCTTTAAAAATAGAAGTAACAAAATTTACCATCTTAACCATTTTAAGCATACAATTCAATGGTATTAAATACATTCATAATGTTCTGCAGCCATCAATCACTCATCTCTAAAACTCTTCTAATCTTGTAAAACTGAAACTCAGTACCAATTAAACAATAGCTCCCCATCGTACCCCTCTCCCACCCACTGGAAACCACCATTCTACTTTCTGTCTCTGATTTTGACTACTTTCAGTACCTCATAGAAGTGGATTTGCATGGTATTTGACTGCCTTACTTCATTTAGCATAATGCTCTCAATATTCATCCACATTGTAGCATATGTTAGAATCAACCTTCCTTTTTAAGGCAGAATAATATTTCATTGTATGTAAATACCACGTCTTGTTTATCCATTCAGTTGAGCTGGTAACACGTTTTAGCTGCTGAGATAATGCTGCTGTGAACATGGGTGTACAAATATCTATCTGAGGCCCTGCTTTTAATTATCTGGGGAATATGGCCAGAAGTGGAATTGCCAGTGATATGCTAACTCTATTTTTAACTTTTCAAGGAACAATCGTACGGTTTTTCAAGGAGTCTGTACCCTTGGACATTCCCACCAATGGTACACAAGCGTTCCAATTTCTGCACATCCTCACCAATACCCGCTATTATCTGCTTTTTGATAGGAGATATTCTAACGGGTGTGAGGAGGCATCTCACTGTAGTTTTGATTTGCCTTTCCCTAGTGATTACTGTTAAGCATCATTTCTTTTTTATGTTGGAATATAGCTGATTAATGGGCGTCCCTGGTGTCCCAAACAGTAAAGAATCCACCTACAATGCAGGAGGCCTGGGTTCGATCCATGGGTCGGAAAATCCCATGGAGTAGGAAATGGCAACCCAAGCCAGTATTCTTGCCTGGAGAATCCCACAGATAGAGGAGCCTGGTGTGCTACGTTGCATGGGATTGCAAAGAGTCGGGCCGACTGAGCTCATCAGCTAACACACATGGCTGATTATTTCAGGTGTAAAGCAGGGTGACTCAGCCATATATATATATATCCATTCTTCCTCAAACTCCCCTCCCACCCAAGTTGCCACATAACATTGGGCAGGGCTCCCTGTGCTGTACAGTAGGTCCTTGTTGGTTATCCATTTTAAATACAGTAGTGTATACATGTTGTTCTCAAACTCCGTAACTATCCCTCCCTTTCCTCTTCCCCCTGGTAATGATAAGTCCTTCTCTAAGTCTGTTAGCCTGTTTCTGTTTTGTAAATAAGCTCATTTGTATCATTTCTTTTTAGATTCCACATATAAGACATACTATATGATATTTCTCTTTCTCTGCCTTACTTCACATTCAGTGTGACCATCTCTAGGTCCATTCATATTGCTGCAAATTGTCTTATTTCATTCTTTTTAATGGCCGAGTAATATTTCATTGTATGTATGTACCACATCTTCCTTATCCATTCCTCTGTTGATGGACGTTTAGGTTTCTTCCCTGTCCTAGCTATTGTAAACTATACTGCAAAGAACATTGGGGTACATGCATCCTTTTGGACCATGTTTTTTTCAGGATATTTTCTCAGAAGTGGGATTGCACGGTCATATGATAGTTCTATTTTTAGTTTTCTAAGAAACCCCCATACTGTTCTCCATAGTGGCCATACCAATTTACATTCCCACCAACAGTGTAGGAGGGTTCTGTCCTCTCCACACCCTCTCCAGAATTTATTGTTTGTGGATTTTTTTGATGATAGACATTTTGGTTGGTATGTGATGATATTTCGTTGTAGTTTTGATACTTGCATTTCTCTAATGATTAGTGATATTGAACATCTTTTTATGTACCTCTTGGCCATCTGTGTGTCTTCTTTGGAGAAATGTCTATTTAGGTCTTCTTCCTAAGTTTTTAGTTGGATTGTTTGTTTTGATGATATTAACCTCATGAGCTGTTTATACAGACTAGTCCCCTGTCAGTCCCATCATCTGCAAATATTTTCTCCCTATCTGTGGGTTGTCTTTTGTATGTTTATGGCTTCCTTTGCTGTGCCAAAGCTTTTGAGTTTAATTAGGTCCCATTTCTTTATTTCTTATTTCCATTTTTTTCTGGGAGATGGATCAAAAAAGATATTGGTGTGATTTATGTCAGAGAGTGTTCTGCCTATGTTTTCCTGTAGGAGTTGTAGAGTGTCCAGTCTCACATTTAGGCCTTTAATCTACTTGGAGCTTATTTTTGTATATGGTGTTAAAGAATGATCTAGTTTCATATCTTTACATGTAGCTGTCCAGTTTTTCCAGCACCATTTGTCGAAGAGACGAACTTTTCACCATTGTGTAGTCATGCCACCTCTATCATAGATTAATTGACCATAGGTGTGTGAGTGTATTTCTGGGTTTTCTGACCTGTTTCATTGATCTATATTTCTATTTTTGTACCAGTGCCATAGTGTTTTGACTACTGTAACTTTGTAGTGTAGTCTGAAGTCAGGGAGCCTGGTTCCTCCAGCTCTGTTTTTCTTCCTCAAGATTGCTTTGGCTATTTGGGTGTTTTTGTGTTTCCATAGAAATGTTAAGATTTTTTTTTCTAGTTCTATGAAAAATGCTTTTGATTATTTGATAGGGAATGCATTGAATCTGTAGAAGGATATATAATTTTTATGCTTATTGACCATTTATATATCTTTGCTGAAATATGTGTTCAAATCCTTAGCCCATTTTGGAATTATGTCATTTGTTTTTTTGTGTTTGAGTTTTCAGAGTCGTCTATTTATTCTAGATATTAATCTGTCAGAGATATGATTTGTAAACATTTTCTCTCATTCTGTAGATTATCTTTTTAACCTGTTGATACTGTCTTCTGATGCAAAATTTTATAATATGCATGAAGTCTAATTTGTCTATTTTTGTTGTTGTTTTTTGTACCTTCAGTGTCATACTCAAGAAATCATTGCCAAATCCAGGGTCAAGAAGCTTTTGCCATGTTTTCTCCTTAGAGTTTTATAGCTTTAGGCATTACATTTAAATTTTGGATTCATTTTGAGTTAGTTTCTGTGTGTGATATTAAGTAAGAGTCTAACTTCATTCCTTTGCAAGTGGATATCCGGTTTTCCCAGCACCATTTATTGTAAAGTCTGCCCTTTCTCCATTGAATGGTCTTTGCACACTTGTCCAAAACCCCATATATTCTAAGGTTTATTGCTGGGCTCTCTATTCTGTTTCATTGGTCTACATGCCTGTCTTTATGCAAGCGTAACACTGTTTTGATTATGTTGATTTTGAAGTAAGTTTTAAAATCAGGAAACATGAGCCCTTCAGCTTTGATCTTATTATTCAGGATTATTTTAGCTATTAAGGCTCACTGAGATGCCATATAAACTTTTGGATGAATTTTTCTATTTCTTCTCAAAACATCCTTGGAATTTGGATAGGGATTGCATTGAATCTGCTGATGACTTTTGGTAGTATTGACATATTAACAATCTTAAGTCTTCTAACTCATGAAGAGGATTTCCCTGGTGGCTCAGTGGTAAATAATCCACCTGCCAGTGCAAGAGATGCAGGCTCAGTCCCTGGATTGTGAAGGTCTCCTGGAGAAGGAAATGACAACCCACTCCAGTATTCTTGCTGGGGAAATCCTGGAACAAAGGAGCCTGGCAGGCTACAGTCCATGGAGTCCCTAAAGAGTTGGATACGACTTAAGGACTAAACAGTTCATAAACATACAATGTGTTTTCATTTATTTATGTGTTCTTTAATTGCTTTCAGCATTGTTTTCATTGTATAAGTCTTTCTCCTCCTTGGTTAGTTAATTCCTAAGTATTTGATTTTTTTATGTTACTGTAAATGCGATTGCTTTTAAATTTCTTTTTCATCTTGCTCATTGTTCATGTATAGAAATGCAACAGATTTTTGCATATTGGCTTTGTATTGTGCTACTTTTCTGAATTCATTATTACTTCTAATAGTTCTGTGTGTATGTGTGTGTGGGGGGATCTTTAGGGTTTTCTACATACAATATTATCTGTGGACAGAAATAATTTTACTTCTTTCTTTCTAACTTAGATGCCTTTTATTTATTTATTTTTTCTTGCCTGGTTGCTTTCACCATTGCACATGTTCTTTTGCCTTGTTCCTGATCTTAGTGAAAAAACTTTCTTTGACCATTGAGTATGATGTTTGCTGTGGGTTTTTCGTACATGGCTTTAGTTATGCTGAAATTGTTTCCTTCTATTCTAATTTACTAAGTGTTTTTATCATCAAAGGGTTTTGACATTTCTTACATGTTTTTTTCTTTATCAAATGAGGTGATCATGTCAGTTTTTTCTTTCATTCTGTTAATGTGATATATTACACTGATCAAATTTGTTTGCCATACCATCCTTGCATTCTAGAAATAAATTGCACTTGGTCATGGTGTATATTCCTTTTATTATGCTGCCAAATTTTGTTTACTAGTATTTTGTTGAGGATTTTTGCATCAAATATTAAGGGATATTTGTGGTAGCTTTCTTTCCTTGTAGTGTCTTTACCTGGCTTTGGTATCAGGGTAATGCTGGCTTCATAGAATGAACTAGGAAGCATTCTCTCTTCTTAAATTGTATTGGAAATAGTTTGAGAAGTATTGGTATTAGTTCTTTAAATGGTTGGTAGAATCCACTATTGAAGCCATCAGTCAGAAGATATTTTTGATTACTGATTTAATTTCCTTACTAGTTATAGATTTATTCAAACTTTCTATTTTTTCATGATTCAGTCTTGGTTAGTTTCGTGTTTGTAGCAATTTGTCAATTTCACCTAGGTTACCCAATTTGTTAACGTATAACTCTCTTAAAATTCTTTTTATTTTTGTGCAATTGATAGGAATGTCCTGACTTTCATTTTGTGTGTTGTATTTATTTTTTCACTCATCTCTAAATATTTTATAGGTTCTCTTGTGAGTTCTTTGAGCCAATGGTTGGTTAAGAGTCTGCCATGTACTATTCAGAAATATGTAAATTTTCAAGTTTTCTGTCTGATATTTGTTTCTAACTTTATTTTGTTGTGGTCAGGGAACATACTTTGCATATGTATCTTTTTAGATATATTGAGAATTAGATTTTGGCCTAACATTTGGTCTATCCTGGAAAACATTTCATGTAGATTTGAGAAGAAAGTGAATGCTGTTTTTGTTAGGAAGAGTAGTCTATATATGTCTGTTAGATCTGGTTGGTTTATCACATTGTTTAAGTCCTTTATTTTCTTACTCATTTTCTGACTGGTCACCATTACTGAGAGTTGAGTATTGAAGTCTACAACTATTATTTTAGAGCCATCTATTTCTACTTTCCAATTCTAATTATGTCAGTGTTTGTTTCATATACATTTATAGTCTGTTATTAGATGCATAAATGTTTATAATTCTTATGTCTTCTTCCTGTATCAAACCTTTTATTAATAAACAATATCCTTTTTTTTTCCTCTTGTAAAGTCTTTTGATTCAAAGTCTATTTTGTGTGATGTTAGTATAGCCACTACTGTTCCCTTCTGGTTACTATTTGTGTGGAATATCTTTGTCCATTCTTTCGCTTTCAATATGTTTGCATCTTTGACTTCAAAGCAAGTCTCATGCAGATAGCAGATGGTTGGATCACTTAAAACAATCAGTTTTGCCAATATTTGTCTTTTGATTAGAAAGTTTAATCCATTTACATTTAAAGTAATTATTGATAATTAGTGACTTCTGTCATTTTGCTACTTGCTTTCTTTTTACCTTTTAGCATTTTTGTTTCCCATTTCCTGTATTACTATCTTCTTTTGTGTTTAGTTGATTATTTTCTAGTGGAATGTTTACATTTCTTTCTCATTTCCTTTTGTTTATATTCTAGAGCTATTTTCTTTGTGGTTACCATGGGGATTACATTTAACATCCTAAAGTTATAACACTCTAATTTGAATTTAGATTAGCTTAACTTTAGTAACATACAAAAACTCTGTTCCTTTATAGCTCCTTCCCCAACCCTTTTGGTTGCTGATGTTACAGGATTACATCTCCATATATTATGTGCCCCAATACATAAACTAATTATTTTCGATGAATTACTCTCTTAAATCATGTAGAAAACGAAAAGTGGAGCTACAATCTGTGTTTACAATAAAAAATGGCTCTTATAATTGGCCATTCATCTTTACTGAGATCTTTATCTCTTTCTGTAGCTTCACGTTATCGTGTCCTTTCATTTTAACCTGTGGGATGCTTTTGATCCGTTCTCAAAGAGCAGGTTTATTCTATTATCTTCCAAGAATCTTCTGCAATGGCTTATTTCAGTAATTTTAATTTGAACTTATTTATTTGATATGGAGCTTATGTTTTTAAAAGGGAAGCTTTAATACTTATAATTTTAAAATATTCAATGTACTGATTTTTCTACCTTGGTTGTTGCAAGTTTTGGGAATATCAGTTCCATTCAGTTGCTCAGTCATGTCTGAATCTTCGTGACCCCATGAACCGCAGCATGCCAGGCTTCTCTGGCCATCCCCAACTTCTGGAGTCCACCCAAACCCATGTCCATTGAGTCAGTGATGCCATCCAACCATCTCATCCTCTGTCATCCCCTTCTCCTCCTGCCCTCGATCTTTCCTAGCATCAGGGTCTTTTCCAATGAGCCAGTTCTTCACATCAGGTGGCCAAAGTATTGGAGTTTCAGCTTCAACATCATTCCTTCCAATGAACACCTAGGACTGGTCTCCTTTAGGATGGACTGACTGGTTGGATCACCTTGAGTCTTCTCAAGTCTTCTCAAGCCTTCTCAAGTCTTCTCAAGATCACCAAGAGTCTTCTCCAACACCACAGTTCAAAAGCATCAATTCTTCGGGGCTCAGCTTTCTTTATAGTTCAACTCTCTGTATAGTTCATACATGACCACTGGAAAAACCATAGCCTTGACTAGATGGACCTTTGTTGACAAAGTAATGTCTCTGCGTTTTAATATGCTGTCTAGGTTGGTCATAACTTTCCTTCCAAGGGGTAAATGTCTTTTAATTTCATGGCTGCAATCACCATCTTCAGTGATTTTTGAGCCCCAAAAAATAAAGTCAGGCACTGTTTCCACTGTTTCCCCATCTAGTTACCATGAAGTGATGGGACCAGATGCCATGATCTTCGTTTTCTGAATGTTGAGCTTTAAGCCAACATTTTCACTCTCCTCTTTCACTTTCATCAAGGTCTTTAGTTCTTCACTTTCTGCCATAAGGTGGTGTCATCTGCATATCTGAGGTTATTGATATTTCTCCCAGCAATCTTGATTTCAGCGTGTGCTTCTTCCAGCCCAGCGTTTCTCATGATGTACTCTGCATATAAGTTAAATAAGCAGGGTGACAATATACAGCCTTGACGAACTCCTTTTCCTATTTGGAACCAGTCTGTTGTTCCATGTCCAGTTCTAACTGTTGCTTCCTGACCTGCATACAGATTTCTCAAGAGGCACGTCAGGTGGTCTGGTATTCCCATCTCTTTCAGAATTTTCCACAATTTATTGTGATCCACACAGTCAAAGGCTTTGGCATAGTCAATAAAGCAGAAATAGATGTTTTTCTGCAACTCTCTTGCTTTTTCAATGATACAGCAAATGTTAGTAATTTGATCTCTGGTTCCTCTGCCTTTTCCAAAACCAGCTTGAACATCTGAAAGTTCACAGTTCACGTATTGCTGAAACCTAGCTTGGAGAAATTTAAGCATTACTTTACTAGCGTGTGAGATGAGTGCAATTGTGTGGTAGTTTGAGCATTCTTTGGCATTGCCTTTCTTTGGGATTGGAATGAAAACTGACTTTTTCCAGTCCTGTGGCCACTGCTGAGTTTTCCAAATTTTCTGGCATTTGAGTGTAGCACTTTCACAGCATCATCTTTCAGGATTTGAATATATTTGGCTGCAAATAAAGATAAATCTGACTTTTAGTCAGGATTCTTTGGAAAAAGAGACCCAATAAGATATATATAAACTGTTCAACAGATATATAGAGCACATATGTATTTGTTGAGCACTTTAAAATATGGTAGGAAATATAAATACTTAAAATACAGTAGAAGCTACAAGTTCTTGCTGTATAAAGAATCATTCCACATGGTCTAGACTCTTGAGTAGCTCATTTCTACTATGGGATGTTTAGGTGCGTGAATATAACAGTATCATAAGGGCTACAAACAGAAATATTGAGGGAGAAGCAGGAGTACATAGGGGAATGAGTCTGGAACTCTGCCTTGGTGGTATTCAGACACCTTTACAGAAAAAGGGCCAGCTGAATTGATCACTGAAGGAAAATGCCCAGGCATTTTCTTGGTCCTCCTTTAAGGAGAGTGAATCAACTTTTTTGCTCAGATAAGACTATGAGATAATACAAGTGTTACACCAAAAAGGGTCCTTATGTCAGTTAAGCTTGGGAATGCTTAGTCAAACATGTTTCTTAGCTATGTTGCTTCTCAGAGCTATCAATAAACTAATGCGCTTTGTGATTCCTCAAAGCAGGGACATAGTGCTCAATGTTTCATGACTGTATTTGCCCATGGGATCTTTTGCCCCTTACAAGGTTTCTTCGGCCTGGTATTCTGTAGAAAACACCCTGAGAACATGGCTCTAGTGTTTCCTTTGGTGCTTAGCTGATACTTTGTTGGTTTTTTTTTTAACTTTTAAATTTAAAAATTGGTTTACTTACAATATAGTGTTAGTTTCAGATGTACAGCAAAGTAATTCAGATTAATAGTAATTCAGATTTTTTTGTTGTTCGTTTTGCAGATTCTATTCTATGTTACTTCAAGATACTGGATATAATTCCCTGTGCTATATAATAAATTACTTGGTGCATATCTATTTTAAATGTAGTAGTTTGTATCTGTTAATCTCATATCCCTAATTTGTCCCTCCCTCCCTCTATTTTGGTATCCATCAGCTTGTTTTCTATGTCTGTGAATCTGTTTCTGTTTTGTATATGTATATTCAGTTTTGTATTACTTTTTACATTCCATACAGGAATGATATCATACAGTATGTGTCTTTCTCTGTTTATTTTGCTGCGTGTAATAGTCTCTAGGTCCACCTGTGTTGGTACAGATGGCAGTATTTCAGTCTTTTTTATGAGTGAGTGATATTCCACTGCACACACACCCCACATTTTCTTAAGCCAGCGGTCTGTTGGTGAGCACCTGGGTTGCTTCCATATGTTAGTTACTGTAAATAGTGCTGCTGTGAACACTGGCATGTATCTTTTCAGATTAGTGCTTTTGTTTTCTCTGGATATATACTTAGGAGTGGTGTTGCTGAATCATATGGTAGTTCTATCTTTAGTTTTTTAGATAACCTCCATGCTGTTTTCCATGGTGGGTACAGCAATTTTACATTTCCACCAACAGTGTATGATAATTTCCCTTTCTCCACATCCTCCCCAATATTTGTTATTTGTAAACTTTTTGATAACAGCTATTCTGACCTGTGTGTGACTTTGATTTGCATTTCTCTAATAATTAGTGATTCCTTTCCTCTTTTCTTCTTGCTGAGCCTGGCTAAAGATTTATTCATTTTATTTATTTATAAAAAACAAAACAAAATAACAGCTCTCTGTTAATTTAGGAGAACTATTGTGGTCTTGAAGGGGTATTTTTATGTGGGAGTGTCCCTGTGTAGACTGTGTTTGATCCAGTGTCTTTGGCATGAGGGCTGATTTTGATGTAGACACCAGCCACATCTTTCCTCAGGGTGTGCTGGCCCCTGTCACCTTGATAGGGAGCGTGGTTGGTGCTGGAGGGTGTAAAACCTGTGCCATGTGTGAGGTGGAACTTTCTCTGCCCTGTAGCTATCCCTGGCCTGTCAGGGGTGGGGTGTGCTCCCCATTTGCTATGGCAGAAGTCCCAAGGTCTGGGCTTAAGTGGTCTGTTCCCTTTCAGTGTGTGTTTTGCCCAAAGGACAGGAATACTGAGGCTTCTGTGCTTACAGAGATCTGATGTACCGCCTGTGTAGGCGTGTGCAGCACCACTCAGACACAACCCAAGTTGCATTCCTCCCCTTGTTGCAATCTCTAGTGTAAGGGCGTCTAGTGCTCTGTGATCTAGGGTGAGGCTGTGGTGTGGTGTGGGCAGGGGTGGAGCAGTCACTAGGCTGGAGCTGGGGTTTGGGGCACCTTGGCTGGAGGAACTGAAGGGGCTGTACTGCTGTCAGCGATCTGGGCTGCCTCTGTAGTGCAGACTGAGTTAGCACCTACACTGGAGCTGCTGCCCCACACCTACCCCAGACCCCACGCCCCAGAGCCTCCTGTGTGTCCCTGGACTGAGTCTTCTCCCAGGGCCTGTCTGCTCCAGATCCAATGCCAAGATGTGGTGTGGAGTGGGCAGAGCTGGGGTGTTGCCCCACTTGGATTCTGCAGCATGGTGAGGTGGCAGCCACAGTGCAGGGCTCTCTCTACCCTGTTCGTTGGTAAGCCAGCACCTGCACACTCTTTGTGAGTGGAGTCAAGACTTCTCCAGCCCTTCTCCAGTTCCTGCGGTTCTCCCTGAAGCCAAGAGGGCTTGTCTCCTCCATGTAGGACTCTAAGACTGAGCTGCTCAGCTGTGGCTCAACCTAATCCAGCCCCAGGTCAAGGATCTGCCTGTGCAGACCCTTCTTTCTTTCAGATCCTAAGGGTGGAAGTCCTGACCCTATGTCCTTTTTCCATCCTACCCAGGTACGTGGAAGTCTTCCCTACAGCTTCTGCTGTAGAGTTCTGCCAGTCTCCAGTTAGTTTTCCGTGAGAACTGTTCCACATGTAGATGTGTTTGTGGGGGAGGTGAGCTCCACGTCCTTCTATTCTGTCATCTTGCTCTGACCTTGTATGACTATCTGATGCTTTGTTTTAAAAATATTTTCTTCATGTCACGAAAGAAATCAACCATTCCTTACCCCCTGGCCCCAGAGTTTTAATCAAGAATGGATAATAAATAATTCAAATGTCTTTATCTTATTTCCCTTATGACAAAATGTGCTGTCTAGCTTGTTTGGCTTTTATAACAAAAATACCATAGACTGGGTGGCTTATACACAACCAACAGTTATTTCTTACGGTTTTGCGGGCTGGAAAGTCCAAGATCATGGTGCTGGCATATTCAGTGTCTGGTGAGCACCCACTTCCTAGACATTGTTTTTTCACTATAACCTCATGTGATGGAAGGAGTGACGGATCTTTCTGGAGCCTCTTTTCTAAGTGTACTAATCCCTCTAAGGTGGGCTATATCCTCATGACCCAATCACTTGCCAAAGGCCCCACTTCCTAAAACCACCACCATGCAGGTTAGAATTCCAACATATAAATTTTGCAGGGACACAAGCATTCAGTCTATAGCATGTGCTATGAGTTATGTCTTCAGTTCTATTCTAATAGGAGGATGTTTGGGCTCTGCGAGTGATGAGAGATTGGCATAGTTTAACAGAGTTAATAATAGAAACGGCATATTTCTTACTGAGAAGACAGCGATCTTGGGTTAGATGATCTTTAAATACTTTCCAGTCCAGTTAATCAAAACTGTTTCCCATTTAGACCTAAACTAAAAACAACATTTAATTAGTAAAATGGACAGAACATTTCATTGGTTAAGGTTTCCATCTTCATTTATAAAATGATTTTTATGTTACTTCATATCTTTATCATTATTATTTTTATTAAATGAATTATCTATTGTAACTTTTTTGTTATTCCAAGGTAGGTTTTCATCTTACTTAATCAGAAGTATGTCTTTCTTATAGAGATTGTAAAGATTCAAGGAGAAAATAAGAAGACAAATTAAGATGATGAAATGACTAAACATTAGCAGAAAATTGTAACTTACATAGAAGCACAAGATCAGAAAGGAAAAAAGGGAACAAGTACATGTTTTTATGTTTAGGTTACAAAATATCTAAAAATAACAAAACTAGTATTTATACAATACTTCTAGATGACAAAATCTTGTGTAAAAATTTTTAGATATCTTGAGTTCTCTTTTATATTCATTTTACAGGCAGTACCTCCTTATATCTTTAATTTCCTTTATATTTTTTTGTCTTAGAAATAAGCCAAAACCTTCATATATGCTGTGGATGTTACAAAAAAAAAAATCACTCGGTTTTGTTCCACTAAGCACTTTGACCATCTTCTTTCTGTCTCACACTTGTGGAGCTGGCTGGGTCCTCTGTTTTGGAAGAAGGCACAGCTCTCTGATGCTGTGTTACAGCATCTCTGATGATGTCTTTTACAGTCTCCTTACTAAGATCTTTCAGTTAATAGGTTGGTTGAGTTTTGCTCATGTGGAGTCTGTCATCAATATGGACTAGAATTCAAGAATTTGATTTTTCCTTCTCTTTTTTTCTGCCATTTCAACTGAATTATGAAAATTAGAAATGAAATTTAGCCCTACTTTCTCTCTCTTGATCAAGATTTTCTTTTGCTTTCCTTTTTTAACCTGTGGGAGTTGGAACTATTTCAGTGTTTCCTTTTTGTGAAATTATGGTGTAAATGAATCCTTTTGCTTTTATATTCTTAATGGCAGTATAAATGCCTGAGATCAATTTACTCTTGTTGTTAGTGACAGTAGAAAAGTCTGAGATGAATTTACTGTTCAAGTGCTAAATCTAAAAAAAAAAAAATTAATAAAGTCATTGTAATTTTTGTAAGAAAGTTATTTCAAACTGATTTTTGAAACAAACAAACAGAATGTGTTGTTTAATCACTAAGTCATGTTTGATTATGTGACCCCATGGACTGTAGCTTGCCAGGCTTCTCTGTCCATGGGATTTTCCAGGCAAGGATACTGGATTGGGTTGCTGTTTCCTCCAGGGGATCTTTCTGACTCAGGGATTGAACCTGCATCTCTGGCATTAACAACCGAATTCTTTACTACTGATCCACCAGGGAAGCAAATAAACAGAATAGATGCTCTTTTAACCTTCCTAATAAGGAAGTTTAAAAAAACACTCTCATAAAAACAAAAAGACAATAGCTTCAAAAGCTCCCAGTCCTCATAATCATTTCCACCTATTTTTTCAGGAAACATTCCAAGACTTCACTGTGTTGTGAATAATTTTTACTTTAGTCAATGTCTCCATGACCCTGTGGAAATCTACCTGTTCCTCAGTAAGGATACATAATTTTCCTTTTGTAGGATATTTAACATCACAAGGTGACATCCACTTTCAACGGTTGATTTGAACTTTGCAAATTTTGAAGTACTTGGAAACAAAGTGTACCTTGTATCTTCTATAAAGAGCTAGTCAAAAGTGACTAGCGTAAGGGAGTTTGACTGACGTATGGCAATCAGGTAGGAAATATCAAACCTACTTGTTTAAACCTTGCACTTATTTTATGTAGATAAAAGACAATATTCAACCTACTTCAAATCATATCACTTCACACCACATACACAAGAAATTTAGTAGAATTTGAAAAGCTGATTTGAAACTTAGTTTCCATATTCATTTTATATTTTGGGATTACTCTCTTGCAAGCATAGAGAGCAGCAGGCTTTGTTTTCATACATCTCATAAACCAGAGTCATGAAAGCATGGTTTTTGAATGAACTTTTTCCCTTGAAGAGAAATCTGGAAGCTTAGGTTTTTATTTTGATATTTTATATTAAAAGTTTTATTAGGATACATTCACAAACCATATAATTTACTTTTTAACACATACAGTTTTTTTTTTAGTATATTCAAAGATTTTGCAAGCACCATCACTGTCTAATTTTAGAACATATTTATCATCCTGATAAGAAATCCCCAAATCAGCATTCACTCCCCATTTCCCTCTCCTTTCCAACGGCACAAGACAACTTAAAATTTACTTCCTACCTCTATGAATTTGCCTTTTCTGAACATTTCTTGCAAATGGAATTTTATGATACAGTAAGTCTCCTACATGTAAACAAGTTTCGTCCTGAGAGCACATTTATAAGTCTAACTTGTTTATAAGTCCAACAAAGTTAGTCTAGGTACCCAACTAAATAAGTTGATAAACAGTATGTAATAGATTTTATAACACTTTTCACACAGATAACACATAAAAAACAAATACAAAAAATAAAGAAAGCATTTTTAATCTTACAGTATAGTACCTTGAAAATTACAGTAGCATGGTATAGCAGCTGGCATACAGAGGCTGGCATCCAGGGAACAGTTACTGACCAGAGGAGGAAGAAGAGGTGGAAGATGGTGGAGCTGAAAGAATCATCAGCAATAGGAGACAGGGCAAGCTGCAAGTTCACTCACATCCTGGCTTGAAATAAAGACTCTGTACTACACAGTAAAGTACTCAAAAGCACACCACTTACAGAGAACGCAGGCAGGTGACAATGTACGCCAGACACGTGAACTAACTTACATGACTAGACGTGCAAACTTGTGTTCGCGTCTTTGAAAGTTCGCCACTTGAAGGTTCGTACGTAGGGGACTAACTGTGGTGTGGTGTGATTGGCTTTTTTCACTTAGGATAGTGTTTTCAAGGTTCATTCGTGTTGTAGCACACTTTAGAACAATTGTTTTTTATTGCTGAATAGTATTTCATGGTATAGATATAGTGTATTGGAATATCCCCTCATCAGCTGATGGACGTTAGGTTTGTTTCCGTCTTTGGCCTCTTCTGAATAATACTGTAAACATTTGTGTGCTCATTTTTGTGTGAACACATATTTTCATTTCTTTTGAGTTTATACCTAGTAGTAGAACTGAGGGTGGTATGGTAACTAAATGTTTAACTTTTTGAGGAACTGTCAAATTGACTATGCCATTTTATATTCATACCAGCTATGTACAAGGGCTCAGAGTCTTCCGCATTATTGCCAGTGTTTCTTTTTACCTTTCTTTTTGTTCATAGCATCCTATGCAGAGTGGCACCTCGTTGTAGTTCTGACCTGCATTTCCCTTATACCTAGTGCTGCGCTGTCTTTTCACATGCTTTTTATACATTTGTGTATCTTATTTGTTGAAGTGTCTATTCAAATTCTTCATGCACTTTTAAATTGGGTAGTCTTTTATTATTGAGCTTTAAAGAGTGATTAATATATTTTAGACACAAGTGCCTTCTCAGATATTTGATTCATAAAAGTTTTTCTCCCATTCTGTGGTTTGTTTTCTTCACTTTTTGGTGGTGCCATTTGAAGTACAAAAGTTTAATGTTTTGATGATTCAATTTATCTCTTTTTTCTTTTGTTGCTTATGACTTCAATGTTGTATCTAAGAAATGATTTCCTTACCTGAGATTGTGAAGTTTTATAGTTTTAGCTCTTACATTTGGGTCTATGATCCCTTCATATTTTGTGTGATATAGGGGTGCAATTTCATTATTTTTCACGCAGGTATCGGTTGGCCCAGCACCATTTGTGGAAATACTTTTCATCCCCACTGAATTATTTCAACCCTCTTGTTGAAAATGAATTGATCACTCTTATAAAGTTTATTTCTCAATTCTCAATTCTATTTTATGGTTCACCATCTCTATCTTTATACCAGTACTATCCTTTTAATTACTATAGATTTGTAGTGTGTTTTTAAATGTGGAAGTGTGAATCCACCAATTTTGTTCTACTTTTTCAACTTGTGCTTGTTATTTTGAGTCCCTCGTTTTTCCATATGAATTTTGGAATCAACTTGTAAATTTCGTCAAAAAAGGCAGCTAGAATTTTGATAGGGATTGCACTGAATCTGTAAATAAACTGGGGGACTATTGGCATCTTAAGAGGGCTTCCCTGGTGGCTCGGTCAGTAAAGACTCTGCCTGCAGTGCAGGAGATGCAGATTCAATCCCTGCTTCAGGAAGGTCCCCTGGAGGAGGCCATGGCAAACCACTCCAGTATTCCTGCCTGGAGAATCCCAGGGACTGAGGAGCCTGACAGGCTACATTCCGTAGGGTCGAAAAGATTTGTACACAACTGAAGCGACTGAGCACAACACGCACAAACCATCTTAAGAATGTGAAGCCTTCCAATCCATAAACATAGGGCACTTTTCATTTGGATCTTCTTTATCTCAGCGTTTTGCAGTTTTCATTGTGCAAATCTCACACATCTTTTGTTAAATTTATTTGTAGTATTTTGTTCCTTTTGTTGCTAATGAAAAAGCGATTGTTCATTTTCAGATTGCTCATTGCTGTGCTGTGCTGTGCTTAGTCACACAGTCATGTCCAACTCTTTTCGACCCCATGGACTGTAGCACGCCAGGCTCCTCTGTCCATGGGATTCTCCAGGCAAGAATACTGGGGTGGGTTGCCATGCCTTCCTCCAGGGGATCTTCCCAACCCAGGGATCGAACTCAGGTGTCCCTCATTTCTACTGTATTGCTACTATATTGTATTGTTTATCACTACTGGACAATTGATTTTTGTATATTGATCCTGCAACCTTGCTGTACTTGCTCATTAGTTCTAGTAGTTTTTGTGTGTGTGATTCCTTATGATTTTCTATATATTTGACCATCTGTGAACAGTTTTACTTCTTTTTTCCAATCTAGATTTCTTTTATTTCTTTTTCTTGTCTGATTTTTCTAGCTAGAACCTCTAGTCCAATGTTGAATAGAAGTGGTCAGAGCAGACATCTTAGTCTTGTTTTTTGATCTCAGGGGGAAAGTATTTCCTTCTCTACACTAACTAAGATGTTTGCTATGGGTGGTAGCTCAGATGGTAAAGCATCTGCCTACAATGTGGGAGACCTGGGTTCAATCCCTGGGTCAGGAATATCTCCTGGAGAAGGAAATGGCAACCCACTCCAGTATTCTTGCCTGGAAAATCCCATGGACTGAGGAACCTGGTAGGCTACAGTCCATGGGGTCGCAAAGAGTCGGACATGACTGAGCGACTTCACTTTAATAGATAGCTTTTATTGAGTTGAGGAAGTTCCCTTCCATTTTTAGTTTGTTGAGTGTTTTTATTATGAAAGAGGATTAGATTTTGTCCAAGGCTTAGTCAGCATCTATTGAGATGATCATGTGATTTTTATCTTTTATTACATTATTATAATGTGCTACATTGATTGACTTTTTGATATTGCATTCCTGAATAAATTCCTCTTGGTCATGGTGTTTTCATATGTTGCTGTATCAGTTTATTTTAGTTTCTTTTTTTTTTTTTGCATTTATACTTATCTAAGCGATTTTGGATTGTAGTTTCTTTCCTAGCGGTGTCTATGTCTGGTTTTGTTAGTAGTAGTAGTGGCCTTGTAGAATGAGTTGGGAAGCGTTCCCTTCCCTTGTATTTTTTGAAGACTTGACGAGGGATTGGTGTTAATCTTTAAATGTTCTTATTTTGATTTTTTTTTACAGCTTCCTTTGTCATTTGCGTTTTGTTATTGTTAAATTGCACACGGGGTTTGTAAACGGGGTCAGGAAGCTGATGTTTATGCTGATCCTCTCCTGTAGGACAATTGACAGTGACAATGCAGAACTTCAACTAAACTGTTGAGTCTTCTGTCTCCTTCTACTGAACAGTGCTGAATACTCCACCACCAGAGCACATGTTTAATTACAGAAATAAATTGAAGCATTTTATATCTTGAATTCAGTACCACAGTTGGAAAATGCCATTTTCCTCAGTAGAGCTATGGGTGTATGCCCAGTTCACTGTACCTGGATTAAGAACTCTTACCTGCAACTTATTAGTGCCAATTTGTTTGGAAACATTATTTAAAAGAGCCTATTAAGAAGTGTTACACTGACCTCCTTTCGAGTCAGAGAGCCTGAGAACAAGGAGAGTTTGTTGGATCCTAGACATCACGTAAGGTACTATGAATAATAAATATTTAGATTGTCTTTCTACATGTTTCAAAATACTTTCGGTCATTAATCACTCTACCAAGTCAGTGGGGAAAATTAACACTGAAGAAATAATAATAATAACAACTAATGTTTACTAAGTAATTCCTATGTGCCAAGCACTTGTAAATCCTTTACATATGCTATCACTTTTATTCCTCATAGCAATCTTATGAGGTCAGTGCTAATATTATTCTCCACGTTTCAGATGTGGAAGCTCAGGAACAGAGAGATGATCCAAGTTGCTTGGTGTCAGGCAGGCAGAGAGTTGGCAGAACCAGGATCTGACCTGAGTTATGTAACTTCATGCTGCTGCTGCTAAGTCCCTTCAGTCGTGTCCGACTCTGTGCAACCCCATAGACGGCAGCTCACCAGGCTCCGCCGTCCCTGGGATTCTCCAGGCAAGAACACTGGAGTCAGAGTGGGTCAGGCATATTCTGAAACAGGGATTCAGATTCAGGCTTTGTTTTATAAGTTTTAGATTTAAAAGTCATTTGTCTCTCTCTTATGAAGGATAAAATTTCCAGCCAACACTTAAGAAATGTCTATAAAGAATGTGCTTAGATTGTCCTAAGGACTTGAGCTCACACAGTCTCTCTCTGCAAGATTAATGTAATAGATAAATTAGTATGGTAAATATTTAACATTTATCAAGTGCTTACTATATTCTAGGGTAAGTAATATGTTTGTATAAATTAAGTAAATTTGCAAAATAACTGTGAAGTGGATATTATAATTACCATCTTCAATTACAGATGAAGCCACTGAAGCAAAGATGTATAACTTGGGTGGGTGCATACTCAGTTGCTTCAGTCATGTCTGACTCTTTGTGACCCTAGGGACCATCACCCACCAAGCTCTTCTATCCTTGGGATTCTCCAAGTGAGAATCCTGGAGTGGGTTGCCATGCCCTCCTCCAGGGGATCTACCTGACCCAGGAATCCAACCTGGGTCTCCTGCATTTCAGGCAGATTCTTTACCCACTGAGCCACCAGGGACGTCTGGTGTGTAACTTGCCCAAGGCCAATTAGTAATAAGTGGCACAGTCCAGATTTGAATCCAGAATCTGGATTCTTAATCACTTTGCCATGCAGTTTCTCTAAGTCAGTAAGTCATCACCTAATACATGGTCACAAGAATATAGCCACGCCAAGAAAGCGGTGGTAAGACTGCATCACCGTGTTTGTGCACGTGAAGACTGAAGTCACTTCTCCAGGAGAGAAGTGTGTTTTGGCTAAAAGGAGGAGAAACACTTTTCTCTGAATATAAGACCACCTGAAGCAAGTATGGAAATATTAAAAAAAATTTTAATTTGGATAAGAAGGCTCTTAGCTTGTGCTTCCACAGAAGACAGGAATAGACTGACGGGATACGGGGAGCACTCAGGAGCCTTTTCCTTGTAGTGGTGACATCACCGGACCTGGGTTTATTTGGCACTTTTCCTTATGGAAACACAAACATTTCTTCTGACATTGTTCTGTGGGTTTCCTGCAGAGCGTTCTACCCTTACGCAGGGCATTCTACCCTTATGCAGGGCTACACTGCAGACCTCTGTGTTCGGGTGGGAAGACGGCAGCACTTGAGCCAGACCAGAGAGCCAGGTGCATCTACGCCAGTTTGTGGGTCCTCTGGTCTGTAGCTGTGATAGAGTTTTATCTCCTTGAACACATGTCTTCACCTCTTGGTCTTGAAGACACTGAGTTTGAAGCAATTTGCAACTTTTTAAAGGATTATTCAAATTATCAAAATACATTTTATAGAATGTTTTCAATGAAATTATTATTAAACTGAATTCTCTAAGTTATTTTTATAAAAAAAAATTACCTTCACATCAAAAGCAAGTAAACCAATATTGCCCACCCTTTCCGTTCCTCACATGCAAACAAAGACCAGTGAAAATCAAATGTCAAATACAGGGGCTTTTAAAAAATACGTTTGGTCCATTTCCACTATCAAGGTAACCTGGTGACTTCTTTTCTCAAGTCCTCACACAGGTATTCAGGAATACCAGAAGGGTGTGCCAAAGATCCCAACAGCTTGTATTACGGTGGAGGACGCAGAGATGATGTCAAGAATGGCTTCTCGCGGGAACAGAATTGTCGTTCAGCTGAAGATGGGGGCAAAGAGCTATCCAGATGCTGATTCCTTCAACACAGTGGCAGAGATCACTGGGAGCAAGTATCCGGAGCAGGTGAGTGAAGACAAAGGAAAGGGATGGACTGTCTGGGAACAGGATGTTGCAGTCAAGTTTCAGTTTTTAGAAACAGTTTAGGAAAGAGAGCACGAATCTGCAGAGCTGATCCTCATAGACTCATTAAAGGCAGACACTTCATACACACACATGCACACACACACTCTCACACACACACACACACACACACACTCACACACAAGGCTTCCCTGGTGGTTCAAATGGTAAAGAATCTATCTGCAATGCAAGAGACCCAGGTTCAATCCCTGGGTGGGGAAGATCTCCTGGAGAAGGAAATGGCAACCCACTCCAGTATTCTTGCCTGGGAAATCCCACGCACCAAGGAGCCTGGAGGGCTACAGTCCATGGGGTTGCAAAGAACAACTGAGCAACTAACACACACACACACACACACACACACACATACACACACATATTTTCCCTATTAAAAGTTTACTACATTGAATGAACAAGGGCAGGACTAACCAAAGGCCAAAACATGACCCGCTGTGTGGAAGTTCACCTCTGAATAGCTGAGGGCAGTAATTGTCTATTTGTGTCGAATTTCTTCCATTTGGAACCAGCTTGGCATTTGAGATCATGCCAATGGTTGATAGTAGGCTTATTGTGTGACTTGTCTTCATCTTTTCAAAGCTCCGTGAAGTAGGTCTATTTTCTCCATTTTACAGTTGAGGAAAAATAATCTGGAAGGAAACTCACTTGCCTAAGGTCCATACAGCTAGTAAATGGCTGAGAAGGGACTCAAACCAGGACCTTGTGAATATTAAACCAAACTGTAGACCACAGTTTACATGAACTCTTTAGAGGTTTTTTTTAAATCAAATAGTCCTAGATACATATTCAAACTCTATACTAGCTGAAGATTAAATAACTTCAGCGAGTTACTTATCCTCTAAGTCTAAGAGAATTTATCTACAAAGAAGGGGAAGAACAGGATCAGTGTGAGGACTAGATTAGATAATGCACATCCGATAGCCTCCTGATTCAGTGTTTGTCGTGTCACAGGCACCCACTGAATGTCATGTTTTCTTCCTATGACATTAAATGTACAAAAAAATGGCTTTTATAAGGTTTCTGGTATGAATCTTATTTATTAGTAGGTATTGGAATTCTGAAAATAGCCCCTAAAATAAAGCTGTTCGGGAAGTTTAGACTTGTATTTCGTTTAAGGAGATCAGCGGGATGAGAGAACAAGTGCACAGTGATAGAGAAACTTCTGCGTGCGTCCTAGCTTGGGGCCTCTCTCAGACTTAAGGGCTGTGCTGCAGTACAGATGCGGTTTAAGTCCAGAACCCTTTTCTCTCTTCCTAAATGAACTGCTCCCAGGGCTGGGGCATGCATCAACCCTGGGGTTATAAGCCACAGATATAGTGGAAAAGCAAGGTCTCAGTAGGACCAGGGGAGTCAGATAGCCTTAGCGAAATTATAGTTTTAAGTGTTGAGAAAAGAAACAAGTCCCTTGTCTCTTCAGGAAACAGAGGCAATAGAAGAGCCAAGAGTCCAGGTTCCAGGAACTGAGTAGTCAAGACCCCTTGGAGTGTAATCCTTACTGTCAGTACTTCCAGGACGAAATGTTGCTTTGTTAAGGTTGTTAGTCCAGGTGGGAGGGGTTTAGGATTATATTTTTATCAGCTGTCCAGATGCGCACACTGGTAGCCTAAGAACGGGGGGCAAGGTGAGAGTGAGTTATCGGAACCGTAGTCTGAAATGGCCAGTGGGTGTCAGGGTCTGTGGCTAAAACATTAAAACAGAGGCATTCTCGGGCAGCAGCAGCTGGAAGGTTGAGTTGGTGCTGGCTCAGAGCTTCCCAGGAGCCAAGGCACCTTCCCGCTGCGCACGGTCAGTCTACTCCTCAGCCCTGCAGGATTGTTTTTTCAATCAGTTTTACTGAGGTATAGTTCACATAAAATAAGCTTACCAAATTAAAGTGTACAATTCCATGAGTGTTGAAAAATGCACCCAGTAATATAACCCCAAGCATAATAGAGAATATTTTCCTCACCCTGAATGTTCCCTTGGGCCCCTCACAGTCCATCTCCTCCTCAACTCCCCTGTCCCCGAGGGACCATGATCTGCTTCCTGAAACTATAGCTCTTTCTTCTCTAGAAATTCATGGAGATAGCATCATGCACGTGGAGTCTTTCGCACTGGCTTCTTTCACTCAGCATAATGCTTTTGAGACTTATCCATGTTGTATCGCTGCTCACTCCTTTATTCTGCTGAGTAATATTTCACTGTGAGGCTAGACCTCAATGTATTTATCCATTCACCGAGGGTGATGGACATTCTGGTGGTTTCTGGGTTTTGACTGTTATGAATAAAGCTTTTGTGAACATTCTTGCATAAATCTTCTCCTGGCCATGTGTTTTCCTTCTTTATAAACAACAACAAGTGCCTAGGAGTGGAATTGCAAGGCTTGCCTGAATCATAGCATCCTAATCTCTGTAAAGATGCTTCAGTCTGTATTCTATGGGGTAGCACCTTCTCCAGGTGTGTGATGGACAATTGCAGAGAGGTCCTAGGAATCAGGATTTCACCTCAATCGTAGTGTTGCATCGCATTCCAAGAGTCAGTTGTAAATATTTTGTTACCTAGATGTAAAGGATGGAAGATTAGCAAAAGGTCTCCCACAGAGAAGTCACAGTATTACCTTCCCAGAAGGAATGTGGGCGAGTGCTGTGCAGTGACGTCCACTTGGCTGTGTGTGGGGGGAGTCTGCCTTACAGTCTGCCTGGAACCACAGAGGGGTCTAGGCTGTGAAGGGAAGCCGGAAGCGTGTGTTTCCCCCCTAGGGGTTAGGCAACTTAATGCACATAAGCACAGTACATCCCTTACAAAGCCTCCTCGGGGAACCCTCCCCTCATTCCACCACTTGATGCCATTGTTAGACTATCATCTCCCACCAGAGCTTGTCGCAGATGCCATGAGCCTTCTGTTTACTTTCTTTTCTTCCCTAACGCCTATCCCAGAATTTGGCAGGCAGTGGCTTCTCCACACATATTTTATTTCAGTGAAATGAGGAGAGAGATAATAAAAAGAGAAGAAAATGAATGGACGATTTTCTTAATCTCTATTCTCTTTAAATCCAGAAGTTTTCCTGCCTATTTAGAACATTGGTTGTCCATGGGCATATTGGACATCACCCCTAAATGCATTTCTATGTGGCTAAACTCGAGTTCAGCAACTCCCTCACACCTGACACCTCATCTTAATTTCTTGTCTCTATTAAAGGAACCCTAGTTACTTATGAGCACAGTTCAGAGACTTCAAGTTATTTTTCCTTCTTCCTCTCTATCACTGTCCTACAGTTAAGAGCCATATCCCATTCAGTCTGCTTTCAACCTATTTTTTTTTTAATCTATTCCTGCTTTGTCTTTATGTTGTTATTGTTCTAATTCAGGCCCTTGAAATTTCCCTCCTGACTTTCTTTTCTTCTGTTTGTGCATTTTTTCTGCTTCTGCATTTTTGCAATGCAGTTCAGTTATCTTTTAAAATGCCAGTCTCAAAGTGGAGTTTCCAAGCTGTCAGGGGTCCTGTCCCCTAAAAGATAAAAGTTATGATAAAGGTAAATGCTGGGACTTTGATGGCACTCCACTGGTTAAGACTGCAGCTTCCCATGCAGGAGGAGCAGGTACTATCCCTGGTTGGGGAGGGATGGTGCACTGGGACGACCCAGAGGGATGGTGTGGAGAGGGAGGAGGGAGGAGGGTTCAGGATGGGGAACACATGTATACTAATTAAATAATTTTCTATTAAAGAAAAAAAAAGAAAAAAATAAAATAAAATAAAACAGAAGCAATATTGTCATAAATTCAATACAGATTTGGAATTGAACTGGGGTCTCCTGCATTGCAGGTGGATTCTTTACCAACTGAGCTATCAGGGAAGCTCCCCCCAAACAAATAAAAGTAAAATAAAGGTAAATGCTGGAGTGAGTGATTGGAGGTGAGGAAGACAGAGGAAAAGAGAACACGTTGGGAAAAGTTTAGGGGAGTTAAGTAGGAGGCAGTTATGGTTAAATTAAATTAAACTATTCATAAATGAGTGAAAAATTAGAATGAAGAAAGGGGAAAAAGAGATGCATGGTAGAGATCCCGTACCACCTAGACCCATTCTTTCCCTGGCTAGTGAGGGAGTTCAGCTCTCCTAAACTCTGGCAAACTTTTCTAACATCATTTAACTTTATTTTTTATTTTAATTTTAATAAAATTTTTATTTAAATTAGTATGTTGACAATGACATAAATATTGGTCTTGATAGTTTATGTTGACCTACTTATCCCTGACATATGCCTGATACCTTGCTTCTTATTAACGACCGGGAAGCAATGCTAAATAGTGCTGAGCAAACCAGTTGCAGTGGGTATTACTGCTAAAAATGAAGAGGATGTGTTTTGAAACTGCCATTATTCTGCCTGCAGCCAAGCATCGTGGGTGACCTGAAAGTGGTCTAACACCCAGGCAGTGGCCGATACTCTTCGGCGCTGACACCCACCTTATATCTCATACATGCACAGCACCTTGATGAAAGGAAAGCATTTAACACATAAAGAATCCTTCTGATTTGGCCCAAGATCTATGGACAACATGTTGTGAATTTTGGCTCTGGAAAAGTGTATATGTGATTAATGAAGCATTAGTTTCAAAACCCTGTTACATAGTTCAGACATAAGCCTTGACTGAATTAACCACAGGCTTTAAAAAATGCCAATTATACACATACTTTATTGGGTTCCAATATATGAAAAGGCAGAATAAGGGTATTATAGACGCAAATCCTACCTGCTTCCTAAAAACCCCGCAAGACGGCTCCTCCAGGCCTGAAATCCTCTCTCCACTCTTCCCTCTTCTGAAACTGCTCCTCTGTGATTTGGGCGAGTTGTGCAGGGTTCAGCAGACCTGAACACTTTGAGGGGGTGCATTTCACTGGCGAAAAGCAGGTTGGCTGGAAGCTCTGACATTAGGCCATTTTTTTAAATATTACTTTTTATTGAAATATAGTTGTTTTACAGTGTTGTGTTAGTTTCCACTGTACAACAAAGTATATCATTATATATATAATTTCTTTTTATGAATTTCCTTTCCATTTCAGTTCAATTCAGTCACTCAGTCGTCTCTGACTCTTTGTGACCCCATGGACTGCAGCACACCAGGCTTCCCTGTCCATCACCAACTCCCAGAGCTTGCTCAAACTCATGTCCATTGAGTCAGTGATGCCATCAAACTGTCTCATCCTCTGTCGTCCCCTTTTCCTCCCACTTTCAATCTTTCCCAGCATCAGGCTCTTTTCCAATGAGTAACTTCTTCGCATCAGATAGCCACAGTATTGGAGTTTCAGCTTCAGCATCAGTCCTTCCAATGAGTATTCAGGGTTGATTTCCTTTAGGATTGACTAGTTGGATCTCCTTGCAGTGCAAGGGACTCTCAAGAGTCTTCTCCAATACCACAGTTCAAAACCATCAATTCTTCAGCTCTCAGCTTTCTTTATAGCCATATATCCATACATGACTACGGGAAAAACCATAGCTTTGACTAGACGGACCTTTGTTGGTAAAGTAATGTCTCTGCTTTTTAATATGCTGTCTAGTTTGGTCATAGCTTTCTTCCCAAGGAGCAAGCGTCTTTTAATTTCATGGCTGCAGTCACCATCTGCAGTAATTTTGGAGTCCCTCCCCCAAAATAAAGTGTCTTTATTTTTTGGAACTCAAAAAAAATAAGGTCTCTCACTGTTTCCATTGTTTCCCCATCTATTTGCCATGAAGTTTCCCCATTTACATGCCATAAATGAAAATGCCTTTCCATTAATTGAGTAGAATTTCCTGTGCTACACAGTAGGTTCCTCATGAGTTATCTATTTTAAATATAGTAGTATATACATGTCAATCCCAATCTCCTAATTCATCCCACCCTCCCCCAACTTGGCATTTACAAGTCTGTGTCCATTTCTGCTCTTCAAATAAGCCTATCTGTATCATCCTTCTAAATTCTGCATATACATGGTATTATCTGATATTTGTTTTTCTCTTTCTGACTTACTTCAGTCTGTATGAAGTCTCTAGGTCCATCTGTGTCTCTGCGACTGGCACAATTTTATTGCTTTTTATGGCTGAGTCCATTGTATATTTGTACCACATCTTCTTTACCTATTCTTCTATTGATAGACACTTATGTTGCTTCCATATCATAGCTATTGTATTAATAAATAGTGCTGCAGTGAACATTGGGGTGCATGGATATTTTGGAATTGTGATTTTCTCCCAGTGTATGCCCAGGAGTGGGATTGCTAGATCATATGGTAGTTCTATTTATAGTTTTTTTTTAAAGAATCTCAATACTGTTCTCCATAGTGGCTGTACCAATTTACATTCCCACCAACCATGTAGGAGGGTTCCCCTTTATCCACATCTTCTCCAGCATAAATTTTTTGGAAATTTTTTGATGATGGCCATTCTGACTGGTGTGAGATGATACCTCATGGTAGTTTTGTTTTGCATTTCTCTAATAATTAGTGATGTTGAACATTTCTTTCATATGTTTTTTGGCCATCTGTGTGACATTAGGCCTTCGAACTCCTTTCTGTCAGACAGCTTTACCCCCGGGAAATCATTGTGTTTGTGGGGCCCATCCGTGGTTGAAAATGAATCTGAAAGGGTGGGAATGAGAGCTCCTTGACTTCTGAGCTGATGCTCCCTGGTCCTAAAATAGCCATGTTATTCTACTCCCATTTATTAAAGAGCAAATGTGCATTGGAAAATTCGTAAGAAACTTATTGCCATCCATGAATACGTTTTATTTTTCAGTAAGTAGAGGGTATCACACCTATTAGAAGAGTCTTACACAAGTGAGACAGACAGGTAAGGCTCCTAGCAGTCAGCATCCATTCCCTGATCTGCAGATGGGGAAACTGAATCTGAGGGACTTTGTCCACGGAGACACAACAAACGTGTGATAGGTCACATCTGGAAGGTGACCACAGGTTTCCCGACTCCCATTCCTTTCTACCTCAAAGATACTCCATTGTGCTGGGGTGCATTGTAGCTGGACAGATAGTGTGTGAATCTGTGGGATTTTGTTGATTCATGATTCAAGTCATGCTATGCCTGCTAAGTCATTATTGGTGTCTTTTTCTCATGCTTTTTCTTCTGATATCACTCTCCTGGGCATGAACAACTCTCAGATATACTGTCCCCTGTTGTTCTGCAGTTTCCTTAGAGCACCCATGAGGAACCCACCTGTGCTTGGTCCATTCTTGCTACTCATCGTCTCTCCACTGAGTCTGATTTGGGTCTCAGTCTCTTTAGCTCCCTGTCCCTGATGGATGCAGCACTTCTCTGGTGTCAGTGACACTTTCTGATGCCTCTTCCCCTGTGCCCGTATTCATACACCTTTACCCTCACCAGTCCGGTAATCAAGTGTTTCTGTTTTAGCAAAAGACCAGAGACAAAGACTAAATAGATCTACTACCAATCTCATCACCTAAAAAGCACTTTTTATTTGGAAATAATTTTAAGCTCCCAAGAAGTTGCAAAAATAGTGCAGAAAGCTTGGGTGAGGTGTATCCTTTGTTCAGCTTCCCCAGTGATGACATCTTAGAGAACGGTGGAACAGAAACCCAATAAGGAAACGCTCTGAAGACACTCCCAAGAGTGAGCCTCTTTCCTGGAAAGCAGCGGCTGCCTGTGAGCAACCTCTGTGGAGCCCCTGGTGTAGGTGGGACCCCATGCTAGCATCTCCCCACACAGTCCTTTCCCAGGATTCGTTTATGATCCTTCCAGGGTCTCCCACTCAAACAAACAAACACAGAAGGAGGGTTGTGCTCAAACTGACATGATTGGGACCTGGGACTAGGGCCACGGGCAGCTATGGGGGAGACTCTATGGGAGACCAAGAGCAGAGTCTCTTGGGCTGGCCTAAGGCTGGCTGGTTGCTATTGTTCCTGAGTGATCTCCTAGGCTTTATTCTGAGGTCTTGCTTAGTAAATACAGTATTTTTCAAAAGTTAATACATTCAAGAATTCTTCTGAGGGAACTGTATGTAAAGAAGTGTGTTTGGGTTTTTTTTTTTTTGGTTAATAATATCCAAACCCATTTCAGTGAAGCCTTGATGGGGGTGGGGGGGTGGTTAATCTAAGCCTTTTTCCAACAGCAGTTATTTTCAGGGATTCAAAGGACAATTTCATTTTCATATGCCGGTATTATTTTGAATATAATGCAGCACTATGCAGGCTAGCGGGAAATGTTGAAATGAAAGCTCTAGTCTGTTCACTGGACAGTTTGCTTTTTCTTTTGTTTAGTGTGGGACAGAGTTTCTCAGCGTCATCACTATTGATATTTGAGGCCAGATAGTTCTTTGTTGTGGGAGGCCGTGGTTTACATTGTGGAATATTTAGCAGCGTTCCCCGTCTGTCCCCTACTCCCCAGCCGAGACCATCAAAGATGTCTCTAGGCGCTGCTAGATGTCCCCTGAGGGACAGAGGTCACTGCACGTGGAGAGTCACTGGTGTGGACTGATGCAGAGGACCCACTGGGTGGGAGATGCCAGGCCTTGTTTCTAGTTTTATTTCTGCCACAAATAACCTGAGTGACTTTGGGCCACTTAATCCTTCAAAGACAGAATGGGGGACTTTGTCTGGAAAAGCTCAAAGGTCATTTCCAGCCTTAAAATTCCATTCTTAAAAAAAAAAAAAAAAACCTGGAGATTATCAGGAGCTTGACAGTGCAGAGTGTATGCTCTCAGATGCTCAGACGCAGTGGGAGCCCTTTCAGTCTTTCACAGAGTAGGGGTATTGGTAGGTGTTCTTTTCTTATTTTAAAGAACACATTCTGTGTTCAAATACAGTTAGGAACTCTTCTATTGAGAAAAGTTAAACAAACACCCCACTTTTTTTTCTGAAGAACTTCTTAAGCCTTTAATGTGCTGATGTGCCCTGGAAATCTCTAACAGGTCGTTTTGCAATAATCCCCAAACTTTCTGAGAAACAGGAGAAAAGAGGACTAAGATCTATCGGATAGTTTATATTTTGGTGTTTTTTATATTCTTCCCACTTTCAACTCTTCATTCATTCATTCAACACACATTTATGAAATATGCGGTGTGTGTCAGGCAATAGGGTTACAGCAGTAGCATTGGGTGGGCAGCATAGCACTGTGGTTGTAGCATAGTACTGTAGCTCGTAGAATTCACATCCTGCCTCTGACATTTTGTTGGTAGGTTATTATGCCTCTCTGACCCTCAGTGAATGTTAGCCTTCTTTGGAGAGGGCAGAGATTATGCAGAAGTAAGGAACTGAGAATCAAGAGGGGTACATCAGGAGGGACTAACCACAGAAGCCTGGCGTGCCCCTCAAAGGGCTGGGCTTTGTCCTGTTAATAGCAAGAAGGGACTTAAAGGTGTGGTTAGCAGTAGATTTTTCATTTTGACTCACTCTACCCACTGTATGTGTTTGAGGGACAAAGACTGAAATTCAGCCAGGAGATTAGCTGGATTTGAACAGAGACAGTTGAAATAGTGTTGGAAAAGAGGAGATGGATTCAGGAAATATTTAAGAAATAAAATTGGCAAGAGTTGTTAAAGTTTGGAGAGAAGAAAAAGTGCAGTGTGGGTGACTTGGAGAATTTATTCATTAATTCTGCAGGAATTTACTGAGCTCCTACTCTATGTTGATATATTAATTAGCCCTTACTAATTTGTGAGGTTTCATGGTAGAGACAGGGAGTTAAACAAGTAACTGCAGTAACAGGTGCTAAGTGCTATAATATGGTAGCCAAGTGGTATGATGGGGAGAACCATCCTGGTCAAGGAGGCCAAGGAAGGCTTTCTGGTGAGATCCAACTTATTCCTACAGCAGAATAGTTAATCACGAAGGGTTAACCATGCAAAAGGTTATGGGGATGCAGTTGGGATGGGGGATATTCCAAGAAGGAATAGCGTATGTGAAAGTCCAAAGCATAATGTTATTCTTTTTTAAGGAGTGTAACACAACCTCCTGTAATTTCCCAATCAATTTGATAATGAACTTTATATTCATGGAACTAAGGCATAAAATAACCTAAAGAAAAAGGCTTGGCCTATTTCCTGTATGTGTGTTTTAAAAATACATGATGGAAAAGCTTAGCAATCCCTTTGGAAACTGCCTTAACACTGATGCTGTCAAGACCCCTGCTGAAGGAATAAACAAAACCTGATTGACCTGATGGACAAACCCATTCCATACATAATTGAAATTTAGAGGCTGTGCTGCAAAAGCAGCTCTCCTTTCATCTGAATACACAGTCTGGTGATTTGTAAAACCTTCTTAATGGGTACAGCAAGTTATTCTGCCTGGGTGGGAGCCTTTTTACTCACTTAAGCAGCTGTTTAAACTTTCATAAGCAAAGTAATTATTAAATCTTTCATGAACATATTGGTTGGAACATTTGTTCGCATCTTAACCTTGAGTTGGAAAGTTTTGAGGGCTGGGGTTAAAGAGTTTTAAACTGGGAAATTTCATTCTTTTTTTCTTTCTTATTATAAACTTTTTATGGCTTAGAACCAGCCAACCTAAATCATGGTAGGAAAAAATGCATGTGTGGCAAGCGTAAGACATTTCATTGTTTATTTTTCAAATTTCTGAAATGTGCTCATAGCTGTGCATGCCTCCGGGCTCATAAAGACAGCAAATGGAAATAGCTCAAGCCAGACAGGCTGTTTTAGATAGATAGCCACCCAGGTAGACAAGGTAAGCCTGGAAGAGCTCTTTTTCCTGGACTCAGTAAGTCATCCTGGAGTGCAAAATGGGACTCGAAAGCAGGAAGGTGCCATCTGTCATGGGTCTGAATGCCTTTCCCTTGTTAATAATGGAGCCATTTCATAATAATCATATGATGAATAATAATACACATTAATGGACTACTGAAAATGTGACGGGCAGTATTCTAGGTGCTTCTCATGTATTATGTCCTTGATCTTCATTATGACCTTGTCAAATAATCAGTGCTGTTATCCCCAAGTTACATATGAAGAAACTGAGGAGGCTTAGGGAGTTGACAGAGTTCAGAAGCTTCTGAGTGGCAGACATGAGTTTAACCCAAGTCTGTCCCAAGTCTGTTCCCAGAACCTGTGCTCTGAGCAATTCATGGCCTATACTTCATAATAACTTTCTGTTCTAGTTTGTGCAATATAGCTGTTTAAAAAGTTTCCTCCGTTTAACCTGAAATGAAAAGAAAATCAGGAGAACTGTCAGTATCATAGTGAACAACAGCAAATGTTTATGGATTACCTTCTATGTACAAAACTCTGTGTTACAAGCTTGGAGATCGTCTGAGGCCGAGAGGAGAGGAGAGGTGATAAAGGGGCTCATGTGTGGTGACCGATAAGTAAACAAGGCAGTAAATTCTGGAAGCCAGACTATGCTCACACAGGGCTTGCAGCACTGACTGAATCCTGCCTGGTTCAGTAATCCCACAGTACCTCACAGTTTGCAGGGGACTCTCACCTGCATTTTTCCACTTCATCCTCCGACAGGACTGGTGGTTACAACTCCCACTTTAAAGATCAGGAAGCTGAGATTCAGAGTAACTAACTTGACTAAAGTCAGACACATGTCTACTTAAGTGGGAGATGAGATTCCTCTATAACTTAATTTAAAGTTTGATTCCTCTGTAACTTAACTATAGTCAGTGCCCAGATCTTTAGTTTTATACAGGGTAAAATAAATGCCTTAAGAATGTCCTCAAAAGCAACCTAAAAATGAAAGTGTTTAAATAAATAATTAGAATGCAGTAAGAGCAGTCTTGGTGGCTTTAAAATATGCCCACACATTCTTTGATCTCCTTTTAAAAGATGGAGCTGGACTCTCTTCCCCTACATGTAGGCTAAACTCAGTGTCTTACTTTGTTTTAAACTGGAGGATAACTGCTTTCCAGTGTTGTGTTGGTTTCTGCTGTACGCCGGTGTGAACCAGTCATCATGATATATATGTCCCGTCCCTCTTAAGCCTCCTTCCCCTCTCCCATCCCACCCCTCTAAGCTGTCAAAGAGCGCCAGGCCGGGCTCCCTGTTTTGCATGGCAACCTCCCACTCATTATCTGTTTGAGAGCCAGGCCGGGCTCCCTGTTTTGCATGGTGACCTCCCACTCGCTATCTGTTCTATGCATGGCAGTGCATATATGTCAGTGCTACTTTCCTCATTCATCCTGCCCTCTGCTTCTCCCACTGGCTCCACAGTCTGTTCTCTGCATCTGCTTCCTCACTCCTTCCCCACAGATAGTTTCTTCAGTACTGCTTTTCTAGATTCCACATATATGATATTTGCTTTTCTTTTTCTGATTTCACTCTATGTTACAGGCTCTAGGCTCATGCACCTCACTACCACTGACTCAAATACATTCCTTTTATGGCTCAGTAATATTCCTTTGTATATATGTACCACATCTTCTTTATCCGTTCATCTGTTGATGGACATCTAGGTTGCTTCCATGTCCTAGCTATTGCAAATAGTGCTGCAGTGAGCATTAGTGTACAGGTATCTTTTAGAACTGTGGTTTTCTCAGGGTATATGGACCTAATAGAAACAGAAGAGATTAAGAAGATGTGGCAAGAATACACAGAAGAAGTATACAAAAAAGTCTTTATGCCAGATAACCAGGATGGTATGGTCACTCACCAGAGCCAGATATCCTGGAGTATTAAGTGAAGTAGGCCTTAGGAAGCATCACTGTGAACAAAGCTTGTGGAGATGAAGGAATTCCAGCTGAGTTATTTAAAATCCTAAAAGATCATACTGTTAAAGAACTGCGCTCAATATGTCAGCAAATTTGGAAAACTCAGCAATGGCCACAGGACTGAAAAAGGTTAGTTTTCATTCCAGTCCCAAAGAAGGACAGTGCCAAGAATGTTCAAACTACCATATGATTATACTCGTTTCAAATGCTAGCAAGTTTACACTAAAAGTCCTTCAAGCTAGACTTCAGCAGTACATGTACTGAGAACATCCAGATGTTCAAGATGGGTTTCAAAGAGGCAACTAGAAATCAAGTTGCCAACAGTCACCAGATCATGGAGCTAGCAAGGGAATACCAGAAAAACACCTGCTTATGCTTCATTGACTGTGCTAAAGCCTTTAATCGTGTGGATCATAAAAATCTGTGGAAAATTCTTAAAGAGATTGGAGCGCCAGACTGTGTTACCTGCCTCCTGAGAAACCTATATGTGGGTCAAGAAGCAGCAGTTAGAACTGGACGTGGAACAATGGACTTGTTCAAAATTGGGAGAGTAGTATGACAAGGCTGTATAATGTCACCCTGTTTATTTAACTTCTATGCAGAGTACATCATGCAAAATGCCAGGCTGGATGAATCACAGGCTGGAATCAAGTTTTCCAGGATAAATGTCAACAATATCAGATATGCAGGTGATACCACACTAATGGCAGAAAGTGAAGAGGAACTGAGAGCCTCTTGATGAAGGTGCAAGAGAAGAATGAAAAAGCTGGCTTGAAATTTAATATTCAGAAAACTAAGATCCTGGCATCCAGTCTCATCGCTTCATGGCAAATAGAAGGGGAAAACATGAAAGCAGTAACAGATTTTGTTTTCTTGGGCTCCAAAATCACTGCAAACAGTGACTGCAGCCATGAAATCGAAAGAATCCTGCTCCTCAGAAAGAAAGCTATGACATACCGGGACAGCATTTTAAAAAGCAGAGACATCACTTTGCCAGCCGAGGTCCATAGAATCAGAATTATGGTTTTTCCAGTAGTCATGTTTGGATGTGAGAATTGGATCATAAAGAAGGCTGAGCACCAAAGAATTGATGCTTCTGAACTGGTGGTGCTAGAGAAGACTCTTGAGAGTTCCTTGGACTGCAAGGAGATCAAACCAGTCAATCCTAAAGGAAATCAACCCTGAATACTGATTGGAAAAACCGATGCTGAAGCTGAAGCTCCAGTTCTTGAGCCACCTGATGTAAAGAGCCAACTCATTGGAAAAGACCCTGATGCTGGAAAAGATTGAAGGCAACAAGAAATGGGCATGACAGGATGAGATGGTTAGATAGCATCACTGACTCGGTGGACATGAATTTGAATGAGCTCCGTCCGGGTGAAAGTGGAAGACAGAGAAACCTGCGTGCCGCAGTTCATGGGGTTGCAAAGAGTCAGACACCACTTAGAGACTGGAAAACAACAATGGTCGTTTTATTCCTAGAATCTCCATGCTGTCTCCCTAATGGTTGTATCAATGTACATTCCTACCAACAATGCAAGAACTTTCCCTCTTCTCCACATCCTCTTCAGCATTTATTGTTTGTAGATTTTTTGATGATGGTCATTCCGACTGGTGTGAGGTGATACTTCATTGTAGTTTTCATTTGCATGTCTCCAATAATGAGCAATGTTGAACATCTTTTCATGTGTTTATTAGACATCTTTCTTTGCAGAAATGTCTGGTTTTTTGTTTTTTGTTTTTTTTGATTGGGCTATTTGTTTTTCTGATATTGAGCTGTATGAGCTGCATATATTTTTTTGGAGATTAATCCTTTGTCAGTTGCTTCTTTTGCAGTGATTTTCTCCATTCTGAGGACCGTCTTTTCATCTTGTTTACTGTTGTTTCTGTTGCTGTGCAAAAGCTTTTAAGTTTAATTCAGTCCACTTTGTTTATTTTTGTTTTTATTTCCATTACTCTAGGAGGTGGGTCAAAGAAGATCTTGCTGTGATTTATAAAATGTCAGAGTGTACTACTTATGTTTTCCTTCAAGAGCTTTATAGTTTCTGGCCTTACATTTATGTCTTCAATCCATTTAGAGTTTATGTTTGTATATGTTGTTAGGAAGTGTTCTAATTTCATTATTTTACATGTAGCTGTACAGTTTTCCCAGCACCACTTACTGAAGAGGTTATCTTTTCTCCATTGTGTATTCTTGCCTCCTTTGTCAAAGATAAGTTGTCCATAGGTGCTTGGATTTATCTCTGGGTTTTCTATCTTGTTCTTTTGGTCTATATTTCTGTTTTTGTGCCAGTACCACACTGTCTTGATGACTTCAGTTTTGTAGTATAGTCTGAGGTCAGGAAGGTTGATTCCTCCAGCTCTATTTTTCTTTCTCAAGATTGTCTTGGCTTTTGGGGATCTTTTGTGTTTCCATACAAATTATGAAATTTTTTTTCTAGTTCTATGGGAAAATGCCATTGGTAGTTTAATAGGGATTGCATTGAACCTGTAGATTGTTTTTGGTAGTAGAGTCATTTTCAAAATATTGATTCTTCCAATCGAAGAGCATGGTATATCTCTCCCTCTGTTTATGTGATCTTTGATTTATTTCATCAGTGTCTTGTAGTTTTCTGCATACAGGTCTTTTGTCTCTTTAGGTAGGTTTATTCCTTGGTATTTTATTCTTTTTGTTGCTATAGTGAGTGGGATTTTTTTTTCCCTTAATTTCTCTCTCTGGTTTTTCATTGTTAGTGTATAAGAATGCAAGAAATTTATGTATATTGATTTTATATCCTTCGACTTTACTACCTTTATTGAATAGCTCTACTAATTTTCTGGTAACATCTTTAGGGTTTTCTATGCAACAGACTGGGTCCAAATAGGAAAAGGAGTACGTCAAGGCTGTATATTGTCACCCTGTTTATTTAGCTTATATGCAGAGTACGTCATGAGAAACGCTGGACTGGAAGAAACACAAGCTGGAATCAAGATTGCCGGGAGAAATATCAATAACCTCAGATATGCAGATGACATCACCCTTATGGCAGAAAGTGAAGAGGAACTCAAAATCCTCTTGATGAAAGTGAAAGTGGAGAGTGAAAAAGTTGGCTTAAAGCTCAACATTCAGAAAACGAAGATCATGGCATCTGGTCCCACTACTTCATGGGAAATAGATGGGGAAACAGTGGAAACAGTGTCAGACTTTATTTTTCTGGGCTCCAAAATCACTACAGATGGTGACTGCAGACATGAAATTAAAAGACGCTTACTCCTTGGAAGGAAAGTTATGACCAACCTAGATAGTATATTGAAAAGCAGAGACATTACTTTGCCAACAAAGGTTCGTCTAGTCAAGGCTATGGTTTTTCCTGTGGTCATGTATGGATGTGAGAGTTGGACTGTGAAGAAGGCTGAGCGCCGAAGAATTGATGCTTTTGAACTGTGGTGTTGGAGAAGACTCTTGAGAGTCCCTTGGACTGCAAGGAGATCCAACCAGTCCATTCTGAAGGAGCCCTGGGATTTCTTTGGAAGGAATGATGCTAAAGCTGAAACTTCAGTACTTTGGCCACCTCATGCGAAGAGTTGATTCATTGGAAAAGACCCTGATGCTGGGAGGGGTTGGGGGCAGGAGGAGAAGGGGACGACAGAGGATGAGATGGCTGGATGGCATCACTGACTTGATGGATGTGAGTCTCAGTGAACTCCGGGAGTTGGTGATGGACAGGGAGGCCTGGCGTGCTGTGATTCATGGGGTCGCAAAGAGTCAGACACGACTGAGCGACTGATCTGATCTGATCTGATCTGATGCATAGTATCATATCATCTGCAAACAGTGAGGATTTTACTTCTTCTTTTCCAATCTGGATTCCTTTTATTTGTTTTTCTTCTCTGATTGCTGTAGCTAAAACTTCCAAAACTATGTTGAATAATAGTGTTAAGGGTGGGCACCCTTGTCTTGTTCCTGATCTTAGAGGAAACACTTTGAGTTTTTCACCTTTGAGAATAATGTTTTCTGTACGTTTTTTATATATGGCCTTTATTATGGTGAGATAGGTTCCTTCTATTTTGATTTTTCCGGAGAGTTTTCATCATAAATGGGTGTTGAATTTTGTCGAAAGCTTTCTCTGCATCTATTGAGATAGATTTTATCTTTCGGTTTGTTAATATGGTATATCTATTGACTGATACGTATATATTCAAGAATCTTTGCATTCTTGGGATAAACCCTACTTGAATGGTATATGATCCTTTTAATGTGTGTTTGGATTCTCTTTGCTAGAATTTTGTTGAGGATTTTTGTGTCTATGTTCATCATTGATATTGGCCTGTAATTTTCTTTTTTTGTGCTATCTTTGTTTTTCGTATTAGGAATGAACTTGTAATGAATAGAGTGTTGCAGAAATGATTGGTGTGATGTCTTCGATTAGGACATAGAAAGCAATGTGGCTTTCTCCTTGTTATTTCTCATGTCACTCACTCTAGGAGAAGCCAGCTGCCATGTTGTAAGGATACTCAAGCAGCCCTGGGGATAGATCCACTTAGTGAAGAAGTGTAGCTTTCTGTACCAGCCAACACAAATTACCTAGCAAGTAGATCCAGCAGCTCTAGTCAAGCTATCAGATGACCACAACCCTGGCCAACATCTTGATCGCAATGTTATAAGAGACTCTGAGCCAGAACCACCCACTAAGTCACTTCCAAATTTTTGACCCACAAAAATTGTATGATATAATAAATATCAATTGCTTTAAGCCTTTAGGTTTTGGAGGAAGTTAATATAGCAATCAAAGAATATAAGAAACACAGAGAACAGTAACTCAGTCTGAGCTATCAGCAAAACTGACTACTGAAAGCTGAGAGTGATGAGTAGGAATTTAATAGGTGGAGCAAGAATGTATTGGGAGGCATTCTGTGCAAAGAGAAAATGTGTGTAAAAAAGTTTAAACACAGCAAGGCACATTTTAGAAATTGCAAGTGAAGAACAAAACAAAACTCACAACTCAAAAATCATAGCATTTGGAGTATAAGAATCTCACTAAGAACTTATTATAGTGTATGATAATTCAGTAACTAATGTTCCTGAAAGTGACTTGAGTCTACAAGAAAGTATCATATGAAATATTTAAGAAGATAGGAAAGTAATTAAAACATTGAAGTATTTACTTCAAAAAATTAAAAAGTACTGTATAAATCCTAAGTGAAGGGGATAGTTTAGGCTATCCAAAATAGCCACCTCCCTATGTTGTAGCTTCACTAGGGTCTGGGTCTGTGTTTTGAAAACTTTAGGCTTAAATGTAGGGCCAAGAAATAGCTAATGAAGAACACCTGGATTTTCCCCAGGATTTCACTCTACCAGTTCTGCTACAACAATCAGGTAGAAATTAACATTTTATAACCAATTACGTGTTTTGCTTGGCATCATGCTAACGAACTGAAATTTTATAAAAGGGAATAGCTCAAATTGACTTGTTATTCTATGCTTATCTTATTCATTGACTATTTATTGAGTGCTATTCACGTGTTACCCACTCTGACAGGCTCATAAAGCAAACCTTTATGTTTGTGTTGCACAAATCTCTTTGAATCCCAGGTCCAGCTCCACTGTTTTCTAGAGTTAATAGCAGCTCCTGGTAGAAAGACTCCGTTTATAGTTTAAGTTGGACTTTAATATAAAATCAATACCTACTTATTTGAAAAATAGAGAAAAATGAGAAGAATTTCACTCAGAAGCACATTAACTCAGAAAATTGCTCTCAACATCTTGCTGCTTTTCATTCCCTGTATTTCCTTCTCTGAACATCTTTATAGTTATATTTTATAAATGTTATCAGATCAAATTTTTGTTTGACATCAGGCAAAATATCCCTTGAAATAGAAATGTTAGTATCCCAGTTATTCAAACAAATGGTACTTTATAATTAACCTGTTATTAAATGTTTTGGTTATACATGAATCTTTCAGTGAGAATGATGTTATAGCTAAATAAGGATTCAGCTAGGGAATACTGAAGTTGTCTTTTGAACTGTTCATGGGCTTTGCTAAAATGCAGTAATTTTAAATAATAACCAATGGGAATCTTAGCAACGGGTTAACAGGATTTCTGTCTCTGCCATAAGAACTGCCTTTGGAAAGTTCTAAGATGACTACACAGCCATGTGCCGAAAGTGCCATCATAGTTATACCATTAGTTAAATTAAACGCGGATGATTGGAGGAAGAATGCTATTATTCTGTGCACATTCTTGACTCTTAATTTAAGGTTAAAGTAACTTAATTTAATGTCATGTGAATTTTTAGCAGCAATTATGGCCAGTTAATGCATGTTCTTCCTTAGTCATGCTTCATCTCTTAGCAAAATTACAATATTTCATTCCAGAGTTATTCTGACCAGATTTGTAAGTAGCAATCTCTCCCATTTTCCCTCAGTGTTTATATCAGAAGACTTTTGAGTTTATACTATAAACCACCATTTGTGTATTTTCATAATAAGCCTCCAAGAAGTGGGATTGGATTTGAGAGCACAAGACACAATGCAAAACAGGGTCCTGGGCCCAGTCTTTCTTTTTTTATCCTTCAGGGGATATTGGGTAGACAATAGTGATGCCATCTTAACATGTTTGTTCTGGTCTTTCTCATCTCCATCTGTCTGGTATACCACCACCCAACCAATATACCTTTATGCTTATTCCTTAAGTATGCCTCTGTGTATCATCAATTTTAAAAAGTCAATGAGTCCCTACTTCCTGTAAGATAATAGCCAACACTTCTTAAACCTTTCACGTAAAGCTTAGTATCTACAAGCTGTTATACTGGTCGTACCTTTTCTCTCAGGTGATCTGTGTTCTGGAAGTCCAGAAGATTCTCTGTTCCATGTGTTCTGTGTCACTTCCAAGTCTCTGCCTTCCCCATACCAACCTCCTTTTCTGTATCCACCTGCTGAAATCTTACCGGCTTATTCTAATTCAATATTTAATTGAGTGATTGAATAACATTAATTTATTTAATAAATATTTACAGAACACCAGTTGCATGCCAAACACTGTTCAAGGATCAGCTCAAGTGCCAAAATGCCTTTCTAATTAGGATGTGCTATGTGCTGTGCTCAGTTGCTTCAGTCATGTCTGACTCTTTGCAACCCCATGGACTGCAGCCCAACAGGCTGCTCTGTCCATGGAATTCTTCAGGCAAGAGTATTGGAATGGGTTGCCGTGCCCTCCTCCAGGGAATCTTCCCAGCCCAGAAATCAAATCCATGTCTCTGGAGTCTCCTGCATTGCAGACAGTTTCTTTACCCACTGAGCCACTTGGGAAGCCCTTCTAATTAGGATCAGTTCAGTTCAGTTCAGTTGCTCAGTTGCGTCTGACTCTTGAGACCCCATAGACTGCAGCACGCCAGGCCTCCCTGTCCAACAGCAACTCCCAGAGTTTACTCAAACTCGCATCCATTGAGTCGGTGATGCCATCCAACCATCTCATCCTCTGTCTCCCCTTCTGCTCCTGCCTTTAATCTTTCCCAGCACCAGGGTCTTTTCAAATGAGTCAGTTCTTCGCATCAGGTGGCCAAAGTATGGGAATTTCAGCTTCAGCATCAGTCCTTCCAATGAATATTCAGGACTGATTTCCTTTAGGATGGACTGGTTGGATCTCCTTGCAGTCCAAGGGACTCTCAAGAGTCTTCTCCAACATCACAGTTCGAAAGAATCAATTCTTCAGTGCTCAGCTTTCTTTATAGTCCTCTCACATCCATACATGACTACTGGATAAACCATAGCCTTGACTAGACGGACCTGTATCAGCAAAGGAATGTCTCTGCCTTTTAATACGCTGTCTGCTGCTGCTGCTGCTGCTGCTGCTGCTAAGTCGCTTCAGTCATGTCCAACTCTGTGCGACCCCATAGACAGCAGCCCACCAAGCTCCTCTGTCCCTGGGATTCTCCAGGCAAGAATACTGGAGTGGGTTGCCATTTCTTTCTCCAAATATGCTGTCTAGATTGGTCATAACTTTTCTTCCAATTAACAAGCGTCTTTTAATTTCATGATTGTAGTCACCATCTACAGTGATTTTGGAGCCCCCAAAATAAAGTCTGTCACTGTTTCCATTGTTTCCCCATCTATTTGCCATGAAGTGATAGGACCAGATGCCATGATCTTAGTTTTCTGAATGTTGAGTTGTAAGCCGACTTTTTCACTTTCCTCTTTCACTTTCATCAAGAAGCTCTTTAGTTTTTCTTTGCTTTCTGCCATAAGTGTGGTGTCATCTGCATATCTGAGGTTATTAATATTTCTCCCGGCAATCTTGATTCCAGCTTGTGCTTCATCCAGCCTGGCATTTTGCATGATGTACTCTGCATAGAAGTTAAATAAGCAGGGTGACAATATACAGCCTTGATGTACTCCTTTCCCTATTTTGAACCAGTCTGTTGTTCCGTGTCCAGTTCTAACTGTTGCTTCTTGACCTGCAAACAGATTTTTCAGGAGGCAGATCAGGTGGACTGGTATTCCCATCTCTTGAAGAATTTTCCACAGTTTGTGGTGATTCACACAGTCAAAGACTTTGGCATAGTCAATAAAGCAGAGGTAGATATTTTTCTAGAACTTTTTCTTTCTCAATGATCTAGCAGAAGTTGGCAATTTGATCTCTGGTTCCTCTGGCTTTTCTAAATCCAGCTTGAACATCTGGAAGCTCATGGTTCACATACTGTTGAAGCCTGGCTTGGAGAATTTTGAGCATTACTTTGCTAGCTAATTAGGATAGTTACTCTCAGAAAAGCCCAAGGAAGCCTTTCCAGTGAGGATAGTTATTCTCAGCCATAAACAGCGTTTCTCTCTTCTGAACTTTTATTGGTTTTTTTATGCTTCTTTTTTGTCACAAATCTGTATCTCATTCCTATGTATACAGTAGACTCTCAAAAATTCTTTTTGAATTAAAAAAAAATGAATGGGTAGATGAATTAATGAACAAAGAAAAGTTTTGACTTCTTTAGTAGGAGAAGCTAACGACTAAAATAAAATGATTAAACTAGGATAGAAATTTAAGATTGTGAGGGGTTTCAAGTCTATGAAACACTCCTATGTGGTTTCCACGTTGGATCATTTCAACAGAGAAAGGAATGCCTGGAATCCTTATCTTCTGGTTTCTAGATCAATCGTTTCTTTCCAGCATGTTACCACATTCTGCACTATATTCTAGAAGTCAAAAGCAGCCTTATAGTTTGTCATTGGTTTTCATTATAAGACATAGTGTTTTAGGAACATCACTAAATAGGAAGGGGGCTTCCCTGATAGCCCAGTTGATTAAGAATCCACCTGCAATGCAGGAGACCCCAGTTGGATTCCTGGGTCAGGAAGATCCATTGGAGAAGGGATAGGCTACCCACTCCAGTATTCTTGGGCTTCCCTCATGACTCAGCTGGTAAAGAATCTGCCTGCAATGCCAGAGACCTGGGTTCGATCCCTGGATTGGGAAGATCCCCTGGAGAAGGGAAAGGTTACCCACTCCAGGATTCTGGCCTGGAGAATTCCATGGACTGTATAGTCATGGGGGTCGTAAAGAGTCAGACATGACTGAGCCACTTTCACTTTCACTAAATAGGAAAATTCTACTTTCAGCGGGCTGATAACCTATTTTAACTTTAAAAAAGGCAATATGTTAACCTGAGTCCTAAGAAAAACATAGAAGATTAAATAATTTGGAAAAACCATTTATTTTGAGCAATGAGTAAGAACTAGGTGGCTTGGTTAGTTCCTAATAGAAGTGAGACATCAAGAGAGGCATCATAACAATCAGCTGGTGTTCACCGTGCATCAGGCTTCTCATTACCTGTCCAGGTTTCCATTTCTCCCCTAAAGAGGTCTATGAATCAGGTACTTTTCTCCTCTGATCTTTGTTCTAGTCTTTCTCCTCTCCATTTGTCCGTTATACCACCACTCAACCAATTTTCCTCAAGTATGCCTTTAGGCTTTAAAGAGATTCGGCAACTTGTCCATGCCCACTAGATTAGTAACTATTATGGGGAGGCAGATTAAACCTTAGCTCTATGCATGATGGATGAGACTGTGGGCCTGATTTTTTTTTTTTTTTTTTCAGGAAGCTATTGAAATCACAGAAAGGCGAAATCTTGAACAGCTGAACTGTTCCTAGTAGTTGGTGGTTTCATTTTACTCTGCACACCACACCAAAGCAGAGTAGGCGAGACTCTCCTTAAGATGATCATTCTGTCATAATCTACAGTTACTCTGAATTCTGTTTTCTTATATTTCAGTTAAAGAAACAAAAAATAAGCAGTGGGCTTCCAATTAAGGAACTAGAACTTGAGAAAGGTGTGTCTGCCCAGGATCCCTCCCTTTGGGAATGTTCCCTCTCCCAAAATTTGTGCTTCCAGTAGACCACCAGCTTCTACTATGATACAAAGAACTGCAAACCTGAGCAGAGACACAGAGGGATCGAGGAGGCTGGGGCTGAATCATCCGTGACTTGCCCTACACAGTTCAGGATCTCTGGGCCTGAGGTTTTCCTTCTGCAAAATGGGGTTCATATGCCTCACTGAGTTGTTTGAATATTCAGTGAGATACTGTCCATGAAAGCTTTGGCACAGAGTTGTTATTCAATGAATGCTGTTTACCGGACTTTGAGTTTAGTAGTCTTAGGCATAATTCTTTTTCCCTCAAAGGAAGAAAAGCAAAAGTAGATTCTTTCTCCTGAGGAGACAGCATACACAGAATTATTAATGGTGCTTGAGAAGAACATCCAACCATTCCCATGATGAGTTAGCAAATGATGCTGAGGGTGATTGTGAACTGTGGGTTGACACACTGCTGCTTTGTTAGAGTACTGCTGTTAAAACTCACAGTGCTCTGCTGTCACAAAATCAGTGGTCTCTTGGGAGGTGGAGGTTTGGTGGGGGACATGGAGGGAGTAAGAAGGATGATAGTCTGTAAAGAAGTAGCCATCTAGGGATCCAGTTGCCAAGCCTCACCATTTTAATGAATGAGGAGGCTCCAGCATATTAATCAACGTTCAGCTATGGGTGGTAAGAACTTCAAAAGTGAAACAGTGCAGATTGGATTTGATAATAAGAATATAGAGAATTATAAATGAGATGTCCAGGAGGCATCTGTGTTAAGGAAACCTAGGATCAAGACTTTGTTATTTCAGCCGATGAAAGGTTCTGGGCAATTTTAGGGTCCTGCTTGCTGGTGGAACACTGATGTGAAATGTTGGTGGAGTTTTGATCAAATGTGTGCCTTTGATCTTTAGTATAGGGGCCTGGAGAGAGTATTAGAAGCCATAGGTGCAGCTACATGGCTATTTAAAGTGACCTTTTGTTGTATTATTTAAGTTTGAACAGTTGCCAATTTTCCAGCCATTGTACAAAAAGTAGGTCACTTGGAATTTTGAGCATATTTCCAATAGATATGAGGCTGAAAATGATTGTTTAATTTGTATTCTAGCATTTAGATGTACCAGAACAAGGTTCTAGGGTAACAGAAAGTGTGAGCGAACAGGGTGATGGAGAAGGAGAATTTCCTCTCTCATCTAGAAACTTTGGGCCAATTCTTGGCCAAAATAAAGATGAAAAATTAAAAAAAAAGTCATCTTTGATAGACCCTCTTTTTTGTCCTCTTCTTCCAGTTCCTGTTAACTTTTCTCCCACATAGTGTCCCCTTGTTGCAAGACAACCCAATGAAATAGGTATTATCCCAATGATGTAACTAAGAAATATGAGACTCAGAAGAGTTTATGTAACTTGCTGATGTCCATATAATAATGGGAAAAGTCAGTTTCATAATCAAGTTTATCTGGCTCTGAAACTCACTAACTCTAACATTTTGGGCTTGGAATGTTTGAGCTAATAGACCACCATTAACAAAATAAAGGATTATAGAAGAAATATGAGATGGAGCATGGTATGGACAAAGGAAAGGTGAGCTTGGTTTTAGATATGTAGATTCTGAGCTGCCCTAGGATAGCTATGTCCTGCTGTCTGGTCCCAAGAGAAGTCTTGGTTTGTTGCCCAGTGGTGGCGATGGGTATACTTGGAGTGATTCATTTGCTGCAGAAGAGCACAGGATAAATAGGTGGATATATTGACAGAGACAGCTAGGTAGATATGTAGGTAGATGAACAGATGTTTATTGGTGAGGTGAGTGTTTGGAAGTTGGGAAGTGTTTGCAGTCACTAGTCAGTATTCCTATTGCTTAGCAACTTTATTTCCTCATGGAGCTATGACAAATAGAACTTTCATATTTATTTTTTGTGCCTAAGGGCTGATAGTGCTGCCTATGAATGATGCATAAGTGACAGTTTTGTATTATGAACATTGCTCTGACTCTTGGAATAGAGAATTTCAAGGCTGGAAAGAAACTTGATATTGTCTCTCGGGTTTGCTCCATATGCAGACTTTGTTTTACATCTGCGTGAAATCCTTACTGACACATCCCAGTTCTTTCGATAGCTCTCCCTACACCTCACTGTTGAGGTGAAATCTTCCCACCCATGAGCAGATATTCACCAGTTGTTTCTAGTTTTATCCACAGAAGACAGATCCCAGTATCTCTTCCACATGCGAGCTCATCACATATCTGGAAGCAGCCTCCCTGCCTCTCCTGATTTTCTCTTTGCTGGGCTGAGTTTCTCCTCCAGCTCTTCAGTGGTTCTTTGGGGGACATGTTCCTTCAGGGAAGATGTTGGCCCAGGATCTGGGCATGCACTGCACAGATGGCCTCCAGTATCACCCCATTCAGGGATTGTTTCATGGGCAGAGAGCCATTCATCCAGTGTCACCCCCCTGTCCTGGAGTGGTTTATATCCAACGACTGATTCATACAAAGATATGAAAGCCCAGTTATTTCAGTCCAATACGTGACAATTCTGGCAAGCCAGTTTAGTCTTGGGGCTTCCAGTGGGGTCAGGTGAGGCCATTGTTGGGCTGCATTACGACTTGACTTCTCCACCCATTCCTTCCTGTATCCTTCCTCTCTTGTCCTCAGGTGTGCCTCCCAGGGATGTAAACAGTCTGCAGGCCAAAGTGTGCTGCAGTATGCCTTCTGGGACACCCCATCTGTGATGGGTGGTTTCATGAACCATGGTTCTCATGGTTCTCACTTTGTTTACAGACCTAGATACTTTGGTAGGGCTTCCAGAATGGATGAGTACCTAGGATAGTCTCCTATATGACCATTATGCTTTTGACTCTGAAGAATATTTTAAATTAAGTTTCATTGCTATGAATCCAATGTGTAGAGCTGATATAGTAGAAAAAATTTTTTCAGCCGAGGTACCCCGCTCAAACGTAGGGCTGGAGACAGGGCTGACTTGTGAGTAGTTAGAAATTATCTCAAGGAATAGAAGTGGAAGACTGGAAACAGCAAAGGAGGGAAAGCCTGTCCAGTGGTCATCAATGAGCTACTCACCACCATGGACACCGGGGGTACTCGCTCTCTGTGACCCTCGGAGATGCAGGGCAGAGTTTTCTGCCAGAAGATGAAAGGAGAGCATTTCTCCACCCACTCCTGATCCCCATCGGTGAAGACTTTCCCTGTAATGTGTGCACTCCCTTGCTGGTCCAGGCTTGTGCACGCCCGGGGACTGCTGGGAGAGGGCCTGTGACTTTCCCAGGAGGTACGCGCTGAAGGCCCTGGGAAGAAAGTGAGAGATGCCCAGTGCAGCTGAGGCAAAATTCTCCAGTTATGCCTGCACGGAACTGGCCACTGCAGCAATCATGGGTCTGAAAAGTTAGGCCGAGATGTGAGATGAGGCTCAGGAGGGGACCGATCTACGGTGGTAGTCACAAACATGGTGTGGTCCCGGAGTTTTCTTTGTGTGTGGGTTTTATGAAGGACCGAGTGCACTGGACTGGGTTTACTACTAACAAGTTCATAGAACAGTTGTCAAGCCTTTTTTTCTCTGATCATAAGAGGTAGAGAGACTTTCTAATGAATTGGAAGTAGTGAAGTGGTTGCTGATTCATGAGTAGAATACTGAACTTGGCTAGATGTGTCGATAGCAAACTATCACAAATAGAAGTTACAGAAACCCCTGTTTAAAGGCCCATATACTTGGCATGCATGTTTACCAATAGCAGACGTGCATTGCTAAGTATTTTGACAGTGGTTTTCTAAGAGTTCCTTTGATGTCTTTGATTTAACTGCCCTGTGTCCACTACATTTTGAATGTTGCAGAGTTTTGACTCCGATGATGTTAAGCCAGGTAGCGGTTTATTATTAAATCGGGGTGAGGAGTGAGGGTTTGGGGAGGTGGCTCCGTGTGACCTGAGGCCCTGTTTCAGCATCACTTCCTGTGGAGGAGCTGCCACCCCTTATGAGTGACTCAGCTCTAAACGGGTTAGTCACAGTGATGGCCGTCATTTCGTCGCTGCAGTTCTTCATCAGCAGCTTCCTAATGAGCTCATCTTTGGGGTGTCAAGTGGCAGAGCTATGGGCTTTTTTCAGGAGATTTGAGAGATGTAGTCAGACAGCCAATTAGCATTTTTATTTACTCTGGGAGAGCTGTGAGTCCCAAGACCTGCATAAGATTGTCCTGGTAATACTTGCACTGTCTGAAAAAGCATGTCAAAAATTTCATACTTGTCATCCCAGGAACCTGGCAGTAACAGGACTGAGCAGGCCAGGACTGAGAGCCTGGTGACAAAGGAGAGGCTGATGAGAGCTACACATCCACAACATGAGGTATCCAGGAGTGGGGAAGATCAGCAGAGGTGAAGAGACACAGCCTGGGTTAAGTTCACGAAGCTCATCTCAGAACCGAGAAGCTAGTCAGGACTCTGAGTGGAAAGAGAGAGACGGGGCCCCAAGCCAGAGCACCTAGGAAATCAGATGTCAGATTGTGGAACAGATGTCCAGCGTGGTGAATATTTTTTCTGTGTCCCTTATTACATACATGTCAGGTGCTGTTCGCTCATTTCGTGCGTGTATGTGATTTCATTCCTGAAATAAGTCTATGAGGTAGGTGTGTGTATTATGGTATAAGGAAAGGATGATCATTCAAACCTATTTAGCAGATGAGACAACTGAGGCACCAAGTGGTCCGAAAGTTTCTCCAGGGTCACATAGCTCTTAAGTAGCTGAGCCTGGCTTCAGACCCAGGTTTCCCCCCAAATTTAGTCTCTTCTGAGTATTGCTCATTGCTTACATAGCTGCTTCTGAGGCAGAGCGTCTTGTATATTACAACTTTCCTTGATGAAAAGCCAAGAGGGAGTATGTGGGAGGGGAGGAGATGGGCATACCAGACATGCATTATCTATGCCTTTTCAGACCCATCTGGCCCAACCACATCATGCACTCACAGCCCAGGGAATCATCCAGCCATCCGCTCTGGGAGAACTGGGTTCTTGCCCTTGCTTGTCTCTGTGCTGCTGGCCAGCTAGTCTCAGAGTTTCTGGCTCTTTCTTGCTGCCACTTCAGAACCTGGATGAGATACCGAACCACAGGCCCTGGTATGCAGCTCTAAGAGCATCAGAAGAACCTAGGAGTTATAATCCAGACATTCAGGAGGGTTAGCTCCCTGTGGGGTGAGACTTGACCAGAGGAATGCAAGGATCGGGGGCAAGTGGCCTGGTATATCCATCACCTGCTGTCCCATCAATGAGGCATAGGTTTTTCCTGCTAGAACATCCAGAGAAGTCCCTTGTGTCAAGTGGATTCACCTGCCCGAGGACTTGGGTCTCTCTGTGGCTTATCTTGAGGCAACAGTCTGACTTTACTTGGCATTGCTTGGCATCCTTCCTGGTCCCCCTTTCCTTCTTTATAACTCTTGCTCTTCTGGATTTACTGCCTTCCCAGCCCCCTGCCCGCCCACTCCAGCCCCACCCCACCCCCCACCCCCACCGTAGTTATTAAGGCCAATCTAAGAAAGTAGGCCTGGGCTAAAAAGTGGAAACAGAGAAGTGGGCAACGTCTCAGCAATACTTCACTGTTCAGTGGCAAAGAGGACATTGATTCTTTGCAAAACACATTTAGAATAAAGTGCAAGTTGATATTACAACTAGGAAGTATCAGTACTTAGCAAGTTAATTTCACCAAATGTGAACAAGTACAAAGGAGGAGGGACGCTTAGGAGTGAAGAACATCTCGGGTATGCTCTCTCTGATTAGGCTAATTGGAGATCACACTTGTTTTTCCGCCTCTTATACCTGTCTCCTGCTCCTCTTCATGTTGCCAACAGTAGAAACAGCCACCATTTTCTAAACTCTTGTGTGTATGTGCTGTGTCATGTCTGACTCTCTGTGGCTCCATGCACTGTAGCCTGCCAGGCTCCTCTGTCCATGGAATTTTCCAGGCAAGAATAGTGGAGTGGATTGCCATTTCCTTCTCCAGGGGATCTTTCTGACCCAGGAACTGAACTTGAGTCTCTTGTGTCTCCTGCATTATCAGTGGATTTTTTTACCAATCTAAACTCCTGACACCGTGCAAAATGGTGAAGAATGTTTCATTTATTCCTTTGAGATAGAAAAGTGAGACAGAGAAGTGACTATGGAGCAGCTAATGAATGCTGAAGTCCCTAGGGCTGCCAGACTCTGAAGTCTGTACTCAAAACTGATACCTTCCACTGCCTTCTGCAAAGTTCCTTATCAAAGCAAGTTCTCTGGAGCAGGGAAGAGCCACATGGAGAGAAAATATGGCATGAGAGCATCTTATTCCCTTTGTTCTAATTTGCTCCAGAAGCAACTTCTGATGGAGCCAGCTGCTTGTGTTTGGAGTGTCCTTGCCTCCCAGGAAGAAGTGCCTGTTCCTGGGTAGCAGACTGTTGATACATCTCAAGCCAAGAAGAGATACCATTGTAAAATAGTAAATGGGCCCTCTGGCTCCTGGACCATGCATTTAAGATTTGGATTGGCATGAACCTGACCTCTAAGTCTGCCTGGCAGAGCCAAACCCTGAATGTGGTGATCTTTTGAAGGTCACCCAGCCCAGAGCAGCCAGCAGAATTCTTCCTTAATAAATTTCTTGATAGGTGTCCTTAGGGGAGCCAAGTTTTATTTAAACTTATTCCTTTGACTTGAAAGTTCTTACCGCCCAGCTTTCCCTCCTTGCTACATCCCCAGTTTTGTGTTTGTGCACAAATAGGACCACATTTGCCATGGAAGCAAGTCATGGTACAGGCGATCCATCCAAACGGAAACACAAATCGTGTTTCATGTTTGACTTTGAGATGTCTCGCCACTTTTTACCCTTCTAGTAATGTTTCTATTGTTGTTGTTTTGTTTAGTTTTCCTTTTTTTGTGTCATTTATTCTTGTTTAAATAATGGAGACAAAGGCCCTTGTTGAAAGTCTTGAGATCTGGGACCTGATTGCAGTTCTGCCTTACCAGATGGGTGTGACTCTCATCTAGTCCTTAAGGGACTCAGTTTATTCACCTGCAGAATGGGAGAGTTGGGTAGAGTATTTATTCCCAAACCATGCTGATCATAGACTCACCAATGATACTTTTTAAAAAGGACCCCATCTCAGGACTATTCACAATTCCGGTAGAGGGAAGAGAAAGCAGAGTGAAGAAGGAGCAGAGGCCCAGAATCCATAATTACAACAAGCTCCCGAGGCCATTCAGATGCACAGTTTAGGAGCCACTTTATGCAGCACTGCCAGTAGCACAGCTCCAGGGCTGCCATCTGCCTGTGTGAGCTCCATGGGCCTTGTTCCCAGGGAGTAGAATGTGCAACACAGCAACACTATGGGAGCGGATGACTGCAGACGGTCATTTCCAAGCGTGGATATTCTCTGATTTTATATTATCGGAGTGGAATGAGGTGTTGAATAGACAGTGACTCAGAAGCATATTGTTAAGCACAGAGGCACAGTAGCTATGATGCTAGCATAGGAAAGTGGAAGGCAGCTTAAGAACAGCTAATGAACATTGCCTCGCAGGAAACTGGTTATCAGATTATCGCCCACATTACACCTGGCACCCATCTGAGATGAGGAACAGATCTGTGAAGAAAGCAGGGCATTGAAGGCAGCCTGGCTCAGGGATCGTCAGACAGAGTTGAGTTGAGGAAGAGAAGTAAGACTTTCTCCCAGCTAAGACAAGCTTGTCATTGCCAATTTCTCCTCTTTATGGGTTATTTGGTTTTGTTTTGCCTTTCAGTTCAGTCACTCAGTCGTGTGCGACTAACTGCATGCCAGGCTTCCCTGTCCATCACCCACTCCCGGAGCTTGCTCAAATTCATGTCCATCAAGTTGGTAATGCCATCTATCCATCTTATCCTCTGTCATCCCCTTCTCCTCCTGCCTTCAATCTTTCCCCACATCAGGGTCTTTTCCAATGAGTCAGTTCTTCGCATTAAGGTGGCCAAAATATTGGAGTTTCAGCTTCAGCATCAGTCCTTCCAATGAATATTCAGGACTGATTTCCTTCAGGATTGACTGGTTGGATCTCCTTGCAGTCTAAGGGACTCTCAAGAATCTTCTCCAGGATCACAGTTGAAAAGCATCAATTCTTTGGTGCTCAGCCTTCTTTATGATCCAGCTCTCATATCCATACATGACTACTGGAAAAACCATAGCTTTTACTAGATGGACCTTTGTCGGCAAAGTGATGTCTCTGCTTTTTAATATGCTGTCTAGGTTGGTCATAGCTTTTCTTCCAAAGAGCAAGCGTCTTTTAATTTCATGGCTATGGTCACCATCTGCAGTGATTTTGGAGTCCAAGAAAATAAAGTCTGTCACTGTTTCCATTGTTTCCCCATCTATTTACCATGAAGTGATAGGACCGGATGCCATGATCTTAGTTTTTTGAATGTTCAGTTTTAAGCCAGCTTTTTCACTCTCCTCTTTCATTTTCATCAAGAGGCTCTTTAGTTCCTCTTCACTTTCTGCCATTAGGGTGGTATCATCTGCAAATCTGAGGTTATTTATATTTCTCCCTTTAATCCTGATTCCAGCTTGTGCTTAATCCAGCCCAATATTTGCATTATGTACTCTGCATATAAGTTAAATAAGCAGGGTGACAATATACAGTCTTGATGTACTCCTTTCCCAATTTGGAACCAGACTGAGGTTCCATGTCTGGTTCTAACTATTGCTTCTTGACCTGCATACAGATTTCTTAGGAGGCAGGTAAAGTGGTCTGATATTCCCATCTCTTGAAGAATTTTCCAGTTTGTTGTGACCACACATTCAAAGGCTTTGGCCTAGTCAATAAAGCAGAAGTAGATGTTTTTCTGGAACTCTCTTGCTGTTTTGATGATCCAGTGGATGTTGGCAATTTGATCTCTGATTCCTCTGGCTTTTCTAAATCCAGTTTGAACATCTGGAAGTTCATGGTTCATATACTGTTGAAGCCTGCCTTGGAGAATTTTGAGCATTACTTTGCTAGCGTGTGAGATGAGTGCAATTGTGTGGTAGTTTGAACATTCTTTGGCATTGCCTTTCTTTGGAACTGGAATGAAAACTGACCTTTTCCAGTCCTGTGGCCACTGCTGAGTTTTCCAAATTTGCTGGCATATTGAGTTCAGAACTTTCACAGCATCATCTTTTAGGATTTGAAATAGCTCAACTGGAATTCTATCACTTCTACTAGCTTTGTTGGTAGTGAGACTTCCTAGCCCCACTTGACTTTGCATTCCAGGATGTCTGGCTCTAGGTGAGTGATCACACCATCATGGTTATCTGGGTCATGAAGATCTTTTTTGTATAGTTCTTCTGTGTATTCTTGCCACCTCTTCTTAATATCTTCTGCTTCTGTTAGGTCCATACTGTTTCTGTTCTTTATTGTGCCCATCTTTGTATGAAATGTTCCCTTGGTATCTCTAACTTTCTCGAAGAGATCTCTAGTCTTTCCCACTCTATTGTTTCCTCTATTTCTTTGCATTGCTTTCCCTTTGCATATTTTAAAGTCCCTTTTGAAAAAATGATCCAGCCGTTTCTTAGCCAAGTTAAAAAAAAGAGATTTGTTCACACTTAAGCCTGTATAAAGATACCACAGTAGCTGCCAGAAGTCAGGTTATATTGGTAAATAATAGAGTACTGTAGTTTAAGGTTAAAATTCTGGGAGAAAAATGTTGGGATTCAGTTTTGATTAGAATAAATGTTATAAATGATTTTTCCCCCTCACAAACCAGTAAAATGTTTCTGAGATGGCTTGAGTTATGTCCATTGTCTAGAAGAGTATTTTGCTTAATTTGCATGAGGCACTTGACAGCAATGCTGATTTCTGCCACATCTCCAGCCAATTCTGATTCAGTGGATATGAGGAGACATCTGGGATCTGCATTTATCATGAACCTCCAGGAAGCATATTTTGAGATTGCTCTCCTGACAATGAGAGGAAGGATGATGACCTCTGTCTCAGAACAGAGCCTCCTTGCATTTCTGGGGAATTATACTAACTCCTTGGCGCCTCAGTTTTCTTTCATGGAATATAAATAGATACTTTCTCCTACTAAAATCACAGGTCTCAGAAAAATATTTCAAAATAAACTATGTAGATAAAAGAGATGATGGTGCTAATTACTTAGAAAGGAAATCTACATGAGTAAAACTCACCCCCTACATCCACCATTGGGCACAGGAATACGTGTGGTACGGAAGGTACCCAGAAAGCCTGGTGTTTCATGCGGATGTCCAGATTTCACAGGCTCTTGTTGGTAAAGGAACACTGTTCTGCCAAGGAAGGAAGCATGTGCACAGCAGAGTAGATGACTTAAGGGTCTCCAGTATGATTTGCACCAGAGAGCATGTTATTTCTCTTGTGCTTGGAAACCTCTTCTCCTTCCTGATATTATCACCTCTGATGGCTTAAGAATGTAGGCAGGTGTAATGATCCTGCTTTTCACCAAAATCTGCACACACAGGTGAACAGGTGTTCACCTCGTTTGTTTCGGTTTGTTTTACTTTCAGTTCTACGTGAATTAGCTTTTTCTCGGATGTTAAAACTTCAAATGTCCTCTTATGATTTTGTTTACATTGCAGTAGTGTTTATTTTTTTAGTGATGAGAACTGTACGTCATGTTAGCAAATGCAGCTCCAACTTGCGTAAAACAGACTTACTGCAGCTTCTTTTGACCCATGTGCAAGGGATGTGCATGCCGGTGGGACTCACGCACTTTTTCCTCTAAGTAAAATAATTTTTGATGAGGCTCTGAAATTGTACATATAATTAGAATTTGGCTTTGGGAGAAGAAATGCTGTTATTCAACCCCTTGGTGCTAAAAATGAGAATCCTCAACTATCTATGCTAAGGGCTGGAAACAAATGGATGTTATATTTGCTATTTTGAGAATTAAAAGGCTATGATGGCCTGGCAACATAATATAATGAAGAAGGTTGAGTCCTAGATGGTGGTAATGGACTTTATTTTGCAAAATGAGCAGCTCAAGTATTTACAAAGTGGGCGGTGAAGGGTAAGGACCCGGTGTGTTTATTCTGATCATGGTACATTTATCACTGAATTAAGCCATCAGGGAAAAAAACAAAACAAAACAAGAACACCTCTGACTTTTATTTTTCTGTATATACTCATGTCCTCAAAGTCCAACATTTTTCACTGAAAGGGGGCATGTATGCAAACCTCATCTTTTTCTTTCATTAATGATGATCTTCAGACTAAACCCTTTGGTGCTAGGAGCTGACATTTTCCAAAGAAGCCTATGAAGTCCAGGGGGCAGGGGGCCCTTGTTGCAGTAAGCTGGAGTCCTTCCGACTCCATGGAGTCATCGTGGAGATGTATTTTAGTTAAACTATCTGACAGCTCCCAAATGGAAGACTACAGCATGCTGTAGTGTTATGATTTCATTGTATGAAAAAGCAAGTGACTTTCTAAGTCATGAATAGGATGAATCATATTCATATGCAGATGTATTAGCCTCTTGACGCTGGAAGTGTGGGTTTATAGACAGGAAACCACTGCTGGCAGTGGGTGGACCACTGGGGCTGAGAGGAGGTTAAAGGTCATTTAACTAAGGCAGCTAAGACATATTCAGACATAGATTTTTCCTAATTTTTCATATCTCTATCTGAGTGAAATTCATCCTTAGTACTGAGTAGGAAGTTACAGTCAATGGTAGTTCATTCTTACACATATAGCTCAACTTTTTTTTTTGTAATTATGTTGAATGTTTCCCTTTGACAAGGAAGTAGACTAGAAGGTATGTTCTATAAGTTGTCTTGCATCCGTTATATAAAAAAGAAACAGGAATGAGGAAGAGAGGAAAGCTGAGACTGGCTGGCATTCAGAGCATTCATTTCTTCAGAGGGAACGTATAATACCATACACTAAGCACACAGATAATTTCGGGTTTTGGTTTTGATTGTTTGTTTTGTCCCCACCCCCCCCCCTCCAAATCTTAAGGTAATTTCTATGACCTTGGCCAAGGACATGTCCTCTGGATTAATGACAGCATTGACTGTGCCCCAGGATGGCCACTCTGCACAGCCGGCTCTCCGTCCCCAGATTGTGCCTAGGGCTTAGTCTCACATCTCCTCTGAGATTCCGTTAGTGTCACACAAGGTGTTTTCTTGGCTTTGATTTTGAGAATCCCTTACTTTCATTCCCTTATCTCAGTCAGCCGGCATGGAAAAGCAAGACACAAATAGAAACTGCGTATAGAAGGAGATTCTAAAACTTCCCGCGTGTCTGCTCACAGCTGAAGTTTTGGCTTCTGGCGGATGGAAAGGCCTGAACCAAGAGTCACTCTGTTCAGGAGCGACTGAAGTTCAGGCTTCATAGCAGGAGTTCAGGCTTGCAGACTCATTCCCGTACCGACTTTCACGAAGTCTGCCTCTTGGCCGTAATGCAGCCATCCTGGAGGAAGTTGGCCGTTTCTGCGTGGATTTCTGGCAGGGCTGCTCAGAGCTTTGCTTTCCACACCAACTCCATTGCGTTATTCCAGTGTTTCCCATTTCCCATACCTGGTCTCCAGCTTCTCAAAGCTGGCTGTTCTCGCAGGGGCCACTTGCTTCTCTTAGAGTCCATAGTAAGGGCCTTCCTTACTAACTGCAGGGTCTTTCTATTACACGTCAGTGTACACACTTTGCTGCTATTGTTTGTACTGTCTACAGTAGAATTCCCTTATCTTGCTCCTGGTAGTGCATTACAGGCAAGCACGAAATGTAAAGTGTTTATTTAAATAAAAAGAAAAACCTCAAATTGGGAATTGAACTACCTCCCTGTAGTTTTATAGTTTGTGACGTTTCTGGACCTTGCTAGTTCTTTCATTAGATCCACACAAGATCTAGTCATCTGGTTAAGGATTTGTATTTACTCTTACTGCTGGTCATACTAAAACTGTTTCTTTCCTTAAGTATATGACCCACAAGGGTGTGAAATAACTACAAGAAACTGTTTTGTACACTCTACATCCTTAGTATTTTTACACATATATGATAGGGATGTACATTATTTTTCTTCATACAGACAGGTTAAATAAAGCACTATGTCAATCCGCTAAAAAAAAAGAAAGAAATCTACATGAGTAAAAGTCTATTTCATGGGCTTCTGTAAACTGACCCCCTACATCCACCATTGGGCACAGGTATATGTGTACAGAAGGTACCCTAATCTGACCTAGTTTGCTTCGAAGCCTTTGAAAAATTTCTAGAATATCAAGTTGGCAAAATTGCTGTTAGTTATGCATGTGTACTCAGTCACATTCAACTCTTTACAACCCTATGGGCAGTAGCCTGCCAGGCTTCTCTGTCCCAGCAAATTCCCCCAGCAAGAATACTGAAGTGGGTTGCCATTTCCTACTCCAAGGGATCTTCCTGTCCCAGGGATCAAACCCATGTCTCTTGTGTCTCCTGCACTGGCAGGCAGATTCTTTACCATGGCACCACCTGGCTATTAGTTATATCTCTATGCTATTAGACATTAGGATCTGCCAAACTAATGTAGAAGAATTTGCCAAGGCAGATTGATAGAAGGAGCTCAATAGATGAAAACAAATATGGACCAAAGAATTTTATATATATATCGGAGAAGGCAATGGCACCCCACTCCAGTACTCTTGCCTGGAAAATCCCATGGACGGAGGAGCCTGGTGGGCTGCAGTCCATGGGGTCGCGAAGAGTCAGACACGACTGAGCGACTTCACTTTCACTTTTCACTTTCATGCATTGGAGAAGGAAATGGCAACCCACTCCAGTGTTCTTGCCTAGAGAATCCCAGGGACGGTGGAGCCTGGTGGGCTGCCGTCTCTGGGGTCGCACAGAGTCGGACACGACTGAAGCAACTTAGCAGCATATATATATATATATATATATATATATATATATAATTCTATATTTTATATAGAACTATATGTAGTTCTATATATAGAACTATATATATAGTATATGGCCTCTATACACACATATATATACTATATGGCCAATATACACACTATATTTTATACTTTTGATATATTTTGATCCTATTCAGGTAATGTATTAGTCAAAGTCTAGCTGCTGTAACAAACTCCACAATATAGCGACTCAAATATCAAAAAGATTTATTTATCACTCATGCGGCAGGCCTGTTATGAGTGGGCCATGTCTCCTGAGTCCCTCTGCTTCCTGTGGTCATTCAGGCCACAGTTTCCTTCCATTTTGTTGCTCTTTCATAACCCAGGGCAGTTGTCATCATCTTTATTGCAGCAGCTGACTTATCAGCTGGAAAAAGATCAGAGAATTTGGAATATCTTAAGGTTCAGGCCTGAAAGTGGCCCATGTCACTTCCATTCACAAGCCATTGACACGCTTTGAAGCAGCACCATGCTTAAGTGAAAGGGAGGCTGGGAAGTGCAGGTTCACTGAGTAGCAACACCCCCAGCTATGCCTCTATTATCGATGCTCTAGAAGTAGGGGAGAATAGCGTTGGTGACTATCTAGCAGTATCTGCCAGAGAAAAGGTATATGGGACTTTGAAAGTGGGGCCAGTCGCTGCACTTCCTGGCTTCACTCATTGGCTGCTGTGCTGGAGTATTCTCTTTCCTTGGGTGTGCTGTTCCCAACCTGTCTAAAACCTCACTCCCAGCATCCGGCCGCACCTGTTTGCTCTTCTGGGCCATGTGGATGCTGGCATTCCTTTTTCTCGGCCTTAGGGTTCTTCTCCTATATCCTGTGCACCTCAGGAGAAAAGACTTGTTGAGTGATGTCGAACAGTCAGTAAATGTGCTGTTAGTTGGAAAATGTGGGTGAAAACACTGGTCTGAATTGTCTTTCATTTGCTTTTCTGACAGTTTTGACACAGTGAATCTCAAGTGTGACTTTGGTCACGTAATCAGAGGCTCTGAAACATTACGGACATTTTCTTAAGGATCAGTTCAGTCGCTCAGTCATTTCCGACTCTTTGTGACCCCATGAATCGCAGCAGGACAGGCCTCCCTGTCCATCACCATCTCCCGGAGTTCACTCAGCTCATCATCCAAGCAGAAAAGGAGTTCAAAAATTTTCAACATTTTTCCCAATGGTTCCCAAGACTCCACCTGCCCCTGCGCTCTCTTTGTTCTGTACTAGCTCTTTATTGAATTTCTCTCTCTCTCTCTCTCTCTTTCTCTCTCTCACCCCCTCTCTGTTGAGGGTGGGGACAAAATTCGGGGAGAGAATGTTCCAACCTGACAGTGTATTTCAGAATTCTTAGAGTTGGTTCCTCGTTATTTCGTGATGTATAGCACTATTCATAGTGGGCAGGTCTTATAATTAGAGGCCTCGGGATGTTCTACAGGTGAAACTACTCTGCAGCTTGCGTGATTAGTGACTTAGACCGGAGGCTGACAGGTGACAGGCACCGCTAAGGATGATGGAAGCAGACCGATGTGAGCGCGAGCTGCTGCCAGGACGGGTACCTTGGTTCAGCAAGTGACCTGCCCCCGCCATGGGAACCGGATCCCTGTGAGAGCGTGGTGTGACTCCAATGAGATGAGATTAGTTCAAAGAGGAATCTGAAGGCAGGTTGAGCTGAGAAACTGTTCAGGAAGCTCAGATTACTAAAGGCAAAAACACTCATGTGTATCAGTGGAGAATGGGAGATAGATTATTTTCCCAACAGCTAGCTGATATGGTCACTAAAGATTGTCTTACTGGAAAAAATTATACAGCCATTCTCCTTTCAGTTTTTACACACACACGTACACACACATATACACACTGCATAAACACATATATTTCGTGAGAGGGGCAGTTTGTTTCACTTTTGTAGCAGAATTTAATAGCCTCTTACGTGCTCCGGGAGACCCAGGCTGCCGGCCATGTTCCCACAGCGTTCTGGAATTTTCCCTCTGTCAGCCTGCCCTGACCCCCACGTGCCTTTAGTGGTTCTCTCGGGCCTCACCAACTGCGTTTCCATGACTCGGTGCGCGCTCCAGCTTGGACTTTGTGTTTTGCCCCTTGTGTTGGCCATCTATAGTATGTGACGTGACCCATTTTGTGTCCAGCAGCGAATGTGGCTAGGAGGCCGCCTGTGATGTGCAGTGTGCCTTCAGTGAGGGGACAGCTGTGATGGGAATGGATTTGTGATGGAGAAAGAGGCCTTCATCTCTCAGCCTCTTTTCCCATGGATATAAAACTTTGTTATGGTAAACTGAACCTCTGATATCATATACAACTGCTGGCATTCTAGATTGTTTTAATGGCCACTCCTTAGTGCTTAATACTAAGCATTACCATCTGTTTCTTTCTTAATTATAAATGCAGCAGGAATTCACAATTACATCAGTGACCGTGGACATAAAATGGAGTTAGAGGCCTTGTACTTAACACAAGGCAGCCTTCCTCCTAACGCTTTTCTTCTATGGCAGGCACTGGTCAGAGAGGAGAATTCCTGCGTGGTTTCTCTGTTTCCTTCTCAATGCGGGTATCATGAGCATATTATGCTTTAAATTCTGCCATTTTCTTTTAGTGAGAGAAAGAGATGTTTATTTTGTCCATGGGGCTGGGGATGTGTGGGCAGATCTTTCTCACAGTATTGGAAGCCAGGGCTTTGCTTGTCTTGCTGTTATTGGCCTGTGTTTTTGTGAGAAGAGAGATGAGTTGTATTAGCCCAATGCCATGAGTCACAGCCATCCCCCAGAGAAGCGATGGGAGTGGACATCTGAGGAACTTTGATCAGCCCACTAGTAGCCAGTTTGCCTGACCCTGAAAAAACAAGGGAACATTTGTGGAGGGAGCTCACTTAGAAACTGGAGAGATTTTGCTCTGCATGACTCAGGCTTTTATTTTTAATTAAATGGAAAAATCACCAAGTTTTAGACTCATGATATTTTAGAAATAAAAGAAATCCTTAGACGCCACCTCGGTCAAAGTCCTGGCCACTCTGCCTTTTCCTTGTGGTTCCCGACCAGGTTGAGCTTCCACCTTGGAGTCGGAAGAGCAGGGTTTGAACCCAGAGCCACCAGGCTGTGCTCTGTGTTCTCTTCACTAAGTTCTCAGGGTCTCTGGGCTCTTCACCTGCACCAGTGGCTACGTGATGCTTCTCATGAAGCCTGCCGTTTGGGTTATATGAGAGAAGATGTGCACATCCTAGCCCACGGTTTCCTTCCCTTATTTCCATTCATATTTATGACAGATGCAGTACTGGTACAAAGAAGCTAAGTGCCTTGTCCAGTTGTACATTTAGGTAAAGGCAGACCTAGAGCTGGGAGTAATGCTTCTAAGGCTTTTTCTCACTAGGTCACATCTAGACCTCTGGCTGCCTTTCCCTTCCTTGTCACCCACTCTACTTGTATACAATGATGACCTTAATCACGATCACTTGTGTGATACTTTTAAAATTTATAAAGTCCTTTTTAAAATGAACGTGTGTGCATGTGTACTAAGTCACTTCAATTGTGTCCAACTCTTTGTGACCTCATGGACAATAGCCCACCAGGCTCCTCTGTCCATGGGATTCTCCAGGCAAGAATCCTGGAGTGGGTTGCCATGCCCTCCTCCAGGGGATCTTCCCAACCCAGGGGTCAAACCCATGTCTCTAATGTTTCCTGCTTTGGCAGGTGTGTTTTTTAACCACTAGCGCCACCTGGGAATCCCTTTAAAATGAATATTCCTATTTAAAGACCCTGATGCTGGGAAAGATTGAAGGTGGAAAGAGAAGGGGGCGACAGGGGATGAGATGGTTGGATGGCATCACCAACTCAATGGACATGAGTTTGAGTAAACTCTGGGAGTTGGTGATGGACATGGAGGCCTGGCGTGCTGCAGTCCATAGGGTCACAAAGAGTCAGACACAACTGAGCAACTGAACTGAACTGAACTGATTTAATTTGCAATTGGTGAAGTATTGTTACAATCATGTCATTGCTTTTTACTTTACAGTTGGGGAAAGTGATACTCTTTCCCCAAAAGACCAAGCATTTTGTTGGGGTCTCACTGAGGACCGACTGAGGGCTTGAGCCCAGGTCTGAGCAGCTTCATTGTGTGGGCCTCGCTCTGTGCTCAGTGGTCGCTCGCTGCCATGCCAGCAGCTGGAGGAGAGGACTGAGAGACGGAACAAACAGGAATCCATGGCATTAGCTCTAACTGAGTGACCACAGTCGGGATTTTTTTAGGATGAGGGTGCTGCAAGAAGACCAAAGCGATTTTTTGGAGTTATATTAATATTTTAGTGACCCATGTGCTTTCGAGCCATCAGACCCCAGTGGTACATGCAGAGATCAAGCTTAAGACAGCAGGCTTCCACTGGGAGTAATTATAAAACCAAACCGAATGTACCAGACAACAGCCAGGAAGGGCCCTTGCTCCAACATGTGAATGAGCTGTCTGCGCCTCCAAAAATGCAGCTCGTAAATGAGGAGATGGTCTGAGCCATTTGTTCCTGCCAAGTGCAGGTTCAGGCCAGCAAGGGCAAGGCTGGTGCATGTTCTCCAAAGGGCACATGGAAGCTCAGCAGGAGCGGCGTCTGTGGGCCTTGGCTTGCCCCCTTGTCGCGGTGCCTGATCCATGTGAGGAGCCCCTCTGCACTCCCCCAGGGCCCTGCGACACATGTTCTGTCTGTCCCCCACACTGCGGTCAGGGTTAGGGATCCTTGGTGAGAGGGGCACACAGTGAGTGGCACTTCCATCCGGCCTCTCGCATTTAAGGCTCATGCCCCACCACCCCCATCCTGCTGCCACTGAGCCATCCAGGCCCACCATATAGTAATCAGGCTTACCTAAAAGCAGTTCTTTCCGGCAATACAATGAAATCTTTAAATCTCAGAAACCCTTCTAATGGCCATATGTAGAAAACCATGCACATTTAAAAAATGTAAATATTGACATTCTGAGGTTTTCCTGTGAAACCTAATGTAGTCTGATTTTCTCATTATTTCTGCTCTTTCTGTGGGCATTTTCCCGAATGGAGGTTAACAGAGCAGCACAGGGGCAGCGTTATTTAAAAGGGCACAGCAGGGACTGGCCGAGTCAGCCAGGCCCGGGGCGACGCTTGGCTCTGCTGCCTAACTGCGCCGTCCTAGGGGTTTTCTGAGCCTCACTTTCCCCACCTGTAAGGTGACAGTGATGCTCCCTCCTCCTGCTGTTGCTGTTAGGATCAAAGGAGCTGCCCCATGCAAAGTGCTATAATTCAAGAACAGCATTTTGCTTGATCTTGCTCCCCAGAACCAGGTGAGTGACTCACTTGTGATGTTTTTTCCTCATTAGCAATCTTTAGCTAGACAAAGGTCATTCGGGATTCTTTTTAACATTTGAAATGCATTCATTGTATGGGGAAGATTAAAAAATATTCTTTTTAAAGCTTTGTACCTCACTTTAGAAGTCAAGTCTTATAACATCAGTAAGTTTTCACTCCAGGTTACTTTCATTCCTTATCCTTTCACTGGGAGGAAGGCAGCTAGGAAGGCATTCTTTCTGTTAGCTTGCAAATTAATGTGAAAATACCCTGTATGTGCCAGGTTCATCTCTGGGAGCATATTGTTTGTTTTAATCTAGCCTTTTAATGTCAGAAAAATCTCAAATTTTCAATATAATAATAATAACTAAAAATGCTTATTGAAAAGTACATTAAATGATAAGGATATTTTTGAGGACTTGGGGACATATAAAGAGGTTACTATTTTTTCATAAATGTATGACATCAGGCATGCACCAAATTCATGACTTTATGTAGGATTTTCTTTAGGGTTTTATAGAAATAATGCTAAAATAAAGGAATTAAGTGAATTCGTCAGCCAGCTCTTTGAAGGAAATAGCAGAATCTGACCTACCTCGAAGGAGCACTAAGAGAAACAATCAGTTATATTGCTGGAAACTTAGAATCTTTAGTCTCAGAAATCAAATCTGCCTCAGCTACACAGAATGATTCCATATGCTCTCCTCTGACACCTCCTCTCTGTCTGTAAAAGGCGCTGTTCTTAAGGCCCAGGTGCTGGTAAAGGATCTGCCTGCAATGCAGGAGACCCCGGTTCGACTCCTGAGTCAAGAAGATCCCCTGGAGGAGGGCATGGCAACCCACTCCAGTATTCTTGCCTGGAGAAGCCCCATGGACAGAGGAGCCTGGCAGGCTACAGTCCGTGGGGTTGCAAAGAGTCAGGCATACCTGAGCGACCAAGCACAGAATGAGGCCCACGTGAGTAAGACGTGGTGAGACAGGAGTGCTCTGATGAGGAGTGCGTGCAAGCCATGCCCTGTACAGATGGTTCATCTGATCGTGACATTCTGACCGTGTGAGGCCAGGACCCACTGACTCCTCCTCCGCTTTCCTCTTGCTCCTCTCCTCCAGCCATACACACACAAGTTACCATTGCTTTCCCGTATGAAGTGGACTCTGTATTAAAGCCTCCTATTCTACTAAGCATGCAGAAGCACTGAGCAAGGCAATCAGGCAACCGCACGTAGCTCCAGATGTACCTTGCATATGGGGCCATTGTCCACGCTGCTTGCAGGCCTGGCAGCATTTGAAAGAATGGTTACAACGCATATGGTCCCTTGTTTTCACCCTGGCTTTCCAAGTCTTGCTGAGCCAACCACATCATCCTTATGATGTGTCCAGGAGAGCAAATATCCCTCTGCTCTCGAGTTGTGAACGCCTGTGCTCCTCTAGCACAAAGTGATGGATAAGTTAATTCCAGATCAGAGGGAGGGGCAGCGGGCTTTGCCCTACCCATACAAGGGAAGGCGGCCCTGCCCATGTGCGGGTGGGGGTCAGAAGAGGAAATTAAATGGGTAAGACTCTCTTAACTCAGGACTCTAGACTCTCACCTATTCCATGCTTTCAGGCTTTATGGGACAACACTTTGCCTTTCCTTTTCTAGTCAAGACTCTAGTTGTGATTTCAGGTTGGAGTGTAAACTGTCTATATTCTGTAAATGTACTGTTTTCCACCTCTCAGGAAAAAAAATTCCTCACCAACTAAAATTCCAAAGAGGCAATTCAAGGGATGTTGTTTTGGTTGTCTAACTATTTATAAATTATTATTATTCAGTCTAAAGTCTTGCTGATTGCTGAAAACTTTACCAAAACAACAACAACAGTATTATGATCATTGAGATCTAAGTCATTAAGTCATTACTTTGCTGTTTACACTATCGACATGCTTCCCTTGAACACCACTTAAAAGAACTTGTGAAATAATGCTTCCTAAATACCTGTTAGATTTACAAAGGGATTATGAATGGCTTTTCAAGAAAATGATTTTTATTCCTTTCATTGTATTCAAGCTTCTCTACATAATTGTGCCATGCATGTGTTGGGGGATTGTGGTGGTAAGTTTGGGTACATAGTCAAAACAAATTTAGTTGTTTTTCAATAAACAAATTATATTAGTGCTACTTTCATTTGGGCTTCCCAGGTGGCATTAGTGGTAAAGAACCTGCCTGCCAGGGCAGGAGATTGGTTCAATCCCTGGGTCAGGAGGATCCCCTGGAGGAGGGCATGGCAACCCACTCCAGTATTCTTGCCTGGAGAATCCCGTGGACAGAGGAGCCTCCGGCTACATCCCAAAGGGTCAAACACGGCTGAAGCGACTGAGCATGCACTCATGCTTCCATCTTTAATTTTGATAAACATTTATTGAATACCTTCGGTGTATCATAAGGAAACTTCTCCTCTCTCTGGGTTTGAGGTTTTGATTTTGATTAGCTTTGTGAAAGGAGATACCATTCCAAGGACTGCATAGCTTTGAAAAGGCAGCCATGGTTACTCACTACAACCTAGACAAGAAGGAAAAAACATTTTGGGTTTATTCCTTGAATGCCCACATCACAGAGCAGTCTATAGCAACGGTTGTGAGACGGAGAAGCCACTAGAGTAGGGCCCAAAGCGGAACTCTGGAATCATCTTGTGGTGCTTTCAGCAGGTATTGCTGGTAGGAAATTAATAGACACACACACTGCGAGGTTAGCTGGCATTTTATCTATACTCTGAACAGCTTTAGGAAATATAATTGACTGGTGCTCAGAAATCTGAAATACAATTTCTGCAATAGTAATTTTCCCTGCAGCTTTGGCATTTTATTTTCCATTAAACTCCTTCGTTTTCAGTGAGGGGAACAAAGCCCTGGTTCTGCTTTGTCATTTTGGTATGATTTATTTTTAAATTATAGTAAGGGATTTTGGGGTTAGAATTCCACCAGGCTACTTTCAAGCTGAGTTTGCTGACTCCAGCCAGCCATAAACGAGCCCCATGTCCAGCATACAAAACAGGAAGTGGCATGATGGGTGCCAGGAATAAGGCGATTGCTCAGATGGAATAACACTTGGCAGATTGGAGGAATTTGTTGATGTAAGCCTGAATCGTGGGTTAGAGACTGACTTCTGGGATGCATTTCTGCCAATTATGGTCCATTGTGCAGTCAGAAATGGGGAAAAATTACTTACTGCAGCTGGCTCTTTGGCACTGAAATCACGGATGGAATAATCTGAGGGATATCTTCTAAACTATCAGAAAAGATGGATTGTGACACGGGAGGCTGGTGTCCTGGGTTACCTGCTCTACCTGCCTTACGTAACGCACGAGAGAACTAAAGAGCCAGAAACAGTTGAGTGGGCCTCAGCACTGATTTGCCCAATGAGCAGTGAAACAAGCAAAGATCTTTCCTTCTTGCCATTGCAGGAGCCTCTGTTTTCTAAGAGTCAGGGTTTAAGAAGGTTCTTTTCCGGTATCCCTCCTGTGTGCAAGGCTCTTTGCGCATCGGGGAGGTGGAGACAAGCCCACCGAAGTGTCGATAGCATCCTGTTCTAGGAGCATGCGACCTGTGTACCTAGAAGTCCACTGCTGATAGCCTGAACACTAAAATAGCTAAAGTTGATCACTGGAAGCATCCCTGTGACTGAATATACGCTTTCTTTTTCATTCATGGATTTGTGAATATTCTAAAAAAAAAAAGCATATTGATTTGCAAAAGAAGAAATAAGAGAAAACACACCACCCACCCATGTAGACAAAATGCGTTACTCTCATCACTGGTGAATTTTAAGTCACTCACTTGAGTTTTCTGTACTTGTTTCTCACTGAATGCTCCCTTCCCAGAAAACATTAGTTTGACTCTGATGTCTTCAATCTCTGTGCTGCCAGTGTTGAGGAGGGATCTTGAAAATTCCTCTCTCGAGGGTCCCACCTCTCAGCTTTATAACTTGCCAACTCTGTTCTGTATCTCAGGATGCTTGAGTCCAAATGTCCTATTGGCCTCAACCTTCCCTTTGGATTTTAAGGAACAACTGTGGTTGGACGGCTGGTATTTTGGCCCACTGAGCATCTGCTTCCTCTTCTTCTGGAAATGCTTTAGTTACTTGGGAGAACTTACTCTCCCACTTTGCATACAGGCTAAGTAACATTGCAAATAAGCTTCTCTGCTCTACTCTGCCTAGAGGTGGTCACATGATTCAAATGAGAAGAAATCAGCAGATCCTGCTGCCTGTCTGGGAGCTGCCTGCTTCCTGTCCTTTGCGAAGCCCAGCTGGGTAGCTAGCTATACCTAAGATTCTGTGAGCTGCCCCGTATCTTTCCAATAAATCCCTTTATTTTGTCCCAATTGGCCAAAGTCAGCTATTGTTTGCTGACAAAATATACATATTGACCTTCAGTGCAATTAATGTCACAGTAGTGTACAGCATGTTGAAAACATAATGTACATTGTTGCCTACAGTTCAGAACATTTTAGAGTTCAATGGGATCTTGGATATGAATTTAAATAATGTTTCCTCTTATGCTGTTTTATTTCTCCAAAGAGTTTTAGAAACTTGTGGGTTTAACATGGAGAATTAGAGCAGAAATTATGGAAATTTGTGACCATTATCTTCTTTTTAAGTAAAATTTTTATTTCAGAACAGTTTTAAATTTACAGGATGATTGTGAAAATAGTACAGAATTCCCATATAGCCCACACCCCCAGTTTCCCATTTTTAACATCTAATGTTAGTATGGTACATTTGTCATAATTTGTGAATCAATATTGACGTTGATCCATGCTTTATTCATGTTTTTTTCTTACTCCCTGATGTCCTTCTTCTGTTCTATGATCTTATCCAGAAATCCTACTACGCTTAGACGTCTCACCTCTCACACTCCTCTTGGTTTGATCGTTTCTCATGTTTTCCTTGTTTTTGATGTCCCTTACAGTTTTGAAGAGTGCTGATCAGATATTTTATAGAATGTCCCTCAATTGAAATTTGTCTAATATTTGCTAATGATTAGATCGGAGTGATACATTTTGGGGAGGAAGACCACAGAGGTATAAAGTGCCATTCTCATCACATGATATCAAGGGTACTCATCAACAATATGAAATTACCATTGAAGGTGACTTCATTTGACAGTTTACTTCACCTTAAAGTTTTCCCTTTACATGTTGTATTCTTTGGAAGGAAATAATATGTGCATCCCACACGTACAGAGTTGAAGAGTCATGCTGTACCTCTTAAAGGGTGGAACACCTATATAAATTATTTGTACTTTTTCTGCACAGATTTGACTATTTTTATTTGTCTATTTACTTGTTTATTCAATTGTTTATGTTACAATGGTTACATAGATATTTAGTCTACACTTCAGGTTATAATTTAGTGAAAAATGAAAGTGTTAGTCGCTTGGTCACGTCTACCTTTGTGACTCCGTGGACTGTAGCTGCCAGACTCCTCTGTCCATGGGGATTCTCCAGGCAAGAATACTGGAGTTGGTTACCATGCCCTTCTCCAGGGGATCTTCCCAACCCAGGGACTGAACCCAGGTCTCCCACATTGTAGGCAGATTCTTTACTGTTTGAGCCACGAATTCAATACTAGTTTATTTTTTTGCTCATATTGTTGCAGCTGTGGCCACTGGGAGCTTTTTCATTTGGCTCCTGTATCCTTTTGACATACTCCCGTTATTGTTGCATGGGTTGTTGTTTTCTTGTTTTTATGCACTTCCTTGCTTTCTGATACTACAAGATGCTCTAGGCTAATTTTGCATGTTTCTGCCCCAGTTTGAAAATCAGCCATTTCTCCAAGGAACCTTAGTTCTTTTTCTAGGAGACTGTCATGATAAACAAAGGTCTGGCCCTGGGTATGCCTGCTACTCTATAGTAATAAGTAAATGTCATTGGTTCTAGGTCCTCTCAGCTGACAGAGCAAAGAGATATGTTTATAATACCAACCCATCTGTATATACATATCTGTAAATATTTCTGTATATAACCATCTGTATCTATTGCTATGGACTTACTTGGTGACTCAGTGGTAAAGAATTTGCCTGCCTGTGCAGGAGACACAGGTTCAATACTTGGGTTGGGAAGATCCCCTGGAGAAGAAAATGGCAACCCACGGCAGTACTCATGGCTGGGAAACACCATGGACAGAGGAGCCTGGTGGGCTGCAACATGGGGTCACAAAAGAGTTGGACATGACTTAGCAACTAAACAACATCCACTGATACATTAAACTAAACTTGACTTCATCCTGACGTCTCTAGCTCTAATCCTTTACCTCATGATAGCCTTATCCTCTTGCTTTTCTGTAACCTCTCACCCAACAATGAGAAAACTGGCTCCCATCACCCACCTTCCATTGAATTCCAGTGTACACATGTTATTGCTTCAGATTGTTAACTCATACTCCTGTAGGAAACAATTTTATCAACTAGTGTACACTGCTTACAGTTTCCTTTTTTGTCATGTAGCTGCTCTGTTTTCCCAACATCATTTCTTAAAGAAGCTATCTTTTCCCCATTATATATTTTTGTCACCTTTGTTTTTGATTAATTTTCCCAGCCCCTAATCATGCCATATCTTTCCATTGCTTGTGTTGTCTTCAGTTTCTGTCATCAGTTCTTATAGTTTTCAGAGTACAGGTCTTGCACCTCCTTTATTTCTAGGTATTTTATGCTCTTTGATGCAATTGTGAAGGGAGTTACTTTCTTAATTTTTCTTTTTGATAGTCTGTTGTTAAAATATAGAAACAACAAATTTCTGTATATTAGTTTTGTATCCTGCAACTTTACTGAATTCATTATTAGCTCTAATAGATTTTATTGAAGTTTTTAGGCTGTTTTATATATAGTATTATGTCATCGGCGAGCAGTGACGGTTTTATTATTTCTTTCTTATCAGTTTGGATTCCTTTTATTTCTTTTATTGTCTGATTGCTGTGGCTACGACATCCAGTGCCATTTTTGAATAAAAGTGGCAAGAGTGGACATCCTTATCTTATTTCTTATCTTAGAGGAACTGGTTTTAGCTTTATACCATTGACTATGATATTGGCTATACATTTGTCACATATTGCTTTTCTTACGTTGAGCTATGTTCCCTCTCTACCCACTTTGTTAAGAATTTTTATCATAAATGGAAGCTGAATTTTGTCCAAAGCTTTTTATGCATCTATTGAGATGAACAGATGGCTTTTACCCTTTATTTTGTTAATGTAGTGTGTAACTGATTTCAGGATATTCAGTTATCCTTGCATCTCTGGGATAAACCTCACTTGATCATGGCATATGATCCTTTTAATGTATTGTTGAATTCAGTTTGCTGATATTTTGTTGAGGATTTTTGTATCCATATTTATCTATGATATTGATCTGCAAGTTTTTTTTTTTTTTTTTTTCCTTTGAGTGTGTCTGGTTTTGGAATGAAGATGATGCTGGCCTAGTAGAATGAGTTCAGAGCATTCCTTCCGCATCAGTTTTTTGGAGTAGTTTGAGAAGCACAAGTATTAATCCTTAAATGCTTGGTAGAATTCTCCTGTGAAGATGATTCTGAACTTCAGTTTGTTGGGAGTTTTTTGATTACTGATTCAATTTAATTACTGTAGTTGATCTATTCAGATTTTCTGTTTCTTTATGATTCAGTATTGGAAAATTGTATGTTTCTAGGAATTTATCCATTTCTTTTAGGTTCTCCTTTGTTACTGTATAACTATCTTAATAATAGGATCCTCTATATTTCTGTGGTTTCAGTTTGAACCTCTCTTCTTTCATTTCTGGTTTATATATTTGGGCCTTTTTTCCCCCCTTTATCCATTTTGTTTATATTTTCATCTTCCATTGATCTTTAAAATTATTTTATTTGACTCTATTTCATTTATTTTTGCTTTGATCTTTATTACTTCTTTCCTTATACTAACTTTGGGCTTTGTTCTTCTTTTTCTGGTTCCTTTAGAAAAAGATTGGATTGCTTATTCTACCTGTTCCTTGAGGTAGGTCTCAGTTCAGTTCAGTTCAGTTCAGTCACTCAGTCGTGTCTGACTCTTTGTGACCCCATGAATCGCAACACACCAGGCCTCCCTGTCCATCACCATCTCCTGGAGTTCACTCAAACTCATGTCCATCGAGTCGGTGATGCCATTCAGCCATCTCATCCTCTGTCGTCCCCTTCTCCCCCTGACCCCAATCCCTCCCAGCATCAGAGTCTTTTCCAATGAGTCAACTCTTCGCATGAGGTGGCCAAAGTACTGGAGTTTCAGCTTTAGTATCATTCCTTCCAATGAATACCCAAGACTGATCTCCTTTAGAATAAACTTGTTAGATCTCCTTGCAGTCCAAGGGACTCTCAAGAGTCTTCTCCAACACCATGGTTCAAAAGCGTCAATTCTTCGGTGCTCAGCTTTCTTCACAGTCCAACACTCACATCCATACATGACCACTGGAAAAACCATAGCCTTGACTAGATGGACCTTTGTTGGCAAAGTAATGTCTCTGCTTTTGAATATGCTATCTAGGTTGGTCATAACTTTCCTTCCAAGGAGTAAGTGTCTTTTAATTTCATGGCTGCAGTCACCATCTGCAGTGATTTTGGAGCCCCAAAAAACTGCCACTGTTCCCACTGTTTCCCCATCTATTTTCCATGAAGTGATGGGACCAGATGCCATGATCTTCGTTTTCTGAATGTTGAGCTTTAAGCCAACTTTTTCACTCTCCTCTTTCACTTTCATCAAGAGGCTTTTTAGTTCCTCTTCACTTTCTGCCATAAGGGTGGTGTCATCTGCATATCTGAGGTTATTGATATTTCTCCCGGCAATCTTGACTCCAGCTTGTGCTTCCTCCAGCCCAGCATTTCTCATGATGTACTCTGCAGGTCTAGATCACTATAAACTTCCCTCTTAGAATTGCTTTTCCTATGCCCAGTAGATTTTGGTACATTATGTTTCCATTTTCATTTGTCTCCAGGTATTTTTTTTTATTTCTTTGATTTCCTCTATAATTTCTTTAATAGCCAATTATTTTTCTTTGTAGCATATTACTTACCTTCCATTTGGCTATTTATTTTTTAAGTTTCCCTTGTAGTTAATTTCTAGTCTCATATTGTTCTCATTAGAAAGGGTGCTTGGCATGATTTCAGTCTTGTTATGTTTACTGAGACTTGTTTTGTGGCTTAGCATGTAATGTAGCCTGGAGAATGTTCCAAATGCACCTGAAAAAAAAGATGTTTATTTTACAGTTTTTTGCATGGATTGTTATATATGTACATATATATATATATATATATGTATATATACACACACACACATATATATATATAATAAATCCTTATGCTGTAATGTATAGTTTAAGGTCAGCATTTCCTTACCATTTTCCTCCTGAATAATCTGATCAATGATGTAAGTAGGGTGTTAAAGTCTCCTACTATTTATCCCTTTATGTCTGTTAATATTTGTTTTATGTATTTTGGTGAACCATGTATGTTGGATGCTTATATATTTTCAAGTGTTATATCTTGTTGGACTGATCCTTTTATCAGTATGTAATGAGTATGTAATGCCCTTCTTTATCTCTTTTACAGTCTTTGTTTTAAAGTTTATTTTTTCTGATCAGCTCCAGCTTTCTTTTCATTTGCATGAAATACCATTTTCCATCTCCTAACTTTTAGTCTGTGTATGTATTTAAATGTGAAGTCAGTCTCTTGGAAGCAGCATATATGTGAGTCTTATTTTGTCTCCACTCACTTACTCTTCGTCTTTTGATTGGAACATTTAGTCCATTTACATTTCCAGTAATTTGTTATAAGTATGTAATTATTGCCACTTTGTTCATTGTTTTCTAATTGTTTTTGTAGTTCCCTGCTGTATTTTTTTCTTCTCTTGCTCTCTTCCCTTGTTATTTAATAACTAGATTTAGTGTTACATTTGGATTTCTTTCTCTTTACTTTTGCATATCTATTATAGATTTTTGGTTTACAGCAAACATGAAAGGTCTGACTAGTCAAGGCTATGGTTTTTCCAGTGGTCATGTACGGACATGCGAGTTGGACTATAAAGAAAACTGAGTGCCAAAGAATTGATGCTTTTGAACTGTGGTGTTGGAGAAGACTCTTGAGAGTCCTTTGGACTGCAAGGAGCTCCAACCAGTCTATCCTAGAGGAGATCAGTCCTGGGTGTTCATTGGAAGGACTGATATTGAAGCTGAAACTCCAATACTGTGGCCACCTGATGCAAAGAGCTGACTCATTTGAAAAGACCCTGATGCTGGGAAAGAGTGAGGACATGAGGAGAAGGAGACGACAGAGGATTGAAATGGTTGGATGGCATCACTGACTCAATGGACATGGGTTTGGGTGGACTCCAGGAGTTGGTGATGGACAGGGAGGCCTGGCGTGCTGCAGTTCATGGGGTCACAAAGAGTCGGACATGACTGAGCGACTGAACTAAAACATGAGAAATGTGTGTACTTTTTAAGTTTATGATCTCTAAAGCTTGAGTATATTTTAAGAGACCTACACTTTCATTGCCCCCTATGTTTTATGTTTTTTGACATCATATGTTATATCTTTTAATTTTATGTTAACTATTAGTTGTAGAGATACAGTTGACCCTTGAACAAAGTGAAGGTTAGGGTTGCCAACTCTGCATGCAGTAGAAAATCTGCATTTTCCTTTATAGTTGGCCCTATATATCCACAGATTCAGTCAACCATGAAACTGGTAAAACTGTACATTTTCTATTGAAAAAACCCACATATAAGTGGACCTGTATAGTTCAAACCCATGTTGTTCAAGGGTGAAATGTAGGTATTTTACTGTTTTGATTTTTTTTAACCTATCTACTAACTTTATGATTGGTTGATCCACTGCCCTTACTATATGTTTCCCTTTACCAGTGAGATTTTTACTTTTATGATTTTCTTATTTCTAAATGTTGCCTATTCCTTTCCACTTAGAAAAGTCACTTTTACATGTTTTTAAGGCTGGTTTAGTGGTGATAAATTCTTTTAACTTTTGCTAGTTTGTAAAACTTTATCTCTTTCAATTCTGAATGATAACCTTGCTGGGTAGAATATTCTTGGTTATAAGTTTTGCCTTTCATAATTTTAAATATATTATGCATCTCCCTTCTGGCCTGCAAGGTTTCTATTGAAAAGTCAACCAATTGTCTTATGGGAGTTACCTTATATGTAACTAGTCACTTTTCTCTTGATGCTTTTAAGATTCTCTCTTTCTCATTAATTTTTAGCATTTAAATTACTGTGTGTGTTGGTGTGTACCTCTTTGAGATCTTCTTGTTTGGGCCTCTCTGTGCTTTCTGAACCTGGAAGTTTTCAGCTCTTATTGCTTTAAATAATTTGTCTGTACCTTTCTCTCTTTCCTTTTCTTCTCAGACCCCTATAATGTGAATAGCAGTCTCAGAGGACCCTTAAATGATCCTCATGCAAAATATATATATATATTTTTTTCTCTTCCACTTGAGTGATTTTCACTACCCTGTCTTCCAGATTGCTGATCTACTCTTCTTTATCATCTAATCTACTGTTGATTCCTTCTAGTATATTCTTCATTTCAGTTATTATATTTTCAGCTCTGACTGACAGTTATTATATTCTTCAGTTTTTTTTTTTTTTTAATAGTTCCTAGTCTGTTGTAGTTCTCCCTGTACTCATCCATTTTTCTCCCAAGATCAGTGAGCATCTTTATGATCATTACCTTCAACTCTTTATTGGGTAGATTGTCTTTGTTGCATTTGGTTCTTTTTTCTGAGGTTTTTCTCTTGTTCCTTTGTTTGGAACATATTTCTCTGTTTTGCCTAATTGTGTATGTTTATTTCTATGTACTAGGTAAGTCTGTTATGTTTCCTGATCTTGGAGAAATGATCTTGTTTTGCCTAATTCTATGTGTTTATGTCTTTGTATTAGGTAAATCTATTACATTTCCTGATCCTGGAGAAATAATCTTATGTAGGAGACATCCTCTGGGACCCAGCATCATACTTCCTTCTGGTCATCAGAATAGATCCTCCTGGGATGTTTCTTATGTGGCTGCATGGGTCCTTCTCTTGTGGTGGGGCCGGATACCATAGGCATGCTGGTACTGAGGCTATGAGGCTCTTACGTAGCTGCTGCAGGTCTGCTGTTGGGCAGGGCCAGCTCCTAGCATGACTGGCCACGTGGCCCAGCCGTGTGTGGTTGCTGTGAGTTTGCTGGTGAGTAGGGAAGGCCCCCTCAATATTAGAGTGGAAGGAGCATTTCAAAATGATACTCACCAGTGCCAGTATCAGCACAGTAGAATGAGATCCAAGAAAAAAGTCTTCTGCCAGGGTCTCAGTGCCCAGAGGGAGTCTCAGTTGCCTCTCACCTCTCCAGAAGAGTCTCCATGATCAACGCAGGTGCCTTTCGGGTTACTTCCTCTGTACTGGGACTTGGAGTGTATAAGCTTTTTCACATGTCCTTTAAGAGGAGAGTTTCTGTTTCCTATACAACCCCAGCTCGCCTGAAGATAAGCCCTGCTGGTTTTCAAAGCCGGATGTTCTGGGACTTCATTTTTCTTGGTACAAAACCCTGGGTTGGGGAGTCCAAAGCGAGGCTCAGACTTTTGCTCCTTAGGGAATGCTGCTTGTCCTACCCACCTCATTGTGTTTCCTTCCTTATATCTTTAGTCTTAGGAAATCCTTCCTGCCAGCCTTATGGTTGTTCTCATGAAAAGCTGCTCTGTGAGGAGTTGTCATTTTGGTGTGCCCAAGGAAGGTGATTCAGGGTATTCCCACTCTGCCATCTTGATTCCTGCCCAGTCATACAATTTTAAAACATAATCTTTTTAAAATCATGTTTTATATTTATCCAAAGAATAAACATATAGTTAAAAATGTCAAATAATACTGAAAAGCTTGTAATACAAAAGGCTTAAAATACTGAAAAAAAAAAAGCAGTCCCTTCATCCAATTCCATCTTGACCTGTTTCCCAAGAGCAGCACAGTCACTGCTCAGCTATTTGTATCCATAATTCTGAATAATGTGCTTACAACTTCTACTGAGATATCAACTTTAAACATTATCCATTGATTTCCTAATATTTTAGATGAGGATTTAACTTTTATTTCACCTCCGTCCTGTTACCAGTTTCTTTATAACATAGTAACTTCACAACTTTCTAATATTAAATCAATATTTAGTTTTGGATTATTTAATTTCTTATTAATTAAAAAATCCTGGAATTGATAATTTTTGTATCTATCACTGTCTTCTGGTCTAAATTTTTTTCCCACATGATCAAACTTATTAATAATTTTCAGTCTCTTACCACTCATCCTAACCTCCCAGTATCCTCTCTTTTCTGAAATACTTCCTTGAGAATAATTATGTAAGTGCCAGGAATAAGGACATTGGTACTTGGAAACTGGATGAAAAAGGAAAGTGAGGGTTCTGTTGTTTTATATGAGGCTCTCAATTAATCTCCCTGTTCTCAGATTGGTGACTCATCCTGCATTGGTCACTGAGTTTCAAGCCTTTGCCTCTGTGAGGCTTATACTTCTGTTTGCTGGCATTGGGAGAATGCATGTAAAAATCTGTCACAGTTTTATGCCCCCAAACTATGCTGCCTCTAAGAGGTATTCTTGGGTGACCTGGAAGAATTGTGGGAAATTGAGGATACAAGAACTGTGGAAATTTCCAAAAGAGCTAGACTTTTCTAATTAGATAGAGGCATCACTCATATTTTAATATAATTTCCTGCAGATTTGCTGTGATGTAAATGTGTGTGTGCTCAGTTGCTTCAGTCGTGTCTGACTCTGTGATGCTATGGACTGTAGCCTGCCAGGCTCCTCTGTCCATGGGGTTCTCCAAGGCAAGAACACTGGAGTGGGTTGCCATTTCCTTCTCCAATGCATGAAAGTGAAAAGTGAAAGTGCAGTCGCTCAGTCATGTCTGACTCTTAGCGACCTCATGGACTGCAGCCTATCAGGCTCCTCCGTCCATGTGATTTTCCAGGCAAGAGTACTGGAGTGGGGTGCCATTTTTTCTAATTAGATAGAGGCACTGCTCATATTTTAATATAATTTCCTGCAGATTTGCTGTGATGTACATGTGTGTGTGCTCAGTTGCTTCAGTCATGTCTGACTCTGTGATGCTATGGACTATAGCCTGCCAGGCTCCTCTGTCGATGAGATTCTCCAAGGCAAGAATACTGGAGTGGATTACCATCCATCCCCTCCTCCGGGGGGGTCTTCCTGACCCAGGGATCTGGTGATGTCTCCTGTGTCTTCTGCATCGCAGGTGGATTCTTTGCTGCTGATCCACCTGGGTAGCCCTTGCTATGACGTAGTTGCAGCCTAATCTTTAGAAAGAGTCATTTCATCAATGACTGCCAAGTCCAGTTAGGATTAAGACAAGAGAGCCACATGAGGTAATTGAGAATATGGGTTCTGGAGTTAGACACAACCAAGTTTGAATCTTAGCTCCTTCACTGACCAAATGGGTAAGTCATTAACTTCTCTGAGCCTCAGTATCTCCACATTAAAGCTGAGATAAAAAGAATACTCATGGTTGTTGTATGAGGGCTATGTGAGGATAAAACAAGATAATGCATATAAAACACAGCATAATACCTGACGTTTGGTAAGCTTTCAATAAGTATTACCTATACTTGTTGTCAGCTGTCATGACAACTAATAGAATATCAATCAAGTATTAGATAGTTCTCTAAAATTACTTGGTAATGTTTAGGGAAAAAAATTGGGGGTGGAGGAATAAAAAATTTACCAGTCTAAATAAGCAGCGTACTTTCTTCACTGAGCCCCGTTAAATTGAAAGATTGTGTTCCAGCAGCCAAGGAAAAGACCAGCTACACGAATCATTTCTTATGATCTAAAGTCCATTAGCTACTCCATTTAGCTGTTAATGTTGTGAGGCCATTGGTAAATAAATGTGTTATTTGGTAATGGACTTGTTTTCTTAACAATTATAATATATTGTTCTCTCCAAATGCTATCATTTAACTCTGGTATTCTGCTAATTAGTCAGCAGATCAGCCTTCAGTGTTGTTACAGTATCTCATCCCCTCCCCACACTTTTATATTAAAACATATTTGGTTGGTATTATGGGCTAAATTCTGTCCCCGCCACCCCGACCAAAGACAATGAAGCCCTGACATCTAGTACTTCGGAAAGTGACCGTATTTAGAGATTGGGTCTTTAAAGAGGTGATTAAGCTAAAATGAGGCCTTTAGGGTGAGCCCTAATCTAATTGATGTCCTTCTAAGAAGAAATTGGGGCACAGAGAGACCAGGGGTGTGTGATCACAGAGGAACAGTCATGTGAAGAGATAAAAGGAGACCATCTTGCAAGCCAAGGAGACTGGCCTCAGGAGGAATCCAACCTGTTGGCACCCTGATTTTACACTCGCAGCCTGTGAGAAAACGTGAGAAAAAAAAATTTCCGTTAAGCCACCTACTCTGGTATTGTGTTATGGCAGCCCTAGCTGACTTACACAGCTGGCATTGAGGAGAAAAATTCACTCTGGAATTTCTGATTTTATTTTATTCCTTGTAGTTTATAAAGCACTTGTCACACACATCATTTGAATATTGCCCAGCCCTTAAAATAAGTGTTATTATTTACTCCGTTTTACAGATGAAGTGCTTGGGCCTTCAGAGAATCTATGCAGACACAGAGCTGTTGAGGGGGCAGGCGGAAGTGAGGCTTTTCATCTCAAGTCTCCTTCTCTTCTCCCCATCACCACGAGTGTGCAGTGTGCGCCTGTCTCTTCCCAGTGTGGTTTATATACTGGATTTGTTATTAGAGAGTTTTGACAGGTTAACTATGGCGGGTTATCCCTGGTGACTGCAGATTTCTGCCTAATGCTGGGATGAAGAAAATTTGGCAAACTTGCCAAATCTGAAAAGAATATTTTTATTTATTACTCATCTTCCAGAATCCAGTACCTTACAATTTTCTATCATTGTTCCCCTGAAAGTGAAGAGTGGAATATTGACATACCTTTTTCTAAATCTATTTTTTAATTGGTGGAAAATTGATTTACAATTTTGTGTTAGTTGTTCTTGTACACAAATAAGGCATAAATATATATATATATATATCTTCTCTCCTAAGCCTCCCTCCTGCCCCTCCATCCGAGCGCCTCTAGGTTATCACAGAGCGCCAGGCTAGATGCCCTGTGTTATGTAGCGACTTCCCACCAACTGTTTTACACATGAAAGTGTCTATATGTCAGTGCTGCTTTCTCAGTTCACCCCACCCTCACTTTCTCCCAACCGTGTCCACAAATCTGTTCTCCACTAGTTCATCAATACCATTTTTCTAGATGCTGTATATATACACATTAATATACAGTGCTTGTTTTTCTCTTTCTGACTTATTTCATTCTGTATAAGAGGCTCTGCATTCATCCATCTCGCTACAAATGATGTAAATGTGTTCTTTTTTTATGGCTGAGTAATGGGCTCCAAAATCACTACAGATGGTGACTGCAGCCATGAAATTAAAAGACGCTTGCTCTTTGGAAGGAAAGTTATGACCAACCTGGATAGCATATTCAAAAGCAGAGACATTACTTTGCCAACAAAGGTTCATCTAGTCAAGGCTATGGTTTTTCCTGTGGTCATGTATGGATGTGAGAGTTAGACTGTGAAGAAGGCTGAGCTCCGAAGAATTGATGCTTTTGAACTGTGGTGTTGGAGAAGGCTCCTGAGAGCCCCTTGGACTGCAAGGAGATCCAACCAGTCCATTCTGAAAGAGATCAGCCCTGGGATTTCTTTGGAAGGAATGATGCTAAAGCTGAAACTCCAGTACTTTGGCCACCTCATGCGAAGAGTTGACTCATTGGAAAAGACTCTGATGCTGGGAGGGATTGCGGGCAGGAGGAGAAGGGGACGACAGAGGATGAGATGGCTGGATGACATCACTGACTTGATGGACGTGAGTCTGAGTGAACTCCGGGAGTTGGTGACAGACAGGGAGGCCTGGTGTGCTGTGATTCATGGGGAGTTGGACATGACTGAGCGACTGAACTGAACTGAACTGATAACGTCTTCTTTGGAGAAATGTCTATATAGGTCTTCTGCCCATTTTTTGATTGGGTTGTTTGTTTTTCTGATATTGAGCTGTATGAGCCACTTATATATTTTGGAGATTAATCCTTTGTCAGTTGCTTCTTTTGCAATTATTTTTTCCCATTCTTAGTTGTCTTTTCATTGTTCTGCTTCTGTTTTGATTTGAAGCCCTTCTGTGTGTAGATCCGCGCTTAGTTGTTCATTCATTCCACAGCTATGTGTTGAGCACCTGTTGGGAGGCCCGAGTTTGGACATCAGCTTTTGAAGTAGGACGTCATGTGTGCGGATGGAGGGGTGTGGCTGGATAGAAGACTGTGGCCCTTGAGTCAGGGAGGTTTCTCCTTTCTGTGAGATTGCACAGTCACTTCTTTGCTGTGTTGAAAGTATACCTCCCCCCACCCCAAAATTAAACTTCCAACATTCTCCTTCGTTCTCAGAAAGATTTCTACAGCAATTAGAAGAAGTGTGCCTCAAAATAATATAGTAAATAATCTGATATTTTTGGTCTTATACAATTTTAGTTTGCTGTCATAATCATTCATAATTAAAGTTATTATAACTGTTTGCTCACGTGTGGAAGTATCTTGTGGGAGAAGGTGAATAGATAGGACATTCAAGTAACAACTTTGATTTGAGATTTCTTCTCTATTATTTTTATACAACAATTTAAAAGAAGCTTGTGCGTATTATTTATTTTTTTTAACTAAAAATCTTACTTCAAGAAATGGAGACTGCTTCTATTTACTCCCTAATAGTAGCAGTTATTTTTTTCAAGCATATTTTAAAAATCAAACTAAAATTTTAAATTTCAGAGACCTTTGTTTTTCTTGTGAGACAACAATTAAAGTATGTAACTTGAGTTCTCTGGCCATCTAATTAGAAAGATGTTTCCTAACTGCCATCAGTATTGGAATTGGTCCAGAGCCCATATTTATAAAACAGTAACTATGACAACCCATTTTCCTAAGCAGGATCAACCCTTAATACTTTCCCAACTGTCTGTTTTACAAGATGACATAAGTAGTGAGTTTGGTGGGAAAAAAACAACAACTTTGGATGATAATCAAAATGCTTTTGCAAACAGAGGCTTTAAATCTGTTTGTTCAGCAGCATGTGATTCGGACAGTGGGAGTTCATCAGACAGCAAGGATTAACCCCCTAATTTGTTTCTCTTTTTCCTTTTGGAAAGGGCTAGACTGCTCTGAATTCCATGTACTCAACCTGAGTTGCCAAACAGGATTGGAGACTGACTAGTGGCTGTAACAGGAGGAAGGGATAATTTTATTGTTTTCCTGTTCTTCATGGGTCTTTGCAACAGGGATTTGTTTTAAAAGAATTAAAAATTTATTACAACTTTTGATTCAATGTCTCTCTGAACCTGAAAGGCTTTGAGATATTGCATGCTTTTCTGATTAAATAAGACAATATGGAACCTCCCTGGTGGTCCAATGGTTAAGACTCCAGGCTTCTAATGCTGGGAGCCTGGGTTCGATCCCTGGTCAGGGTACTAGATCCACATGGTACAACTAAAGATCCTGCATGCTGCAATGAAGACCAAAGATCCTGCATGCTGCAACTATGACCTGGCACACCCAAATAAATAAATAGATAAAATTTTAAAAATAAGACAGTGTTACTTATCTATCATAATTTCCTCCAAATTCCTTATTGTTCCCTCCAGTGCAGAGACTCCTTTTAAAAAGTGAATACTTAGTGTTGTGTTAGTCACTCAGTCCTGTCCAACAATGCGACCCCATGAATTGTAGCCTGCCAGGATCCTCTGTCCATCGAATTCTCCAGGCAAGAATACTAGAGTGGGTTGCCATTCCCTTCTCCAGGGGATCTTCCCAACCTAGGAATTGAACCCGTGTCTCCTGCATTTCACATGGATTCTTTACCATCTAAGCCACCAGGGAAGCCTGTGAATACTTACCAAGACCATAATGTGCTTGAAAAGCCAATGTCTTTGAATGAATGCATTCATGGGTGGTGTTGATTAGATTACCTCATAGTATGCAGAGGGCGCAGAGTGCCCTAGGCAGGGTCAGAAAAGTCCTTTGGTGCTTGATTAGATGATTCATCCCATAGGATTAGCTGACCTCCAAAATCAAGGTAGTGGCAGGGCTGTGCAGTTGAGACCACTCCTTAACATTGACCCTCCCCTCAGTCCATTCCCATGTCTCAGTGAGAATAAACTCCCTGTAGGGATAGGGCCTGCCTCTACCACAGCGGCTCCATGTTTCCTTGGGCCAGAACTAGACCTGGAAAATCCCATGGATGGAGGAGCCTGGTAGGCTGCAGTCCATGGGGTCGCTAAGAGTCGGACACAACTGAGCAACTTCACTTTCACTTTTCACTTTCATGCATTGGAGAAGGAAATGGCAACCCACTCCAGTATTCTTGCCTGGAGAATCCCAGGGACGGGGGAGCCTGGTGGGCTGCCATCTACGGGGTCGCACAGAGTTGGACACAACTGAAGCGACGACGTAGCAGCAGCAGCAGCAGGCTACAAACTGTTCGTCAATATCTCCATGAGCCATTGCCACTGAATGCTGACGTCATCTTAGCCAAGACTCAGCTACAGGGATAAGAACTTCTCAGTCAGATCATAGCAGCCCTCTTAGTGGCACAAGGCACACTTAACCCGATTGACATTCTGATAGTCTTTCTCTTGGCCTCTATGTTATCCTCACTTGATTTATTTAAAATATCATCTCTCTGGAATCAGAATTCTAATATGGAGGTTAAAAGAAATGAATTAAATATTAAATTGACACTATTAAGATTATGAAGCAATGAAGTGTAAGAAAATGGTATAAAATATGAACTTGAATCATCAGTGGCTATATAGTTAAGCACATGGTGGTCTAGGCATCCAGAGAGAGTGCCTTTTTAACGTCCCTGAGTTAACTATCAACCAAAGAGGACAAGAGTCCATGGATAAACCTCTCAGCTGTGCCCATGAAGTGCTTCCTTCTCCTCTTACACTGGCACTGCTCTTCCATCAGAATCATGCACCTGGATCCTGGAACCCGGCCAGTGGGAATAATACAGTCTCCTTCTTCAACTTCTGTTTCTCTTTCCTTCACATGTTATTTTCCATGGCTCCAGTATTTATTTTTTTTCTGTTGTCCCCAGTAACATACTTTGGTTGGTCCATTCATCCATCTGTGATCTGTTCCTGCATCTAATCATCCACCCCTCCATCCTTTGTCAAGTAACTACTATGTGCATGCAAGGCATATTCTCAAAGCGTTATTTCTCTGGGCAGCCTAGGAAGCCAGTGAAAGGTTAGATGCTCTACTTGTAGTTTGATTCTTCAAAAGCAGAACCTATAATAAAGAATTGGAGGGTGCTTGCAGTTTATTTGATAGGTGACTCAAGGAAGCCAAAGTGAAGTAAAGGAGAAAGAAAGAGGAAAAAACAGTAAAGGACGCATTAAGACATGGGTAACTGAGATGCAGGCAATTGCTATGGCAAATGGGTTCAGTCCTGCTGAGATTTTTTTAAGCAACTTTGTAGAGCACACTTCAGAATTGTCCCATTGAAAGATGGGAAAGCTGAGAGACTTATCCATTGACTCTTGCCCTCATTGGTTGAGAATCACCTTGGGGGCATTAAATCCCTGACATGTTTCAGGACTCCCTCCTAGTAGACTTTTAATGCCAGACAAAGTCCTTGGGTATAAAAGCAGAGAAGAGAGGTATGAAGAGGTTCTGTTCACCAAGGCTGCAGGTGAGCCCAGAGGTGGGCCCAGAGGCCGTGGGGTGAGGTCGCCATAGCATCTGCGTCCACCCTAACTGCCTGAAATAGAAATGCATGAGACTTTTCCATTTTCCACTTAAAGTTTACCAGAGTGGGCATTTACTCTACTTCGTGTACAGAAACACAGCCCTATGTTTAGAACTGGACTTACTCATTTCCTGAATATATATAGCTTCCCTTTTCTTTACAACCTCTTTTCAGCAGATTTATGCAGACAAGAAAAATATTGCAACTGAAAGCACCACTGCAAATTTCCCTGTGCTGATATTAATCATGCCCATTTGATTTATTATCTATCATTTGGAAAGAATATTTCACAACTATCATGCAATGATTTTTTTTTACAAAGAATGATTATATCTATGTAGCATAACTCTTTTAATGGCTAATGCAGTTTGTTTTATTACCCATTCACTCTCCAATTATTGTGTGTTAGTACACAGACACTATACATGGAAAGTTGGGAGAGAAATATCTGATTCAGCCCACCTTTCAGAGAAGAAGAGATGGATATAAAACCAGACTAGATACAATGACTGATTGCTATATGCTCAGTTTGGTCGGCTTAATTTACCAGGTACCATTGAATTAATTAAATTATAAAGAAACTTCTGTGGTTATTAATACTTTGAAGTATCAGAGAAAAGACTTTTACTAATCTTTTATAATTGAATTGTCCTTGTTATTTTTTAAAAATGCAGCCTCCCCTTTTGTTTAATCTTTTCTACACTACACATCACTGGGCTGAGGACAAACATAATTGTAACTAATATAGGGGAAATATTATTGAATGCTTGAAAGAAATTCATTTGGAATTAATATCTCAGAACAAATGCCCATAAACTCTGACAAAAATTAGTAAATTAACCTTCTTTTGGTATTCGTTTATGGTTGCTGTCTGGATCATAAACACATGTTTTATATAACATGTTTATCAAACACATGTCAAGATATATCAGAAATTTCTCTCTCTTTCCCTCCGCTTATTCAAATCTTGTCCAGTATTTAAGGCCCAAATATAATTTCTCTTTCTATAAAGACTTTTCTTCCATCTCTTCTAATTCAGTGCTTCTTATATTTGGATGCAGTTGGGGAGCTGTTAAAATTTCCCCCTGCCCCAGGGTACTCTCAAGATTATTTAAATCAGAGCTGCTAGGGGTGGGATTCAGGCTTCTAGATATTTAAAAGCTCAGGTGGTTACAATGTGCAGCCAAGATGGAGAAGCACATCCTACCTGCATGGCTTTGCTCCTTTCTCTGAAGACCCAGAAAACCTTGACTATAACTCTTAGAGTCAGCTGTAATTGCTCCTTGTTGTCTGGATCAAAGTACTTTGAGGATGAACTAACCCAGCCACTCTTTCAGTTCCCAGATACCTCTGACAGCATTCTGGTTGTCCAGCTTGGATACCCCCAGTGGCAGGGAACTTAATCCCCACTGCTGACTAATCCATCTTTGGACAGTTTCGGTTCAGTTGCTCAGTTGTGTTTGACTCTGCGACCCCAATGGACTGCAGCACGCCAGGCCTCCCTGTCCATCACCAACTCCCGAGGCTTGCTCAAACTCATGTCCATCAAGTCGGTGATGCCATCAAGCCATCTCATCCTCTGTCGTCCCCTCCTCCTCCTGTGTCTTTGGACGGCTCTAAACAGTTGAGATCCAAGTCCATCTCTTTGTAGCTTCACACTGTTTTTCCTCTTTCTACCACTTAAGGGGAAAAAAAAAAATCTTCCCCCAGTTTTTTTTTTTTTTTTAATGTTTAAATAATACATTCAAAAAATTTTAAGGAATGCCTACTATGTATGGGACACTGAGTTACCTCATTGGAAATAAAAGTACAGATTCCTAGAAAGATTTGAAAGTCAGTTTTCATTTCTATAAATGAATTGTTTTGTTTTAATATGCCACATTTCTTATATAAAAAACTATCTAGGCTAGAACACTAAGAGACCACATGGGCTTAAGCTACAACATGAGAAATTTATATTATGACTGTAAAACTTTGGGAACAGTTTACCGTGTGAAGCTGTGGAATCTTTTCTTGAAACTTTAAATAGGACATACTTTCATGTACTCCGTTTATATACTGCCTTGAGGGCCGAGGGAAGTGTCTTGGGTCGTTTCTCAGAGTTCCTTCTGGGTCATTCTATGTCTCTAAATGAAACCAGGCTAAATGATTAAGATAGCTGACTTTTGAGACTTTGGGGAGAGGGAAAGATGGTCAAGATTGCCTCCCCTTTGATTATGCCCCGTGATGCCAGCACCCAGCTGGGGTCTCCCAGGAGAACCTTGCTCCAGAAGTGCTTGATCATGCCAGTTCCCTAACACTGAAGGTTCTTCTGGGAAACAAAGCACATTAAAGGCTGGTCTGGGTCACACTAGCCTTAAATGGGTTCCCAAGGCTTTTTCAAGGAGAGGAAGGCCGGCTGCTGAGACTTGGAGTTCTAGAGGCTCCATTCCTGTTGTTGTGGATTCCAAGGATTTGTGTTGGAAGATGTCAGGAGAATGGTACCCAGGGAAGTGTCATGAGGTGGCATTGGCACCAGGGCACAGTGGATATGAGCGGCCATGAAAGAACCAGTGCTGGAGAAGTGTTGAAACTCTATGCTGTCCCATCAGAGGGAAAGTCAGGGGTCCCAGGGACGTTTTCGTGGGTATCAGAACAAGGTTCCACTTCCCCCAAGTTAGAAACACGTCAGAGAGGCATTTTATACTCCAGACACCAACCTAGCTAAGATGTTTCCACCATCATCTTCTTTTTGACCTCAGGTTCTTGTTTGCTTCAAATAAACCCAGCCCCATGATGATCTGAATTCCTTCTAACTGAGTTTCTCAGTGCAATGAAATTTGCACTCTGGTGATGAATTCTGGCTTATTCTTCCACCCTGCTCTGCCCTATCCCATGGTATACATCATGCCAGGACATAGCTGCGCCCTCTGCAACCGCATCGACCTTAGAGCAGACACAGGCACTGAAAACATGCAGGGCCGGTCCAGCAAGTGCTGTACGGCTCAAGTTCATCACGACGTTTTACAACCAGCTCATTACTCAGTTCCTTCTGTGGGTTGACCGTACCCACCTCTTATCCTCAGGAAGCATTTTCTAACATCCTAAGACAGGGAGTGAGGGGAAAGTGCTCTTTGAGTTCCAAACCCTGGGGCACTTATGCACTGATAACCTTCCCTCCTTCGTGCTTTTGAAAAGAACGTAAACCAAAGCAATTAAATTAAATGGAGGTACCATTGGCACGGGAGCATAAATCAGTTGTCAGGAAATTCAATGTTCAGGGGTAAGCGTTCCTTTCGTATGCGCTGTCTGGTGCCTGCCTACTTTGAATTAAGAATCAGCCAAAAATTAGGTCTTGGTTTAAGATAGGATTGCATGAGAGAGAAAGAGAGGTGCTGGCCTGTGTGGAGCAGCAGAGACACAGCCTGGTGATTTGTGGGGGAAGCGTGTTTATCAGATGTTGACCTTATGGCCGGCTACAGGCCTCTTAATCAGGTTCTCCTGACATCGGTATTCTGAACAGGCAGGCACGGTTAAGCAGTTTCCCTCTGTGCTCCATGTTTCCTGAGCAGAAAGCACACAGCCCCGTGTTTAGACTGCAGCCACCCGGGCTGTGCTCTGAAGAGCCACCAGGCCCTCCACACCAGTGACTCTCCCACTGAAAAGCAGAAGTCTCTTCACCTGGTTTGTGGGCTGAAAACTGCTTGCAAGATGGGCTCCTGAAGTTCAGACCCGGATGAAGGCAGATGATACTCCATATCTGAGGGCAGCAAGTCAGAAGAAGCAATTTGCTTGGACTGGTGTCTGATTTTTAATTTGAGGAGTCCAGGGCCTGAAGGCTTTCTGCTCAGTCTGAAAATAAACAAAACCCAAACTCTTCAGTCCAGGTCACTTTCAAGGAATTGTGAAAGATTTCAAAACCTGTATTTTTCCTATACTCTATTCCCAGTGAGAGGATGCTCTCCCCTTCCACCCTCATTCTGGGGCATGACTTTTTCTTTCTTTCTTTCTTTTTTTAAGATCCAACTGTATTTTTTTAAATTTATTTATTTTAATTGGAGGCCAATTACTCCACAATACTGTAATGGTTTCTGCCACACACCAACACGAACCAGCCACGAGTGTACATGTGTCCCCCATCCTGAACCCCGCTCCCACCTGCCTCCCCATCCCATCCCCCAGGGCCGTCCCAGTGCCCCGGCCTTGAGTGCCCTGCTTCATGCACCGAACCTGGACTGGTGATCTGTTTCACATATGGTAATATGCATGTTTCAATGTTATTCTCTCAAATCATCCCACCCTCACCTTCTCCCACAGATGGGGCATGACTTTCTAAGCAACTGTTAACAAGCATTTGTCTTAGAGCATGAGCAGACTTTTGAATGGTGGAAGATCATTCTGACAAGTGAGTGATAGCTCAAAATCCCAGGTGCTTGCTTTCTTTGTTAATTGGAGAAGGATAGGGGAATAAGACTTCCTAAGGAGAACCTTTCCAAGGCAAAGAAATAAAATGTGCAACATTCATTGTGTTCCCACGAGGAAGGCCTTACTGAAGCAACCTATTGTGTTGGGTGGAAGGAATGCGGCAGGTAGGATTTTTTTTTTTCCATAGAAGTTGTTTAATTATAATATATCCTTATTAAGGAACGCTCTGATGGGATTGAGAAAAGTGGAACTGTACGTACTGACATAGAAAGCTCACCAAATACATGGGTCTGGGAAAACTATTCTGTTTTGAATCCTACTCCCAGTTAACTTGTGTTTTACACAGTATTTTTAAAATTTATTTTAATTGGAGGAGTATTACTTTACAACATTGTGATGGTCTTTGCCATACATCAGTATGCATCAGCCATAGGTATTCATGTGTCCCCTCCATCCTGAACCCCCTCCCAGCACCCCCACCGCCCTACCCCCCAGGCTGTCACAGACGACCGGCTTTGGGTTCCCTGCTTCATATACCAAATTTGCAGTGGTTGTAGGATGTTTGCTTTCTCTGAACATGGCATGTCATGCTGTAAAGAGGTTGTGCCCGGGGGCTATTTTGACCTGCTTAACAGGAGGAAACAAAAACGCTCTTCTCTCTAGGCTTCCTTGTATGCTTCCTCGAGTGTCAGTTTCTCAGTTCAGATCCTAGAGAACTGGAATGCAGTCCCTTCTCAGGTTTTCTTGCTGTGGCTTACTTCAGAAATCCAAGTGGATATTCCTGCTGTTTTCTTCAGCCTGGTTCAGAGCGTGGCTTCTCTCCCGTTCGGACTCGCTGAAACATGCTTAATTTTTTCTTACATCTGCCTTTACCCCCCAGGGTTTGGGTTGAAAATGTGCTTTCACTCTATTCTTTTATTTTAAGGCATGTGTATATAAACACACAAGTGGATTGTACTCAAATATTATCACTTGTTCTTGCTCCCAGCTGAAAGCATCCACTGAAAATGTAGGTAGAGAATTCACTTTAGGTCTGTGTCTCAGAGACAAAAGTTTCTTCACAAATTGCTTTGAAAACAGCCTTTTCTGTGTGCTGAGAACTCCAGGGGCGCTGTGTTCAGGTCAGGAGGTAAATCAAGAAACATCCCCAGCTAGAGCACTCCAAAACCAAGAGGAGGGCACTGATCCTTCCCAAACTTCACTGCTACGAGATCAAGAGGGAGACACAGGTTTCCTGAAACGTATTCAAAAACTGTAGAGGTTTCTATGACAACAGAAATGAACAAGGAAAATACAGTGTTATCTTTTCTCCTTAAGATCCCTCAGCTTCACATGAGCCTAAGATCAAGAAATGGAATTCATCGAGTCACAGAGCAAAGAGGGACACGTACTTCTTGTAGCCCAGCAGATGTCTAGCAACTGGAACTCCTTAGATCTTCACTGGATGAGGACTTAAGAGAACTGTTACATTTTTAAAATACACGTAGTGATTTTCTTTTTGGACATACTGAAATGGTAATCCTGTTCACTTGTGCAGAGTTTGTTCGGAATAGAGAATCTCTCTCGCCTCCTGGTCCCCCATTGAAGTCTATAGAATTGCTGTTTCAGAGATTGGATTCTTTGCCTAGCTGTTTCTAAAGTGTAAGTCGGACCCTCACAAACACAATTACCAAAAAGTTCTCTCTCTGGCAGTAAACGATGGTGTTCTTTGGGGACTTTTAGTTTCACTGGAGGCATAACTTGCATGCAGCCATTTCCCAGTGGTTAGAGGCAAAGCCGTCACTGCCCTCCTGGTTCCCAGTGATGACTTTTCAGGTGTGCAGAGTGCAGGGGACCGTGCCAGCTCCCTTCACAGGACCGTAGCGGATGTGTCGTCCGACCGCCTGGCCAAAGGGTAGGAATGGAGATCGGTATAGCTGGCTGCATCCCAAGATAAGAAAAGAATTCTGCTGGGCAGTTAGAATGTCAGACAGATTTATTTCTCCTTGGGCTTGTGTCCGTCAGCCCCGAGGGAGGAGGGAGATGTTTGTCCCCTAGAAAGACGTTCACATGGCAGGATCGATGTCACGGTGCTGAGGCTCATGGCCTGGCGGTGCTGAGGCTCATGGCCTGCTTTGCGTCAGCTCCCTGAGTGTGGTCCCCAAGCAGTAATGAGCATCCAGGGCAGAGGGACAAGAGGAAAACCAGGAGCGCACTTCCCCCTTTTCTCTCAGTGGCTGTGTGCTCACCAAAGGTCACAGACACAGTCTCTCCCCCTCTTTCCTGCAAACAACTCATCGAAGCAGTGATCACGGTGCTGGCTAGGAGGTGACCGACTTTCACTTATAGAGCATTCCAGGGATCAAGGCTATTCACTGACGTTCAGCAGTTGCTGATCTGACCTTTTTGCCTTATCACCATGCTGGCTTCAAACACAAAATAGGTAAAAATGACTTCATTGTCAGCTTCTTTTCTTTTTACTTCTCTTTAGCTTCTCTGTTGTGCCACAGAGAACACATGCATCCCCTGCTTATCTGAAGATGTTTTGGCAAAAGCGAAGTTTTGGTCCTAGAGTTTTATGGTAACGCCAGAGAAATTGCCATGCAGTTTCCACAAAACTGTTGTGTCTTTTTTTGTTCATTTTTATTATAGTCCCACTTTTTCCTTTGCTCCTGTTTTATCTCCCAACTTGTGATCACCTTCCCTGGTGGCTCGGATGGTAAAGAAAGTGCCTGCTGTGCGGGAGACCCAGGTTCGATCCCTGGGTCAGGAAGATCCCCTGGAGGAGGAAATGGCAACCCACTCCAGTATTCTTGCCTGGAGATTCCCATAGACAGAGGAGCCTGGGGGGCTACAGTCCATGGGATCGCAAAGAGTCGGACACAACTGAAAAAGTAACACTTCACTTCTGTGATCGCCTAGACTGGGTGACGCTCAGCCTTCAAGGAGTAGGAACGTCAGGAAAAATGCAGAGGAGGCTGCTGCAGGCTTAGCCTGCTTCGGTTGGTCCTCCCTTTCTTCGGCTGGGGTCCCTGTCTCAAGCTCAGATAGCTGGTCCAGAGCTTTGGGTCACTGAGCCCTGGGATTAACCTTAGAACTACTGCTCTTCCCTCTCCTTGACCCCACATCCTATTCTCCTAGCTCCAAAAAGAGTCCTGTGAGCAAAACCGCTCCAAATAGAAGTGCCTCATTTTCTAGAGCTGAGAGGAGAAGAGGGACCAGGCTGCATCTTGGTATGACGAAAGATCTTAGACCTTGGTTTCATACATCAAGGTCTTCTTGGTGTTAGTTCAACCCCCTTGCCTTGAAATGATATTTATGGATCTCTGTGGACTCTTTCCCTCCAGCCAAACAGTAACTTCCCTCGAGAGGAAACTTGAGATTTTTTATTATTATTATTCTGTATTTCTTTTAATGTCCCACTCCCTAATTGGTCTCAATGTTTCTTTTTTTAAAGCTTATTTTGAATTCTAAAAATATTTGAACATTTTAGAAAACCACACACACACACACACACACACACACACACACACACACAAACAGAAAAAGACAAGCCCCTGTGGATACAGAGGGGTGACTGCACTGTCTTGGTCCAGCTCCTCCTTGGTCCTGCTTTTCCAAAGAACCATTCACCTACTTGATAAAGTAATTGCCTGTGCCTTGATTCCAGTGGGTACAAACGGCCTGATGAGCAGCCTCTCCATGGTAAGGGCTCATCTGTGATGCCAGGTTTCATCTGTTCACCTCATCTCTGCAGCACCTAGGAGGGAGCTTATTTCTAAATAGGTCTTCAGCGAGTGCTGCTTTGGTGTCTGTCTGCTTGCGGCGAAAGGAGGTGTCCGTAGAATAAGGGTTTAATGCTGTGACTCTGAATGCCTGGGAGAGGGTGTTATGGCCTTTTCTGAAAATCTTCTCACCCCTCTCCAGCAACCACTGATTTCTCGCTGATTGCTGATTGATTTATTCTTTACAAATTGCCACAAGAGATAAAAGAGATGATTTCTGCCCACTCGTTCAGGTTGTAAAGGCCTTCCGCATGGCTCAGTGAGGACCACTGGATGTTTGCAGAGAGCCACCAAAACACTCTTGCCACAGGGAATCGGCGATTTGGAAGGTGTGGTGGGTGTCATGCTCTTCTGCCGTCTGTCTCTGGGAAGTAGCTTGGATCTGGCTTTGCCGAGGCCCCAGCAAAGTCACGAATACCAGACTGGGTGAGAAAACGCCAAGCGTCACTGGGAGGTGCCGTCCCCCCGATGCTGCTGTGCTGGGCAGCCAGGGCCACCTGTTCTTGCTCTGCCTGCAAGTGAACGCACTCTCCTGGAAGGAGTGAGGGGCCAGGGCAAAACGGAAAGTGTGCTGTGCCATCGGCAGAGGCTTCTTGTGAACGTCTGTCAACTTATTTATTCAAGTGTCATTTACTGAATAAGCAGACCTTCCTGAGTGGGGTCAGCGGTAAAGAAGCCGCCGAACAATGCAGGACACACAAGAAACACGGGTTCAATCCCTGGGTCAGGAAGACCCCCTGGAGAAGGGAATGGAAACCCACTCCAGTCTTCTTGCTTGGAGAATCCCATGAACAGAGGAGCCTGGCGGGCTACAGTCCATGGAGTCACACAGAGTCAGACACAACTCAGCGACTAACACTTTGAAGCCGCTGACAAGACGTTGTCCTCCAAGTTGCTTTTAAGTCACTGAAGGAGACAGAAAGCTGGTCTTCTCAAGGCAGTAGCTAAATGCTAAAAGTAGAGGAAGCGTGGTGGCAGGGAAGACATAGGAGGGACACTAAACTCAGCTTGGGGTGGCGGTCAGCCACGGCTTCGGGAGGCGGTAACCTCATCTGGTTAAGATGAATATCTACGTGGCAAGGTGGGGAGGATTTAAAGTAGTATCTTTAAATCGCTGCTCTTTGCTAAGAACCAGTGATGATGATGTGGTGTTGGTGGTGTTGATGACGATAGAGGGGCGGGGAAACGGCCTTACAACTAGAGTCCTGATTTCAAATCCTAGCCCTTCTGTTCTTAGCTCTGCGATCTCAGACAAGTCATCCAGCCTTACTGTGCCTCATCTGTGAAATGAGACTGCTGATGTGTACTTCCAGGAGAGTTGGGATGATTACAGAAGTGTTTTCAAGCAGCCTAAGGCGGTGCCTCGTACACAGAAGGTTCAGGAAGACGTTTCAGTGGCAAGGAGGTTGAAATGAGCATTCAGTAAAAAGGCAGCAAGCATAGGAGAAGCTAGCAGTAGGTGTGGTTGCTGGATGTGGAGGGAAGAGCCCTGAATCTGGGGGCTGGGAACCTAAGTTCTCACCCAGCGTCTGTCAGTGGGGACCGAGATGCCCTTGGGGGTGTCTTCTCTGGCACCCTCTGGGGTCTCCCATCATTGCTGAGAGGCCCATCCACAATCAGAAATTTTTAAGTGAGGGGAACATAAACCAAGGGACCTAGGATGAAGGACCACAGAGAGACCACTGGTGGTGTGATGATGCCGGAGGCTTTGTGGAGGAGAAGAGCCTTGAGCTGGGTGCTGAAGGTCGGGTGGGCTTTAGACAGGAAGGGCTCGTTGAGGAGGGCACTCCAGGCAGGGGCTCACTGGAGCAGAAAGGGCCCAGTCACACATCGATGCGGCAGTTGCGTCCTTCATCTCCTCATCTCTAGGGCAGCCTTACTCCTGGAGCAGAATGGTGCATACAGGTCTCGACTTTGACTCAGAAGTGTCTTTCTTTGATAATCAGGGCTGATCTGGCAAAATTATTAAGTTATTGAAGTTCATCTGCATGATCATTAATTTTCCTGTCAGCAATGGGAAATGGACCCAACCTGTGGGTCCCTGTCAGCTCAGCTCAACAAGCGTCCTTTGCAAACCTGCAAAGTATGCCTTTCTTTGGTTCTCTCCACTCTCAGAAGTATGTCTGTAATCTTAGCATGTCAAAGCTTAAAGGGAGCTTAGAGTGCATTATCATCTACCCCCTGTTGTTTTTATGAAGGGATGTGGCCCAATGTTAAGTATTTAGGGACAGAGCCAGATCTTTGTGATCTCCAGTTCTGTTTTTTTCCTTCCAATCTGTAGCCTGTGTTTTCTCCACCATGCATTCTGATTAGGGCCTCAGCACCCATGTATGAATCAGAACTTTTGGAGTTTCAAGTTTCAGAAACTTGGAGAGACTGGTTTAATGAGGGGACAATGTCTTGGCTCTTGTAACTAAAGCACTTTTGTGGGGCTGAATCCAGGTTTCTAGCATGTGTCCAGTGTTACCCTCCCCTTCACAAGACTCTACTTTTTTCAGTATGCTTCTTTCCTGGGCAAACTGAGAAATGGTGTCCTGAAGGCCTTAATAGCATCCAGGCTTGTGTTCTATCATTTTAGCACCCTAAGAGAATTGTGGTGCTGGAGAAGATTCTTGAGTCCCTCGGACTGCAAGGAGATCAAGCCAGTCAATCCTAAAGGAAATCAACCCTGACTATTCATTGGAAGGACTGATGCAGAAGCTGAAGCTCCAATACTTTGACCACCTGATGCAAAGAGCCAACTCATTGGAAAAGACCCTGATGCTGGGAAAGATTGAAGACAAGAGGAGAAAGGAGCATCAGTGGATGACATGGTTAGATAGCATCACTCAATGAATTTGAGCAAACTCCAGGAGATAGTAAAGGTCAGGGAAGCCTGGTGTACTGTAGCACATGGGGTTGCAATGAGTTGGACATGACTTAGCAACTGAACAACAGCAAAGAGAAATGGAGAAAACTCTTTTTTCTGGCAGAAGTCCTGGAGAAAGCTTTCATCAGTTTGACTGGAGTCATTTGCCTCCTTTCATTGTGTTGAGGAGCTGCAGACCTGTTCTTGTCAGCACTAGCTAGGGTGCTCACAACTAGAACTAGGGTTCATGGTCTGTTTCACCCAAACTGTGGACTGAGTGTGGAGAAGAGATGGTTCCCAGGACAAATCCAGGTTTCTGTTTTCAAAAGAAAGGGAAATGGATGTTGCGCCAGTGTGTGTGAACTGACTCAGGTGTCACCCACACAACCTACCACAGGGTGATAACACTTTAAGCTTTGTATCCTTGGTAGAGTTTGCCTTCTCGCGAAGGACTGTCAGTGGCTTAGCCTGTATAACATGGGAATTTTGTGTCCCGTGGAAAGGCCCAGGGAAAGGGGTTGGAGCAGATGAAGAGTTTGGATTTCAGGATCTCCTGAAATCATAGCACAAAGAAACTGTCTACTCTGTCCACTTAAAAATCTTATCTTGATGGTAGCCCAGTAAACCAGAGGTTTCCTGAGATTAAAAGGTCCGCACTAGTTAACCACATGTGGGTGACTGAAAGCTGGCTGATCGTCACCATCTCTTCTATCATGTATCGCTTACCTTTTTTATGAGCATGGCCAGTGTCTGGTGAGCCCAAGTCAAGCAGTGAAAACCAGATAGAAAGTTGTAGTTTTATGTGTTGGTTTTATTCTTTGTCTCCTTTTTGAGGTCTTTTGGTGTACTTCTCACGTGCTTGGAGAAACCCTGAGCCTTGTTAAGAAGGAAGGATTTGCATTCTCTCATCCTAACGCCTTGTGCCAGGGGGTACACATTAGAGGAAGGTAGGGGTGATGAGCAGCCAGAGGGTAGCATTGTTCAGCCTGGTGGGATGGACGAGTGCAGTATTTCTAGGCAGAATTGAATAGAATTTTGCCCAAGATCTTTTAGAAATTATTTTCAAGTTTGTTTTAATTCCTAGTGTTCTCTTATATGATTTCTGACTCATTTGCCTAATGGTATCATTTGTGTTTAAAAAAGGAACACTAAGCCTTCATTATTTACTTTTTCTGATGCTTTTCAAATACCACAGAATTCTGTAAAGCCATCAGAAAGACAGAGGGGGTCAAAATTAAACATTCGTCTTCATTGCTTTGGCAAAGGATTCTTGAGATAATTCAGCACAGAGGAGCCAGTGCAGGTCTCTGATAGCTGTATCTGATACTAATTAACTCATGTAATCTCTTGCCTGACAACAATTAGTAGAGATATGCTATATATCTAAATACTCCAAAGATCTCGAGAGAGCTTTGGAAAATATTTCAAAACATTTAGAAACAGCAGAAGTTTGAAAAGCAAAATACCCCTAAATATATGCAGTAGGGCACTATGGTCTGTATTCTTTCTCATGATTATATCAGTGGCCCCTAGCAAAGAGATTTGTGAAAGGGAAGTTCCCAGTAAGTATGTGATAAATCAACAACTTCATCTTTACATTGGATATTCATCTTGAATATCCATTGCTTCAAGTCATTAGTCACTCAGTTATGTCTGAATCTTTGCAGCCCCACGGACTGTAGTCCTCTTGGTTCCTCTGTCCATGGAATTCTCCAGGCAAGAATACTAGCGTGAGTTGCCATTTCCTTCTCCTGGGTATCTTCCCGACCCAGGGATCGAATCCCAGTCTCCTGCATTGCAAGCAGATTCTGTACGGTCTGAGCCACCAGGGTAAAGTAAAACAGGGTATCTATTTTGTATTGTCACATCTATGGATGCAGCGATGTGTGGTCTCTTTTTGCTTCTTCCTTCTTTCCTTCCTTCCTTGGTTCCCTCGTTCCCTCTCCTTTCCCTTTTCTTTCTCCCTTCCAGTATTTGATGAATCCCTTCTCTGTGTCCTTGTCCCTTCAGATACGGAGGTGAATAAGACTCAGTCCCTGTCCTCAGAGCCTGTACTTCAGTGACAGATGCTCACGAGTAACTTCACGGGAAACTTCAGTAGAGCATAAAACTATTATGATGAAGGGAGTACAGTGTCTGTGGGCCATTAAAGAAGAGGAGCACTTAACCCAAGCTCAGGGAATCAGGAAAAGCTTCTCAGAGGAAGTGAGTTGGGAAGGACAACTTGAGTTAACCAGACCTGGTCTTCCATGGCTGAGTGGGCCAACCTGAGGGGAGCCTGGCCCTGGGTTTAATCTCCCTCCTGGGCTCAGACAGGTGTTGGGGGTCACCCCCAGTCTCAGCTGCCCAGATGGCATTCAGTCTAGACATCATCATCTGAGAGCCAAAGGGTTTAACCACAGAATTCATAGTGCAGAGAAGCATCCAGACCCTGGGTACCAAGAGGGGAGACAGTCGTGCTCAGTCTCTCAGGCCTTGGAGAGACCAGTGCGCATACATGAGAGTGGCTAGGTGCCGTTCTCATGCCCAGAGGCCATGTCAGCTCAGCCTGCAGCGGGCCTCAGCCATGGGCACTGCCCAGGCTCACCCAGTTGCTGCCTGCCCCTGTAGTCCCTGGGCCACTGTCGCCCACACCTCCAGGAAGCCCCTGTGGAGTTACGCTAGCAGGGGTTTGCTCTTTCCCTTTTATTACTTAACTCTGTAGAATCTAGCTTTGCTTCTGAGAAATCCTTTCTGTCTAAGGTTCACTGGATTAGAGTGTCAGCATTTCTTATCAGTGCCTACCGTGTAGCTGGCACTGTGCTGGGGACCAGGGATACAGACCTGAAAGGACCTGATGTGGTCCTTTAGCTCTACATTTAAACCATTATTTTTTCTGGTACTTATAAAATTCGTTTTGCTCAAATGCATGCATACTTGCCTCTTACAAATAAGTAACACAATACAAAAATATAGAGGCCGAAACCTTCGTGTTTCCTTCTTCCTCTAATTCTAGCTTCTTTCACCTGTGTTAACCACTGATAACCTTTCTTGGGTGTATTTCTAGTCCTTTTTCTAGGCACGTATGCATGCATGCTAAGTTGGCTCCAGTCGTTTCCAGCTCTTTGCCACGCTATGGACTATAGTCCCCCCGGGCTCCTCTGTCCCTGGGATTCTCTGGACAAAAATACTGTCCATACATAATTGTATCAGTTGGGCTCACGGCAGGAAACAGATGGAGCCATCAAATTAGGATCCTTTGAGTTTAATAAAGGGGCAATTTACAAAGTGTGAGGAGGATGGGGGGAAGCCACAGGAGACAGTATTTACTAGTTCGAGCCTGAAAGGGCACAGAGAGGGAGTGTCAGGGACACCTGAACAATGGGGATGTGCAGCAGACAGGACCCTCTGACTGTGCCGAGACCTTTGGTGGAAAGATGTGGCCGCACGTCCAGCGAGGCACGTGTCTGGGAAGAAGCTCATGGACTGCCCTCTTTTCGCTCCCTCCACTCTCCTGCTAAATCTCCCCACCACCCCTGCCGTCGACTGAACCCTATGGGAAGCCTGGGGCACGGGGCAGGAAAATGGATCGATGCATCCATCTAGGTCAGCCTCCTTGGCCAGAGAACAGGATGGAGCATGGGTTAGAGGGCCAAACAGAAGTGATTCAATACAAATATATACTTATCACATAGTTATATGAGCTTTTAGCATCTTTGCTAACTTGTTCCAGAAATGGGAGTGTCCCATGGTGTTCTTCTGACTTGTTCTTTTGTTAACCTAAACAATTTGTCTTGATCTTTTCCTATCAGAAGATATAGATCTAATTAACTTATTTTAATGGCTGTGTAGCATTTCATGAGGTGCTGTATCAGATTTTTTTAACATTTTATATATGTCATAGGTGATGTGTATAACAGAATATGTACCACCTATGTACATTAGGGAGCCTAACAATGGAACGATTATAATGAAACGAGTATGTATAATGAAACGATCTCAATCTAAGATCTCATATAAGGAAGCCTAACGATGAAACGATCATCTGTTCAATGAAACAATCTCAGCCTAGGGTCACTAGTCCCATTGACTCTACCTTGGGCTTTACTCCTGGACTCTCTGTGTCCCCTCACCCTGCAAATGCTAGTCTGGACTTTCTGTGTTAATCCTTTTATGTTTTTTCTTAAATTATTTTCCCATATATGTATCTCTACACAGTATATTCTATAATATTGCTTTTTAAAAAGCTTTACAAAACTATTTTAATTGTATGTAGTCTTCCATAATTTGTTTTTTTTAAAAAATAGCATGTGTTTTGCCATGTGCAGCTGTGCTTCATTTATTTTCACGTTTTATAATGCTCCATTGTGTGACTGCCACAACTTACCTTCCCATTTGACTGTTGATGGACTTTTGGGTTGATTCCAGTTTTTACTGTTTCAAGCAGTGTGGCTTATGAACATTTTTTTGCCCGTGTCTCCTGGTACGTACATGCAAAAGTTGCTCCAGGGCATATACCTAGGACTGGAATTTCTGGATCAAGGGGTTTACACGTATTCAGCTCTGCTAGGTGATGCCAAATTGTTTTCAGTGGGACTGGGCCAATTTACATTCCCACCAGAAGTACGTAAGGGTCTGGTTGTTCCCTGTCCTCCCCATTGCTTGATGATTTCAGATGTCTTAATTTTTTCAGGGATGCCAAATGAAAGTTTAATGAGAGCCTGACTCTGTTATCATAATAAATATTTTTAACTGGATATCCTAAAACATGAATTCTACTTTTCTCAGTAAAAATTGTTTCCCTTTCCTTCCCTATGTGATTTGCCTCATTGTTCCCTGACTGTTACCCAGTTTGATATTGATGCATTGAAAACGAATATGCCAAATCAGTTTTAAGTTCTTCTCAACTCTAAAAATTGGAGAAGGTAATGGCAACCCACTCCAGTGTTCTTGCCTGGAGAATCCCACAGACAGAGAAGCCTGGCGGGCTACGGCTCATGGGTTGCAAAGAGTCCAACACAACTGAGTGACTGAGCATGCGCACAACTCTAAAATGAGTGTGACCTGATAGGGCTCCGCATAAAATTATGGTTCACGAGCCGAAGGTCAGGGTTTGTCCCATGTGAAGGACTTAGCTCACGAAGAGGGAAGAAAGCCAGCAGTTCTCCATGGTCCCCTTTGACCAACCTCCAGACCACCTTGATTTTCACAGCAAACTAGAGGATGTGCTCTTTGAAACGAACTGTGTCTCCCTCCATCTTTCTCTCTCCCTCTCTTCTATTTTTCCTTTCTCATGGATTCATTAACTGATCAGCTAAAATCCTAGTGGAAAAGACAAACTAAATCCCTGAGTAACTTCTAGATCGGGTGATGTGGAGGGGCTAGATGGCTTCCGGAGCACCAGGAGGAAATTGAACGACTCCTGTGTTCTTGAGGTCACGTCAGTTCCTGGAATGAGGTAGGCTGTACTGAGCGTTTGCTGAATGAATGAATGAATCCTACAAAGAGTTTTCAGTTCTTCATTCATTGTCACTTAGGGCTTCCCAGGTGGCTCTAGTGGTAAAGACTCCACCTGCCAGTGCAGGAGACATAAGAGATGTGGGTTCAATCCCTGGGTCGGGAACATTCCTTGAAGGATGAAATGGCAACCGGCTCCAGTATTCTTGCCTGGAGAATGCCATGAACAGAAGAGCTTGGTGAGCTACAGTCCATGGGGTCACAAAGAGTTGGACACCACTGAGTGACTAAGCACACTGTCATTTAGGAAGAACTACATGAAGTTGAATTCCTTATCAACTAGGCCACCTTGAATTGCTGGAGTTAGTCTTTTGTAATTTAATATTCAGAACACCTTGCATTATCTCTTGTTTATTATCTCTTGTTCTTTTCAGAGATGATAACGATTCTATCAATTTATTTTGCTTAAACTTTTGCATTCTTTCAAGCACTCTGTCCTCTTTCCCCAAATCTTGGGAACTGACATTAGCTCCTTATAATGCACCAGCCTGCTTTTTCCCCTTTTCATACAAGTAAGAGTTTGTAATCACCCAGCGTTTCTCTGACCTAGAAAGGCTGAGAAATTCACATTAATGAAAACACAGGGACTTTACCAAATTGCTGTCAGCCCTCTCGCATAGAAGTCCGTCTGGTGCTTGGTAATTAGCTGGATGGAATGTGGGTAATGGATGGAGTGCGGAGCTGCCACTGCTGCAGACGGGCTCATGGAACTTTGCAATCAGGAAGCGCATTTGTGGGCCAGGGGAGAACTGCTTTTAACAAGCTGCTGGGATTGGCTGAACTCCTGCTGGCCTTGCACTCTCACTATTATAACCTTGATACCTTTCTCGTGTGTACGCTTTATTTGCATTCCAGACCCAGCTGAATTTGCCAGGGTCCCTAGTTTCTTTAACCATTTGTCTTGGCTGGCTTGCATGCAAATCAGACCTCTTCAGACTTTGAGCTGCCTATATACTCCCCCAGTTTACGCTCTGTAATGATTTCGTTCTCTTTAGGCTTTTGTCCATAGCGTGGCAGTGCACCTGAATGCTGGACAATATGGTTGCTATGAGTATTAGTAGTAATACTAATTAATATATTAATTATATTAATATTAATATAATGCTGATTGAGCATCAAGTTTGAGAGGATGGGGTGATCGAGATGCTTGCAGCTGAGAGTTTCCTGGCCAGCCCACTGTGGGACTCTGGAGAATTTGCCAAGCCACTTCAGGTTCCCCACCTCACTCCTGCCAGAGGTGACATTTTCCTTTCCCTGCTAGGAACATAACTGAGATCCATGGTTCTACTGGAGCAAAAGTGTGCAGTACTCCTCCATGCCCTCACGGGAGTAGGGCAAGCACAATTTCACACCTGTGTACGTCCTGTTCATTGGGATGTCGAACTCTCATGCCTATGGATCACATGTGAGCATTTTAATATTTTAAAATATGCAAATATAAGAAAACTGAACTGATGAAAAGAGAGAATAAGGCAGCTCACTTTTAAAGATGAAGATGCTTATCCATTCAAGCTTCTGTCGAAATATTGGTTTTCTTTGATGGTGATGTATACTTTATTATCCTTATCCTTTCTCCTTTCCTTTTCTCTAGAGAATACAGCTCATTTTGCAATGTCTAAAAAACATACAGGTTCCTGTTGATTTATAATTTAGAGAGAGAATCTGGCTATTTTTGTTAGGAGAACCTGATAAGGACTTTTCAAAAACTGCCTAACTTATTTCACAAGTAAATCAGAAAAAGCAATTATTTGGTATATTTTCTTCTCTCTCTCTCTTTTTAGTTTGGTACATTTTCTATATTTCATTCTCTTCTTTCATCCCTTCAAGGAAGGAGCCGAGTGGTTTCTTTCTCTCTCTTTCTTTTTCTTTCTCCCACCTCTAGGTTTCTCCCCCTCTCTCCTTTCTTTGTTTCCTTCCTTCCTCATCAAGCCTTACTGTCTTAGGCTGAACTTCAGTAGTTTTTTTTTTTTTTTTTTTTAATAGAAATCGCTTCCCTCATGGCTCAAACGGTAAAAAGTCTGCCTGCAATGCTGGAGACCTGGGTTTGATCCCTGGGCTTGGGAAGATCCTCTTGAGAGGGGCATGGCAACCCACTCCAGTATTCTTGCCTGGAGAGTCCCATGGATTGAGGACCCTGGCGGGCTACAGTCCATAGGGTCACAAAGAGTCAGACACAACCGAGCGACTTAACACTTGCCGAAGTGTTAAGTCTTGTCAAAAGCCATGTTTAGGAAGGAATACTACCAAGTCAGCATTGTTGGAGCCAAGTTCTCAGGATGGCAAGCCCTGCCCATTTGCCTCCTTTGGTCCCAGTACGATTTGTAGAGTTAGGTTCTCTGTTTGAGGCTGGGATAAGGTGCAAGGATGAAGCAAATCAAAGGGGCATTTGGAGTGTAGGAGAGATAAGCCAGAGCCCAGCCAATTCACAGTTCGTCTAGTGACACAGAAGATTCATCACCAACAGCACAGGTTCATGACTTAGTCCCATAGCCTGAGTCGAATATCTTGCGCTGGTCTACAAACTTTAGCATGCACAGGAATCACCTGGGCAACTAATAAAAATGTAGACTTCTCAAACCCATGCTCAGATTCAATAGGTCCAGGATGGGACCCAGGAATCTGCATTTGTACAGATGGCACAGATGATTCTGATGCTAGTGGTCTGAGGACCATACTTAGAGAAACACCAACTTGGTGCCTCTTATCTCTTCCCTTCTGCTCTTTCTCTGCTTCAGGAAATGACTTTGAATATGATTATTTTAGTGCCACCACTTGAAACACAAGAAATTCCTGTGACGTACCTTTATCTATCCTGGTTGAACTCTATCTGTGAGGGTGTGAAGTGTATTTACTGGAGATCTACTTTCTGGAAGACTCTCACCAGATCCTGGTAGCTCAGCTGGTAAAGAATCCGCCTCCAATGCAGGAGACCTCGCTTCAATTCCTGGGTTGGAAAGATCCCCTGGAAAAGGGATAAGCAACCCACTCCAGTATTCTTGGGTTTGCCTGGTGGCTTAGTCAGTAAAGAATCTGCCTGCAATGTGAGAGACCTTGGTTCAATCCCTGGGTTGGAAAGATCCCCTGCAGAAAAGAACGGCTACAAACTCCGGTATTCTGGCCTGGAAAATTCCATGGACAGAGGAGCCTTGCGGGCTACAGTCCATGGGGTTGCAAAGAGTTGGACACGACTAACTTTCACTTTTGCCAGACCCATGTACTGTCCTCTGGTTCGAGTGGACTGAAAGCTGCTGTCTTCAATTGAAAGATGCTAGCCTTCCAGACCTACCCAAATTCTGTTCCTTTGGAAAACCCTCTAGTACTCCAGTGTAGAATAAGAGATACTCATAGAATGGAATTTTAAATACAAGAGCTGAACAACCTGAAAGTAAATTATCAAAAATTTGAGGGCTTCCCTCGTGGTCCAGTGGTTAAGAATCCACCTGCCAATGCAGGGAACACAGATTGGGTCCCTGATCCAGGAAGATTCCACACGCCACAGAGCAGTTAAGCCCCGGTGACACAACCGCTGAGCCTGCGTGCCGTAGAGCCTACACTCTATAACAGGGGAAGCCAGCACCCCAAACAAAGAGTAGCCCCCGCTCTCCACAGCTAAAGAAAACCCATGCGTGCAGCCATGAAGACTCAGCACAGCCAGAAATAAATAAATAAATGGCTATATATAAGTTTATATTTTTTTTTAAATTGGAAGTTTGCCCATATCATGGTTTGACCTATTTTCATGAATCTATAAAACACTGAAATAATACAAATAATTGATAATTGACTACCGTGAGCCAGGCTTTGTCTTAAATGATTCGCATGTTCAGCAAATCCTCATAATAACCACTACTTTAAGTATTATTATCGTTATTCTTCTTTTATAGATAAAAAACCAAAGCACAAGGAAGTTAGGGAACTCGTACAATTAGAGAATAGCAGTTCCGGTCCTCTTGGTTTGTGTAAGTTAAAATGAAACTGTTATGGAAACTCTAGGAATCTGAAGAAGCCTTCTTTATCAAACGAGAAAGAAAGCAAACATACAGAGGGCATTAAAGACCTACAGCGCAACCACTAGTGAGAAGTATTGTAGCCCTTTTTTTTATAAGGTTTTTCAGAAATGTGTCTAGGCTGCAGATGCAGTAGCTGCAGCCTTTAATGCACATTGGGGTTAATTCCAGGATTTTTATTGTCACTCAGGATTTGACAGTGTAATAGCTATTTGTGCCACTAGGCCTTTTAGGCTGGAAAGTTCTGTACATTAGTAACTGGTAAAGATCTTATTGCAGAAATTACTGTCATGATCTTGGAAACTCTAATTTAACCCACATCGATCACAATATGTTTCTGGCATGGTCAAGAATTTTCTTCTGATTCAAGTAGCTTTATAAAGCATATTTAAGGGCTGGCTCCTATCTCTCTGTAGTTACACAGCCCTTCTGTTAGTTCTGCCAAAATCCCTTTGAAGTTGTGTGTGTGTGTGTGTGTGTGTGTGTGTGTGTGTTCTGGAAAGAAGAGCTAGGAAGACAATTGGCTTTGAATTCCAGAGTCCTCTGTATGATCAAAATGCCCCCCTGGCCCCACCAGTCAAGTGCTGAGGGTGGGATCGTTAACATTCATGCCCAGTTTTGCATTCTATGACCCTTGCTCTAGAAGCCCAGGTCTCCAGGCCCCCCTTCAAAGTCCCTTCAGGCAGTTCTAGGAGTTCCCCTTGGTACCTGCCTTGTTCTCAGTCCCGCTTGTTCATGACCACCTGTTTCTGTTTCCTTGTTAGTGTATCTGTAGGTGAAGAAGTTTGAATATATAATCTGTGATAGAGAGGAACAGAATTCTATTTCTTTCTAAAGAGAGGCTTTATACAAAGAGGACTGGTACAAAAATTGCTTCTTCTAGAGGTGTAGAGTTTTTCATATGTCAACCAGCTGTAACCTTTTGAAGGTTTAATGAAATCAGCAAATATAATCCAACGTACAAGAGTGGATATGAATCAAGTCTATTATTGTTGAACAAATGGCATTAATTTTCAGTGCACATGTGGACCTGAGTTTTAAAATATTTGTTTGAAAAATGTCAAGCTGCTCATTGTTTTAGAATATTTGAGCAGCTTGCCAGTATGCTCTTTTTAAACAGTTGTACTTCTGAAAGGTTACAGTGTTCCCATATTTATTCTTCAACTTTAAAAATTCTTCCAGTGGCAGAGGGTAGTGGGGGAAATACCTCAAATTCCTATTTTTAATGGTTTAATGGATTGCATTTCCTAGAGGGTATAAAAATTCTCCTTCACTTTCAGCAGTAGCCTCAGGCTATGGGACTCACTTTATACCCCGTGCTTGTCATTCTGTCACTGTGTGGAGAAGTTCTCTTTAGTGCCCCCCAGACCCAGAGGTTATAGAATTAGATTGCTTAAAGCTAATGTCTAGTCAAGGCTATGGTTTTTCCAGTGGTCATCTATGGATGTGAGAGTTGGGCTATAGAAAGCTGAGCACCGAAGAATTGATGCTTTTGAACCGCGGTGTTGGAGAAGACTCTTGAGGGTCCCTTGGACTGCAAGGATATCCAACCAGTCCATTCTAAAGGAGATCAGTCCTGGGTGTTCATTGGAAGGACTGATGTTGAAGCTGAAACTCCAATACTTTGGCCACCTGATGCAAAGAGCTGACTCATTGTAAAAGACCCTGGTGCTGGGAAAGATTGAGGGCAGGAGGAGAAGGGGACGACAGAGGATGAAATGGTTGGATGGCATCACTGACTTGGTGGACATGGGTTTAGGTGGACTCTGGGAGTTGGTGATGGACAGGGAGGCCTGCGTGCTGCGGTTCATGGGGTGGCAAAGAGTCGGACACGACTGAGTGACTCAACCGAACTGAAAGCTAATGGAGAGCTAGTATCACCTGTGTCTAGTGTCAGCGCCCCCAGAAGGAAAGGGCTCAAGGGAGATCTGATACTCACTGAGTACTCTAAGGATACTGGGGATTAGAGAGTAATCAGGAGAAGGCAGTGGCACCCCACTCCAGTGCTCTTGCCTGGAAAATCCCATGGATGGAGGAGCCTGGTAGGCTGCAGTCCATGGGGTCGCCAAGAGTCGGACACGACTGAACGACTTCACTTTCACTTTACACTTTCATGCATTGGAGAAGGAAATGGCAACCCACTCCAGTATTCTTGCCTGGAGAATCCCAGGGACAGCCTGGTGGGTTGCTGTCTATGGGGTCGCAGAGAGTCGGACACGACTGAAGTGACTTAGCAGCAGCAGAGAATAAACAAGGCAGCCATGGTCCCCACCCTCCTAGAGGTCATGATGGTAATTTAGCAGAGGTCAGTGTGGGTAGAGAACACAGACATCTCTGAGAGGGTACAAGGAGGCCCTTGAGGATGTTGCGGGAAAATGTAAAACTTGGGTTTATCTCATTTCAAGTTTCTATTGCTCTGGGTGTTTCATAATGCACATAGTGTGCTGGTGTTGTGAGCCATTTTTTATAATACGCTTAATTATTTCATATACACATACAGATCTGCTTCAGGACTGCTTCTCTTCTGTTCCACTGATCTCAGCTGATATCTTTAAGAAAGATTGACAACTGTATTTTAAAAATCTATCTAGTCAGGAAATCGATTTAATCAGAACGCTCCATCCCACAAATGATTTGATTGAGCTTGCTTTTTCTTTTTCCCTCAAGATGAAAGAGGCCCCAGCAGCATGGTTATCTTTTGCACTTAAATCCAGTTTAGCATCCCTTTCAAGTTAGATTTGAAATTGGAGGAACTTACATTTCTCAAAGGTAATCTGTTGTAATGGTGCGATAGTCCATAAAACCCAGAACACAAGCCTCCTCGCTAACTTGTTCACTTGTCCCCGTTTCATCCAATTTGCACCGCATGAATTCTTCCTTAACTGATTGACCCCGTGTTCCGAAACTGCAGCCTCTTCTTGGGGAAGTTCTCCACGCCACTAGTTTGCTTTCACATTCCCCCGAGTTTGCTCTCTGCCCATCTCTTGTGACACTGAACTGCAGTCAGCCCAGGTGACGCCCAGGTGACGTGCCTTGAGCGGTGGCCGCTCGCTGGATGCACTGCAGCATCCCAGGGGCATGCTGGGATGCCACAGACCACGGGCCCCAAGGCTGCTTTCAATGATGTCGCCTTTCTCACTTACTGTGAAGTGGCCTGTGTCTGCTTTGATCTTCTGTTTATCCAGCTCCTCTTCCATTTAATTCTGTCTTCAGGGCCCATCCTTTCCCCAGTTTTCCCTTGTAGATTGACTTTTTTCCCCCTAAAAAAAAAATCCTTCCCTATTGGTTCCCTTCCACAAGACTTCTGTGACAAGTAGGCATTTGCATTACTTTGATTTCCAAAACAAAATTATTTGATGAATGTCTCTGATTAGAAAAATAATCCTAGAAAATCTCACTTCAATTTGCTATATCACACCTTTCCTGTGACTTCTAGATCTAATATGTTGCATTTCCCTACTTGAAAGAGAATTATTAGCATTTCCAGATGGATCTGTTTATGAGCATTTAAGTAATTTCTATAGTTCCTAAATCAGCATGTCCATTCATAATTCCCAAATCCAAATTAAACCAGTGTTTCTGGTACTTCAAATATTTCGTAAATGTGGTTCCCTGATTCACTGTTCTGCTAAATGGTGACAAGTTGTTGTGAAGAAAGACTTAACCACTCAAATTCATTCCAACCCCTGGATCTTTGCACCAGCTGTTCCCTTTGGCTGGAGTTTTCTTTCCCAGATCTTCATGAGGCCAGCCCTTACCATTCAGTTTTCAATCAAACTCTGCTTCCTTGGAGAGGTATTTTTCTGGCCAATGAGCCCCTCACCATTCTTTGACACATCATGAAATTTTACTATTTCACAGCATGTGTCACTGCCTGGGGTTATCTTTGTGCATTTGGTCATCACCTGTCCTTCAACTGGAATGTGATTTCAGAAGGCCAGAGGTCTTATCCGTCCAGCTCATTGCTCTATCCTCACCACATATGCAGTATGACGTCTAATAGTGGATTGATAAATGCTTGCAGAGTACATGGATAAAACATTTTGGAAATGGAGGGTAAAGCTAAACAGGTTTCTCTAGAGTGGTATAGCATTTTCTAACTATATTTAGATAGATGGGACAGATAATTGTGGGAACATAGAAGGGATGGGATATGCCCAGATTAACCTGGGGGGCGATGAGGACATATGGATGGCGGGTATGTAGTTTGCTTTTTCGCTTTACAGAGATTTCTAGCCCCTGTACTTTTAAGATTGTGTTATAGGACAGATTTAAGGATAAACCAAGATGAACCCCATAGGGTGTAGGGACCCCTCCGTCCCATCTCCCTCTCTCTGTGCCCCCATCATGTATCACCATCCAGTGCAACTCACCTTCTTGAAAAGGTTTTTGAGCCAAGCCAGGTCAAAGGTAAACTTCTCTCATGTCTGATTTACCCATGTTGCTTTGATTTAGAAGCTGATTTTGAGATAATTATTTGTAGCCCTGGACGCAGAGCTGGTTCCTCTTGACACATGGCATGAGCTCCAGCAGCTCTGTCCATAGGGAATTCCCAGGGTTGCTCTCCTAAGGAGAAGCCTGCGGGCCGGGCAGGCACTTGGTGCTTCAGGGCTCCTGTCTGGCACAGAAGACAACTGGGCGCCCACAGTCCTACGTTTCTGTCTTATTGTTTTGTTTTCTTTTTAAATTATTGAATATTTCATGGATACTGTGATAGTGTAAATATAAAACAAAAATAAATAAACTATGGCGCTAGGGTCCCATGCTATTCGGCTTTCTGTACGTGGGTAGTGGAGCAGGAGTAAATGAAGTAGCATGCTCATTTTCTGCTCGAATTAATCTTTGGGTAACAACCTGGAATTTATCATTCCAAATGCCATTGTCTGTGTACACAGATCTACTGACCCCTCCATGTCTATAATCAGAAGTATATGGATTTCATTTTTTTCATAGAGAATCACTAATTTATATTTCACATTTTGTACCGAAGCTTTTTTGTCTGTTGCTTTCTAATTTTATCAGTTAAAATTGGAGGAAGTTGTACATCATGTTTAATTATTTAATAATTTTGCATCCTATTCAGAAATGAGGTTGGTCTATAATTTACTTTATTATACTGTCCCTGTCTTTTTTTGGTTTCAATGTAACACCTTGGTAAATGAGTTGGCTAAGTTTGAGGATATTCTATTTCTTTTAATTGGGTGAAGCTCACCTGTAAAACCTCTTGAGTCTGCTGGCTTAATTTGTGTGTGTGTGGGACGGAGGGTACTTTCTGATTCTTGATTGACTTTCTTAATGTTTATTGATATTTCCAGGTTTTCTATTTCTTCTTAGGTCAATTTTGGTGATTTTTTCTTTTTCTAGAAAATTAATCCTTTGATCACCCTAAGCATAATTTTTAAAAAATCGTTATACAGTCTTTCCACAAATTAATCTGGAGTGGAGGTTTTATTTTCAGTTGTTGATTTTGTTGACATTTTTAGCACTCTGTTCCTTCGTGTGTTTTGAAATTTGGGTTTGCTAGCTCTTTTTGAGTAGGATGTTTTAAAATTCAGTTTGTATAGTTGTTTGCACTGTGTTCTCTCCCTCTGGGTTCAGTTCTGTCTCTCTCAAGGTTTTGCAGTTGCTTTCACCTGGCTGAGGACATTGCCAGTCGAGAACCAGGCTTTATTATGTTGTATCATCCGCTCTTGCCAATGGTGATAACGAGGATCACACATCCTGTTATAAGGCCAGCCAATGGCTTGATTCAGTGCCTGGTTCTGAATCATATCTTTGTTCATTTCTCCTTCGTAGGCGCAACTGTTTCATAAAGCTTCACATCTTGGCAGGCTTCTTTTGTTTTCAGCCTCCTCTCTTGAACTCAACCCTCTTGCTTGCTTTCACACAGTTAGCCTGGCTTAGGTTCCCCTTTCTCCAGTGAAGGGATTTTAGATTTTTGTCTGCCTACGGGAACAGAAAGCCCAGCAGTCATGGCTGGCTTCTACGTCTGGAGCCTTGCAGGTCCCCTGGCTTCAAACTCACTCACTGCCTTGTGATTCTAATCCGTTTCTAGTCCACAGAGATGTTTATCTGGTTTTCGGAGGCAAATTATAACCTTTTGGTTTTCTCTTTTTATAATTTCATTTCTAATTGCCACATGTTTGGAACAAAGGTTCATGAAGATGTGAACTTGCTGACCAGAAGTCTTATAGTTAATTTTTAAGCATGACTTTAATTCTGGTCCTAATTTCTTGTCCATAGCTCTACATGGTTCTGACCTTCGAAGAATGCGTTGAAGGTTAGTTTTTTTTTAATGTGCTCATTGTTTATACTCATCATTGAGAGGAAGACAGTTACATTATCCATTATACATAGTTGAAAGTAAACGTCTTTAATAGGTTTATGTGATTAAATTGTATAAGTCAAAGTAATCAATTGGAAATTTGTTTTAATTGTGTATTGATCACAACAATTAATATCTTTCTCTGTAAGGGACTGAACTATTTTGATTCTGAATCACATTCTATTACTAAATAGAAGCAAATCAACCACTGATGTGTTGATTCTCTACCATATTTCAAGTCTTTTGAGAAACATACACAAAGGACGTACCGGCTACTAGAAGAGCTGAGGGATGGGGCTGTGGGCGCACCCTCCCCTCTCCCGGGAGAGGTGCCCCAGATCAGGGGTGGGAGCCTTTTTATTTTTGAAGTCTGCACTCTCTTCCCCCTTCCCAGGCCCCTACCACCAGAGGAGGGAAGTTTATTCTTTGCCCTCCAGTTGCTTGAGAATACCATCAAGAGATCCATTTGTACTGAAGACAGACAGCATTTCATCAGGACATCCTGCTAACAACTAAACATGTAATGAACACTAGGATGAATGATTGGGAAACTAGGTGGATGGAGCCTGCACTGGGTGCCTGGCATGAGTCCTTTCCTCATGCTTGCGAGTACATCAATGCTGAGGACATTTGTTAATGTTCACTTTTAGATCCATGGAAATGGGAGCCCAGAGAGCCCAAGCAGCTTACTGAAAGCTCCTTGTAAATGACAGTGTGACATGTGTGCATGCTAAGTCGCTTCAGTCATGTCCGACTCTTTGCAACCCTATGGACTGTAGCCCACCAGGCTCCTCTGTCCATGAGATTCTCCAGGCAAGAATACTGGAGTGGGTTGCCATGCCCTTCTCCAGGGATCGTCCTGACCCAGGGTTCAAGCCCACGTCTCCTATATCTCCTGCACTGACGGGTGGCTTCTTTACCGCTAGCACCACCTGGGAAGCTGGTGGGCGACAGAGGTGCACTTTACATCCTGCCCGTCTGCCTCTAGAGCCCGTGGGCTTAACTACTCTGTTGAAAGAAGAGGGGCAAAGACAGTGTTGAAACATGCTGTACCTCATCGCAGTTTACTGGAGGAACATATGGACGTTGAAATTCATAAATTGTTAGGGTACAGAGTTGAATGAACTAAAACAATGCTCCTTTGACAAGCCATTTAGTTATTTCTTTGATCTTCAGACAATGCTACCCCTAAATTTGTCTACAATGCATAAACTATTGCTATCTGCCCTTTGTCATCCCCTCCCCATTCTTGGTGATTTTTTTTTTACCTTCTCTACAGAGATTATGCTCAAATGTGATGTCAGGATATGCTTTTTGTTCCCAGCATAAGCTTCTTACTTTTACATGAAATATGCCAGGCTTTTGATGCTTCCTCCAAGGCTCTATTCTAGACCCTCCTGAGAAGAGGGCTATTGTGTGGCCAGTCTTACTAGTCCTGTAAATGCAATTGACAGTGGAATCATTCACTCAGTTAGCCATTGCCAGGGCAAAACTCACCTCTGGTACATGGGCAGCAGCAGTTCAAACACCTGAAGTTATTTTCACCCAGTGCTACCTGGTTACCTAGTAACTGCAGAGTTATTTAGAGAAGCCTGTGTGTTTGTGATCACTTGAGCTCTAACTCCTCCCCCCCACCCCCCACCGCCTTTGCAACCTACTGTTGAAATGAAAATGTAACTTAGCTACTTCATGGCATATGGATGTTTTCAGATGGAAGAAGTTCATGCTGTTTTAAATTAAGCTCACCAAACAACATTTTTAGAATATTTGTCATATTTCTAAATAACATGTGCTTGTGATTGATACTCCCTCTAATTCAAACTGGCAGCACATAGTACCCAAAACCTGTGCCTGTGGCAGCGGGCTCTGTGAAACCCACTTATGTGCTCCAGGCCCCCGAGTGAGGCTTTCCTCGAGAGAATTGTTTGCAGCATTTGAGGTCATCTTAAAATAATTATGGTGTAATCAATAATGGCAACCATTTAGGTGTTCTTGCTCCGTGCCAGGGACCATGACAGTTGTGAACATGCTATTTCATCTCATTTAATTCTCACAATACACTTTAAAGGTTTGTATTATTCCTACTTTACAGCTAGGGAAGCAAGGTTTAGAGAGGTTAAAAACTCAGCCATGTCATGCGAATAGGGATAAATTGTTTAAAAAATTCTTTAGATTATGTATTAAAGCTAAACATAGCAGATTAATTTTAGCATAGTCAAGTAAAAGGTAATGTGTTAAAGAAAAGCAATCAAAAGTAGGCTATGTACCATTTATATGAAGCAGGCAAAGGGATGTGATGGAAATAACCCTTGGCTGTGGGTCAGAAGTTCTGGGTTCTATTTGCAGGCCCTGCCACTTGGGCAAATTACTTCCCTGTGTAAAAGCAGGGTGTTGGCCCTGATCTCCCAAAGTTATTTTCACTCTAGTAGAGTGTGAATGTAGGAGCCTGACAAGGAGTCCAGAGACAGATAGGTTTCTTAATCTGTGTAATTCTAAGCAATTAAAGAGACCAAGTAAATTCTGGGAACTATCAGGAAGGTTACCGCAGTTTCTTTACAATACACACAAAAACTTATGTCATCTATACATTACAAGTTTGATTGCCACGTCTCCAAAATCCAGTGGAATTGGAGGAGGTTCAGAACGAACCATCAAAATGATATAATGAGACCCTAATAATGAGTACAGCAATCTTTATACCCTGCAAAGAAAAAAATAATAATTCATTTAGAAATGTCTGCAAAGTCATAATTTTTATGTACTATGTACTTGAGAAAATAATCTTAGGGCAGATAAAGGGAAATACCACGTGGGGTTGATAGACTCATGGGATTTTTTACCCATGGATGCAAAACATGAAAATGACTTTGGTAACATTTAATTGAATGAAGAGGTGATGGTCCGTCATGAATTAGTAATTAGAATTAGTATGAGAATTCTTCCAAAGAAATCCCAGGGCTGATCTCCTTCAGAATGGACTGGTTGGATCTCCTTGCAGTCCAAGGGACTCTCAAGAGTCTTCTCCAACACCACAGTTCAAAAGCATCAATTCTTCGGCACTCAGCTTTCTTCACAGTCCAACTCTCGCATCCATACATGATCACAGGAAAAACCATAGCCTTGACTAGATGGACCTTTGTTGGCAAAGTAATGTCTCTGCTTTTGAATATGCTATCTAGGTTGGTCATAACTTTCCTTCCAAGGAGTAAGCGTCTTTTAATTTCATGGTTGTAATCACCATCTGTAGTGATTTTGGAGCCCAAAAAAATAAAGTCTGACACTGTTTCCACTGTTTCCCCATCTATTTCCCATGAAGTGATGGGACCAGATGCCATAATCTTCGTTTTCCGAATGTTGAGCTTTAAGCCAACTTTTTCACTCTCCACTTTCACTTTCATCAATAGGCTTTTGAGTTCCTCTTCACTTTCTGCCATAAGGGTGGTGTCATCTGCATATCTGAGGTTATTGATATTTCTCCCGGCAATCTTGATTCCAGCTTGTGCTTCTTCCAGCCCAGTGTTTCTCATGATGTACTCTGCATAGAAGTTAAATAAGCAGGGTGACAATATACAGCCTTGACGTACTCCTTTTCCTATTTGGAACCAGTCTGTTGTTCCATGTCCAGTTCTAACTGTTGCTTCCTGACCTGCATACAGATTTCTCAAGAGGCAGATCAAGTGGTCTGGTATTCCCATCTCTTTCAGAATTTTCCACAGTTTATTGTGATCCACACAGTCAAAGGCTTTGGCATAGTCAATAAAGCAGAAATAGATGTTTTTCTGGCACTCTCTTTTTCCATGATCCAGTGGATGTTGGAAATTTGATCTCTGGTTCCTCTGCCTTTTCTAAAACCAGCTTGAACATCAGGAAGTTCATGGTTCACATATTGCTGAAGCCTGGCTTGGAGAATTTTGAGCATTACTTTACTAGCGTGTGAGATGAGTGCAATTGTGCAGTAGTTTGAGCGTTCTTTGGCATTACCTTTCTTTGACCTTTTCCAGTCTTGTGGCCACTGCTGAGTTCCCACATGAATGTTCTGCTGCTGCTTCTGCTGCTAAGTCGCTTTAGTCATGTCCAACTCTGTGCGACCCCATAGACGGCAGCTCACCAGGCTCCCCCATCTCTAGGATTCTCCAGGCAAGAACACTGGAGTGGGTTGCCGTTTTCCTTCTCCAGAACATGAATGTTCTGGTTGTCCCCAAATGAACTGCGATCAACCCACCATCAAAAAGTGCAAGGCACACCTTCATATTCATCCTGTGGAATTATCTTGTTGGCTATAAGCTATCATTTCTGTCTCAGGGTATTTTTGGATCTTGATTTGTTCCCACATATTAATGATTCATCTTATACTTCTATCTTCCTTAAATTCATAAGCATATCTTTAAGATATTGATGAAAATGTTGAACCTGATTATACTGGTTAAGCAGGTGCTGACATTAAGAATTTGGTGCAAATTATGTGACTTGTATTGATGCTTATATTTCTCTTTATCTTGCTCTAGTTCTGTATTTTATTAAAATACACTGATTGTGCTACCAAATACAAGTTAAATTAATAAATACTTGTCTTCTTAGCATTTTGATTTTTCAGGAGAAAGAGTCCATCTCCCTCCCTCCCTCCTTCCTTTCTTTCCCCAAAGTATATGATTAACTATTCAAACCACATGGCTATAATCAACATTTAACTGATGAGAATATAACCTCATGACAAGTCAAAATACTTAGGGGATCATGGATGGCCTCATAAGAGTTGACATTAAGACATCTAGGCCTACAATGTTATAATAATGTCCCAATATCCATTTATGGAGAAACTGAACATTCTTTTATCACAATGTTACTTTAGTCTAATTAATTGCATTTTGGAGAGACAAAAGCTAAACTATTCATTATTTTTTTGTGGCCTCTGATAAGTTTTGAAAACTATCTTGTATTCCCATTAGTTTCTTTTCTCGATAGGCACTCCTCACGGGCTCTTGGTCCCTCGGGCCCATTTTTATTCCTTTCTGTCTAGCAGATCTGCCTTTCCCAAACATTATGACATTCAAGCTGCTCCTACTTCTTATCCTTGAAGGTCACTTTAAAAAGGACAGAGGACAAGTTTTTGGGTTGTGCAAAGCACAGCCATGCTTCAGGTTAACTTTGGACTTAGAAGAAATCACTTCCTGGCAATTCCTTTTGAGTTGTGATGCACAAACATACGGTTAACCCACTTTTTAGCTGTTAGTGACTTTTGATTCTTGTGAGACTAAAATTGTCACTTCTCTTCTTCATGTAGATGTGTAATTTGCCGGTGAATATTGAAGTTGAGCTTCAATTTATTGTATTTTGAATGGAAAGAGAGAGTTTTTCAGTTTGGGTAAATATATGTAGTGTATACTTTTCCCTGGATCTCATAGCGTATATATTAGGTACAACGCTAGATAAGAGGTCTGCCTCTGCTGAGTCACTTCAGTCGTGTCCGACTCTGTGCGACCCCATAGACGGCAGCCCACCAGGCTCCCCCGTCCCTGGGATTCTCCAGGCAAGAACACTGGAGTGGGTTGCCATTTCCTTCTCCAATGCATGAAAGTGCAAAGTGAAAGGGAAGTCTCTCAGTCGTGTCTGACCCTCAGCAACCCCATGGACTGCAGCCTTCCAGGCTCCTCCGTCCATGGGATTTTCCAGGCAAGATTACTGGAGTGGGGTGCCATTGCCTTCTCCAGATAAGAGGTCTATTCTGGGTTTTTTCCCTAGGACATGTAAACTGAAATTAAAAATAAGACAGAATCAGGATTAATGGGCAAAGTAATATTCTTTTGCCCAAGGATGCAAGAATATAAAATGCTTAATATTTTCAACGTCTTTCTCCTAAAACAAAATCTACCAATGGAAATCTGGCTTCTTTCTGGAGTCTTAATACAGAGATTATTAACTCTATGACCTGGCTGATAGAATGTGAGGTCAAGTATGATGAGAGGACTAAAAGACCAGGAAGGGCTACCCTTGAGCAGCAAGCCTATGGCTTGACTCCTTGACACTCTGTCCTGAAGTTTAAAACTAGGTCATCAAAATGTTCTGAAAGGTCCTCTATTGGGTATTCCCTCGCAGTCTATTGGTTAGGACTCTGTGCCTCCACTGCAGGGGTCACAGGTTTAATCCCTGGTCAGGGAACTAAGATCCCACAGGCTGCATGATACAGCTAAAAAAAAAAAAAAAACAACGATGTCCTCTATCTGGGTAGCTATAACATGATTTGATGGTCTTTTGTTTAAGCTATACTTCATGAACCAAAATTAAGCTTGTCTTAAGTGCTGATGTCATAGGAAGCCGTGGAGCTACCCCTGAGTTCAATACCAAGTTTTAGGACTTGGCATGGTTGACTTCTGATTCTTTCTTACCACTGTGGTCCAAAGATACAGCAGGCAGGAGCCAACAGAATTACTTAGATGTTTGAGGCAGAACTATTTTAGGTAACTTTTCTTTGAATTACACAGGCTATCATGGCTGGGTAGTATTTCCAATGCCTCCTTCCCGCTTCTGAGCTTGCCTAGTCTCAGCACCGTCTGCGAGGACATCTAGCTTGTGCTCATCACAACATGGAGAAACGTCTTCTCTTGACTTCTGTCAGGTGAACCTCAGCAACCCGACACAGCCGGATTCACATCTTGATCTGGTTTACATCTCTTCTTCCTCTGCCTTTCTCCACGTTTCTTTGCCAACCTCTTCCCTTCTGATTGGGCTTCTCTGGTGGCTCAGCTGGTAAAGAATCTACCCGCAGTGTGGGAGACCTGGGTTTGACCCCTGGGTTGAGAAAATCCTCTGGAGAAGGCAATGGCTACCCACTCCAGTATTCTGGCCTGGAGACTTCCATGGACTGTATAGTCCATGGGGTTGCAAGGAGTCGGACACGACTGAGCGACTTTCACTTTTACACTCTCCCTTCTAATCTGTTCTCTGCTTCATCTTCTGCTTTGTGCTAGTTATTCCTTTCCTCTCCCCCTCTCCTTCCTTCCTTAATTCTTTCCTTCCTTTCCCAGTCAGCACAATTAAAGCAAGTAAAAATCCCTCATCCTCAGACTAAATTCCTTTCTGTTAAGGAAAAAGTACACAGAAGTAAATGTGCATACTAATCCATGCTAACTGGTGGTAGAGAAGGAATTATTGTATAACCTTTCAGGGACTGTGCTTTGCAAAATGACAGTACTCATTTGAATAGGTAAATCTTGGCCTGTTATTTAGTTTTGTCTCATGGCTCAGAACTGGAAGTTTTATAGACTGAGCCTTTCAGCTGATCTTGCAGACCAGCTTCTGTAGGGATTGTTCAGAATATCAGAGAAGGTTCAGTAATTGAGAAAGTTTCCACAGTCAATAGACAAACAAGCATCAAAAACAGTACTCTAAGCTGCAAAGGCTTCTGGGATTTTAGAAACCATTAGGGGACAAGAAGAATCTTTTAGCTTATAAATCTAAATGGCAAAAAAAAAAAAAAGTTTCTTTAGGTAGGAAGCACCTTAGCCTCCGTTTTCTATAATGAAAGCAATGCTACCGCTATTAGCTTGTCTAAATCAAACCATGAACGCATCTGTAGGATATCAAAGTACCATGGGCCTCTGTTCTTTCTATTTCTAGTCCTATATACCATGCCTAACAAAATTCTGGAACACAGTGGTCAGTGAATGGTTGTAAGAAGAGTGAAGTTTTGTCTGGGCACAGTAATAATATCATAGTTGGATTCAATCACAGGAAAGATGGTCATCGAGGTATAAGTTGCCTAAAGTCTCTGTCTCCCACTCCTCCCCTGAGAAGGTTCAAGTGCAATGTTGTAAGTCAACTTTTCTACGCCTCCCATCCTCTGAAGTGAGGCAGCTTATTCTGTAGTTGCTTAGACCAAGGGAGAAGGCGTGCAGGAGCATAGTTCTTTCATTTAAAAGAATATCGTCTCCAATTGCAACCAGTCCTCACTTCTGGATAAAACTCAATCACCTCCGTTTAATCAGAATGATTTCCTTCCGTAGATAGTCTCTGCTGTGCCCCATCCACAAATCAATGTTTAATCAATTTCAGCCATTTCTTCCAAATACACTGCAACCACATTTTCTAAATCTACTGGAGACTTGGTTTTTGTGAATCACAGATAAATTAGGCCCATCTTGGTTTTCCTCCAACATCAGCTCACAGAATTCAACTAGGAATAGGTATGATCTTCCTTTTCTGAGGCCACTGTGAGGGCCCTGCATGAGTAAGGGGGTCCAGTAGGGTGGAAAGAGCCCCTTTCAGAAGCAGCTCTGTGATGTGTGAGCATTTGGACAGACGGACCATTTTATTGTAAAAGAAGCATGTAACCCACAAGCTGTCAGCACCCAAAAGCTTTACTAAACAAGGTTTGATGATAAGAAACCAAGTCAAGAGGAGATAAAATGTTTGCTGGGTTATTTCTGAACACCCAACATGTCAGGAGCCCCATTCTATTCTGCAAACCACCTGGTCTGTTCATTGGGGAGGATAATATCTGTTCAAACGTTGTCCCCTTTGTCTGTTCTAGGCAATAGCATGAAACATTCAGCAACTGCCCTCTGAAAGCCAAGTCTTTGTCTCTGATGGGAATTATGAAACAGGTTTCTTGAGAGGTGCCTACCCACCTGTGTTTAGATTCTAAATTTTGGGAAGATTGTGGCAGCCAGAGTAGCTGGGAGATGCTGAGGGAAAAGTCTTTTGAGGTTATGGAGACTTTTCAAAGCACAGTTTCCCACTTTAAAGTGGTTTGAATAAAACAAGAACTCTTGAAAACTGTCACAGACTTTGGACAAGATGGGACCTTGAAAGATTTTATTTCTTCCTTCTCTGTTAGCTTTACTACTATGACCTAAGAATGTGTCCTATTTTAGAAACCTTCCAAGGAATGGAGTTTTCCATAACCTTTTCCCTGTTAGCTATTTTTTTTAACTTCTACAAAATCCTTCCATCAGAAAATTCTTGATCGTTTCTATGACCCTAAATGCTCACTGCTGCAGCCCAAATCTGTTCCTTTGCTCCATCTTCTGCTGCTCATATCTGCCACAGAGGGGCCTATCACAGCTGAAGCCCATTATTAGATCACTTCTTGGCTTCTCCTTTAAGGCTAAGTAATGAGAAGGTTTTCCTTCTCTTTTTGTAGGTCATATTTTTCAACTGTTTAATGAATTTTGTTGTTGAAAATTTGATCGGGGATTTCCTATGTCTGGAAATGCATTAGTCCTTGAACTCTGTAGCCCTAATGTTCCTCCCTGCTAGCTCTTTAAATACACCAAATAAAATGAGACGAAGAGAATGAAGCAGCTGCAAACAAAACAAAACATCGCAAAACCAGAAAATAAAACCACCAGGTTTGTCATTCTGGCTTTTGATTGAGCAAAACATTTATAAAATGAAGCATGCTTCGGAGAGGTTAGCATCTCATTTATTGAAGATTGATCAACAAGAACTTGGTCAGGTTTAGATAAATGCTTATACAACTCTCAGTTTAAAATGCAGACTGTGAAAATCTAGGCACGCCAAAATGGCAAGGATGAGACAGTACTGGCCCCCCTTTTTTTAAAGGTAATTACATGGTTATTATTGTATAGGAATATAAATACATATTTTAGCTTTTATTATAATTTTAAAAAAATATAAATTTATTTATTTTAATTGGAGGTTAATTACTTTACAATATTGTATTGGTTTTGTCATACATCAACATGAATCTGCCACAGGTGTACACGTGTTCCCCATCCTGAACCCCCCTCCCACCTCCCTCCCCGTACCATCCCTCTGGGTCATCCCAGTGCACCAGCCCCAATCATCCTGTATCATGCATCGAACCTGGACTGGTGATTCGTTTCATATTTGAAATTATACATGTTTCAATGCCATTCTCCCAAATCATCCCACCCTCTCCCTCTCCCACAGAGTCCAAACTGTGTCTCTTTTGCTGTCTCGCATACAGGGTTATCGTTACCATCTTTCTAACTTCCATATATATGTGTTAGTACACTGTATTGGTGTTTTTCTTTCTGGCTTACTTCACTCTGTATAATAGTACTGGCCCTTTACTCATACAATTGGCTCTCTGGGTCTGCAGGTTCCACATTCACAGAAATTAACCAACTGCAGATCAAAACTATTTGGGGAAAAAAATTCTAAAAAGCCAAGCTTGAATTTACTGCAAGTCGGCAACTATTGGTATTTGCATAGCATTTATGTTGTGCTAGGCATTATAAGTCGGAGAAGGCAATGGCACCCCACTCCAGCACTCTTGCCTGGAAAATCCCATGGACAGAGGAGCCTGGTGGGCTGCAGTCCATGGGGTCGCGAAGAGTCAGACACGACTAAGTGACTTCCCTTTCACTTTTCACTTTCCTACATTGGAGAAGGAAATGGCAACCCACTCCAGTGTTCTTGCCTGGAGAATCCCAGGGGCGGTGGAGCCTGGTGGGCTGCCATCTATGGGGTCACACAGAGTCGGACACGACTGAAGCAACTTAGCAGCAGCAGCAGCAGCAGCAGCAGGCATTATAAGTAATCTAGAGATGATTTTAATGTATATGAGAGGTTGTGCATAAGTTATCTGCATGTACTATACCATTTTATATAAGAGACTTGAGCATCCATGGATTTTGGTATTTGCTGGGGGCCCTGAAACCAAAAGGAAAATGTTAGTAGCTCAGTCATGTGCAACTCATTGCAATCCCGTGGACTGTAGCTCCTCTGTCTGTAGAATTCTCCAGGCAAGAATAATGGAGAATAATAATAATAATAATAATTCCCTTCTCCAGGAGGTCTTCCCGACCCAGGGATCAAACTCAGGTCTCCTGAATTGCAAGTAGATTCTTTACCATCTGAGCCACCAGGAAGCCCAACAAGCTGAATTTAGAAAAAGCAGAGGAACCAGAGATCAAACTTCAAACATCTGCTGGATCATGGAAAAAGCAAGGCAATTCCAGAAAAAAATATCTACTTCTGCTTCATTGGCTATGCTAAAGCCTTTGACTGTGTGGATCACAACAAATTGTGGAAAATTCTTAAAGAGATGGGAATACCAGACCATCTTCCCTGCCTCCTCAGAAATCTATATGCAGGTCAAGAAGCAACAATTAGAACCGGACATGGAAAAACAGACTGGTTCAAAATTAGGAAAAGAGTATGTAAAGGATGTATATTGTCATCCTGCTTATTTAACTTATATGCAGAGTACATCCTGTGAAATGCTAAGCTGGATTAAGCACAAACTGGAATCAAGATTGCCAGGAGAAATATCAATCACCTCAGATACGCAGGTGACACCACCCTAATGGCAGAAAGCAAAGAGGAACTAAGGAGCCTCTTGATGAAGGTGAAAGAGGAGAGTGAAAAAGCTGGCTTAAAACTCAACATTCAAAAAACTAAGACCATGGCATCCCATCCCTCCACTTCTTGATAAATAGATGGGAAAACAATGGAAACAGGACACTCTATTTTCTTGGGCTCCAAAATCACTGCAGATGGTGACAGAGCCATGAAATTAAAAGACACTTGCTCCTTGGAAAACAGGCTATGATAAAATTAGACAGGGTATTAAAAAACAGAGACATCACTTTGCCAACAAAGGTTCTTATAGTCAAAGCTATGGTTTTTCCAGTAGTCATGTATGAATGTGAGAGTTGGACCATAGTGAAGACTGAGCACTGAAGAACTGATGCTTTTGAATCAATTCAGAAGCTGGAGAAGACTCTTGAGAGTCCCTTGGACTGCAAAGAGATCAAACCAGTCAATCCTAAAGGAAATCAACACTGAATATTCATTGGAAGGGCTGATGCTAAAGCTGAAGCTCCAATATTTTGGCCACTTGATGGGAAGAGCAACTCATTGGAAAAGACCCTCATGCTGGGAAAGATTGAAGGTCTAAGGAGAAGGGGATGACAGAGGATGAGATGGTTGGATGCCATCACTGACTCAGTGAACGTGAGTTTGAGTAAACTCTGGGCGATAGTGAAGGACAGGGAAGCCTGGGTTGCTGCAGTCCATGGGGTTGCAAAGAGTTGGACACAGCTGGGCAAATGGACAACAGCTGGAACCAACACTCTGAATATGCTGAGGGAGAGATGACTGTTATCTGCTGCATATCTGTAACTTTGGAGATCATTGAGTCATTATATTTCAATAGCTTTCAATATGCTACTAGATACAATAATCTTAGGTTTTACAATTGCAGTTGATCTCTAGTTGACTTTTAGAAAGTAATGCAACCTTTTTTCATGCTTTAGTGACAAAATTATGATTGTAAGTAAATATAGACAATTTCCATATCTTTCTCTGCAACAGCTGAAATGGAATGAGATAAATCTGACCTTTAATGTTTGTTTCAACTCACTTTAAAAACCATCTTTGATAACTCTTGCTATGGTTTAATATAGCACACATTCCAAAGAACATGTATATGTAATCTAAAGGAGAATGAGAGTGTTACATGTCTTCTCAGTTTCAGAGATAGAACGCTACTAATGCCTTCGAAGTCCACTGTCTGCCCTCTCTGATGGTCTCTTCCTCTCTGCCTGAACCTCATCTGATATAAACACTCTCCTAAGTTTCATTCATTATGACTTTGCTTTTTCTTCACAATTTTATCATATTTTTTTACGCACTGCAAAAGATTACTTAGAGACTTCCCTGGTGACTTAGATGGTAAAGCGTCTGCCTGCAATGCTGGAGACCCGGGTTTGATCTCTGGGTCGGGAAGATCTCCTGGAGAAGGAAATGGCACCCCACTCCAGTATTCTTGCCTGGAGAATCCCACAGACAGAGGAGCCTTGTAGGGTACAGTCCATGGGGTCACAACGAGTCAGACATGACTGAGTGATTACTTAGCTCACTGAATTTTGCAATTTGTGTTAGGGAATCATACTCTTCTATTTTTTCTGCAATTTATTTTGTTCTTTCTTTTCCTTTCATATTTCTGTTCTTGTGTTCATTTATAAATGAGCTATAGGTAATTTTAGCTACTTTATAATATTCCACTGTATGACTGTACCATAGTTTATTCATTTCACTGCCGTTGGACATTAGACTTGGCTCCAGTTTGAGAGAAGGGTCCTGGAAGCAGGCGTGTTTGCTACCTGCTTCCCAGCAGCACCAGTCGTCTTCTGCACCCCTGCGTCACGAGGTGGGCTCTCAGGGCTTCTGCCCTGCTCTCAGTTTTTCCTATCAGCACCTAAATGAATCTTGTGGAAAAGATCTGGAAAATGGGTACCTAGAGCCCTTATGTAGGAGGTTCCCAGGGGTTCTAAAGTCTCATGTTAACTCACACTCACCCTTGAAGAATCTGTCAACATTTCATTGTCTTCATTCCTGCTCTTCTGCGTGTTACCTCTCCCTCTACTCTCTGCTAAAGGAAGACTGTATTCCACCACTCCTTGGATGAGCTCCTTATCCTCTGGAATTCAGTTCCTCTGACTGAATGACAATCTGAGACCTCTGATGGGCTTTAAAAAAGTTACAATTTTCGAGATTATCCAGATTTCTCATTATGGTGGGGGTAGAATTCTCCGAGGCTATCTATGATTTAGGAGGAAGCAGACTGATTTTTCTTCCTCTTCTTGCTACCACCATTCTCTATACCCTTTCTCTGCCTGATTTTTCTTGGTAGTACTTGAAACTATCATTATGTATTGCCCATCTCTCTCATGAGCATGTAAATTCCATTAAGGCAGAATATTTGTTTTATCCATGTCTATGTACAAGGAGATGCAACCAGTCCATTCTGAAGGAGATCAGCCCTGGGATTTCTTTGGAAGGAATGATGCTAACGCTGAAACTCCAGTACTTTGGCCACCTCATGCGAAGAGTTGACTCATTGGAAAAGACTCTGATGCTGGGAGGGATTGGGGGCAGGAGGAGAAGGGGACGACAGAGGATGAGATGGCTGGATGGCATCACTGACTCGATGGATGTGAGTCTGAGTGAACTCCAGGAGTTGGTGATGGACAGGGAGGCCTGGCGTGCTGCGATTCATGGGGTCGCAAAGAGTCGGACACGACTGAGCGACTGATCTGATGTGATCTGATGTCTCTGGCTCTTAATAGACACTCAATTAAAACTGTTGAATAAGTGCAGGCAGGAAAGCCCAAAAAGCAGGACATTTTCTCCAGTATTTTGCATCTACCTGTTTTCATAAGAATATACTTCCTCTGAAGTTGCTCTCTCCCTTGTTCTGCCATGTTTTTCGTATGTTCCATTCCAACTATATTCTTATTCATCTTTTAATCAAGCAAATCTGTTTGCCTTCAGTATCTCCATATGCCCTAATAACAGAGAAGTGGGGACCTGTCCCTGGGCTGCTATCTGTCTACTCCTGATTTACTGTGTCTTTGCTCCGAGACCCACAGCTGGCCTGCAAGTGTTTCTGCGCCACTGCCAGTCTAATTCTTCATCCTGGCAGGCTGTCATCCAGGGTATCTCTGCCCTGCTGCAGAAGGCCCTCCCCTCTCCCACCCTAAGGCCGATTCTTTGGTGGTCAGGACTAATGTGTGCCTCACAAATAGCAAACTCTGTATTTCAAAGCATTGCGGTTCCTATCCTGCCCTCATGTTTGTTTTGTTGTGGCTGCTCTTGGCTCCTGCTGATGGTTTTAATCATTTTTACTCATCACTGCATTTAGAAGAGATGGCGGTGAGAAGGAAGTTGGAGGGCGGGGAATTGGTCGGTACTCTGCTTGCCTCGGTGAGCAGCACACAAGAGGGGTAGATGGGCGGGCGCCCCACTTCTCTGTTGGTTCTAGGCCATGTTAGTGCTTGAGGGGCTCCACTTCTGGCAACAGAACCAGTGCATTCTCCCATCTTTTACAAAGTGATCCTTTTTCATAAATCTGGAGTTTACTGTGTCTCAGAGTTGTGTGTTTTTGTTTTGTTTGCTTAAATCAGATCCAAATATGTTACAGCTGATATTCATTTCTGCCTGACCCTGGCACAAGATGTAGTGGCTTTGTTATATTTTACTGGGCTATCCTTTGTGAGACTGCATTATGGAATGCTAAACAGACAGCGCGTTGAGACCTCCTGCATTATTTACCAGGTGTAAGTCGAAGCTTTTATGATTAGGAAAATTCAAGTTTATTAAACGTGTCACTGAATTTGAAGTAGTTTTTTGTCATCACCTAGTTTTTGAACCAGTTAATATTAAAATTACTGTCTCTTGATGATCCCCAGTATATTCTTTTCTGTAAGAAAAAAAAAAGTAAAACAAACTCTCGTAATCCAAATGGTTTGTAATCATTCTTCCATATCACTATGCCAAAGTCCTTATCCTGTGAGATAACATTTACTTCCCTATCATTTAAAACCACTTCCATCTTTGAACTATTAGTTTAAGTAATAATTCTGGATTAGAGAACAGAGATAGTTCAGAAAACAGAAAGAAGTACGATTGTAAAAACAACCTCAGTTATTCCAAAATCTGAAGGTTAAAACAATAGCTGCCTTGATTTACTGACTCATGTATTATCTGAGAAAAAGTTGATTAAAACAGATTTTGACACTTTTTATCCACTGGAACTTGAACTTCATTGGGAAATGGTTCTGAGGGGGTAAATATGTTGACTAATTGGCTTGTTCATCCCACATGGGATTATACCACTTTCTGAACCAGAATGTCCTGCTATTGCAACATGTTTTTTCTTTATTCTTTTTTTTTTTTCCTTAAAGTAATCCATTTGAGTTCATTACATGGCCATTTGTTAGGCTGGAGCATTGTACTTGTTTGTGACTACAGTGGAGTCATAGTAAGTCAGGACTGTCTGTATACACAGAGTTAATGGGAGATCCTGCAGCTGCTCAGGGAAGACGGCCGTGCTATGGGTCACTCTGACATTTGAAACCCCAAATCGTGCTTTCCCAAAGTCCTGGGGCACTTTCATGTTGATTGTCATGAAGATTTGTTCAAGTTTGGTTTGCTTATTTACTGTATGCTATTCATAGGATCAGACTGTTGAACTTGGTTTTTTAAGCTTTTTATTGAAGTGTAATATTCTCAGTATTGAAGTGTAAAATTCTCAAGCTGGAATTAAGATTGCTGGGAAAAATGTCCACAGCCTCAGATATGTAGATGATACCACTCTAATGGCAAAAAGCAAAGAGGAACTGAAGAGCCTCTTGATGAGGGTGAAAGAGGAGAATGAAAAACTGACTTAAAACTCAGCATTCAAAAAACTAAGATCATGGCATCCAGTCCCATCACTTCATGGCAAACAGAAGGGGGAAAATGTGAAAACAGTGACAGATTTTATTTTATTACGCTCCACAATCACCAGAAACAGTGACTGCAGTCATGAAATTAAAGGTTCTTGCTCCTTGGAAGAAAAGCTATGACAAACCTAGACAGTGTATTAAAAAGCAGAGACATCATTTTGTTGACAAAGGTCCATATGGTCAAAGCTATGGTTTTTCCAAAGCTATGGTGTTTGTTTGTTTATTTGTTTTTTTCTGGTGGTTTTTCCACTGAAGCATCAATTCTTCAGTGCTCAGCTTTCTTTACAGTCCAACTCTCACATCCATACATGACTACTGGAAAAACCATAGCCTTGTCTTGGCGGATTTGACTAGATATGGTTGACTAGACTAGTGAACCACAGACTTGACTAGTATTTATACTCACACTCAATGTATGAGAGTTCCAGTTATTCTATCTCCTCACTAATATTTTCTATCTTTTTCATTTTAGCTATTCCAGTGGATATGTATTGTGGTTTACCATGTATTTCCTCGTTGATAATGAACCTGAGTGACTTTCATTAGTGATTTGTGTATCTGTCTTTGAGAATTGTCTGTTCAAGTTTTTTTCCCCATTTTTCTGTCATTTCACTCTCCTTTTTGTTACTGTTTCATAGGGGTTATTTATATAATCAGAATATGGGACTTTGTTGAAAATATGTTTTATAAATATTTTCTCCTCTGTGGGTTGCCTTTTCACTCTTGTAATAGGATCTTTTGATGAACAAATATTCCTAATATTTTTAAAGTCCAGTTTATTATTTTTTCATTTTATAGTTTGCACTTTTCTTATCCAGTTTAAGAAATCTTTGCATACTCTAACTTGACAAAACTATTCTCTGCTTTCCTCCAACATTTTTATTTAAATTTGTAATTCATCTGACTTGATATTCATATATTGTATAATCCAGAGAGCAATATATAATTTCCATGTAGATATCCTATTAGCCCAGCATCATTTTACTTGGTTTTTAACTTGTTTAAAATTTATCTATGAAATTTAGTTTTACTGAGATATTTTTATATTTTCCTAGAGATAATTATTAATGATACTCAAAAAATAATTTAAGTCTATGATGGTGTAAAATTTATAATATAATCTATACATTTATTTAGCATGTAAATTGAGATATTTCTTAAAAGTTATTCTGTTTAATTAGACTCTCGTTTGTAATACCAGCATATTTATTCAACACTAGAGTGATTTATAATGCACAAACACAATAATTAAAAACAAATTAATTGTTCTCGCTTTTTCATTTAAATTCAATTCAACACATGTTTATTATTTGTCTGCTAGAATTTGGGACAGCTGAGAATATGGTTGAGGTTGTGAGCTCTATCTGCATGTCATTTAGGTTTCAAGCCATGTAATAAAGTTGTCAAACATCTGTCAATAATAAATAATTCTTCTTTAGTATTCAATATTATATTAATAGAGGTACAAGATGAGAAGTTTTATTCCTATTAAGATGACCTCATACCCCTTATGTAATGCCTCTATACCGAGTTTTCCATTAGCAATGACACAGTTCTTTTAAGAAGTAAAAATAGAAAAGAAAATACAAAACTTCTTTTCTGTATTTGGAACGCCTGTGAATGCTTCTTCTTTGATGTCATTTCTGCTTGGCTTTTATTTTTTTCTCTTTTTATTATTTGTTCTAGGTTGTACTGGTCAGTGGACATCTGGACAGCTGGGATGTCGGGCAGGGTGCCATGGATGATGGTGGTGGAGCCTTTATATCATGGGAAGCCCTCTCGCTTATTAAAGATCTTGGTAAATATTTAGAAAGTAGTTAACCAATGTGTGAGGTTGTCAGTGGTGATGTTTAACTCAACACACAAAATGCTCAGCAGATTAGCTGCTGTGGAATGTTCAAAGATTCTCCTGAGGTCTGTATGTTTTTTGTCAGTTGATTCCCAGAAAAGAACTAATTTGTCCCCATAAAGAAAGCAATTTTTATTCAAGTGTCCACCAGACAGCCAAAGTATCAAATATAATCAGCCACTGGGGAAAATGAACAAGCTAATAAAACTGCAGCAAATGCAACCGCATCAGCTAGAGACCGTGTAAGGAAACCATAAACAAGTGGAAAGAAAAATCAGTAGCTCCCCCACTTCCTTTCCCTTGTTTAGACATCACCAAGCTGCTCGGATAGCTTTGCTGCACGCATCTTTCCACATCCGGAGTCAAGGAGAGCAAAGTAGGCCTGGAGGAATGATTCTTTTCGCCACAGTCAGGAATCCAGAATGAAAAACTGGACCTTGCAGGTTAACCTAGACATGGGGGAAGATGGATAGGCATACAAAGCAAGAACTAATTGTGAAAACAGTTTATCTTGATGACCCTATTTGCAAACAGAAAACATACATTTCCTCTTTGTGGGCTGGTCAAGAGGTGGATTTTGAGTGAGGTTAGAAATAATCAAACAATCTGAAATGAGAGTTCTATATCTGAATCAGACCAGTGGCGGTTTGGAAAATGCTTCATCAACAGAATTCCATTGTGACTGTGGAGTTTCAAATGTCATAGAGATCAGAGCACTCCTTTTGGTGAAGGCATTCCATTGCTTACTTAAATACCCATGTGTTTAAACCTAAGCTTTGCCTCTGACTTTTAATGAACCCTTCTAACCCTAAATCAGCTCTTTAAATGATTTTTTATCTTTTATTTTTTGGACTGGAGCTCTGTTGTTTTTTTTTTTTATTAACTGATTTATTCTAATTGGAAGATAATTATCTTATACCATTGTGATGGTTTTTGCCATACATCAACATGAATTGGCCACAGGTATTCAATTGTTCATCTTAACAATAGACTACTGAAATTGTCTTGATTGGGGCAAATCTTTAGTGTATACTTTTAATTTATATCTTACTTGTGTTTTAAAAATGGAAAAATGGAAAAGTGTGCAATTTCTTTACTTCTAAATAGACCAGTGTCTCGCAACCCTGGCATTATTGCTATTTGGGGCCAGATAATTACTTTTTCAAAAAATTTAAATACAGTTTATTTACAATGTTGTGCCCATCTCTGGTGTACAGCAAAGTGACTCAGTTATACATATATATGCATTCTTCTTTTGTACTCTTTTCCAATATGGTTTAATCACAGGTTTATAGGACCTTGTTTTTTATGCATTCTGAATTCAGTAGTTTGCTCTGCTGTGAGGTCTGTCCCGTGCATTTTAGGATGTTTAGCCTCATCCCTACTAGATGCCAGTAGCACAACTCCCCCTGTCCGCAAGTTGTGAAGTGAAAAATGTCTCCAGACATTGCCGAATGTCCCCTGGTGGGTTGTGGGGGGAGAGGGTGGCATGTAAAATTGCTCCACTAAAATAGGCTAATTAAAGAACTGTAGGACACCTGAACACAAGGTCATTTTTTTAAAAAATGAACTAATTAGTAACTTTATATTATTTATACTTTAAACATCATTACCATATTGAGCACCTACTATGTGAAACCATTCTATGAAAGCTGAGCATACTACATACTCTGTTCTTAAGACCCTTAGAATATAATTGAAGACATTCATATGCACCAACACACATAGTTATAAAGATATAATATCAAGTCTGCTTTTAGAATTGGGTAATGTTTGAAAGATAAAGTGTCCAGCAAATAAAAACAGAAACACTCATTCCTTCAGAGGAGATCTGGGAAACTCCACATGTGAATTCATTCCTCTTCTTCCTTTAAAAAAATATACCCTTGGCCATCTGCCCTTAATTTTATTCTAGAATGAAGTGGGTTCGAGAGATGAGGCAGGCAACTATCAAAAATTTTCCTCTCCATGGGGCACAGATATTTATTTTGGAAGTTAATTTTAATTCAGTGTGTTCCAACCAGCTTGACTGGAGGCACAATGGCAGTGTAAAAAGAGAACTAGACCCATCTCAATTAGATTTTTAGGTCACCTCTGTGCCACAAACTACTTTTTTGGCCAGGGGCAGGTCATTTGAACTCTCCGGATTTGTTTTCTTCATCTCTCTTCAACTGTCAGCTTCCAGAGTATCTCACTTGCTCTTGTTGTGCAGTCACTCAGTCATGTCATACTCTTTGTGACTCCATGGACTGCAGCACGCCAGCCTTTCCTTGTCCTTCACAATCTCCCGGAGTTTGCTCAGATTCATGTCCATTGAGTCAGTGATGCCATCCAACCCCACCTTATCCTCTGTCTCTCCCTTCCCCTTCTTCCCTCAATCTTTCCCAGCATCAGGATCTTTTCCAGTGAATCGACTTTTCCCATCAGGTGGCCAAAGTACGGGAGCTTCAGCATTTGTCCTCACAATGAATATTCAGGGTTGATTTCCGATAGGATTGACTGGTTTAATCTTGCTGTCCAAGGGACTCTCAAGAGTCTTCTCCAGCACCACATTTCAAAATCATCAGTTCTTCAGCACTCAGCCTTCTTTATGGTCCAATTCTTACATTCGTACATGACTACTGGAAATGTATAGCTTTGACTATATGGACCTTCATCAGCAAAGTGATGTCTCTGCTTTTTAATATGCTGTCTAGGTTTGTCATAGCTTTTCTTCCAAAGAGCAAGCATCTTTTAATTTCATGGCCACATCACCATCATCACCATCAACAGTGATTTTGGAGCCCAAGAAAATAAAGGCTGCAACTGTTTCCATTTTTCCCCATCTATTTGCCATGAAGTGATGGGGCCAGATGCTATGATATTAATTTTTTTTAATGTTTAGTTTTAAGCCAGCTTTTTCACTCTCCTTTTTCACCTTCATCAAGAGGCTTGTCAGTTCCTTTTCACTTTCTGCCATTAGACTGTTATTATCTGCATATCTGAGATTTTGATATTTCTCCCTGCATTCTTGATTCCAGCTTGTGATTCATCCAGCCCAGCATTTTGCATGATGTACTCTGCATATAAATTAAATAAGCAAGGTGACAATATATAGCCTTGATGTACCCCTTTCCTAATTTTAAACCAGTCCATTGTTTCATGGTGGATTCTAACAGTTGCTTCTTGACCTGCATACAGATTCCTCAGGAGGCAGATAAGGTCGTCTGGTTTCTCTTCTGTTTAAGAATTTTGCACAGTTTGTTGTGAGCCACACAGTCAAAGGCTTTAGCATAGTCAGTGAAGCAGAATTAGATGTTCTTCTGGAATTCTCTTGTTTCTTCTATGATCCAGCGGATGTTGCAATTTGAACTCTGGTTCCTCTGTCTTTTCTAAATCCAGCTTGTACATATGCAAGTTCTCAGTTCACGTACTGTTAAAGCCTAGCTTGAAGGATTTTGAGCATTACCTTGCTAGCATGTGAAATTAGCACAATTTTATGGTAGTTTGGACATTCTTTGGCATTGCCCTTTTGGGATTGGAATGAAAACTGACCTTTTCCTATGATCACTGCTGAGTTTTCCAAATTTCCTGGCATAGTGAGTGAAGCCTTTTCAGAGCAGCAGCATCTTTTAGGATTTGAAATAGTCCAGCTGGAATTCCATCACCTCCACCAGCTTTGTTTGTAGTAATACTTTCTAATGCTCACTTGACCTCACATACCAGGATGTCTGACTAGGTGAGTGACCACACCATCATGGTTATCTGGGTCATTAAGACCTTTTTTGTATAGTTCTTCTGTGTATTCTTGCCACCTCTTCTTAATCTCTTCTGCTTCTGTTAGGTCCATACCATTCCTGTCCTTTATTGTGCCCATCTTTGCGTGAAATATTTCCTTGGTATGTCTAATTTTCTTGAAGAGATCTCTAGTCTTTCCCATTCTGTTGTTTTCCTCTATCTCTTTGCATTGTTCACTTAAAAGGCTTTCTTCTCTCTCCTTGCTATTCTTTGGAACTCTGAATTCAGTTGGATATATCTTTCTCTTTCTCCTTTGCCTTTTGCTTCCCTCCTTTTCTCAGCTATTTGTAAGGCCGCCTCAGACAACAATTTTGCCTTCTTGCTTTTCTCTTTCTTTGAAATGATTTTGGTCGCTGCCCCTGTACAATGTTATGAACCTCCATCCATGGTTCTTCAGGCACTCCATCAGATCTAATTTTTTGAACCTGTCACTTCCACTGTATAATTATAAGGGATTTTATTTTGGTCATACCTGAATGGCCTAGTGATTTTCCCTACTTTCTTTAGTTTAAGTCTGAATTTTACAGTGAGGAGCACATGCTCTGAGCCACAGTCAGCTCCAGGTTTTGTTTTTGCTGACTGTGTAGAGCTTCTCCATCTTCAGCTGCAAAGAATATAATCAATCTGATTTTGGTGTTGACCATCTTATAATGTTCATGTGTAGAATCATCCCTTGTGTACTTGGAAGATGGTGTTTGCTACAACAGTGTGTTTTTTTGGCAAAACTCTGTTAGCCTTTGTCCTACTTCATTTTGTACTCCAAAACCAAACTTGGTTGCTACTCCAGGTATCTCATGACTTCCTACTTTTGCATTGCTGTCCACTATGATGAAAAGGACATCTTTTTTTTGGTGTTAGCTGTAGAAGGTCTTGTAGGTCTTCATAGAACTGTTCAACTTCAGCTTCTTTGGAATCAGTGGTCGGGGCATAGACTTGGATTATTGTATATTGAATAGTTTGCCTTGGAAGTGAACTCAGATCATACTATTGTTTTTGAGATTGCACCCAAGTACTGCATTTCAGACTCTTTTGTTGAGTCTGAGGGCTATTCCATTTCTTCTAAGGGATTCTTGCCCACAGTAGTAGACATAATGGTCATCTGAATTAAATTTGCCCATTCCTATGCATTTTAGTTCACTGGTTACTAAAATGTCGATGTTCACTCTTGCCATCTCCTATTAGTATCTTTTATGGGCTTTGAATCTTACTTCTTTCATCATGGGACCCTGAATCACTGTTAACTGAGTTGAATTCAGTTGCATGAATAAATGTATGCAATGGTGAATTGAGTTATCTTTCTCCAGCTTTGAAACTACACTGACTTTATTTGCTTTTGAAAGTAGTAGTAAGTCTCCTTCAATTCAGGACTTAACTCTCCTATAGATTTCTGAAAACCTATGTAAACATATGAATACAACTCTTAAAGAGTAACATTTCTTTTGAGTAGGTGTTAAGAGACAGCATGCTATACTGTTAAAACAGCACTGTGGAGCCAGACTGCCTGGGTTCAAATCCCATTTCAGCAACTCACTAACATGTGGCCTTCAGTAAGTTACTTTCCCTTTCTGTGGTTATTTTCTTATCTGTGAAATGGAAATAATAATAGTTCCTGTCTCACAAGGTTGCTCTGAAAATTAAATAATCTATGTATATAATGCACTTAAAACAGAGCCTAACCCATCCCCCAAACTCAATAAATTAACTTTTATTATTTAATAAGCATGATCTAATAGTACTGTATTTTTTACTTAAGGGATTTTTTTTTTTTTTTTTTTGTCTTTAACCTCTCATCTGCTTAGTGGTTTCTTTGCCTCCTAACTTATTATGTTAATTGTAACTCTAGGGCCAGATGCTATGATATCCCTAAATATCCTTTTCGTTTACTGTTCAAGTCACCATCCATTATATTATGGAAATCCATTGACCCCTGCACTATTTCCCACTTTCATACTAAATTTTCAAGAGTCTAAATTTCTCCTGGTCATTTCCTGCTTCCACTTTCTGCTTAAGTAGAATGCCCAGAATCCACAGTACATCTCATATTCTGCAATTGCATCTACTGAGTCTTACTCTTTAATTTTAAAACTAAAATTAGACTGTGGATTTCTGCTTGTAGATTACCTATGTGTTTTAATATGAAGAACTAGGTCTAACATGTGACTGATGCCTTCTAGATGAAAATTACTGATTTACTTGAACAAGAGCTAGCACTTTGGGCTAGAGGCCAAGAAATGGGCTCATAATTATGTTACTTAATTACATTGAGTCCAGGCTGTTTAGTTGGTGAAATATGAAAGCTCTATGGCAATCTGTTTTTCCAAGAAAAGTGAGACTTCTTTTGGCTGCTGTCCCTTGGACAATATGTCATGCAGAATGCATGTCAGAGTCCCTCAGTGGGGCTTGTTAATTTGAAGTGTTGGTCTAGTGGGACTTTCTGATATTTAGGCATATTGTTCTAAGATTCATTCTTCATGTCTCTTCTTTATTCTCTTCTCTCACTACTTTTATAGATTCACTCTTTTGCCCAAGCCATCAGCTAAAACCAGATTCAATTAATCTAACAGAAGAGATATTTGTACTTTGCAAATGTAATCAGTCATTTCTGAGTAACTGTCAACAGAAGGCTATTTGCTGTGAAATGCTATTGAATACTTTTTTGTGTTTGTGGTTTACTGGACTTGAAACTCAATGTTTATTTGAAATGTCATTTCCTGGAATGTTCTGGTGTTAGTGGACAAAGCCTATGGCCAAAGAAGTTATGCTTCAAAATGCTCATTTGGCACTTGAATAATAGACCACCATCCATCCCCAAATTCTTCCAACTTTACCATTTTCCATTAAGTTAGAATTTTTAATTTTCAGGCCTAAACAAAGGGAAAAAATAGTTTACAGTACTACCTGGTTGTTGAAATGTTGAATATATGTGAAACATCTTTTTAGAGAAATTTTAACGTGAGCATCTTGACTGTAATTTTTATAGACTTTGAAGTCTGTGTGTTAGAAAATATTTTATTCATATTTCATTGAGTCAGCAAATATTTACTATACTGATTGAATGTCAGTGTGCCAGATACCTTACAACAAAGAGGAATGAGACACAATCCTTGAAGTCTTTGAAGTAAGAGAGACATTTAGTTTAAAAATTGCAATGAAATTGTTATAAACCCTTTAATTGAAATATGTGTGAATTACTTCAGGCAGCTGGTAAAGAGAGGGACCAGCATGGCTTGTCTGGGTCAAGGCATCTTCACAAAGGTGATATTTGAGCTTTCTTTTATAAAGATAAATACAAATTCTTGAAGCAAAGTGGGCCCAGTGAAGGATTCCCAGCAGATTATAGAGCTTCCAGTGCTGTGCATCATTAAAAATGAGAAGAAAACTGTTGACAGTTAACAGTCATGGGACTGTGGGGAGAAGGGAGGATTTGAGAATTGCAAGAGGTGCTCTTTTTACCTCCTATACATATATACCATTAGATTTTTTAGTAGTAAAGTTGTGTTACTTTATTAAGGCAAAAACCCTCAAAATTAAAAAAAAAAATTATTGGTATTGCCATCACTATAAATAGTCTGCTAACAGGAACTACAGAGCAGAGGTAGGAAGTAGGAAGAATCTCACGTGAGTCACCAAGCCTTCCAGGCCCAGAAGTATACACAGCCAAATGCGTGCCAAGGCTGTGGTGTAGTTAGAGCTTTATGGAATCATTTCTAATGCAGCGGGTTGCCTCTTAGAGGTGGGGACCCATCCAGGAAAAGGGTTTTCTTCTCCCAGGCCCTGGTCAAGCCTCCCTTGGAAAAGCCTCAGGAAGTTCAATCCAGAATATCTGAGTTAGGGATATGAAAAACTTCCAAGAGAGGGACACCTGAAGGGTAGAGCCAGTGACAGAGAAAGCCTGAAGCCAGCTCCTTGGAGAGAGAAGAGCCCATTGGAAAGAATCTTCTCTATGGTCAAATAAGTTTGGGAAACTCCCTCTTGGTAATTTCATTATTCTTTAAAACACATTTGTTGGCAGAGTCTCCCACGACTCCAGTGTGCTTTGGAAGCGTTGCTCTGGGCCATTACCAGTGTTGGCAGAAGTGAGGAAGAGTCCATGAACGCTTGCTGAGGCACCGTGCATGGAACTGAGTACAGATGGCTGTGGATTTATCTTCATTCTCAATTTTGTGGGTTGTCTTTGGGCTCTTGCGTTTGCCAGAATATTGACAAGATATAACCATGTAATGGTTCCTGAACTGGCATGGGAGAGATTATTCTTTTATTATGTCTTGAAGAGCATTTGTACCCACCCAAGTGCAAATTTAACCCAATACATAACTTTATTTCTGTACTATCTGAGCCTGTTTTATTAAGATGAATGTAGTATTATTGGGAATGCTTGACATATGCTGAAGGCTCTCTCTGCCAGGTTTTTCTATGGCCCTGAGTACATTAGAATTTGGTAGGATTTATTTTTTCTAGGAGGAATTTTTATCTTAAAACATTCCACAAACTTCCCTCCTCCCATTTTAGATGCTGTTCCTCTGCAGTTATTTTGTGAACACAATTATTTAGGAAACTTACAGCCCTGGGAAAGATTTCCTATTATACCTCAATCCCTTTAGGAAATAATATCTCTGCTTCTGAAACTCTCCAAGAAATTAACTTGGAAAAAATTAACTTAGAAAAAATGTTTTCCCCAACATCACACTTTATTAATTTTAATTTTAATGTATAGATGGTTGTTTGCCTTTTTTTTCTGAAAAAATTTTGGTCTTCATATTTTATGATTCTATTTAGAGATGCAAATACCTAGAACAATGGAAGAAGTAAAAACTGTGATTTGCTTGCTTTTTCTCTTTTTTCTAAAATCTAAAAGTAGATTTATAGTAAGTGGACATTTATGGCTCATTCTCATGATCTTTAGAGGATGGTACTCTCATTTTCACTCAGCTGGTTATTTCCTCTAGTGGCAGGTTATGTAATGTCTGGCTTTACCTTAACACTTGTGGCAGATACATATTTTTGCAGCTGGGAATTGCTGAGAATTTTTCTTAAGGTTTGAACGCACTGATAAGTCTCAGTAAAACACTTTGCATATTTATATCTCATTCAGATAACATAGACATTTCCACTGGTGTGTGTAGAGAGACATAAACTGTGTAGATTGATCTTCCAAATGTGTCATGAGATAAAGTAAGATTTATTAAAAATGAATCACTTAGAAGGTGTCCTACCTTTTAGTTTGGATGTGATAGGAGAGACTCTGTAGTTCTTTTCAAGCCTTAGACTACATTAATATTGCTGTTATTATTTTATCAGTTAGCTAAAATATACCATTTCTTTGTGAAAATAGACAAGACCTTGGCCCAGTGGCATTCAGCACCATGACTAATTCCTCACTGTCTGACAGAATCTGGAAGGGTGGCAGATGAATGCTGTGAGAGGAAGGGTCTCGGGGGGCCCCTCTGTCTGGAACATACTCAGCTTCTTCTCCCACATCTAATTTGATTTGGCCTGTATGCCTTAGAAAGCTAAGAAATGTGGTGTTGGTAAAGGAAATGGAAGCTTTAAAAGTTGCTGCATTTATCCTGGAGAAGAACAGCTATGGAAAAACTTAATAATGGTATCCTTATGGATACCATTTCTTCCCACTCAAGAATGGGATCCATATAAGCCCAGGGCAGGGCTGTCTCAAAAAGGGAGGCTACCTCATTAAAACAGTATCATCACAGTGTTGCACAACTTGGCTCACAAGGAGATCTCCTCCTTCGGTGATAAATGTTGAACACCCACTTCACGGTCAACAAATAAAAGGGCAAGGCACAGATCCTTCCAGCAAAGAGATCACAGTCAGGAACTGGTAGCTTCACATGGACAGAGATTTGAGCCAAGCTCTGAGCGCGTGGGAGACAGGAGAAGAAAAGACAAAATTAGAGCTCAGGGGAGTCCATGGTTTTGAGGAGTGGAGGGCGCTTTTGTAAATCTAGAGCAAAGGTGAGTGAGGAGTGGTGGGAAATTAGGGTCGGTTTGTAAAAAGGCATTGGACACAAAGCTCAACTTCGGAGTTGGTGTTCTAGGCGGTAGGAGCTGTGGAAGGTTTTAAGCATGGGATTGACTTCTTCTAAAGATACTGGATAGGCTGTCCTTTTAACTTATAGGGAAGTGGGATGAATAGAATGGAGACAGGAAAGTGGAGGGGGGAAGACTCCAGCTATATAGAGCCTGGAAAACCAGAGTTTGGGAGTTACTAAGCAAATTGTATTTGCCATGTAGCTGACAAGCCAGCTTCTACCTGTCTATGCTAAATATACCGAAGAGGAAGTGCTGGGGTTTCCAAGGATGCTGTGTTCTTTGCCTACACACTTCTCTGCATCATGCTTAATGCTGTGTTTTGCGAAGCTGAGGTCTACTGAGCTTAGAATGAATTCCATTCCAGTAAGTGTGCCTACCTAGCATATTAAAATGCAGAGACATTACTTTGCCAACAAAGGTTCGTCTAGTCAAGGCTATGGTTTTTCCTGTGGTCATGTATGGATGTGAGAGTTGGACTGTGAAGAAAGCTGAGCGCCGAAGAATTGATGCTTTTGAACTGTGGTGTTGGAGAAGACTCTTGAGAGTCCCTTGGACTGCAAGGACATCCAACCAGTCCATTCTGAAGGAGATCAGCCCTGGGATTTCTTTGGAAGGAATGATGCTAAAGCTGAAACTCCAGTCTTCGGCCACCTCATGCAAAGAGTTGACTCATTGGAAAAGACTCTGATGCTGGGAGGGATTGGGGGCAGGAGGAGAAGGGAACGACAGAGGATGAGATGTCTGGATGGCATCACTGACTCGATGGACGTGAGTCTGGGTGAACTCTGGGAGTTGGTGATGGACAGGGAGGCCTGGCATGCTGCGATTCATGGGGTCGCAAAGAGTCGGACATGACTGAGTGACTGAACTGAACTGAACTGAAGCGTGCCTAAAAACAGAAGTCTGCAGACCAAGAAACAAGGAAATATATTATGAACATCTGCTTGGACCTTTATGATTAACTGGGTTTTTTCAATGGTCTTGGGAGATAAGGATTTAGTTTAGTTCATTTTTAGGCACCACCAACCCTGTGAACATCCTCAAAATCCAGCTCTAGGGATGGAGAGTTTCTACTGGGTGTGTGCCAGAAATGATAAGTATTAAATGAAGTTGACTATTATAAGATTACTTGCTTGTGATCCTGCTAATGCCATCCTCATATTAGATAAATAACTGCTGACGAACTGATGCCCAGTCCATGTTCTTGTTTGAAGAACAAGAACAACCCCGTATGCTGTGCATGTTACTTTAATTCTGTGTCACATTTTTGAAGCATCTATTTAGTGCCCTTCTCTACAACAATGAGGAGAGAATCAGCCTTATAGATGAACAAGAACAGCCCAACCCCAGACTGTACCATGTGACCCAGATTTCATGGACTTTTTAGCCCATGAAATCCTCCTTTCTTAACCCAAAAATAACTCAGAATCTGTAGGCAAATGAGAGGCAGCATGGAGAGTAGAGTACATATACCCTCCTTGTTAGAGTATTGAGGGTTCAAATCCTTCTATGCTACTTAGTAGCTGTATTATCTTGGACAAATTTATTTAACCTTTAAATCTTCATTTCCTCTTCCTTACCATAGTAACAGCTTATCTTGAATTGTTAGAGGATAATTTGAAATAATTTGGATAGTATCTGCCCCCCCAACTAGATCATCAGTAATAACTATGATTATTAGATGCTAATTGCCAAAGCAAGGGTGGATATTCTAGCAGAGGGTATAATCTCAGGATTGACTTTGTCTCTTAAGGCTTGATGTCTCTATTCTTTGCACAGTTGGAGTTGACTGGGGTCATCCCTAAAGCAGAGAAGCCTCGTAATGAAAGAACAGTAGCTGGCTCCAGTGAGCCCAACTCACCTACCATCACCCCAGGATAGCCTCCATCCACGAGCATATATAAGGCTAATCTATAAGGCTGATTCTCTCCTCATTGCTGTAGAGAAGGGCACTAAATAGATGCTTCAAAAATGTGACACAGGATTAAAGTAACATGCACAGCATATGGAGATGGAAAGAGCTCCATCTTTTCCTGTGTCCTTTTAGCTTTCTGCCAATATCCTTAAGCTAGTAATACCGTATTTACAAAGACTTATAATAACTACCAGGGAAGCCCTGTATAATATCTCTGAAGAAAAAAAAAATCAGGAAATAGCTGTTGAGAACAACATAATTTACTACAAATAAATTGAAATATAGAAAAAACTGAAAGCGGAGAAAACAAAGAATCAAATCTAGTTCTTACTTTTACATTTTACTCTTATAACCAAGTTCTCAAGAAATCTTTCTGCTTTTTAATATAATCAAAAAATCCTGCAGTTTCTGGTCATTCTCAGAAGATCATCCTGCGTAGAAAACTGAGGACAATGACCACTAATGCTTGTATTATTGTTCTTTCTCTGCAATAATGGCATCTTTTAAAAGAAATATATTTAAAGTGTAATTGAAAGTATTGCAAGTTATGGCTTTGATTAATGTGTATAGGAAAACATGTCAGGAGCTGATTCAAAGCCGTATTTTTGTTCTCATCACCGTAGACCATATATCCACTTCAGATCAGATCAGATCAGTCGCTCACTCATGTCCGATTCTTTGCGACCCCATGAATCACAGCACGCCAGGCCTCCCTGTCCATCACCAACTCCCAGAGTTCACTCAGACTCATGTCCATCGAGTCAGTGATGCCATCCAGACATCTCATCCTCTGTCGTCCCCTTCTCTTCCTGCCCCCAATCCCTCCCAGCATCAGAGTCTTTTCCAATGAGTCAACTCTTCGCATGAGGTGGCCAAAGTACTGGAGTTTCAGCTTTAGCATCATTCCTTCCAAAGAAATCCCAGGCTGATCTCCTTTAGAATGGACTGGCTGGATCTCCTTGCAGTCCAAGGGACTCTCAAGAGTCTTCTCCAACGCCACAGTTCAAAAGCATCAATTCTTCGGCGCTCAGGCTTCTTCACAGTCCAACTCTCACATCCATACATGACCACAGGAAAAACCATAGCCTTGACTAGATGGACCTTTGTTGACAAAGTAATGTCTCTGCTTTTGAATATGCTATCTAGGTTGGTCATAACTTTCCTTCCAAGGAGTAAGCGTCTTTTAATTTCATGGCTGCAGTCACCATCTGTAGTGATTTTGGAGCCCAGAAAAATAAAGTCTGACACTGTTTCCACTGTTTACACTTAGCCATCCCATATTCAGTTGTTTCAGGCAGCACTTTAGGACAAGGGAAGATTTTATGAAGTGACTCACACTAGAATTACTCTTTTTTATGAAAGATATGTGTGAATTAATCCTTTATAGTTGAATAATTTTAGATGGAATCATTTGAATATTATTTTAGCCACAAATAAAGAGCGGAATTTTTGAACTTTATATGTTGCAAAAGAAACCAGTGGTTAAATTAATAAGACATGGGTTTTTGGTAAAAATGGAAGACATATATCAAAAGAGACCCATGTGTTTTCACTTAATATTAATATAATACAGACATAAATTAAACAATGTATCAGCAAACATTAATTGAACATCTAGGAGAAAAGAGGAGAGAATTAATACATGAGGAATATTTCCTGTGCACCAGTTACATCACATGACTTTTTTAATCCTCAAAAGAGCCCTTTGACGTATATATCATTATGCCTGGAAGGCACACTGGACCTATCTAGCCTTTAGTTCCTTAGCGGTAAAATAGATGACGATATGCTTGCAGGACTGTTACATGAATCAAACACAGAGTAAGCAAATGCATATCTGTCAGACTTGTAAAGATGAAAACTCCATGCCACAGACGTTGGAGAACACTGCAGTGGCGATGCTGCCACCGATGGTGGCCGTCTCACCGACTTGGAATTCAAACGGAGCACTTCGGTGGAGAAGTGCTTTGGGAGGTAGGGAGACAAGGCAACCTTAAAGCGGTGGTAGTAAGAAAAAGCTTCAGTGATGTCCTACAGCGTTTTATAATGGTAGCATCATTTTACTGATTACTAATGTATAACATTCCTCTTTCTAAGAGTCAACAGTAGCAGTGAATATTCTTGCTTTAGGAACTTAAATGAAGGAGAATCAAGTGAGATTTCTCATCCAGGTCTCCTTAGATTGATGTGAAGAAGAGAGGAGATGCTCCTTGACTTCAGGATGAAGTAATAATGGCATTTAGCTTGCTAGAGCACAGTGTCCCAAGCTCTGAGCGACGTGCAGTTCTCACTGAGTCTGGAAGGTGGAAATTACTATTATTCCTTTTACAGATGAGGGGCCTAAAGCTGAAGCTGGTTACAATTTCTGAAAAAGTAGAAAATCTCTTATTTCTTTTTCTTAACATTTTTCTTTTTTTATTTGCCCCCTCATTTTTAAACAAGTAATTCAAATATTTGGAAACCGACATAGGATAATAAACACCAACAATCCTCCACCCGGATCTCATAAACGTTAACAATTTCAAATATTTGTTTCCGGACCTTAGTTTAAAAGAAGTTAAGCATTACCAGAATAGTTGAAACCTGTTTTGCACCTCTCCACAATCCATCCCTTCTCCCCTTGCAGTTGTCATCATGCTCTGATTGTTATAACATTATTCTGTAAGTGTGTTTATCCAAAATCAGTATCATATAGTTCTTGTGATTTTGAATTTACATAAATGGTATTATTCTCTTCTGTATGTGGATTTATTGTGTTTTATTTTTTATTCTGTCTTCTTCAGTGACTGTTTAGTCCACTAATATTCAGTCTTTCTTATAATATTTACATTTAAGGCCATGCATCTCTTGCTAAGCTCTGGTTTAGCTACTTTCCACAAGTTTTGAAATAGTGTCTTAATGGCCATGAAATCTAAACATGTTAGAAAAATTTTCATTATGATTTCTTCTTTGACTACTTAATCATTACAGCTCTAAGTTTCTAAAAATATTAGTTATAGAGTTCTAATTATGTTAGAAAATGGTTGTTAAACATGCATTATGTAATACTGATTCTTTGGTATTTTTTGAGACAAAATATTGGTTTATTACTTGGTCAAATTTTAAAACCTGTGTTCTTTTGACTTACAAGGAATATGTGTCCTCATTTTTATGAGGATAGCATTCTACATATGCATTCGTTAGAGAAAATATATTGTGCTCTTTATTTTTACTAGTTTTTCATCTGAATGCACTATCAGTTTTTGAGAGCAGTATATTAAAATCTCCCACTAAGACTGTGATTTTATAAATTTCTCCTTTAATTTCTATCAGCTTAATTAGCTTTGTGTAGTTTGAAGCTTTGTTGCTGTGTCTGGTTGAGTCTAAAGATCTCCTCATCCTTAATAATGTTTTTTCCCTGTAAGTCTGTTTTATATTAGTATGTATCATGACTACCTCTCTTTTGCTTACTCTTTCTTTTTCTATTTTTAATTTTGATTAATCTAGGTCATTGTTTTTCAGTTGATTCTGTTGTGACGAGCATATAGTTAGATTTTTAAATATTCAGTCTCACAATCCCTGTCAGTTAGCGGGGATGTTTATTCTGCTTATCTTTATTGCGGTTACCTATGGTGACTACAGCCATGAAATTAAAAGACGCTTACTCCTTGAGGAAAGTTATGACCAACCTAGATAGCATATTCAAAAGCAGAGACATTACTTTGCCAACAAAGTTTCGTCTAGTCAAGGCTATGGTTTTTCCTGTGGTCATGTATGGATGCGAGAGTTGGACTGTGAAGAAGCCTGAGCACCGAAGAATTGATGCTTTTGAACTGTGGTGTTGGAGAAGACTCTTGAGAGTCCCTTGGACTGCAAGGAGATCCAGCCAGTCCATTCTAAAGGAGATCAGCCCTGGGATTTCTTTGGAAGGAATGATGCTAAAGCTGAAACTCCAGTACTTTGGCCACCTCATGCGAAGAGTTGACTCATTGGAAAAGACTCTGATGCTGGGAGGGATTGGGGGCAGGAAGAGAAGGGGATGACAGAGGATGAGATGTCTGGATGGCATCACTGACTCGATGGACATGAGTCTGAGTGAACTCTGGGAGTTGGTGATGGACAGGGAGGCCTGGCGTGCTGCAATTCATGGGGTCGCAAAGAGTCGGACATGACTGAACGACTGATCTGATCTGATTTTGTTGTTGTTGCTCAGTTGCTAAGTCATGTCAACTTTATAATTTTCAATTCTTCCTCCATTTCTCTTTTTATGAGTTAATGCTATGAATTAAAAATGGTTTTTAAAATGCATAGTTTCTAAGCATTTATGCATATTAATTGAAAGTTATGACCAACCTAGACAGCATATTAAAAAGCAGAGACATTACTTTGTCAACAAAGATCTGTCTAGTCAAGGCTATGTTTTCCAATAGTCATGTATGGATGTGAGAGTTGGACTATAAAGAAAGCTGAGCACCGAAGAATTGATGCTTTTGAACTGTGGTGTTGGAGAAGACTCTTGAGAGTCCCTTGGACTGCAAGGAGATCAGTCCTGGGTGTTCATTGGAAGGACTGATGTTGAAACTGAAACTCCCATACTTTGGCCACCTGATGTAAAGTGCTGACTCATTGGAAAAGACCCTAATGCTGGGAAAGATTGAAGGCAGGAGGAGAAGGGGACAACAGAGGATGAGATGGTTGGATGGCATCACCGACTCAATGAACATGAGTTTGAGTGAACTCCGGGAGTTGGTGATGAACACGGAGGCTTGGGGTGCTGTGGTTCATGGGGTCGCGAACAGTCAGACATGACTGAGCGACTGAACTGAACTGATAAATATTTATATGAGAAAGGGTCCTTTTGGCATCACCTTGAGCAGCCAGAAGTTCTCTAGTCCTTTTCAAAGAAAGCAGAACACTTTTCATTCATCCTAATGCTTGGCATCTGGAAAAGAGAAGAACTGGAAAACCGGGATGGTGAGCTGTCCATGGCATTTACTGTCATGGGATAATGAGAAAGGGACAAGGACAAAAGCATGGAGGGCCAAGGCCAAAGTCCCCTGTCATTTTACCATCCAGCTTCCTTTGTGTTTTCATCTTTATTTGCATGCTTTGCAAGATCTTGAAAACAAACTTCTTAACTAATGATGATTTACTTTCAAATTTTGTTTTTCATTAAATTTTTTAACAACCACACTTTTATCATGGGCTGGCCAGTGTTACTCTCATTGATATGATTTTCTTCCAACCAAGAGCAAAAAAATTAAACTGTCAATTTAATTTACACAGGGAACCATTTCACTTATAAAGGTGCAATTTTTTGTTCTGTGTTTTTAGAAATTGGTTTATAGACCCTCTCATGGAAACACTGACATAAAGGCACTGATAGAGCCCTAGAAAGAGAACAGTCATTCTTGCTTACCTCCTTGTCTCCCGCGGTCTGGCTATTGCTGGCTGGTCCAGAAACTGCATCTGAAGTCATTGTTAACCCTCTTCTCAGCATTTACAGAGGTTGGAGATACAGCTCCTAAATGGTCTGAGCACAAGCGTTTATTAGTTTTCAGAGGATGCTATTTCAACTAGCAGGAAGACTATCATGCAAAATCCTCTCATTGCCACCCTTGATAAATGACCCCAATTTTCATATCAGATTATAAAGTCCTGGGCTATCCAAGCAAATGTGTTATCAGTGATTCTGCCAGCTTTTATAAATGCAACTTACATAATCACCCTCACTTAAAGATTTTCACTGTGGGTTTTTGTTTATTTTTTCAGAATAGTACCTTAGAAAAATCTATTTGATTTTTCTTGACAATTATTAAGCAGTCTCCCCCATCTTGCAGCCCCCAACACCCATCAATGAAGAAGAAACAAATCCCTCATCCAAATCTAAGCCATGCATGACACTCATACCTGAGCTTACTCAGAAGCTGCCCTGTTACTGAAGGACAGTGGGCAAAGCCCTAGTCACTGGAGAGCCTGAGGCGATAGTGGGAGGGTGAATCAGGAAGCCACCAGGAGGAGCAGCCATTTCTTTGTTGCTTTATGTAGTTAGAGAGCATCATTTTGGAATGGACTTGCTAGAGGGATAAACGATACAGCTCTATTATCCAAACTGGTGAATCACGCCTCTAGCCTCGGAATTTGCCTGATTTACTTCTATGTACTGTTCTTTATTTTCATAACGAAGAAAGGTCATTAAGTGAAGGATGGGTACACTAGTGAGGACAAAAGCATCCGCCAGCAACGCGGGAGACCTGGGTTCAGTCCCTGGGTTGGGAATATCCCCAGGAGAAGGAAACGGCTACCCACTCCAGTATTCTGGCCTGGAGAATTCCATGGACTATATAGTCCATGGGGTCACAAACAGTCAGACACAACTGAGCAACTTTCACTTTGTGTGTGTGCTTAGTCACTCAGTCAAGTCCAGCTCTTTGTGACCCCAAGGACTATGGGCCACCAGGCTCCTCTGTCCATGGGGATTCTCCAGGCAAGAATACTAGAGTGGGCTGCCAGGCCCTCCTCCAGATGATCTTCCCAACCCAGGGATTGAACCCAGGTTTCCCACATTGCAGGTGGACTCTTTATCATCTGAGCCTCCAGGGAAGCCCATTGAGGACACTTAGGAGGACATATTTAAATCTAGGGAACATGAATAAAGAGAATAGAATAGAAAGTGATGTTGGTCACTGTTGGTCAATGGCCTGGAAAGAGTGGGCGTAGGTCTCAGAGTGGGCACAGAAGGGAGTCACATGGGAAGTGAGTACATTTTCATCCTTCAAGCCCTTCCATGGGGGCTGCCACCTGCTGTGTGTCTTCAAGAGTATGTTCTGTGACATCTACGGCAGGTCCCTACGTCTGCCATGCTCTTTCATCTCTTCTCCTTCACCTCATCTCCAATACATTACATGTGCCTGCTGTTTCCATAGTCAGGTTTGAGCTCCTTAAGCATGACTTTTAATCTTTGCATGTTCAGCCCCCAACACAAGATAATATCAATACTAGTGTTTGTCAGATTCAGCAGAACTGATCCACTGAAATATTTTGGGCCAGGAAAGTGAGGAGGGAAGCTTGATTTGGTGGGTGTAGGAGTCAATCTGCAGAGGCCCTGGGTCTCTTACAGGAACACAGGGCAGGTAAGTAAGCCAGCTGTGACTAAAAGGATAAAAAAGGAGAGAATATGTAGAGGCACAACCCGATAGAAGCATACCCTGGTTGAGGGAGGCAGCGCAGATTGAAGGAATGATGTTTGGGTGCATATTGTAAAGTCAGATGGGAAGTCTGCATCTAAGTCTGGTTGATCTGGGTGCCATCATTACACTGTCTCTGGATTTTAGCCTTTTGGTAATCACTTGGCCTTTATTTAATCATTTAGTCATTTTTTTCTTTTGTCCTTCCTAAGCTACATCTTAACCGTCACATTGGTATTAACTCAGAACACTTCTTCTAACCTCGGCAGTCTCCCAGGTGAGCCACAGTCAGTCCTTTTGCTGTACACATCAGGGTGATGGTTACTGGAGGCTGAGGTGGCTCTGGCAATTTCTTAAAATAACAATCAAATTTGCCTCATTGATCAACTCATTCTTTCCCTTTCATGAATGATTCCTCTGAAAGTCGCTCAGTCGTGTCTGACTCTTTGCAACCTTATGGACTTATACAACCCATGGAATTCTCTAGGACAAAACACTGGAGTAGGTCGCCTTTCCGTTCTCCAGGGGATCTTCCCAACCCAGGGATCGAACCCAGGTGTCCCACAGTGCAGGCGTATTCTTTACAGGCTGAGCCACAAAGGAAGCCCTGGAGCATGCCATATTATTTGATAGGATTTTACTCACAGTAGAACTTCTTTCAAAATTGGAATCAGTCTCTCAAACCCTGCCACTGCTTTATCAACTCAGTTTATGTCATATTCTAAATCGTTTGTTGTCATTGCAACAGTCTTCCCAGCATCTTTGTCAGGAGTTGATTTCATCTCAAGAAAGCTATTCACTACTTTCTTTGCCCATTCATAAGAAGCAACTCTTCATCTGTTCAAGTTTTATCATGAGATTATAGCAATTCAGTCATATCTTCAGGCTCCACTTCTAATTCCAATGATCAAGTTGATATTCTACAACCAAGAGCAAGACTCTCACCAGCAAAAATATTATGGCTCATTGAAGGTCTAGACCATGGTTAGCGTTTTTGGCAATAAAGTATTTTTTTTTATATATCTGAATATCTATTAAATAGATTTTCTCTTGTAGATACTCTTTTTACAAACACTTTTAAGTATAGTTAGTAAAGTAGTATGGCCAATAAAGTTTGTAGATATTTTTTAAAAGAGTTTGGGATAAAATATACACACTGAAAAAATTTTAAATATGGCAGCATTTTTTAATAAAAAAATAAAGTGACAGTATTTCCTCTTATGGAAAAAGATAGACTTTATTGAATAATTTTTTCAAGTGGGGAGATTAGTTGTGGTCACAGTGGCAAATTCTTCACAATTCTCCAAATACTATAAAAAGTAACTTCATGGCATGAAGTGAATTCCCGTGAGGGGAGTTGTCCTGTCATTGTGAATTGCAGTGATCATCTTTGAAGTCATTTTTCTTTCCACACTGTCTGTCAGCAACTATGTAGAGTTTGTTTTAGACTCAAAAATGTGTGAGATGAATTGATCTACATCCAAGCAATTCAAGCATTTTGGGTTGTTGTTTTTGGATCTGGTTGCTGTTCACTAGCTCAGTTGTGGGGTAGTTTTGTTGTGTTTAGCTGCCCTGAAATTTTATGTTAATGTGCAGTTTTTACATGCTCTTCCCCCTCCCCGACTTCATTTACTGAAAGATGCCTAGAGAAGAGAGGGAATCTTTTATCTTTCCTCAGTGATACTAACTTCATTACATTCACTTTTTCAAATAATTCATATACCTACTATTCCACACGTCTTATTTCTAAAACGCTGTTATATGTATTATTTAAGACTGATTAGCATTTGCTCCTGTCTGCTGCATACACCTCCAGGGTTTCTGTTTTCTTTTCCAATCTTTGAGACTGGGAAAAAAATATGCTGTTTGTGAGCAGATGATTTAATTTCAATAAATGCCTTTTTATTTCTCTCTCCCCACGATTTGTTGCTTGAAACCGTGAGAAACATGCGAGTACAGATGCTGTTTCCCAGTTCTGACCAAACCTTGGTTGTTGACCTGACAAACTTGGGGAGATTTGTCTCTTGTCACTCGGTGGAGGAAGCAGTCATATTCACAGTTAAACTCTTATGAGACATCATCAAGAAAAGGAAACTTTGGTCATTCTGCTTCTTGTTAAGAACAGCCGGCAATTTAAAAAAGCAATTCCTCGCTAAGAAGGAGGAGATAAAAATGATCAAACAGAAAGGCCTCCTCCTTCAGTTAAGTATGAACTGAGGATACTGCGTAGTAGTAATAAAATCAAAGTCTTAGAGGCTTTCCCTTGATGAGTGTGTGTATATTTGTATTTGGTGCTTATTTTTATTTGGTCTTCAAAAATGTATTTTTCTCATGTATTTATCCTCTTTAAGATAAACACATCTAGATCAAACTGGTTTTCTTGTAAAATGCTCGTTTTATATAAGAGCCTACTTAAGATGTCCTGTTTGCCCCGGCTGTGTTGAGACGAAGACAAGATTTTTATCCGCTGTGTGAATTCCCCCTGCTACAGATAGGGCCCGGCTGTGCCTCTCCCATGGCCATCTGCTCAGGCCCCTGTGCTGCCAGGCAGCAGAGGTGACTCCCATCACGGTGACACCGCACAGGGGAGCCGGCTCTCTGCAGGCCCCAGTTCTGAGGCACCAAATGAAAACTGCCGCAGTGGCCATTGAACATGTTGTTTGTGAGGAAGCATCTTCTTCAAGGGGAAACGATTCTGAAGAAAGCGGTGGGCATGGCCAGTTTTACAGGGTGTGACTGGTGAAGCATGTCTTCCTGTCAAAAGTGAGCTGCTGCAGAAAAGCAAAGAAAGCAACATGTGAGCTGGATTTCCTCAAACCCCAGCAATCGTGGGCAGTGGGTCCTGGGAGGAGAGGAACAGGGAGCCTCAGCACCTCTGTGTGAAACCACCCCAACTTCTTCCTTCTGTTAAAGAGGTTCCAGCAGTCTCAACTGTGCTAAGCCATAATCGGACATTTTCCTACCTGTGGGTCTTGGCTCTCTGTTTCCCCCTGGACCTTTTAGCCAGAAGTGGAGCCCCCGTATCTTTGAGAATCACAGAATCATAGTTGCTAGAGCTGGAAGCGGATCTCAGAGACTATCCAGTGGAACAATGCGTTCATGGGGATAAAGCAGAGCCCAGAGAGAATGTGGCTTGTGCAGGGATACAGAGCACAGCGCGTGTCGCAGGCCAGGTTTTCTGACTTGGGGCCCTGGGCAGGCTGTCGCACACCCACCAGCTGAATCTCCTTGCTCTCCAGGACACATGTTCTACTTCTTGGAATGGGCTGCTGTGGCCCCCAGGAGCCCTCCTCACTCCCACCTGGGCACCTCTGCTGACGTCGTGTGTCCTTTCCTCCAGCTCCTCTAGTCAAACTCACCACCTCCCGAAGCACACAGTCTACCCCATTTCCAAAGGGAAGGCTCTACAGCTCTTCCCATCTAAACGAACCTCTCCTCTCCTTGGACTGCTTCAGCCCATTTTTATCCTGTTTCGTGTTTGCTCTCAGAGAAGGGAATGGCACCCCACTCCAGTGTTCTTGCCTGGAGAATCCCAGGGACGGGGCAGCCTGGTGGGCTGCAGTCCATGGGGTCCCAAAGAGTCGGACACGACTGAGCGACTTCACTTTCACTTTTCACTTTCATGCGTTGGAGAAGGCAATGGCACCCCACTCCAGTGCTCTTGCCTGGAGAATCCCAGTGACAGGGCAGCCTGGTGGGCTGCCGTCTGTGGGGTCGCAGAGTCGGACACAACTAAAGCGACTTAGCAGCAGCAGCAGAAGCGTGTTTGCTCTCTGCTTCCTAATCAGACCACACTCTCCGACGTCTAAGGTTTTGTCTTCTGCACTGGAGCCCTCCCACTCCTCCCACTATGCTGAGAACACAGCGGACTCGCTGCTGTTGGTGGGTGGATTGAACAGTCCCCTGTCAGGCAGGCAGAGGCAGGGAGAAACACAGCCACACAGACGTCACTTGCACTCAAGTTCAGGTCCTCTTCAGAATCAGTCTCCACTGGTCAGACATTGCCAGCATCTGTATCAGCAGCCATTATTTATTTATTCATTTTAATTGGAAGATAATTGCTGTATAATATTATGATTTCTGCCATGCATCAGCATGAATTGGCCATAGGTATACATGTGTCCCCCCATCCTGAACACCCCTCCCACCTCCCCCCGACCCTATCCGTCTAGGTTGTCCTGGAGCACTGGCTTTGGGTGCCCTGCTTCATGTGTCAAACTTGCTCTGGTCATCTATTTTATATATGGTAAATGTCTATGTTTCAGTGCTATTCTGTCAAATCATCCCACCCTCTCCTTCTCCCACTGAGTCTGAAAGTCTGTTCTTTACATCTGTATCTCCTTTGCTGCTCTGCATGTAGGATCGCCAATACAATCTTTCTAAATTCCATATATATATGTGTTACTATACAGTATTTGTCTTCTCTTTCTGACTTACTTCACTCTGTATAATAGGCTCTAGGTTCATCCACCTCATTAGAACTGACTCAGACACGTTCCTTTTTATAGCTGAGTAATATCCCGTTGTATATTTGTACCACAACTTCCTTATCCATTCATCTGCCGGTGGACATCTGGGTTGCTTCCATGTCCTAGCTATTGTAACTAGTGCATCAGCAGTGATTTTTATGTATCCCTTCCCTCCAGAGACAGTTCCAAAAAGAGCTAGTTCCTGTTATAGTTGAGATGGAAGTCTCCCAACAGCCTTGCCAATAGTATAGTCATGCAGCCCATAGTTTCATCTAAAGCTCTTCTTTGAGAAGGGGTGGAAACCTCAGGAGGGCTATCATGGTAGATGCTCAACACAGGTATCTACTGACTGCTGACTGGTGAGCCCTAGGAAAGCTGCAGGATCCTGACGATAGAAAGATTTTGCATGGAAACTAATAAAGACCATAGTTATCCTAAGCAAAAGTCCTGTGAATCATAGTGCAATTCAGAGACATGCTTTCTACCTCCTTTTTAAAATCCCTTTGAAAACAAGAGCCCTGCTGTTTAAAGCCAAGAAAAGGGAAGGACACAAGGTCAGCTCCAGGATCTCCTGTCATCTGTTTACTCTTTTCTCATTCAAGTCTGGATTCACCATGTTCAGCTTTCGGTAGACTCAAAGCATGGGGCCTTGATAGAAAGGGGTCCTCAGAGGCAGGCAGCCAGATATGTAGCAACATGGAAGGAGCCCTGGATGACAAATACAAAGACCCACGTTTGAGGCCTGACTGTACCACTTACTGGTTTAAAAAAACCATACTCAAAAAAAGCCTCTTACCAATCCCAGCTTCAGTCTTGCCTCTTAAATATGAGTGAGAATCCCTGCCCTACATCTAGATATTCTCCACACATGGAATTTCCTGACGTTTCCTTCACTGCCAGATTATCAACTACACGAGGGCAGGGTCTGTATGTGTCTTGTTTACCGCTGTACCTCCAGAACTTGGTCCACAGTGGGGTGTGTGCCACAGTCAGTGGTCGGTTGATGCAGTGACAGGGAAGAGGTAAAAGCAATTACGAGCTGTTATATGATTCCTGTTATGTCTTCCCTGGTGGCTCAGGCGCTAAAGCTTCTGCCTGCAATACGGGAGACCCAGGTTCGATTCCTGGGTTGGGAAGATCCCCTGGAGAAGGAAATGGCAACCCACTCCCCAGTACTCTTGCCTGGAAAATTCCATGGACTGAGAAGCCTGGTAGGCCACAGTCCATGGGGTTGCAAAGAGTCAGGCACGACTGAGTGACTTCACTTCACTTCACTTCTTCATGACTTTCCTGTCCTGGCTCTGTAGAGAATGGTAGTTTTTTAGTTTGGGTTCCCATTTTCCACTCTCCATGACTGAGAAGGCAAAGACTCAGAAAATCCGCCGACCCACACTGACCCTCGGCTGTAAGCGAGGCCCATCAAAAGTTCATGATATTTCTTTGTAGAGTCTTCCCTGGTCTCACAGTACCTGGCACACAAAGTGGAGGCATTTGACCTTCTCTCAGGTCTGTTCTGCGTCCCGTGATGCATGGGTGCCATTGATCATCGACAGCGGGGTGACCTTCTCTGCTTATCAGCACTGACCAGCTCTCCTGCAGTTCTCTTCTTTGGTCTTTGATGTATGAGTTTTTTTAGCGGCGGAGATAAGCTTCTCATAGTGCTGCACTAAATGCAGTTCCTGCCTGAGGGTGCACACGTGTCTGAGGAGGCTCTAGCTTATCCAAGCGAGCTCTTATTTTAAAGCCTCCCTACAGGTGGGCCCTGATGGCCTCTGGCACCAGACAGGTCTGCATGTGAACATTTCATGTAGCTGATAGTCTGGTAAAGAAGGGAAATGTTAAAGAAACAATTCCATGTGTAAAGAACACCTAGTTGTAGGGTAGGTATTAACAGGTGGGAAAACTGAGGCTGAGAGAGACAGGAAGCTTGGCTCAAAGTTTTTGAGACAGTAAATAACACAGTCAGGCCTCCTTACTATAAAATAACAGTCATGCCTTGAACAAGAGATGTTGTGATGACTCAGTAAGGAAATATGTCTGAAATTAGTGAGCCCAGAATCTGGTCCAGAGTAAATATTTAGTGAAGGTGAGTTTCCACTCACTTCCTTTTCCTTCATTTTCTTTTCTATAAATTAACCTGAATGAAAAGGGGCAGAATTAGACTTCATCCCAGAGTGGCTCACCTAGAGCACTTACTCTCAACTCATATTTATCTTTCAGATTGCTTGGGAACCCATGTTTCCTGTTAACACAAATTGCAGGGAGTAACCTGACCTTCATTTGCTGACAGAGACACAAACAGGCAGAACACAGCGATGACTATCTCGCTTCGGGCAGGAATTGAGTGCTGCCTGTGGGGCGGGCTGGCTCTGGCACCCACACTGACGGTACATCATCCCTGGAAATTAACCGTCTTCAGCACAGTCACTGAGTGGAAACAAGGGCCTGTCCACTGAGTGTCACCTTCAGATGGGAAGGACAAATAGCTAGCACAGTATATATATGATGCATCTGCATCTGCAATCACACCAACACAAACGTTTTAAGAGATTCTGTTGCATGAGTGGGTTTGTATATGTATTATTGTGTTTCTTGATAAGAGTTGAATGGAAGCTAATAGTTTTCTCTGAACATATAGTGATTACTAAGTTCAGGAGTCAATGTCCTGTTTCATATCCACTCTTGCTCACTTTATTACAACCTTACGCATCATCAGGCATGTTGGTATAAAAAGATAATGATACGGACCCTGGTCTTTGCAGGTACAACAGATGCAGTCCTTTATAAATTTCAAAAGCATTATTAATCACAAAAAAATAGACGATTTTAATTCAAAGGAATGGTAGCTACATGTAGAAATAGGTTACATATAGACAAAGTTTTGTTCTCTTTATTTAAGGCAATAATACCTTAAACAGTAAAGACAGTTTAGTCTTTACTGTTGAATCTATTAATTCAAACAATATCTATCAGTAGGTATATGAGCTAAGCTATAGCATGTATGTAAAATTTTATGTAAGATAATATATTTGTATATATAACAAAACTAATAATTACACATTTGTGTGTGGAAACATGATAAATGACTCTTCATAAAGTTAATATATTTAGTTTCTACGATTATGTATTATTTCATAGCATATCCAGGAGAAGAGCAGAAACTACCTCAGATATTTCAAGTAGGAAGGAATTCAATTTAGGAAATTTGAGCCTATGACAGAAAGTTAATGTTTCCCAAACTTTGAGGTGTTCCCTCATCCTCTTTTGCTGTGAGGTTGGGAACTTATGATGGTCAAAGGACTATGGAGCAGAGTGAATTAATTTCCCAGGGCAAAAATGGTTAAGAGCTTGTATGCCTTTTCCAACACTTACTGCCCCTGGAAGCAGCCCTGGAAGCTATATAAAAAGATGGAAGAATCGTGGTTGTCTGAGTCTCCAGATGGAAGAGAGCTCTTATCAACCTGCGTTTGGACTTTGCATGAGCATAAGTCAACTTTTACCAGACTAACACGAAGAGATTTGAGAGTGTTGTCTGTGAGGTATCTACCATGATTGCCTTACAAATAAAGGGACTTTCCCTCTCTCCCAGGGCAGCCTGCTGCTGCTGTGCTGCTGCTGCTAAGTCGCTTCAGTCGTGTCCGACTCTGTGCGACCCCATAGACGGCAGCCCACCAGGCTCCCCGCTCCCTAGGATTCTCCACACAAGAACACTGGAGTGGGTTGCCATTTCCTTCCCCATGCATGAAAGTGAAAAGTGAAAGTGAAGTCGCTCAGTTGTGTCCGACTCTTAGCGACCTCATGGACTGCAGCCCACCAGGCTCCTCCATGCATTGGATTTTCCAGGCAAAAGTACTGGAGTGGGGTGCCATTGCTTCTCCACAGGGCAGCCTAGGAGAGGGAATATCAGGGATGCGGCTACTGATATTCAGAAAATCTTGAAGCACAGGAACTATTGGAAACTTTCACCAATGATTTCAGTTGTCCCCAGCCCCAAAGTGAGTGGTTTTTAGGAAGATACCATGAAGCTGTTGGCAAAAGCTCGCATATTCTATCTATCAAGGGCTAAGTAACTATGCAGCTCAAGAGAATAATAGTGGTTTCTATTTCTCTTTTGTCTTTGAAATCTCACGTGAATGAAGCTCACTGTTTTCATCTCACCTCATAACGCTGGTGGCATGGATTCCTGGAATTGTAGCTTCTGGGTTTCCCATCCCTCTAATACCAAGGAGAGTAGTGAAGGAGAAAATGGTGTTGAGTTGCAGGAAACAATTCGGCATACACAGGTAACCCAGTTATCAGGGCGATGATAGGTCTCAGTTTGTCTGGAACAGCCCCAACCTGTTCCTGTTGATGCAGAGTGACTATTGATAGTGCCCTGCTTCAGTCACAAAACTTTCCCAGTTTGGACACTAAAGTACACAGCTCGTGGTGGCTTAGTCACTAAGTCATGTCTGACTCTTGCCACCCCGTGGACTGGAGCCTCCTAGGCTCCTCTGTCCTTGGGATTCTCCAGACAAGAATACTGGAGTGGGTTGCCATTTCCTTCTCCAGGGGATCTTTCTGACCCAGGAATCAAACCTGGGTCTCTTGCATCATAGATTCTTTACCTACTGAACTACGAGGGTACATGGCTATCTTCCTGTTATTAACATGGTGAAAATATTTGGTATCCTCTGCAGACGCTTATTGAAGATCTACTAAGGGCTAATCATTGTACTAAGCACTGGGGACATGGATAAACAAAGGCACACATGATTCTGATCTTCACGGAATTAGAATCTGATTTGGTGAATGATACAGGTGTAAACAGGGCAATACTATAAGGATGGAGCAGAGTAGATATATTTGAAAGAGGCTGAGAAATTAAACTCAGCAGTCTTGATAACTAACCTGCATAGGCTCTTGAGTCAGACTGTCTGTATTTGAAAACCAACTCCACCACTTATTAGCTATTTTAACTTGGGAAGTTAACCAACTAATCTTGGCTTCAATTGGCTAATCTGTAAAATGGGATTAATAATAAATTGTTGTGAAAACTAAATGAGATAACTTATAAAGCTTAGGAGTGTTTATCATACAATAAACACTCCATAAATATTTGTTATGATCACAATAATAGAGAAGAAGGAGGAGGAGGGGGCAGAGAAGGAGTAGGTTCTTCTGTAATGAGTGAATATGACAGAAGAATCTGAGAAACTCACAGGTTTTTGACTTTGGAGTCTTGATACATGGTTGCATAAAACAGAAAATGTGAAGAACCTGTTCCTAGTTTCCTTGATCTTTTCTCATGTCTTTTAAATCTCTATTTCATTTATTTCTAATCTAATATTTGTTGTTTCCTTCTTTATATTAACTTTGGGGTTCATTTGTTCTTTTTATAGCTCTGTAAGGTATAAAGTTAGGTAGTTTGAGACTTCTCTTGTTTCTTGAGGTAAGCATTTATTGCTGTGAACTTCTCCCTTATAATGACTTTTGTTGCATTCCATAAATTTGGTATGTTGCATTTTTATTTTTATTTGACAAACCTTTAGCTAGATTCATCAAGAAAAAAGAGAAGACTCAAATAAAATCAGAAATGAAAGAGGAGATGTTACAACTAATACTCCAGAAATACAAAGGATCATTATAGACTAATATGAACAATTATTCACCAACAAATTGGAAACACAGAAGAAGTGGATAAAAATCTAGATGCATACAATCTACCAAGACTGAATCATGATGAAAAAGAAAATCTAAACATACCAATTACTAAAAATGAGATTGAATCAGTAATTAAAAACCTTCCAAGAAACAAAATTCCAAGATCAACTGCCTTCACTAGTGAATTCTACCGAACATTCAAAGAAGAATTTAATACCAATCCTTCTAAAAATCTTCCAAAAACAGAACAAAAGGGAACTCTTCCAAATGCATTTTATGAGGTCAACATTACCATGGTAACAAAAATTAGCACACATGCATTCTTGATATACACAGATGCAAAAATCTTCAACAAAATATTAACAAACAGAATTCAACAATACACTAAAAGAATTATACACTGTGATCAAATGGGATTTATTTTAGGGATGTAAGGATGGGTCAATATCCAGAAATCAGTCAATGTGATAGACCACATTAATAAAATGAGGATAAACATTATATGATCAACTCAATAGGTGCATAAAAAATATTTAACAAAATTCAACATCTATTTGTGATAAAAACTCTCTCACAAAGGGAGTACAGAGGGAAAAACTTCAACATAATGAAGGCCATATATTACAAGCCCACAACTATCACTGAACAGCTGAACACTTTCCTTCTAAGATCAGGAAAAAAATAAGGATGTTCACTCTTCTCACTTCTATTGAATATTTAGTTTTTTATTGGAATTCCCATTCACAGCATTCAGACTGAAAAGGAAGAAATAAAACTGTCACTATTTGCAGATGACATGATATTATATATGGAGACCCTAAAGACCATCAAATAAAAACAAAAGTGTTAAAACTAACAAACAAATTCAACAAGTTGTGAAATACAATATCAATACTCAAAAATATGTTTAATTTTTATACACTAATAATTAACTATCAAGAAAAGCTAAGATTTATAATTTATAAATTTATAATTACATCAAGAAGAATAAAGTACCTCGGAATAAATTTAACCAAGGAAATGAAAGACCTGTATATCAAAAGTTACAAGACGTTAATGAAAGATATTGAAGAAGACACAAATAAATGGAAAGATATTCCATACTTAAGTGATGGAAGAATTAAAATTGTTAAAATATCCATACTACCTAAAGCCATCTACAGATTCAGTGCAATCCCTATTAAAATTCCAATGGCAGTTTTCACAAAAATAGAACAAGCAATTCTAAAATTTGTATGAAATCACAAAAAGACCCCAAATAGCCAAAGCAATCTTAAGAAAGAAGAACAAAGCTGGTGACATCATGCTTCCTGGTTTAAAACAATATTACAAAGCTATAGTAATCAAAATAGAATGGTTTTGGCATAAAAGCAGGTACATAGATCAATGGTACAGAATAGAGAGCCTAGAAATAAACCCACATACATATGATCAATTAAATTATGACATAGGTGCCAAGAATATACAATGGAGAAAGGACAATTCCTTGTTAGGAAAACTGGACAGTCAAATGAAAAAGAATAAAACTGATCACTATCTTACACTTACATATGCAAAATTTAGGTTGAAATGGACTAAAGACTTGAATAAAAGCCCTGAAACCATAAAATACCTAGGAGAAAACATCAATAGTAAGCTGCTTGACACAGGTCTTGGCAATGATTTTTGGACTCTGATACCAAAGCAAAAGAACAAAAGCAAAAATACACAAGTGGGACTATATCAACCAGGAAAGCTTCTGCACAGTAGAGGAAACCATCATCAAAATGAAAAAGCTGCCTACTTAAAGAGAGAAAATATTTTTAAATCCTTGCTCTGATTGTTGTTCAGTCGCTCAGTCATGTCCAACTCTGTGACCCCATGGGCTGCAGCACACCAGGCTTCCCTGTCCTTCACCATCTCCTGGAGTTTGCTCAAACTCATGTCCATTGTGTCAGTAATGCCATCCAACCATCTGGTCCTCTGTCGTCCCTTTCTCGTCCTCCCTTCAATCTTTCCCAGCATCAGGGTCCTTGCTAATGAACTGGCTTTTCGCATCAGGTGGCCAAAGTATTGGAGCTTCAAATTAAGCATCAGTCCTTCCAATGAATATTCAGGATTGATTTCCTTTAAGATTGATTGGTTTGATCTCCCTGCAGTCCAAGGGACTCTCATATTGTAAAGTTTAAAAAAAAAAAAAAAAAAAAGAGCCATTTCCAACACCACAGTTTAAAAGCATCGATTCTCAGTGCTCAGCCTTCTTTATGGTCCAACTCTCACATCTATTCATGACTACTGGAAACACCACAGGACAATATGGAAACATAAAGGACGATATAGACCTTTGTCGGCAAAGTAGTGTGTGCTTTTTAATACACTGTCTAGGTTTGTCATAGCTTTTTTCCCAAGGAGCAAGCATCTTTTAATTCCATGGCTGCAGTCACCATCTGCAGTGATTTTGGAGCCCAAGAAAATAAAAGTCTGTCACTGTTTCCATTGTTTCCCCATCTATTTGCTATGAAGTGATGGGACCAGATGCCATGACCTTCATTTTTTGAATGTTGAGTTTTAAGCCAGCTTTTTCACTCTCCTCTTTCACCTTCATCAAGAGGCTCTTTAGTTCCTCTTCGCTTTCTGCCATAAGGGTGGTGTCATCTGCATATCTGAGGTTATTGATAGTTCTCCTGGCAATCTATCTGTTGGGGGCTAATATTTAAAATAGATAAAACATTTATACAACTAAATAGCTAAAAAAGAAAAAAAAAAAAAGCACCCAAACAACCTAATTAAAAATGGGCGGAAGATCCAAATAGGCTTTTTTTCTGAAGAAGACAATAGATTGCCAACAGGTACATGATCCTCAGGGAGATACAAATCAGTACCCCAAAGATATCACCCCACAACTGTTAGAATCGCTCTTCTCAAAAAGACTAGAAATAATAAATGTTGGCAATGATGTAGAGAAAAGGGAACTCTCATGCATACTGGTGGGAATGTAAGTTGATACAAGTCACTGTGGAAAATGGGATGGAGGTTCTGCCAAAAAATTAAAACTGGAAATCCCATATGATCCAGCAATTACACTTCTGAGTATTTGTCCAAAGACAATGGAAACACTAACTTGAAAATATATATGCATCCCCATGTTCATTGCAGCATTACTTACAATAGTCAAGACATGGAGACAGCCTAAATGTTCACTTCCCTGATGGATGGATGAGAAAAGAGACTGTTACATATGTGTGTGTGTGTGTGTGTATGTATATATGACACATATACATACACTTCCTTGGTGGCTCAAAGGTAAAGAATCCGTCTGAAATTCAGGAGATATGGATTCTATTCCTTGGTTAGGAAGATCCCCTGGAGGAGGAAATGCAAACCCACTCCAGTATTCTTTCCTGGGAAATCCCATGGATGGAAGGAGCCTTGCGGGCTACAGTCCATGGGGTTGCCAAGAGTCAGACATGACCTAGTGACTAAACAACAACAAAGTCTATCTATCTATACACACTAAACAATAACAACAAAATCTGCTACGTATATATATGCACATATGTGTGTGTGTGTATCACACACACAGTGAAATATTATCCAACTATAAAATAGAGAAGAAGGGAGAAGGGCATGGCAACCCACTCCAGTATTCTTACCTGGAGAATCCCACGGACAGAGGAGCCTTGTGGGCTACAGTCCATGGGGTCACAAAGAGTCAGACATGACTGAGTGAATAACACACACATAAAATAGAATGAAATCTTGCCATTTGCAATGGCATGGATGGACCTTGAGGGCATTATGCTAAGTGAAAACAGTCAGACAAGAAAGATAAATGCCGTATGACCTTTCTATATGTAGAATATAAAAGCAAATAAATAAATGAAAGAAAACAAGCTCTTAAAAATAGTAAATGCAGGGGAAACATTTATGTGGGGGAAATAATGCATACAGTTTGGATATATTACTAAAAGAGTTGATACAGGAAAAGCCAATTTAAGTGGGGGGAAATAAAAGTTTGTGTTGAGTTTGAGGGACCTGTTGGGTATCCAAATGACAGTGTCTGATAAGAAGCTCAATATCTAAATCTGGGCTTAGATAGAGTTCTGAGTTGGAACCTAGATTTGTGAAATTTTTAGGATCTTAGATCATGGTTGGAACCAAGGAAATATGGGAGATCAAACAATGTATTCAGAGTGAGACAAGAAAGAGCCATTACTTGATATCTGGGATAAGCCAATATTTGAAGGTCAGAGGATAAAAGACCCTTGAAAAAGACAAGAAGGAATACAGCCAGATAGGTAGAAGAGAATCAACGATAGGTGTGGAGGAAGAGCAAGGTGGATGACAGTGTTGAGTGCCAAACACGACCCGAGAGGATAAGAACAGAAATGAGTTCTATGGATACAAAAAGAAGGGTCTATTTGAGATTTTAGAAAAAAGTAAGTTCAACGGAGTAGGGAAAGTAGAAGTCTGATCACAAAGAGTAGCGGTGAGGATGAGAAGAGAGAATGTGGAGATAATGAAACATTCTTTTCCTCAGGACACTTGACTGTGAAGGAGAAAAAAGTGTTAGGAGGTGGCTGGAGCCTCTTTAAAATAAACAGAGCTTATGGGATCATTTGGCCCCCGGGTTGCAAAAGAATTTGCAGAACAGGAAAGGTTTTAAATTACATGACCTTCAAAGTTCTTTCCACCTCAATGTTTATTATTCCATGATTCTCTACTTAATAATTTCCATGGTTCAGCTTTTATTTTCACAGGGTGATACCTGTACACAAATCATAAAATCTGTCTTATCCTAACAAATTTAAGTTAGAATTCAATTTGATCTTATGAGTCTTTTGGGATATATATCTTCAAACATAAATCCATACCTAGTATATTTATTAATAGGGCTCTCAAATTTTTAGCATCACATCATTTAATTCCTTTACAACCTACCTCTTTAATTGGTTACTTTTTTCAACCAGTTGCTTATGCTTATTTGCAGTTTTTATTTTTTTGACTATTATTTTTTCATGCGTATGTTTCCAGCTTGAATCATTAGATCATAACATTGGATGAGGTTTACTGAATGATAGTTCTTTTCAAAGACTTTAACATTTTCCCCCAGAGCTCTAGTTGGATTATTGACTAGAATAAAGCAGTTAGTTTGCTACTAGTGGGATAAGGTAAGACTAAGTAAGCATCTGGAAATGTTCTACCAGGAGGAGCCAATGGCCTTGTTTTCAAAACGTCCCAGATCTCCCATCACTCACCTCCAGTCTTGCTAGGGCATAAGAGAATCAGAATTTATGACTGCATCGTTATTCAGGACTGCTGCCTTTTATCTGAGATATTCTGTTTGGAAAGTCTCTTCAAATGTTTTCTTAGCCTCAGGGGAAAAATTTCTCCCAGAGATACCTCAGTTTTGATCAAGAGCATTCAGAAATAACCTCTTAGTTTTTTCTCTACCAATTAAGTTCCTCTTAAACTCATAAACACGGTTCCACTGGTTTATTAGAAAGATCATGTTAGTTTGAAGAGTCAAAGTTACTCGTATGGACAGACCCTAGGGAGCTAGGGAAAGATTATTTTCCTCTGAAGAGTTCAAGACATATAATTTAATTTTCCTCTGGTTTTGACCAAGCTCATATTTTTGCCGACTTCATATGTAACAATGTCACAAATCTCCATCCATAGCTCTTCAGGCACTCTTTTTTTTTTTTTGTAGAATATAACCCTTTGGTCATATTCATCATATTCTCTGATGAGAAGTCACTGCTATGATTATGTTCTGTTACGTTTTGTTTTGTTTTGTTTTCTTTTTTAGGCACTCTATTAATTCCATGGCTGCAGTCACCATCTGCAGTGATTTTGGAGCCCAAAAAATAAAGTCTATCACTGTTTCCATTGTTGCCCCATCTATTTGCCGTAAAGTGATAGGACCAGATGCAATGATTTTAGTTTTCTGAATGTTGAGTTTTAAGCCAACTTTTTCACTCTCCTCTTTCACTTTCATCAAGAGGTTCTTTAGTTCTTCGCTTTCTACCACAAGGGTGGTGTCATCTGCATATCTGAAGTTATTGATATTTCTCCTGGCAATCTTGATTCCAGTTTGTGCTTCATCAAGCCTGACATTTTTTATGATGTACTCTGCATATAAGTTAAATAAGCAGGGTGACAATATACAGCCTTGATGTACTCATTTCCCAATTTGGAACCAGTCTGTTGTTCCATGTCCAGTTCTAATGGTTGCTTCCTGACCTGCATACAGATTTCTCAGGAGGCAGGTCAACTGGTCTGGTATTCCCATCTCTTTCAGAATTTTCCAGTTTGTTGTGATCCACACAGTCAAAGGCTTTGGCATAGTCAATAAGGCAGAAGGACATATTTATCTGGAACTCTCTTGCTTTTTTGATGATCCAGCTGATGTTGGCAATTTGATCTCTCATTCCTCTGCCTTTTCTAAATCCATCTTGAACATCTGGAAATTCACGGTTCACATATTGTCAAAGAGTGGCTTGGAGAATTTTGAGCATTACTTTGCTAGCATGTGAGATGAGTGCAATTGTGCAGTAGTTTGAACATTCTTTGGCGTTGCCCTTCTTTGGGATTGGAATGAAAACTGACCTTTTCCAGTCCTGTGGCCACTGCTGAGTTTCCCAGATTTGCTGGTATATTTTAGCACTTCCACGGCATCATCTTTTGAGATTTGAAATATCTCAGCTGGAATTCCATCACCTCCACTAGCTTTGTTTGTAGTGACGCTTCCTAAGGCCCACTTGACTTTGCATTCCAGGATGTCTGACTATAAAGAAAGCTGAGTGCTGAAGAACTGATGTTTTTGAACTATGGGGTTAGAGAAGACTCTTGAGAGTCCCTTGGACAGCAAGGAGATCATCCAGTGAATCCTAAAGAAAATCAGCCCTGAATATTCATTGGAAGGACTGATGCTGAAGCTGAAACACCGATACTTTGGCCATCCGATGTGAAGAACTGACTCATTGGGAAAGACCCTGATGCTGGGAAAGATTGAAGGTGGGAGGGAAAGGGAGTGACAGAGGATGAGATGGTTGGATGGCATCACCGACTTAATGGTCATTAGTTTGAGCAAGCTCCGTGAGTTGGTGATGGACAGGGATGCCTGGCATGTTGCAGTCCGTGGGGTCGCAAAGAGTCAGACAAACTGAGCAACTGAACTGAACTGACATGTATAATGCAGCCTATCCATTTCAGTTAAGGACTGGTCTCTGTTGTTCCCATTTAATTAGAAACTTCCAAATTATTTTAATCATTTTGTTTTTCATGCAGGTGTGTAATGCCTTTTCATAATTATGGTATTAAAATATTCTATTTCTTAACTCCAAATAGCATTAGTTGAAAGACACATCTTTGCAGTAAGAAATTTTCATGAGAAAAAAAAAAAAACTCTTTTTGAATGTGTATGTTGATCATAATTCTGTTTTAAAAACATTAAATGTTGAAAAATATGCTCTTGTAATTGAAAAGTTCTGGTGTTAATGATCATTTCACTTGACTGAGACTTTGCATCTGAGGGACTCATCTTTGAATTCATCCATCTATTCTTCATGCACCCATTCAACCTGCAGTTATTGAGAGCATTTGGGTCTTAAGCTCTGGCTAGGCAATGGATGATGAATGCTACCTGGGGATAATAAGAGTTTTGAATTTGTAAAGTCAAGTCATTTACTATAGGTCTTAAGCTATTATATTTCTTAAAAGTGTATTCAACACCTTTGTCTCAATATTTTAAAATCCAAATTGAGAAGAGTAGGAATTCTACGGTGGCTTTCTCACGTTATCTCCATCACCTCCATTCTTCTGTTTATACCTTTCCTTATATTGTCTTTTATTGTCTAGCAACCTGGGTTTATATCCATTTGCAGCATGCCATGCTACCCTAGTCATCACAGGGTGGTAACGGTATGGTGGAAAAGATTTGAAAGTAAGAAACAAGTATGTTTAAAATCCTCAAAAAATAAAAGAATAAATAGCATCCATTAAAAAAAGGACAAATAGTTTATGAAATAATAACTAAATAGTAGAAACTAGAGTGAAACTAAATGTCCAGATACAAAACAGAACCAATTAGAATTATTGGAAATTAAATGTATAGTCATTCAGATTTTTTTTTTTAAATCTCAACAGAAGGAATAGTCAAAGAGAGACTATAGTTTGGAACAAGTAAATTAGAAAATAATCAAATTGCATAAAAGAGAAAATTGAAAATACTGAAGATTTTAAAATATAACAAATTCTAGTGTACATTAGTAAATAGTCCCAATAGGAGAAAACAGATAGCAAATGGCTGAATATTTTCTGAAATTAAGGCAAGACATGAGTATTTGTAGTCACAAAATTTCAAAGACTGCCAAGCAATATTACATTTTTAAAACTTCTTGTGTTTATGTTATAGCGAAGCTAAAGAACGTCATGGACAAAATGTTCACTTTTCTGAATGGGGAGATGTGAACTAATCCTGAGCTCTCCTGGTCACTGGCGGTTTCTTCTGGCATTCTGTGATGAAACTTTCTTTTGTATTAGTTGTTTGCTTCCTGTCACGTGGTCATTGTGCTCGCCTCCAGCTGTTTTAGATTGCTGCTGTTCTTTGCTATTTGTTAGACAATCCAAAAACTGTTTTCATTAAGAAACTTTCTATAGTTAATAAATAAGAGTAGTCCACGGAACAAAGGATAGGCTTAAAGCAGGACATAATCATACTAGAGTAACGATAGCTTCTATTTATAGAATGTTTACTATTTATGAGACACTTTTACAAGACCTTTCTCATATAATCTCCATTCATGATATCCACGTGAAGCTAGCACTTCTGTATCATCCTCATTCTCCAGATGAGAGCCCTGGGTTTTAGTTACAAAAGCTGAGTCACTTGTCCAAGGTCGTGTAGCTTTGACTAGTACGGTCAGTGATATATCCTAGATTTTAACAGAGTCAGTCTAATACTAAGCCCCTTTTTTAATGAAAAAGAGAAGCCTTTAGGAAAACTACTGGCTGTCTGACTCAGCAGCCTTTCTCCTGTGGGGGTTGTATTCTAGAACATTGACATTGATGACTTCTGATCTCCAGACAAGTGATTGGTTGGTTTATAGATGGTTCACTTTTTCAGATCCACATATGGCCAAGATCATCCAGGCTACATAATCATAAGTACTCTCTCAGCCAGTCTAGTTATCCCTGTGACATATATTTCTGGGGAACCCTTTAGTTTCATGAGGCATAGCACTTACTTACCTTTTGTAGATTCTAACAAAAGGGCATTTCCTCTCTACTCTTTTGTATTTCTCTTGAAAGCAGGCACTGGTTCTACTTCTGAGTTTTATAAAGTTTAGGTGAGAGGACAAGTTGAGCTTTCTATTCGGGTAGGAGGAGAGGTATCCACAGAAGACCAGCAAGGCTAGGAATCATTAATAAGTCAAAGAGTTGCCTGGTCTTGTAGTTTGTTTAATAGGTCTGTCTTTGATTCTCAGCTCTGCAAGCTGAAAGCTCTATGATTGTGGACACCTCAATGAAATTCTCTTATCTTAGCTATTGTATCAGTAAAATTAATATAATCATTTAGGCACTGACTTTTTGGAGGGATCAACTGAGAAATTAATGTTAAAACCATTTGAGCCACCTCAGAGCACTGTATACAGTTTAGCTGTTATTAACCTGAAGGTTTTGTTTTAGGTGAATATATTTGTCTGCAATCCTTTGACTTTACTTCCTATGACTCTACCCACTCTATAGACTTGTACACTCCAGGTGTACTCCTTGAAGCCTGAGAGCCCTGGCCTTTTCTTCAGTGGTAACCAGCTTTGCTGTACTTTGAGACCCCAGCACTAGATTCCCACCTATGGCTTACCTCTCTCATTTCCCAGGTGGCCTCGTGCTCTATAACTTGGTCTGAAGCTATCTGTGCGCTTTGTCAAGTGAATTTGGTAACTAAAGTATTTGGTAAGGACCTGGGTGCATATTGATAACTTCTGCTTGGTAGGGGCCTTTAAAATTACACTCTTCCTCATGATGCCAAACCAAGTAGGGGGGAAAGAATTCTAGTTGTTACCAGGGCCATACATGGAGTATTTACCTTAAACCTTATCACTCGGTGAGATATGTTATTTTGTTGATGATCATCATCACTGTGATCTAGGATATGTGCGCCTGTCTCTATCACTCAGACTTAGGAAGGAATTTTGGCATGTTGAGCAACATTGAATTTGTAATATTAGAGAGAGAATTACATTTTGGATTTAACTATTCTGACATCTTTTTTTTAAGTCTCCTAATTCATTTTTATTATGTGATATCCCAAACCATCCTTTGAAAGGTTAACAGGAAGACTGAGGATGAAGAAGGACAGATAGTAAAATCACAGAATTGAATTCACAATATTTGAAAGAATTCCAATAAAATTATAGCCAATAATATCCCTAATATAAATATCCCTAATATAAAGTGTTCACAATAAATAAATGAGCCAAGAACCATAATATATAATTCACAAAAAGGTAGTAGCAATCAAATACATGTAATTCAAACCAGTGAAATAACATTTTTGCCTTTTAAATTAGTTATTTAAAAAAAAAAAAAAAAGAATACTGGGGCTTCTCTGTTGGCTCAGCGGTAAGAATCCAGACACCAATGCAGGAAACATGGGTTCGATCCCTGGTTTGGGAAGATCCCACATGCCGCAAAGCAACTAAGCCCGTGTGCTGCGGCTACTCAGCCCGTGTAACCTGGAGCCCCTCCTCCTCAACCAGAGAAGCCACCGCCATGAGAAGCCTGCACACGGCAACTAGAGCGTAGTCCCCCGTCTCTGCACCTAGAGAAGCCCTCACTGCAACAAAGACCCAGCACAACCAAAAATAAATAAGATTATATTTTAAAAAAGAGTACTGGTAAGAACATAACAAAAAGACATTTTTATACACTGTGTGCTGCTGCTGCTAAGTCACTTCAGTCGTGTCCGACTCTGTGTGACCCCACAGACGGCAGCCCACCAGGCTCCCCCGTCCATGGGATCCTCCAGGCAAGAACACTGGAGTGGGTTGCCATTTCCTTCTCCAATGCAGGAAAGTGAAAAGTGAAAGTGAAGTCGCTCAGTCGTGTCCAACTCCTAGCGAGCCCATGGACTACAGCCTACCAGGCTCCTCTGTCCATGGGATTTTCCAGGCAAGAGTACTGGAGTGGGTTGCCATTGCCTTCTCCGATACACTGTGTATAGGAGTATAATTTGATACTAACTGGTTGGAAAGCAATTTGGCAATATATCTCAAGAGGTAAAATTACCCTTTGACTAATTCTGCTTCTCATAATCTATCCTCAAAAAATTCAAATATCTGAAAAAGCTTTATGTTGAAACTAGTCATTACAATATTATGTTTAATATTAAAAGTTGAAAATAAATGAAAAGTATAACAAGTGAAGAACAGTTAACTTATGCTTACCTTACAATGAAATATTTTGAAATAGAAATTTACAGAGATAACACAGATTAACATCCAGGTTGTAATGTAAAGTGAATAATCTACATGTGTAATGGATCAACTTAAAGCAATTTAAAAGCATGGAAGGGACTTCCCTAAGGTCCAGTGGCTAAGACTCTAGGTTCTCAATGCAGAGGGCCCAGGTTTGATCCCTGGTCAGGGAACTAGATCCCATATGGCACAGGTAAGAGTTCTCATGCCACAACTCAAAGATCCCCCATGCAGCAACAAAGACTGAAGATCCTGCGTCATGCAACTAAGACCCAGCACAGCCAAATAAATATATAAAAGTGTTATTGTTGTGGTTGTTCAGTTGCTGTTGTGTCTGACTCTTTGTGACCCCATGGACTGCAGCATGCCAGGCATCCCTGTCCTTCACTATCTCTCGGAGTTTGCTCAAACTCATGCCCATTGAGTCAGTGATGCTATCTAATCATCTCATCTTCTGCTGCCCTCTTTTCCTTTTGCCTTCAATCTTTACCAGCATCAAGGTATTTTCCAGTTAGTCAACTCTTTGCATCAGATGGCCAAAATATTGGAGCTTTAGCTTCAGCGTCAGTATTCTCAATGAATACTCAGGGTTGAATACTTCTTGCAGTCCAAGGGACTTCTCAAGAGTCTTCTCAAGCACCACAATTTGAAAGCATGAATTCTTTGGTGCTCAGCCTTCTTTATGGACCAACTCTCACATCTACACATGACTACCAGAAAAGCCATAGCTTTGCCTATAAAGACTTTTGTCAGCAAAGTGATGTCTTTGCTATATAACTGTCTATCACTACATATAAATGGTACTGATTACAAGTGAACCTTATCTATTCATTGAAGAGGTTATCAGTTTAATAGGGTGAAAACTAAATGTCTACTTAAATAGAGTTGTGGTTTCTTTGTTTGCTTGTTCTGAATATAAAGTCTCAGTTTTTAGTCCTTCGAGGCTAATTTTCCCACCCTGGAAATATTGATCTCCATGGGCATACAGTGTTGCACTGAATAATGGGGACCTTAAAATTTTTTAAATTGCCCATTTCATATGCTCCATAAATTACCACCAATATCCCAAGTACCCTCCTCAGTTTAGAATCCTGAAAAAGTCCTCAAAAGTATATGATGAGGGAAGTAGAGTCTAAACAAGCCCAGTAGTGCCCTAACAGAGGCCTTCAGTTTCAGGCAGCTGAGTCTGTCACCTGGTCTGAAATCCTTGTACCTGTGGGGTTTTGAGGGATTATTCATAATTATCAGAAGGTGGCTCTCAGAATTTGAATAAAAATGAGGAAGCAATTTTGAAACCAAGAAAACCGTTACAGTTTGCAGAAGGGATAGAAGTAAGATTGAATAGGAGTGAAAGATTCTAAAAGTCGAGCTGCCTCTTCTGCATCTCTTCTGTGTACCTGTCTTGCTGTCCCTTAGATTTATTCAAATCTGACCCAGAAAAAGGTGTCAGGAGCTGGACTCCTGCAGTCTTGTAGGCTCTGTTACTCCCACACCTGTTACCGTCCGTGACAAGGGCGGCAGGGAATTGCTCTGCAAGGGACATGAAAGGACTTTATGCAATGTACATTTGTTGCCTTCTAAACATTTGTCCTGTTGGGAAAAAATTCCAGCTCAGATTTCTTAGACCAAATGGCAGTTCAGCCCAATGTAGCTGCTTCTACCCTACATGTGTCGATTATAACTGTGTTTTTCCCTTTCTTAGAACCCCTGGGAACAAACAAGAAAAAGCAATAACAACAAAATATTTATTAAAATGCAAATATCATGACGGGTTCCTTGATGCGAGGCAGCCGGGGAGGACCCAGGTGCACAGTGAACCAACTTATCTGGTCGCAGAGCAGCAGCACCTGGAAACTGACAGGCTCTGAAGGGAGCCTTTTGTTACCTGACCTTGGCAGCAGGTTGCCAGCTCATTCTCCTGCATGGAATAGTTGAAACTTGCCTTTCAACTAACCAAGAGATAGAATCTTTTTCCCTTTGGCAACCTAAGTAAATTAGGAAAAAAAAAAAAAGCCACTGCAAAATAGCAGGAAAGCATGAAAAGTGCTTTATGGAGAAACATAAAAGAAAACCAGAGGAAAGCTTATTCAGCCTTGGTCATTGAAAAGCACACTCCTGCGCCCAACCCTGTCTCCCTGCGTCCACCGCCCCCCTGCACCAAAGTTGGTTTGAAGAGTTTCTTCTATAGAAGAACAGATGCACCCCAAGTACCCCGATGTCTGTAACAGCTGGTTCTGGAATGAGACGGGCTTCTCTCAAGAGAGGCAGATCTTCTGTTTCATTTGGAGTTTGGACACAACGGTTTTCTGTGTGGCTTCATTTTTGGCATCTGACTGTTTTGACAGAAGCTGTGGGGTGTTTTTCCAGCCAGATCTTTGAGAGCTAGTGTCTTCCCACGATGCCCTGGCAGCTGATGAAAGCAGGCCCACCCTGCAGAAATGCCACAGGTATTGCCTAGGATAAAATGACACACAAAGGCTACTGAGAACTCGTTTGCCTCCTGACTCATGTGTTATTTTCCTTACAGGGGCCGTTTTCAAAGCCTACTGTGTCTGCAGCCAGGTCATGGCAGATAACAATTAGCATACCAAACTGGGAGTCACCGTGAGGCTGTCTGACATTGTCCTTAGAAAAATCCTTCTCTTGCTCAACAGCCAAGGCAAAGAACTATTTCTAAATGACAAGTGTGTATACATTTTCAAAAGGGATTGTGATTTCTCAGGCAGCCAGAACACAGTTATGCTTTACAGTCTAAGGTGATCTAATTCTTGAAATAAGCTTCATTCTGGGCAATGACATGCATTTTCTAGATGGGAGGAAAAAATGTTACTGCTTATAATAAAGAACAGGCTGTTTTTCTTATTTGGGAACCTCAGGGGGATGAAGCAAGTTTTAATACCATAAAGAAGTGGGCTGTGAAACACTGGGATAAGTCTTGTTTATTTAACATTTAATGCCCGTGGTCTGTTAGGTGCTGGAGAGAGTCACTGAGGTGCCATTATTTAATGCTGAAACAGTTAAACAGTCTGACTTAGATTAGGCAGTTGACTGAAAGTAATCCAGGTCCAGGGCTCAAAGATGAATACATCAACATGGTTAGCACACAGAGCATTTGAACCAACGTGTGGCTGGGTGATGGGGCGGTGAGTCATACTCCCTCTCTAGGTCCTTGTGAAGTCCGGGCCTTGAGGAAGTGGTCTAGCATCTCTATGTTTTAAAAAAATCCCTCATTGCCAGTTTTCATTTGAAGAATTTAAAGACAAAATTATGTGCCCAGAGCAAATTGATGCCTTGTGCCACTGATTCCCCAGCACAGAGAAATAGATTTAAGCAAGTAGTGAGTCAGGCCGAGGAGAACTGGGAAGCTGGATCAATAGCCCAGCAGACTCTGTAATGATGTGTTGGTTTGTACTTGGGCATTTTAGACTGTCTGCTTACACAAACTGGTATACGTGTACCTTCAGCTTGCAGCAGCATGGACCTAGTGCCAAGAGATTAGCTCTTGGCCTTGACTGGGTTCCTCGCTTCAGTGTGGTGACTGGATGAGAGCGTAGTTTTCTTATTGGAGTCTTGAGTGTGTATCAATGATATCATGTTATCCTCTTCATCAGATGTCTATGCCCCTTCCCTTAGGACTAATCCCCATGTGAGTCAGCCCTGGCCCACCAGGCTCATTGAGGGCAGGCTAAATCCACAGGCTCTGGGGTCAGAAGGGCCTGGGTTCAAGTGCTGCTTCTGCCCATATTATACATATGACCACGAGTGAGTTGCTTCATTCATCCTCCTAAGCCTCAGTTTCCTAGTCTGTAAACTAGGAAAAATGATAATACCTGTGTCCTTGTTTTACTGAGGATCAGTTGAGAAAAATTAAAGGAACACATCCAGTGCTTAACAGACTGGAAAACTGCCTTAGCACCTCGCAAGTACTCAGTAAATGGTAGCTTTCTTTTGACCTTACTTCATTAGTAAACATCTCTACCCTCTAGTTAGTCTTCTCCTGGCCACATCAGGGTGAACGTGACACCATGGAAGTCTGCCTGCTTTGTATTTCAGGTGTACAAACGTAGTAATTTGAAATTTTTATAGAATACACTCCAAAAAAGTTACTATAAAACATTGACGATACTCCCTGTGCTGTACAGTATGTGTGTGTGTGTGCGCGCACGTGTGTGCATGCGCACATGTATGCACTCAGTCGCTCAGTCGTGTCTGACTCTTTGCAACCCCCTGGACTGCAGCCCACCAGCCTCATTGGTCCATTATAGCCTCGTAACTTATTTACTTCTTCACATGCTGATTTGGTGGCTCCAACGTCCGGGCTGTGGCCCTGGCTTGGGGTGCAGCCAGTCCTGTGCACAAGGTCTCTTGACTGTCCAGGGTGCTAGCCTCTGTCAGCCAGCTGCTCGGGCCCCCACTGATCAGCCCCGGGGCACTTGTTCACCATCTGTAAGGCTCCGTGCTGGCGTGCAGCAGCCACGGCACACCTTCCAGGCCTCAGAGAGCCAGGCCAGATGGCACCTGCATGCGGGGACTCTTGGAGTCTCTGTTTGACGAATTCCAGCATTCTTTCTACCCGGTCCCAACACTTTCCGCCCCATCTCCTCCATGTCACATCTGATTTTTCCTTATCTTAGAGGATGGATGCAGAGTCTCAGGAGTGACTGTGGCTTGCTAACAGCTGCTCCAGCCAGGGTGGTGTTGGCAGGAGGGGCTGGGAGGGATGGAGGAAGGCATCCACATCTTGAGTTTGTGACAGTGTTGTTTATGGTCAGCAGTTTTAATTTAAGGAATTATTTATCTACTGGGGGGAATAAAAGATGTTCTTTATTCTGTATAAAAAGAAACACAGGTTACCATTTGATTTTCATCTCTTGAAACGGGACTTGAGAATGAGTGTCTGTATCATATCTATATCACTATATTCTAGTCGTTTGCTTTCTTGATTTTCTTAAATCTCGATTAGTTTTCTTCCTTCTTTTCTTTTATTCTTTTGTTTGTTCATTCATTCATCTGCTCATCCATCCATTAAACCGGGTGAGAGATCTGGCCCCGCTAAATGACAACAGAAGGTGACGACTTTTCTCAGAGCGCCGTGTACAGTGTATAGTGGAGAACAGCGATGTGATGGCTCAGAGCCTACAGGTCACAACGTGATCTGTCTGTATCATTTCTGATTTCTGCAGGCAGCAGGTTGGTGGTGTTTAATCGGCTGTTATGCTTTGTGTCTGTCTTTGTACCACTTCTTTCCTTTCCTACACTTTTCATTTATCTCAATCTTTGTTTTTCTGAGGAAGGTTGCTCTGGAAACTTGAGGGATTTGAAGGTAGGGACCTAATAGAAATGAATGAAGTGAAGTGTTAATCACTCAGTCATGTCCGACTCTTTGTGACCCCATGGGCTATAGCCTGCCAGGCTCCTCTGTCCATGGGATTGTCCAGGCAAGAATACTGGAGTGGGTTGCCATTCTCTTCTCCAGGGGATCTTCCTGACCCAGGGGTTGAACCCAGGTCTTCTGCATTGCAGGCAGATTCTTTACCATCTGAGCCACCAGAAGACATGTAAGCAGGCCCTGTTCTCCACAATGGTGATGCCGGTAACCTAACACTGATGACTCCATACTCGGTGGACTCAGGGAAACATAACACTAGGGAGCAGTTCGGTTATCTCCACATCGTACTGAAGTTCAGTTCCCTGTGGTTTCCCTATGGCTTCGATATTTGTCCTAAGTTATTTTTGTCTTGTTTGTCAGAGAATATTCCTACTGTAAGAGAGCCTGAGTCAGGGTGGTCTAGTAGGTGAGGTGCGGACACTGGGTTCATATCTAGCCTCTAGCTCTTACCTGCCCTGTGACATAGTGCAAGTCATTTGTGTTCTTTTAGCCTTTATTTCTTATCTGTTACTTGGGGATAACAGCCCCAGGTATCATCATACTCCCAGGTACTGTAGGATTGCTTTGAAAATGAAGTGAGATCCTGTCTGGAAAGAAGTTAGCACAATGTCCAGCTCAGTGGCTAACATCCAGTCTGCCCTGCTCGCCTCTCCTCACCTCCCCGTTTCACCGCCCCACAGCTAGTCAGCTGTTTCTAAGAGAGGAGCAGTGGGGCTGTAAATACTTTCACTCTGATAAAATCACTCCCACTACTCCACTCTTTGATCACCTTCTGCCTCCCTTCCAAGTGGTCCTAAACTCAAGGACCAGGTCCCAAACTCAAGGGAAGGCAGTAGCATGATGTGGTTAAGAGCATGGAATGGGCACCAGACAGCCCCACACTGGAATCCCAGCTCGGCGAGTTACCGGCCATAGTAAATACACACCGTGACTCTCCCTCTAATGAAATCTCCTTCACAAAGACAGTGAAATCCTGATGTTTAAAGAAATCGTTTTTCTTGCAAAGAACTTAAAGCTCCTAAAACACCGTGTGAGTGTTTCTTTTCCAATAGGTTTTATTACTGACAGTAAAAATATATTTACATTTGGAGTTTATTTTTCACAATATTCTTGACAGTACTATTTTCTGATTTTTGCAGAGCCCTCTGATTTTTGTGTGCAGAGAAAGGATCTTATCTAACTTATCTAAGCTAGGCTTCTAATTTTTTAGATTTCATTTGAATATTTCAGGAGCTCAGGTCCCCAGAATGCAAGAAACTCTTCAGCGCCCCACACAGAAGTTAAAGTATGCTCTTTGTCACCTATTTATTTTGAGTCGGTGATGGTTTTTGGACCCAACACTTTATAAAGTGTTGCCGTAAATCTCAGTACTCAAGTTTTGTTCAGTTTCTGCATGTCTCAGTGTCTTGCTTATCTCTACTGGCCTATAAAGGGTCCTTCTTTGCACTGGTCCCAGCCCTCACCCTCCTGACCAAACGCATTTACCCAGCCAACTATCTATAGTCATATTCTTGCCACTCTGTCTCTTGAAACTGAATGGTTTTAGATGGAATTTGAAGACCCTTAACATGGACCTCTGAGTAACGGGACAGATACAGTAGCTTTGTTAGAGTATATTATTTTCTGACATGAGAGCTTCAGCTAATGAAGACCAAAGGCAGAGGTTGCACAGGACGGGTCAGCTCTTTCCATGCAGCGAAATGGGAAGACAGTAGCATGATGTGGTTAAGAGCATAGGTTGGGCATCAGACACCCCCATGTTAGAATCCCAGCTCTGCTGGTTACCGACTGTGTAGTACTGGACAAATGACAATTTTTCTATCTCTCGGTTTCATTATTTGTAAAAGAGTAAGGCACTATTACTTGCTTTGCAGAACTAAATGAAATCATGTTTCTGAAATTATGTATGATACAGCATCTGACAACATCTCGGCAGTGCCTGGTAGGGTACTGAGTGCCCATCCATCTTGGCCCGCTCTTCCCGCATCTTGTGCTGAATGTTGGCCATCTCTATAATCACATTAATGATGCTTTCATTGCTTTTACTACTACATCATTGCTCTCCCCCAGTTCTTTTCTTCATTACCTTTCTGCCTTATCTCCCAATTCTACCCTTGAACCTAGTTAAGTCACCATCCAGAGCAATGATAACTTAATTTTTAAAAATCAGTTTTCTTTAAACAGATTGAAAGTACCTACAACAATGATCGATGGTGATGGCAATGATGATAAGAATAAAGTGGGAATTTCTTACTCACTTTGTCTTTTTGATTGTAAGTTTCAAAGAGCATGACTGTCTTTTTCAGTCCTAAACTCCTTGTTCCTGGACCAGGAATAGTTGTTGAATTAAGGAGTCTGATATTTCAGGTAGCTTTGACTATGCCATTTAATCTTCTTGATTTCTGCACAGTTAGTCCAGATGAGTATTTGTTGGTTTGTATGTTCACCTGTTCTAGCACAGAATTAGTTTCCTCTTTTATATCATGGCATTCTTAAGCACATGCTTGTACATCCAAAATGGACCGTGCTGTGTTTTAGTAAGCACTATATGTACACATTAAATATCAATGACAGGAAATAATGTTCTTGAAATGTCAGTGTCTACATAGGGAAAAAGAATTCTAGTAGGTTGATTTTAAGGTTCTGAGGACAAGGGGTCCTGGGAAAAGTTCCGAGATCGGAGGCATCACATTCCTTCCCACACTAAGCACATAACTCTGCATGGGTTTGGTTTCATTTCAGAACCAAAGTGTCCACAGACTCTGAACATGCCCTGGGCGGTTGGCCCTGGGATGGAGCTGCTAAATTTGGAGAGTCTTTCTAAGATGACAATCCCCTGATCTAAAGTACATTTTTACAAGTGCTTATAAATACTTTAACAGAATATATAAAATCTCTCCTTTACCCTAATGGCTTTTATATGTAAGATGTGACATGATGACCTGGAAAAGCAAGAGGCCCATGGGGTCAGATAATCCATTACCTTGGCAACGTGGCATGCATAGATTATGCAGCATTGGTTTCATGGAAACACTCTGAGTTTTCTCTAAGTTTTCTTTCATCTGGAAAATATAAATGGTTTCACACTTTTCATAATTGAGAAATGAAAGTGTTTGAGATAAACAACACATCTTCTGTAAGGCCAAATACTTCTCTTGAGAAAATGTCAGCCTCACATCCCTGTGGGTGGAGCTCAGTATTTGCAAAGTCATCAATCATAATATTCTAGATCTAACAGAGATGGCAAAGATTCCAGTCTGTTTCCATGTTCCAAACCTGTCCAAGCCCAGCCTTTTTTCCAGGCTTTACTCTCCCTTAGGCAAATGTAACTCATGACTGATTTAATGTTTGAAAATGTCTTGTGTCCAAAAGTTCTTTTTGCAGATCTAGTCTGTATCTGTCTTGTTTCAGTTTAAAACAATTTCCATTAGATGTGCTAATCCATTCATCAGAAATACACGTAGGGCTCTTCAGTTGACCAGGGACTGGTTTGTGGAGATTAAGAGCAGGATGTATTAATACATTAGTCATGATTAATTGCCAAATGGGTAAAACAGAAAATAACTGCTTTGAAGCTCAGAGGAAGAAGAGAGTGGAACCAGAGGTCTTAGAAATGAATTTTAAAAGATGGTTGGGATATGGGTAAATCAAGAAGGAAAAGAAAGGGCAAAGGTGATGGGATAAATGGTGTGAGGAAAAGCACAGAAGTAGGAAGAACATGAAGAGACCAGTTTACTGGAAATGAGACTTTGGGATGGGGAGAAGTAGAGGCAAGTCTGGAGGGGCAGATTGGAACCCGTGTGTGTAGGCTCCTGAATGCCATACTAACAGGAGAGGCTGCACTGTAAGCCGGTGGCCATCAGAGCAAGGTGCTGTGTGGGACCATCATTTGGGTACAGGAAAATATTTATTCTCTGTCTAAAACGAGACATTAATTTCTTGCTAAAATTTATTGCACATGTAGACAATATTATATGTGTCATTTATTCATAAATAAACATATGTGGTGATGCATGCTCAAATGTTTTACTGGAAGCGATGCATGTTCAAAAAAGTGTAGAGGCAGACTCCTTCTTTAGATGACGAATGAGTAAAGATTTTCATTTAATAAGTGACACATTCAAAGCAGTATTTTAAGAAGATGAATCTGGCAGCAGTTCTACAGAGAGAAGAAGCAGTTAGTTGGTGACCACAGCAATTCAGAGGACTTAAATAATGGTGGCCATGGTGGGAATGGAAAGAAAGGGCAGAGTTCCAGTGACACGTTGATAATCTTGTTCCTTTCACGGTGAGATTTTCCCTTAGAAAGAGCAGTCAGCAATCACTTTGGGAGCCAAGAATGGAGTAGTGCTAAAGAAGAGGTTTTTTTATTCAAAATGGATTGCAAAATTTATTGATACGGCCAAACATGTTGTGGTCTGAAAACTGAAACTTAAATAGAAACAAGAATAAGAATTATGATTAATTACTGGTCAAAAACAAGTTTAGATAACTTTACAGATCATTTTATACAGAAAGAAAATCTTTAAAAATATATATTTTTATATATATAATATATATGTAAAATATATATATATTATATATATAATATGTATATAAAACATATATATAAAATATATATATAAAAGGTGGAGAGGAATCTGCTCCTCTCCACCATAATCCTAAAAATAAGCATTTGGAAGAGTAAACAGGAGCAGCTTAATGATGGCGCCTTCGTTATATAATAAAGCGTCTGTGCTTTATATCTGCTGCTTGGTGTTGAAAATCCAGAAATCTTCCCTCTCAGTTGTTTGCTGGAGATGCATTATTTGTTGATAATCCTTGATTGAAATACAAATACTCTCATGCTTCCTCACACAGCACCATCTGCACAAGAAATACAATTTAGAAAACCATACTGGCGAATGTAAATTTGTTAAGAGAGGTAGATTTTGGTACTTGTACTTTATTACCATAATTTTTTTTAAATTGCACTATTTATTTAACTTCCCCATTTGATGTTGTTGCAAGGTAGAACTCTTAACAAAAGTGTGATTCAGAGTTCAAATCTATCATTAAGCAGGCTTCTCGATTTCTCCTTGCAGATAAAAACCCTCTGAATAATGGTAGGGAAAAAGAAATTCCATGTTTTAAGATGCCAGCTAGACCAGGCTTGTGATCCCTACAAGACATAATATTATCTTAGAAATATTTTGATGAAAGAGCTGTATGATCAGGCATTTTAAACAAGAAAAACAAATTCATATATTTTAACTCTAGTCAGGCATCAGATATCAACTTAACATTTGTCTCAGTCAAGTTAAACTCCACTACAGATTGTGTATGTGTGTGTGTGTGTATAATTATTTTGGCTGAAAATTAGTAGAATGTAGTATAGAAAATATATATATAACATACTGACAGACATAAAAATTAAAGAGGTAAGATTAAAAGTTCCACATTAAGTAGAAGTGAATATTCTCATACACTGCTGGTGGGAATATATATTGATAAGCTTTCCTTAGGGCATTACAGACGTGTTTCAAGAGCCTTAAAAATTAAAAATATTTATAATATTTAGACTAATTATTTCTACTTTTAAGATCTTGCCCTAAGGAAAAAATCTTAAATATGCAACAGTAAGAGACTAGGTAAAAAGTTTAAGAATTACTTTCTTGAAAATTATTAATTATAATAAAAGCCATATATGTCAAGATTTTTAAGTGGTAAAAGTAGAATAAAATTAAATATAAAAATCACTCTTTGTATATGTATATAAATAACAAGCATACAAAAATTATAAGGAAATACCATATGCTTATAGGTTCTGTTTTCTAATTTTTATTGTTTTTCATATTTTAAGGATATATTGTTTATAATCATAAAGAAATTGAAGTGAAAATTAGAGTTATCAAAGTCTAAAATGTAAATACCTATAATTTAATACAACTAGCTGATAGAATGATTTCTGTGGCCATAATATATTTATTATATATTTAGTGACTTGATCAGCAAGAGCTGTTGATTAATAATTTTGACTATTAATAGATGCACCTGTGGTTCAAAAGTAGGTAAATGCATAGATGCAGAAGTTGAAGCACATATTAACCAGGCTACTGGGGTGGTTTCACCTGTGTTATTTGGACTTTGGTTTCAGTAAAAGTGGAGCTTAACTTTCTGAACTAAGGAGTAGCTGGTATGCTTTAGATTAAATGAAAAGACAGTAGCTATATATATACTTATGTAAATAAATATACTTATGTAAATATATACTTATGTATATACTCATGTAAATATGTTTATTCACTCATTCATTCAGTCAGTCAGTAAACAGTTATTCAGCACTTGTTGCATGTCAGGTACTGGGTCAGGATTATGAAAAAGAGAAACAAGTAAGTCTCAGAAAATTAATGATCTAGTGGGGAGATCAATATGTAAGTGTGGTTGAAAATCGACAGAGAAGTCTGTAGGAAGTTCTAGAAGAACACTGAGAAAGGAACAGCCAGCTTTTCCCTAGAGTTAGGGGCTCCTTCTTAGATAAAGTAAATATTAGCAATGGACTTTGTCAAATGAATAAGAGCTTGCCAGGTGGAAAAGTAGAAGGAGCATTCTAGATAGGAAGAAGAGCATCAATCTACAAAGGACTAGAAATCTGAGATAGCATGGCATCTTGGGTCAGGAACAAGTAGGAAGTATGTGGCTGGAGCTTAGGGTGAGAGGTAAAAGCAGGATGAAAAGAGTGGAAAACTGGATAAGGGCCAGAAACAGCCTTCACACCCTGGTGGTCACAGCGTTTCTACTTCAGCAGTGATTAATCATGATTTTCCTGGCTAATAGAATCCTAATCGTTATAATGAGGTAGGACTGTTCCCTTTGAATTATGGAAATTATAACTATTATGACCTGCTCCACAAACACAGGTTATAAATATGATCACATCCTTCAATCTTCTGTACCATTAATCATCCAAGCCTCCATAGACCTTATTAGCAGGAAGTCTATTATCTCCTAGAGGTTCCTGGAACTTGACTCAAGACAAATGGGTCATTTCTCCTCCAGAAACCTGTGGCTGGATCCACTTGTGACTGCTATTCTTTCTGTCTGCTGCACGGCACTGTTCACAGTCTTAAGTTACAGTGGTACCCATTTTGGGGAACAAGGTTACAACTCCCCTTGCTGATATTCCCATCCTCAGCTGTTGTTCTCTAAATCATAACCTCTACTAGAGTGGCTGGATCTGGAAGAGCTTCTGGACTTGGCCACATGCTAGTCTAAAATTCGCCTTTCCCTTCAATCTTACTCCATTGTGTTGAGCCCAGGACAATAATAACCCAGATTCCTCTCTTTATCAAGGTCATTTTGTTTTAGTGGTTTCCAGGACCTTCCCTGCCCTGGGGCCTTTAGTCATGGTCACCCAGACCAAAGCTATAGTTTTCCCAGTGGTCATGTATGGATGTGAGAGTTGGACCATAAAGAAGGCAGAGGGCCAAAGAATTTATGGTTTCGGACTGTGTTGATGGAGAAGACCCTTGAGAGTCCCTTGGACAACCAGGATGTCAAACCAGTCAATCCAAAAGGAAATCAACCCTGACTGTTCATTAGAAGGATTGATGTTGAAGCTGAAGCTCCAGTACTTTGGTCGCCTGACGCGAAGAGCAGACTCATTGAAAAAGACCTTGATGCTGGAAAAGATTGAGGGCAAGAGGAGAAGGGGATGACAGAGGATGAGATGGTTGGATGGCATCACCAACTCAATGGACATGAGTTTGAGCAAGCTCCAGAAGACAGTGAAGGACAGGCAAGTCCATGGGGTTGCAAGAATTCGGACACGCCTTAGTGACTGAAGAACAACAGCACTCTGCCTCAACAGTTCCCTCATCCCCAGTCCTCCATCTGAGGAAGCAGCAGTCAGAGCACTGACTTTCCTCCCAGAAGGCTCCTTTTACACTCTGATTTATCTCCTGCCTGGTATCCGGGTTGTTTTGTCAGAAAGCTCAAGAGGCAGTAACCAGCAAGATGGAGTTTTACAAGTTTGTTGCCCTGCCCCACTGCCCCCCAAAAGTGCCTAATTGCTTTATATTTACATGACTTTGAAAGATACCAAGTGATTCTTCTGAGAACAAAAGATCTTCTTCCAAGTGATTTTCTGTTCCTGCCTATAAAGAGTAGTCACAATTTACTTGACAAAAATAATGAATCTTTGTGTAACCATGCCCCCTGTTTTAAAAAATCAGTGTAATGTTTTCATATATAATGAGCTAAGTAAGTTGGCCAAAATTGAAATAGGTCTCAACCCCCAAACCTATGTGCTTAACTACTATGCTCACTGCCTCATCTCATTCAGTTTATGCACTAATATAACATTATAGGCTTCCTTGGCGGCTCAGGTGGTAAGAATCCACCTGCAGTGCAGGAAGCCTGGGTTCAACCCCTGGGTTGGGAAAATCCCCTGGAGGAGGGCATGGCAACCCACTCCAGTATTCTTGCCTGGAGAATCCCCATGGACAGAGGAGCCTGGTGGGCTACAGTCCATGGGGTTGCAAAGAGTCAGACACGACTGAGGGACTAAGCACAGCACATATCATTATTTTATACTAGTCAAGTTTATTACAGAACTGCATAATAGATGCAATCATGGCTGACTCTTTGCAACCCCATGGACTGCAGCCTACTAGGCTCTTCCATCCATGGGATTTTCCGGGCAAGAATACTGGAATAGGTTGCCATTTCCTCCTCCAAAGAATCTTCTTGACCCAAGGATCAAACCCGAGTCTCTTGCATTGGCAGACTTATTCTTTACCACTGAGAAGTAGACTTCTCTAAGTGCAGATATTGAATTGTTGATAAAGAGGAGCTGGATAACAAGTGTATTTATGATCTAAAACTGTGAATATGTAGAAATTGAGTATATTTACTGTAAGAGAAAATTGTGTTTTCTCTGCAAAATTTGGGCTTCCCAGGTGCTGTTAGTGGTAAAGGACCTGCCTGCCAGTGCTGAAGACATAAAAGACACAGGTATGATCCCTGGGTTGGGAAGACCCCCTGGAGGAGGGAATGGCAAAGCACTCTAGTATTCAGGCCTGGAGAATCCTATGGACAGGGGAGCCTGGGGGGCTACAGTCCATGGGATCGCAAAGAGCTGGACATGACTGAAGTGACTTAGCATGCATGCATGCTGCAAAATTAGGTCTCAGAACAGAGAAGAGTACTTACATAGTTTTGGTAGGATTGAAGCGGAGTAGTAAACAGGCATTTGGGTTAATACACTTTGTTTATAAATAGTGTTCTTTAGAATTCATAATTTGGAAAATCTCTCTACAGGGGTAGAGTAATCTAATTTGGGCTCAGTCCTCATCCAAGTGTAGGACAGTCAGTTGACCTTTCCAATTTATCAGTTTTATTCTCAGCCTTCTTATCTTTAAATTTGATAACAACAAAAAATAAACTCCTACCAGATTATTTTCACCCTTTCTCATAGACACTGTTTTCCCAATAGCGTTATTATTCTCCTCAATAAAATGAAAGTGAAGAGCGTGTATGTCATATTTCATAAACAAAGGCAAAATTCTGACGTATTATCCATAGTCTACATTCTTTTAATAGAAAACTGGAATGCTATATAATGTTTCTTGTACTCTCTAAAGTTCTAATTAAAAATTCCAGGAGATCAAGAGATCTCTGGGCAGTTTTGTTATATTGATGGGGGAACTATTTGCTTATCTTCTGACAAAACCTCAGTGAGACATGACTCCAAGCCTGCTCAGCCCAGAGTCCTTCCTATCAGCTCAAAGACTTATTTCCTGTTCTTGCCTTAGTCTGGTGCTGTGAACCACTGAGCCAGGGCCAGAGCTGTGAGCTAGGACTCCTACTTTACCCTGGTTTTGCTACAAGATGAGAACCCTGCCTTTGACCTTGAATCATTTTGTTGTGTTGCTGTCAATATTATTGCTTTATTATTGTTGTTGTTATTTTTGTTACTTCATATACTTAAAATCCCCAGCTTTTAAAACCAGTTTGAATTTGAGATACACAATAAATTCTGTTATTTAGAAATGATAAATATAGACATCCCTTATGTCAACTTCACTCAGCTATCAAATTTATTGTGTGTATGTGTGCATGTGTTTTTACTTTATCCAGAAACTAAAAATTCTGATTGTCTTCAGTTTTTAAAGTGAGGAAGCAACTTCTGTTTATTTGGAGGTAGACATGCTCTGTGTTGGAATGAGGGCAAGAGATTATGTGTTTTTCCACAAGCTAGATGAAACTTGTATCTTCCCCTTGGCTGCGAGTGCATTCTGTGTAAACAAAGATGTTCTGCGGCTCCTAGGGAAGAGGAACGAGGAAGATGCCTCTTTCCTGGTTCTCTCACTTCCTAGAAATCGCTGGCACAGGCTGAAGTTCATGGAGTGATGTAGAGAGAAGCTAACACACGATTCTTGAAAGCCTACTGTGTGCCAGGAACTGTGCTTCATATTTACTTAAATGCCTCATCTTATTTAATTTTCTTAACAAAGCCATGAGGCAATTACCCTTTTCCTTACTGTGTAGATGAAGAAACTGAGGCTCAGAGAGATTAGACAACTCGCCCGAAGTCACAGAGCTAGAAGGGGCAGAGCAGGGACACCGAGTTTATTGAGATGCCAGGGCCAACACCTCCCTGTGCCCGCACTGCCCATCTGTGGCCCGGGAGCTCGAACTCCAGGCTAGAGGCAGGGTCGAGGGCTGAGTGAAGGCTTTTTCTCTTAGGCTCTAGGGGCAACCAGAAGGTCAGAGCAGAAAAGAGACCTTGCAGCTCCGTCGGTATCTGCTTAACCGCCCGTTTCCCAACCTCCTCTGTTGGGCCTTCACCTTGATTGTGGAGCGGAATGGGGACTGAACTTCTCCAGGACTGAGCGGGGGTGGGGGTTTCTGTATCCTCAGGGCCAGCTGTGCACTAACTATGCTGTTGTTGTTTGCAGGTTTTAGCAGTCCGTACTTCAAACAGATCACTTTTTTGTTCTCTTAATGGAACATCATTGGCCACCTGGCTGATTTGAAATGTGAGGGAGACTAACCCTGTACAGCAATGGTTTGCAAGTTAGAACACCAAGTCTATGGGGATATTCAGAGCATTTGCTTTGAAAAATTAATTTTTCTCTAATTTGTGCTAAACTGTCACTTGATCCCTATTTAGAGGATGCCATCATTTTAATAATTTGGTACTGTTTTGCTGGTAAAGGCAGAGATATGTAAACAGAAAGATTTTTTTCCCCTTTTATATGGGTTTCAAAAAAAGTTCAGAATTTTCATTTGCAGCACTTTATCCTTTTTCTTTGACTGTTTTCTCTGTTGCAAGCAAAATGCCATTTGGTTCAAGTTGACATTAAGCACATTTCTGTTTGAGGAGCCAATGACTGTGATCTTTAGATAGACTGATTAGGTTTCTTTCTCCAACAACAGTTTGTGCTATGAAAATGAGTAGGCAGTTTGACTCTGTGGAGCAGGCAGTGGGCCTTTCAGGATTCTTTTTCAGCAGGGACTCAAGTGACTTGGGAAGATTGTACTGAGTATTTAGATGCCCCTTCTCTCTATGGGTAAAAGCATATGCTCTGTGCCTGACTATCCATTATGTAGTTTTATAATTCATTCATTGAGCATCTGCCACATGCCAGACAGAGTGTCTTACATACGTCATCACATCTCATTTCATCCTCACAGCCACCCCGGGAAATTGTTATGTTATGAACACGTAATATTCCCTCCACTCTTCAGATAAGGAAGCTGAAGTCCAGGTGGAAACATGTCTCAGCGGTCACACAGTTGGTGCCTGTTGATAGCAGGGCTCAGCAGATCTGTCCACATTTTTCAACTGCAATACTTTGCCTGGAAAATGAACTAGCAGGAAAGTTTAGGAGATGAGGCTGGGATAGCGTTAGAGAGCTTTGAATTTTACCCTAAGACACCACACCTTGGATTTATTTATTAATTTGGTACCTATTTCAGTTCAGTTCAGTCACTCAGTCATGTCTGACTCTTTGTGACCCCATGAACCGCAGCACGCCAGGCCTCCCTGTCCATCACCCAGAGTCCACCCAAACCCATGTCCATCAAATTGGTGATGCCATCCAGCCATCTCCTCCTCTGTTGTCCCCTTCTCCTCCTGCCCTCAATCTTTCCCAGCATCAGGGTCTTTTCAAATGAGTCAGCTCTTCTCATCAGGTGACCAAAGTATTGGAGTTTCAGCTTCAACGTCAGTCCTTCCAATTAACACCCAGGACTGATCTCCTTAAGGATGGACTGGTTGGATCTCCTTGCAGTCCAAGGGACTCTCAAGAGTCTTCTCCAATGCCACAGTTCAAAAGCATCAATTCTTTAGCACTCAGCCTTCTTTATAGTCCAACTTTCACATCCATACATGACTACTGGAAAAACCATAGCCTTGACTAGATGGACCTTTGTTGACAAAGTAATATCTCTGCTTTTTAATATGCTATCTAGGTTGGTCATAACTTTCCTTCCAAGGAGTAAGCGTCTTTTAATTTCATGGCTGCAGTCACCATCTGCAGTGATTTTGGAGCCCAGAAAAATAAAGTCTGACACTGTTTCCACTGTTTCCCCATCTATTTCCCATGAAGTGGTGGGACTGGATGCCATGATCTTAGTTTTCTGAATGTTGAGCTTTAAGCCAACTTTTTCACTCTCCACTTTCACTTTCATCAAGAGGCTTTTGAGTTCCTCTTCACTTTCTGCCATAAGGGTGGTGTCATCTGCATATCTGAGATTATTGATGTTTCTCCCGGCAATCTTGATTCCAGCTTGTGTTTCTTCCAGTCCAGCGTTTCTCATGATGTACTCTGCATATAAGTTAAATAAGCAGGGTGACAATATACAGCCTTGACGTACTCTTTTCCTATTTGGAACCAGTTTGTTGCTCCATGTCCAGTTCTAACTGTTGCTTCCTGACCTGCATACAGGTTTCTCAAGAGGCAGAAACCCATCTCTTTCAGAATCTTCCACAGTTTATTGTGATCCACACAGTCAAAGGCTTTGGTATAGTCAATAAAGCAGAAATAGATGTTTTTCTGGCACTCTCTTGCTTTTTCGATGATCCAGTGGATGTTGGCAATTTGACCTCTGGTTCCTCTGCCTTTTCTAAAACCAGCTTGAATATCTGGAAGTTCACGGTTCACGTATTGCTGAAGCCTGGCTTGGAGAATTTTAAGCATTACTTACTAGCGTGTGAGATGAGTGCAGTTGTGTGGTAATTTGGTACCTATTTATTGGGCACCAAATATGTGTGCCAAACAGTCTAGGCGCTGGGGGCATCACATTGAACCAGAAGCTTGCAGTGTGGCTCTTGGAGGTCTTGAACAGAGAAATGACGTGCTCTGGCATACGGTTTACGAGGGGCCTGCTGACTGCAGTGCAGACCATCACCTGCAGAGGGGCATGGACTGTGGCAGGGTGACCAGCTTGGAGGCGACTGCAACAGTCCACACAAAAATGGGTGGGGCTTGGACCAGCATGGGAGCAGAGGTGAAAAGTTGGATTCTAGATAGACTTAGCAGGAAACACCAATGGGATCTGCTGAACAATTGGATGAGGAAATTGCTTTTCTGAGCTTTAGTTGGAACTCAGGTCAGCCTGCCTCAATTCAACTCAGTTCAACAGTTGGAACTCAACAGCCTGTGCTGTTTGATGTCAAAATTGCTCAAGTGTAAAGTCATTTCACAGTGTTTCATTTAGTGAAAAGCTTAACTCCTTTTCAGTACCTTAGCACTAGACTTATACAAGGAAAGAATACTTGTCGGTGTCCAGAGGAGGAGGAACAGAGCTCCGTTTCCCAGGAGCACTTATCATCCAGGCTGCAGTCAACCAGCCTGCTCCCTTCAAGAAGGCCACGTGCCTGGGTGGCAGCACTGGTCATTATACTCGATGCTTGTTGTATGTCCGTCTCGTAGCCATTCATAGTCCTTCCCTACGGCTTCCCTGCAGTGAGGCAAGAGGAAAGGTCTTCTTAATGAGGTGTAAGCCCCACTTCATGTTTTTCTGCACTTATTATTTCTCAGAAGCAACATCATCAGGTCCAAATCAGAAACAAGTTTCAAGTCTTGATCAAAAAGTGGAACTCCCAGCATACTGTTTGACCCTTGTAGTTAACTTTTATGGAGCTGACACCATCACTCAAAGATGGTTCTAGATATGCCAGATCTGCCAGTAACTTCAATGACTGCAGGATGTACGTTTGTATTTCCCAAGTCAATGAATGCAGCATTGTGTTTTCTTCATGATCATTCATTACTAAGGATAGCATGGGCAGTTGGTTATACTTGTGGATTTAAACTAAGAAGCAACCCCTTACATACCTTATCTTGAAGTAGAGACTAATCACTGGGTTTCAGTTAATCATGGGAAGGAAGGCCTCAGGATCTGCCTAGAGTCTTCCTAACTACATCTTCTGGATGGACTCTAGTAGCCCAGTGAACTTGGCCATCAATTGTGTCCTACTGGGCACTTTGTCCAGTTAAAAATATGAATAGAGGCTCTCACTCCCTGGGCTGAAGACAGCAGTCGCCACAATCCCTTTCATCATTAACCTGCCCTGGAGACTGGCCCTGAGGGTCCTCCTTTGCTGGGTCAGCCACATCGTGAATCAGGCAGCCACACCAGCAAGAGATGAAAGGGCATACCTCTGATTCCCTCCTGCAGAATTCAGATGAGAGGCTCTGCCATTTTTTTTTTCTTTAATTCAAAATCAACTGAAGAATCACTTGTTTTATTGTTATTCCCAGGGCTGCGTCCAAAGAGAACCCTGCGTTTGGTGCTCTGGACTGCGGAGGAGCAAGGTGGAGTTGGTTCCTCCCAGTATTATCAGCTGCACAAGGTAGGAGAGCAGCCGTGGACTGCTGGGCATTTGCACGTGTAATGTCAGTGTCAATGCACCAAGAGCACTGACGCTTCTGGTTTGAAAATTTCCTCTATTGTCCTGAAGACTCAACAGTACTCTGTGGTAGGCTGACCCTGGCAAACACCCCTTGCAGAAATCTTCTTCATTCAGCCCCATAAAGGAGAACACCCTGGTGAGCTGAGGAATTTTCTATGTCTATGTTAATCTGTGGCATTAGAAAGATTCCACTTGGTATTTAGCCATTTTCGTTGACTCTCCAGTTCTGCTGGGCTCATGTATGCCAGAGAAGCAGTAATAGGTTCACAGTCCCTGTTCCTATTGAGCCCACCCCCATGCCCCAAGGTCCCAAGTGCTGGTATTTGAAAGCCACATCCTAAGACCTTGAGTCAGCCAGGAGCGTTGATAATGGCCGTGGGAATGGCAGCAACCAAAGGTCTCAGACCTGGGAATGTGGAGGGCAGTATGGTTTGACACTGACCAAAATAAGGCAAAAGTGAAGCTTGAGGCAAGAAGGTGATAGTGGAAAATCATATATAGAAATACAAGACCGCATTTAAGACAGGGAATAGGGGCTCTCAAGGCAAAAGAAATAAAAGCAAAAATAAACAAATGAGACCTAATCAAGCTTAAAAGCTTTTGCACAGCAAAGGAAACCATAAAGAAAACAAAAAGACAATCAATGGAATGGGAGAAAATGTTTGCAAATGACTTGATCAACAAAGATTTAATATCCAAAATGTACAAACAACCCAATCAAAAATGAGCAGAAGACCTTATAAGACATTTCTCCAAAGAAGACTTATAGATGGCCGAGAGGCACATGAAAAGATGCTCAACATCACTAATTATTAGAGAAATACAGATCAAACCCACAATGAGGTATCACTTTACATCAGTCAGAATGGACATCATCAAAATGGCTGCAAATAGTACATTCTGAAAGAAAAGGGAACCCTCATACCCTGTTGGTGGGAATGTGAATTGGTGCAGCCACTTTGGAAAACAGTAGGGAGGTTCCTTAAAAAATGAAAACTAGAACTACCATATGACCCAGCAATCCCACACCTGGGCATATATCTGGAAAGGATGAAAATCCTTAATCTGAAAAGATACATGCACCCCAGTGTTCATGGCAGCACTAATTTACAATAGCCAAGACATGAAAAGAACCCAACTGCCAGTCAACAGATTTATGATGTGATAAGTCTGTTGACTGGCAGTTGGGTTCTTTTCATGTCTCGGCTATTGTAAATTAGTGCTGCCATGAACACTGGGGTGCAAGTATCTTTTCAGATTAAGGGTTTTCATACATACTGGAGAAGGCAATGGCAACCCACTCCAATACTCTTGCCTGGAAAATCTCATGGATGGGGGAGTCTGGAGGGTCAAACATGACTGAGCGACTTCACTTTCCCTTTTCACTTTCACGCATTGGAGAAGGAAATGGCAACCCACTCCAGTGTTCTTGCCTGGAGAATCCCACGGATGGGGGAGCCTGGTGGGCTGCCGTCTCTGGGGTTGCACAGAGTCGGACACGACCGAAGTGACTTAGCAGCAGCAGTAGCATATATACATACATACATACAGTGGGGTATTATTAGTCATAAAAAATTGACATTTGCAGCAACATGAATGGACCTAGAGAATATCATACTAAGTGAAGTATGTTAGACAGAGAAGGATAAATATTTTATGATATCACTTATATGTGAAACCTGAAATAATACAAATGAATGTATATACAAAACAGAAACACAACCACAGACATAGAAAACAAATTTACGGTTACCAAAGGGGAAAGGGAGTCAGGGTAGCGGGGGATAAATTAGGAGTATGGCATTATCAGATACAAACTACTATATAAAATAGATAAGCAACAAGAATTTACTATATAACAGAAGATATACAGAATCTTGTAATAACCTATAATGGAAAATATTCTGAAAAAAATATGTATACGTAACTGAATCACTTTGCCGTATACCTAAAATTAAAACAATATTATAAAATCAACTAAACTTAATTTTTTTTTTAAAAATGAGGGATAGGGAGATTAATGTCAAGAACAACCTTTGAGAAAGGGGAGAAGGGGCAAGATGTACAAGCGCAAATCAAGTGTTAGTGTAAAGCGGAATTCCCCAGTCAGTGGCCGTGCTCAGCAGTGACGGCTGAGAGGAGGAGCGGAATCTGGTCTGCAGGATTGCTCTCCCTGCATCTCCAGGCTGAAAGGAGCACATCTTGTAAGTTTCAGTTATCTAAATCAGAGAGAGGTCTGTTTTCCAAGTTGTGTTTATATCCTTTTTGATCATTTGACAAAGTCAGTCTCTGTTACCCTATTTCAGTTATGCAGAGCTTAAGAATGAGTTCAGGGTCACAAATTTGGTTCACTAAATATTGTTACTTTCTGTACAAAGGAAGACCATGCCTTTTGCCCAACTCTTTCTCTACTTCAGTTCTTAAGGCCTCAAGTGTTCATGGAAAATAAGATTAATTCAGATTATGTCCTTTGGTTGGTGGGTCAGTAGCATCATCTTCTCTCCATTGTAGTGGACAAGATCAGATAGGAGTCATTCTAAATCCAGCAACATTCAGTTAATATTCTCTGAGAATCTACCGTCTCAGACACCATAGTAGGCATTAGGTTTACTGTCATTAAGAAGCCTCACCCTGACCTTACTGAGACAGCTGTCAAAAGAAGGGCACCGACCACTGAACTTCAATCACAATATAATGTGTTAAGAGTGTTCTGATAAAAAATAAATCAGCGATGGAAGAGAGAGAAAATTCACGTAACCTGGGCTTCGGGAGCAGTCACAATGGACTACATGAGAGAAATGACATCTAAGCAGAGACTGAGGACTAAGCAGAAGCCAGGTAAGGGAAAAGTGTTGGCAAAGAGGAAGTGAGTCCGGAGCAGTGGGACCTCCATGCGCCAAGGCTGGAGGTACAGAGGTCACTGGACACAGTAGAGACTGACAGACTGGCTGCTGCATCGAATGCAAGATGCCATGGGAGAAGCAAAGAAGAGAGAGAAAAAGGAGCCTGGATGAGAAGGTGCAAACCATGCTTAGAAGTTTGCACTTTATCCAGAGGACAAGGGAGTCATTAAATTATTTTTAAGAAGGAGTGTCTAGAATCTATACATATTAAAAACAAAACACCTAAAGGAACTCTTTTAAGCTCTGTCATTCTCTACTTCAAGAAAAAAAAATTATTTAATAATAAAACTGCAATGGCTCCAGCTTGAAATTTCCTCAACCATTGAAATTCCTTAGATCTGAAAAAAAAAATTTTATTTCTCTGAAGATATTGAGTTTTGCTGTAGTTTTGTAGTAGTAACATGGATAAAATTAGAAATTACTGGATTTTAAACTTCTAAGAGGTTGGCAGGTATGAACACACACACACATATATGCATATATACTCAAAGGACATGCAGTGAACCTGTTTTATCTTGAAAACATCCACGTTGCCTTCATACAAATGTGTCTATATACTGGTGGCTGGTCTGAATTGCAATTTCAGGGATCAAAAGAAGAAATTCCAGAAGGAGAAAACATAAGCCTTTTGTTTTAGGATAGCTCTTTATCTCTCCTTTAAAAAGGCATTCTATGTGTTTTACAAGACACAACCAATTCTGAAGGACTTAATTCTATACTCTTATGATTAGCATATGGATCTAAGAATTGTCAAGAGCAAATGATTTCTGGGTGGCTGAGTTTAACTTTGAAGTAACTATAACAAGGACCTCATCCCTGAGGAGTAAGTGAGTTTGAGTGAGTAGTCAGGAGGGAGGAAAAAAGGAAAGCCACCCTCCTTCATACGGATGAGAACTGCCTGACAAATACCCTTGGCATCGGTAGGAGTGATAACAAACAAGAACAGAACTTGAATTTTGTAATTGTAAAAAGAAAAGATTTGAACTTTTAAAATAACTATGCTAGCATTTTTATGATATGGTTATTAATGATCTATATCAAGGATCAGTAAGTTATGGCCTGTGGATTAAATCCATATGTTTATGTACAGACCTCAAGACAAGAATGCTTTTATGTTTTAACTGATTATGTGACTGAGATTGTATGTGGCCTGCAAGTCCCAAAATAATAAGTATCTGGCCCTTTACAGAAACGGTTCATTGATCCTTAATTTATATGATAAAAATCATAAAATATTTTCATGTTGTTTCCATACAATAATTTATTTATAACTTTGTATGACCTAAATGATAATTTTATAGATTTTATTTGGAGCCAGTTAACTGTTTTGCAGACAGATATTATTTCAATATCATAAATTCCATTACCACTCTGTTTTTATGCATTCTTATTTGGTGTAGAGTTTTACCATAAAGTTAGCTAGACTTTCATAGCATTAATTATAGAGAAAACCAGTATGCAAAAAATTTCTTCTTTTTGTATGTTTGTAAAAAATTATTATTTCTTCTTTTTTTGTTGCCCCGAATATATTCTTTTTTCATCATTATAGAATCTTTTCAACATTAAAAGTACTATAAATATTACTTCAGTGGATATGTATATAAGCTAAATTTTCATGGGAATAAAATTAATATTACCATTTATTATCCTTTTCTTAGGAAATATATCTTTGTTTATAATTAATATATTCATAGAAAAATATATAAAATTAAAATGATTTAAAATCATATGCTTAAACTTATTACCTAATTTTCAAAATTGTATTCAGATTGAGAGCTGCCTTTACTTCATAATTATGCTTTCTTATAAAGTATTAGTTCAATTATTTAATAATTGCTAGCCTTACTTAATTGTCATGAAATATGTGAGGCCATTTGTGGTTTGCATATAAATTTTGAAACGAAAATCGAACTTTATTGTGGTATCTAAAACACTTTACAAGGAAGCAAATTCCAACTGAAAAAGGTCTATGAGCATTTTAGCAAGCATTACTAATAAATAATTCAAACAGGAAATACTGAGTTTTTCACTATATTTTGGAGTCAACTTGAATAGAAATCATTCCTGGTGTCCATCCAGCATGCCCGTAACAATTCATAGCATAAAGTCCCATAAGGGCTGTAGGGCTGTGTACATATTATTCTCTTTAAAAAACAAAAATGGCAAAAACACCACAGTATTATAAAGTAATTAGCCTCCAATTAATATAAATAAATTAATTTTAAAAAGCTATTTCACATATTTTGATAAACTGTAAACTTTTCTCTCCTAGTGTGGAAATCCTTCCACAGTCTCCATACATTATCACATGAACTTGAGAATTATTAAAATGTACATTGTTTGTACTCTATTGATTCATTTAAAAGTAACACATTTTTCAGGAGCTTCCCTGGTGGCTCAGTGGTAAAGAATCCGCTGGCTAATCCAAGAAGACTGAAGAGACGTAGGTTCTATCCCTGGTTTGGGAAGATTCCCTGGAGAGGAACATGGAGGTCCGCTCCAGTATGCTTGCCTGGAAAACTCCATAGACAGAGGAGCCTGGTGGGCCACAGTGCATCGGCTCACAAGGAGTTGAACATGGCTGTGACTGAGCAACTCACAGTGTGAGGTGTGCTCATGTGATAGAGTAGTAAAGTCCCATCAGTCGGCCAGTGGGAAATTTTTCCAGGTCCTGTAACTATTTTGGAGTACTGATGGGGGCGTATTAGGGGTGAGGCTGGTGAATTTCTTGGTGGGAGTAGGCGGCCATTGGATGTTTAGGTGAAGGGGCCACTCCTCCTTACCCTCAGCTAACTTCCTGCTTAATGCATGGCTTCACAAGAGAGGCAGACGGGACTTAGCAACTAAACAATAACAATACAATTTTCCTGCTGCTTTATTGAGGAATAATTAGCACTCAGTGATAAAATGTGCAGTTATGCTATCTAACTGTCTCATCCTCTTCTGTACTCTTCTCCTCTTGCCCTCAATCTTTCCCAGAATCAGGGTCTTTTCCAATGAGTCCGCGCTTCATATCAGGTGGCCCAACTATTGGAGCTTCAGGTTCAGTCTGTCCTTCCAATGAATATTCAGGGCTTATTTCCTTTAGGATGGATTGGTTGGATCTCCTTGCAGTCCAAGGGACTCTCAAGAATCTTCTCCAACACCACAGTTCAAAAGCATCAGCTCATCAGTGCTCAGCTTTCTTTATGGTCCAACTCTCATATCCATACATGACTACTAGAAAACCCATAGCTTTTACTACATGGACCTTTGTCAGCAAAATGATGTCTCTCCTTTTTAATATTTTGTCTAGCTTTGTCATAGCTTTTCTTCCAAGGAGCAAGCATCTTTTAGTTTTGTGGCTGCAGTCACTGTCTGCAGTGATTTTGGAGCCCAAGAAAATAAAATCTGTCACTGCTTCCACTTTTTCCCCATCTATTTGCGATGAAATGATGGGACCAGATGCCATAATATTGGTTTTTTTTTAATTTTATTTTATTTTTAAACTTTACATAATTGTATTAGTTTTGCCAAATATCAAAATGAATCCACCACAGGTATACATGTGTGCCCCATCCTGAACCCTCCTCCCTCCTCCCTCCCCATACCATCCCTCTGGGTCGTCCCAGTGCACTAGCCCCAAGCATCCAGTATCATGCATCGAACCTGGACTGGCATCTCGTTTCATACATGACATTTTACATGTTTCAATGCCATTCTCCCAAATCTTCCCACCCTCTCCCTCTCCCACAGAGTCCATAAGACTGTTCTATACATCAGTGTCTCTTTTGCTGTCTCGTACACAGGGTTATTATTACCATCTTTCTAAATTCCATATATATGCATTAGTATACTGTATTGGTGTTTTTCCTTCTGGCTTACTTCACTCTGTATAATAGGCTCCAGTTTCATCCATCTCATTAGAACTGATTCAAATGTATTCTTTTTAATGGCTGAGTAATACTCCATTGTGTATATGTACCACAGCTTTCTTATCCATTCATCTGCTGATGGACATCTAGGTTGCTTCCATGTCCTGGCTATTATAAACAGTGCTGTGATGAACATCGGGGTTCATCGCATAATACTGTTTTTTAAATGTTAAGTATTAAGCCAGCTTTTTCACTTTCCTCTTTCACCTTCATCAAGAAACTCTTTTAGTTCATCTTCACTTTCTGCCATTAAAGTGGTATCATCCACATATCTGAGGTTATTGATATTTCTCCCAGCAGTCTTGATTCCAGCTTGTGCTTCTTCCAGCCCAGGGTTTCTCATGATGTACTCTGCATATAAGTTAAATAAGCAGGGTGACAATAGACAGCCTTGACATACTCCTTTCCCAATTTTGTACCAGTCCTTTGTTCCATGATCGGTTCTAACTGTTGCCCCTTGATCTATATACAGATTTCTCAGGAGGCAGGTAAGGTGCTCTGGTATTCCCATCTCTTTAAGAAGTTTCCACAGTTGTTATGATCCACAAAATCAAAGGCTTTGGTGTAGTCCATGAAGTAGAAGTAGATGTTTTTCTGGAATTCCCTTGCTTATTCTATGATCCAGTGTATGTTGGCAATGTAATCTCTGGTTCCTCTGCCTTTTCTGAATCCAACTTGTACATCTGGAATTTCTCAGTTCACATACTGCTGAAGCCTGGCTTGAAGGATTTTGAGCGTTACCTTGCTCCTAGTCCTATTGCCACTGCTGATTTTTCCAAATTTGCTGACATATTAAGTGTAGCACTTTAACAGCATCATCTTTTAGAATTTGAAATAACTCAGCTGGAATTCCATCACATCCACTAGCTTTGTTCGTAGTAATTCTTCCTAAGGCCCACTTGACTTCACACTCGAAGATGTCGGGCTCTAGGTGAGTGGCCACACCTTCATGGTTTTCTGGGTTATTAAGATCTTTTTGTATAGTTCTTAGGTATATTCTTGCCACCTCTTCTTAATCTTGTCTGCTTCTGTTAGGTCCTTGCTGTTTCTGCCCTTTATTGTGCCCATCTTTGCATGAAATATTCCCTTGGCATCTCCAATTTTCTTGAAATATCTCTAGTCTTTCCCATTCTATTGTTTTCCTCTATTCCTTTGCATTGTTTACTTAAGAAGGCTTTCTTATCTCTCCCTGCTATTTTCTGGAACTCTGCATCCAGTTGTATATATCTTTCCCTTTCTCCTCTGCCTTTTGCTTCCCTTTTTTCTCACCTATTTGTAAGTCCTCCTCAGACAGCCACTTTGCCTTCTTGTATTTCTCTTCCTTGAGGATGGTTTTGTTCACCCCTTCCTGTACAATGTTACGAACCTCCATCCATAGTTCTTCGAACACTCTGTCTGCCAAATCTAATCCCTTGAATCTATTTATCACCTCCACTGTATAATTATGAGGGATTTGATTTAGGTCATATCTGAAAAGTCTAGTGGTTTTCTCTTCTTTCTTCAATTTAAGCCTGAATTTTGCTCATGATCTGAGCCTCAATCAGCTCCAGATCTTGTCTTTGCTGTCTGTATGGAGCTTTTCCATCTTTGTCTGCAAAGAATATAATCAACCTGATTTTGGTATTGACCATTTGGTGATGTTCATGTGTAGAGTTGTCTCTTGTGTTGTTGGAAGAGAGTGTTTGCAATGGCCAGTATGTCCTCTTGGCAAAACTCTGTTAGCCTTTGCCCTGCTTCATTTTGCACGCCAAGGCCAAACTTGCCCATTACTCCAGGTATCTCTTTACTTCCTACTTTTGCATTCTAATCCCCTATGATGAAATGGATATCGATTTTTGGTATTAGTTCTAGAAGATCTTGTAAGTCTTCATAGAACCATTCGACTTCAGCTTCTTCGGCATTAGTGGTTGGGGCATAGACTTGGATTACTGTGATGTTGAATGGTTTGCCTTGGAAATGAACCCAGATCATTCTGTCATTTTTGAGATTGCACCCAAGAACTTCAATTCAGACTCTTTTGTTGACTATGAGGGCTGCTGCATTTCTTCTAAGGAATTCATGCCTACAATAGTAGATATAATGGTCATCTGAATTAAATTCGCCCATTCCCATGCATTTTAGTTCACTGATTACTAAAATGTTGATGTTCACTCTTGCCAACTCCTGCTTGCTCACGCCCAGGTTTCCTATTGTGTGAGTAGTATATAGCACAACTTCTTCATCCATTCTCCTACTTATGGTCATTTGGGTTGCTCCTAGCTTTAGCTGTTGTAAATAAGGCTGATATGAAATTTTTGTACAAATCTTTAGGTGAAGATATGCATTTCTTTTCTCTTCTAGGAGTAGAATTGCTGGCTCATGTGAGAGATGAATGACAACCTTTGTTAGAAACTGTCAAAGTGGCAGGAGGTTATACCATTTGACATTCCCACCAGCAACATACGAGAGTCTTAACTGCCCCCCCATCCTACCCAATATATAGTAGTATTTGTTAGACTTTTTATTTCTGACCATTCTTGTTGTTATTATTATTATTCAGGAATAATAATTTTACGAGATACAGTTCTGAAAAGTCCCCGGGAAAGTTCTGACTCCACTTCTAATGGCCATCATTGTTTCACCCTTTCCTGCTTCCTTGCCTTCATTCTTTGTTCAGTCTTATGATTTACCAAGATCAAAGCCCTTTTTACCCAGCATGAGATTTGTGGAGCTATTCATGGTTGGAGTGACCTTATTTCAATTTGAAGGAACACGGAGAACAGGTTATAGAAATGCCCTCCTCTCATGACCACAGCTGACTCCCTAGAGACAGACCTCACAGCAGGGTGGGGCTACTGGAACTCAGCTGGAGCCAAAGGGGGCCTGAGGCTCCATTGGGTTTTGGGAGGGAGATTTCCCTTATGTCCCCGAAAGAGTTTATTCTAGAAAGTGGGAAAAGGATGTCAGAAAATGTTTTGTGTTATTCTTTATTGATAAAATTATTATTTTTAAAAAATATGACTTTTTTTTGGTTGAATTCAGCTTGCATTCACTGAGAAAGGAATGTCGCCACATGTAGAGGCGATATTATTGTGCTCTAGTGATTTTCAAGAGTTTACTTATCAGAGTGGAATTTAACTTTGGAATTAAAAAACATTGCAGATGATTTTATTGAATTTTCATGTCAATGAGTCAAATGAGTGTTGTCCAGATGCCATTTGCCTAATCTACTTTTCATGGGAACAATGTTACTTTCTTCTCTACTCTTAGAAGGAGAGCAGGATGTCATTTCTCATGTCCTGAAACTTACAAAGGAGGAAAAACACCCTAGACTAGCTTCAACTCTATTGCTGGCATTTTTAAATCTTTTCCATTTTAAACAAAAATATGATCTGGCATAATTATAATGAGTAAGGTAGTCTGGCCTTGAAAAAGCCTCATTACACAAAGTAATCAAATAAAATAGATTGATATGTTCTATTCTGGCATGAAAAATATTTTAACCTTTTCCTGATTTATTGCACAAACTACTGGCAATTGAATTACTGGGATTATGAACACTGCTGTGTTCTGGTAGTCATTAATAAGGGCAATATTTTAAACAGGCTTTATTAAATGAGGGATGGGATGTATGATCATTCTAAATACATTAGTTTATCCTAACTCTAGCCAACTCTAAAACAGAAAAAGTTAAAATGAATATGTATAATATTTTGTCAGAATTTCTGGTGTTGCCACGCTGAGGAACAAAATTTCCTCTTTACTTATGTAAATATATAAAAATGCCAGCTTCTTTTAGTAGTAAAGTTCTTGCCAACTTCCCAACCCACGCTGGGTTCATGTTTCACTCTAAAATAAAAGATACTTGGAAATGCTTTTGAGAATTCTTCAATGTTATTTGGGCAAATGGATTTACTTTGGCATTTTTATTTTACCAACCCTATTGCTTCCATGTAATGTTGATTTAGTTAGGGTGACATTGCTAGAGAGAAAACAGTGTTGTACTCATCTGCAGCTCTGGTTATAAAAATAATAGACCTGATAGGCTCATTCAGCCTGATTGTGTCTGGACTGGGTCTCCAGAATGGCATTTCTTATGTCGTTAATGTTCCGTGCGGTATAGATGTACTAATCAGAGGTTATGGTTTCAGTCATTACTGCTGGGCTTCGATGCATCCATGTTTCTCTTTCAGTGCCTAGGTATTTGCATGAGTCTGTCAAGCACATCACAAAATTAGTTTAAATTTCATTTCTCTCAGTGTCTTTTTGGTCTGGAGCCCCATGTAGTTCCAACATTCACATAATTTCTACAGCACGCCTGGGAGCTCTTTGGGGTCTTATTCGAATTTGTGAATTTTATTTTATATTTTAAGGCAAGTGCTGTCTTTTGCATTTGTTTGCTTTCTCCTGAGAATTCCATTATGACTATGGGACTTTAGAATATTCTGTATTATATTTATATAGATGTTACGTCAGCCTGGACAGAGAGGTCAAAATATTTCCTTTGGTTTTAGGACAATCACAGTACGCCACCTTGTCAAAGAACACGAGTAGGCTTGGACTCACCTCTTTCTTTTAACTCTTTAGAAGGTATACTTCTTGGTGAAGTTTTTATTATTTTTTTCCATATAGGAGAAAAGAAGTCATTTGAAGTAAAAAGACTACCTGTGACAACTAGAAAGGAATCTTTGATCTTGCCTACAGCTGTGGGGCAATATTTATCATATTTATCATATGACCTTAAGTCACAGGTCACAGTGAAGTCTGGCTTGAGTATTGGTTTTAGCCCAAACATGTAAAGAACCACATCCTGACTTCTCTACTATGACTACTAATCCAAATAAGGCAACCACCTTTCAAAGCTGGTTCCAAGAACACTGTGGCAAAGCCACAAGGTTTATTGTGAATTCTTGTGGTTGGCATCTTACCTCATTTGTTCTCCATTTGTAAAACCATGACTGACTTCAGTTTGTACCCAGCCTGTTTTACTAGCTTACTAGAGGCTGCCTAGTAGGCACAAACAGCTTCTGCCTCTATTGCTAACCAGGTCGTGATCTGACCCAGAAGGATCCATAGCATATTTAGTGCATGAAGTTCCTAAGAGACCAGGTTGGCACACAAGGATACACAAATCTGAAGTGAGGTGTCACGCTTAGGCTCCCAAGCGACTTATGCATCACAAGAGCCTTTGGGATTAAATTGTCAGATCCCATGCACAAGTTACAGAGTCAACAAACCACTTTTGAACCACCAGCACTATTTTAATTCACCTAGGAATGTCATCTTCCCTTTGTCTTCTAAAGTGAGGGTTGGTCAGCTTTTCTTAGGGATCAAGTAGTAAATATTTTAGGTTTTCAGGCCATATGACCTCTCTATTCAACTCAGTCTTTATAGGTCCAAAGTAGTCATGGACAATACTAGACAAATGAGCCAGACTTTTCAAATAAAATATAAGAAGGAGAAGGAGAAAAAGGAGAGGAGGAAGAAGAGAGAAGAGGGGAGGAGAAAGGGCAGAAGGAAGGGAGGAGAAGGAGGTGGTCAGATATGACGTGCTGGCCATAGTATGATGATTCCTGTTATTGGGAAGAAGTTTAAAGAACTTTCTTCCAAATCTTTTTTCAATTTCATAATCACACCATTTGGAGAAAGAGGTTTGTAGCACATGATGGTATTCTAACATTTAGAGTGTCTTTAGCTAACATTTAGATTTTAATATGACTGTTATTTGCATGCTCAGCACTCAAGAGGTTTCAGTTTTTTCCCCTTAGATATTTGGCCAACAGAATACACCATTGCCAGGTCAGTCTGTCTCATTAGTCATAGCCCAGTGAGGCACACAACAAGTATAGTAAGCTGATTGGATGACAGGGTTAACATACTTCCTCAGTATTTCCTAAAGAAGAGCAGAAGATTTTATCAAGATAACTAAATATGATAACATTTGAAAATATATTTTAAATGGCATTTTTAAAATGTAGAAGCAACTTTGAAAGAAATGAACACTCTAATGTATAATATCTTGGCAGTTTTCTACTAATCCATAGCAATTGTCATTCACTGTTTAACCACATCCTAGTTTTATCCATAGATTTGCCTACTGTGTCTTTTTAAATCTGAATTATTATGTGAGAGAGAAGCTCTTTCCAGGAAACCCCAAGAACCTCATCTCTTTTGGTAATTAGTAGCCCTTCTAGAGGGAGAAGGAAATAGCAACCCACTCCAGTATTCTTGCCTAGAGAATCCCGTGGACAGAGGAGCCTGGTGGGCTGCTGTCTGTGGGGTCACACAGAGTCAGACACGACTGAAGTGACTTAGCAGCAGCAGCAGCCCTTCTAGAAGCTAGGACAAACGTAGACAGCATATTAAAAATCAGGGACATAACTTTGTTGACAAAGGTCCATATAGTCAAAGCTATGGTTTTTCCAGTAGTCATATACAAATGTGAGAGCTGGACCATACGGAAAGCTGAGCACCAAAGAATTGATGTTTTTGAACTGTGGTGTTGGAGAAGACTCTTAAGAGTGCCTTGGACTGCAAGGAGATCAAACCAGTCAATCCTAAAGGAAATCAACCCTGAATATTCATTAGAAGGACTAATGCTAAAGCTGAAGCTCCAAGAGTTTGGCCACCTGATTTGAAGAGCAGACTCACTGGAAAAGCCCCTGATGCTGGGAAAGATTGAGGGCAGGAGGAGAAGGGAGTGACAGAGGATGAGATGGTTAGATGGCATCACAGACTCAATGGACAGGAGTTGGTGCAAACTCCAAGAGATAGTGAAGGTCAAGGAAGCCTGGCGTGCTGCAGTGCATGGAGTCACAAAGAGATGAACACGACTTAGTGACTGAACAGCACAAGTCTTTCTAGAAGTTTGTCCTCTACTCTGGCTGCTGCAGTTTTTGTATACTTCTGCTAGAATAACACATAACCATTGAAAAATGGTCTGTTGATGATGGTTTGAGGAATGAATAGGCAGAACCAAGCTAGCAGGGCTGCCAGCAAGGTCAGTGCTAGAAAGCAGATACTGGATGGTGAGTTTACTTGGTACTCTGAGAAGGAGTGTGCAGAAGTCACAGTAGGTAGTACTGAAACTGTGTTACTTTCAGGACTAGAGATCAAACAGGGAACTGAGAAGCAGAATCATGGGACACAGCTGAGAGCACAGCCTGAGTATTGCCCGTAGTCCTTTGTCTTTCTCTCTGGAACTCATCCCAGTAGGTCATTCACATAAGTATTAACCCAAGTCCTGTGTTGTCTTAAAGATACCACTTCTCCCCTGATAGAGTAGATTATGGTCTGGCTTTCTAGCTTGCTTATCAGTTAGGATATAGCTATAATTCCTTCTGACTCATCTATTTGTGTTAAAAGCATAAAGATATAATTTTTTCCAAACCAAACGATTAGAACTCTCATTCCTTATTTTCTTTCAGAAGATCTCACTCTTGCATCGTCTTATCAAATGCTTGTACTGCATTTAAAATTATTCATTCTGGAAGCTGAGGTTACCCCTAGCAACCAGCAGTTTGCCTAAACTGCTTTGGTTTCAGAGTTCTCTTAAAGGAGAAGTCTCAGAATCAATTGCTCAAGAGCTTTTATACCCCACACAGCACAATGTATGTAGACAAAAATTCGAATTTTTAAAACTTACCAAAACCTTTCAAAGGAGGTTTAAACTGGTTTCATAACATGAGTTATTTTGAGGCTAGACAGAATATTCATTACTAGTTTAAAAAAGAGTCTAATTTACTTTGAGAAATTTCTATAGTTTCATTTAATGAAACTCATCCTCATGAAAGTACACATGATCCTATCTTCAGTTCAGTTCAGTTCAGTCGCTCAGTCGTGTCCAACTCTTTGCAACCCCATGAATCACAGCACGCTAGGCCTCCCTGTCCATCACCAACTCCCGGAGTTCACTCAGACTCACGTCCATCGAGTCAGTGATGCCATCCAACCATCTCATCCTCTGTCATCCCCTTCTCCTCCTGCCCCCAATCCCTCCCAGCATCAGGGTCTTTTCCAATGAGTCAACTCTGCATGAGGTGGCCAAAGTATTGGAGTTTCAGCTTCAGCATCAGTCCTTCCAATGAACACCCGGGACTGATCTCCTTTAGGATGGACTGCTTGGATCTCCTTAGAGTCCAAGGGACTCTCAAGAGTCTTCTCCAACACCACAGTTCAAAAGCATCAATTCTTCAGTGCTTGGCTTTCTTCACAGTCCAACTCTCACATCCAAACATGACCATTGGAAAAACCATAGCCTTGACTAGACTGATCTTTGTTAGCAAAGTAATATCTCTGCTTTTCAATATGCTATCTAGGTTGGTCATAACTTTCCTTCCCAGGAGTAAGTGTCTTTTAATTTCATGGCTGCAATCACCATCTGCAGTGATTTTGGAGCCCAGAAAAATAAAGTCTGACACTGTTTCCACTGTTTGCCCATCTATTTGCCATGAAGTGATGGGACCAGATGCCATAATCTGAGTTTTCTGAATGGTGAGCTTTAAGCCAACTTTTTCACTCTCCACTTTCACTTTCATCAAGAGGCTTTTGAGTTCCTCTTCACTTTCTCCCATAAGGGTAGTGTCATCTGCATATCTGAGGTTATTGATATTTCTCCTGGCAATCTTGATTCCAGCTGTGTTTCTTCCAGCCCAGCATTTCTCATGATGTACTCTGCATATAAGTTAAATAAGCAGGGTGACAATATACAGCCTTGATGTACTCCTTTCCTCATGAAAGTACAGATGACCCTATGTTAAATACTTGTAAGTTTGCATTTCAGGAGACTCTGCAGGTATTCACTAACACCTGGGGTTGTGTGATGCACCTCCAAGCCCATCCCTGGCATGACTGGATGGTATTTTCCCCTCCAAAGCTCTGGAAGACTTTATTATGCCCCACAGAACTAAATGGGAGACAATAAAACTGTTATATCCTTTGAATTGAATAGGAAAGGTCAAAGGGAAAAGAATGCAATAGTAGAGGAGGAAAGTGCTTTTTGAAAATTGTTCAATTTTTCCATATAAGAGAAAATACTTTGTTCCTTTTAATAGATCTGGAGATGCAACACTAGAGATTTTTTTTGGTTAGACTTACAGAGAGAAAAGAAACAATCAAGAATTTTGAGAGATCCTATTTCCCAAACAAATATGTACTATGTTCTTACTATTTACAAGATGTTATTATAATCACTTGCATCTGTATGATCATTTGTAAGTCTGAATACTTTTTCATAGACACTGGTAATAGTAATGACCCTGGCAGTTGTCAGACCATGTACTGCTTTCCTTATTTGATATTTGAAAAAATAAGGCTCAAGAGAGTAAAAAAAAAACCATGTTACACAGCATGGACATGCGCTCCAGAGCCTGAACCTGAACCTAGCTCTTCTGTCTCCAGACTTGAGCCATAATCATTTCTCTGTGTACTTACATATAGGATTTACATACATTTGTGTGTACATTTATCTGCTTGTCACAGTCTGAAGCATATACATACCAACTTATTAGGCATGCTGGACACAAAAGCTTTAGCATAGTCAGTGAAGCAAAAGTAGATGCTTTTCTGGAATTCCCTTGCTGGCTCTATGATCCAACGAAAGTTGGGAATTTGATCTCTGGAATTTGATCTCCTCTGCCTTTTCTAAACATAGCTTATACATCTGAATGTTCTCAGCTCATGTATTGCTGAAGCTTATCTTGAAGGATTTTGAGCATAACCTTGCTAACATGTGAAATGAGCAAAATTGTACAGTACTTTAAACATTCTTTGGTATTGCCCTTCTTTGGGACTGGAATGAAAACTGACCTTTTCCAGTCCTGTGGCCACTGCTGACTTTTCCAAATTTTCTGACATATTGACTACAGCAATTTAACAGCATCATCTTTTAGGATGTGAAATAGCTCAGCTGGAATTCCATCACATCCACTAGCTTTGTTCGTAATAGTGCTTCAGAAGGCCCACTTGACTTCACACTCCAGGAAGTCTGGCTCTAGGTGAGTGACCACACCGTCATGCTTATCTGGGTCTTTAAGACAGTTTTTGTATAGTTCTGTGTATTCTTGCCATCTCTTCTTAATCTCTTCTGCTTCTGTTGGGTCCTTAACATTTCTGTCCTTTATCATGCCCATTCTTGCATGAAATGTTCCCTTTATAGCTCCAATTTTCTTGAAGAGATCTCTAGTCTTTCCTGTAAGGAGTATGACAAGGCTGTATATTGTCACTCTGTTTATTTAACTTATATGTAGAGTATATTGTATGAAATGCCAGGCTGCTTGAATCACAAGCTAGAAACAAGATTGCCAGGAGAAATATCAGCAACCTCAGATATGCAGGTGATACCACTCTAATAGCAGAAAGCAAAGAGGAACGAAAGAACGTTTTGATGAGTGTGAAAGAGGAGAGTGAAAAAGCTGGCTTACTACTCAACAGTCAAAAAACGAAGAACATAGCATCTGGTCCCATCGCTTCATGGCAAACAGAAGGGGGAGAAGTGGAAGAAGTGACAGATTTTATTTTCTTGGGCTCCAAAATCACTGCTGATGGTAACTGCAACCGTGAAATTAAAAGACATTTGCTCCTTGGAAGAAAGCCATGAGAAAACCTAGACAGCATATTAAAAAGCAGAGACATCACCTTGCCAACAAAGGTCCATACAGTCAAAGCTATTGTTCATTCAGTAGTCATGTACCGATGTGAGAGCTGGACCATAAAGAAGGCTGAGTGCCGAAGAATTGATGCTTTCGAACTGTGGTTCTGAAGAAGACTCTGGAGAGTCCCCTGGACTGCAAGGAGATCAAACCAGGCAATTCTAAAGGAAATCAACCCTGAATATTCATTGGAAAGACTGATGCTGAAGCTGAAGCTCCAGTACTTTGACCACCTGATGCAAGGAGTTGATTCATTGGAAAAGACCCTGATGCTGGGGAAGATTGAAGGCAAATGGAGAAGAGGGCAGCAGAGGATGAGATTGGTTATATAGCATCACTGAGTCAATGAACCTGAATCTGAGCAAACTCCAGGAGATAGTGAAGGACAGGGAAGGCTGGCATGCTACAGTCCTTGGGGTCACAAAGAGTCAGACATGACTTAGAGACTGAACAACAGCAATGCTGGGTGCAATAACACATGAATGGATGAATGGAGAAGTCACGTCTAAATGCTTAGTTTAAAACACATATAGCGCAGAATCATATTTTATTGTATTTTGGAGTATAAAGGTCAAGGGATACTGTATAATCATGCAGACATTAGCTGTCACCAATAACATTAGCTGTCACCAATAGTTCTCAATGTTTTATACTCACCCTTTCTCTGAAGACTGTAAAAATAAATATATTTATTTGTTCCTGAGGTTAATTCTCTAAATCCTGTTACAATGATATAAAAAAATTTTAATATTCACTGTAATTTGCTTTTAGTTTGGGGCATTTTCTAAGTAATGTTTTAGCTAGACAATAGATAGAATAAAAAAAATGCAAAGAGAACTCTTAGTGATACAAAAGTCTTCACACTAATAAAAGTTAAAATCATTTCACTGTTTACTGGATGCTTGGGGCTAGTGCACTGGGACAACCCAGAGGGATGATATGGGGAGGGAGGAGGGAGGAGGGTTCAGGATGGGGAACACATGTATACCTGTGGTGGATTCATTTTGATATTTGACAAAACTAATACAATTTGTAAAGGTTAAAAATAAAATAAAATTTAAAAAAATAAAATAAAATTAGCCAACACACACAAAAAATAAATAAATAAAAGATTGACTTCAGATCAGAGAATGTCCTGGGTACCACCTTAGGACATCTTCCAAACATTTCTCCAAAGAAGACATACAGATGGCCAACAAACACATGAAAAGATGCTTGACATCACTAACTATTATAGAAATGCATATCAAAACTGCGATGAGATATCACCTCATACTGGTCAGAACTCTCATCACCATAAAATCTAAAAACAGTAAAATGCTGGAGAGGATATGGAGAAAAGGGAGCCGGCCTGCACCGTTGGCAGGAATGTAAGTACAGCCACTGTGGAGAACAGTATGGTGTTTCCTTAAAAAACGAAAAATAGAACTACCCTGTGACCCAGAAATCCCACTCCTGAGCATATACCCAAAGAAACCATAATTCAAAATGACTCATGCGCCCCAGTGCTCATCGCAGCGCTGTTTACAATAGCCAGGGCATGGAAGCAGCCTAAATATCCATCACCGGAGGAGTGGTAAGGAAGATGCGGCGCCCTTATACAGTGGAATGTTACTCAGCCATAGAAACAAACAAAACTGGGCCATTGGTAGAGATGTGAATGGACCTAGAATCTGTCATGCAGAGTGAAGTAAGTCCGAAAGAGAAAAATATATTTTAACACGTGTATGTGGAATCTGCCTCTAATCTTGCAAGAAAGGAAAATGAGATGAAAACTCTGATCCTTGAGAGATGGATATAGTATATATATTTATCTGTTTACATCTTTTGTACATGTGTTGAGCTTAGACACCTAGGAAAATATACTGAAACTCTCCACAAATGGAGTTCAGCTTACTTGCTCCAAGATAGCTGTGCCTGGAACACTAAGTCAGGAGGATACACCAGGGTGGATCCCTGCTTATGTTATTTTTACAGATTTCCAAGGGCAGAGATTTCACTCTGTCAGTATTTTTTTAGCATTACCATACAATAAGCATATTGCAGGCCGTGTCCACTTAGCAACGTCTTAGTTTAAGGATATAACTTAGAATAGCAGAGGAGCACTTATAATAGAAGTTAGCCATGAGATCTCCACTAGGTCTCCAAAAGTTAGTGTACCCTAAGCCTTCCCTGCCTTAGTAATCTCTGTGTAAAACACTAAGGAAGGAAAGACAAATTGTGGAGTAGGGGATGAATTGTGCATTGCGAAAGAGGAATTTAAACATTATTTACAAATTAAACTCAAAGAACACATTCTTTAGCACTTGTTCTGTTTGTTCATTTGTTTTGTTTTTAAGTAACGGGGATCTAATTTATTCTTTCCTTGGTGGGGAGATAAAATAATTTATACCTTCATTATGTTCTTTTCTTCATAATTGAGACCTCAGTTTGTTACTGCTTTTGGCAAATTGTACCTGCCAGAATAGATTGGTGTCTGCTCTTCTTCACTGAAAGGTGCCTGACCAAGAGCTGCCTCTCTTGAGTAGTTCAGTCTTCCAAAGTCTAATACAACAGAAGTGGAAAGGAAAGTGAAAGGAAGGATATGTTCAAGAGTGTATCACATCTTTAGAATCTAAAACACTAAGTCTATTGGCTTGCACTAGAGCTTGGCAGAAATACTGGCCACCCGTGTGATTTTTATCTTCACACTCATTTAGGCAATTACCTTGACATGGGACACAGTAGTGATGGTTTCCATTGAAAGGCTCTATTTAAACATCTTTTTTTCTGAATCACTGAGATAAGAATGGAACAAATGAAGATGGAAAAAATAATTGCTGGTATATAAGGTTTCTACTTCCAGTTCTCTTAAACTGTGTTAATGCCTAATTAATTACATTCCTATTGTACAAAAATATTGAGAATGCAAATATAATTTCTCAGCGAATTATTTCATTATATTGAAGTGACACACATGAAGTAATAACTTAATGTGGTTTTCATAAGAACCAGCAGTTGTGGACTTTCACTTAAAATTTTCAAGTGGAATGAAATGCACTTTTCTCATGACTACTGTGATTAAGTAAAAGTGCCTTCTATATTTATGTGTATAGTACTACCTTATTTTAGCAAATATTTATCATTGAAGTAGGGTAGTGAGGTTTATGCGAGTAAATTATTACTGACAGTGAAACCCAAGGAATGTAAAGGGATATGGCTGCCAACAGCTGCAAGAATCTGGACTATTCCTCTTTCTCAAAACACGGCTCCAGCAGTTGATGTACGAATAGTGGTGGAAGAGAGGTCCTTTTACATAAAAAAAAAAACAAAAACCCTCAACCACTCACACCTCTTCAGCTAGAACAGCAGAATATCAAATACTGTAGTCTCAAATTTAAGCTGTAAAATAATGGTGGGGCCTGAGAGAGGGGAGAGAAAACTGGAGAGGGACTTGGTGGGGTTGATTGGAAGAGATTTGATTCTCCATTTATTTGATTTAAGGGTTATCAGTTTTAAGGAGTGCAATTAGAAATAATAAAGCTTTTTCAGGAAAAAAAAATATGTACACGTGTGTGTTCTTGGTCCTTTCCAACTCATTGTCACCCCACGGACTGTAGCCCGCCAGGCTCCTCTGTCCATGGGATTCTGTGGGCAACAACACTGGAGTGCATTGCCATTTGCTTCTCCACGGGATCTTCCTGACCCAGGGATCAAACCCACCTCTTTTGCACTGGCAGGCAGATTCTTTACTGCGCTACCTGGGAAACCCCTCAGGAAAAGTAAAACTACATTAAATGTACAGTTTTTAAAAACTGACAATAGGGTACAGTATCTCACACTTTTGTAGTTCTCGCCAAGTCTAAAGATGGCTCTGGATACACTTTGGCCCTGAGCAGTGAGGCCTCAAGTCTGGTGAGAGGCCATGTGGTGGAACCTGTGCTACTCAGGTTGATGAGGGGCTAACAATGGCCTCTTACAGTTGACAGTTCAATTATGAGGCATATTGAATAAAGGATTTCCTCTGTATTTTCAGTTGGGCTAAGGTTGTTTTTTTCTTCCATTTAAGAATTTTAATATTTCTGAAAGTCATACAATTTCTTTTGAAAGTCTAAGGAAGTTGTCAACAAATTGTTCCATACCTGAGTAGAGGCCTCCATGATGCGTGTTTGGTAACACCCATCTTCGCTAACCCTGAACACTCTAGGATTTAGCCTGCTGCTGCTGCTGCTGCTGCTAGGTCGCTTCAGTCGTGTCCGATTCTGTGTGACCCCGTAGACGGCAGCCCACCAGGCTCCCCCGTCCCTGGGATTCTCCAGGCAAGAACACTGGAGTGGGTTTCCATTTCCTTCTCAAATGCATGAAAGTGAAAAGTGAAAGGGAAGTCACTCAGTCATGTCCGACTCTTAGCGACCCCATGGACTGCAGCCTACCAGGCTCCTCCATCCATGGGATTCTCCAGGCAAGATACTGGAGTGGGGTGCCATGGCCTTCTCCGAGGATTTAGCCTGAACATCTGTCAATTTCTACTGCCTTTCATTGTTTTGCTTCATATATGGAAATCAGTCTTCTGTATACATGAAACAGGAATTTTAGTCAATAATGAGGGGCTAATATTTTAAATTTAGGGATCTGTGTTGATACTAATGCAAATAACCAAAGTGTAAAATGAAATCTCAGAGACCCTTTGTGTGTGATGATGTTTGTTCATAGATAATGACAACTAATAAATGGCATAATTTGTTTATTTGCCTGGAATTTGGCAAGTATCTTATGGAATGTATCAATAACAAACTGTTAGTCACTCAGTAGTGTTCGACTCTTTGTGACCCCACAGACTGTAGCCCGCCAGGCTCCTCTGACCTTGGAATTCTCCAAGCAAGAATACTGGAGTGGGTTGCCATTCCCTTCTCCAGGTTGCCATTCCCTTCTCCAGGGGATCTTCCCAACCCAGGGGTCAAACTAGGTCTCCTGCATGGCAGGCAGATTCTTTGCCATCTGAGCCACAAGGGAAGCCCCAACAATCAATAACAAGGTGCATTCCAATTTCCAAAATGCTAAAATAGGAGAAAAATGTGATTCTTATAATCAAGGAAATTTGGTGTTTATCTGTTGACTTTTACAGTGGTAGAAATCAGATCAGATCAGATCAGTCGCTCAGTCGTGTCCGACTCTTTGCAACCCCGTGAATCGCAGCACGCCAGGCCTCCCTGTCCATCACCAGCTCCCGGAGTTTACTGACACTCACGTCCATCGGGTCAGAGATGCCATCTAGCCATCTCATCCTCTGTCATCCCCTTCTCCTCCTGCCCCCAATCCCTCCCAGCATCAGAGTCTTTTCCAAAGAGTCAGCTCTTCACTTGAGGTGGCCAAAGTACTGGAGTTTCAGCTTTAGCATCATTCCTTCCAAAGAAATCCCAGGGCTGATCTCCTTCAGAATGGACTGGTTGGATCTCCTTAGAGTCCAAGGGACTCTCAAGAGTCTTCTCAAACACCACAGTTCAAAAGCATCAATTCTTTGGCGCTCAGCCTCCTTCACAGTCCAACTCTCACATCCATACATGACCACAGGAAAAACTATAGCCTTGACTAGACGAACCTTTGTTGGCAAAGTAATGTCTCTGCTTTTGAATATGCTATCTAGGTTGGTCATAACTTTCCTTCCCAGGAGTAAGTGTCTTTTAATTTCATGACTGCAGTCACCATCTGCAGTGATTTTGGAGCCCAGAAAAATAAAGTCTGACACTGTTTCCACTGTTTCCCCATCTATTTCCCATGAAGTGGTGGGACCGGATGCCATGATCTTCATTTTCTGAATGTTGAGCTTTAAGCCAACTTTTTCACTCTCCACTTTCACTTTCATCAAGAGGCTTTTGAGTTCCTCTTCACTTTCTGCCATAAGGGTGGTGTCATCTGCATATCTGAGGTTATTGATATTTCTCCCGGTACCAAAAAAAATCAGAAAGCTAGTATTCAAGTAGCTTCTTGGTTCCTAATTTACCTTAGATAGTCCACTTTCCACCCATTGTCCTGCCATAATTATTAACCTTATGCTCTTAAAGGAGTCATTGGTTTGGGTGATCATTTATATAACTGTTCTATGTATTGGACACTTGGTGACACCAACAGTGACAAGTTTCAGGAGAACTGAATAGTTTGATATACAATATATCTATAAATACATATAATAAATTCATATAATCTTCAGGAAAACCTTGTTAAATCAGTCGTTCCTTTGCTGAAGAGGATACAAAGCTCAGTGAGATTAAACGGCCTGCCAAGCTCATTCAACTTTATGTTACGGAACCAAGACTCCCATCCAGATGTCCAGGGCCAGTGAATTCTAGTGATTTTATTAATAATAACAGGAATGATTACCATCATCATCATCACCTTAATTGTAAAGCTATCACTTACCCAGTGGAGGTTGGTGGCTATTGTTTGTTTCATTGACCACTTTGGCAATCTGGTGAAGACTATGGACATCTTTTCAAGAACTATTTTTTAAAGCATAAAATAAAATGCATAGTATTACAAGGATATGAATTTTATTAAAATACAGTTACCAAATTTTTAAACTAAATATGTGATATTTTTATATTTTTAAATGCATAAAATAAGATCTTGAACTGTTATCTATGATTGTAATTTTAAAGAAGTGGTGAGCATAAGAATTATTTTGATATTTCTACAAGTCTAACATGATATGAAAATATCTGTGATGTCTACTTGGTGACAAAGTGGCAGGTTTTGCTAATACTACTGTGATTTGTTACTTTCATTCATAATTGAAGGAAATTCTAAATTTCAGTTAGAGGATATTGAAAATAAAAATATACTTTTTTCCCACTCAAGTGGGACCACCTCCAAATTTATGAACTCCCGAGGGATTCTAGGTTGAGAACTCTTGGTTTGAATAAATTGGCAAAATAACTATTATTATCCCCATGATACAACTGAATAAACTGAGGCCCAGAATATTCAGTAATGTGCCTAATATTTTTCACCCAATAGCCAAGAAGGGTGTCAAGTGATGTTAGCATCTATGCTAATATCCTCTGGCTCCCCAGTGGCAATCACTATTGAGATGGGAACTCAATAGCATCCACCCCTCTTGGAGACAGATGACCCCATCAGGATTAAAATCACTTGCACCTTCTTCAAACACCAATGATATCCTTGGTGAAGATTGCAGATAACCAAAGAGAAATTTGGGGCAAGGTCTCTGTGCCTGTTTTTATTCAACTTTCCTCCAAGCATTTTTAGTGTTCGGTCTCCCCCTGAGTGGTCCTCAGGTGGCTTTTCAGAATGATCATTATTTCCGATGTATTTGATGCTATTTTCTACCATTGCTGTTTTCCTCTCCTACCTTTAGGTGATTACTGCTGTTGCTTATTACTATTCTCGGATGAGGGAAATTGTTTTTCTACACCTCCCCTAGCTCAATATAGATACTTAGTTTGGATTTTTTTCTGTAATTGCTGTAATTCCTTAGCCTCTTTTTATCTAAACTATACCTATTAAATTATCTTAACTCTTCTCAAAGCTAAATTGCCTCATCTGTTTATTATTTTTCCTTCATTTTGTCTGAATACTTTAAAACTTACGAAGTATGAGAGGCAATTGTTAGAGCTCTAAGTAGTCCCAGGATGCATTTATTAGTTTCTGTAATTGAGTCTTACCGATTACACCATGTATTATTGGCTTCACGTTGTACTAACTCTATCATAACAAACCTTAAAATTTCTTTTAAAAATTATTTAATATTTTAAAAATTCTTTGTGCATGCCCCCTTGGCAGTTCAGCTGGTAATTGCTCATTCTTCCTCTTCCTGTTCATGGTGGCCATTTTATTTTGACAAGTCTTGCACATTAGGATTTCTCAACTTTGATGGTGAAATGCCCATGACATAGGGTCTGCTAAGGATGTCTTCTAGCACTGTTTTCACCTGAGAGAGATTACTTTGGCCGTACAGCTTTGTGAATAAAAGTATCTTAGTATTCAATTATTGAAGGAATCTTAGAACTTTCATTTGCAGTTAGGTAATTGAAGAGCATTTTTTATTGCTATTAGTTTATATAGCCTTATAGGAAGGATTTGTTTTTAGCCCTTATAATAGATGTTATAAAACTTTATATATTTGAAAACTTTATAAAATATACCCCTTCATGGATCACAGCCTTGTCATGGTGAAGGGGCTTGCGTAACTCAAGCTATAAGCTATGCTCTGCAGGGCCACCCAAGACAGATGGGTCATAGTGAAGAGTTTTGGCAAAGCGTGGTCCACTGGAGAAAGAAGTGGTAAACAACTCCAGTATTCTTGACTAGAGAACCTCGTGGACAGTATGAAAAGGCAAAGAGATATGACACTGGAAGATGAGCACCCTGGTCGGAAGGTGTCCAATATGCTACTGGAGAAAAGTAGAGGGCAAGTACTAATAGCTTCAGAAAGAATGAAGCATCTGGGCCAACGTGGAAATGATGCCCAGCTATGGATGTGCCCAACACTGTAAAGAACCATGTTGCAAAGAAGCCTCGAATGTTAGGTTTGTGAATCAAGGTAAATTGGATGTGGTCAAGCAGGAGATGGCAAGAGTGAATATCAACATCTTAGGAATCAGTGAACTAAAATGGATAGGAATGGGGGATTTTAGTTCAGGTGACCATTATAACTATTACTGTGGACAAGAATCTCTTAAAAGAAATGGAGTAGCCCTCAGAGTCAACAAAAGAGTCCAAAATGCAATACTTGGGTGTAACATCAAAAACTGTAGAATGATATTGATTCATTTCCAAGGCAAGCCATTCAGCATAACAGTAATCCAGCGCTATGCCCCAACCACCAATGCCTAAGAAGCTGAAATTGACCAGTTCTATGAAGACCTACAACATCTTCTAGAGATAACACCAAAAAAGATGTCCTTTTAATCATAGGGGGTTGGAATGCAAAAGTAGGAAGTCAAGAGGTACCCAGAATCATAGACAAATGAAGCAGGCAAAGTGACCTTCCAATACAAAATGAAGCAGGGAAAGTCTAACAGAATTTTGTCAGGAGAACATGCTGGTCACAGCAAACACCCTTTTCAACAACCCAAGAGATGACTATACACGTGGACATCACCAAATGTCAATGACCAAATTGACCAAATGGTCAATACCAAAATCAGATTGATTGTGTTCCTTGCAGCCAGAGATGGGAAAGGTCTATACAGTCAGTAAAAACAAGACTTAGAACTGACTGTGGCTCAAATCATGAACTCCTTATTGCAAAACTCAAGGTTAAATTAAATAAAGTAGAATCCCCATGGACAGGGGACCCTGGTGGGCTATAATCCATAGGGTCACAAAGAGCCAGACACAACCGAAGCAACTTAGCATGCGCACATACACAGGGAAAACAAGTAGACCATTCAGGTGTGACCTGAATCAAATCCCTTATGATTATACATAAAGATGACAGATAGATTCAAGGGATGAGATCTGGTCGAGAGAGTGCCTGAGGAACTATGGTAGGTTTGTAACACTGTACAGGAGGCAGTCACTAAAACCATCTGAAAGAAAAAGAAATGCAAGAATGCAAAGTGATTGTCTGAGGAAGCTTTACAAATAGCTGAGGAAAGAAAAGAAGTGAAAGGCAAGGGAGAAAGGGAAAGATATAGACAGCTGAATGCAGAGTTCCAGAGAATAGCAAGGGGAGATAAGAAGGCCTGCTTAAATGAACAATGCAAAGAAATAGAGAAAAACAATAGACTGGGGAAGACTAGAGATCTCTTCAAGAAAACGAGATATCTAGGGACCATTTCATGCAAGGATGGACACAATAAAGGACAGAAACGGTAAGGACCTAAGAGAAGCAGAAAAGATTAAGAAGAGGTGGCAAGAATACACAGAAGAACTTTACAAAAAGGATTTTAATGACCCAGATAACCACAATGATGTGATCACTCACCTAGAGCTGGACATCCTGGAGGTGAAGTCAAGTAGGCCTTAGGAAGCATTACTACAAACGAAGCTAGTAGAGGTGACCGAATTCCAGTTGAGCTATTTCAAATCATAAAAGATGATGTTGTTCAAATGCTACACAAATGTCAGCAAATTAGGAAAACTCAGCAGTGGCCACAGGACTGGAAGAAAAAAAAATTCATTCTAATCCCAAAGAAGGGCAAGCCTCCAATTAAAATAAATTAATTTAAAAAAAAAAAAAAAGAAGGGCAATGCCAAAGAATGTTGAGACTACCATCCGTTTGCCCTCATTTCACACGCTAGCAAGGTTGTGCTCAAAATCCTTCAGGCTAGGCTTCAGTGGTACATGAACTGACAAATTCCAGATGTACCTGCTGGGTTTTGAAGAGTCAGAGGAACCAGAGATCAAATTGCCAACACTTATAGGATCCTGGAGAAAGCAAGGGAGTTCCAGAAAAACATCTACTTCTGCTTCATTGACTAAGCTAAAGCCTTTGACTGTGTGGATCACAACTGTGGAAAATTCTTTAAGAAATCAGAGTACCAGACTCCCTCACCTGTCTCCGGAAAAACCTATATGCAAGTCAAGGAACAAACAGTTCCAGACATGGAACAATTGACTGGTTCAAAATTGGGAAAGAAGTATGATTTATATGCAGAGTACATCATGCAAAAGACCAGACTGGATGAATCACAAGCTAGAATCAAGAGTGCCAGGAGTAATATCAACAACCTCAATGATACCACTCCAGTGGTAGAAAGTGAAGAGAAACTAAAGAGCCTCTTGATGAGGGTGAAAGAGAAGAGTGAAAAATCTGGCTTGAAACTCAGCATTCAAAAAACTGAGATCATTGTCTGGTCCCATCACTTCATAGCAAATAGAAGGGGGAAAAGTGGAAGAAGTGACAGATTTTATTTTCTTGGGCTCCAAAATCGTTTCAGATGGTGACTACAGCCGTGAAATTAAGACATTTGTTCCTTGGAAGAAGAACTATGACAAAACCTAGACAGCATATTAAAAAGCAGAGACATCACTTTGCCAACAAAGGTCCATATAGTCATAGCTATGGTTTTTCCAGTAGCCATGTACAGATATGGGAGTTGGACCAGAAAGAAGGTTGAATGCTGAAGAATTGATGCTTTTGAATCGTGGTGTTGGAGAAGACTTCTTGAGAGTCCCTTGGACTGCAAGGAGATCAAACCTGTCAATCCTAAAGGAAATTGATTCTAAATATTCATTGGTAGGACTCATGCTGAAGCTGAAGCTCCAGTACTTTGGCCACCTGATGGGAAGAGAAAACTCACTGGAAAAGACCCTGATGCTGGGAAAGATTGAGGGCAAAAGGAGAAGTGGGCAGCAGAGGATAAGATGGTTAAATAGCATCAGGGACTCAATGGACATGAACTTTACAAACTCGGGAAGATAGTAGAGGACAGAGGAGTCTGGGTCCCTGGGTTCACAAATACTGAAGGCGGACTAGAACTGAACAAGGCTGAATAATCCAGGTGAGAGATTATAATAACATGGACCAGTGGATGGGGTGAGAAGTTGTTAGCCTCCAGGGATATTTTAAGGGAAGAGCCAACAGGATCTGATGGTGAATTGTATATAGAATGTGAGAGAAAGGCGACCAGTGTGACCCCACAGTTGGAAGCCTGAGCAACTCGAATGGGAGGAGTCGGTTAGAAGGGTCTGAGGAGGTGATAAGGAGCTCAGTTTTGGACATGTTAAGTTTGAGCTATCAGACATCCACATGGAGAGGTCAAATACATGGCTCAGTAAAAAAGACTAGAGTTTAGGGGAGAAGTCTAAAGGTAGTCATGGTTATGGAGTTTTCTCCATATGTATCAACAGTACTACTTTCCTTCTTTTGGTACCTCTGCCTCCTGTCCATTGGAAACCCAGCTTCCACGCTTTCAACAGAGGGATGCTATCTTTGCCCTCCAGAGGATTTAAGAGCCTCTAGTCCCCAGGGCTATGGGCTTCCCTGGTGGCTCAGCCATAAAGAATAACCTGCCAATGCAGGAGACATGGGTTCGATCCCTGGGTGAGGAAGTTCCCCTGGAGTAGGAAATGGCAACCCACTCCAGTATTCTTGCCTGGAAAACCCCATAGACAGAGGAGCCTGGTGGGCTACAGTCCATGGGGTCTCAAAGAGTGGGACATGACTGAGTGACTGAACAAGTCTGTTGAGTTAGCATTCTCCATAGGTCTCCTTCATCCCATCCTTATCAAAATCATTGGAAATCACTCTGTCCGGGCTATTCTCTCCCTACTCCTGATTCAGTTTCCATCTCTCTTTTCCTTCCCCCAGGGCCCTCATAGCCACTGGCCCCTTAAGGCATTTGGATGCTCCACCATTCCATTCAACAACTCAGTTGATTTTGTTTGATTGAGATGGTTTTGTTCAGCCTTCTATGAGGTTCAATTCAATCGTCTATGGACAACTTGAGGCTACTTTAATCATAAAACCAAATAACTAGTAACTCTTGCCCCCAGATTCTTACTGGCCAAGATAATTTCTTTCATTCTTTTGGTGAAGAATTCTGGAAATTCAAGTAAGCAAGTAATTGGGCATTTCACCATATCTGAAGGTGCTTTTTGAGAATGTTTTTTAGATTTGCTCCTAAACCCATGTCAGCAGAAGAGGGTTCTAACACATGGGCAAGATTACAACCAGACTTTTTAATTTTTTAATGATAAAAATTCAATACCTTTCCACATATCCAAGTTATATATAAACATATGAATCTTCTTTGAATCAATAATATAGAATATCCACTCATTCAACACATATTTATTGAGAACCTATTACATGTTCTTCGTGTTTCAGGTACCCTGTCATTAAGGAGTTCCCTGTAATTAGGGAGCCTCAGTTCAGTTCAGTTCCGTCACTCAGTTGTGTCCGACTCTTTGTGACCCCATGGACTGTAGCACACCAGGCCTCCATGTCCATCATCATCTCCCAGAGTTTACACAAACTCATGTCCATTGAGTCAAGGATGCCACCCAACCATCTCATCCTCTGTCGTCCCCTTCTCCTCCCACCTTCAATCTTTCACAGCATCATGGTCTTCTCAAATGAGTCAGCTCTTCACAGCAGGTGGCCAAAGGATTGGAGTTTCAGCCTCAGCATCAGTCCTTCCAATGAACACCCAGGACTGGTCTCCTTTAGGATGGACTGGTTGGATCTCCTTGCAGTCCAAGGGACTCTCAAGCATCTTCTCCAACACCACAGTTCAAAAGCATCAGTTCTTCAGCACTCAGCTTTCTTTATAGTCCAACTCTCACATCCATACATGACTACTGGAAAAACCCAGGCTTGACCAGATGGACCTTTGTTGGCAAAGTAATATCTCTGCTTTTTAATATGCTGTCTACGTTGGCCATAACTTCCCTTCCAAGGGGTAAGCGTCTTTTAATTTCATGGCTGCAGGCACCATCTTCAGTGATTTTGGAGCCTAGAAATATAAAGTCTGCCTCTGTTTCCGCTGTTTTCCCATCTATTTGCCTTGAAGTGACGGGACTGGATGCCATGATCTTCGTTTTCTGAATGTTCAGCTTTAAGTCAACTTTTTCACTCTCCTCTTTCACTTTCATCAAAAGGCTCTTATATGCTTCCAAATATCACATAGGATGTTCTTATACTAAAAACTTAAAATTTAACTGAGTATCCTGCATCTTACCTGGTCACTCAGCTTGTAGTCACATGACAGCTTGCCTGGGCTGGGTGATCAAAGATGGTCCAACTTACAGAAGTTGGGACTGGGCTGGCTGTCATCTAGGCTGATCTTCCCACGTGGTACCCCGGGCTTCTTTACATGTCAGTCTTAGGGCAGCAACAGGTCAAGGTGGCAGCTGTAAGCCTTCTTTCGGCCCATGCTCTGAAGTCACAAATGGTCACTTCTGCTAGAGTCTCTTGGTCAAAGAAAGGCACGGGACCAGCCTACATTCAGAGCATGGGGGAAGAGAATTGTACCTCCTGCTGAAAGGAATGTTACATTTACATTGGAAAAGGAAATATATACAGGGAGTGGGAGGGTTTATAACCATCAAATAATCAATCATAAGTACTAAACATAATAGAGAAGTCCCTGCCATCAGGGTCCAAACACTATTCCAAGAAGAGACTAGGAAAACAAGCCCTCTTGTCTGTTTTTGACCACCTCAATATCTAAAGATCAGAAGGATGAGGAAGCCAGCCAAGGAAACTGAGGAGGCACACCCAGTGATGTGTGAGGACAGCAAAGAGTCTAAGGTCCCGGAAGCCAAGGGAAGAAAGTGTTTGCAGGAATCAGCAAGTGACCAGTTCAGCGCCACCAAATATTTGCAATTTAATGCTAAATGATCTCAATCTTGGAATTTTCACTAACTTCTACAAAAATGCTAGGAGGGACAATTGATATTTGAGAGTGAGTTAGAAAAATTAGGCACCATTAATAATCATACCATGACAGACAGACTGCCCAGAGCAAACAGGGAGGTATGGTCATCCAGTTCGGTTTCTGCCTCAGTAACTGTTAAATAAATACAGTTTGCTTCCTAAAGAAACAGCTTTACTGAAGTGTGACTTAATATTTTGCTTTTGGATTTAATTGAGGATCAATATTTAGGAAACAGTGTTATGAAAGGAGTTTCTGCCTCTTTTTAAAAAACTGCTATTGGAGACTCTTTCATAATTTTGTTCAATGTTCCTCATAGAAAGAACCATGTGGCAATTCCTCTCAGAACTGATTGCTGGCAAAACTGTTAAAAACAGGATAATCTGGAGCTGAAATAAGTTTTCCAAGGAGCTGGTGATATCCTTTCTTTTCCTAAGTAATGAGAGCTTCGTAGCACATTGTCTTTTCCTCTTACCTTGGCAGCACTAGCTAAGTTACATCTCCAAAGTTGCTGTTGGGGTATCATGTCAGATTTTCCCAGTTGTGACCTTATTTCTCCTCACATATTTATTGAGCACCCACCATGTACTGAGCTCTGTTATTTAAGCTAGAAGTGTGGTAGAGATCCACACAGATTCAATCCCTGTCTTCAGGGCATTTTTTTGGTTCTCGAGTTTACAGTACTTATAAAATATAGTATTAGTGTCTTATAAGTTCTAAGCTCAGTCGCTCGGTTGTGTCCAACTCTATGCGACCCCATGGACTGTAGCGTGCCTGGCTTCCCTGTCCATCACCAACTCCAGGAGCTTACTCAAATTCATGTCCATAGAGTCAGTGATGCCATCCAACCATCTCATCCTCTGTCATCCCCTTCTCCTCCCGCCTTCAGTCTTTCCCAGCATCAGGGTCTTTTCCAATGAGTCGGTTCTTCGCATCACATGACCAAAATATTAGAGTTTCAGCTTCAGCGTCAGTCATTCCAATGAACATTCAGAACTGATTTCCTTTAGGATGGACTGGTTGGATCTCCCTGAAGTCCAATGGACTCTTAAGAGTCTTCTCCAACACCATAGTCCAAAAGCATCAATTCTGTCAATTAGTGTCTTATAGGAAGACTTGAATTCTTTCAGGAGCAAGGTGGATATAAAAAACAAATTGAATAAAGTGTGACAGCACAGCGCATTAGACAGGGGTCTGGAGTGTTAGAAATGGAAGGCGAGGGGAGAGGCAGAGCGTGAAGTCTTGAGTACAGCCAGAGCCTTGAAGCTCATATTTGGGTACAGTTGTCTTTCATGAGGTTGCAGACCCACCGTTGTGCTTCTGAGAGAAAATAAGTCATGTTTAAAAACATAAAATTACTTTTAAAGCTGTGTTTGGCATCTTTACTAATATTAGTAAAGAATGCTTGATCAAATAAAGCATTTGAGGATGTTATCATAATCCAAACATGCTCTAAGTGCTCATCTACCGGCTGTGGAAAAGGAGAACTCGTGATTAACCGTGCTTTAATGTGATACGCCATTGGATCGCATAAATATCTCAGTTCCAGATTATAAAGTAGCCTATTTTTGCAGGACATAAAAATAAGCACTATTATTTTTAAAAAGAAATAACCTGTCTACACATAAGAAAAGGAACTCCTTATCAGTTGTAACCTTGAATAGGGATTTAAAGAAGCTGCCGTGGGATTTCCAGCCAAGAGAAGAGGACTGGTTTGAAGTCAACTCAAAAGCTCTGTCTTGGCTGATAAGACCCCTCTGTCCAAAACCAGAAACACGTCTCTGTGCCTATTAAGCATGTAACAGTGTCAGAGAAGAAAGGTCAGACGAAGGAAGGGATCCTCTTTTAAACAATTTAGTTCTTACACCTTGATGCAGCATGGCAGATACAAGAGGAGACAGGGAAAATCCACGCGAGGGAGGAGGTTGAGAGAGGGATGGAGAATGAAAGAGGCAGAAGCAGCTGCTTTCACAAAGCCAGCTGTGTTGGAGATTTCTCTTTACAGCTGCTTATTGAAATGTGTATGAAACTAGCAACGCCAAACACTTGGGCAATGTATTATGTTAAAGGAATCAAAATTTAATTGTGGAGATTATGAGTCCCACTGATTTCAGCTACTGATTATATTGCTTCAACATGCAGGAATAAAATTAAAAGCTGAGATAGACAATGAGCTACCATGTAAGCTCTTAAGCCTTTCTACCAAATACTCTGGTTACTGGGTCATTTTTATTCCTCATAGAAATGTGAATACAGTCATAGTTCCACTATAATAGAAATAAAATTCTTATTTCTTTTAGCCTATGTTTATGCCGTATCTTTCAGCCTTCCGAGTCACTGTTGTTACCATAGTGACATTTATAGAGGGATCATGTGTTTTCCATAAGTTTAAGGGCTATACGTGGGCCTTAACCAGCTCAAGAGAATTCACTGAGATCTAGAGTGCTTGGCGCAACACTGTGAAAATTGGATTGCCTGAAAACACAGGTTTGACTCACAAGAGAAACCTTCTGTGCACATATAGAATGATAGGGCTGGAAAGGGGTCTCCGGAAGCCATTTATTCCTTGCCATCTCCAGGCTGCATGGTGGCTAAACCACAGTAGGTGTCTGCGATTTTAGTACCAGTGTAACTTAACCAAGACTGCCCCTTCTCCCAAGCCACAGCCAGTTTAACTGTCAAATACAAATAGCCTATGGTCCTCCACCTTGTCATCCTCTCTTTCCTGACTCTCCCCACTGGGTCCCCAAGGTTGTTCAAAACTGAATGCTGGCGAGCGCCAGAAATAAAAGTCTGAACCTCGGGGTAGACATGACCAGAAAGGAAAACCTCTTCTTGGTTTTGCCCAGCAGGGAGGAACCTCTTTTCCTATCACCTCGTCATGACAGGTGTTTGACCTAAAGCTCCACGAAACACTCCCCTACCCCATTTATATACCCTTTGAAATGGGAATCCCAGAGTCACTGGCTGCGCTGGAGAAGATGACTGTAGCAACTCAGCGCATGGTCTCATAGGATGATTCCTTCTGAGAACTTGTTTTGAGTTTACCACCTGACCAAACAGCGTCACAACCGTCATCTGTAAAATATTAACTTTTACTGGAGAAGCGACGTGGTACCGAGACTGATTGCCCTGTGTTGGGGGCGGCGGGGGAGGGGGGTGTGTTTACTTCTTCGAAGATTGAACTAAGGAGGCTAAATGATTAATTCAAATAATTAGGAGCCTCTTTTTCTCATCGTTTGATTTTGGGGATTACGATTTTCGTTCAAAACTAAAGACAGGTTGCCTAGGTTATGAGAAAATAAAAGCTTTAAAACAAAAAAAATGATGCCAAGTTTGGGAGGAGAGGAGATGTCGAGCTTGAATCTATGTTTCTGAAGAAGAATTATCTGGAGTTTTATAAAAGCAAAGAACACAAACATCACCCTTGTGTTTATGTTAGGAAGTAAGCATTTGAAAATATGCAATATGTATTTTAAACATTGTTCTACTTTCTAATCTTGGGTTGCACCCAAAGAATGCTAATGGTTACCAAATTGTTCTTTGGCAGAGTAAGCTGACCCTTAAGAAAAGAAAAGAAGTGATAGGATGTGATTCTAGCACAAAACAAACGTATGAATCTTCAGCCCTAAGCAGATATTAACTACTCGAGCAGCCCCGATGGTTAGCCAGCAGCTTTTCTCTGCATTGCATGATGTCCATTGGAGGGCAATGAAGGACAGTTTCCATGGCTCTTAAGAAAGAGGTCTTTCTCCTCATTAAGAGAGCAGGACGAGGAGTTTACACGTAGTATCTGAGCTTGTCACTGAGCTTCTCAGCCTCCCCATCTATACGTTTGCCTCAATCGGTGCTGGTTATCTCAGCAATAAAGCGTTCAGTCTCCAGAAGGGAGGTTTCTCCCTACATCCCGTAAGTACGAGGATGGATATTTTGTTTTGTGTGCAGAAGTGGGTCGAGAGAAACCAGCATGGGTCGCTCCACTGTCACTAGCTATAATCAGCTTTCCAAGTCGACACCGAGTGTGTCCCCAGTGGCCCATAGCGTAGTGAGGGACACGGATGTTTGCGACAACACATTCTGAGAAGCAGCAGTTGTAACATCCCTGTGACCCGGCTTACTCATCCCAGTTTCTTTGTGCAGAGATGTTTTGTTTTCCCAGTTTTTTGGCCATGTGCTAACGATTAGACAATGATGCCATCGATGAGGAGGAAAAGCAGTGTCATGGATGGTGGGTGGTTTGTTTTCTTAGTTGCTTGTTGAAACATATGGAAATGTTTATATATAAATAGACAACAATAGACTGCTGCCGTCATGTTAGCAACAGCTAATAAAATCCTACATGAATAGAAATCTAGCACGTCTCTACCTACGACAGAATTCTGATTTACTGAAATCTGCACATCCTGTCTAATTGGGGTTGAAAAAGATATTTTATTATTTTAGGCTTTTTATTCCTAGTTGGTAGGAAATGGTGGAGCAAGGCTTTTGTTTTTGTTTTTGTTTTCAATCTTCTCTTTGCCTAATCAAATTACTTTGTTAGCAGGGACAATAAATTCTGTCCAAACAGATTTTGTATTGTGATCATGCAAGAATATTTTAAACTCTGTACATTTGTTTGACTACAGTCTTTGTATTTTTTAATTAAAAGCAAGGACCTGTGGCCTGACAATTGGAAGTAAGCATGAGCAGACAGAGTATTGAAGGGGCTGAGCCCACAGTCTTGGGGAAGCAGACCTCTGGGCTTGAATTCTGACCACTCCACTCACTAGCTAGGTTTTCTGACCACTCCACTCACTAGCTAGGTAAGCTTGGGGAAGTTAGTTAACCTGACCAGACCTCAGTTGCTTCATCTGTGAAATGAGAAATATAACGGCACTTATAGAATGATGATAAGCATCACCTGGGCTAAGCTATAAGGCATGTCACACAGTGTCTGGCATGTTGGAAGCACTGCAAAAATGATACTGGTTATCATTATATGCAGCTATCAGAATGGTTTATATGGAGTCCTTTCTTGAAAACCTGAGAAGTATGGATCTTTAATGGTAAGACCAGTACTGGGGTGCCATCATTATCCCCATTTCATGGCAGAAGAAACTGAGAAGTCACACAGACTGCCCAGAGTCACAGAGCTCATGACTGGTCAGTCTGAGGATTAAACTCAGACTGAATAGTCCCAGGGCCCATACTTGTTATCCCTGTGCTAAACCTATTGCCACATAGCATCTGACACCTTTGAAAGCGCCCTTATTTAAATTAATCTCAACATTCCTATCAGCATCCTGGCATCGCATGGTACCATTCACACATGGTGGGATACCCAGGCCCTTGTTCATTTGCAGGTGTAGAGGGCCAAGAAGCCCTTCGTGCATATTTTGTAAGGAGCTTGGACAAGTTCAGCTCACACCACCACTTTCACTGTGGTCCACGAAGATCTTTTCTTTGAAGACCCTCAAAGTTCCATGTGCCCGGGCTCACTGTTCAAGCTTGAGTGCATGCTCAGTTGCTTCAGTTGTGTCTGACTCTTTGTGATCCCGTGGACTGTAGCCCACCAGGCTCCTCTGTGCATGGGATTCTCCAAGTAAGAATACTGGAGTGGGTTACTGTGCTCCTCCAGGAGATCTTCTCAACCCCGGCATTGAACCAGCACCTCTTACACCTCCTGCACTGGCAGGCGTGTTCTTTACCACTGTCTAAGCCTGGAAAAAAGCATTTGTTCCAGCCTACAGATGGAGATGCTAAAGGTCAAGGCATCATGACTTGGGGACAGAGAGAGAGGCCAGACACTCCTCTCGGCAGTCCAGCAGGTCGGTTGTTGAGCCAGGAGTAGAGCTGAGTGGGTCCAGGGCTGAGCGCGCCTCACCAGTCTGATGCCCAAATCACTACCTGGCTCTACTTTCAACTAAAACGTATATAGTCAGGAGCAAATTGGGTAATTTTCTTATTGGAAGGATGGGAGTCTGTGAGAAGCATGGGAACCCTCACAGACATTACCTAACTCTGTCTTTATTTGAAGATATATTGTGCTATTTCTTTTCTCATTTTTATAGGGGAGGAAAAGAATTTGGGGTGGGAGCAGTGGGCACATAAGGGGACAGGGTTAACCCTGCCGAATTCATATCAACTTGTTGACCAACACCAGTGTGCTAGCTGGATGAGCCCTGAATGTAATACATTAATGCAAGTATTTCTGCTTGTTCTAAACTCTTAATGATGCTACCTTCTTGCAGTAGCCACAGCTGAAAACAGAGAAAAGTGTTTTGTTTTGTTTTTAATCATAATTGCCTTGGTCTTTCTCTGAAAATCACCATGAAGACAGAAATTCCTTAGACGTGAAAGTGGAAATACCAACAGACTTCTGCTTTGTCAGCCTTCTCATCATCAATGACAACAGAATAGGTATCCAAGGATCACAAAGTTCAGTCCTATAAACACTAGAAATGTCCTTCTTTAGAACCCACCACTGTTCTTGCTGTTGTAACAACAGTGCCCGTCCACGGCAATAGGAAATCATTATAAAAAGTATCTGTTTTACAAAAGAAAAAAATAATTATGCAACCCTGAAATTGTTATGCAAGTGAAAAATCATTCTAATTCAGAGCAGGTGTAACTCCATGCTAGCTATAGCAGTGTGGAGTTTTGGAAAGCACAGTATTTCAGACCCAGCTCTCTCATTTGCCAACTGTGTGACTTTGAGCAAGTCACCTAACCTCTCTGATCCTCAGTCTCTTTTCTATAAACCACTATCAATGGTAAAACTGCCCTGTCTACTTTATGGGTCATGGAAAAAAATCAAAGGAGATTGCAAACATGAAAGCCCTCTGAAAGCAATGTAAAAATGTCATTATTGATTTTTACTAGGTGAGTAATGACGATGCCAGCTTGAGAATAACTTGACCAAGGTAGTATTTGGTCAGTCTTGAAGAAAAGAATGGTTCCTGAGAAATAGATGGCCAGGCCACTTTAAACTTGAAACAACCTTAAACTTGAAAGTCTTTGGGCCGGGTGGCAATTGAGCTGTGCAATCTGATGAGGGCCTCTTCTAGGCTCTTGCTGTGACAATATTGGCTACATGAAATCACTGTGCTTTCTCACCAGACTTTATTTGGAAAAAGTTTACACACTCAGCCGCCTGGCAGAGCTGCTGGGGTTTAGAGTTCTACAGTTGTACCCCAGAGAGAGCATCATTTCACTGGCATTCTATTACCTCCCTCCCTGGGGACTCAACAGATGGCACAACAACAGAATCAGAAACCCGAGACAAACCTGTCGGTTTGATGCTTTTAAGCCTTTGTAGAATCCACAATTAAAATAAGACAGGATGTCCATCAAGAGGAAAGAGGTGCAGCGAAATAGGCCCACAGAGCATACCTTTTTTTGGCCTAAACATGGCTAATGCTATCTGGAGATCCCCACTGTAGAAAAGGAATTGTATCTGGTACAAATTAAGCTGTTAAGAAAATTAATTGAAAGAATATTATTGATAATAGCAATAATTGAGTGATTTTAATATGGAACTTTATATTTATTTTCATTGAATTTAAAGAAAATCTTTCCAAGTCAACTCAAATTTGGCAGATCCCAGGATGAGTAAGCTTGCATCTCAGAACTGTTAGTAATATGCAGAACAGACCCCAAGTCCAGCAGAGCCTCATGTGTTTTGGCAACAACTAGTGAGGAGATAAAGTCTCTGATTGTTGTTTTTTCAGTAACTCCCAAAGAGAAAGCAGAGATGCAGCAGATACGAACCAAACACTTATCTCTTTTGTTTAGGCAAATAGTTCCAACTACAGCCTCGTGATGGAGTCTGACCTGGGAACCTTCTTACCCTCTGGGCTAAAGTTCACTGGCTCTGACAAGGCCAGGGTCATCATGGAGGAGGTCATGAGCTTGCTGCAGCCCATCAACATCACACAGGTCCTGAAGGCTGGAGACGGGACGGACATTAACTTCTGGATCCAAGATGGAGTGCCTGGTAAGAGCAGAAGATGAAATTAGGGTTCTTTACATACTGCCAGCAATTTAAAACAAAGTTTCTGTTCTAACACACCACAACAGATACTGGTAGGTCATTTAATACATGGAAACCCTTAGCTTTTGTCTACAAGATATAATCTGATGATTTCCAATATTGGGATAATAATATTCCTTTATATTTGTTTATCCATCTGTCTTCTCTTTCTAAAGTACAAGTTCCTCTCTCCAATAAATTCTGATTTAATGACTCTGGGATTGGGCCTAGAAACTGGTTTGGTGTTTTTAAAAACAGGTATATGGTGATTGTAACACAAATGATCTCCTGACCAAAATTTATGAAATAGAGTAGAAGATAGTTCAGTTCAGTTCAGTCGCTCAGTCGTGTCTGACTTTTTGTGACCCCATGGACTGCAGCACGCCAGGCCTCCCTATCCACCAACAACTCCTGGAGTTTACTCAAACTCAAGTCCATCGAGTCAGTGATGCCATCCAGCCATCTCATCCTCTGTTGTCTCCTTCTCCTCCTGCCCCTCAATCTTTCCCAGCATCAGGGTCTTTTTAAATGAGTTAGCTCTTCGCATCAGGTAGCCAAAGTATTGGAGTTTCAGCTTCAACAGCAGTCCTTCCAATGAACACCCAGGACTGATCGATCTCCCTTAGGATGGACTGGTTGGATCTCCTTGCAGTCCAAGGGACTCTCAAGAGTCTTCTCCAACACCACAGCTCAAAAGCATCAATTCTTCAGCGCTCAGCTTTCTTCACAGTCTAACTCTCACATCCATACATGACTAATGAAAAAACCATGGCCTTGACTAGATGGACTTTTGTTGGCAAAGTAATATCTCTGCTTTTTAATATGCTGTCTAGGTTGGTCATAACTTTCCTCCCAAGGAGTAAGCGTCTTTTAATTTCATGGCTGCAGTCACCATCTGCAGTGATTTTGGAGCCCAGAAAATAAAGTCAGCCACTGTTGCCACTGTTTCCACATCTATTTGCCGTGAAGTGATGGGACCAGATGCCATGATCTTAGTTTTCTGAATGTAGAGCTTTAAGCCAACTTTTTCACTCTCCTCTTTCACTTTCATCAAGAGGCTCTCTAGTTCTTCTTCACTTTCTGCCATAAGGGTGGTGTCATCTTCATATCTGAGGTTATCGATATTTACTACTACTGATATCTTTCTAGTTGTAGTCCTGTGCTGCCGAAACTTCTCTGACCCAAATAATCCCCTACCCAAAACCAAAGTATCTGGAATTTTACCATTGGAGATTTATTCTTTGAGGCTGGGAACATTTTGTTAATCATTTTTTCCTAATGCAAAGACTGCTTTAAGTGGTTGGACATAAACTAGTTTATCCTGATCAGTGATTCATCAGGCTGATATTTTTAAGACAAGTCCTGGGCAGATATGAAATTATATAGTAGGACTAGGCATGGGACAGTTACAGGACAAGAAAGAAGACAAATGAATTTCCCTCATAAATTTGCTGAGACTGGCCATGGGAGAGGGTTGTTGATGATATTAGACCTCTGATCACAGAGGTTGTTCCCTCAACACCATTATATCCATAATCAAAAACACTGTTAAAAAAATCTATTTGTGTATTATTCTGTACTTGTATTATGCAAACAGGAAGTCTAGCTTTTGAATAGTCTTAAAAATTAGTTTCCAGAACCATTTTTATAGCTACAAAATATTTCACAATTTTTTTAAAGTCACTCTAGATCCACCCCACTCTAGCCTTTTTTTTTTTTCAGCCTGCAAAATAGACTTTATCAGTACCATCAGTTCAATTCAGTTCAATCACTCAGTCATATCCGACTCTTTGCAACCCCATGAATCGCAGCATGCCAGGCCTCCCTGTCCATCACCAACTCCCAGAGTTCACCCAAACTCATGTGCATCGAGTCGGTGATGCCATCCAGCCATCTCATCCTCTGTCGTCCCCTTCTCCTCCTGCCCCTAATCCCTCTCAGCATCAGCGTCTTTTCCAATGAGTCAACTCTTCGCATGAGGTGGCCAAAGTATTGGAGTTTCAGCCTCAGCATCAGTCCTTCCAATGAACACCCAGGACTGGTCTCCTTTAGGATGGACTGGTGGGATCTCCTTACAGTCCAAGGGACTCTCAAGAGTCTTCTCCAGCACCACAGTTCAAAAACATCAATTCTTCGGCACTCAGCTTTCTTCACAGTCCAACTCTCACATCCATACATGACCACTGGAAAAGCCATACTGTATGGATTTAAGGGTTTTGTTTTTAAGTTCATTCTTTAGATATTATAGATTAAAGCACATTTTAGATGTTAAGGTTGTTAATAGTCTTTTATAACTAAAAAGAGAAGGAGTTTTTATTTATTGTAAGACAAGGACCTAAATTCTCTCCAGTGGTTTGTGTATATTTTAACCATATTTTGAAATAACTTACAACAACATTTCCATTTTCAGTGCTGTGGTTCATCTGTACAGAACCAAGACTCTCTACATATATGTGCTTTTAATCATGATCAAGGTCTAGGGGAAGGGCATTTGCCCTTTGAATTGTATAAAATGTTTTTGCTTGAATTTTAGATTTTTCTTGACCTGTGAATTTTCCAGAAAGAATCTTCTTAAAATTTCAGAAAAGCTCCATAAGTTTGCTGGGTGGTAAGAAGTGAGAAAAAACCCTGACAGGTTGTGGGTGAATTAGCGTGAAGACTGGAGGTGGTGAGAGGGGATGGGAGGAGCTGAAACCAAAGACAGAAGGAGAACAAAGATGTGTGTGCTCCCTCGTGCCTGGTAGTTTCTGCCTTTGTTGCACTGCATGATGGAGAATCAGCTCTAGCATTATTCCTTCCTTGTTGATATTCCGTAAGAATGGTTCTATTTGGAATGAACAAGGTGATTTGATTGTCTTCACAAAGGTAAGGTGGGCTTCCCCTCTTGACACAGAGTAGTGGGGAATTTGAACCCCATTGTGATTAGTTAAGAACTCATGTGAGTTATAATTTACTCAACATTTAAAAAACTAAGATCATGGCATCCAGTCCCATCACTTCACAACAAACAGAAAGGGAAAAAGTAGAAGAAGTGACAGATTTTATTATCTTGGGCTCCACAGTCACTGCTGATGGTGACTGCAGACATGAAATTAAGACACTTGCTCCTTGGAAGGAAAGCTATGACTAACCTAAAAAAGAAAGTGAAAGTGTTAATTGCTCAGTTGTGTTCAACTCTTTGAGACCCCATACACTGTAGCCTGCCAGGCTCCTCTGTCCATGGGATTCTCCAGGCAAGAATACTGGAATGGGTATCCACTCCCTTCTCCAGGGGATCTTCCCGAACCGGGGATCAAACTCAGGTTTCCTGCATTACAGGCAGATTCTTTACCATCTGAGCCACCAGGGAAGCCTCTAGACAGCATATTAAAAAGCAGAGACATCACTTTGCCAACAAAGGTCCATATTGTCAAAGCTATGGTTTTTCCAGTAGTCATGTATAGATATGACAGTTGGACCATAAAGAAGGCTGAGCGCCAAAGAATTGATGCTTTCCAACAGCGGTGCTAGAGAAGATTCTTGGGTCCCTTGGACTGCAAGGAGATCAAACCAGTCAGTCCTAAAGGACATCAACCCTGAATATTCATTGAAAGGACAGATGCTGAAGCTGAAACTCCAATACTTTGGCCACCTGATGCGAAGAGCTGACTCATTGGAAAAGACCCTGATGCTGGGAAAAATTGAAGCCAAAAGAAGAAGGCAGCAGAGGATGAAGAAGCACCAATCTATCTAAATGGTTATATAGATTCACAACTCAATGGACATGAATTTGAGCAAACCTAAGGAAATAGTGATAGATAGAGTGCCTGATGAACTATGGAATGAGGTTCGTGATACTGTACAGGAGACAGGGATCAAGACCATCCCCATGGAAAAGAAATGCAAAAAAGCAAAATGGCTGTCTCGGGAGGCCTTACAAATAGCTGTGAAAAGAAGAGAAGCGAAAAGCAAAGGAGAAAAGGAAAGATATAAACATCTGAATGCAGAGTTCCAAAGAATGGCAAGAAGAGATAGGAAAGCCTTCCTCAGTGATCAATGCAAAGAAATAGAGGAAAACAACAGAATGGGAAAGACTAGAGATCTCTTCAAGAAAATCAGAGATACCAAAGGAACATTTCATGCAAAGATGAGCTCGATAAAGGACAGAAACGGTATGGACCTAACAGAAGCAGAAGATATTAAGAAGAGATGGCAAGAATACACAGAAGAACTGTACAAAAAAGATCTTCACGACCCAGATAATCACGATGATGTGATCACTGACCTAGAGCCAGACATCCTGGAATGTGAAGTCAAGTGGGCCTTAGAAATCATCACAACGAACAAAGCTAGTGGAGGTGATGGAATTCCAGTTGAGCTATTCCAAATCCTGAAAGATGATGCTGTGAAAGTGCTGCACTGAATATGCCAGCAAATTTGGAAAACTCAGCAGTGGCCACAGGACTGGAAAAGGTCAGTTTTCATTCCAATCCCAAAGAAAGGCAATGCCAAAGAGTGCTCAAACTACCGCACAATTGCACTCATCTCACATGCTAGTAAAGTAATGCTCAAAATTCTCCAAGCCAGGCTTCAGCAATACGTGAACCATGAACTTCCAGATGTTCAAGCTGGTTTTAGAAAAGGCAGAGGAACCAGAGATCAAATTGCCAACATCCGCTGGATCATGGAGAAAGCAAGAGAGTTCCAGAAAAACATCTATTTCTGCTTTATTGACTATGCCAAAGCCTTTGACTGTGTGGATCACAATAAACTGTGGAAAATTCTTCAAGAGATGGGAATACCAGACCACCTGATCTGCCTCTTGAGAAATTTGTATGCGGGTCAGGAAGCAACAGTTAGAACTGGACATGGAACAACAGACTGGTTCCAAATAGGAAAAGGAGTATGTCAAGGCTGTATATTGTCACCCTGCTTATTTAACTTCTATGCAGAGTACATCATGAGAAACGCTGGACTGGAAGAAACACAAGCTGGAATCAAGATTCCCGGGAGAAATATCAATAACCTCAGATATGCAGATGACACCACCCTTATGGCAGAAAGTGAAGAGGAACTCAAAAGCCTCTTGATGAAAGTGAAAGTGGAGAGTGAAAAAGTTGGCTTAAAGCTCAACATTCAGAAAACGAAGATCATGGCATCCAGTCCCACCACTTCATGGGAAATAGATGGGGAAACAGTGGAAACAGTGTCAGACTTTATTTTGGGGGGCTCCAAAATCACTGCAGATGGTGACTGCAGCCATGAAATTAAAAGATGCTTACTCCTTGGAAGGAAGGTTATGACCAATCTAGATAGCATATTCAAAAGCAGAGACATTACTTTGCCAACAAAGGTTCGTCTAGTCAAGGCTATGGTTTTTCCTGTGGTCATGTATGGATGTGAGAGTTGGACTGTGAAGAAGGCTGAGCACTGAAGAATTGATGCTTTTGAACTGTGGTGTTGGAGAAGACTCTTGAGAGTCCCTTGGACTGCAAGGAGATCCAACCAGTCCATTCTGAAGGAGATCAGCCCTGGGATTTCTTAGGAAGGAATGATGCTAAAGCTGAAACTGCAGTACTTTGGCCACCTCATGCGAAGAGTTGACTCATTGGAAAAAACCCTGATGCTGGGAGGGATTGGCGGCAAGAGGAGAAGGGGACGACAGAGGATGAGATGGCTGGATGGTATCACTGACTTGATAGACGTGAGTCTGAGTGAACTCCAGGAGTTGGTGATGGACAGGGAGGCCTGGCGTGCTGCGATTCATGGGGTTGCAAAGAGTTGAACACGACTGAGCGACTGATCTGATCTGATCTGACCTGAAGGATATAGTGAAGTACAGACAGGCCTGGTATGCTGCAGTACATGGGGTCGCAAAGAATGTGATAGAACTTAGTGACTGAATGACTTAGTGACTGAGAAAAAACAATATAATTTACTCAACTCCTGCTAGCTGTCAGACACCCGGTTAGGCTTTTTGCAGACACTCTTTTTGCTCTAGATAACCATCCTAAGAGTTAGGTACAGTTGTTCCTGTTCTGAAGACGAAGAAGCAGACTCAGAGGGACTGAATGACTTGCCCAAGTCTATCTGGCTCTTAAGTGCGGAAGTCACCCTGAGAACAGGCCTCTTTGGTTTCAAGGCTGGTGGCCCCTTTCCCACAATATGCAACAACACGGGGCGTCTGGAATGCTAAGATGGTCTTCCAAATCTATGACAGTGTCCGAAATGTTTATCTTGCTCGGCTCTTGCTTATGCAAAGGATTTCAGTTCATTCCTGCTCCAGAATAATTTACCCCTGGGGAAAGGAGTTTGTTATTGTAAATAACTACTGATTTCTTCTCACATTCTTTGTTCCACTCCTCTGTCTATCAGGAAGCTTTATGTAAACTTGGTAGCTCATTTAGACTGCAATTTATGTTTCCTGGAATTCTTTTTCATTCCGTTTAGAGTATTGTAAGATGGAAGCAAATTATTGCTGTTTTCCCCTATTATTATTGAGCTGTCTTCTGGTATTTCAAGTTTGAGCTCTTCCTGGAAGAAATAATGGAACTGTTTATAACTCTGGTTACCCATCAAAAATTTTAGGAACTTTAGAAAAAAGATAAAGAACCATAGTTAATCTGAAAAAGAAAATTAAAATATACTAATTGTGTACTCAGAATTCTTGAAGACATGGCAAGTTACAGTGAGTTAAACCTAAAAATAGGACTCAAAATACTAATTTAGTTATGATTTAAATAACTGTTCAGCTCACTTTTGAAAAATTAATGAGAAGTATTTCCAAACTCCATTCATCCTTTCTTCTTTCTCTTTTTCTTCCTTTTCTTCCATTGAACTAATAAATTTATTGAGCCATTTCAAGTCATTGGCCTATCACATTTCTGTAGTGTGATGTCTGAGCCCCATTTTTTTTAATGGTTTTTGTATATTCTGTATCAAAATACTAATTAAGAGCACAGATAGGATTAAAATTCAACATGATTTTCATTAATTATAGAAGTCAAATGGATAAATTTATGAAACGATCATCTTTGGAGAGGAGATAGGATATCCTTCATCCATCTAGGTGATGTCCATGATGAACAGGATAACTATCAACATAAATATAAGGCTTTGGGTGGGAGGAAAGTTTTTTAAAAAATCTCAGATGTATGTCCCACATAAACTCTCTGTTCTAGACATCTTCATACTCCAGCCACCACCCACTTCCACCCTTTTCCATACTTCTTCCTATTTTCTCTCCAAATCCTAAATGCTCTTTAAGGCTCACTCTATATTCATCCGTGTCTGGGAATCCTTCTTTAACACAGCCTGGTGCTCTATTGCTTTTCTGAATTTCTAAAACACTTCTGTAACCCCGAGTATGGCACTCGGGTCACACACTAACATTGTCCTTGGGTTGCTAGGAATTTCCCTCCATCCTGCCTCCTATACTCAATGATCAGTTCTTTGAGGTCAAGGGTTTCTATTTCTTTGCATCCTCTTTAGTTCTTAGTTTAACTCTGGGAAATTTTTTAATTCTTGTAAATATCACAAGAGAAAAAAAAACATAGAAGCAATTGTTTTCTCAACAAGCTTTGGGTCCTTCAGCTTAAAAGTGTGGCTAAATTAAAAGATGCTGAAAAAAAAGACATACAGATGGAAGGAACGACAGATGGAAGGATGACATAAATTAAGGAGGTTAGAGTAATTAGGATTATTTACCTTAAAGGAGTAAAGACTGAGAGAAGATGTTGATTAGTATTTTCTAGTACATTAGTGATTCTTATACCTACAATGGTGAACAGTTTTTCCCTGACTCTCTCTGAAAGATAATATAAGAGCATCAAAAGTGTCCAAGATGCATTTAGGTTAGTCTCTATTGATTCCAGATAGCAGAGAGGCTTTCAATCTTAAATTTTTGCCTGATTTTCCAATTATGAGGTCTGAGTTAGAGTGACAGGAATCTATTTCATTCTGAACATGTCAGTAATAAGATATGATTCATGGTGCTCAGATGTCCATAAATGTGTCCTGCTTGAACACTTTTCTTTAGAAACTCTTCTATAAAATATACATTAATGAAAAAGTTAAATACTCTGTTAAGGTGTCTGAAGGAGTGAGCCCATCATGACTGCACATCTTCCAATAAGAGTTTCTTCCTCTGCTTCAGAATCTGAGAAGCAGTCTTTTGCTGATGATCTGGGCAAGTAGTAGACAGTGTGCTGGGAAGGATTAGAGAGTGTTCTGGGTTCACAACTTTGAACTGCCTGTGCCATCTTGGGCAAATGATGTAAGTTTTCTCAGCCTCGCACAATTATTATTAAGCATTCTTTTTATATAACTTTTTAAATTATTTATTTATTATTATTTTTGGCTGCACTGGGTCTTCATTGCTACGTGCAGGCTTTCGCTAGTTGCGGCAAGTGGGGGCTCCTCTCTATGGCGATGTACTGGCTTCTCAGTGCAGTGGCTTCTCTTGATACAGAGCACAGACTCCAGGGCGCACAGGCTTCAGCAGTTGCAGCCCATCGGCAAAGTCGTCACGGTGTATGGGTTTAGTTGCTCTGCAGCATGTGGAATCTTCCCCGACCAGGGGTTGAGCTGGTGTCCCCTGCACTGTAAGGCAGATTCTTAACCACAGGACCACCAGAGAAACCCAAACTATTCTTATCCTGCTGTATGGCACTTGGGAATCAATAGTAAAGGAGACAGACAAGCTCCACAGTTTAGTGAGTGAGACTTGATTATCTCATATGTAAAATGGGTATGGTCACCACCAAGCCCCCACATATGTTCCTCTTCCTTCTCTGTCCTCTCTCTCATTGACTAGGACCACCTTCCAGAAACCACACAATCACCCAGGACACAGAACCAAATGCTCTCAAGTCCTGTTTACTCCAAATTCCTCTTATTTTTAAAGCCCATTCCCTCCTCTCTACCCCACAAACCTTATCCCAGCAGTACTCACTGATTTTCCTGTAGCAGCCTGCTGCTAGCATCTCAGCCTGCATTCTTTGTTCCCTTCCATCTAATTGGCTCACTTCTTCCAAAGTGAACTTTCTAGATTAAAAATCAGACTATCAGTTGGGTTGCCCTTGGCTGCAAAATAACACAGAAGCTGCAACTTAGAACAGTAGTAAGGGGATTTTTTAAATTTACTTTAAAAAAGGGCTCTGGAGTAGGTGGTTACAGAATGCTTAATTTAGTCATCAGTCATACCAAAGACCTTGGTTCTTCACATCTTTCCACTGTGCCATCATCAGCATGAATTCTGTCTTCAGGCTTGTCCCCTCATGGTCCCAAGATGGCTGGCAGTTGTTCCAGACAACAGATTCTAACACACTGTACCGCAATGGATGAGTGAATGTCCACAGTGGCTGGCCCTTATGACAGTGAGGCAGGCTCATCCAGAAGCTTTAGAGCCAAATGTTCCTCAATTTCATTGGCCAAAATTGTAACATGTTTGTGGCAATAAAGTAGAATTACCAAAATTGGATTATATTGATTAAATTTTACTTCCTGGGTCTAGGGTGGAGCCCAGTCTCTCCTGAAAATGTAGTCTCCTGATGCATGAGAATAACTGGGATTCTTTAGGAAGAGGAGGGTTCCCACTTGTGAGCAGCGAAGAGTAGCCGCATATTTAATCATCTCTCCCCCTTGCTTAAAATCCGTCATTGTCGCCCCATTGCTTTCCGAGGCAGGTCTTTGCTTAGCCTGAGATTCAAGGCCCTTCTGCTTTCACCCTGGGCTGCTGTGCAGCCTCCCCTCTCGTGGCCATCCCATTTTTCTGTCCACCTTCATACGCGTCTCATTCACTGAGATTCCGGTGCACCCTGTACTGGGGCCTGCCTCGTTCTGTCTTCTTCACCAGTGAATTCCTACTCGTCCATGATTCAGCACCCTGTTCTCTTCTTTAATCCCTAGCTGGCTGGGTGAGTAAACCTTGGAGGTGTTCTCATAACCCCCTGTTCACCTCTCCTCATGGCAGTTACCCTTTCAGAGCTGTGGTTGTGAATTCCTCATCATTTCCAGTGTCTGAGGAGTGCCTTGCCCTGAACTGATTACATTTTACTTCCTGGGTCTCGGGTGGAGCCCAGACCAAATGGGCCTGAACGGCCTGAATCAAATGCTGAGTCAGTAGCATCTAGGTCTGTAGGAAGAGTGCGATGTTGTACAAGAGGTTTGTAAACTGAAATGCCATAAGTTGTGACTACTGTAGTAATAACTTTGCTTCATCAAGATGTCCTGTTACATATTGTTTTTAAAATCACATTTTCTTTCATTTTTTAAGAATGGTTCAGACTCCATAGTGGAGTACCAAATATTCAGATTACTCAGAATTTCTCATATTTTCCATTTTGTTTCTTTCTGATACCTTATATGGCGTTAAGCAGAACTAAATTAAAATGTTTTATTTCTACATTTCCAAAGGCCTTTCTTCTAAAATTTTCCAAGAAAGGAGAAGATCAGGGCACAAGTAGGAATGTTCAGTAAATTGAAGGTTCAGCCTCTGGACCCAGGGCTCATATGTTTTCCAGTCCCAGATGGAATAGTGCAATATAGTAGTTCTATCTCCCCTGCTGTCCCTAATGAAACGATGCCTCCTTTATGGTAAAAAAAAAAAAAAAAAACGCTAGTGATGTGTGAGAGAGTGATGCTGCATGGTGAGTCGACTTCACACCACTGGGAACATGAAAAGGGCGCTCCCTGGTTTGTTACTATAACCCTTATTTACATAGTCCAGCGGTTTCACTCCATCAGCAAGTCTGTCTTAAGTGCCGACTATAAACCAGGCACTCTGGACACTGAGGCTAGAGCATGAAAAAAGTCCAGCTATCTGCCCTTGTGAAGTTTACATTGTAGTGAGCCATACGGAGAGGGCAGTAGGAAGAGACAAACTGTAAGAAAGAAATCCAGAATGGAAAAAAAAAAAACATTAGGGAGTGATAAGGGTAATACAGAGAATTATAGCAGGGTATCACAAGAGAAGTGACAATTCCCCTGATTTTCCAGGAAGAATAGAATTCTGTGGGATGGAGAGGGAGTGCATTCCACATGAAAAGGTGAGGAGACACATGACTGTAGAGGTGAAAAAGTTCAGCAGGTTCTTGAGATGATGAGTAGTCGGATTTGGCCACCCCTTCAGGAATCACAGGCTTCCCTGGTGGCTCAGATGGTAACAAATCTGCCTGCAATGTGGGAGACCTGGGTTCGATCCCTAGGTCAGGAAGATCCCCTGGAGAAGGAAATGGCCACCCACTCCAGTATTCTTGCCTGGAGAATTCCATGACAGAAGAGCCTGGTGGGCTACAGTCCATGGGGTGGCAAAGAGTCAGACATGACCGATCAGCTAACACTACTAGTACTCAGGGATCAGAGCCTTGTCACCGCGAAGGGTCTTGCATAACTCAATGAAGCTATGAGCCATACCGTGCAGGGCCCACCCAGGACAGACGGGTCATAGTGAAGAGTTCTGACAAAACGTGCTTCACTGGGGAAGGAAATGGCAGTCCATTCCAGTATTCTTGCCTGGAGAGCCCCATGGATAATATAAAAAGGCAAAAAGATATGACACTGGAAAATGAGCCCCCCAGGTAGGAATGTGTCCAAGATGCTACTGGGGAAGAGCAGAGGGCAATTACTAGCAGCTCTAGTAAGAATGAAGGGACTGGTTGAAAGAAGAAACAGTACTCAGTTGTGGATGTGTCTGGTGGTGAAAGCAAAATCTGATGCTCTAAAGAGCAATATTGCATAGCAATCTAGAATGTTAGGTAAACTGAATCAAGGTAAACTGGATATGGTCAAGCAGGAGATGGCAAGAGTGAACACTGATACTTAAATGGATGGGAATCAGAGAATTTAATTCAAATGACTATTGTAACTACTATTGTGGGCAAGAATTCCTTAGAAGAAATGGAGTAGCCCTCACAGTCAACAGCAGAGTCCAAAATACAATACAAATTTTGAAATCTCAAAAATGACGGAATAGTTTCAGTTCGTTTCAAAGGCAAGCCGTTCAACATCACAGTAATCCAGGTCTATGCCCCAATCACTAACGCTGAAGAAGCTAAAGTTGACCAGTTCTATGAAGACCTACAAAACCTTCGAGAACTAACACCAGAAAAAGATGTCCTTTTCATCATAGGGAATTGGAATGCAAAAGTAGGTAATCAAGAGGAACACGGAATCACAGGCAAGTTTGGCCTTCCAATAGAAAATGAAGCAGGGCAAAGTCTAACAGAGTTTTGTCAAGAGAACGTGCTGGTCACAACAAACACCCTTTTTCAACAACACAAAAGATGACTCTACACAGGGACATCAACAAATGGTCAATACCAAAATCAGATTGATATGTTCTTTGCAGCCAAAGATGGAGAAGCTCTATACAGTCAGTAAAAACAAGACTTGGAGCTGACTGGCTCAGATCATCAGCTCCTTATTGCAAAACTCAGGCTTAAACTGAAGAAAGTAGAGAAAACCACTAGACCATCCAGTGAAAGTAAAAGTGAAATTCTCTCAGTCGTGTCTAACTCTTTGTGACCACAGGGACTATACAGTCCATGGAATTCTCTAGTCCAGAATACTGGAGTGGGTAGTCTTTCCCTTCTCTAGGGGATCTTCCCAACCCAGGGATCGAACCCAGGTCTCCCACATTGCAGGTGAATTCTTTACCAGCTGAGCCATAAAGGAAGTCCTGACCATCCAGGTAATGACCTAAATCAAATTCTTTATGATTATACAGTGGAGGTGATGAATAGACTCAATGGATTAGACCTGGTAGAAAGAGTACCTGAAGAACTATGAGCAGAGATTTGTAGCATTGTACAGGAGGCAGTGACCAAAATCATCCCAAAGAAAAAGAAATGCAGGAAGATAAAGTGGTTGCCTGAGGAGGCCTTACAAATAGCTGAGAAAAAAAGAGAAGCAAAAGGCAAGGGAGAAAGGGGAAAATATACCCAACTGAATGCAGAGTTCCAGAGAATGGCAAGGGGAGATAAGAAGGCCATCTTAAATAAATAATGAAAAGAAATAGATGAAAACAATAGACTAGGGAAGACTAGAGATCTCTTCAAGAAAATTAAAGATATCAAGGAAACATTTCATGGAAAAATAGGCATGATAAAGGACAGAAATGGTAATGACCTAATAGAAGCAAACAAAGATTAAGAAGAGGTGGCAAGAATACACGAAATAACTGTACAAAAAAGGTCGTAATGATCCAAATAACCATGATGGTGTGGTCACTCACCTTGAACTAGACATCCTGGAGTGTGAAGTTAAGTGGGCCTTAGGAAGCAATACTATGACCAAAACTAGTGGAGGTGATGGAAATCCAGCTGAGTTATTTAAAATCCTAAAAGATGATGCTGTTCAAGTGCTGTGCTCACTATGTCAGCAAATTAGGAATTCTCAGCAGTGGCCACAGGACTGGGAAAGATCAGTTGTCATTTCAATCCCAAAGAAAGGCAATGCCAAACAAAGTTCAAAGTACTCTACAAGTGCACTCACTTCGCATGCTAGCAAAGTTATACTCAAAATCCTTCAAGCCAGGTTTCAGCAGTTTGTGAACCAAGAACTTCCAGAGATACAAACTAGATTTTGAAGAGGAACCAGAGATAAAGCTGTCAACGTTTGTTGAGTAATAGAAAAAGCAAGGGAATTCCAGAAAAACATATAGTTCAGCTTCAGTGACTATGCTAAAGCCTTAGACTGTGTGGATCACAAGAAACTATGGAAAATTCTTTTAAGAGTTGGGAATACCAGACCACCTTACCTGTGTCCCTTGAGAAACCTGTATACAGGTCAAGAAGCAACAGTTAGAACCAGACATGGAACAACTAGTTCAAAACTGGGAAAGGAGTATGTCATGGCTGTATGTTGTCACCTTGCCTATTCAACTTATATTCAGAGTACATCATGTAAAATGCTGGGCTGGATGAATCACAAGCTGGAATCGAGATTGTTTGGAGAAATATCAACAACCTCAGATATGCAGATGATAACACTCTAATAGCAGAAATTGAAAAGGAACTAAAGAACCTCTTGATGAGGGTGAAAGAGAAGAGTAAAAAAGCTGGCTTGAAACTCAGTATTCAAAAAACTAAGATCATGGCATCTGGTCTCATCACTTCATGGCATATAGATGGGGAAACAGTGGAAATAGTGACAGATTTTATTTTCTTCCGCTGCAAAATCACCACAAATGGTGACTGCAGCAATGAAATTAGAAGATGCTTGCTCCTTGAAAGAAAAGCTATTGACAAATCTACACAGTGTATCAAAAACCAGAGATACCACTTTGCTAACAAAGGTCCATATAGTCAAAGCAATGGTTTTTCCAGTGACATTTATGGATATGAGAGTTGGACCATAAAGAAGGCTGAGCCCCTAAGAACTGATGTTTTTGGACTGTGGTGCTGGAGAAGACTCCTGAGAGTCTGTTGGATAGCAAGAAGGTCAAACCAGTCAATTCTAAAGGAAATCAACCCTGAATATTCATTGAAAGGACTGATGCTAAAGCTGAAGCTCCAGTACTTTTGCTACCTGCTGCAAAGAGCCAATTCATTGCAAAAGAACCTGATGCTGGGAAAGACTGAAGGCAAAAGGAGAAGGGGCCAGTGGTAGATGAGATGGTTAGATAGCATTACTGACACAATGGACATGAATTTGTACAAACCTCGGGAGATAGTGGATGACAGGTAGCCTGGCATGCTGCAGTCCAAGGGGTTGTAAAGAGTCGGACGTGACTTAGCGACTAACAGCAACAACTGATTTGTCAGAGTTTAGTTTAATATAGGGAAATAGAGCTAAAACTAAAAAGGCCTCTTGGGACCCCAGTTTGACCCTGTCTGTCATTTAGGAATTGGGACAGCCAGAAAGCTTTGAAAGTTTAGAAGAGGAGGGAGACGAGATAGTGCTCAATTCCAGTCCCTGAGAAGGCACCATCTAACCCACAGCATCGTCCTTGAGAGACTCAGAACAAATACCAGCACATCTCATGGGTTGGTCTGCATGTCCTCTAGCAATTTCTTGCTAAAATTGCACTGTTTTGGATGTTTTGCTACTTGATGGACTATCCTATTGGAAAGACATAGAGAGTAGTCCCATAAAACATTGCACCATGATTGGCTGTGGTAGCTGGAGTTCTTAGATGTTAACAATGAAATCTGACTATAATTGGACATAATCTACCTGTTGAATCTCCTTTGAGTCAAACAAATCTTCGAGTACAGTGACAGCTCACCGATTTCCTTTGAGCTCTACTAAAAATATGCTTATCAATTTAATTACTTTAATAAGCATAGGATTATGGAAACAACAGAAAAACATCACAAAGCAAGAGATATTGGTAAAATTGAGTTTCTGATTGAGTAGTCTTCTGACTATAGAAGTGAATTCTATCTCAGTTATGTATGATAGATTCCTTAGATTATGTAATTTCATTGGCTTAAGATTCTTCCTTTTTTTTTTTTTTTTTTGCTCAATATTAAAGTTCAAAAATGACTGCTTAACCTGATATTTTTGTACATTCCCCTCATGGGGATTTCTAACAGTGAATTAAGTCTCTCTGTTAGTTCATTTTTATAAGAAAGTGTGAGATTGCATAGTTCTAGGTAACTAAGCTTTATTTTCCAATATGACACTTGCTATCTTAATTGTCCTTCCAGTTCCTACTGCATAAGTCAAACATGGGTGAGCTCTGTGAAATCTATTAGTTGTGGTGAAATCTATCTTTGTGATGTGATGAGCTATTGCCTGTAATAGGATTAGTTTTGAAGTACATCCTCAGTATTCTTTCTTTTCTTCCTTTCTTCCTCCTTCCTTCCTCTTTTCTCTTCCCTTCCCTTCTCTTCCCCTCCTTCCTCTCTTCCTCTGTCCCTTCTTCTCTCTTTTACTTCTTCCCCACCCTCTTCATTCCTCCTTCTCCCCCTTCCTTCTTTCTCCCTTCTCTCTCTCTCTCTCTCTCTCTCTCTCTCTCTCTCTTTCTTATTGCAATGGCTGCAATAACCTCCTGACAATTGTGAGAACAGAATTGTATGTAAAGATGGGCATGGCTTTCATCAGGGCTTTCATCACCCAAAACTATCCAGTTATGAACAATTTAAACCTACCTGAAAATGTTTGCTGGACACATATTTACAAAAACCCACATTTTTGGCAGAAATGTTTTATTAAGTATTATTGTTACCATATTTAAATCATGAAGGTACCCATAGATATCATTTTAATATCTTTAGTCAATGCTATACTGCAAAGCACAAATGGAAGGGTCAGTAATTCCACACTCACTATTCCTGATAGAGGATTTTACCTGAGATATCCAATTATCTGACATAATTGTAGTCACTTGGCATGTTAACTTCAGGTGCTTTAATTTTTCATTTTGTGTTGGTATAGATCCAGATATGTGTTCAGGTTATAGTTGTGGTTCACAACCCCAACTGATCTTTAAAATCACCTGGAGGCTTTTTAAAACATATCAGCACTTGGGCCCTACCCCGAAAGACTGAGATTTTATTGGTCTGGCTGCGGGGCCACAACAGTTGCACAAGTTCAGGGAAAACCATTGACCAAGAACACCATCGTGTTCCACATTGAAAGGTGCCTGCTCTACTTGTGCAGACTTGGGGCCTAGAGAGAGGGCTGGAGACCACTGGTTCCAGAAGCCACCCAGGAGGTTCCAATATGCAGCCCAACTTGAGAACCATTTTGAGGTAAAGCATAGGCTAGGCCTTAAGAGCATGGGTTTCGAAGCCATGTAGAAATGGATTCAAAATCTTGCTTTGCTCTCTAGCTGTGTAACCTTAAGAAAGTCATTTCACCTCTTGAAACTTCAATTTCTTCATAAATAAAATGGTGATAATGATACCGTCTCATGAGATTATATTGAAAAAAATAAAGACAATCCAAAAGCAATCCTTGGCACAAAGTTAACTCTCAAGAAGCCAATGTTATTATTTCAGTTATTAAAGCATAATTTCTGTATTAGTCCAGACTCCTTCAGTACTAAGTGACAGAAGTCCAACTCCAAAGACCTGAGGCAGAAATGGAGACTCCGAGCACACCACAGGAAGAGGAGGGCTGGATCCGGTCTCACGGACTCAGGCCTTCCGATGCTCTTAGCGCATGTACCCTCTCTCTCTCTGGTGCTTATTCCACCTTCTTTCATGCTGCCTTTATTCTCTCAAGCCAGCTGTCTCCTTAGGGGCTGACCTTAGGCAGCTTAAAGCTCAAAGCCTTAGATCTTTACAGCCTCTTTAGCACAGAAGAGTCGAGTAACTCATCACCTCCAACTCAGCTGGGAAAATCACAGTGGCCCAGCCTGGCTCCTTTGCTCATCCCTGTGGTCAAGATTTGCCGCTCTTAAAGTGGGGAGAACCAGTGATGTGCAGGTAGACAAACACAAAAACCACATTTATTTTCACTGTTAAGACCTGATTCAAAATATGTAAAACACATAAAATCTCTGCTATCTAATATCTATTAGCAGATAGAAGGACAACAATGAGGTCCCAGAAGCAATTAAAAAGAAAAAAATACCCTGAATTTATAACACCTAATCTCTCAACTCTTCATGACTGAAGATGAGTTTCGGGCAAAAAAGAAAAAGCATTCCTTCGCCTTTTCTGGCTCAGCTTACCTGAGACACTCAGGTAACCAGGTAGATGCAAAGCTGGATAAATTGATGCCACACTCGCAGCAACCCATGTGATCTAACACCGGAAGTGCTCTCTGCTGCCACTTCCACCCCAAGGTCTCTCCTTCCTTCTGCAAATGGGAAAACTTAGCAGACTTGTTCATAGGAACACACTCTACAAATGCTCTATTTATCCGAGAAGAAGTCAATGAGGAAGAATGTCCCAAAAGATGCAGCCACACTCTCTAACGTTTGCGTTGTTCTAACCACTTACCTAACATTTGTGTTAGAGAGGCAGCAAGTGTCTAGAGCAACAGGCTTTGTAGCTTTTCGTCTCTGTGCCTTTGACAAGTCATTTAACTTCTGTAAGCTTCAGATTCCTGATCTGCGAGGTGAGGGCAATAATACTACACAGGACTATTGTTAGAATGAAGTGCATTTGGATAAGTGATAGTGTATTTGAAAGTCAATTACACTCTACACAGTTGATCTTCAATAAGTGGTTTCAGTGTTTGGGGGCTAGTTTTATACTTTAAAGAATTACTGAAGAGACCTTGCTATGAACATGCTCTTATGTGTTTAGACCCAGTAGAGAGGATGACCTGAATATTCCAGGAAATATTGCAGAAGATGCATGAGTATTATTGGTATTCACTGACCTTGGAGTCTTAGCATGCTTACTTTGTGGTTGCGCAAATGAGGGATGAAAACTGCTGACATTCACCACAAGCGACCCTGATACTTGACTGGTTCAACAGCATTATCTAGGAAAGCACCTGACTCACCTCATTACAACATGGTGAACGCTGCAGAGAAGGAAGCAAAGAAGGAAAAAGCCACATGTTAATACCGTTAGTAGCTCTTCTATGTCAAATGATACTTCGGGGATTTTGAGGCCTCTTTACCATTTCTATTCAGCCAAAGTAAATTGATTATGGGTTGATAAAAGTTGGTGGGAGGATTATATAAGTGAATGTGTAAAAGCCAACTGGCTCATGGCCAAGGACACAGATGGCACTCTCACTGACTCTCTTGGGCAACATCAAGTTCTAGATTCTGTACTGTGAACCGAGTAGGTATCCTCTGTTGGCAAGGAGCCTCATCACAGACAATTGATATTCAGATAGTATGCAGCAAAAAATATATACAGTGTGCATCTTCTCTGACCTAAAAAATGAGAGAATTACATTTCTAAGCTTCTTCTAGTGTTGACTTCTTAACCTAAAGCCCATATTTTTCCAGAAGTGAAAATTGCTTTTGATAATAAAACAGAGGTGTTTTAAATGAAAGAGAACTGAGATTACATCTACCTTTTAGGAGCAAGAGATTAAACAGCACAGAATTGCCTATATCAAACAAACATGAATAAAGGTCAGCTAAGGATTTTAAATCGTTCAGAAGAATGGTGCTTCAACATCACTAAAACGCAGGGAGCAAATTGATGAGGATATCTCGGCAGTGAAGAGATGTATTTTCTTAATATTTTTTACCGTCTGGTCTTGGTACAATTTTATCTCAATTTCTGCTAATACAACCATATAAATGCCTGATTTATACAGCTTAGGTATCCCATGGCAACATGAGCTTGTGCTTCTGTCTTTCATTTCCTTCCTATCCCTTCCCTTCTTTTCTTCTTGAGAGTAGCCAGAAGAGGGTTCCTATTTTCAACTGTTGAATCTGTTTATGAAAATTGGAACTAAACAGTTTAGCACAATTAAGCAGGGTGCCTCATTCATCAAACCTTCATTTTTCTAAGACTTTCAGCCTATCAGTCACCAAAAAAGCATTTGTTAAGTTGAAGCTGTATTTCTAGTCTGCTGGCATGCCACATCTGTTGACGATTACCGGGGCACATACGGTGCCATTCATGTCACGGCATGTGCTTCCCTGTGCCTCGGGTCACAAGCCCTTAGAGACGTTTACAAGTGTGTGCTTTTTAACTGTCCTGGAACTAAAGGGTTTAATTTTGCCTGATAACGTGTTTATGTATCTTGTAAAGGAACTAATCATTCCCTTTTGCTTTCCCTTATGGTGTGCATGTGTGTGTGTGCGTGTGTGTGTGTGTGTGTGTGTGTTTCTGCACCAAAAAAGAACCATGCCATATAATAAGTATAAAGACCTTTTTCTACATAACCACCCACTTTTCTTGTATACTGCTTCTTTAATTTTTATTCATTCTTTTGTTAAATAGCACATTTTCTGGCTTTTCTTGGATTTTATCTGTTCTTTGAATACTACTTAATTCTGATTTCATTTATATTCTTAGTCAAGATTTGGGTCAGATTTTTCAAAATATGATCCACATGTTTATAAATCACTGGGATTCCCTCTGGAGATATGCTTTCTTTAGGACCTCTAATTGACCTGAGAGCATATAGCCTTTTTCATTCTATAAACTGTATTATTCAAGAAGTATCTAGAACCTAGAAAAGTGGAGCTGAATTGACAAGTCATCTATCTAGGTATCTCATCTCTCTAAGCCTAGCACCTGGAATATTTGGCCATGTCCAAAGTATTGACCTTTTTTCCTGCTTTCACTCAACTGTTTAGCATTGGGTATGTATGACTATAGGAATACTAATTTTGTTTTCATTTAAGACATAGTATTTTGGACATTGTACCTCTTATTAATATTAGGAACAATAAAATGAATTCTAGTAGAAGAGGTACCTCAAAGAGGTATTTAATGGCTGAAAGAGAATTAGAAGAGAAAGAAGTTCAGACTGAGATGAAAGCCATGGTAGTTTCCTCCATGCTGGATAACAGTGTTTTTTAATGTTTAAATATCAAGCATGTTGTAATGCTTAACTATCGCTGTTATCTAAATGAATTACCCCCGTATTGGAGAAGGCTGGAAGTGACCCACAGATTCTTTAGTGCTTATTGAAGAGGAGCAGCTCAAGGAGTTTTGAGAGTTCTACAGAAGAGAGAAAGCTCTTACATCCAAGGAACCACATCCTTCAAGTGGGGAAAGCAGGATGCAAGAGCATGCCTCTTCTCCAGCATTAAATTTTGCACCGGTTTGCTATTAAACACAAGGATTTGTGAAGGAAGTGATTCTAATTGCTTGGCACTTCAAAAACTTGCTCTGCTGTTCAGTGGGTTAGAAATAGTTTGAAAATTTGATTGCATTATAAGTCATGCAAATTTACCTGTAATAAATTTTTGCTGTACACCTAAATAATGTATTATTCAAGTGCAACAACAGAATTCTCAAAGGGGAAAAGGAAGCTAGTATTTATTGAAGATCTGCAAGATATTACATTCATTGTTTTATCTTCTCCTCTTAATATCCATGAGAAGATCAGATGAGGAAACAAGCCAGGACTGCCTAGGAGCATTCTCCTAACTGGTTTGAGGTGTAGCACAATCTGACATCAGCTCTGCATGACTGCAAAGCCTGTTTCCTTCTCTGCTATTTTTACATCCCAGGGATTTTGTTGAAAACAGCAAAGAGTGGCAGCTTCTTAGTTCACTTAGGCTTTGCAATCAGTGCAGCCTGACTTGCCAAAGACACACACCCAACTTAAAAACCTACAAATCAACTTGAGGTTTGACTGATCTGGATTTGAGTCTAAATTATCCTGTAGATCAAATAATGCTGTATCCAGTCTCTAGTTTCTACTTTGTAGCCAGCTTAAAATGTTTCAAGACTCATATTGTCCCAGGGAACAGGAAGACTGTCATCTTATATTAAGTATATGCTGTGCTGTTTCATCGGACAAGGCAATGGCACCCCACTCCAGTACTCCTGCTTGGAAAATCCCATGGGCGGAGGAGCCTGGTGGGCTGCAGTCCATGGGGTTGCTAAGAGTCGGACATGACTGAGCAACTTCACTTTCACTTTTCACTTTCATGCATTGGAGAAGGAAATGGCAACCCACTCCAGTGTTCTTGCCTGGAGAATCCCAGGGACAGGGGAGCCTGGTGGGCTGCTGTCTATGGGGTCGCACAGAGTCGGACACGACTGAAGCGACTTAGCAGCAGCAGCAGCAGTGCTGTTTCATATTCATTAAATGTATGGCACCTAAATTAAGAATCCTTCAGGTTGGCTCTTGAACTGATGTGGGAAGAGCCCATTTTGAGATGTTTCTACACAAAAAGGAAGCTACCACTGTGTACTGTTTCCAGCCCTCTTAACTGTTATCCCCAAACATAAGAGGAACCTAGTTTCTATGGAAGTTTTTAATAAACCTCATTGCTTGACAATTAGTCAAACGTCTGAAATACGACATTCCTTCCTTCTTTATTTTTCCGCTTATGTTTATATGCTAAAGCTCTTTGGCTGGCGTTGGCCCCCCAGGTGGTGGTAAATGACCGTTACTGCTAACAGGCACAGGCGCGTGCTAACAACTGCCTCATACATATTCAACAGGGGCACTCTGTGCGAAGGGCTGGGAAATTAGGTAACTTGCCAAGTCTTTCCACATCTAATATCTATGATAATGGCTGCAAATTACATGGGACAGAAGGAATGGCCTTGCACTGTGAAAAAATGAGAGGGAATCAAGATAGCCTCTGGCCCCTGGCTTGGGCAGGCAGCTGCCTCTGGAGTCCACTTCTCCTGGCCCAGAGAGCTGAGGTCACCCTCAGCCTAACGAGCTTTCAGCCCTGCCTAACGAACAGTCCTTTCTCAGCAAGTCCTCACCACCCTGCAAAGTAGCAGGCTCTTCTCTTTATTTTAATCTTTTGTTATAATGGTAATTAGCATTACATCTTGAATAGTAAATTAAGAAATCCAAAACAGAATTTTAAATTTTAAAAGCTTTTCCTCTAGGAATCCAGTTGCATTAATTTTGTGGACGGGAGGTAAGCTAAATTGGCCAAGTTTGTGCATTCATTACCTCATTCTAATCCTCCGCATCACAAATGCAAAAGGCTGTCATTAAATTTGAGAATTGACAAGAACTGGGATTTCTCAATATCAGTGTTGAAAGATTAATTTGAAAAGATCTCACTAAAAAACACAAAAGGTTATTGCTAGCATGGGATATTTTATATTCATAGTCTGTAACTAGTTTTAAAAATACCTATTTGCAGTACCCAATTGAGAAAGAAGTTATACATTTAGAGCACTTTATCAAATTTTAAATTGAAATAGTTATTATTTTGTTCTGGTGAGATGCAATCACAGTTTATAAGATAATATCAGAAGTTTCTTTTCTCATCAAAGGATATTTGACTTCCAGTTATTAAACATTTTACATCCAAGCAGAAGTTAAAGAGAAAAAAAGGAAGAAAATTACCTTTTTTCACCTATTTTCTTCATAATATGATTTTAAAAGAGAAAGTACTTACTTCTTTAACAATATTTCATACTTTGTGTTTGCCCTAAAATTACTGATGGCAAAAAGGGAATGGTAGTGATGAAAGGAGTGGTAATAAATTTCAGGTAAGTATAGTTAATTTTCACCCAACTATTTGCCAAGCTGAGATTAGGGTAAAAAAAAATGTAAATATTTCACCTTTGATCAATGGAATTTTAATTTTATAAATGGCCATATACCTTGATGTATACATCTGTAGCACATTTTAAACATCTGTGTTCAAGATGACCATTTGGGAAAAGGAAGCTAAAAGGTTCATTGACTTCACTTAATACCGGTTTTCTGGTTCTGTATATTGTATTCAGATCCCAAATGAAACTTTTGTAAAGAGAAATTTTATACAAGTTGATTACCTTAGTTTAAACTCTATTACCTAGAATGGCATTTTAAAAACCAGAATGTGATTTTGCTGTGAGTTTTTAAATGTTATACAATTGTTGAAGAACTGAAACTTAACTGGTTTCAGCCATGAAAATGAGAATAATTGAGACTGAAATGCTAGACAGGCTGATGATGGTCTCAGCTCTGTTAACACAGGCCCCTCACTCCCTTGTGTTGCTTTTATTAGTCAGAAGAGATCTCTGCACTCAGACCTAGGGCTTGGTTTCAAAAATGCTGCTTTAGGGTAACAGAGTGGTTTGTTGCATAATTTTCATCCCACTTGATTAGTTTTAGCCATAGATAGCTTAAAAAGCTTGATTAAAACTGTAACTACATATACAGGAAGAAAATAAATAGGTTGCCTAAAGCATAGCTATAAAAAATATAAAGTCCAAGCTATGCTTGAAATAACTTTTATAGGTGAGCCTTCTATTAAAAAATATAATAATCTACAATGTTACACTCCTAAGATTCCTAGGCAGCCATTGCTAATAAGAAAATTACATTGCTTCTGCATCCCCTTGCTGTATATTTGCTTCTTTCCTAAAAGCACAGTCCTAGAAGTGATTTTAATGATCCAGAATATATCCTAAGGCCCCATTTCAATCAAGACCAGACCTAAAGCCACAGATTCTGCTAACATCAAAATAGTCGCTAGTTCTTGCTATTAATACAGGGATTACCTGCCTGCCCCATGAGCATAAGAACAGCAGTTTGTTGTAAGAGGATCTGAAAACCCTCTGGATCCCTTTATGCTGGAGATCTCTTTATTTTGTAGTCAATAAAAACTAAGAGGGACCCTTCTGACATTTTTGTTTGGTGACTCCTGAATTAAACATTGGCCACTTTTTCCTTTTCAGCACTATTCCTAACAAGTAGAGGATAGGGGTTCGGGGTATTGATCCTTTCTTTGACTTTGAGTGGTTTTTGATCCTTTCTTTGAGTGCTTACCCTGGGCCAGTAGTATTCAAACAATGCAATTAGGAAGCTCTCGGAAAGCTTATTAAAATTGCAGATTCCTGAGTCTTATATCTGAAACAGTATTGCAGTAAGTCTGTGGTGGCACCTGGAATCTTCATTTTTTTTAAGTTCTCCTGATGATTAATAAGTAGAACATAGGCTGTCTGGGCACCATCCTTTGATGAAGAAGATGGTTTCTGACTTTTTATCCACACGTCCAAAACAGCAAGTATCTACTGTAGCCACCTGAGAATTAGATGACCTAGGCAGTGTTTTCCTAGGTTTATTGATGTTATCAGGTTCAGAACCAAAGGCTACTTTGCCTGAAAGCAATTTAGTGGCTACTGAGAGTGCCCTGGGGTGGGAAGACCTGGGTGAGTTCCAGGGCCCTGTTGATGAAGCTTCGGCAGCACTGAGCGACTTATTATCGTGACTCAGTTTTCTAGTAGGTGAGTGGAGATAATTAGCCTTGCCTTCTACCCACCTAATACCAAGGCTCTGACAAGCATTGAGGCACAACTTGTGAAAAGAAGTTAATCCCTGTGTGGTAGTGTAGTTACATAAGTAACAGATTTCCAGAAACCAAACACCTGTGGAAAACTTTTCCTTAAGTTTTATAATATTTTCCTTCAGTTTTAGATGATGGTTTGTAAAACTATTTCCTCAGAGACTTTGCCCATAACTTTCAACTGTACCTTTGTCCTGTCTCAGTTCGTTTCTATGAAGGTATTGAGATGCCAGGTTATGTACCACTTTCCTAAACCACCCTCTGACTGGGGCCCTTGGAAATCTTACATTTCCCATGCTCAGAAGCTAGGAGGTCAACCGTATTTGACTCACCAAAAATAACAAACAGCTGCTGAGCTAGCCTGAGACCGTATATGATAAAAAGTCAGGTTAAACCACAAAGCCCTCCCAATCACGAGTCAGTGTATGGGTGCCTGTTTAGAGGACTTCATGCAGAAGAGAAGGGGCTGACTGGGGGAAAGCTCACAAGTGGTTCTCTGGAATTGGAATTTTGGCAAGGAAGCCTCCTTGCTTCCTCACTAGAGGAGCCTCTCTCGTTTTACCCACTTCATCCTTTCCGGACACTGTGTGAACTTCACTTCAGAGGAGTGTGCTGCAAGAGTTCTGTCGCCTCTGCTTTGTCGACCCAGGGAGATGCCTGTGATGGAACCAGGCGAGTTTATCACTCATTGCAATGAGGGAGGGCACATCCCATGAGGAACCTTGAGGCATCTCAGTCAAAGGATGTTAGAAAGGACTTGGGAGATTCAGGGTTTGGTGAGAAGAGGGTTTGGGAAGGTCCAAGGAAGTTTGAGTAAACTCTGGGGGTTGGGGCTGGACAGGGAAGCCTGGCATGCCACAGTCCATGGGGCTGTAAAGAGTCAGACACGACTGAGCCACTGAAATGAAGGAAGCAGAGCTTTCCTCTAACTTGCTTGCCTTCTGGAAGAGGGACAGTTCAGTGACTGGGTATCTTCAGTCTCATGTGTTGGAAGCAGACCAAATGCAGACTAACACAATGAGTAAAGAAGGCACAGTCTCTCATATTACTCAGAAAAGGGGATGTTTAGTATTTTGTGGTTTGCAGAGTAACTTTGTTTTGGTCTGGCCTTACACAGAACAATGAAGTGGCTTGTTTTTGACTCACTTTGTCAGTCACAGAATGCCCCTGTCTGACGCTGGTGTTCTGCAAGGTTCTGGATGTGTCCAGCAGGAGAACGAGATGGCCTGGCTTCTTTAACAGCCCTGCCACCTACCTGTGTCACATCAGTTTCTGAATGTCAGGGGCTGCTTTCTCCTTATTCTGATTAAGTGTCCTTGTATAAAAATTGATTTTAGAGCAGCATGATTTATTTTGTTGTGAATGTTTCAAGTTCTCTTTGTAGATACTGGGTTGTTTGGGGGTTTTTTTGTTTTGTTTTGTTTTTAATTAATCTTCAGCTTTGCCATTGTTTATAACTGGTTTATCTGATCTCAAGTTGCCTGCCCCTACCATTTAGGAACTTAGGTATTAGGGACATTTAGGGACTGAGGAACAGTAAGTAGAGTGAGGAGAGGTTCCTCGCCATGAAGCTGTGGATCAGTAGGAAAATGATAAGGAGGAGCAAGGAGAGATACAATTGAGGCTAAAGTCTACTCAATTTTGGGACAGATGAATGGACAGAAGGGTGGGTGGATATAAAATACCAAGCCCATCTGAACTCCTTGCCACCCAGACACGTTGCAGTTATCCTAAATACCTCTAGAACCAATAACCAACAAGGCGTATGATTCCTCCCATTTTACTATTTGTGTATATGTATGTATACATATCCATCCATACATATTCCACATGGTATTGACACATAATACTGATGGGCTACTAAAATTATGGGGAAAAGCAACTAATGTTTCACGAGATTTTCTTAACTAAGGGGAATATAAGTAGGATGAAGACTCAGTACAAAAAATTATTTGCAATGTCTCTTGCATTGCAGGCGGATTCTTTACCAGCTGAGCCAGAAGGGAAGCCCAAGAATACTGGAGTGGGTAGCCTATCCCTTCTCCAGGGGATCTTCCTGACCCAGGAATTGAACCAGGGTCTTCTGCATTGCAGGTGGATTCTTTACCAACTGAGCTGTCAGAGAAGCACATTTTAATCCCCGTTACCTTTGAAGTCTGTCAGAAGTCTCTTGCTGGCTGTGGTTATCCTCAGCATCATACAGTTTGAAGCCTATGAAATGTTCATTTTCATACAAACATAGAAGAGAGTCAGGGTTTGAGGGCATTCCTTTCCAAAAGACACTCCTGTGGAAACACTTGGTGGAGAGGCAGTCTTCCATTAGAGATGTGGGAAAGAGCCCAGTGGTGCCTCGTGAGTGCTATAGATGACTATAGAGGCTGGGCTCTCACTCAGCGTTTAGGACCCTGGGCACAGGTCAGTGGTCCCTCTTCTTTTCCGGATTCTTTGGAAGGACTAACCTACTGAGAGGTTAAACCACCAATCAGAATTTGAAATCTCTAAGGGAAACAAATGGCATGTGATTTCTTTTCCTTCTACTTTAAAGCCTTGTCATAGCCAGTATCTAGAGCCTGTGGCACTGTAAGGGCTGAGCTGAGGCGTTATAAATAAAGGTAGGGAGTGCCCTTAGTTAGCTCCTCCTTCTACTCTTGGAGTATGTGAAAATCTCCTGGCTATTCTTTTTTTTTTTTTTTTTTTTTTTTCTCGTTTCAAATTAAGCATTCCACAAAGAACAAAATTCTTCTCTGATAACTCTTATAAAACATTTTGTGCTTGGCTCTCCAAGGATTAAGAATTGGACACATGATTCTCTGTTCATTTCTCAAGTGTCAAGAGAGAATGGAATTTAAAGGCTCCAGTTCCCTCGCAGGTTACCCTGTCTATCTAGATGAATTAGTATTCAGCACAGCTTTGGGAAAATCTCAGATGATTTGCAGGTTTGCAAATTGTTCTGACTCATAATGAAATCTCAGGCTGAGGAAATTACTAAACAGTTCATGGGCATGAGCTTTTCTCCGAATGTCTGGACACCTTGGATCAATTCCTTCGTGTGCCTTCTTGGCCTCTGAACAACCAAGGGCTGCTTGAGAAAGTCACGCACACACTAACTTGGTACCCCTGCAGACTCAAGACCTCCGACCTTAGCTGAACCCTTGATGAGGCCTCATACTTCGGCAACGTGTCCTCAGTCACTTCCTCTCCCAAACCGTCTCCACTGACATTCTCCTGCGCTCCATTTGCTCCCTCGCTCAGCAAAGAGCCATCCAATATCCATCCTTTCTAGTTCTCCCTTTTGGATACAGTAGGATATGTGTCTTCTTATCTCAGGCTACATTCTGGGTCCTATATCCTTGTATCCCCTCAAGCACCTCAAACTGAAAATTAGAGTTTCTATTCAATAGCTTTGGCTTCCCAGGTGGCTCAGTGGTAAAGAATTCTCCTACCAAGCTGGAGTCACAGGTTCGATCCCTGGGTCAGGAAGATCCTCTGGAGGGTGGCATGGCAACCCACTCCAGTATTCTTGCCTGGAGAAGCCCATGGACAGAGGAGCCAGGTGGGCTGCAGTCCATGGGGTCTCAAAGAGTCGGACATGATTAGCAATTAAACAACAGCAGCAAATTCTAGGGCCTCAGTCCTCTTTCTTCCCTGAAAGGTTTCCCTTCAGAATATAAAATATCCTCAAGTCTTTAGCATTAAGAAAAAATCATAAACACGTTTCCATGACTCCATGACCTACCAGCTCTTTCTTTTCTTTGCATCCCAGCTCATGTCCTCCCATTCATTCCTTTTCACACTACGGACTGAGTTCCACCTGAAGCAGTCCACCAAGACTGCCCTTCCCAGGACTCAAAGGTCTTCCTTTTGCCCAAATCAAATGGGCCCATTTTAGCCCTTTTTTTTTTTTAACTTTTTTTTTATATTATTTTATTTTTTAACTTTACAATATTGTATTGGTTTTGCCATATATCAAAATGAATCCGCCACAGGTATACATGTGTTTCCCATCCTGAACCCTCCTCCCTCCTCCCTCCCCATACCATCCCTCTGGGTCGTCCCAGTGCACCAGCCCCAAGCATCCAGTATCATGCATCGAACCTGGACTGGCGACTCATTTCATATATGATATTATACATGTTTCAATGCCATTCTCCAGCATTGGCACTGTCAAACACTGTCCACATCTTGCAGCTCTTTACTTCTTAACTTCTTTGCACTTCTCTTCCCCAGTTTTGCACCTCCTTTTCTCTCTTCTTTTTCAAGTTTCTCTCCTTGCACTGGCTTCTTCAGTGTTAGTTTCTATAAGGTATCATCCTTAAACTCTTTTTCAACTCACTGTTCCTAGAAGATAACTCTGTAGATCCCCAAATCTGTATCTCCAGGTGCTGAAATCCATGTAGCCACTGTTACCACTTGGGTGCCCCTGTGCTTAGTCGCTCAGTCATGTCCAACTCTTTGTGACCCCATGGGGTGTAGCCCACCAAGCTCCTCTGTCCATGGGGATTCTCCAGCCAAGAATACTGGAGTGGGTTGCCATGCCCTCCTCCAGGGGATCTTCTCAAACCAGGGATCGGACCCAGGTCTCCTGCATTGCAGGTGGATTCTTTACCAGCTAAGCCACCGGGGAAGGTTTTCAGTGCCCTGTAGGTTCTTAACTCCACGTGTCTGAAGCTGAACTTTTCTCACTCTCACCACAGCCCATCTCTAGGAAGAGCAGAGAGTCATCCTAGTCACTCAGACCTGCAGGCTTTGTACTGACGTGGCCGTCTCTTCCTCAGTCAACCGTATCCATTCAATCAGACCCTGAGATACACCAGTTCCACCTTCTAAATGTAGCCTCCTCTCTGTTTATTGTGCTTTAAGTTACAGTACTCAAATTCCTTATTACTACATTGTTTCTACCCATTTTCCTAAAATGTCACTTCCCATTGCTTTCTAGGCAAACTCTAGAGCAAGACATATAAGGTCTTTCATGACCTGACACTGGTCAAATTCTCTAGCCTGGGCTCTTACCAGTTTTCCCTGTGGACCTCCACTCTGGCCGTAATATCCTACTCAAAGTTCCTTAAGTGAAAGTGAAGTCGCTCAGTCGTGTCTGACTCTTTGTGACCCCATGGACTGTAGCCTACCAGGCTCCTCCATCTGTGGAATTTTGCAGGCAAGAGTACTAGAGTGGGTTGCCATTTCCTTCTCCAGGGAATCTTCCCAACCCAGGGATTGAACGCAGGTGTTCCGCATTTCAGGCAGATACTTTACCATCTGAGCAACCTGGGAAACCCACAAAGTTCCTTAAAAACACTAAATTATTTCACAATTCCTCCTTTTATATACTGTTTCTTCTGCTTCTAACTGTCTTTCTTTTTAATCCTCCCAGCTAATTTCTAATTTTAGGCTCAGCTCAGATGGCTTCTTTACATGCTCATTCAGGAAATGTTGGCAATTGTTACAGTTGCTGCTTTTGTCGTTATATCTCCATTTAGTATGTAAGGCTGTTTGGTGCCCCTCCTGTTGATTCTTTTCATAGTAAACCTGTAACACAGCATTATTCATACTATTATATGTACGTTGTAATCAGCTACTTGTTTCCCTCACCACCTACTTCTGAACATCAAGCATCTCACTTAACTCGTCCATTCTTTCTTCCACTCACTCACACTACCTACCTGGACCCTAAAGCATTTGAGTTTGCTATCCCTGTGTAAAATAACAAAGACATCCATAGTTTTCTAGTGAAATCTTGTGATGCTCATAATGATTACATTTATTGAGTTCTTACTATATGCTAGGGCCTTTCTTTTTATATATATTGTTAATTTCATTTTATGGGTGAAGGAACTAGAGATGAGAAGAAAGTACCTTAGCCAAATGATACACCTTATAAATAGTGAAGTTGGGATTTGAAAGCATGGAAGAGTAGTCCAGAGCACAAAAAGAAAGGAGAAATATTTTCCATGTCCTGATACTAACCTTAGTCCATCCTATTACTCTGTGAGAGAGAAGGCCTGGAAACTCAACCCAAGTGTTCATTACATATCTAATTTCTAATTGAATTATTAGGTTGGTGCAAAAGTAATTGCAGTTTTGCATTGTTGAAGTTAGCTGTTTGATATCAGGATCCATTCTTAAATAAATGTGGTTATGTTATACATCATTTTAATGTGCATTTCTCACCTTATGTTTTTTGCTAATGGCTTCTTACTTGCTGTTTATTTTATATTTATTTTAGTCTAGGGAGATGATGTTAGACAAAAAGCAGATTCAAGAGATTTTCTTACTCAAAATCAAAATGGGTGGTAAAGCAGTAGAGACAACTCTCAACATCAACAATGCATTTGGCCCAGGAACTGCTAACAAACGTACAGTGCAGTGGTGGTTCAGGAAGCTTTGCAAAGGAGATGGGAGCCTTGAAGATGAGGAACACAGTGGCTGGCTGTCAGGAGCTGACAATGACCAGCTGAGAGCAATCATCTTGATCTTGACATTGATCTTCTTACAACTACACAAGAAGTTGCTGAGGAACTCAGTGTTGACCATTCTACAGGAATTAGGCATTTGAAGCAAATAGGAAGAGTGAAAATCTCGGTTCGTGGGTGTCTCATGAATTGACTGCAAATCAAAAAAGAAAAATCGTCGTTTTGAAGTGTTGTCTTCTCTTATTCTACACGACAACAACGAACAATTTCTTGATCAGATTCTGACACGCGACCAAAAGTGGGTTTTACACAGCAGCCAGTGATGACCAGCTTAGTGGTTGGACTGAGAAGAAGCTCCAAAGCACTTCCCAAAGCCAAACTTGCACCAAAAAGAGGGTCATAGTCACTGTTTGGTGGTCTGCTGCTGGTCTGATCCGCTACAGCGTTCTGAATCCTGGGGAAGCCATTACATCTGAGAGGTACACTCAACAAATGGATGAGACGCCCCGAAAACTGCAACACCTGCAGCCAGACTCGGTCAACAGAAAAGGCCCAGCTTTTCTCCGTGACTGTGCTGGACTGCACACCACCCCACCAGTGCTTCCAGCGCTGAACGAATGGGCACCAAGCTTTGCCTCATCAGCCGTGTTCACCTGACCTCTTGCCAACCGACTACCACCTCTTGAAGCACCTCAACAACGTTTTGCCAGGAAAATGCTTCCACAACCAGAAGGAGGTAGAAATGCTTTCCAGGAGTTCACTGAGTCTTGACGCACGGATTTTTACATTACAGGAACACACAAGCTTATTTCTCATTGGCAAAAATGCATTGAGTGTAATGGTTCCTATTTTGATTAATAAAGGTGTGTTTGAGTCTAGTTATAATGATTTAAAATGCACTGCAATCCAAAACTGCAATTACTGTTGCACCAACCCAATAGGTCTGTGAATAAAATATACTTCTCTCAAGTTTATCACCTAGACATGTAAATAATATACAGACATACCACAACAACTGGGAAAAATACTATAAATGGTAGAACTTACAAATGATATGAAAATTAAGTAATGAGAAAGTTTAAGCCTGGTTGAGAAAAACTCAGGAAAGCCTTTTTTTAGAAGAGGTGGCATCTCATGCTCCTGAAAAGTTGGATCCTAGTGGGTGAAGATGACCAGGGGTAAAGAGTGTATGGCATTTAAAGAGTGGTTGCAGGGAAAAGAACAACCACCTCTTATTACTTGACTTTATGACAGAGGAGTGAAACAAAAGCAGGAGGCTTCAGCAGTCTTTCTCCCTCCAGAGAAAGGAGGGGTTGAGGTAGAAGACAGTCACTCCTGGTTCAGAACCCATTGGTCGCTGCCATGCAGGGGTCTCTGGAAGCAAGGAAGTATGCCCCAAAGCTTTAAACTGATGCATGCTTCCTTCCCAGAGCTCATGCATTTGCACATTAGTTGGTCTAAGTGTACCTACTTCCCTGGACAATAAGGTGAGCTTATGTTTTTAATGGTATCTTAACATCCCAGGAGAAAATTGAGCTATCCTGAGGCCTTGAAACTGAACCTTGTGCTTCTGGTCTTGAAAAGTTGTTGGTTCCTAGAAAGCAGCACAGTGAGCCTGGCTTTTCTACTCTGGATTTCTCAGGAGATCCTTGCAAGGATTTTTGCTCAGTGAGTCTGATCCCTTGTCTGTTTAACACAGAATTATTTTTTTGGATGCATTTTCTTAGGGAAAATAGGTAACAGTCATAGGAAACCTGAGGCTTTTGTTATTCAGTCACTAAATCATGTCTGACTCTGTGACATCATGGACTGCACCACACCAGGCTTCCCTGTCCATCACCAATTCCCAGAGCTTGCTCAAACTCATGTCCATCGAGTCAGTGATGCCATCCAACCATCTAATCCTCTGCCATCCCCTTCTCCTCCCACCTTCAATCTTTCCCAGCATCAGGGTCTTTTCCAAGGGCTCAGTTTTTCGCATCAGGTGGCCAAAGTATTGGAGCTTCAGCATCAGCATCAGTCCTTCTGATTATTCTGAATATTCAGGGTTGATGTCCTGAAGCCGGTAGCAGCCAGCTCTGACATTACTTGGTGAATATGTCAGCCTTAGACTCGCTTCTTTTAATGTATGAGTACACAAAGAGTCATTTTGAAATCCTTGCTTGCTATCTGATGCCTTGCAGATGGAAAATGCTAAAGAAGTTGCATCTGTGATTCAGTGTACACATAAGCACATGACTGTAATCCCCATTTTCTAGTCCTGCCCGCAGTCAGGAACCAGTGGATGCCAGGTCCCTATAACTGACACAGAATCTGGTGGCCTTTTATCCGTCAGAGCTGTAATGCTGGCAGCTACGATGATCAGCCCCAGCTCAGGGACTTAACAAATAAATGCTTTGTTCTTACCCAGGTCACAGTCCAGTGGGGTGAGTGTTTGGGAGGAGACGCTGTGCCCCATGCAGTCTTCAGGTTCTTGGACTCCTCCCCTCTACTGGCCTCGCTGTGCCCCCAAACGTTCTAAGTCCTCCACTGAAACCTCTGCGTCCATTCAGGGAGAGGGGTATGAGGAGGGGAGAGAAGGGGAGAGGGGAGGAAGGAAGGAAGGACTTGGAAGATGGCAGGAGAGGAGTTTGGAGCCGGGCCCTGGAAGTAATACAGGTTTTGTTGTTGTTGTTGTTGTTTTGGTTTTCTTTTTGGCCACACTGCAAGGCTTGTGGGATCTTAGTTCTCCAATCAGGGATCGAACCCATGCCCTCTGCAGTGGCAGCACAGCGTCTTAACCACTGGACCGCTAGAAAAGTCCTGGAAGTAGCATATATCACTTCTGCCCTACATCCCATTGCCCAGAGCATGTTACATAGCCCTGTCTAGATACAAGGAACCTGGGAAATGTAGCCTTCCTGTGTTCAGGAAAGAAATAAAGTGGCTTCGTGAACACCTAGTATTATCTCTATCACAGTCATCCTCTTCATTATCCTAGTTATTATGCATATTTTGAAAGTTTCAAAGTCGCCTTCCCCACTCTCAGATATCCATAGGTTGGTGGAGAACATAGGGAATACACAAATAATACAGTCCTCTCAACTTTGACCTCCCTGCTTTTTCCCTGATCATAGCTTTCTGCAGCTGCTTCTGATTTAGTTCAGTTCAAACACACTGAGGTCCTACCGTGAGTCGGCCCCTGTCCTAGGTCATAGTGAGTCCCTCACGAGCAAGACAGTGTCTGCTCTTAAGATGCTCAGTCTGTTGGGGGCCAGCCTTACCATGTCATGTTCTAACATCAACTCCAACTGGCTTTCTCCAGAGATCTTCTCCTTCTCAGACTGCTTCTAGGTCCTTCAGAGAGAAGGCATAGTCCCCTCTCCACATCAGCTCTAGACAGCAACTCTTTACAGAAAGCCTACTTGTTCTTCCAGAGATTCTCTGTTTCCAAAGGTTCAAAACCTTCTACAAACATCCCTAGGATCAATTTTGAGAGATAAGTGTAGCAGCATAAGCCAGTGTCATACCCCTGCTTATGGCTAAGATTCTGTTTCAACAACTGTGTCCTGAGGCATGACACAAATCCACTGTGTTCACAGGTACCAGGTGAGCTCTCACACTTCCCTGTGTGGCTCTGGATGTCCCAGGCTGGCATCACAGGCCTCTGGAGGTAGCTTGCCAGGAGGTACACAGAAGAGTTGGCAGGAGTCCCAAGTTCCCCTTCTCGTGTCCTCCCATAAGGAAAAAGGGGACTTTATGCAAATCAGTTCCCACAGACAGCTACTGAAATCTCATGATTCCTCAAGGAAGACATGGGTGTGGGTGTGTGTGGGTGTGGGTGTGTGTGTGTCTACAAAATTCAGAGGGAAATTTTGTGGAGGAGACTGCCTTAGGCTGTTAAATATAAGTTTAATTTAACACAGCAAGCAAGTATCTTTTTAAATCAAGTCTTAAAACCATTCTAGATGCCAGATTTCCTAAGACGAATTCTCTGGAAGAAGTCCTAAAACAACTTCTTGATCACTTCCTATCATACTTGAGAGAGGAAAGTGGTGTTTTTGTTGTTTATTTGGTTGGTGGGGTCAATTCCACCCTTGTTCATTTTGGTTATAATAAATCTTAAAATATGGTTTTGGGTTTTTTCCTGAGCAAGTATTCTCATAGTGTTAAGTTTTCACCACCCCTGAAATGTTGTATGAGTAATTCTAGTTACCCTCAAGGAAAAGATCAAAGGAGGGAAGAACATGTCAATGAGGCATAATGGTTCAAAACCTCTTCAACTGCTGTTCCCAAGTTTGGTGGAACTTCCCAGACATATCTCTAAGGAATGAATATTTTGGATTTTGCTTTAGCATGGACAAGGAAGCATCTCCAGGCAATATCCTCCTCAAGATTTTCTAAAGTCACTTATCCAACAGTATTGTGAATTCCCCAGAGTTAGAAAATTGTTAGAGAATGGAGTGAGCTTGTATCTCAAGTAAGGTTGCTTGTTCAGTCCTCTGACATTAGCTGGCTATATACTCACACAACCAGGACAACACTTTATTAGTGATAAGCGGTACAGCAGTGAAGTTACATTGCTCTTTCATAGGCATAGAGAAGACACAAGCATGGTTACTGTTGTAAAGAAGCTTAAAACCCAGAGGTGGACCCTAGAAGCAGGAACCCCGATCGGAACTCCATGAGAAGCAGCCTTATTCACTGCTGAATCCCTAGTGCCTAAGTAGGACTTGGCATGTAGTGGCTCCTTTAGGCATATTTGTTAAATGAATGGAGATGAGACAACATACAGGGAGTTGAAGGAGCTCAGCACGAATAGCAGCAATCCATGAAGATGGTAGAGTTGAGCAGAGCCATGAAGAGTAATAGGCTTCAAGTGGATAGAGAGAGTCAGACGGGCAGACTGAGCCAGGAGACGAGAAAAGAGAAGCAGAGAAGAGGGAATGATCGCAGTGCAGTGGGGAAATGGGCTTAACTCAGGTCAGAGAATCACACGGTGACGTGATAGAAACCAGGCAGACCAGGCATGCAAGTATGGACTTTGTCACACCATTTGGGTTTCTATCTAGTTCTTCAAGAAAATTAGAGATACCAAGGGAACATTTCATGCAAAGATGGGCTCAATAAAGGACACAAATATTTTGGACCTAACAGAAGCAGAAGATATTAAGAAGAGGTGGAAAGAATACACAGAACAATTGTACAAAGAAGATCTTCACGACAAAGATAATCACAATGGTGTGATCACTTACCTAGAGCCAGACATCCTGGAATATAAAGTCAAGTGGGCCTTGGAAAGCATCACTGTGAACAAAGCTAGTGGAGGTAATGGAATTCCACTTGAGTTATTTCAAATCCTGAAAGATGATGCTGTGAAAGTGCTGCACTCAATATGCCAGCAAATTTGGAAAACTCAGCAGTGGCCACAGGACTGGAAAAGGTCAGTTTTCATTCCAATGCCAAAGAATGCTCAAACTACTGCACAATTGCACTCATCTCACACGCTGGTAAAGTAATGCTCAAAATTCTGCAAGCCAGGCTTCAGCAAGACGTGAACCATGAACTTCCAGATGTTCAAGCTGGTTTTAGAAAAGGCAGAGGAACCAGAGATCAAATTGCCAACATCCGCTGGATCATGGAAAAAGCAAGAGAGTTCCAGAAAAATATTTATTTCTGCTTTATTGACTATGCCAAAGCCTTTGACTGTGTGGATCACAATAAACTGTGGAAAATTCTGAAAGAGATGGGAATACCAGAGCACCTGACCTGCCTCTTGAGAAACCTATATGCAGGTCAGGAAGCCACAGTTAGAACATGGAACAACAGACTGGTTCCAAATAGGAAAAGGAGTACATCAAGGCTGTATATTGTCACCCTGCTTATTTAACTTCTATGCAGAGTACATCATGACAAACACTGGGCTAGAAGAAGCACAAGCCGGAATCAAGATTGCCGGGAGAAATATCAATAACCTCAGATATGCAGATGACACCACCCTCATGGCAGAAAATGAAGAGGAACTAAAAAGCCTCTTGATGAAAGTGAAAGAGGAGAGTGAAAAAGTTGGCTTAAAGCTCAACATTCAGAAAACTAAGATTATGGCATCTGGTCCCATTATTTCATGGGAAATAGATGGAGAAACAGTGGAAACAGTGTCAGACTTTTTATTTCTGGGCTCCAAAATCACTGCAGATGGTGACTGCAGCCATGAAATTAAGAGACACTTACTCCTTGGAAGGAAAGTTATGACCAACCTAGATAGCATGTTAAAAAGCAGAGACATTACTTTGCCAACAAAGGTCTGTCTAGTCAAGGCTATGGTTTTTCCACTGGTCATGTATGGATGCGAGAGTTTGACTGTGAAGAAAACTGAGCGCTGAAGAATTGATGCTTTTGAACTGTGGTGTTGGAGAAGACTCTTGAGAGTCCCTTGGACTGCAAGGAGATCCAACCAGTCCATCCTAAAGGAGATCAGTCCTGGGTGTTCATTGGAAGGACTAATGTTGAAACTGAAACTCCAATACTTTGGCCACCTGATGTGAAGAGTTGACTCATTGGAAAAGTCTCTGATGCTGGGAGGGATTGGGGGCAGGAGGAGAAGGGGACAACAGACGATGAGATGGCTGGATGGCATCACCGACTCTATGCACGTGAGTTTGAGTGAACTCCGGGAGTTGGTGATGGACAGGGAGGCCTGGCGTGCTGCGATTCATGGGGTCGCAAAGAGTCGGACATGACTGAGTGACTGAACTGAACTGAACTACCATTTATTCAATAACCTAATTTAAGATCTATAATTTGGGGATACTACTAAAAGATATATTAAATAAAAATCAAGAAGATACAATAGGTGAAAAGTTGTAAACTTGAACTATTTAAGAGATGGCATTCTTTTTGTTACTATTGATGAAAATAATGTTCTGGGTGACCTTTTGATTGTGGAGGTCCTCTTAGAATGGGAAAAATGGTTCATAGAACGGCCTAGGATGTGTTCCTGGGAGAAATAGGTAAAAAGATGAACTCTATTCACTTCTTATTGAATAATTTCAAAATAGGACAAAGTGAGAAAAGTCTTTTAAGATTCCTAAGTAAACTTTAAAACTGGCTGTAAAGTTAAATTTGTGTAATTTAAATTACAATTAATTGGATATATTCATTTCACAGTTATATGTGGGAAGTAAAGATCCATTGATTCACTGAGTCAGTGAAGGAACTTGATTAGAATAATACCCAAACAAAGCTTGATTGTTGCTGATGTTTTGGGGAATATGTAGCATTTCTTATCTTTAGAGAACTTGACAAACATCGATTTAAACTTCTTTTCAAATACATTTTCAAATTAAAGTCATTGTTTCTTAGTATGCCTAGAAGCAAAAAGCAAGATCCAGTGGTTGTGAGTGAAAGAAACTATTGAGGAGGCAGAAGTGAAAACTACATATTCACAGCGTAGAGACAGTTTCAGATGATGGCATTGTCTTGAAACAAATTTGGACAGTAAGCTCTGCCCACAGTTAGTTGTGTGGAAGTTTTCTGCAAATGCACAGCACTCCTCTTATTTTCAGTTCAGAGCAGACATCACTAATCAATCACACATTCTTTCCAGCTGAGTCTTGGTTTGGCCATTAGTTCTTTTTGCCATTTAGGGTTTTAGAAGCCAGTGCTACTTGGAGAAGGAGATGGCAACTTGCTCCAGAATTCTTGCGTGGAGAATCCCATGGACAGAAGAGCCTGGCCAGCCCCAGTCCATTGGGTTGCAGAGAGACAGACATGACTAAGCGGCTAACACACCACTAGGTCAGAGTTGATACAGACAAAAGGAAAACTACTTACTATCCTGGAGTGAGGGATGGCTCCACAAAGTTGCAAATACAGAACCTCCTTATCACTGTTAATGGCCCAGAAGTGTATAAGTGCATATGATTAAAATGCATAGATGCAGGACTGATATGAAAGCCCGCTGTCAACGTCCCTTCTCACATCTTGCTTTCTTCATTTATTTGGCTCTTCTTTATTTACTTATTGGACTAGTGACTCTGCCACCCCCAATCCCCTTGGGTTTACTTATAGCTCACCTTATACTGAGTGCTTAGCAGAGAAAAGGTATAATGAGACCATTTCCTACTCTGGAAGCATATACAGTACTGTATACTTAGACAAGGTCAAGCTATGTGAACCAGGCAAATCCTGCTCCCCTTTTAAAATGTGATCACTTGAGCTTTTTGTTTGTTTTTAAAATGAAAAAGCACTCAAACTAAAAAAAAAAAAAAAAGTAAAAAAGGATGTGTTTCATTCTGGGTTTTCAAAGCTACTCCTGATTTCAAGAAAGCTGCTGGGTAATTTCTTGTTAGCTCAATTCTGATAGAAGCTAGAAGATAAGAATACCTTAGAAACCAAAACACCTGATTACTAAATTACCCTTGTCCAACCAGCAGTATGTTTGGGTTAAGCTGCCCTTTTCCAGAAACATGAAGACGAACAGGAAAGAGGTGGTGTGCTGGGAGAATCGGGTGAGGACCAGAGCGACTGGTGTCCAACAGGAAGGCTGTGTATGTTACTGTTTCTCTTCTGTTCATGCAATGGGAGGCCAAGGCGGCTGCTGTGCAACACTGACAACCAGTGTCCTTACACTCACCTCCTTTTACTCTCAGTGTTGAGGATTCAGATTTTGGAAATGTTATTAGAAATGTGGTTTGGGGTCAGAAAAGCCTGAGTTCAGGTATTAGCTTGTGACTTGAGGCAAGTTCTGAACCTAAGTCTCAGCTTCCTCATCTCTAAAATGAGGAAATTAGAAATAGTTCCTCACTCTTTTTATGAGGACTAGAGGTTTGATGGTCTAATAAAGTTCCCAGAACTATGCCTAGATATGGTCAGGGCTGAATAACATTATCTGTTATTATTTAACTATTATCACTAGGAATAAACATTATCTGGTGGTGGTTTAGTCGCTCAGTTGTGTCCAATTCTCGGAGACCCCATGACTGTAGCCCACCAGGCTCCTCTACCCATGGGATTCTCCACTCAAGAATACTGGAGTGGGCTACCATGCATTCCTCCAGGGGATCTTCCTGGCCCAGGGATCAAACTCACATCTCTTATATTTCCTGAATTGGCAGGTGGGTTCTTTACCACTGAGCCACCAGGGAAGTCCAAATATTACCTATTATTATATTATCATTATCACTGGTAATGTTTAGCTAACTGTGTCAGTTTCCTGTCACCCCTGTAATAGACCACCACAAACTTGGCTTAAAACAACACAAATTTGTTCTCTTAGAGTCTTAGGGGTTGCAAGTCAGAAATTAGTTTCATGGGGCTACAGTTAAGGTGTTAGCAGGGATGGTTCCTTCTAGAGGATGTGAGGGAAAACCCATTTCCTTATCTTTTTGTCTCCCAATATTGATACCTGTGGCCCCTCCCTCCATTCTCAGACTGCATCACTCTGATCTCTGCCTTCCTCACTCCATTATCACCTTCTCTGACTCCTTCTAAGTCCCTCTTATAAGGACCCTGTGATTACATTGTATCTACCCAGATAATCCACAATAATCTTCCCATCTCAAGATTCTTAATTTAGTCACATCTGCAAATTTCCCTTTTGTCATATAGACATTCGGGGACTTCCCTGGTGGTCCAGTAGTTAAGTATCCACCTTCCAATGCAGGGAATGTGGGTTTGATCCCTGGTTGGGAAACTAATATCCCACACGCCATGGGGCAACTCAGCCCACATTCGGCAGCTGCTGAGCCTGCGTGCACTCTGGAGCCTGCATGCCACAGCCAGAGAGCAGCTCGCAGGCCACAGCAAAAATCCCACATACTGCAGCTAAGACCTGACCCAGCTAAACAAATAAAATAAGATAAAATTAACCAGTAAATAAAAGAACATTAACAGGTTTGGGGGTCTGGAATTGTGGACATCTTTGGGAGCCGTTTTTCAACTTCCCACGTGGATCAGATTTGTGAACAGCATTGTGATAATTTGCTTCATGTCTCTATGATGCAAAGTGGTGAGTAGAAACTCGAAAGACATTAGTACTTGAGATACTAACCAAACACATCATTTAGAAATCTCAAGAGCTTTTTCTGAAACATCCATTGTCTCCTTCTATCTTATCTCTACTTACTCAGGCAGGAAGATGTAATTAAATTTGTAGAAGAGCAGCATGATCCTCAAACGTAGATAGACTTGGGTTCACCATCCAACTCTGCAACCTGGTGGCTGGCTGGGTTACCTTGGAAAATTACACAATTGCCCCAAAGCATCCCTGAGGCAGGGATTTGAGGCAGGTAGTTTATTTGAAAGGCTATCCCAGAAGCACTGATGGGGAGTGAGGAAATGAGTCTAAGAATGGAAGAAAGTTAACAAGCAGCACGCTCTTGGGCAGGTTCCTCCTGTGGGCCACTGGATGCACTTCGGGTTCTGGGAGACGGTATAGAACTTACCTCAGAGATACCTAACCTGGGAGGGGGATTCTTCATTGACCAAGTGCTGATCCAGAGGTGTTGTCCCCAGGACTCCCCGCCTGCTCAGGTTGCCCACAACTGGTGAGAAATGCTGTGTGCATTGGGGCTGTGAATGTGGTGCAGACCACATCTGCTGGCATGACCACTCTGAACTTCAGCCCCTCCTCTGAAAACTGAGGACAGTAGTTCACTCTGCAGGGATTTTGTGAAAATTAGCAATCACGTGGTGAACCTCCTAATAGTATGCCCCGCATATGTTAATTCCTCCAAAACCGGTAGCTCTTCTATAATGATGACATCTAATATCTCCCTTATAGTTTCTGCAGATGAAATTCATTCACACTTGGAAAGATCACTCAACACTTAACAAAGATCACTCAACATTTCTGAGCCCCAATTTTTGTCTCTAAAATCAAGGAGGGAAGTAAACTAAGCAACCTATTGTATTTTCCCAGGATTAATAATTCAAGTCTTCACAGATTGGTTTCCTGTGTCCTTTAACACTAGAACTTTCCTCTGGCCTCTGTGTGTGTGACTGTGACCTGACCTGGGCTGATTTGGCCATCTGTGACCCTTAGGTTCTTCTTGGAAAATCATGGTAGCCCCTGAAGAAATTTTGAGGTAAGAGTTTCCTACTTAGCTGACAGCTTCACTACTAGGTCATTCTTATGCCCAGATGGACCAAGTATGGGGGTGGTCTCAAATAATTTCTGCCAGTCCACATCTGAATATAATGTAGTATTTAAATTTCAGTAATAAGAGCACATTTCTAACATTCACCATGCTGCATCACCGACTACTAATTTCATCAATTAAAAGAACCATTTCTGACTTTTGGTATAATTGGCACAGCACTGCTTGTGATTTGAGACACAGGAAACAGACACCTGTGGGAGCTAACGGGAAAGACCAGCCCACGATGTGCTTTCTTTATTAGAATGCAGCACATTCCAGCACCTGGTTATAGCTTAACCTGAGAAATGGCCACACGGGATCACACGGCACATGCTGATAATTTTTGTCTGTCTTTGTTCAGTAGTAAAACATACTTAACAGGAAACTCACCCTTTTAACCAATTTTAAGTGTACTCTTCTGTGGTATTATGTACATTCGCGTTGTTACCCATCACCATGCCTTCCATCTCCGGAACTTTTTCATCTTCTCAAACTAAAACTTAGAGCTCTATACCCAGAAAACAATATTAACAATCATTCCCCTTCCCAAAGTGGAAATAACCATTCCCCTGACTTCCCTGGTGGCTTAGATGGTAAAGCATCTGCCTACAATGCAGGAGACCCAGGTTCAATCCCTGGGTTGGGAAGATCCCCTGGAGAAGGCAATGACAACCCACTCCAGTACTCTTGCCTGGAAAATCCCATGGACAGAGGAGCCTGCAGGCTACAGTCCCTGGGGTCGCAAAGAGTTGGACATGACTGAGTGACTTCACTTCACTTTTTGTCTCTATGAATTTGACCATTCTACATTTCTCATATATGTGGAATCATACAATGTTTTTCCTGCATTATTTTACTTAGCATAATGTCTTCATGTTGTAGCACGTGTCAGAATTTCATTTCTTTTTAAGGCTGAATAATATTCCATTGTATGTATATACCACGTTTTATTTATTTGTTTATCGAAATGTTCACCCAGTGAACATTTGAATTGGTTCCACCTTTTGGCTACTATAAGTGATGCTGCTATGAACATGGGTGTATAAATATCTGCTGAAGTATTTTAAGTAAAAACTAGAGACATAAAAATCTATTGCTTTTAATAGGAACCTAAAGAGCTAGTCAGATAACACAAGGGAAATATTGCCTAATCCTTAATATTATTGGAGCTTAGTAAAGCACTTTTAACTTCTTCACCACCTTAGTAATACTGAGAGCACTGGTCTTACGGGTCTTCAAAATGAGATTTTGGAAGGAAACAGTTTGAAAATCTTGATTTGGTATTGTAAGACTGACTCTCTACTTCATCTCCAAAATAGCTTTTAAAATACCATTCACACAATGGTTATTTAATTTCCTGCATGGTATGTTCATTCTACCAAATTCACATAAATTTCCACAACTCTTCAGGACTTCTGCTCGGTTTCCAAGATGCAATTGCATAAAACCTTGTATTCCCTGACCTCAGCATTTTCATCAGTGATGCTGATACTTGCCTTCATTTTCCTCACTGTTGGGATGGTGCAGTGCTTTACACATTCGTATTAACCTTTCTCTGCAAGACCATGCCTGTGGGGAGCCTCTGCCTTGAATTCTGATGATGGCCACAAATGAGCCGAGTTGGTTACACATTGGTAGAGATTGGAGATTGGATTCTGTGCAGGAGGGACTGTTTGTTGTCCTAATTTATATGTGTGAGGCACTGTGCTTACTTAGAGGGCCTTTGCTTACAGAAAACCCTTGCCTAGACTTTACTTACAGGGCCCTTACTTACAGATAGCCGTTGCCTTGACTTGTGGATCCTTCTTTGATATGCTGGGAAAGTGGGCTTCCTATTGAGTTCCTGATTCTGCCTCTGTCTCTCGTCCAGCGGTAGACTGCCAGGTCTTGAACAAGTTGGCCTTGGACTTGGATCACACATTCATTAGCACATTTTTATTGAGTACCTACTGTGTGTCTTGCACTCTGCTGGGTATTTAGGTGACCTTGGTGAATGAAACAAAGTTCCCTGTCTCATGGTACTCAGATTCTGGAGCTGTTCCTGATGCTAGCCACAAGCCACGTGTGGCTACTTAAACAAAATATAAATTTAAATTAATTAAAATTAAGTAAAATTTAAAATTCAATTCTAAGTACATTTGAAGTGCTCGATAGCCACAGACGGTGGGGGGCTACTGTACTGGACAGTACAGATGTATGACATTTCCATCATGATGTAGGAAAGGGAAATATAGACTGTTAGGCGATGGTAAGTGGTATGGGGTAAAGAAAAGTAAAGGAGAGTGTGGGAATTAGGTGGATGGAGACATATTAAGCAGATAACAGAGGGAAACCTCCCAGCGGACTGAACAGCCAGAGCAACATACCGATTCAGGAATCCACGTGACACATTTCTGGACCTTCACAGAGACCTGAGTGGCTGAGGCTGAATCAGCAAGGGAGGGAGTGCTCCAAAGGTATCAGGGTCTAGGGAACATAGGGCTTTGAAGAATGTTAACGATTTTCACTTTTCCTCAGAGTGAAATGGGGAAACCATTGCAGGATCTTGAGCAAAATGACATGATCTGTCATATTGGGATGATATCACACTGGTGTCTGTATTGAGAATAGACCAAAAGAGAGACCTATGAGAAGGCGATTGCAGTAGTCCAGACAAGAGGTGACTGGAGCTTGGACCAGGGTGTGGCAGCAGAAGTAGTGAGAAATGGCCATATTTTGGATATATTTTAAATGTAAAGCCAGCATGGTTTCCTGACAGATTGCAAGAGTAAAAGGTGATTCCAAAAGGCTGCAAGGTTTTTGGCCTAAGCAGTTGGAAGAGGGGTTGGCATAAAGTGGAATGTGGAAGGCTGTGACTAGAATGGATTTTGGAAAGAAAACAGGAGTATATTTTGGTACATGTGCACATTTGAGATGCCTGTTAGGCATCCAAGTGGAAATGTCAAGTAAAGAGTATAAAACTAAGAAAGAGGTGTGGGCTGGAGAAACCATTTGGGAGTCATCAGCAGTCTAGCCATGGGTTGGGTGGATCAGATGGGAATGAGTGTAGAGAAGAGAAGAGGCTCTGAGACTGAGCCTTGGCAACCCCAGCATATAAGAGGTTGGGATAAGATCAAAGAAGGAATCAGCATATATTTTCAGTATGTAAAATTTCTGTATCAAGCTAACAAACTATTATATAAAATGTTTTTTCCCATGATACTGACAAATACACAGTCCATAAGAACCTGGAAAACTAGGTTCAGGTTTAGAACTCTTGACTCTGGAGTTCTACACTGTAATTTGGTGGCACAGGGAAAGGGCCTGTAGCCCACACACCTTGATTGAGGGCAGAAGCAGAAGAGGGCATCAGAGGATGAGATGGATGGGTGGCATCACCAATGCAATGGACATGGACCTGGGCAAACTTCGGGAGATGATGAGATTCAGGGAGGCCTGGCGTGCTGCTGTCCATGGGGTCGCAAGGAGTCAGACATGATTGGGCAGCTGAAGAGCAACATAAGCCTGAATCGCTCTCCTTTGGTAACAGGCAGGAAGACAGAGCACGTGGGTACTGATGCTGATGGGGAAGTAGCTGTGGGGGTGGGTGTTCTCGTCTTATTAATCAGCACTCATTTCTAGAAGATGCCTGATTAAGAATACCTTGCCAGAATGCTGCTTCAGGTCTAAGTTGACTTTCTTGTTGCTGCTAATTCTATTTAAGGGCTCACTAACGGTTCACTGTTTTCTTAGAGTATTAAAAATCCCAACCTTGTAGAGCTCTTACTTGCATAATTTCCCCATGAGGAACTCCAAGCACAAAGATGCAATATTTTGTCAAGAGATTACACAGTTAATAAGCAGTAGAAACAATTCTGCTGCCTTTTCCTTCTGATTCATGACATACCAAAAAGCCCCCACTGGCCTTTGGAATATATTTCTTTATGTAGGAGTCTGGGAGTTTCTAAATAAGAATTTAGATTTTTAAGGGCTTGAAGGAATTATTCCAATAAGAAAATCAATAAAAGAACTGGAAAGATGAATAAGAACAGAACAACCTATTTCTTCCCATAAATTTTACTTTTGAAGTGTCAAAACACACAGTACAGCTCTTTTCAAACACTGAAACCTATGCCACGTTGTGCCCTTTCTGAAGGGCAGTCCCCTTCTGCGTAGTCCGGTGGTTTCAACAATTACTTTTGTGTACCCACATCCTACCCTGATCAGAAGGAAGGCTGTGGGGAGGAGCCTTGGTGAAGTAAGGCTCCTTTCCTCATTTATAAAAAGAGAATAAAAACCACTTTGTGTTACTCATAGAGACTTGATTACAATCAACTTTAAAATATACCCTGAAGCATTTTCATCTTCATAGAATAGAAAGAGTTAAATATAGCCAATTGCATATTATTTAAAGCAATACTTTGTAATCCAAGCTCAGGTCAACTTCCGCTTCACCTGGGGAGAGAGAGGAACTTGTAACTGGGGACGTGCCACCGCATTTGCTAGGACTTCAGCCTTTGTCTCAGGCTCCCTTTCTATGTGTCTTCTGCCACCGTCCTTGTTGACTCCCAGCTTCCAAGGCTGTGTCATCACCATTCAACCTATCCATCATTCAGAACTGCTGTCCTTCAGACATCGTGGATAGGAAAACCACCTTCACTGATCAACACTGTCTTCTGTGCTTAGTCGCTCAGTCATGTCTGACTCTTTGTGATCCCATGGAATATAGCCCCCCAGGCTCCTCTGTCCATGGGATTCTCCAGGCAAGAATACTGGAGTGGGTTACCATTTCCTCCTCCAGGGGAGCTTCCTGCCTCAGGGATCAAATCTGGGTCTCCTGCATTGCAGGCAGATTCTTTACTGTCTGAGCCACCAGTCAAATGTCTTATGCCTCCTGGACTTGCTCCTCTTCGTCCTGACAGCCAGAACCTTGACCCTTCTGCGATCTCCATTGGCCCTGCACTATCTCATCCCTATCCTCTAGCCATGACCCACTTGGAGTGTGTGAGCACCGTACGCTTTCATCCTCCATGCCCTGCCAGTCCCCAGCCTAGCCAGTGATCTCCATCAGCAAGCCATGATGTGTAACTCTGAAAATGTGTCCATCATCTCAGGAAAAGCCCCTTCCTAATTGTCTGTAGCATCCTGTTCTGAGCTTTGTCTATGCTCCTCAAGCCCCAGCCCTCGCTTTTTGTCCCCTTCACCGAGGGTCTCTCTTCCAGCTGTACTGAGACGTTAGGACATCCACTGGGAGCACTCACGCACCGCGCCCATCACATCTTCGCTCCGTCCTCCATCTTCTCTCTGAAGCTGCTCAAGGCAGCATCTCCATGAAACCATGCTGTCCTTTACCCAGCTCCTTTCTTGTTCTATACCTTTTTTTTTTTTTTTTACTGAAATACAATTGACATACAGTAAAATGCACTCACTTTGATAAGTTTCGATAGTCGTGAATCCCTTGGTAACCACCACCCAAAGTTAAGATGCAACATTTCCAGATAGGTTCTTCATTCTCCTTTCCAGACAACTCCCAACCTCACCCCATCCCCAGAGACAACCACTATTCTGACTTCTATTATCCATGCACAGTTCTGCCTGTGCCTGAACTTTGTGTAAATGGAATAAGTGCAAGGAACTGCATCACACTTAGCACTGTCGTGTATTTAGGTTCATCCATGTTGTTGCATTTGTCAGTGGCTCAGAGATTAAAGCATCTGCCTGGAATTCAGGAGACCCGGGTTCGATCCCTGGGTTGGGAAGATCCCCTGGAGAAGGAAATGGCAACCCATTGCAGTACTCTTGCCTGGAGAATCCCATGGATGGAGGAGCCTGGTAGGCTACAGTCCATGGGATCGCAAAGAGTTGGACACGACTGAGCAACTTCACTTTCACTTTTTACTTTTCATTCTTTTTTACTGATGAGCACTTTCCATCCACAATTTGTTTATCCATTTTCTTGTTAAGTGCACATTTAGCTTTTTTCAGAGCTTATTTTTTTTTTGTATTTATGCATAAAGCTTCTAGGTACATTCTTTTTATTTTATTTTTTATTGGGGTATAGTTTCTTTACAATATATTCTTATACAAATGTTCTATGTGGATACATGTGTTTTCTTCCTTAGGGAAGTATCTAGAAGTGGAGCTATGTTTAACTTTGGAAGAAACCGCCTAACTGTTTTCCTAAGTGGTTTTTACCATTTCCCATTCTTTATATTCGTACCTGATGCGAAGAGCTGACTCGTTGGAAGAGACTCTGATGCTGGGAAAGGTTGAAGGCAGGAGGAGAAGAGGGTGGCAGAGGATGAGATGGTCAGTTGGCATCAGCGACTCAATGTACATGAAATTGAGCAAATTCTGGGAGATAATAAAGGACAGGGGAGCCTGGTGTGCTGCAGTCCATGGGATCGTAAGGAGCCAGACACGGCTTAGTGACTGAACAACATTCCTGCCAGCTGTGGATGATAGTTCCAGTTGCTCCACATCCATCTCTTCTTTTTGTGTCCTCATTCTTGCTTTTCTTTGACACATGGCCCTAACTCATTAGAGCATCTTATCTCTGTTCCACTCGAGCTTCTTAAGGACTGCAGCTGTGCTTCGATGGGCTTTGCACACGCCGGTGTAGCCTTCCTTAGAGCTGGCTCTCTCTAAATCTGCACAAAACAGGAGAAAATGGAACCCAGTGAGCGAGGCAGGGGCTCTGGGGATTCTGTACACACAGCCCAAGAGGCCCAGTAAAATCAGTATGATCCGACTCTCCGGTCCATGTCTTACACTACTGCAGCTTGAATGCAGGGCTCCCGTGGCCATTTGTTACAGTCTTCAGGAAGGGCTTTTTATCAGATTCATAGCGGCAAGTGATACAAATTATTGGATTTCTTTTCCAACATAAAAAATAGCTATTTGCAGCCTTTTGAAGCTGGGTAAATGAGCCATTGATCTTACCTATAGAGCACTGCAGGGTATTTTTGTCCTGTCTTCACTTCCAATATTCTATGACGGGAGCTCGCCTCTCCAGCCAAGCTGTTCTAATCGGTATTCCCTGGGCGTACCCCGCTCATGGCCTGCTCCTTGCCTTTTCCCACATTATGGGGGAAATGCTTCCATGGAATGCCCTGTCTTTTTCCCTCCTAGAAATTACATCTTCAAGGCCTGGCATATGCCAATATCTCTATGATGCTTTCCCCACCACTTTACCCTGCGGTAACTATTCTCTCTTGTGAATTATTATAACCTTCCCAGTGGAGGGTGATAGCCCCCATCCTGGCTTCCAGGGGCTCTAGGTTAATAGGGGCATCCCAGGACCCCTACATGACAAGTGTACTCCAGACTTCTGTGGCCAATGTTCCAGGGGGCCAGCTGCTATGCAGAATCTCTTTTTTTAAATCCTTTGCTCAAAAGGATCCACTCCACTTCTAGCCGGAACTGTCTGCCTCCTGCCATCATCTTGAAACGATGAATTGCTTCAGACCAGGTTTCATCACTCACCAGTCAGTCGAGAGCTTGAGTTGCTTTTCAGAGTGCGTGTCAAAGCAGTCAGTGCTGTGGGCATGCGGAGAGGCAGCAAGTGGCGTAGCTCCCCACCCCATCCACACAGGCTGCTCACTTTCCAAGCGAGACACAGAAACAGTTGGCTGAAACTTGGCAAATATCCTGACCAGGACAAGGAGGGAGGGATGCTTATAAGCTTCCAGGTTTGCTTTGCTCTGTCCCCTCTCACTCTCTCGCAAAACAAACCAGCACCTTGTCTGTCTCCTCGTAGACGCTGGGCCATCTCCCAGACATCTTCCTGAAAGACAGGCTGGACAAAAGAATCTTCTCTTTCAATTCCCTCTGTCTTTATTCGACTCCAGAAAGATCCTTCGTTTTAAATATTGGGCAACGTGAGCAGGAGTACTCAGGAATATTACCTTCCCAAGTTTCCTCAATTCTGCCCTTCTGGTCATCCCTTCACCAGGCTAGGCTGCTTCACTTTCTCTTCACCTCCTAGTTCCTACAAAGCGTGCTTGTTCATTCAAAAATATTTAATGCTACTTTAAATTGTTTAATTTTTTCACTAAACACTATTATTGTTGTTGCTCTGTCACTAAGTTATCACCAACTCTTTGCAACCCCATGAACTGCAGAAGGCCAGGCTTCACTGTCCCCCAGAGTTTGCTCAAACTCATGTCCATTGAGTCAATGATGCCATCCAATCATCTCATCCTCTGTTGCCACCTTCTCGTCCTGCCCTCAATCTTTCCCAGCATCAGGGTCTTTTCCAATGAGTCTGCTCTTCGCACCAATAAACATTATGGTAGGAGTTCAAGTCGAGTGAAAGCCAGGATACAAACAGTGCCTACTTCTGGAGCTTAGGTTTACTAGGAGACATAGATACACAGAGAGACAGCTACAAAAAAGTGTCCTGACTGGCATCCAGGGCACTGGAGGGACACAGGGAAGGAGCACTGGGTCCAGGCTCAGGAGGTCTGGGAAGGCTTTGAAAAAGAGCTGACCTTTAACCGAGTAACACTTACCTAGACGTCAGCTGGAAGACATGAGCGTGGGAGCGGGGTGCTTCGTGTAATAAAGGCCACACATGGGAACAAGTGGAAACTGAGAGTGCGACACAGCAAGGAACCGAGAGAAGTTTGCTGGTTTGGATCACAGGATGCAGGAGAGGTCACGAAAAGTGAAGCCGAAAAGGCAATTGTGGGCGTGATCCTAACACACCTTGCCTGTACATTCTGATGAGTAGGGACATCTCATAGCAAAGGGGAGTCATTCAAAGGCTCGTGGAGGAGACAGAGGTCACCCCTTTAATGGCTGCAAAGGTCACTCTGGCGGAAGCTTTGACAGTGTGGATTGGAGAGGTGAAGCTGGAGCAGCAGGTGGGCCAGAGGAGCAGGACAGGGGCTCAGCCAGAGGAGGGGCGGGCAGACTGGAGAAGGCAGTGGGCTAGTGACGTTGCGAGAGTTGGGGGAGAAGGAAGGGTAAAGGGCGAGGCCAGGAACGGGTTAGAGAGCCCAGCAGAGGGGAGGGCTGAGGACAGCAAGGAGAGCAGAGGAAGAGGAATATACAGAGAAGACCGAAGGGGGCGGCCAGGGAGGGGCAAATGTGCAGACAGATCACCCTAACAGGAGGCAACGGGTGAGTCTTTCAAGAGACGGATGGTCAACCAGGTCCGATGTCCCAGAAGGAAACCCTTAAACCCGCTGGAGTTACCACCCAGACAGGCTGCAATTTCAGGGGAACAGTGGCGGTAATGTAGACTGAGCAGTGAGGCGGAGGTGAGGAAACAGGTGGCAAGACAGGAAACTCTCAAGAGGACTGGCTATAAAGGGAGGAGATAGAGAAAGCAGTAGCTAAAGAGGGGTGTGGGGTAAAAGACTGGGTGGTATTGTACGGCGGGAGAAACAAACGGGACTGGAACGTGCTTTAGAATGAGCAAGGACGGTGAAAACACGGAGTCTGCGCTGAGAAGCGGTTGTAGGATAGAAAGCAAATAACAGATGGGAGAACATAGGCCCTGTGTTCACTCGATAACAACAAAGTTCTGCAAGAGTGGGCTGAGTCCCCAGTTTGCCGAAGGGCTGAAGAATCTGATTCCACACGGCAGCAGGGTGGGCTGGTCCCAGGGCAGACCCTGAGGCTCATTCGAAGCTGAGGCTACCCAATCTCTGTGCCCAAAGTCGGGATAAACATCCCCACCTTGTCAGTGCAAGGAGCTAAGACGCAGAAGTGCTTAAAACAGTGCCTGGCATGCAGGCAAATGCTAATGAAGTGTTAGCTGGAATCATCTAAGGAAGCCGAACTTTCCTGGGAAGGGACTCGCCTAGTGGCTTCTCACCTGGGCTGCTAATGAGTCTGAAAAACACATCCTGTTCTCTAGACTGTAGAAAATCAGACCCGTCCTGAAGAGCTGGGCCCCTCGAGTCTGTGAGGCTCGGCTCCACTCAGAGGGCAGATGTGCCCATTGGGAAGGCAGTGTGAGCATAGCCCAGAAATCTCCTGTAGACCCCACCCCGTTTCTTTCCAAAGCCTTTCCTCTCGTTTTCAGATGAGATTTCCCTGTTCAGGAGGGGTGCCAGTGCTGGGAATCTCATAGTACTCCCAACCCCAGACACCAGGGTTGTGTAATTGCAGTGGCAGAGATTTGAATTGTCTTTTTGAAGAGACCACCTACTGTTTGTCTGTCAAATCATCTGTGTGTGGGTGGAACTGAAATTGTGGGAGATGAAGATGGTGAGAGTGTGTTCCAGAGTAACTGGCATATGGTTGGTGATTCTTAAGTATTGGTTTCCTTTCTAGAAAGTACGGAGACAGTGTTCTTGGAGGGCAGCATGACCAGGTATAAGTCAGATGGGTTCAGTTCAGTCCAGTCGCTCAGTCGTGTTTGACACTTTGTGACCCCATGGACTGCAGCACGCCAGGCCTCCCTGTCCGTCACCAATTGTCGGAGCTTGCTCAAACTCATGTCCATTGAGTCGGAGATGCCATCCAACCATCTTGTCCTCTGTTGTCCCCTTCTGTCCCCTCTGTGGTCCTCCTTAAATCTTCCCCAGCATCAGGGTCTTTTCAAATGAGTCCGTTCTTTGCATCAGGTGGCCAAAGAATTGGAATTTCAGTTTCAGCATCTGTCCTTCCAATGAATATTCAGGACTGATTTCCTTTAGGATTGACTAGTTGGATCTCCTTGCAGTCCAAGGGACTCTCAAGAGTCTTCTCCAACACCACAGTTAAAAAGCATCAGTTCTTCAGTGCTCAGCTTTCTTTATAGTCCAGCTCTCACATCCATACATGACTGCTGGAAAAACCATAGCCTTGACTAGACAGACCTTTGCTGGCAAAGTAATGTCTCTGCTTTCTAATATGCTGTCTAGATTGGTCATAGCTTTTCTTCCAAGGAGCAAGCATCTTTTAATTTCATGGCTGCAGTCACCATCTGCAGTGGGATTTGCCCTCAAATTTTGACTCTACTGTTGAGCAGCTAAATGAACATGGGTTATTTACATCTTCTTGAACTTTTTTGCTCATCTGGGAATAAAGACTGCTAATACCCACTGCATCAGTGTGAGTTTGGGATAGAGACAGAAGAGATGGAAGTACCTGGCACACAGTAAGCTGTGTTTTTTCTTTGCCTTTCCTTGTGTGACTGTTTAAACTGCTGGGTAAACATGTTTACTCTCACAGATCTGATATATTTCCCCACATCTACGCAATATATCAAGTATTTAGTCATTCCGCCTCCTGATGCCTAGATCTCAGGGTGTGGAGTTTGTACCATCACTTGACCCGCCATTGTCTTGTTAGATACAGACAGACCTTTGTGTGACTACAATAGAGACATTATTGCCAGTTGTCAGTATTGAAATGATGCTCTCCTTCACTCTCCAGTGAAATATCTGCAGGCGTTCCTTCCCCCTTATTGAACATTTTGCAATCGCCTTTAAAAACAATGCCCTCGTCTCCCTGACCTGCCTCTCCTCCTCCCTCCCAGCCTCCTAAACCCCACCTCGTTTCCCTGTATTGTTTGCTTAATGGGCACTTTAACGAGTGTAGCATTTCCATTTTGAAACACACAGAACTCAAGACAGAAATTGGATTTCTTCCTGGACAGTTTCCATCCCTTCTCCTCGTTTACAGTTTTCGCCTTTGTTTTTCATTCTGCAACACAGCTCAAATTTGCTGAACCAGAAAGGGGTGGAAGGAGGTGTGAAAGAGAGGCAACCGCCTTCTCCTTGCTGCAGGAAGAGCTTATTAGCGACCTGCTCTCTACAAGAGACCAAGCACTCTAAAGATACTCCAGGCGCCTCTTCTGTTTCCACAAAAGCCCAAGGCCTGAGTACTCCGTGCATGACAGAATCTAATTACAGAGACAATTACGGTTACCTGGACTGCCCAACTGTTGTGTTTCATAATCAAAAGCAATACTGGCAGGTGTGAATCTGAGCCTGCTGAAAACTCAGGGAAACTACGGAACGCTTACCAACCCGAAGCAATTTTATTTTAGCCAGTGGGCCTGTGTTGCTCAGCCTTTATGTTAGCAGAAAGTTAAGGGATCTGGGGAATATACCAGGGCGCTTCTGCCAGCACATAGACATCAGTCCCCCTGTAGGAGTGTCCTCGGCTGAGTCAAGTACTCATGTTTTTGAAACTGGACTTCACAGCAATTTCAGAAAGCTCTGTGCCAGTTTTGAATTTGTTCTCTTTAAATAGTGGATCACTACCTGACTTCGACAGCCTTCATTTGGCATTTGATAAGGAGAAATTGATTTTTCTCCAGGCCCACACAGGCTGTAGATACTCGGTGAGCACAGAGTGTGCTGAGCTGGATGGAGGTGTGTATTCATACCCCTCGCCACCTGCTTCGTATTCATTCTGGCGCAGAGCTACAAATTGGCTCTCTTTCGCATCTTAGCCGGCTCTAGTTAATTTATGTCTCTACCTCTCTGCCACAGCACACTAAGGAAATAGAGTTCCCACTTTCGAAATCAGGTTTACTAAAAATGAAGCAGCACGGCAATAATTGTTCTTTTTTTTTAATAGTTAAAGAAATTCCAAGTGGAAAGCAAGAAACAGGTTCCGCAAGAGGAAGAAAAATCAGGGCGCAGAAATAAGAACAGCTCAAAAGAGAGAGGCAAATAGCAAAGAAAAGTGGGAGAGGTCGACGGGGATGCATCGGAAAGGGAGAAAGCGTCAAGCAAGGAGCAGAAGGGAACGCAGGAGACTGGAAAAGAAATGATGTGGACCTGAGAAGTGGACTCAACAAAGGAATAGAATAAGTGAAGGCCAAAGTAAGGATTAAGGAGGAAAATGTCAGAGCCAGTGAGGGCCCTAGAACTGCAGGTGACTGGGAGGATGTGGGCAGGGCTAGGAGTCCCTAGAGGGTTAGGTGTCTGCATGCCTTAGCACACGTGATGGTCAGGGAGACCGCCCTCCTGCAGATACTAACTCAGACTCAGAAATGAGAGCCAAGCAGACTCATTAACTGTGTTTGGCCAGCCTGTGATGGGCAACAGAATTTACTGATGCATATTTCAACTGAATTTTCTAACCAAGTTCTTAAATAAACAGTCACCAGATGTAACTGAAAAAGCAGAATAAGGCTTTCGATAGTGAGCATTTCTATAGGAAAATCTGAAAATCCTCTGTGTTGCTTTTTCCAAAGTTTTAGTCATTTGTGGTTTTTAACCCTGGCTAGTGTGGTAGCAACTGTTCCAGTGCTGGACTGTGCGGATCCTTCTGGTGTTTACTTTTAACATCCGCCAGGCTAGGGAGAGTGGCCAACACCTGTGGTGGCTAGAGAAGCCCCTTGGCAGGAAAGGTAACCCCACCAGTAACAAAGGGACCTTTGAGAGACTTGGGTTATAATGGGACCACCAGAAACTCCTTTCCCCGAAGTTGGGAAATCCAGAGCAGGTCTTCTCAGCCAGCCCACATTTGCAAAACCAGAATTGTCAGAGGAGGGAGCAATGGCAGGAGGCCTGAGAGAAATCTCAGGAAGGTGTCATTTGGCCGATGGCTTCAGATCCAGGGTCTGGAAACTTGGCATCACCTCCTGGCCTTGCTGTGGATCCCATGTTGGCAACTGGATATTCTGTTGAGTCTAAGAACTGATGCTCTCCTGTAGCCTGTGGATAATTTTCCATGTTGAGCAGACACCTTCTGCTATAGTTGGAGCTAAAAGTCCCCTTTGTTTATGTATTTCTTAGATAAAGTGTCTGATTCCACGATTTTTACCAATGAGTGGGAAGAGTAGCAACAATAATCGAGACTGGTTTATATTTGTCAGTAAGCTAGTCTTTCGATACCCTCTGATATTTTAATATCGTTGGGTTTCTATAGTTAGATTTCTCTACAAATTCATGAAGCCCTGTCATGCTCAAGTGTTGCTGAGAAGCTGTTCTTGTCCTGTTCCTGTCCCCCAGTCCCTTTCCAGAGTAACAGCATTACCGCCAGGCATGCAGAGTTATGGTTAGTGGTCAATTCATTGAACACATATGATTTAGCAGTCAGGGTGACCATTTGCCTGGGACTTTTCTGGCTTGAGCACTGGAAGCCTTGCATTCCAAGAAACCCCTCAGTCCCAGGCAAACCATGACGGTTGATCACCCGATCATCTTCCGTATTCTGACAGAGCCTGAAGAGACCCTAGAAGTCACAGTGATTCCTACTCAATGATTCCTTTTGAAGTGCTGGTTAAAACCGAGTCCTCTTTACCAATTTACTTTCTTTCTGATTCACACATTCCTTGGATCGGAGGAGATAATTAAATACTATGAGCAAAGATGTAATCATCAGCACTCAAGAATAAAATTAAACAAAAATACTGCTGTTTAATTTTATAAAAAGAATTGTTTAATCCTGATTGGGACTTTGAAAACTAGTCAAAGACATAAAGTGAATCACAAATCATTATTCTCCATCTGGATACTGTTTGGTACCTCAAAGAGATCATTTCTAAAATGATATCATTTCAGGAAGTTTAAAGAATGAAATACAATGAACATGCCATCATTCTATCAAGTTACACCTTTTTGAGGGGGCGGGGGAAATGGTCACAATAATGTGAAGGAATAGAAGACCAGCCTGGAAGCCAACAGATGAGGTTCTGATCCTGGCACAAGTCACTAAAGTATCACTGACCCCAGACAAATCATGCCTCCCCTGGTCCAAGCATTTTCACATTTCAAAATGAAAATATGGATAAGAACTCTTTATGGAATAGCTAGCAGAAGAGAAGTATTAGAAGTCAGGAGATTTGTATTGCAGTCTTCACACTGCATTTACAACCATGTGTCCTTTCTTGGAGGCTCAGACCTTAAAGAATTCACCTGCAATGCAGGAGACAGGGTTTGATCCTTGGGTTGGGGAGATCCCCTGGAGGAGGGCATGGAAACCCACTCCAGTCTCCTTGCCTGGAGAATCCCCATGGACAAAGGAGCCTGGTGGGCTACAGTCCACTGGGTTGTAAAGAGTTGGACAGGACTGAGTGACTGAGCACACACACAGCCTTAGACAATGAGCTAGCCTCAGTTTTATCATATGTAAAATGGAAAGTCGTTAATAAACTATATAGCAGGGTCCTTGTGAAGACCAAGTGATAATGCAAAAGCAAGGACAAATGTCACATCCTATTGTCATGTAGTATCCTTTTGATCCTAAGGCAGCATCTAACATGGGTCACAATGTGGTGCAAGTGCTGTTAAACTTTTAAATGTGGGCACAGTGGGGCCCATCACCTGCGTTGTGTGTGTGTGGGTGTGGGTGTGGGGGGGGCGGTGGTGGAGAGAGAGAAAGAGTCAATCATAATAACCAGCCATGGTCATTCATGTACATTTATACTCTGTGGTTGATTTCATGATACAACAGCAGAGTTGAATAGTTGTGTGGCCACAGAAACAGTATCACCCACCCAATCTAAAATATTTAGCCTCTAGCTCTTTACAGACTTGATGGACAAGAGTTTAGGTGAACTCCAGGAGTTGGTGATGGACAGGGAAGCCTGGCATGCTGCGATTCATGTGGTCGCAAAGAGTCGGACACGACTGAGCAACTAAACTGAACTGAACTGAGCTCTTTACAAGAGTACTTGGCTAACCCTGATTTAGCAGAAAGTTTCAAGGTTGGTATTCCAGGGTCCAGGATTCTCTTGGGTTCCATGTCACTGTAGGATATCATGCAAGTGATTTACTCTCTGGTTCTCTGGTTCTCATACTCTTCAAAAGTGCATGTGTGTGTGCTAAGCTGCTTCAGTTGTGTCTTACTCTTTGCAACCCTATGGACTGTAGCCCTCCAAGCTCCTCTGTCCATGGGTTTCTCCAGGCAAGAACACTGGAGTGGAGTGCCATGCCCTCCTCCAGTGGATCTTTCCAGCTCAGGGATCGACCCAGTGTCTCTCTCGTCTCTTATGTCTTCTGCATTGGCAAGCAGGTTCTTTACCACCAACACCACCTGGGAAACCAACTCCTCAAAAGAGGGAAATACAGATCCAACCCCATTTTTCCTCTTAGAAGTGTTGTTAAGGTAGATAAAAGAACAAGTGTGTTGGTATTTTTATGAAGGAAATATGATTTAAATTCAAGTATTATTCATAAGATGGGCTTCCCTTGTAGCTCAGTCGGTAAAGAATCTGCCTGCAGTACAGGAGACCCAGGTTGGATCCCTGGGTAGTGAAGATCCCCTGGAGAAGGAAATGGTAACCCACTCCTACAGTAGCCTTGCCTGGAAAATCTCATGGAAACAGGAGCCTGGTGGCTGCAGTCCATGGGGTCACAAAGAGTTGGGCACGACTGAGCGACTAACACTTACTTACTTACTTACTATTATTCATGGGGCAGATGCTGTTAGATGATTTGGAAGCAATAACTGGTGTGTTATTACTCAGTGATATTAGTTGTCTCATGTACATCGTGGGGGGTTACTTAGATCAGTGATAGCACACAAACCCCTGTACTGTTGTAACTCATCAAAAGCTACAATAACACACCAGAATCTGATTCAATCCACAGTATCCTGTCAAGAGAGGGAGTTTTAATTGCTTCTTTATCCCTTTATTCACTGAAGACTTTCACTAAACATTTACAAGACATGAACTTCAGATCATGCCAGCATCTCTGCTGAGGTCACCTGAGAGCTGGCCATTTTAATCCAGGACCAAGAAAGAAAAAGGACTATTCCCAAAAGAGAACAGTGGTGGTGGGGTAACAGATGGGCTGGTTTGCCAAGCAAATACCAAAGATATTTGTCTATGTTAAAATGTTAATTCATATTTGATTCCTAGACACATGACTAATAACAAGGCTGGTTAAACACATACACAAGTTAGTAACAAGCCTTTGCCTAACACATGTGAATATTAAGACCTCCTCTTTCTCAAGAATCCCCTCAAAGACCCAGAGAGGAGCTCCCTAAAGGAACAACTCTTAATATGTCTCAAAGCAGCCAGCTAAGTCTTAGCTAAGTCACCCCTGCTCTTTGAAAGTACCATTGGCTCAGGAGCAGCCCATTTACACACCCTACATACAAATCTCTAGATTTATGGCAGAGACAAATCAGTGAGCAATCACATGCTGTATAAAAGAAGTCTTCACTTTACCAGCAGATTCACTGCTGTGCTCCTTTAACTGATGTATTGCCAGTGGTGCAGTTCTAATAAAATCTCATTGTTAGAACAGCAGCACACATATGCTTTTTCATTGCCAACCTAGATGGAAATATGGAGAGCAGGGTGCACTTAAGTCCCCTTAGATCTTAATGCAGCTTTTGTCAAGGTCCTTTGTTCTCGGGCTAGGAGCTTACTGTTACTTATTACTTACAATAGGCTGGGAGAGATGGAGGTCCGCGATTCTTTAATACAGCAACAATGAAACAATATCATGTGCTTTCACTGATTAACCTACTCTGATTATCTGCATGAGATTCCAAAAAAGTGAAGGATCAGTCATACAGGAATAAGCTACCTGGCCCTTTGAAGACAAGTCATCATAATATTAGAAATAGCACTAGTATGGAGTATCATCATGTGCCAAGCAGTATTTTAACTCATTCAGTTCAGTTCAGTTCATTCAGTTGTATCCATCTCCCTGTGACTCCATGGACTGCAGCACGCCAGGCCTCCCTGTCTATCACCGACTCCCAGAGCTTACTCAGATTCATGTCCATTGAGTTGATGATGGCATCCAACCATCTCATCCTCTGCCATCCCCTTCTCCTCTCGCTCTCAATCTTTCCTAGCCTCAGGGTCTTCTTCAGTGAGTCAGTTCTTCACATCAGGTGGCCAAAGTATTGGAGTTTCAGCTTCAGCATCAGTCCTTCCAATGAAGACCTAGGACTGATCTCCTTTAGGATGGACTGGTTTGATCTTGCAATCCAAGTGACTCTCAAGAGCCTTCTCCAACACCACAGTTCAAAAGCATCAATTCTTCAGCACTCAGCTTTCTGTATAGTCCAACTCTCACATCCATACATGACTACTGGAAAAACTGTAGCTTTGACTTGATGGACCTTTGTCGGCAAAGTAATGTCTCTGCTTTTTAATATGCTGTCTAGGTCACAGCTTTTCTTCCAAGGAGCAAGCGTCTTTTAATTTCATGGCAGTCACCATCTGCAGTGATTTTGGAGCCCAGAAAAATAAAGTCTGACACTGTTTCCATTGTTTCCCCCACCTATTTGCTATGAAGTGATGGGACCAGATGCCATGATCTTCGTTTTCTGAATGTTGAGTTTTAAGCCAACTTTTTCACTCTCCTCTTTCACTTTCATCAAGAGGCTCTTTAGTTCTTCTTCACTTTCTGCCATAAGGGTGGTGTCATCTGCATATCTAAGGTCATTGATATTTCTCCCAGCAATCTTGATTCCAGCTTGTGCTTCTTCCAGCCCAGCGTTTCTCATGATACACTCTGCATAGAAGTTAAACAAGCAGGGTGACAATAGACAGTCTTGACGTACTCCTTTCCCAATTTGGAACCAGTCTGTTTTTCCATGTCCAGTTCTAACTGTTGCTTCTTCACCTGCATACAGATTTCTCAAGAGGCAGGTAAAGTGGTCTGATATTCCCATCTCTTGAAGAATTTTCCACAGTTTATTGTGATCCACACAGTCAAAGGCTTTGGCATAGTCAATAAAGCAGAAGTAGATATTTTTCTGGAACTCTTGTTTCTTCGATGATCCAACAGATGCTGGCAATTTGATCTCCGGTTCCTCTGCCTTTTCTAAAACCAGCTTAAACATCTGAAAGTTCATGGTTCAGGTACTGTTGAAGCCTGGCTTGGAGAATTTTAAGCATTACTTTACTAGCATATGAGAAGAGTGCAATTGTGTGGTAGTTTGAGCATTCCTGGGCATTGCCTTTCTTTGGGATTGGAATGAAAACTGACCTTTTCCAGTCCTGTGGCCACTGATGAGTTTTCCAAATTTGCTGTCATATTGAGTGCAGCACTTTCACAGCATCATCTTTTAGGATTTGAAATAGCTCACTGGAATTCCATCACCTCTACTAGCTTTGTTTGTACTGATGCTCCTTAAGGCCCATTTGTCTTCACATTCCAGGGTGTCTGACTCTAGGTGAGTGATCACACCATCGTGGTTATCTGGGTCATGATCTTTTTTGTACAGTTCTTCTGTGTATTCTTGCCACCTCTTCTTAATACTTTCTGCCTCTGTTAGACCCATACCATTTATGCCCTTTATTGTGCCCATCTTTGCATGAAATGTTCCCTTGGTATCTCTAATTTTCTTGAAGAGATCTCTAGTTTTTCCCATTCTATTGTTTTCCTCTATTTCTTTGCACTGATCGCTGAGGAAGGCTTTCTTATCTCTCCTTGGTATTCTTTGGAACTCTGCATTCAAATGGGTATATCATTCCTTTTCTCCTTGCCTTTAGCTTCTCTTCTTTTCTCAACTATTTGTAAGACCTCCTCAGACAACCGTCTTGCCTTTTTGCATTTCTTTTTCTTGGGGATGGTCTTGATCACTGCCTCCTGTACAATGTCATGACTCTCTGTCCATAGTTCTTCAGGCACTCTATCAAATCTAATCCCTTGAATCTATTTGTTACTTCCACTGTATAATCTTAAGGGATTTGATTTAGGTCATACCTGAATGGTCTAGTGGTTTTCCCTACTTTCTTCAATTTAAGTTTACATTTCACAATAAGGAGTTTATGATCTGAGCTGCAGTCAGCTCCCAGTCTTGTTTTTGCTGACTGTATAGAGCTTCTCCATCTTGGGCTATAAAGAATATAATGAATCTGATTTCGGTATTGACCATCTGGTGATGTCCATGTGTAGAGTCTTCTAACTCGTTAGCTCACTGAAACTCAAAGAAACCCCAAAGCTAGGTTATTAGCATTCCTATAGTATAGATGGGAAAATTAAGGCACAGAGAAGCAAAATACCCTTCCCCATCTCACAGGCTGATACATGCAGTCAGGGTTCACACTCAGAGAGGCTGGCTTTATAATTTGTGCTATTGACCACTGTGCTATATTGACAAGTAAAGTAACTGTCAGATGCTGGAATGTAGGACCCTATGACATATTTTATACCTTCAAGAAGCTGTAAGTATATCTACTTCAAGCCATAGGAGAGAAACTTAGACTTGCCCTTGCCATAAAAAAAAGAAGAAACTAGAAAACTAGACAAATGTATCGAACAACTTTAAAACAGGGCAGTGAGGACTGTGATCCCTGGATTAAAGAAAGCAAAAGATGACCTCTGTATTGCCCTAGTTTTCTGTCATGAGGCAGGAAGGGAACACCCAAGCACAATCCAGTGAACTCACTGAGTTACAGAGATAGGAGCTCAGGGAGTCTGGAGGAGCTGTGTTTTGTAGGACAGAGTACCAGAGCAAGGAGCTACACAGAAAAGTGGCTCCAGAAATCTGCATAAGGGTCCCCTTGAGTCTTTTGCTGCATACTAAGCTGAGCATGCATAGAATAAAATTCCACAAGAATCAGCAGAGAACAGCTATCAAGAAGCTGAAGGCTGAACAATTCCCAGAGACCACAGGGCTAGGAAAATTTTACATTTTGATCAGCCAAAAACTGGATCAAGCTTGTTGAATATGTGGTACATTCAATGGAAGAACAAAGAAGAAGTGACACAAATGCAAAACAAGATTGTGGACTAAAATTCAAGCATATCAATAATTACATAAACATAAGCAGACCAAACCCTTCAATTAGAAGACAGAGATTGTCAAACTGAACAAAAACTTAGACTTCCATATATGCTATTTGCAGAAAGCACACTTTAAAGACACAAGTAGGTTAAAAGTAAGGGGATGAATAAAAGATATACAACAAATTCTGAACATGTGAAGACCATAATAACTGTACTACCCATAAAAATAACTGTCAAAATAAAGAATGTTATTGTAGAAAAGGGACATCTTGTAATCATAAAATAGTCTGTTCATCAGTAAGGCATACAAGTCTTAAATGTGAATGCACTCAATTACAGAGCTTTGAAAATACATGAAAAAAAAAAAGACAACAGAACTGAAAGAAGAGCCAAATAGATAGTTATGGTTGGAAATGTCAACACTCATTTTTTAATGATGTTAGAAAAATTAGATAGGAAGTCAGTATGGGTAAGGAAGACTCAAACACACTATCAACCCACATGATCAAATTGATATTATGGGATAATGAATTCAGTAATAACAGAATGCACATTCTTATTTTAAATTGCACATGGAGCATATACCATGATAAAGTATATGCTGAGTCATTAAAAGCAATCTCAATGAATTTAAAGGCACTGAAATCATGTTTGCTGACCACCATGGAATTAAATAAGAAGTCAAAAGCAGGAAGGTATTAAGAACATGCCCAAATAAATAAAAATTAAACAGCATTCATGGGTCAAAGAAGAAATCACATGGAAAATTAGAAATTGTTTAGGATCTTCTTGATAATAATACAACATATCAAAATGTGTGGGATGAAGTTAAAGTAGTGCTTTATTGTACAAAATGATAGGCTGACTCTAAAATCTACACAGAAATGCTGTGGACCTAGGCTACCGAACAATTTTGAAAAAGAAGAAAAATGTTGGAGGACTTACTCTACCTGATTTTGAAATTGTCCTGTCTACAACAATTAGAGCAGTGTGGTATATTGGCATAAGAATAGACAGACAAATCAATAGCAGAGAGCAGAGAATCCAAAAATAGGTACATATATACATTATCACATAAATTTTAAAAAGCACTACATTCACAAAGAACATACATAAATGCCCGATAATTCGATCAAAAGGTGCTTGACATTATTAGTTGTCTTAGAAATCTAAATTCAAATGAAGATGAGACTTTCCTACATATTCAATGGCCAATGAAAAAAAAAAGAACAAACTATGCAACAGTATAGGTGAACTCCAAAATCATCATGTTAAACAAAAGAAGCGAAACACTACTGCTAAGTCACTTCAGTCGTGTCCGACTCTGCGCGACCCCATAGACGGCAGCCCACCAGGCTCCCCCGTCCCTGGGATTCTCCAGGCAAGAACACTGGAGTGGGTTGCCATTGCCTTCTCCAATGCATGAAAGTGAAAAGTGAAAGTGAAGTCGCTCAGTCGTGTCCAACCCTCAGCGACCCCATGGACTGCAGCCCACCAGGCTCCTGTCCATGGGATTTTCCAGGCAAGGGTACTGGAGTGGGGTGCCAACTGCAAAATGTATAATTCCATTCATGTGACATTTTAGGAAAGACGTATGCAATCTATACTGCCTGGAAACAGATCAGTGGTTGCCTGATGCTAAAGGTAGAAAGGAATGAACTAAAAGCGGAACTTTTAGTAGCAGTGGAACTGTTCTACAGCTTGATTGCGGCGGGAGTTACACAAGTGTGTACGTTTGTCAGAACCTGAAGAATGAATACTTAACATGGGTATATTTTATAATACACAGATTATATATAAAAGAAGCTAAATATTTGTTGCATAAACAATATTAGCACTTACTATTGTCTAACTCTTTCCCAAAGTTATACAGTACATTGAATTCCTTTAGTTAATCTGAAAAGTCGGAGGTTAGCATGGGTTGTCTTGGTCTGATTGAATATTATAATTGAAGTTGACCTGTTTATCCACTGAGCTCCTTCAGAACTTTGGATCTCATGTTTTAGTTCTTGGTGTGCATGTCTTAGCTCCCTTAGTTGGGCCTCCTAAAGCACAGGGGCTTGGTATAATTGTAACAGTTCTTTGCTTAAAACTTGCCCCGAAGCTCGTTTTATGAATGTAGTTAATGCTAAATGAATGCATTACTGGAGACCAACTGGGTTGGGCCACTTTGGAAGGTCCCAAGTTCCCTGTCGATAGAGCAGTTTAAGAGAAGACTGAGTGACTCTACATTAAAAATGCTGCAAGGTGACTCAAACGTCAGATGGTGGTTGGACTCGAGGAGTTCTCTCCCGTCTCTGACTTATGTAAAAACAACGCTTCCAGGATGAGGTGTTTCCCCACAGAGAGAAGAGATTCTAAAAATTAAGAGGAATAGTACCCATCCTGACAATCCACTGACCACAGGTAGAGAGGGGTTCACCCTGAGACAACAGAGTGGGATCCAGTGTCTGTTACCAAGCAAGTGAGGTTTAATTATAAGCAAGAGAAGGATCTAATTCTGAAATGTACAAACCCGATAGTCTATTATGAAATCTAATGGAAGGAACTTCAAAAAACACAGATTCATGTGAGAAGTTCCCTAGAAAGAAAAGATTGTGCTGATGTGGGCATGGACCACCTGAAGATGGGGAAGATGGCAGATTTATAGAATTGCCCTTTCACCCCACTCTGTGAAGGCAAGACTCCTCACTCCTATGGACCTTCATCCTTAAGATGAAGGAATGGATTCAGCACAACATAAAAAGTTCTGCACATCCTCTCATCAGACTGTTTTGCTTAAAATTGTCATTAAAATCTTTAAGTCTAAGTTTATTCATCTGCAAAATTTCTATAAAAATAATTATAGAATCTTCATGATTTGATAAGATCTTGCATGTTTAGTTAAATCCATTGCACATAGAAAGTACTTAGTAAGTCCTGGCTATGAAAATGATTATGATTTATTATCTTTCTCATCATTAAATAATATGTCATTGTACCCCGCCAATACTCCAAAGACAATAAGTAGAAGTACCATGTCCAGTCTGTACCATGCCCAGAGCAAACCAGCCTGTGCCGCCCTCTAACGTCCTCTAATCCTTCAGTTCAGTTCAGTTCAGTTGCTCAGTCGTGTCTGACTCTTTGTGACCCCATGAATCACAGCACGCCAGGCCTCCCTGTCCATCACCAACTCCCGGAGTTCACTCAGACTCACGTCCATCGAGTTTGGCATCAGTGATGCCATCCAGCCATCTCATCCTCTGTCGTCCCCTTCTGCCCCCAATCCCTCCCAGCATCAGAGTCTTTTCCAATGAGTCAACTCTTCACATGAGGTGGCCAAAGTATTGGAATTTCAGCTTTAGCATCAGTCCTTCCAATGAATTAATTAGTTAGTTAGTTAGTAAAGGACAGCATTCTTTCCTTTCCACCTTTTGTCAAGAATTCTGAAGACTCTAAGAAAAGTGACTTCAGAAGGTGAACCAACTGGACTCCTGGTGTTACTTATAAACTCTGCCCTGGAAATTATTTTCGGGTCTGTAGCAGCAAATCTCAAGTACCATTCACCTTGCCCATAAAGCTGGAGTCTGAGTAGAAAGGATGGGACAGCTAAGAACATGCTGTCTCACAAAGTAGCGTTAGCTTCCTTTTTCATCATCAGCCTTTTTAAAAGAACACACAGAAATGTATAAATTGTGGTTTATCTCACAACAGGAGCATCTAATCAAACGTACTGTAATTATATGTTGGGTGGCTACCGAGAATAATCACTGTTTCTTCATGATAAGGATGGTCCTAAGAATTACATTAATGAGAGTGAACTGTAATAGCATTGGGAATTCAGCTACATTTAAATGTTAAATTTACATCTCGGCCTTGTAGATTCCCCATAAATTGATTACTGTGGGCCAGGATCTTTTCCTGAGCATTGGCATTTAATGGATATTCCTTGAATTGATGCTTTACTTTAAGTGAAACGTGTTTGCATTAAAAGCATATTCATTTCCCAGTCTCCTCCTTACACATTTGTTTCCTTTGTTTTGGAATCCACAAAGCCTTTGATGTTTAGCTCATTTGTCCCGCTCACTGCATAATGATTTTTAGAAGGTTATACTTTAAAAGGTTTTGTGTTTTTTTAAAAATGACATCCCTTTAGCAGATAGTCAATTAATGGGGCTGCGTTTAACTGCCAAATGGGAGCCAGCCAGGTGACCAAGAAAGAAAAAGGCTATTGGTGTAAATAAAAGAGCGCATTAGAGTAACTGAGCCAATATTCACCAAATTTTTCACCAGTGTCCATCTCTAAGTTTGCTTGCTCCGTCTTCAAGGGTTATGGTTTGAGGCAGGACTGTTCACCATGTTTCTATTTTCCTTGTAGTTCTTTCCCCAGAAGCTGGTGTGGAGAAAATTTGACTATATTTTGCAGTTTTATTCAAGTGGTTTGTGATCTTTTTGAAATCAATTGACTTACACAAAAGTGTGGACATACTTATTTTGGATAAATCCATGCTATCTGACATATAAACAAACAATAAAGAATCAAAAGGAGTCTAGAGGTGCTCCCTCCCAGATCAATTTTCCTCATTGGCCTGGGCTGCCTGTAAACTGATTCACAAGGTATCATTCTCACTTTTCTGGATTTTGATTGCATGTTATTCGATAGCGGTGTTGGTGTTTAGTTGCCCAGTCATGTCCTACTCTTTGTGACCCCATGGACTGCAGCATGCCAGGCCTCTCTGTCCTTCACCATCTCTCAAAGTTTGCCCAAGTTTATGTCCATTTCATTGGTGATGCCATCCAGCAATCTCATCCTCTGACACCCTCTTCTCCTTCTGCCCTCAAACTTTCCCAGCATCAGGGACTTTTCCGATGAGTCAGCTGTTTGCATCAGATGACCAAAGTACTGGAGTTTCAGCTTCAGCATCAGTCCCTCCAATGAGTATTCAAGGTTGATTTCCCTTAAGATTGACTGGTTTGATATCCTTGCTGCCCAAGGGACTTTCAGGAGTTTTCTCTAGCACCACAGTTAGTGTTACTTTTTATTATTTTTAATGCTGCTATCTTTTCAGATGAGATTTTTTTTTTAGTAGTAAAGCTTTCTTCTGTATATTTCCTATTTTCTGTTGTACAACTTCCCATGACCTTCACATTATGATATCCAAAAACGAAAAAGCCATCTTGGTACAGACTCTTGGTCCCTCTAGCCCAGAATTCTACTGCTGACAATAGCCCCCAAAGCCATTTTGTGGAGGACTTGGCTGCCCACCTTGCCATGACCCCTAAAATTTGGAGTGCACACTCTAAAATAATGTCATAACTCTTTGTAACCCAACATGGCTCGATCAGCTCTGAATTTAGTTAGATCCCTTTCAGTTCAGTTCAGTTCAGTCACTCAGTCATGTCCGACACTTTGCAACCCCATGAATCGCAGCATGCCAGGCCTCCCTGTCCATCACCAACTCCCGGAGTTCACTCAGACTCACGTCCATCGAGTCGGTGATGCCATCCAGCCATCTCATCCTCTGTCATCCCCTTCTCCTCCTGCCCCCAATCCCTCCCAGCATCAGAGTCTTTTCCAATGAGTCAACTCTTCACATGAGGTGGCCAAAGTACTGGAGTTTCAGCTTTAGCATCATTCCTTCCAAAGAACACCCAGGACTGATCTCCTTTAGAATGGACTGGTTGGATCTCCTTGAAGTCCAAGGGACTCTCAAGAGTCTTCTCCAACACCACAGTTCAAAAGCATCAATTCTTCAGCGCTCAATTTTCTTCACAGTCCAACTCTCACATCCATACATGACCACTGGAAAAACCATAGCCTTGACTAGATGGACCTTTGTTGGCAAAATAATGTCTCTGCTTTTTAATATGCTATCTAGGGTGGCCGTAACTTTCCTTCCAAGGAGTAAGCATATTTTAATTTCATAGCTGCAATCAGCATCTACAGTGATTTTGGAGCCCCCCAAAATAAAGTCTGACTCTGTTTCCACTGTTTCCCCATCTATTTCCCATGAAGTGATGGTACCGGATGCCATGATCTTAGTTTTCTGAATGTTGAGCTTTAAGCCAACTTTTTCACTGTCCTCTTTCACTTTCATCAAGGGACAATTTTAGCCTGGGTGGGGGCAGGCAGGAGAGGGGAAATGGAGATCCACAGTGTAACTTGAAGGGCCAGTGTGGGTTCTCAAAACTGATTCCAATTCCCAAAGGTGATACCAATCCTCAGGTGGGCTGCCTTGAGCAGTGAGAAGTACCCAGCTGCTTCTGTTCTTCGTCTCACAGCCAGTTAGATCCCTGTGCACGGTAACACTTAGATCCCAATGCACGGCAATGCACGGCAGAACGTTCCCTTCAGTCCTGCAGCAAGTGGACCCTTCTGATTGTCGGCATAGTTTTATCAAAGTTTCTTTGAATGGGTGAAATACCCCCTTCTCCTTTTTTGTAACTTTTTAAAAACCTATTTAAAGATTGTAAAAACAATACAACTCTTCCTTTTATGAAAACTATGACCTCTTTTTCCCGATAGACTGTAGGGAAGTGCTTTAGTGCTTTAATATTAATAACAAAGTTTTTTTTAAAGTAAATTTTACAGATCCGCCAAGCTGGCCATGTGGCAGTGAGTATCACTAATCAGAGGTTTGTAGAGTCTCCCTTGCAGCCTCTCTCATGAATGGACATCTTCCTATCGACCTGTTGCCCTCCAGAACAGTAGTCATTTACCGTGGCTCTCTCCAGCTGCCCCAGCATTCCTGCAATACCCCTGCCAGCCAGGCTTCCAGAGTCACTCATACTCAGTACAGGAAGCAGGTCTAGCACATGTCCATGCAAGACTCCCAACTTCTCTCATTCCTTTGTGTCTACTTGCCAAGAGAATGGAGGTGGCAAGCAGAAACAAAGGCCTGTATCTACTAACAGCTGTCTTCCACTGCACATGCAGCTTTGTAACCTTTATATATCTGTATCCAGAAATCAAAATCTTTCCATTAGAACACAACTGTAGAAAACCAGGATGATTTTAAGGCTTTCATTATAAACTCCACCCTGGCACCAATTTTTAGAGTCTTTCCAAGTATGAAGACCCATGTGCATTGAATGTTCTCACAGGGTACTCTGTCAGAGATGGTTTTTACTGATGTTTTCTTAGGAGCATCATTCTCAGGCATGGAGAGAACTGCAGAAAGGCATTTATAAGAGTCACACTGACTCAGATAGGTGGGAGCTTTATTGACATCAGGTCATGAAAGAAGAATGGGCAATCATTTCTATATGAACAAAGGGGGATTGATAAATTAAGACTGACAAGTAAACATGAGTAAGATTCAAAATTACACCTCTCAGAAGAAGTGTCAATATTAGTTTGAGTTGCAAAACAAGGTAGATGGAGAGAGTGGTGTTCTTTATCGCTACATATGGAAGCTATGACTACACATGCACATATATAAAATTACAAACTCCAAGATAAGGAACCAATCATAGATGAATGTGGTTGTACTTTTAAGGTTTCTAGGCAAGTGGTATTAAATTATAATTTTCTGAACAGAAAAATCATGACTCATGGGGAAGGTGCAAGGCAAGTCAGGAGAGAAATCAGGATATTAAGAGGTGGGTGGTAGATGCTGAAGACAAGTCCAATTTTATACACACACACACACGTGTGTTTTTCTATATAGAGAGAGATACACATATTGATATATACACATACATTTACATTAACATGTGTGTGTCTGTGTATAAAATTTGCTTTTCTTTTCCCCCCAACAGTCCTCATAACCGGGGACCATACAGGGAGAAGGCAGAAGACCAGCCTTACGCTGGTGACCACTTTGCCCAGTGCTTTTAGAGTAATCATGGATGAAATCATAGACGGATCCATGAGTCACTGAACTTTGGAGAAGAAACACGAATGTGATTATTTCTTTAAGGCTTAAGGTTGTAGATGGGTGGTATTAAAGTATAACTTTCTAAAAGGTAAAATCATGATTCACATGCAAATCAAAAATGAACGCATGTCACGTCAAAGATTTTATTCAATTCATTCATTAATATGAGAATCAGTAAGATATTCTCACTAATTCAAAGAGCATTTGAGAAACTGTTTGTGATTTAATAAATATTAACCTAAGATTGCCAAGTTAGATAAAAACTTGTTAACTGGTTAATGTTTTAGAGGCCAATAAACTATAAACTTCGGAACTAACTGTTTTATGGGACAGAAATAATTTTCATCTTTGCTAGACTAAATATCCCAGAGAAGGCGATGGCACCCCACTCCAGTACTCTTGCCTGGAAAATCCCAGGGATGGGGGAGCCTGGTGGGCTGCCGTCTATGGGGTCACACAGAGTCCGACATGACTGAGCGACTTCACTTTCACTTTTCACTTTCATGCATTGGAGAAGGAAATGGCAACCCACTCCAATGTTCTTGCCTGGAGAATCCCAGGGACAGGGGAGCCTAGTGGGCTGCCATCTATGGGGTCGCACAGAGTCGGACACGACTGAAGTGACTTAGCAGCAGCAGCAGCAGACTAAATATCTATGAGTTAACATAAAACATCACTAAGTCTGGGGACCTTTAATGAGTAGTAAGCAACGAGTCAAACTAAGTACGTCATCCTAGATAATCTTCACATGGACTTTGCCCCTGAATGACATTGGAAGTATATACTACCCACCTTTTTGCTTTATTTTCAACTTGTGGATAGTTTCCATAACAGTGGTGAAAAGTAAAGGAACATATTGAGTAGTACAGACTAGAGTGTTTAGATCCCAGCTTATACATGAAATATCCCATGTTTTTGGTAACAAGAATCTTCTTGTCTTTCACCAAGGCAGCAAGTGAGAGGAGAATCCCCAGAAAATAGGATTTTCTTAGCAAAATTGCTACAGAGGCAGAGAATGCAGTCAGTATATATCTCTACTTTTGCTCCATTGCTGCTGCTGCTGCTAAGTTGCTTCGAGTCGTGTCCAACTCTGCGACCCCAGAGACGGCAGTCCACCAGGCTCCCTTGTCCCTGGGATTCTCTAGGCAAGAACACTGGAGTGGGTTGCCATTTCCTTCTCCAAAGCGTGAAAGTGAAGTCGCTCAGTCGTGTCCGACTCCTAACGACCCCATGGACTGCAGCCTACCAGGCTCCTCCATCCATGGGATTTTCCAGGCAAGAGTACTGGAGTAGGGTGCCATTGCCCCATTAGATGTTTAATAATTCATTCATTTATCCATTCAGTGATCCAACATAGAGTTACTGAGTGCTTACTACCTGCCAGGCATCGGGGATTAGAGTGAAAAAGACAAAGCCCTTGCTCTTACTTTCTAATGGGAAAACCAGGCAGCAAATAATGAAATCATTATAAGACTAACATAGATTTAGGTAGTAGAAATTGCTATGAAAAGTGAGGGGAAAGAAGCAGGGTAAGGGGATAATGAATGATCAGAGGGGAGGGGTGGGTTTTAGGTGGGATGGGTTTCAGCTCCTGGGAGGACTGGCAGGCCCTGCAGGTGCGGCCCAGCGGGAACAGAGGGCGTGGTGGCAGGAGGGCTTCTGCCTTCATCTCTGACAAGTAGTCCCAGGCCGCCTGGGCCCACTGTCAGGACGTGATTGAGTCTTCACTCTAGTTCATGGCCCAAGATACCTCTAGCTTGAACTTCCATCTCCTTGTCATGAAGCAAAATAGGGATGGGAGACTAGTGCTGAGAGTGGAGCAAACCACACGCACAGTTCTCCACCAGGGAAAACAAAAACTCTTAGCAGGTGTGCTGGGGTAGGGCAGGGGGAGAAGGCGCAGAAAACTGGCTAGGAGCAGAGCTTTCAAGTCAGAGACACCTGGATTTGAATCCCATCTCTATCACTTACTACCATGTGACTCCAGTTATTTAAATCAATTTTCCATGTGTCAATGAGGCATGATGGTCATTCTCTCATGGCGTCACTTGGAAAATTAAATGAAATAAACTCCAAAAAGCCCTAGGCACACTGGAAGTCCTCAACAAATAGTATTGTTCCTGTCATCCCTACAGTTTTGGAGAGCCTGTAGTGCTATCTTCATGAAGCAGTAATTAATTAGTCTTATTACAGCCATACAGTTCTTCAGCTTAATGGGAAGACGAATCATTATCACAGAGTTTAGGTACATGTGAACTGGAGGTCCTCCAGATATGTGGGTGTTGACCTTTGATCTGTGGTCAAAATGATCCCAGCCACCAATCCAAGTTTTCCAAAGAGATGAAACAAGGAAGGTCTTAGTGACACTTGAAACGTTTTAGCACATACTTGGAAATTCCTGGGTGAGAATTTAGAAAGTAAAATTATAATCCTTTTCATGGAGTTTTGATCTGGGATGTTTTTCCAGTTCTGCTCCTGTCCTGTCCTTTCCTTTGTTTTACTGTTCTTTTCTCTTGTAAGTTGCTTCTCTTCTGAAGTGCTAGGGGTTAGGAAGATATTAATTACCTGCACCTCACTCTAATTTTCAATGAAATTTAATATAGTAAGGATAAAACTGCCCCTTTTGAAAAGAGAAATTAAATGTCTGCAAATTTGAAAAAATTGATTTTCTAATTGTTTTGATAATAATGTTTCTTCATCTGATAATGTTGCTGAAAGAAATAATTTTAATTAAACTTTAAATGTAATTTTGCATTTTATACAAGAGACTAACTTTTCTTGCAGGGAATAAGTTAAGGCCATAACATTCTTCTCTAACCCCATAATTATTATGATCAGGAAATGTCTGTAATACATTACACTGTAATTAAATTGCATACTCCAGACTGTTCAAGATCTGTTTATAAAGGAGAAATGGATTTTCCACAGCTGCTTGCCTGTGAGTGCATCCTTCATGAAACATTGCGGCAGTCAATGTATGCCCGGAAATAACAGACTTGAATTGAAACTCTGAAAGCTTTCAAATGTCTTTCAAAAACTTCTCATAACATGAATTGCTTAATTTGTGTACATGAAAACCCACTGATTACATATGAATGAGTCAACCTACGATAAGAGGGGACCATGAGAATCTTTGTGTATTTACCACCCATCTCTTCAGAAATTAACAAGTATTCATTTAATCTTGTTCCAATATCCTGCCTGGACCACGGTCATTAATGGGATGGCTTTGTGAAGACTGGAATCTGCTGTGAGCAATGAGGGGCAGGTCAGGTGTTTCTTACAATGTTCACTGGACCATCTTCACCCAGTCACACAGCTGGAAAATATTTAGTGAGATGAATGTTTACAGAAAGGGATTCAGAGAGGAGAGAGAAGTGGGGAGAGCTGGAGGAGAAGGGAAAATAATCCAAACCCGGGTCAAGGCGGGGTCACATAGAATAGACCTCACGGCCCAACTGGTTCATCTTTAAGAATGATCATCAGGCTTCCCTGATGGCTCTGTTGATAGACTCCTCCTGCCAACGCAGAAGACACAGGTTTGATTCCTGGACCGGGAAGATCCCACATGCCACAAAGCGCCTAAGCCCATGAGCCACAACTGTTGAGTCTGTGCTCTAGAGTCCAGGAGCCAACATTACGAAGCCTGTGCACCCTAGAGCCCGTGCTCTGCAACAAGAGAAGCCACCGCAATGAGGAGCCCGCGCATCGCAACTAGAGAGGAGCACGCAACCCCCAACCCCGCTTTGCTGCAACTAGAGAAAAGCCCACCTGGCAACAAAGACCCAGTGTGGCCAAAACTAAGTAAATAAAAACTTAAAAAAAACACACACATCAGAACCTTGATTTATTAAATGAGAAATTTAAATCCTTCAAGCTGTAATCGGTCATGCTGTTGTGGATATGTTGGGTCGACCTTGTGGATACATAATACCTATAACAAAGTCTTAACCGAGTGCCTAGTCATCCTCACCAGCATCTTGAACTTGGGTGTCGTCAGCCCTGATTCATTCATGAATGAGGAAAACTGAGGCTGGGTGGCCTAGCATGATTTGCCTGAATTCACCCAAGTTTGAATTTGAACCCAGTCATACCTGATGCTAACGCCTGTATTCTCTCAGCTATATCTCCCTGTCTAGGTCCAGTTCCTTGACTGACAAGCTCAAGGACATATCTTCACATCCTTAAATTCCAAACTTCCATTAGAACTAACTTCCTAAAGGTGAACTGCCCTGAGCCTGCTGTAGTTTATTTCCAAGGGGTGAATATTGACCTTCAGAGCAGGCTCCTTCCTACCAGCTTTCTACTTCTAAAAATCACATACAATGGAATATTCCTCAGACTTAAAAAGAAATGCACTTGAGTCATTTCTAGTGAAGTGGATGAACATAGAGCCTTGAGTCAGTTCCAGTGAAGTGGATGAACCTACACAGAGTGAAGTCAGAAAGAGAAAAACAAATATTGTATATTAACTCATAATACATGGAATCTAGAAAGATCGTACTAATGAACCTATTTGGAGGGCAGCAATGGAGACAAAGACATAGAGAACAGACGAAATGGACATGGGGTGGGGGGAGGAGGAAGAGGGTGGGATATATGGAGAGACTAAAATGGAAACATATGTATTACCATATGTAAAATAGATAGCCAATGCGAATTTGCTGTGTGACTCAGGGGATTCAGAGCAGGGCTCTGCAACAACATAGAGGGGTGGGATGGGGAGGGTAGTGGGAGGGAGGTTCAAGAGGGAGGGGACATATGTGTACCTATGGCTGATTCATGTTGATGTTTGGCAGAAACCAACACAATCGTTTGTTCAGTCACTCAGTCGTGTCCAACTCTTTGCGACCCCATAGACTGCAGCACGCCAAGCTTCCCTGTCCATCATGAGCTCTCAAAGCTTGCTCAAACTCATGTCCATCGAGTCAATGATGCCATCCAACCATCTTGTCCTCTGTCGTCCCCTTCTCCTCCTGCCTTCAATCTTTCCCAGCATCAGGGTCTTTTCCAATGAGTCGGCTCCTTGCATCAGGCGGCCAAAGTATTAAAGGTTTGGCTTCAGCATCAGTCCTTCCAGTGAATATTCAGGACTGATTTCCTTTAGGATTGACTGGTTAGATCTCCTTGCAATTCAAGGGACTCTCAAGAGTCTTCTCCAGCACCACAGTTAGAAAGCATCAATTCTTCGGCGCTCAGCCTTCTTTATGGTCCAACTCTCACATCCATACATGACCACAGGAAAAGCCATAGCTTTGACTATATGGACCTTGTTGGCACAGTGATGTCTCTGCTTTTTAATATGCTGTCTAGGTTTATCACAGATTTTCTTCCAAGGAGTAAGCATCTTTCAATTTCATGGCTACAGTCACTGTCCGCAGTGATTTTGGAGCCCAAGAAAATAAAGTCTGTCACTGTTTCCATTGTTTCAATTATCCTTCAGCTAAAAATAAATTTAATTGTAAAAAAAAAAATCATTTGATGATTCCCTGCTCAGAACTCACATACCTGTCAGAGACACTGTGCCATTTCTCCTAAGGATGGTTAAGATTTCCCCCGCTGCCCCCACCCTGTATTGTCAGGTGCTCTCAGAAATTGAAATGCAGGCTGTCCCTCCGTGCTGGTCTTTCCGATCAGTGGCTGTCACTGATAAAACGTCTCCTTGGGACCGCAGAGACAAAGCTGCAAGGCTGCCAGCAGGCCGGCTCTCGTATCTCCTGTGGTTATCAGTGTTCTCATTGGTGGTACCAGATCTTCTGGAACTGTTTCAGTTTTGTAAAATGTTCATGGGAACGTCGATGGTCTCTGAGGAAATGCTTTCCTTAAGTCACCAGTTTCTAAAGGGAGGCAGCCAAGTTCCCAGCCATCTGGCAGTCAGTTTCTTTCGGTCTGAGACAGAAATGGAATTTCAGAGGGCATGCACAAATATTTCTTGCCTCTATTTTTTCTGTAAGGAATTTGGAGCCTTAGTCTGTCAGCCACCATGCCGAGTCTTTAAGAAACTAAATGGGAGCAAACCAGCCCTGAGCGAGCCGTACTCTGCCTGTTGGAGTTAAATGTCCTTTCCTGTTTCTGCAGGTTCACAGTTGTGACTTCTATCTAGCTTCAGTGATTTCCATTCTTTGAAATCCTGATGCCATCCTTAACACATCCATAATAGGACATCCACCCCAAGCTAACTGGGATCCAGAGAGCACATGCTTCTCACCAGCTTTAACTAGATCCAAAATGTCATGATTTATGTTAAGCTGCTTCTTTTTCCTACCAGAGTAAACACGCTGATTTGTCTCTCCTGGGTTTTGCTGTGAGTTCATGGCGTAAGGTGTCTTCTAGTTTAAAAATGGACTGCTGCCCTTTCCACTGTTTGGGGGTTTAGCTATCTTTGTCCACACGCTGTTCAGAGAATTTCAGAGGCTGGGATATCATCGTCTCGCCCTGATCTTTGTCACTTGTCCCCCAAACTGTACCTCCTCCCCAGCCGTGTCCTCACCACCACAGTTGTTTACGGAGTTCCAGCTCCACATTTTTCTGGGATATCTCCCTAAGGTGCAGCTCCAGTCTCCCCATCTTCTTGCCCATTGGCCCCCCCAGTGGCTCCCCATTTAAGGACTACATTCAGTCTATTTTCAGCCTTATTTAGGACTTTTTCATGGATAAATCAGTTGCCAATTTTATCTGCCTGAAATTAAGCCACATCACCCAAACTGGAATGCTCACACGTTCTGTTCACTTGTCTGTTGACATCCTAAGTACTTGTGCTAGATACTCTCTTTCACTACTCCATATCAATCCTCACCTTTCTCTCCCCTATACTGTGCCCTGGGAGGCAAACTCTTATGGACTACCCTCTGGCTTATGATTGGGTTTGGCCAAGGGAGCCCGGTGAGATATGACAGGCACCAGCGGGGACTAATTCGCTGGCTTCTACAGACACGCGCAGCTCCTCTGGTGACCCTCTCCAGTATTGCTGCCTTCTTCTGTGCCTCTGAGGCTGAGAGCGGGTGATGGCCTTCCTTGCAGCTCCTTTAGCATCCCTTACTAGTTTTATTTAACCATGACCACTCTTTGTAAATAATCCTTTCATTAAATTTTCCCAGTTTTCTCCTTGGAGTGTCCCATCTGTTTCCTACAAAGGCTCTAACTGACACAGCACCGTCAAGCCTCAGTTCACGTATAAAATTTGCTGATTTTATTCATTCACTTTGAAAATATACATTCATCATCTATTTCTGTTACATTTTATGTTTTTTTGTGGTTGTTCAGTTGCTAAGTCATGTCTAACTCTTTACAAGCCCAGGGACTGAAGCCTGCCAGGCCTGCCTGTCCCTCACTATCTCCCGAAGTCTGCCCAAGTTCATGTCCATTGAGTCGGTGATGCCATCCAACCATCTCACCTTCTGCTGACCCCTTCTCCTATTGCCTTCAATCTTTCCCAGCAACAGAGTCTGTTCCAGCGAGTCAGCAGTTCACATCAGGTGGCCAAAGTATTGGAGCTTCAGCTTCAGCTGGTGACAGAGTAGAGAACAAAACAGTGGCCTTGCCTTCAGGGACTTACAATATAGTGGAGAAAACGAACGTGAAACAGGCAATTATAAGACAGAATGGTGAAGATTCCGACAGAAAAAGTATGGCGAGCATGCAGCAAGGGTACCTAACATAGGGCTCAGAAAAGGTCATTCAACTACTCGAAGTATCCACTGTGTTTTGTCCTTTCCCCACAGCATTCAGTACATTCTGATTGTGTTATTATTACTTGTGGACACATTTTTGCTGCCTCTACTGCAGAATAAGCTTTTGAGAGCAGAGACTGTCTTTTTCACCTTTATATCTTAGCCCACTGCTAGAATGTTGTAGGAACTCAAGTACTTGTCCAGTTGAATTGGATAGAACCTTCTGAACACTTATAAACCTCAGCTCCAGCCCACAAACTGAAGGTTGTTCATCATTAGGCTGGATAATGGTGAGACTCCACCCTTTCAGAGCTGTTTGAGAAACAGAAAAGATGTTTTATTAGTTTAGAAAGAAAAAATCACTGAACAGGAAGAAACCTCCTCAACGCAGGTGAAGGGTTTGATAGTTGTTATCAGCTTAATACACCCTGTTTTGGATATTTGCCGACAGGTATTGGAATCTTTAATTGTCAGAGTTGAGAGCTGAGCTTTCTTTTATGTATTTACTTTGCTTCAGTGGCTTGTGTTAGGTTTGATAGCACCATAGTTGAACTCAGTGTGAAATATGAATGAATAGAGAGAAATTCGTATCTTACCCCAGAGCAAGGAGTTTGGGAAGATAAGTACGGGAAAACCTTGGTACAAAGTTTTTAAAACTTGGATTGGTGGAAAGAAAACCTGGATAGCATTCTGAGGCAATAGAGGGCTCAAGAACAATGAGCCTGTTCACTGCACAGACCAGGAAGTAGAGGAATGGGAGAAGAGAACGCTGGCAATGTGGTAGACCAGAAGCTCCTAGACACATCATGCCACACCCGCCCCCCAAAACAAGGACTGTCTTTCTATAATACATGGCTTAGTAAGGCAAAGTAAGGGAATTCCTCAGATGTGAAAGATGATGAAGTGAGAATCTGTAAGAAATGAGTAAACTCCAGAGCCTTTGTCTGAGGGTATCTTTGCCCATCCTTGTTCACCTAGAGCATGGATTTTAGAGAGAAGTGAATGCATCTGGGACAGGAGACAAAACTTAGGATCCTACTGCCCTTTATTGATTAACTTTAGAAAAATATGTAAGCTATTGAGATATCAATCATTTGAGATCTCCAGTGAGAGAACTGATATAAAGTGTGTAACTTCCAAACAAGAAGAGTTGGGGAGGTGGTGGAGGAATAATAGGAGGAAACAAAAATCTACACAAGGAGAGCAAGAAAGAAAAAGAAAAAAACAACAGAAAACAAATAAACATATGAGTTCAGTTCAGTCGCTCAGTCATGTCCAACTCTTTGAGACCCCATGAACGCAGCACGCCAGGCCTCCCTGTCCATCACCAACTCCCAGAGTTCCCTCAAACTCATGTCCATCGAGTTGGTGATGCCATCCAGCCATCTCATCCTCTGTCTTCCCCTTCTCCTCCTGCCTCCAGTCAGAGTCTTTTCCAATGAGTCAACTCTTCTCATGAAGTGGCCAAAGTACTGGAGTTTCAGCTTTAGCATCATTCCTTCCAAAGAAATCCCAGGGCTGATCTCCTTCAGAATGGACTGGTTGGATCTCCTTGCAGTCCAAGGGACTCTCAAGAGTCTTCTCCAACACCACAGTTCAAAAGCATCCATTCTTCAGTGCTCAGCTTTCTTCACAGTCCAACTCTCACATCCATTCATGACCAATGGAAGAACCATCACCTTGACTAGATGGACCTTTGTTGGCAAAGTAATGTCTCTGCTTTTCAATATGCTATCTAAGTTGGTCATAACTTTCCTTCCAAGGAGTAAGCGTCTTTTAATTTCATGGCTGCAGTCACTATCTGCAGTGATTTTGGAGCCCAAAAAATAAAGTCTGACACTGTTTTCACTGTTTGCCCATCTATTTGCCATGAAGTGATGGGACCAGATGCCATGATCTTAGTTTTCTGAATGTTGAGCTTTAAGCCAACTTTTTCACTCTCCTCTTTCACGAAGCAAAAATTGAGATGGTATAAATGAGTCCAATTTAACAATAATCAGAATCTACATTAAATGAATTATAACCTCCAGTTAAAACCCAAAAATTGTTAGATTAGTTTTTAAAATTGAACTTTATTCATAAGAGAATTCCCTAAAAATATAAGGACAGAGGCAGACTGCAAATAAATTGATAGGAAAAGACACATGAAGAATGAGGTAAGGAAAGGAGGTTGTTATTAAATATTAGGAAAACTAGAATTCGAGAAAAAAAGCATTACTACAAATGGCAAGGATGACCACATATTAATAAAGATGTTCAATTTATTAATACCAGAAAGATGTGATTCCAAGTTTGTGTGCTCCTACAAGCATAACCTTTAAATATATATTTTTTTTAATTGTTAGAATTACAAAAAAAAAAGATCCAAAATCATAGGTCATTTTCTCACATTTCTCTCAAAATTGATAAGATAATAAATCAATAATGCGTTAAAAGATTTGAAGAATACAATTAACAAGCTTGTTTCAATGCTTGCATACACAGTACACTGAGAGCACCTTCTTTTCGACACATGCAACATTTATAAAATGGATCATCCAATAAGCCAGGGAGAAAAATCTCAGCAAAACTCGAAGAATTTGTATCATATAGCCCACATTCTCTAACAGTTACAATGGAAGTCAATAATTAAAAAATAACTAAGGAAACCCTGTACCTTTAAAATTAAAAAAACTCATTCTAACTCGTGCATCAAAGAAAAAAATCAAACTAGGAATTAGTAAATATTTAGAACTAAGTGATCATGAAAATACTCATCACAGCTGATGGGATATAGAGAGTTCAAACAGTAGCAGGGGGAAGACTGTAGCGTTACTGCTTATGTAAGGAAAGTGTTGTTTAGTCGCTCAGTCGTGTCCAACTCTTTCATGACCCATGGACTGTAGCCTACCAGGCTCCTCGATCCATGGAATTTTCCAGGCAATAATAATTTCCCAACCGAAATGGGTTGCCATTTCCTTCTGCAGGGGATCTCACCGACCCTGGGATCAAACTTGCATCTCCTTCATTGGCAGACGGGTTTTTACCTGTCAGAGCCTCCAGAAGAAAGTGTACAAAGGAATAAACTGAGCATTCAACACAAAAAGTTAAAAAAAAAAAAAGAATCAACCCAAACAAAGAATAAGAAGGGAAATAGTATGAGTAAAGTCAATGAAAGAAAACTACTACACATTAGAAAATATTATCCCCCCAAAATTATCTCTTTATTTTTTTTAAAAGAATAATACAACCGACAAACTGCTGGCAAGATTTTAATGAACAAAAAGAGGTAAGACTTCAATAACCACTATCAGGAGTGAAAAAGAGCACTCCCTATAGATGCTGCAGACATAAACAGTGGAGAAAAAGGATGTACTAGTCAAATTTTGCTGGAACAACTGAAAAATAAAAATAGAAGCCTACCCTACAGCAAAATCAATTCCGGTTCTAAGTAGATGAAGAATTTTAAAATGAAAAGCAAAACTTTAAAAGTTTTAGACTAAGACCCTAGGAACTATTTTTGTGATATAAAGGTAAGGAAGGATTTCTTAAACAACAGAGAAAAGTAAAAATCAAAAGGAAAGTGTTCATAAATTCAACTACATTAAGAGTAAGAACATCTATTCATCTAAATGCATGCTAAACAGAATGAAAAGAGTCACAAGCTGGGAAATCATTTATATAAACTAACCACCAACAAAAGCTTAGTATCTAAAATATATCAAGAACTCCTACAAATCAATAAGAAAAGGTGAATCGATTGAAAATAGGCAAGGGGCATGAACAGGCATTTCATGGGAAAGAAATGACAAAAAATGCAAAGAAATAACAAAACATAATCTCATTAATAATTTTAAAAATTAAAATCATATGAGATAATATTTCACATCCACTAGATCAGCAAAAACTAGCTTAACAACACTGAGTGCTAAAGAAGATGTGAAGCAAGAGGAAGACTCATATACTAACAATGGGAGGATAAACCGAAAAGGAATACATTTTAGAAATACATGATGAAATTAAACACCAGATCAGATCAGATCAGTCGCTCAGTCGTGTCAGACTCTTTGCGACCCCATGAATCGCAGCACGCCAGGCCTCCCTGTCCATCACCAACTCCCGGAGTTCACTCAGACTCACGTCCATCGAGTCAGTGATGCCATCCAGCCATCTCATCCTCTGTCGTCCCCTTCTCCTCCTGCCCCCAATCCCTCCCAGCATCAGAGTCTTTTCCAATGAGTCAACTCTTTGCATGAGGTGGCCAAAGTACTGGAGTTTCAGCTTCAGCATCAGTCCTTCCAAAGAAATCCCAGGGCTGATCTTCAGAATGGACTGGTTGGATCTCCTTGCAGTCCAAGGGACTCTCAAGAGTCTTCCCCAACACCACAGTTCAAAAGCATCAATTCTTCAGCGCTCAGCTTTCTTCACAGTCCAAGTCTCACATCCATACATGACCACAGGAAAAACCATAGCCTTGACTAGACAGACCTTTGTTGGCAAAGTAATGTCTCTGCTTTTCGATATGCTATCTAGGTTGGTCATAACTTTCCTTCCAAGGAGTAAGCGTCTTTTAACTTCATGGCTGCAGTCACCATCTGCAGTGATTTTGGAGCCCAAAAAAATAAAGTCTGACACTGTTTCCACTGTTTCCCCATCTATTTCCCATGAAGTGATGGGACCGGATGCCATGATCTTCGTTTTCTGAATGTTGAGCTTTAAGCCAACTTTTTCACTCTCCACTTTCACCTTCATCAAGAGTTTTTTTAGTTCCTCTTCACTTTCTGCCATAAGAGTGGTGTCATCTGCATATCTGAGGTTATTGATATTTCTCCTGGAAATCTTGATTCCAGCTTGTGTTTCTTCCAGTCCAGCATTTCTCATGACGTACTCTGCATATAAGTTAAATAAACAGGGTGACAATATACAGCCTTGACGTACTCCTTTTCCTATTTGGAACCAGTCTGTTGTTCCATGTCCAGTTCTAACTGTTGCTTCCTGACCTGCCTACAAATTTCTCAAGAGGCAGATCAGGTGTTCTGGTATTCCCATCTCTTTCAGAATTGTCCACAGTTTATTGTGATCCACACAGTCAAAGGCTTTGGCATAGTCAATAAAGCAGAAATAGATGTTTTTCTGGAACTCTCTTGCTTTTTCCATGATCAAGCAGATGTTCGAAATTTGATCTCTGGTTCCTCTGCCTTTTCTAAAACCAGCTTGAACATCAGGAAGTTCATGGTTCACATATTGCTGAAGCCTGGCTTGGAGAATTTTGAGCATTACTTTACTAGCGTGTGAGATGAGTGCAGTTGTGCAGTAGTTTGAGCATTCTTTGGCATTGCCTTTCTTTGGGATTGGAATGAAAACTGACCTTTTCCAGTCCTGTGGCCACTGCTGAGTTTTCCAAATTTGCTGGCATATTGAGTGCAGCACTTTCACAGCATCATCTTTCAGGATTTGGAATAGCTCAACTCGAATTCCATCACCTCCACTAGCTTTGTTCGTAGTGATGCTTTGTAAGGCCCACTTGACTTCACATTCCAGATGTCTGGCTCTAGGTCAGTGATCACACCATTGTGATTATCTGGGTCGTGAAGATCTTTTTTGTACAGTTCTTCTGTGTATTCTTGCCATCTCTTCTTAATATCTTCTGCTTCTGTTAGGTCCATACCATTTCTGTCCTTTATCGAGCTCATCTTTGCATGAAATGTTCCTTTGGTATCTCTGATTTTCTTGAAGAGATCCCTAGTCTTTCCCATTCTGTTCCAAAGAATAGCAAGAAGAGATAAGAAAGCCTTCTTCAGCAATCAATGCAAAGAAATAGAGGAAAGTAAACATATGCATGCTCCATAGCCCGACTATTCCACTTCTACATTTAGAGCCTGGAGAGTGTTGATTATATTTATTTGGAATAACTATGAAGAAAAGCAAGGAGTGGCTAACACACAAGCAGAACAGGATAATGGGTCCCTCTGGAGGGACCCATGGGGTTGTGAGAAGGAGCTCATAAAATGTTAAAGGTACTGGTGATGCCTTTCTTGCATTGAATCATGGGCATATGTGACCTTTTATATTGTCAGCCTTTATTATATACATTTTTGTTCTCTACAGTGTTATGTATGTATGGTATATATCTTAGTAAAATGGTAAGTAAATAAATAATTAGGCCTGAGGCGAAAGAATCCGCAGAGTGGGCCCAGTAGGTTCTGAAGGATGACTAGGAGGTGTGAAGATTCCCTGAGGTTCTGATCCATAACAAAACAAGATGAAAGCCTCACGAGAGTGAGAAAGTGAAAGTCGCTCAGTCGTGTCCGACTCTTTGTGACCCCACGGACTATACAGTCCATGGAATTCTCCAAGACAGAGTACTGGAGTGGGTAGCCTTTCCCTTCTCCAGGGGATCTTCCCAACCCAGGGATCAAACCCAGGTCTCCCGCATTGTAGGCAGATTCTTTACCAGCTGAGCCACCATTCCCTGAGGCTCTGGTCCATGACCAAACTAGAAAAAGACCTCACTGAAGTAAGAAGAAGTTCTTAAGGGTGGTGGAGACTCCTGTTGGTGGGGCTTGCTGGGAAATTTCATGGGAAGTGACTGAATGACTTGAGAAAAAAAAATCTTGAGCAAAGGAGTACTGACTTTATTTTGTATCCAGGGACGTACATAATTTGCACTCTGCTGATACAAAAAAACAGTACATATATTGTCCTTTTATAAATAGAGGGGACATTTGTATCACTTGCTTTTCAAATAAAGTTTATTTTCCTTCCCATAGCAGGAAGTTCAGTATTAGGCAGTGTAGAGCTTACTCGGTGGGCTTGCAATATTTTCTAAACCCAGTCTCTTTCTGTGTTTCCACCTTGCCATTTTTAGTGTGGAGGCTTTTTGCCCCCTGCAGTTCTAAACCTCTCATCCCTTTTAATTCAGCACGAGGGCATTTCCTGACTCTTGTCAACCAAGTTAAGGCTTTCCTAGAACTCTCCCATGCCTGCCACTCATATCGTAGTCGTCAGAACAATGCCATACGGCCGTTTCCTGCTGCAAGGGAGGCTGGGAATGTCATTATTTTGCCATCACAGCCTGTCCATAGGAGCAAGGAAGAGGGCCAGTGGTATCTGAACAGCTATTCAGCAATGTCTGTCAAAATACTTCATTAAGAGTTCTTCCTCTTTTCTCCCCAGGAGCCAGTCTACTTGATGACCTGTATAAATATTTCTCCTTCCATCACTCCCATGGAGACACCATGACCGTCATGGATCCAAAGCAGATGAATGTTGCTGCCGCTGTTTGGGCCGTTGTCTCTTACGTCGTTGCAGACTTGGAAGAAATGCTGCCCAGGTCTTAGCAAGAACAAGAAAGAGGGCACTTTTGCCCTTTCTGGCCAGGAATCCTGGGTCTGCAGCTTTAGGAAGCCCCTCTTCACCTGACAACTTTATTGATCATTTACAAAGCACATTTTTTCATACTTTCTGACATTATCTTTCTTGATACTTTCCAAATTCTGTTTTCCTAAAGAATAATCCCACATAGAATCAAATCAAATCCCACCCCCACATAGAATCAAAATATGATAGAGATCCAAGTGTGGGCATTTCTTTATGCCACTTACTAAAAATATTGTTTCTACTTCAGAAGGAAGTACTGGATAAAGCTTTGGAAGACCTCTGGCTTTTATGCATGTATGTATGAACATTAAATCAAATATAGTGACACCAATTTTTTGTTCTAAGTTATTCATTGAAAGGTAGAGGAATACACAATTGTAGTACGGTCTTAATTGAACATATGCAAGCATCTGACTTTCTAATTTATACACTTCAATATTTTAGAATTTTTTAATGAGGTATGAAATTTTTTAATTAATAGAAAAAAATGTCACCACTTGAGGAAAAAATCAAGTATGTAAAATCCAATTTCCTTATTAAAGATCTACCATGAGCAAATGATAATACTATTTTACATTTATGTTTTATATATTTCACATAATATATCTATGAAGTTGGGGCTTATTCATATTTTGCTGATAACAAAACTGAGGCTTATGGGGGAAGACTCTGTGCTTCCACTGCAGAGTGTATGGGTTCAACCCCCGGTCAGGGAACTAAGATCCCATATGCATTGCAGCATGGTCAAAAAGAAAAAATATTGAGGCTCATAGAAGCTAAATAATATTCACAGAGCAAAACACTTATCCTCATCTAGTCTGAGAATAATCTCTACTATTCTTTCACACACAATATCCAGTATTCAATTTAAAAAATTACAAGACACACCCCAAAATACGAGAAAAACTCATTGTCAAGAGTTAAAGCAATTAAGAAAACCAGACAAAGCAGCATCATATTTCCAGATGTTGGAAATATCAGAGAGCAACTTTAACATAACTATGGTTAATATGTTAAAATCTAGTAGGAAAATGGGACTATGTACATGAACAGAAGGAGAATTTCAATAGAAAGATGAAAACTATAAAACAGCATCAAATGCAAATACTAAAATAAAATATACAGCATCAGAGATGGGTAATTTCCTTTTTGGGCTCATCAGCAGACTGGATAAGTCTGAGGAAAGAATCAACGACCTTGACAATAGGTCCATAAAAATTATCCAAACTAAAACACGAAGAGAAGGAAAAGTGAAGGGAAACAAACACCAGAATAAATCACCCCAGACTGTGATCTAATATGTATATGGCCTAATATACATGTAATTTGTTACCAAATGGTCTAATATACATATAACTAAATTCTCGGAAGGAAGAAACCAAGTATCAGTTTTATTAATGGTAATAATTAAAAAGATCTTTCATTTCTGGCAAGGTAGCAGACTGGTACACTGATTGACCCTTACACTGAACACAAAATGCTGGATGACGTCTGAGAAACACTGTTTTAAATATATGAATTAACTGATTAAAAGATAAAGACCATGAGACCGAAAATTAAGTGAAGGCATGAACCAAGGTAATATAGAGCACATTGAACTAGCTTTCTTTTGGAGAAAATTAGCAGAATATGGTGAACTTAAATTCTGTTTTCACTTTTAGTGGCTTGGGGACTATCAACAAATTCCATAGCCTGCCATATTAGGGATACTAGACAACCTCAATGAAACTGAGACCTCCAAAGGATTATGCAGATTTGATACCTTATGCAGATAGATCCCACCTTGCCGCACAACTAAGCCCATACGCCACAACTATTGAGCCTGTGCCCTAGAGCCCAGGAGCTACTGAGTCCACGTGCTGCAACTGCTGAAGCCTGAGCCTAGAGCCTGTGTTTCACAAGTCAAGCCACTGCAATGAGAAGCCTGCACATCGCAACAAAGAGTAGCCCCCACTCATCACAAGTAGAGAAAAGCCCAAGCAGCAAAGAATACTCAGAGCAGCCAAAAATAAGTAAATAAAATTATATATTAAAAATAACTCTGAGAACCATAAGAAAAATTACCATTTTAAGTAAGTGCTGAGTGGAGAGTCCAGAGAAATTCCCACAGATTAAGTTACAATAATCTTTTATTGTAACTCCCAGTAAAAAAAAATAAAAATAAGTTTTATTTTTTTACTCCCAGTTAAAAAAAAAACAAAAACCAGGAATCATAGCATTCTGAGCAAGAGCAGTACAAAAAAAGAAAACAGCAAAATTAATTCACAATATCCTTTGATACTGGAATGTTTAAATTGATTTTCAAATCTATGTCTATGATATTTAAGGAAGTAAAGAGAAGGGATTGAAAATAGAGGAGAAAGCAAAGGGGTATAAAAAGTGACCAAGTGTATTGTAAAAAAAAAATACATAGAACTTCTGTTTCTATTGAAAACAAATAGAACTTCTATTCTATAGAAGTGTAAACTATAGTAAATGAAATTTAAAAATTAGAGGACCAGCATAACTGCAAATAAGAGAATTCATGAACTTAAAGAAAACAGTAAAGAAATTAACGATAATTCATCATCAAAAGAAAAAGATATGGAAAATATGAAGGAGGTTAAAAAATATGAAAGCTAGTGTTATATGGTCTAGTTTATGTTTAATCAGGGTTCCAGAAAAGAGGAAGACAGAATCATCTGAATAATAAATGAAAAATTTCCAGAAATAAATACGCCAGTCCACAGAATCTAGAAACCCGATGAATCCTAAAAAGAATAAAGAAATCTGCAATGACATGTTATAGAGACACTACAGACCACAAAAGATACAGGGAAAGGTCATGTAAAATCCCAAATCCATTTAGGATAAAAATTAAAGAGGACATCCTTGCCTGATGAAAAACTCCTACCAAAAAAAGAAAAAGTTAAAATATCACAATTACCAAACACTTTCCTTTAATATAAGGAATAAGACATGAGTGCTTACTGGAGTCATCTGTAGTCAATGCTATCTTAGATGTCCTGGCCACTATAGAAAGGCAGGGAGGGCAAAGTTAAGCAATGGGAAAAAGCAAGAAATTTTTTATCTATAGATAAACATAATTGCCTATGTAGAAAATTCAAAGGAACCTACAAAAAAATCAAAATTAAAAACAAAGTTTAGGAGTTTTATAGAAAAAATTAACATATAATGAGAAACATTTTCATACTTAGAAAATGCAACCAAAACTATATTATTTATATTAGTATCTAATAATATAATATATCTAGAAACAAATTTTACAAAAAGATGTGCAAGTTTCTTTTAGGGAGAAAATGGTAAAACTCCATTCATATATTTTAGTGAAAGTGTTAGTCGTGCCCAATTCTTTGTAGCCCCATGGACTGTAGCCCACCGGGCTCCTTTGTCCATGGAATTCTCCAGGCAAAAATACTGGAGAGGGTTGTCATTCCCGTCTCCAGGGAATCTTCCCAACCCAAGGATCGAACTCCAGTCTCCTGCACTGCAGGCAGATTCTTTACTGTCTGGCCCACCAGGGAAACCCTCATGTATATTAAGACAGAACTAAATAATTGGATAAATATGCCATGTTTAAGTTTTGGAAGACTCAGTAGTAAAGATGTCTATTCTCCCCAAATTTATCTATAGAATCAATGCAATCTCAATCAAAATTCACAATAGGATTTTTTTGGTTTGAGTTCTTAATCTTGGTTTGTTGGTTGGTTTTTTCGTTTACAACCTGATTTTAAAATGTAATTGGATGAAAAAAGACTAACAATAGCCAGCATTCCTGAAAAAGGAAGTAAAAGTAAAGGATCAAAGTAGCCATCAATGTGATTTCCAAACATTTTTCTTTTCTTTCTCAGCAAGATTGTACCCTCCTGACCCCTTGTAATTCAGTACCACCATGTGCTTTTGACCAAGAAATAGCAGGAGTGGTTACCTCTGGGTGAAAATTTTAAGACCCAGTGCATGATTTTGGTACACTCTTTCTTCCCCCATCATAATTAAGGACCATCTTCCCAAGAGTGCCTGTTCCAGGAACCTCTTTCCTGAGTGATGACGAGGCATGACCTAACTTCCAGTCTACCCATGATGACGTGACGTATGCCCAAGAAATAAATCTTTATTATATATAGACACTGATAACTTGGGGGATTTTACTATCAAAGCTTACTCTGATTCTTTTTTTTATTTCACCTCATCAGATAACAAGACTCCTTATCAGATGTGGTATTTAAGATGACATGGCATTGGCACAAGGGTAGAATAATAGACCAATGGAACAGAATAGAGAGTCTAGATCCAAAACTGCACATTCATGAAGACTTGGTTTATGGCCAGGTTGGTAGAGAAGATCAGCAAAAGGTACAAATAAAAGAAAGACTTCTCAGTAAATTCTAGAACAATTGTCTAATAAATCAACAATTATATTCCCACTTCATACCTCCTCTGTAGTGTCTTGTTGAGAATAGATGGAAACAAGTGATTAAATCACTTGCCTGATTTAAAGGCATAATCCCTGAAAAATATCTGAAAGCACCAAAAAGAGCACATAGCACATAGTAGCTTCACAGTAACTATCCTCTGACAGGGGACATCAGCTCCTTCAATCTTCAGTCATTTCTCAGTTTCCATTCCTCTGTTCTTCTCTTCTTCGAGGAAATGATAGAAACAAGATGAAAGTTCCCAACACAGAGCCATATCAAGAGAGAGCTAACCTGAACACCAGCAGGAAAGTCCTGGGATTCTCTTGAGGCTTAAGCAGGACATATGGAAGCTGCCAACGAGGGACGTCTTCACAGTTGTGCTTTAGGTGGTCCCATTTGTATCCCATCTTCACAAAAGGAGACAGAAGCCATAGATGGAAAGCTGGACTGGAAGTTACTACAAGGTTGTCAATTCCTACCACGGTAGCCCTCCAGAGACATAGGAAGATCTCTTGACTGAATACTGGTCATGCAGTTTACAAAGTGCTTCCACCTCACTCCAAAATCCAGTCATCCTCAGATTCATGCTGGATTGAGAAATATACCACATCCTAATTATTTAGCCAGGCTTTGCGGGGTGGAACTATAAAAGCATTTGTTCTAGGCTAATTTTGTCTAACTCCTAGAACTAACCTCTCTGAGTGCTCTATTGATGCCCCATAAATTACGAGGTTTTCCTCTCTGACTGGAGGAACAAACTATGTCAGATGATTTCTGAGCTCTCTCTTCTATTCCTTTTAGCTGGCTGCTTCCGCAGCCTCTGATGGTTTTCTCTAACACATGCATGGATCCGTGCTCAGCTGGGGAGGGCTGGGGGCCCCCCGAAGCTCTCCAGTGTCTCACCATGCGAGGCTCTCCCTCTCTGAGACTGTGTCCTGAGAGCCCACACTGCCGTGGCCTCCCTGGACACTCAGATTCTGCTCTTCGACTCGTCATGGTTCCCGGGCTCTACTTAGGCTTCCCTTCCCTGGAGTTTCCTGGAAGCTCCCTCAAGGTGAAGTAGTGCCATCATTTAGAACTCATTTCAATCATTTTCTGTATCTCGGGCATGATTGTCCTTCATCTCCTGATGTGTAGTGTCTTAAAAACTATTGTTTCATATATTTTATTTGAATTTTTAATTACTTCATACATAAAAATAAGTCTAATCCCTATTACTCCTACTTGGTCAGAAATGAGTGTTAAGTCATTAGTTTTTATCCAGTGTATACACTCATTTTCTTTTTACATTTTGCACATTTTGAATCATTCTTTTCTCACTGCTTGATTCCAATTTGGAAAAGTAGATTCTTAGAGATTTCACAAATTGTCCAAAGACTGAACTAAAATTCATGGCATCTCTGCATTATCAGAGTCCAAAGATAGTCTAATGGTTTAGCTGGCAATTATCTTTAGCTCCAGGGTTATTTTCTATAAAGACTATATCATATACATGGATATATACATTTACATATATATATTTGCATATAATATATAATATTATATATAAATAGAGCACAATAGGTGGTGCAGTGGTAAAAATCCACCAGGCAATGCAGGAGATACTAGAGACCTGGGTTCAATCCCTGGATTGGGAAGATCCCCTGGAGTAGGAAATGGCAAACCACTCCAGTATTCTTACCTGGATAATCCTACAGACAGAGGAGGCTTGTGGGCTACAGGCTATGGGGTCACAAAGAGTTGGATATGATGGAGCTCAGCGAAGGACTGATGCTGAAGCTGAAACTCCAATATTTTGGCCACCTGATGCAAAGAAGTGACTCATTGGAAAAGACCCTGATGCTGGGAAAGTTTGAAGGCGGGAGGAGAAGGGGATGACAGAGGATGAGATGGTTGGATGGCATCACTGACTCAACGGACATGAGTTTGAGTAAACTCCAGGAGTTGGTGATAGACAAGGGAGGCCTGGTATGCTGCAGTCCATGGGATCACAAAGAGCTGAACACAACTGAGCAACTGAACTGAACTGAGCACAGCAGCAGAATAAATATCTTATACTATATATTTAATATATAAATATAGTCCCTTCATGGATTATTGCCTTGTCATGGCGAAGGAGCTTGCTTAGCTCAATGAAGCTATGATCCATGCTGTGCAAGGCCACCCAAGACAGATGGGTCATAGTGAAGAATTTTGACAAGACGTAGTTCATGGGAGAAGGAAATGGCAACCCACTCCAGTATTCTTGCCTGGAGAACCCCACGAACAGTTTAAAAAGGTAAAAAAACACGACACCAGAACAAGAGCCCCCCAGGTCAGAAGGTGTCCAATATTGCTACTAGAGAAGAGCAGAGGGCACTTACCAATAGCTCCAGTAAGAATGAAGCAGCTTGGCCAAAGTGGAAACGAAGCTCAGCTGTGGATGTGTCTGGTGGTTAAAGTATAGTCCATTGCTCTAAAGAACAGTATTACATAGGAACTTGGATGATTAGGTCCATGAATCAAAGTAAATTGGATGTGCTCAAGCAGGAAAATGGGAAGATTGAACATCAACATCTTAGGAATTGGTGAACTAAAATTGATGGGATGGGAGAATTTAATTCAGATGATCATTATATCTACTACCATGGACAGGAATACCTTAGAAGAAGTGGAGTAACCTTCAGAGTCAACAAGAGTCTGAAATGCAATACTTGGGTGCAAACTCAAAAACAACAGAATGATACTGGTTTGTTTCCAAGACAAACCATTTAACATCACAGCAAGTCCAAGTCAGTGCCCCAACCACTGACGCCAAAGAAGCCGAAGTTGACCAGTTGAATGAATACCTACAGCATCTTCTAGCATTAACATGAAAAATAGGTGTTCTTTTCATCATAGGGGATGGAATGCTAAAGTAGAAAGTCAAGAGGTACTCAGAATAATGGGCAAGTTTGGCCTTAGAGTACAAAATGAAGCAGGGCAAAGGCTAACAGAGTTTTGTCAAGAGAACATGCTGGTCACAGCAAACACCCTTTTCAACAACCCAAGAGATGACTCCACACGTGTACGTCACCAAATGGTGATGTAAAATCAGATTGATATGTTCTTTGCAGGCAAAGATGAAGAATCTCTAAAGAGTCAGTTAAAAGAAGACCTGGAGCTGACTGTGGCTCAGATCATCAGCTCCTTATTGCAAAACTCGGGCTTAAATTAAAGAAAGCCACTCAGCCATTCAGGTATGACCTAGATCAAATCCCTTATGATTATAAGTGGAAGTGACAAATAAATAGAAGGGATTAGATCTGGTAGAAAGAGTGCCTGAAGAACTATGAACAGAGGTTCATAAAATTGTACAGAAGGCAGTGACCAAACCATCCCAAAGAAAAAGAAATGCAAGAAGGCAAGATGGTTGTCTGAGGAGGCTTTACAAATAACTGAGGAAAGAAGAGAATCCCAAAGAAGAGCAATGCCAAAGAATGCTGATACTACCATACAATTGCACTCATTTCACATGCTAGCAGGTCTTCCCTGGTAGGTCAGCTGATAAAGAATCTGCCTGCAATGCAGGAGACCCCATTTCTATTCCCAGGTCAGGAAGATCCACTGGAGAAGGGAAAGGCTACCCACCCCAGTATTCTAACTTCCCTGGTGGCTCAGCTGGTAAAGAATCTGCCTGAAATGTGGGAGACCTGGGTTCAATCCCTGGGTTGGGAAGATACCCTGGAGAAGGGATAGGCTATCCACTCCAGTATTCTTGGACTTCCCTGGTAGCTCAGCTGGTAAAGAATCCACCTGCAATGTGGGAGACCTGGGTTCGATCCCTGGGTTGGGAGGATCCCCTGGAGAAGGGAAAGGCTACCTATTCCAGTATTCTGGCCTGGAAAATTCCATGGACTGTATAATCTGTTGTGTCACAAAGAGTCGGACATGACTGGGCAACTTTCACTTTCACTTTCACTTTTTCACATGCTAGCAAGGTTATGCTCAAAATCCTTCAAGCTAGGCTTCAGCAGTTTGTGAACCAAGAACTTCCAGATGCACATGCTGGGTTTCAAAGAGGCAAAGGAACCAGAGATCAAATTGTCAACATCTGTTGGATCATAGAAAAAGCAACAGAAATCCAGAAAAAAACATCTACTTCTGCTTCACTGACTATATTAAAGCCTTTGACTGTGTGGATCACAACAAACTGTGGAAAATTTTTAAAGAGATGGGAATACCAGACCACCTTACCTGTCTCCTGAGAAGCTGGTATGCAGATCAAGAAGCAACAGAACCTGACATGGAACAACAGACTGGTTCAAAATTGGGAAAGAAATACAATAAGGCTGCATACTGTCACCCTGCTTATTTAACTTCTAGGCAGAAATACATCATGTGAAATGCTGGGCTCAATGAATCACAAGCTGTAATTAAGATTGCTAGAAGAAATATCAACAACCTCAAATATGCAGATGGTACTACTGTAATGGCAGAAAGTGAAGAGTAACTAAAGAACTTCTTGATGTAGGTGAAAGAGGAGAGAGAAAAACTGGCTTGAAACAACATTAAAAAAAAAAAAAAAAAGATCATGGCATCTGGTTCCATCACTTGATGGCAAATAGAAGGGCCAAAGTGGAAGCAGTGACAGATTTTTATTTTGCTGGGCTCCCAAATCACTGCAGACTCCTAAATCACTCCAAGTGACTGCAGCCATGAACTAAAAGACACTTTTTCCTTAAGGAAAGCTATGACAAACCTAGATAGCATATTAAAAAGCATTAGCATCACTTTGCCAACAAAGATCCGTAGAGTCAAAGCCATGGTTTTTCCAGTAGTTGTTCTTTCATTTGTACAGTATTTCTCTGCCTTTTTCATTATTATTTTTTAAAAACTTATTGTCTTTGAGGTTTCCTTTTTCAGGCTTCAAGGTTTAATTCTTTCTTCCTTTTGGTTTCTGCTGAAGAATTGATGCTTTCAAATTGTGGTGCCGGAGAAGACTCTTGAGAGTCCCTTGGACTGCAAGAAGATCAAACCTGTCAATCCTAAAGGAAATCAGTCCTGAATATTCATTGAGAGGACTGATGCTAAAGCTAAAGCTCCAAAACTTTGGTCACCTAATGCAAAGAGTAGGAAATGCAGCCTTTGTGCCAATCCCACCTTCTGCACTGGGTTTGGGGGTGTACCTTCTCCACCTATATCCTAGAGATGGATCTTATCCTATCCTTTCCCCATAATGTTTTGTATTTCCCTGGGGAAAAAATAATAATTGCACACGCCAACTGAAGGCACGCCCTCACTGGGCGCTCTGCTGCTGGCTTACTGGTGGAGAAAGAGGGGCTGGGTCAGGGGCCAGTGTGAGTGTGTGCGGTGGGCAGCGCGTCGGCGGCAGGCTGAGAAGTAGTAGTAAAAGCATAGGAGTTGCAGAGAGCCGCGTGGGGTTGGGGAAACACGTGGTGGGTGAGGAATTATGAGGAGAGGGGTCTAAAGAGTTTCTTCTCATGATAACTCCACTTGCACATCACAATCACTTAGGTCTCCCAGGCAGCCATGTAGCCTAGCACGTGCTGTTGAATCACTATGGCTACAGGCATTTTCAAGTACAATTCTCTTATTTTCCATAAATTGTAAAAGGCCCTGTTCATCTACTAAGAAACAGCATCTCATTTTAAGCCGTGGCCTAGTTCCTATGCACACAGCAGCTTTCCAATTTGACTTTAGGGTCAAGATGCTTTTCTGATTCGTTTGACTGAGTAGACTTAAGTGCAAATTGAGCAGAGAAACCCATTTAAATATTGTACAATGTGAAAAGGGTGAATTCTATAACAGAAAAAGGAGGGGATTAGAGGAAAAGGAGGTCGATTGCTGAATTTGCCCTTGACATTGTTAAAGATGTGGTTTTCAGGGTTCTGGAATTTCTGTGAATGATTTGGAATTGAAGTTCCCCAGAGTGCCCCAACTTCCTCACAATAATTACATTAATGACACCAAGAGCATTTTGAAAATCCTCAGGCGTCTCCACTGCGTACATTTCAGTGCCACACAGCCGTATTTGCCCACCGTGCTTCCCTCGTAATAATTTGAGATGCTTCTCACTTACCTTGAGTAAATATCAAGCAGATCTTGATATCTATATCTGTCTCATGAAATATACATCCTCTCTAACTGTGCCCAAATGATTAATTTACTGCTATGTGATGATTAGCATAAAAATCTCATCATGACACGAGATAGAAATGTTATCAACTAATTGCCATTTGAAGTGAAGAATGTTTTTGCATAGAAATTAATGATGCATGCTTACTTCTCAATTCTCAGTTAAACCAGAAAACCCAAGACTATTTTTGAAGCAGAAAGGAATTACTTTTGAAGTCTTTTTTTTTTTTTTTTTTTTTTTTTGCCTTTTTGCTTTCCCTGTAGATGATCTGCAGTTCAGCAACAGAATGATGACAAGCATGGTTAATGGGGTTTTGTACACAAGATGAGACGGTTGTTCTTATTTGATGTTATAAGAATCTTATGTTATTATCATTGGTGGTCATTCCAGATCTGCTCAAGCCATATATCTATGAGTCTGATGGTACCTCAGAAAGCCTCATTTTATCTTCCAGATTTAAAGAACATTTAGTTGTGACTCAGATCTTGATGATAAAGTCACACCCTAATCCAATTAGTTCTCTTAATTCTAAGGACCAGCCAGTCTATCTTGGAGATTGTGAATTTTCCCATGTTCGCCTTGTCATCCAAATCATATCATGACTATCACTAACACCCGGCCTGGGCCAGTGATGTTACTGGGAATTTTAAGTGCATTTTCTCAGTTAACCCTCATCTGATGCAGTGAGGTCAGCTCTATTTTAATTCCCATTTTAGAGATGAGAAATCCTGGAGACACAGCTCACAATTGACTTTTCCAAGATCATGGAGCTGAAAAAACTTGGCTAACATCTAGAAAATTCAAACCCCAAAGTCCCACTCAGACAAACATAAACCCTCTGGATAGTGACCCCTCTAAGCTTTGCTACATGGACAGATCCAGTCTAACTGGTTTATTTTCATTTTGAGAACTAGAAAGTGGGGCTTGAACAGTGCCAGGCTTTGGCCCAAGAAAGAGGGGCCCTGCATATCACAAACTCACACAAACAACTAATTTATTGAGAGATATAAGGGTGTTTCTGTCACCAGCTATCTGACACTCAAGGCGGTCACAGCAGGACTCTTGGGTCTAAGCATCCACCTCCAGGCAACGCCATGTTGGCTCCAAAGAAACACTGCCCCTCAAGTCCTGCCTTTGAGAGACAACTGTATCCAAATATTGTGAACATAAATACTGCCTCAGAGCAAGAACAGATGAGAAAACAAGTACTCCAGAAGAAAAGACAAATTCTTTAACTTGTCAAATCTTTCCTCTCAGAGAGCAAGAAGCCAATCAGTTCAGTTCAGTTCAGTCCAGTCGCTCAGTCATGTCCGACTCTTTGCGATCCCATGAATCGCAGCACACCAGGCCTCCCTGTCCATCACCAACTCCCGGAGTTCACTCAAACTCACGTCCATCAAGTCAGTGATGCCATCCAGCCATCTCATCCTCTGCCGTCCCCTTCTCCTCCTGCCCCCTATCCCTCCCAGCATCAGTCTTTTCCAATGAGTCAACTCTTCGCATGAGGTGGCCAAAGTGCTGGAGTTTCAGCTTTAGCATCATTTCCTTCCAAAGAACACCCAGGGTTGATCTCCTTCAGAAGGGACTGGTTGGATCCCCTTGCAGTCCAAGGGACTCTCAAGAGTCTTCTCCAACACCACAGTTCAAAAGCATCAATTCTTTGGTGCTCAGCCTTCTTCACAGTCCAACTCTCACATCCATACATGACCACTGGAAAAACTATAGCGTTGACTAGATGGACCTTTGTTGGCAAAGTAATGTCTCTGCTTTTTAATATGCTGTTTAGGTTGCTCATAACTTTCCTTCCAAGGAGTAAGCATCTTTTAATTTCATGGCTGCAATCACCATCTGCAGTGATTTTGGAGCCCAAAAAAATAAAGTCTGACACTGTTTCCACTGTTTCCCCTTCTATTTCCCATGAAGTGATGGGACCGGATGCCATGATCTTAGTTTTCTGAATGTTGAGCTTTAAGCCAACTTTTTCTTTTTTTTTTTTCATTTTTTTTCTTTCTGTTTTTCTTTTTTTATATTTTATTTCTTTAATAGAAAATTATTTAATTAGTATACATGTGTTCCCCATCCTGAACCCTCCTCCCTCCTCCCTCCCCACACCATCTCTCTGGGTCGTCCCAGTGCACCAGCCCCAAGCATCCAGCATCGTGCATTGAACCTGGACTGGCATCTTGTTTCATACATGACGTTTCACATGTTTCAATGCCATTCTCCCAAATCTTCCCACCCTCTCCCTCTCCCACAGAGTCCATAAGACTGTTCTATACATCAGTGTCTCTTTTGCTGTCTCGTATACAGGGTTATCGTTACCATCTTTCTAAATTCCATATATATGTGTTAGTATACTGTATTGGTGTTTTTCCTTCTGGCTTACTTCACTCTGTATAATAGGCTCCAGTTTCATCCACCTCATTAGAACTGATTCAAATGTATTCTTTTTAATGGCTGAGTAATACTCCATTGTGTATATGTACCACTGCTTTCTTATCCATTCATCTGCTGATGGACATCTAGGTTGCTTCCATGTCCTGGCTATTATAAACAGTGCTGCGATGAACATTGGGGTACACGTGTCTCTTTCCCTTCTGGTTTCCTCAGTGTGTATGCCCAGCGGTGGGATTGCTGGATCATAAGGCAGTTCTATTTCCAGTTTTTTAAGGAATCGCCACACTGTTCTCCATAGTGGGTGTACTAGTTTGCATTCCCACCAACAGTGTAAGAGGGTTCCCTTTTCTCCACACCCTCTCCAGCATTTATTATTTGTAGACTTTTGGATCGCAGCCATTCTGACTGCTGTGAAATGGTACCTCATAGTGGTCTTGATTTGCATTTCTCTGATAATGAGTGATGTTGAGCATCTTTTCATGTGTTTGTTAGCCATCTGTATGTCTTCTTTGGAGAAATGTCTATTTAGATCTTTGGCCCATTTTTTGATTGGGTCATTTATTTTTCTGGAGTTGAGCTGTAGGAGTTGCTTGTATATTTTTGAGATTAGTTGTTTGTCGGTTGCTTCATTTGCTATTATTTTCTCCCATTCTGAAGGCTGTCTTTTCACCTTGCTAATAGTTTCCTTTGATGTGCAGAAGCTTTTAAGTTTAATTAGGTCCCATTTGTTTATTTTTACTTTTATTTCCAATATTCTGGGAGGTGGGTCATAGAGGATCCTGCTGTGATGTATGTCAGAGAGTGTTTTGCCTATGTTCTCCTCTAGGAGTTTTATAGTTTCTGGTCTTACGTTGAGATCTTTAATCCATTTTGAGTTTATTTTTGTATATGGTGTTAGAAAGTGTTCTAGTTTCATTCTTTTACAAGTGGTTAACCAGATTTCCCAGCACCACTTGTTAAAGAAATTGTCTTTAATCCATTGTATATTCTTGCCTCCTTTGTCAAAGATAAGGTGTCCATATGTGCGTGGATTTATCTCTGGGCTTTCTATTTTGTTCCATTGATCTATATTTCTGTCTTTGTGCCAGTACCATACTGTCTTGATAACTGTGGCTTTGTAGTAGAGCCTGAAGTCAGGTAGGTTGATTCCTCCAGTTCCATTTTTCTTTCTCAAGATCGCTTTGGCTATTCGAGGTTTTTTGTATTTCCATACAAATTGTGAAATCATTTGTTCTAGCTCTGTGAAGAATACTGTTGGTAGCTTGATAGGGATTGCATTGAATCTATAAATTGCTTTGGGTAGTATACTCATTTTCACTATATTGATTCTTCCAATCCATGAACATGGTATATTTCTCCATCTATTAGTGTCCTCTTTGATTTCTTTCACCAGTGTTTTATAGTTTTCTATATATAGGTCTTTAGTTTCTTTAGGTAGATATATTCCTAAGTATTTTATTCTTTCCGTTGCAATGGTGAATGGAATTGTTTCCTTAATTTCTCTTTCTGTTTTCTCATTATTAGTGTATAGGAATGCAAGGGATTTCTGTGTGTTGATTTTATATCCTGCGACTTTACTATAATCATTGATTAGTTCTAGTAATTTTCTGGTGGAGTCTTTAGGGTTTTCTATGTAAAGGATCATGTCATCTGCAAATAGTGAGAGTTTTACTTCTTCTTTTCCAATTTGGATTCCTTTTATTTCTTTTTCTGCTCTGATTGCTGTGGCCAAAACTTCCAAAACTATGTTGAATAGTAATGGTGAAAGTGGGCACCCTTGTCTTGTTCCTGACTTTAGAGGAAATGCTTTCAATTTTTCACCATTGAGGATAATGTTTGCTGTGGGTTTGTCATATATAGCTTTTATTATGTTGAGATATGTTCCTTCTATTCCTGCTTTCTGGAGAGTTTTTATCATAAATGGGTGTTGAATTTTGTCAAAGGCTTTCTCTGCATCTATTGAGATAATCATATGGTTTTTGTTTTTCAATTTGTTAATGTGGTGTATTACATTGATTGATTTGCAGATATTGAAGAATCCTTGCATCCCTGGGATAAAGCCCACTTGGTCATGGTGTATGATCTTTTTAATGTGTTGTTGGATTCTGATTGCTAGAATTTTGTTTAGGATTTTTGCATCTATGTTCATCAGTGATATTGGCCTGTAGTTTTCTTTTTTTGTGGGATCTTTGTCAGGTTTTGGTATTAGGGTGATGGTGGCCTCATAGAATGAGTTTGGAAGTTTACCTTCCTCTGCAATTTTCTGGAAGAGTTTGAGCAGGATAGGTGTTAGCTCTTCTCTAAATTTTTGGTAGAATTCAGCTGTGAAGCCGTCTGGACCTGGGCTTTTGTTTGCTGGAAGATTTTTGATTACAGTTTCAATTTCCGTGCTTGTGATGGGTCTGTTAAGGTTTTCTATTTCTTCCTGGTCGAGTTTTGGAAAGTTGTACTTTTCTAAGAATTTGTCCATTTCTTCCTCGTTGTCCATTTTATTGGCATATAATTGTTGATAATAGTCTCTTATGATCCTTTGTATTTCTGTGTTGTCTGTTGTGATCTCTCCATTTTCGTTTCTAATTTTATTGATTTGATTTTTCTCCCTTTGTTTCTTGATGAGTCTGGCTAATGGTTTGTCAATTTTATTTATCCTTTCAAAGAACCAGCTTTTGGCTTTGTTGATTTTTGCTATGGTCTCTTTTGTTTCTTTTGCATTTATTTCTGCTCTAATTTTTAAGATTTCTTTCCTTCTACTAACCCTGGGGTTCTTCATTTCTTCCTTTTCTAGTTGCTTTAGGTGTAGAGTTAGGTTATTTATTTGACTTTTTTCTTGTTTCTTGAGGTGTGCCTGTATTGCTATGAACTTCCCCCTTAGGACTGCTTTTACCGTGTCCCACAGGTTTTGGGTTGTTGTGTTTTCATTTTCATTCATTTCTATGCAAATTTTGATTTCTTTTTTGATTTCTTCTGTGATTTGTTGGTTATTCAGCAGTGTGTTGTTCAGCCTCCATATGTTGGAATTTTTAATAGTTTTTCTCCTGTAATTGAGATCTAATCTTACTGCATTGTGGTCAGAAAAGATGCTTGGAATGATTTCTATTTTTTTGAATTTACCAAGGCTAGCTTTATGGCCCAGGATGTGATCTATCCTGGAGAAGGTTCCATGTGCACTTGAGAAAAAGGTGAAATTCATTGTTTTGGGATGAAATGTCCTATAGATATCAATTAGGTCTAACTGGCCTATTGTATCGTTTAAAGTTTGTGTTTCCTTGTTAATTTTCTGTTTAGTTGATCTATCCATAGGTGTGAGTGGGGTATTAAAGTCTCCCACTATTATTGTGTTATTGTTAATTTCTCCTTTCATACTTGTTAGCATTTGTCTTACATACTGCGGTGCTCCCGTGTTGGGTGCATATATATTTATAATTGTTATATCTTCTTCTTGGATTGATCCTTTGATCATTATGTAGTGACCTTCTTTGTCTCTTTTCACAGCCTTTGTTTTAAAGTCTATTTTATCTGATATGAGTATTGCTACTCCTGCTTTCTTTTGGTCCCTATTTGCATGGAAAATCTTTTTCCAGTCCTTCACTTTCAGTCTGTATGTGTCCCCTGTTTTGAGGTGGGTCTCCTGTAGACAACATATGTAGGGGTCTTGTTTTTGTATCCATTCAGCCAGTCTTTGTCTTTTGGTTGGGGCATTCAACCCATTTACGTTTAAGGTAATTACTGATAAGTATGATTCCATTGCCATTTACTTTATCGTTTGGGGTTCGAATTTATACACCATTTTTGTGTTTCCTGTCTAGAGAATATCCTTTAGTATTTGTTGGAGAGCTGGTTTGGTGGTGCAGAATTCTCTCAGCTTTTGCTTGTCTGAGAAGCTTTTGATTTCTCCTTCATACTTGAATGAAATCCTTGCTGGGTACAATAATCTGGGCTGTAGGTTATTTTCTTTCATCATTTTAAGTATGTCTTGCCATTCCCTCCTGGCTTGAAGAGTTTCTATTGAAAGATCAGCTGTTATCCTTATGGGAATTCCCTTGTGTGTTATTTGTTGTTTTTCCCTTGCTGCTTTTAATATTTGTTCTTTGTGTTTGATCTTTGTTAATTTGATTAATATGTGTCTTGGGGTGTTTCGCCTTGGGTTTATCCTGTTTGGGTTTCTCTGGGTTTCTTGGACTTGGGTGATTATTTCCTTCCCCAGTTTAGGGAAGTTTTCAACTATTATCTCCTCAAGTATTTTCTCATGGTCTTTCTTTTTGTCTTCTTCTTCTGGAACCCCTATAATTCGAATGTTGTAGCATTTAATATTGTCCTGGAGGTCTCTGAGATTGTCCTCATTTCTTTTAATTCGTTTTTCTTTTATTCTCTCTGATTCATTTATTTCTACCATTCTATCTTCTAATTCACTAATCCTATCTTCTGCCTCTGTTATTCTACTATTTGTTGCCTCCAGAGTGTTTTTAATTTCATTTATTGCATTATTCATTATATGGTGACTCTTTTTTATTTCTTCTAGGTCCTTGTTAAACCTTTCTTGCATCTTCTCAATCCTTGTCTCCAAGCTATTTATCTGTGATTCCATTTTAATTTCAAGATTTTGGATCAATTTCACTATCATTATTCGGAATTCTTTATCAGGTAGATTCCCTATCTCTTCCTCTTTTGTTTGGTTTGGTGGGCATTTATCCTGTTCCTTTATCTGCTGGCTATTCCTCTGTCTCTTCATCTTGTTTAAATTGCTGAGTTTGGGGTGTCCTTTCTGTATTCTGGCAGTTTGTGGAGTTCTCTTTATTGTGTAAGCCAACTTTTTCACTCTCCTCTTTCACTTTCATCAAGAGGCTTTTTAAAAAGCAGTAGTTCTTGTATAATTAGGTATTTCCAGAAGTGTGGGGCACCCATTGTCTTGATTCTCATCATGTTCAGAATTTGTGGTTCTGAAAGTACTCATGAATAACCTGGGTATTCACAACAATTGTACATGGTGACACATGGCATTATTTAATATTTTCAATGTTAATATTAATATCCATCACTTAGATTAGCAACTTGATGGACATTTCATGCTAGAACTGCAAATAGTTTCATATTTGTAAAATTATCAATATTCCATAACCATTTTGAAATTTAAGAAGAAAATGTTTAAATATTTTTATTTTAAAAATTTTATATTTATTCAGTATAATTTATATTTCTCTTTTACTTAACAGTTATTATTTTTAATTGTGGTAGAATATACATATTAAGAATGTCTAGTCAAAGCTATGATTTTTCCATGGTCATGTATGCATGTGAGAGTTGGACATAAAGAAAGCTGAGCACTGAAGAATTGAGCTTTTGAACTGTGGTATTGGAAAAGACTCTTGAGAGTCCCTTGGACTGCAAGGAGATCCAACCAGCCCATCCTAAAGGAAATCAGTCCTGAATATTCATTGGGATTGATGCTGAAGCTGACGCTCCAATACTTTGGCCACCTGATGTGAAGAACTGACTTACTGGAAATGACCCTGATGCTGGGAAAGGTTGAAGGCAGGAGGAGAAGGGGACGACAAAGGATGAGATGGTTGGATGGCATCACCGACTCGATGGACATGCTCTGGGAGTTGGTGAAGGACAGGGAAGCCTGGCGTGCTGCAGTCCATGGGGTCACAAAGATCTGGACACAACTGAGCAATTGAACTGAACTGAACTGATACATAAGATGAAATTCACAGTCTTAATAATTTTGAAATGTACAATTCAGTGACATTAAGTACATCCACATTATTTTTGGCAACCATCATCACCATCCATCTCGAGGGCTCTTTTCATTTCGTAAAACAGTAATATCCCATTACTGTCTGCCCCGAGCCCCTGGCAGCTACCTTTCTACTTTCTCTCTCTCTGGATCTGACTACTCTGCACTGTGCTGTTCTTAGTCACTCAGTCATGTCCAACTCTTTGTGACCCCATGAACTGTAGCCCTCCAGGCTCCTCTGTCCTTGGAGATTCTCCAGGCAAGAATACTGGAGTGAGTGGCCATTCCCTTCCCCAGGGGATCTTCCCAACACAGGGATCGAACCCAGGTTTCCCGTATTGCAGGTGAATTCTTTACCATCTGAGCCACCAGGAAAGCCCAAGAATACTGGAGTGGGTAGCCTATCCCTTCTCCAGGGGATCTTCCCGACTCAGTAATCGAACTGGTGTCTCCTGCATTGCAGGCAGATGCTTTATGAGCTGAGCTATCTGGGTCCCCTATATAAGTGAAATCATATCACATCTGCCCTGTGACTGGAGTTTCACTTTTCCTCAAGTTTCATCTATGATGTAGGATGTGTCAGAATTTCCTTCCTTTTTAAGGCTGAAAACTATTTCATTGTATCTTACACCACATTGTGTTTATCTATGTATCCATTGATGTTAATCCATTCCTAGATTGTTCCCACTTCTTGGCTATTGTGAATTTCTTATGAACATGAGTGTATAACTGTCTCTTCCAGATCCTGCTTAAATTCAGAAGTAAAATTGCTGGGTCATATGGCAGTTCTATTTTCCATTTTCTGAAAAACCACAATACTGTTTTCTACAGTGGCTACACCATCTTACACTCTCACCAACAGTGCACAAGAGGTCTGATTTCTCTACTTCCTTACCAACACTTGTTATGTTCCTGTTTTTTCCCCTAAATTTTGGGGGATCTTTTTTGTGGGGTGTTGTTTTTGTTTGTTTTTTGTAGCCAACCTAATGCGTGTGAGGTGGTATCTTGTGGTCTTGATTTGCATTTCCCTACAGATTAGTGATGCTGGGCATCTTTTCAGGTGCTTGCTGGTTATTTGTATATATCTTCTTAGAGAAATATCTTCTCAAGTCCTCCCCTCACTTTTTAATCAGGTCATTTTTTCGTCACTGAGTTGCAGAAGTTCCTTATATATTCTGGATGTGTGACCGTGCTAAGTCACTTCAGTCGTGTCTGACTCTTTGGGACCCTATAGACTGTAGCCTTCCACGCTTCTCTGTCCATGGGATTCTCCAGGCAAGAGTACTTGAGTGAGTTGCCATACCCTCCTCCAGGGGATCTTCTTGACCTAAGGATTGAACCCGAAGTTCTTACATCTCCTGCATTGGCAGGCAGCTTCTTTACCACTAGAGCCACCTGGGAAGCCCATATTCTGGATATTAGCCCCTTACCCTCACTTCATACTTTATCACTGGAGAAGGAAATGGCAACCCACTTCAGTATTCTTGCCTGGAGAATCCCATGGACAGAGGAGCCTGGCGGGCCTTGGTCCGTGGGGTCGCAGAGAGTCAGACACGACTGAAGTGACTGAACACTGAGCACCAGCCCCTTACCAGAGATGTGATTCGAAAGTATTTTCTCTCATTCCATGAGTTACCATTTCACTCTGTTGATTGTATCATTTGATGCAGAGGATTTTTCAATTTTTATGTAATTCTGTTTGTTTTTACTTTCATTGCCTGTTCCTTTGGCGTCTTATCCAGGAAGCCACTGCCAAATCTAGTGTCATGAGGCTTTTCCCCTATGTTCTTCTCAGAGAATTTTATAGTTTTAACGTTTATTTTTAGGCCTTTGATCCATTTTGAGTTAATTTTTGTATATGGTATAAGATGAACATCCAACATCATTCTTTTGAATGTGGATATCCAGTGTTTTCAACAGCACTTATTGAAAAAAGACTGTCTTTTCCCCATTGAAAGGTCTTGGCACACTTCTCAAAAATAATTTGACCACATAAAATGAAGTATTCGTCTCTAAGTTCTTCCTTCTATTCCATCGATCTATATGTCTGTCTTTATTACACACCACACTGTTTGGGCTTACTATAACTTCATGAGTTTTAAAACAACAAGCATAAGACTTCCAACTTTGTTCCTTTTTAAAACTTTTTAGCTATTTGAGATCCTTTGAGATTCCATATGAATTTTTGAATATATTTTCTATTTCTGCAAAAGTTCACTATTGGGATTTTGATAGGGATTGCATTGAATCTGTAAATCATTTTGAATAATATTGACATCTTAACAGTATTCAGTCTTCCAATCTACAAATAAGGAATGCTGTCTTAGCTTGGGCTGCTATAACAACATACCTTAGATTGGGTAACTTACACAGCAGACATTTATTTCTCACAGCTCTGGATGCTAGGAAGGCCAGGCAGGATCAAGTTCCCATCCGATTCAGTTCTTGCTGAAGGCCCTCTTCCTGGCTGATAAGCAGTCACCTTCACAATACGTGCTCACATGATCTTTCCTTGGTGTGTGCTCATGGAGAGATCTCAGGTCTCTTCCTCTTTTTATGAGGGCAATAATCTCACCATGAGGGCCCCACCTTCATGGGCTAATCTAACCCTAATTACTCCCCAAAAGCCCTAACTCCAAATATCATCCATTGAAGACTAGAGCTTCAAAATATGGGTTTGGGGGGAACACAAATATTCAATCCACAGCAAATGCCTTTATATCTGTTTGTGTCTTAATTTCTTTCAGCAACAATTTGTTGTTTTCAGTGTACAGGCCTTTTATCTCTTTGGTTAAGTTTATTCCTAAGTATTTGATTCTTTTTGATGCTATTATAAATGGAATTGTTCTCTTAATTCCCTTTGCAAATGGTTCATTGTTAGTATAGAGAAATGAGGCTCATGGGACTTTCCTGGTGGCTCAGTGGCTAGGACTCCAAGCTCCCAGTGCAGGGGGCCTGGGTTTGATCCCTGGTTGGGGAACTAGGTTCCACACGCCACAACTAAAGATCCCGCCTGCTGCAACTAAGATCCAGTGCACCAAACAAATAAATAAAAATCAATGTTTAAAAAATGCAGCTGATTATTATATGTTGATCTTGTACACTGCAACTTCAGTGAATTCATTTATTGCTTCTAACAGTTTGTGGGATCTTTGGAGATTTCTACATATAATATCATGTTATCTATAAACAGATAATTTTACTTCTTCCTTTCCAATTTGAATGCCTTCTATTTTTTTCTTGGCTAGTTGCCCTGGCTTTAGTAGTTAACTTTAAACATTTTAGAAGAGCAGTCACTTTTCTGAAAATGTATACAAATATTTTAATTGCTTACATTTATTTTAATTTACATTTTTATTAAATGTATTCAAATTTTCTAGACTTTGAATACACATGTATTTTATTTTTTCATCCTGTAGAACATTTTTTTCAGCAGAGTACAAATTATGTAAAAATCTGGATTATAAGAACACAATTCATGATTTTGCTGAATTGATGGCAATAAAAATATAGTTTTTGGAATACATATATAATAAATTGCAAATTATGTATGTCTAGCCCAATAACAGAATACCCAGGCATGGATGATAATAATTAAATTCAAACATTTTCTTATATTTTTCTGATTTTTAGTCATTATGTATGTATATTTTTCAAAACAGGATGCTACAACACATTTAGTTTAATAGTTTGATAGTTTCATTTATAATGTTTAAATATTTAGGCATATATAAAAGTTTCTCTCAGTCAAGAAGCCCAAGCATAGCTAGCCCAAGCTGGCCTACTGCTCTGTGCTCTTAGCCAGAGCCTCACAATGTTTGATAGGGGCTAACTTGGACTTGAAAGTGAGAATACAGTAGACATCTCATGGATGGAAGTTACTCTGACGTGATAACTGCCTCTCTATACCACAGCCAGGATGATATTAAACATTTATAAACCTGATTATGCACTCTGTTGCTTGGAGACCTCTGGTAACTTCTCTTTGCACTTGAGATAAAATTCGCAATATGGAGGCCCTGCATGTCCTAGCCCGCCATGTCTTCCTTCCCCATCTCTGTGTGCATGCTGCTTTTTCTCTCTTCACTCTGGCCATGGAGACTTTTATTCCAGTTCAGCCTGCACACCCCCTCCCACCCCAAGACCTCTCCAGACGCACTTCCTTCTCCCTGTGATGCCCTCCTCACCCCTTTCCTGTCTAGTTAACTCCTGCTTGTCCATTGGACTCCCCCTAAGATGCCTTCTTCCAAGAAGCCTCCTTTGAATCTTTGGACTAGATAAATCCTAATAACAACAAAACTAAAAATTATTTTGATGAGCATATATAAAATTATTGACCGTTCACTCTCGAATAGTTAGAGACGTAAGCTCTTCACATGTATGCATGCACCTTTTTCATTCTTCCAAAAGTCCTCCCCTCCATTTTTACAAAGAGAGAAATCAAGGCTTAGACAAGTTTAGTCACTAGCCCACAGTCACATTATTAATGAGCTGAGGCAAGATTTTAATCAAGGCTGTCCAACCCCAGAGCTTATATGTTTAATCTCAGTTGTTTTCTTTGTAAGGGCCCTATTTTGTCGCTCATTCCACATGTTTATTCTGTTGGGTGCCAGGTACTGAGAGCTTCTGTGGGTAGATCGGAGAGCAACAAGACAGATAAGGCTCCTGGACTCAGGGAACTTTGTTCCACTGGGGGACTGAGGCCAGAAAAAGTAAGAGTAAACAGATGAACGAGATCATTCCTATGGAGGAATCAAACAGGTTCCATGAGAGAGTAAGTGAGGAGAGCCTGCTCCTGAGAGGATGGGCTCAGATGGTCTCTCTAAAGAAGGGGCATTTGAGCTGAGTCCTGAAAGGTGATAGGGCAGGGCTAGCTAATTGTCCACCAAAATCCAGTCTACCTTTCTTTGAAGTGATAACAGATCCCTTAAATCTTCACTAGAGTATATCCTGCAACCCTCCTTGTGATTAGAGGTAGCTATGTGATTATGTTCTGGCGAATGGCTTAAAACCAGAAGTAGCATGAGAAACTTCCAGAAAGTCTCCTAACGAGAGTTGCAGGGGTGGGTGTGCCCTTCTCCTCCCATCCTCTTTCTTCTTGGAAGGTTGAAGCAGCAGCATCAGACTTGAACCACAAAATGAACTTGGGAAGCACACTCAGCAGAGACGAAAACAGGAAGGACTACAGGTCCCTGAGACTATGGAGTACCCTATCGGGCCTGGACTGACTCACTCAGATAAATTTTATGGCTGTTGTACTTCCTACTGAAGGATGACTAGACTTCTTTATGATTCTGAAGATTTAATACTGCTGTTTGGGAAGTGTAGACCATGCACTTTATGCAAAAGCTTTTAACCACTGCAGTGACTGACTCAACATCCTCAGGAAGTCACTATAGACGCCTTCGGCAGCTGCCCCTGACTCCCGGTCACAGGAAATGGCTGGTTTTCCTTTCTCTCTGGCTTGCCTTTGGAAGGCGTCTGGAAGGCGTTTGGCATGCCGGAAGGGCCACCCACTTGATCAGATGGCACCTGTCAAACTGATAGATAAAAACTGTCAAAATGCAGATCTCTGAGAATTGCCTCCATGGCATATTTGCAATTTCACAAACACATTTAAAAGCTCAGATAAAGCTTTTGATGTCCCTGATCTTTGCACTTCCAAATGGTGGCTGAAGAAACAGAAATCAGTCTTCTTTGCAAGCCTTCAAAGTGGTGAAATTGCCTAAATCAGTTTGTGGATTATTCTCTGACTACCAAAGGTCAAGGAAGGGTTTTTGTTTGTTCCTCCTTCCTGAAACACTTTCACATTCTCTTCCAGGTACTTTTGTTCTAGGAAATTGAAATTCATTATTTATCTGTTTGATATACAAGTCTGAATTCCCAATAAGGCCTTGACCACCTTTTCCAAAAACTGAAATGATCTTTTCAGAAACAGTTGTATAAACATTCTATTAAGAAATAGTAAATAGAACTTTACCAGAATGGAGGTAAATGAGTAAGGGCAAGAACTGACTCTTTTATCAACATAGTTAAAGCTCATGAAGTCACAAATGTGTCGTTTCCCCAGAAAATCCTGTGTAAAATCCAGATTTTATAAAATTCTGTGTGCTGAGGTTGTTAGGCTACCCTTTGTATGAACTGGGACTTGATCATGGCAGCAAGAGGGATATATGATCTTGTACTTGTTTTTCAAGAATTTTTAACTTGGTCATCAGTGTGTAAGGGTGACCCTCACTGTAAGGATGACAGAATGGAAGTGAGCATACATTGAGATGAGCTCAGAGGCTGAGCCTTGGAGTCTTCACTATCATTATGACCCTCTTTACAAGAATTCTGTAGGTAATTGACAGAAATATACTTTAACTTCACACACAAAAAAGGCGGGGGGAGGTATCAGATAGAATGCAAAGATACTGAGATCTTAGTATAGTGAGGCCTCAGGAATTTAACCAGAGTCTGACCTCTGCTTAGCAATAATTTCCAACCTTTTTCACCTTACAAGTATTAGACAAAACAATGATATTTCTATGGCCCCTGGAGACAAAATAATGAGAATACTTCACACAATGGGGAAGTGACTTACTTCTTGGCACTGATTAGCTGCCCAAATTCAGCCCTTTCTTTAGTCTCTCAATTACCAAGTTCTTAGGAAACAACCAGGCTTCCCTTTTGGCTCTCCTGGTAAAGAATCCGCCTGCAATGCAGGAGACCTGGGTTTGATCCCTCCCTGAGTTGGGAAGATCTCCTGGAGAAGGGAAAGGCTACCCACTCCAGTATTCTGGCCTGGAGAATTCCATGGACCGTGTAGTCCATGGGGTCACAAAGAGTCAGACACGACTGAGCGACTTTCACTTTTCACTAGGAAACAATCATAGCCAACACTTATAGAGTCCTGTTAAGGCAGGCACTGTTCTCAGCACTGTTCATGGATTTCATTCACTCATGAAATCTTCACACAATCCTGTACGTTGGGTATTATATATTCCTAGAAACAAGAAAACTCAGGACTTAGAGGCTAAATCATGTGCCCAGGGTCACATGGTCAGCAGTGGAAGCCATGTTGTAATTTACTTTGGCTGGAGTTTGCCCTTCACCCTAAACTAGGGTGCCTCTACTGGGCATCAAAGCTGTCTATAAAAGGAAATGAGTTGATTGGCTGAGCTTCAGGTACCCATCCCTGAACCAATCAGGGATAAGAAGGGCGTAGGATCACACTGGAGAAAGCAACTTGGTGCCCCTGCTACACCCAGGGAAAGATGCAGGAAGGGGCTAAACTTAGCTCAGGAGAGCTTGCAGCTGCTCCTGAGCAACATCTTCCTCCTCTCTTTCCTCCTTTCAGGGGCCCAAGGCTGACTTAGTTACTCTCTTCAGTTCACAACACATTACTGTCATGGTGTTTCTCTTTCTTTATTTTATCTTATCCCTCTTCTCCACTTCTGTTCTCCACCTGTCGTCAAAGGCAGCCATGCTACTCTGTTTGATAGAAATCGTTTCATTTATATATGTTCTTATATCATACATATTGTTTTGTGTGTGTGCATTTTTAATTTACATATATGACATCAGGCTACAGGGCCCATTCTTTGTCTTCCTTTTGCCATTCAGTCTTGTATTCAAAAGGTATATAAAAGGTTGCCAGGCTGCCAGCCCATTGCTTCCAACAACAACATATACATATGGTCTGAACCATTTTACTATTCCCCAACCCAAGTCCGGCCCAGTCATGGACAAACGGGTTCTGTGGGTCAATTCGCCCAACCTGGGAGCCCCCTCGTCTGGCGAGGCCCCTCCCTGCCTGCTGCAGAGTCCCTCCTCTGTGCAGTCAGAGTCCCCCATGCTCGCCTCCATCATGGCGGAGACCACGGAGCAGCTCAGCTAAAGATGCGGAAATGGGGCCCAGCTGCCTGGCTTCAGAATCCTGTCTTTTTCACTTCAATCTATGTCACATAGCCTCTCGCTACGTCAGCAAAATGATAACCACAGCTACTCATGGTATTGTTGTGAAGATTAAATGAGAAAAATCTATGAGAAGTGCTAAGAACAGTGCCTGGTACAAATTAAGTGCTATTTGTACATATTATAATAACATTTGTGACATGTTTTGGAACGGGTCTGTTTACGTATCTGTCGCCACCACCAGATTATGAAATCCTCAAGGGCAAGGACCTTGGATGTTGATCTTCTGTGTGCCAGAGGCGCACACATTACATCAACCCAGGGCAGTCTCATTGGACACTCTGTCTTACTCATCCTCTGGTTTGACATGGCTGCGGGCTTTGTATCTAGAAACCAACTGGGTTGAGGTGGGACTAGATAGACAGACTGGAGATGTGGCTTTAAAAAGGAGAATTTTTCTGGACTCTAAAGCTGTGTAATAGAAAATATAGCATAAGCTGCCACCAATAGCCAGGAAGATCAGCAGGTCACCCAAGACTGGTCTCTAGAGGATATCCTTACCCAGGCTGCTGTATGAACTCACCTGGAGCATGGCCAGGAATCAGTTCTTGGTCATAAGCCAACATTTTCCAGCTTTGTGTATATTCACCTCAATGTCTTCATCTGTAAAATAGGACTAAGAGCCACTCTTCATCAAGTTGGCCTAGAATTATGTAAGGGAACCATTACCAACTGCTTAGAACCATGTCTGGCATGGCCTCAATTGGCAATATTTACTATCTCTTCTTAGTGTCATTATCACCAAATCGGTTGTTCTTACAGCGTTGGGAGATGCCACACTCATTTTTTATCTTGTTCCAGGATCTTGGGATTTTTGTTTATCTGTATGTTTGTTTTTGTTTTTATTTACTTATTTGGCATTCTGGTGGGAACTGTGAACAGGTTGTCTGTTGGAAAGTTCTAGCCCTTTTTCCCTTAGCCTCAATGTTTGTGCCCTTGAATTCACAGGTGGGTGGTACAGCTTTCCATCTTAGAAATTATCTTACTAACAATATCACTCTCCGGTTGAAAGTTCTCTGAAATCTCAGCTTCCAGCAACCCCTGGTCAGATATTCCCCAAAATATGAGAGGGCACCATTTACGATCATACAACACACTTAAATGGGAATAAACCTAATTCCTTCTGTTGTTAAATAAATAAATAAAGGGGAAAAACAATGAAATCAAACAGAGGTCCAGCAGAACTGTCCTCAGAGTAACAAAGGCTTTTGCCATGAGCTTTCTAAGCAACATTTAGCTGCTGTTGGGCCACGGAAAGACTCTTTTTAACAATGCTTAATTTCATAGGTGGAAAGAAGCCTTCTGGGTGAATTAGTGGCTGCCCTACACTAGAGTCTTATCTATAAGAACCATTAGCTACAAAAGAAAGGTTAATTATAAGAAGAACTCCATGGCCTGAGCTGAGGGGTTTTAGTGACGCCCAGCGAAGGAGCCAATCCGATGACCACGGTTGGTGACAACGGTCCCCTCCCAGCAAAGGCTTTGTGGGGAGTCTGATGCCACATGCAGCCTTCAGGCCTGTGCAGGGGCCTGGAGGCCTGGTCGTGTTTGGGTTCATTAGCTATGGGGACCATTGCCCCCAGGGATCATTAACTACTGGTAGGGGGAAGGGGGCAGGAGAAAGATGAGCAGAATTACTCATTTTATAAAATGAGGATCTTGGTAAAACTCTGAACATACCTTGCCCCGGGGGCTGGCTCCCTGGTCCCTGGGATCAGTAAGTTGATGGAGACAGCTTTTTCAAGATCTTCCTCCCCACTCTCCTCTGTGCCCGGTGCTTCTGCCTTCAGCTGTGCCTGAAAACACATTCAGATGGGAAGCACTTATTTCCAAGAAACTGTGTGAGACATTTTCTTTCAGAAGCCCTTGGAAACTAAATTTTGTGTTTTGTCAAGAACATTGTATTTTGAGCCAGGAACTCAGTTCCCAACCCACTCACCCATCCTCCAACATTCTGAGGACAAAGAGGAAGCCAGGACGGGCAAAATGTAGAAGCTCACTTCCCAAAGAACTACTTTAATAATGTGTACACACTTCAGAGTCCACTGTGCTCATTACTGAGCACCTACTGTACGCCAGACCCTGTGCAAAGGATTTTTCCTGATCTTGCTCCCCCATACCCACAGCATCTGGAACCCATGATGCTCACCAGCTCTGCAATGACACACTGACAGTCAGCCTCACAGACCAACAGGCTACCTGGCGAACACAGAGCTGGCATCTTTATCCTTTGGCCGATGTTGGTCTTTGCCATTCTTCAACCCTGTTTCAACAGAATAACCCAGACAGGAACTTGCAATGTTCAAATCCTTGCCATAAGCATTCAGGGCTTAACGGTAGGGATTTTCAAATGTCTCCCTCTGAGTATGAACACTCCGATCTCACCCACCCCATCTATGCTTCTGGACTTTTTTTTTTCTTAATATTCCTAACTTTTGAGTGTGTGTGTAGGCAGACAAACCTTGGGACAAATACCTGGCTGATCTGGAATGGTTGTATGCGTTGATGCTCCATGAATGCTACTATATGTTTTCAGTATTGCTATGGATAAGTATCTATTTTTTTCTCCTAACACTTCCAAATCAAATTACCTTTTAAGAACACCCCCTTCACTGTGCTAGTGCTGGATGACATTTTATTGTTTCGGACTTCTACTCTTCACGTCCTTTTGCAGTTATGGTAGTTATAAGACATTCTCCTGAATGGTGGTGTTGTCACAGGTTAATATAAATGAATGCATTCTACCACACTCTAGTTTCTTATCAACACTGAGCTTAAGCATTTTTAATTTTCAGATACTTTATATTTAGCAATATTTCTGAGGCATTTCCACTTGAGTTCACCCAAGGCAGTGAGCAAATGAGGGGCTGACGCTGTTGTGGAAGTGAGCAGATGGCTGTGACCAGGAGCAAGGTTTGTGGAGCCAGCTCTCCTGAGTCTGAGCTCCAGCTGTAGCATCATCGCTGTTATCGATGATGAACAAGTTCCTTCACTCATCTGCATTTTATATTCTCCTCTGTAAAAATGAGATTAAAATTGCCCCTACCTCATAGGGTTCCTGTCAAGCATAAATTCACGTGAAGTGCTTTTTAAAAATGCCTGGAACATAGTAGCTCTATGTGTGTGATTGCTGTTATTATCACTATTATCATTATTCCCCGAGAAGCAAGGAGCAGGAGCTCAGCACTTTGGGAGGCAGCCACCATGACCAGGAATCAAGACTATGCATGTTCATTTCTGGAACCAAAGTGGTTAGAGCACAAGAGCACTTACTGACATGTTCGTGCCTCTCCTCCCCTGATTCACCGATCAGACTGTGCCCTGTGATGTGCACGCTTTTGAGATTATTCAGCTCTAATAAATAAAGAAACCTGTAGTTTACACACATAGGCAAACTATCTTAAGATGTTTAAAGACAAATTAGTAGCTATTAAGCAAGATGTGTGATTGTCATCAGCAGAATTCACAGAACGTGTTAAGTTATAAGATAAGTAGTCATCAGGTAGAACATGTGCACATTAAACACAAGTAGAGAAGGAGTGGAGGAAGCAAGAAATACCTAATACGTATAATGTACCTGAGTGTTACATATTCATAATGTATTAAATACACATGAGATTAAATATCAAGAGTCATTAAATATACATGAGCATTTAACATTCAAGATCTCCTAATTTGAGAACCTGCTAGTTATACTCTGTGGGTCACATGTCCTCTGCCCAAGAAACTCAAATAGAGTTCATAACTGTTCATCAGGCTAATTGGCGTGTGACAGCAGAGGCCAGAGACACCACATCTCTCCAGTAGGATAAATATGTGACATTGACCCAGGGCACCCACCACGTGTGGCCCCCGTGTCAGGGATCCCCAACACCATTCTCAGATCTGATGATTTTCTAGGACTCGTGGAACTCAGAAAAGCAGTTAAACTCTTGGTTACAGCTTACTATAGCAAAACGATACAAGTTAAAATCAGCCAAGTAGAAAGGTGCATAGAACAGGTACAAGTTTCTAGCTGTCCTCTCCCAGTTAACTGTACATGGATGACACTTCATTCTCCTAGCAGCAATGTATGACACCAAATACAAAGTGCTGCCAACCAGGAAATTCAACTGAGCCTTGGTGTCCAGGGTTTTTATTGGGGTTCAGTCACATAGGCACAGATTGCCCATGGGAATGACTTAACTCCTCAGTTATCAGCCCCTAGAAGTAAAGCTGATAGTGTGTGACCAAAAGCCCCTTCCGTTAATCCCACTGTTAGCATAAACTATCTGGCAGGTTCCAAGACCCCAGGTAAATAAGACATCCTTATGTCAGGCAGGATATCTCAAGGGCTCAAGGATTACCTCCCAGGAGCTGATCAAGGGCCAGTCCTCTCTTTTGAATGAACAGAGCTTGAACACTCCAAGCCTGCTCAGTTAACCCTTTGCCACCCACTCCTCTTGCTCAAAACTCAACTCTGGTCTGAGTAACCATGCTACCAGCAGGGAGAGCTGAGTGCAGAGAGAGACACTGTGTACCTCGGGTAATGTGGTCCTTGCACCCCACTTGTACCCTATCCTGAGTCAGTTAACTCACCCCATCTTTCTTGCTGTATGTTTTGAATGTATCTAAGTCCTTGTGACTTAAGTACTTTAATTTGTTCTATGAGTCTTTCTGGGTTAGCCTGCCTGATGGTTTATTTAGAGGCTACCACCTCATGGACTTGGAGATAATCTTCCTACATGACATGTCTTGCCTTCATCATTTATTTGCAGTGGGTTGAGATATGCCACAGGAGCAAAGACTTATGACAACCATGGTTTGTCATGAATTAGGAATGATAAAACAATCCCTACAAGTGGGATAAAGAGGGAAGAGACAGATAAGAAGGCAAATTCATGAGCGAATTGGTATGACTGTGATCTCATTCATTGTCTCCAGACACAGCGGACCACAATTTGCCTCTAGCTCCTATTTCTTGAATGCTCACTATAGACCAGGCACAACACTAAACACTTTGCTAAAATTTGCTTATCCTCACAGCAAGCCATGACAAAGCCCCTATCTGTCCCTTCACCATCTTCTAGATGAATAAGTTCAGTTCAGTTCAGTTCAGTTCAGTCGCTCAGTCGTGTCTGACTCTTTGTGACCCCGTGAATCGCAGCATGCCAGGCCTCCCTGTCCATCACCAACTCCCGGAGTTCACTCAGACTCACGTCCATCGAGTGAGTGATGTCATCCAGCCATCTCATCCTCTGTCGTCCCCTTCTCCTCCTGCCCCCAATCCCTCCCAGCATCAGAGTCTTTTCCAATGAGGCAACTCTGCACTAGATGGCCAAAATACTAGAGTTTCAACTTTTAGCATCATTCCTTCGAAACAACACCCAGGGCTGATCATCTTTAGAATGGACTGGTTGGATCTCCTTGCAGTACAGGGGACTCACAAGAGTCTTCTCCAACACCACAGTTCAAAAGCATCAATTCTTCAGAGCTTTCTTCACAGTCCAATTCTCACATCCATACATGACTACTGGAAAAACCGTAGCCTTGACTAGACGGACTTTTGTTGGCAAAGTAATGTCTGTGCTTTTGAATATGCTATCTAGGTTGGTCATAACTTTCCTTCCAAGGAGTGAGCATCTTTTAATTTCATGGCTGCAGTCACCATCTGCAGTGATTTTGGAGCCCAGAAAAATAAAGTCTGACACTGTTTCCACTGTTTCCCCATCTATTTCCCATGAAGTGTTGGGACCAGATGCCATGATCTTCATTTTCTGAATGTTGAGCTTTAAGCCAACTTTTTCACTCTCCACTTTCACTTTCATCAAGAGTTTTTTTAGTTCCTCTTCACTTCCTGCCATAAGGGTGGTGTCATCTGCATATCTGAGGTTATTGATATTTCTCCCGGCAATCTTGATTCCAGCTTGTGCTTCTTCCAGCCCAGCATTTTCCATTATGTACTCTGCATAGAAGTTAAATAAGCAGGGTGACAATATACAGCCTTGACGTACTCCTTTTCCTATTTGGAACCAGTCTGTTGTTCCATGTCCAGTTCTAACTGTTGCTTCCTGACTTGAATATAGGTTTCTCAAGAGGCAGGTCAGGTGGTCTGGTATTCCCATCTCTTTCAGAATTTTCCACAGTCTATTGTGATCCACACAGTCAAAGGCTTTGGCATAGTCAATAAAGCAGAAATAGATGTTTTTCTGGAACTCTCTTGCTTTCTCCATGATCCAGCGGATGTTGGCAATTTGATCTCTGGTTCCTCTGCCTTTTCGAAAACCAGCTTGAACATCTCAAAGTTCATGGTTCATATACTGCTGAAGCCTGGCTTGGAGAATTTTGAGCATTACTTTACTAGCATGTGAGATGAGTGAAATTGTGCGGTAGTTTGAGCATTCTTTGGCATTGCTTTTCTTTGGGATTGGAATGAAAACGGACGTTTTCCAGTCCTGTGGCCACTGCTGAGTTTTCCAAATTTGCTGGCATGTTGAGTGCAGCACTTTCACAGCATCATCTTTCAGGATTTGAAATAGCTCAACTGGAATTCCATCACCTCCACTAGCTTTGTTCGTAGTGATGCTTTCTAAGGCCCACTTGACTTCACATTCCAGAATGTCTGGCTCTAGGTGAGTGATCATACCATCGTGATTATCTTGGTCATGAAGATTTTTTTTGTACAGTTCTTCTGTGTATTCTTGCCACCTCTTCTTAATATCTTCTGCTTCTGTTAGATCCCTACCATTTCTGTCCTTTATTGAGCCCATCTTTGCATAAAATGTTCCCTTGGTATCTCTAATTTTCTTGAAGAGATCTCTAGTCATTCCCATTCTGTTGTTTTCCTCTATTTCTTTGCATTGGTCGCTGAGGAAGGCTTTCTTATCTCTTCTTGCTATTCTTTGGAACTCTGCATTCAGATGCTTATATCTTTCGTTTTCTCCTTTGCTTTTCACTTCTCTTCTTTTCACAGCTATTTGTAACGCCTCCCCAAACAGCCATTTTGCTTTTTTGTATTTCTTTTCCATGGGGATGATCTCGATCCCTGTCTCCTGTATAATGTCATGAACCTCTGTCCTTAGTTCATCAGGCACTATATCTATCGGATCTAGGCCCTTAAATCTATTTCTCACTTTCACTGTATAATCATAAGGGATTTGATTTAGGTCATACCTGAATGGTCTAGTGGTTTTCCCTACTTTCTTTGATTTAAGTCTGAATTTGGCAATAAGGAGTTCATGATCTGAGTCACAGTCAGCTCCTGGTCTTGTTTTTGCTGACTGTATAGAGCTTCTCCATCTTTGGCTACAAAGAATATAATCAATCTGATTTCGGTGTTGACCATCTGGTGATGTCCATGTGTAGAGTCTTCTCTTGTGTTGTTGGAAGAGGGTGTTCACTATGACCAGTGCATTCTCTTGGTAAAACTCTATTAGCCTTTGCCCTGCTTCATTCTGTAGTCCAAGACCAAATTTACCTGTTACTCTAGGTGTTTCTTGACTTCCTACTTTTGCATTCCAGTCCCTTATAATGAAAGGACATCTTTTTTGGGTGTTAGTTATAAAAGGTCTTGTAGATCTTCATAGAACCATTCAACTTCAGCTTCTTCAGCGTTACTGGTTGGGGCATAGACTTGGATTACTGTGATATTAAATGGTTTGCCTTGGAAACGAACAGAGATCATTCTGTCGTTTTTGTGATTGCATCCAAGTACTGCATTTCAGACTCTTTTGTTGACCATGATGGCTACTCCATTTCTTCTAAGGGATTCCTGCCTGCAGTAGTAGATGTAATGGTCATCTGAGTTAAATTCACCCATTCCAGTCCATTTTAGTTCGCTGATTCCTAGAATGTCAATGTTCACTCTTGCCATCTCCTGTTTGACCACTTCCAATTTGCCTTGATTCATGGACCTAACATTCCAGATTCCTATGCAATATTGCTCTTTACAGCATCAGACCTTGCTTCTATCACCAGTCACATCCACAACTGGGTATTGTTTCTGCTTTGGCTCCATCCCTTCATTCTTTCTGGAGTTATTTCTCCACTGATCTCCAGTAGCATATTGGGCACCTACCTACCTGGGGAGTTCCTCTTCCAGTATCCTATCATTTTGCCTTTTCATACTGTTCATGGGGTTCTCAAGGCAAGAATACTGAAGTGGTTTGCTGTTCCCTTCTCCAGTGGACCACTTTCTGTCAGACCTCTCCACCATGACCAGCCAGTCTTGGGTGGCCCCACAGGGCATGGCTTAGTTTCATTGAGTTAGACAAGGCTGTGGTCCTAGTGTGATTAGATTGACTAGTTTTCTGTGATTATGGTTTCGGTGTGTCTGCCCTCTGATGCCCTCTTGCAACACCTATCATCTTACTTGGGTTTCTCTTACCTTGGACGTGGGGTATCTCTTCATAGCTGCTCCAGCAAAGTGCAGCCACTGCTCCTTGCCTTGGATGAAGGGTATCTCCTCACCGCCACCCCTCCCCAAGGCACAGAGGAAAATGCGTGAGGTCATGCGCTCTGTCAGCGGTGGAACCAAAATTCATACGTGAGCACAGTTTACACTCATCACTCTGCAAGACTGCCTGGGCTCTGAGGCTGGTTTGTCTTGGTCTCAGCACCTAGCCCAGAGTACACAGAATTCTTTCATTTGCAAGTGACAGAAACCCAAGCCAAAAGGTGAAAAGGAATATTTTTTTCACTCACAAACCTGAAAATTTTAGGGACTAGAACTGAAATTGCTAGATCTGTGGATTCAACTAGGCAGGGGAATTTGCCTGCCCATTCGTCATCTCCCAGTTTTGTTTCTTAACTACTTCACTACTGTCAACTCTAAGTTAATATTCTTGTAGCTTGGCAATCAATGCTATGTGAGATTCTATTTCCCAAGAGCTCCAGCCACAGACCAGTGACTCCAAGTCACCCAATTAATCCAGTCCCTGAAGAAGGGCAGTGTCCAGCCTGGGTGGTGTACATATCACCTGATTTTAGGTCAGTCCCACTTGAACCACATGGATTGAAAATGAATGAAGACATTTTCCTAAAGAAAAAATGAGGTTGTTGCTAAAAGAAGAGGGAACATCTCTGGGCAGGCAAAAACAACAAATATTCTCATCAGATCAGATCAGATCAGTCGCTCAGTCATGTCCGACTCTTTACGACGCCATGAATTGCAGCACGCCAGGCCACCCTGTCCATCACCAACTCCCGGAGTTCAATAAATGCTTGAATATATGAATGGATGGATGAATGGTTGGATGGATGTGTGAATGAATGCAAAAATGCAATGTCTGAGGCAAGGGTCTCTATAAGGAGAAACAAGAAAAAGGCTTTCTTCTATATTTTAACTAGAGAAGGCAATGGCACCCCACTCCAGTACCCTTGCCTGGAAAATCCCATCGACAGAAGAGCCTGGTAGGCTGCAGTCCATGGGGTCGAGAAGAGTCGGACATGACTGAGCAACTTCACTTTCACTTTTCACTTTCACACATTGGAGAAGGAAATGGCGACCCACTCCAATGATCTTGCCTGGAGAATCCCAGGGACAGGGGAGCCTGATGGGCTGCCATCTATGGGGTCGCACAGAGTCCAACACGACTGAAGCGACTTAGCAGCAGCAGCAGCAGCTATATCTTAACAGGGAGAGCAGTCCAGGCTAGCAATTCCCTTGGTTCTCTTCCACAAAAGAGACACCAGGAGATCTGAGGGAAGTGGTTGGGGGAAGACTATTGAAAAATACAAAGAATGAGAACATGGGGAGGAGTTTCTCTAATGGAGGCCATTGCAATTTTAATAGGACATCTGCCTCAAACAGTGTGCGTTTCTGGTTGCTGCTTCCATTGGCATATCTCTTCTTGGTGCAGTGAGAAGACCGCAGCTGTCAGGGGCTCTCGCAGCCCAGTGCACAAAGTGGTGCGACTCATCTGGAAGGCCCGGTCGCCTGCACTGGCACAAGCCAGCAGGGACCTCCGGAAATGTGAGCGCGCTCCACGGGGAAGCTCAGAGTCTCTAACTTTCCAACTCAGGCCGTTCCTGTAGGTCGATTCCCTAGTTCTCAGCCTTGTTTGTGTCCCTGTGAGGCTGCCATTTGGAAAGGTGATTTTCAGAATGGGATTTGGCAGGGCAAATAGAGCTCCAGTTGGGAAAGTACATCCACCCTGCAGAGAAGGTTATGAAAAAGGACAGGACGATAGATTCCAGCAGCAGGTTCAGGGAGAGGAAAAAAAAAAAAAGCCACACACACCCTCGCATAACATAACCACCAGGCCGCCTTTGTCACAGCGTGGGCTCAGGGAGACCTCCGCATATCTCAGTCCCGAGTCCTTGTCTTATTTTTCACCACGAGTTCCATTTCAGGGAAAATGTAATGCGCATCTTACTCCTTTGCCTGCACTTCAGTTTTGCCCTTAAGATTTATTAACCCATTTTTTTATGTATTAACCCTTATAGTTGCTCTTGCGTGACAGCCTGTGTTCTAGGGCTAAGTGGACGTTTATGTCTTCTGTGTTTAAATCAAGGATTTGGGGGGAGTTTTATGCCTCCAAGAACCTGAAGTTTCTTTTTCAACCTAGAAGCTTCTAAGGGTCACAGGCATCTGGGCTTCCAGGCTAGAGTGCTTAAGTCCAAGGTGCCTGTTGAGCGGTGGTGCAGCATGCTTTCAGCTCTGACAGATAGTGAGCTTGCCGGCCATCTGGAACCCTATATCCTGGCCTTTCCCCTTCTGCATCAGGCCTTTCAGTGCCAAACTCAAGCCAATTAAGGTTGAATGGAAGAAAATGTTCTGATTAGAGAATGTGATTCACCAGCTTAGAGTTAGACCAAACTTGAAATCTGAGGGAAGAGAGAGCAAAGCGTGGGCCCTTTTATAGTGGGCTAAACAGCGACTGAACTGAACTGAATTGAAAAAAGGCACGAAGGCTGCTTTCTCCCTGCGCTTTGGTCAGGCAGACGAACAGAGGTCCTGCAGGAGTCCCAGAGTCACAGTCACAGAATTCACTCCTATGGGCCCTGCTGGGGCCCTAACCCAGCCTCGGCTGGAGAGCGTTTTTTTTTAAGCTGCTGAATAAAAAAAAATCAAAGATGAGATGAGATGGATGCAGCATAAACTTTACTCAGTGGCCAAAGAACAGAGAAGCAAGAACTAAGTTCACAGATCAGTTAAATCCCACCTGGAGACAGGGATTTAAAGAGTAAGACAAAGGGAGGGGAACGGAGGCTAATGATGGGGAAGCGTGTGCATTTTTCTACTGGGGAAGGGGCAGGGCTTTTTCTGGGAAGTGGTTGCCACCCCCTTTTAATCCTTTTCTGGGCCTTAAGGTCCGGTCCTGGTCACTGATAGGTGTGCCGTTTAATGTGCTCATGTAGTAAAATCAGCATATAATGAGACTCAAGGGCTGTTGGGGGTCAGATTCATCACCACCTTGACCCTGGATGGTTCCATCTGGGTTTTTGTCTGTTCATTTATACCTTCCTTTCTTGTCTGTGGACACTTTAACTTAAAGATTTATGTTAACTCTTGCTAAAGGGCTTCCCAGGTGGCTTAGCAGGTAAAGAATCCACCTGCCAATGCAGGAGCCACAGAAGACTTGGGTTCAATCCCTGGCTCAGGAAGATCCCCTGGAGGAGGAGATGGCAACCCAGTCCAGTGTTCTGGCCTGGAAAATCCTATGGATGGAGGAGCCTGGCAGGATACAGTCCATGGGGTCACAAAGAGTCAAAGATGACTTATTGACTAACACTCCTTTTAGCGAAAGGTGTGGGTTGGCAGGTTTTGAGCACAGACCTGGAGCGGCTGTGGCAACATCATCTCCTTAAGAACCAGAGGAAATGGAGCCAGTTTCATCTGAGAGGAACCTGAGCCCAGTGAGGCTGAGACACTCGGCCAACGGGGTGAGGAGCCCCGAAGTCAGACCTCCTCCCTCCAGCATGCTTCCCGGAGGGCTGGGTCAGAAGTTTCCTGCCTGAACCAAACACAACGATGGAAAAGCACCATCTTTCCTGAAATATTTATGCTTTTCTTAAGTGCGTAAGTTTCCACCTTGGCTATACGTTAGAACCAAGGGGGAAAGCTTAAAAAAAAAAAAAAAGAACAGAAAACTGAACATCTGGGCCCACCCAGCCCAATTAAATTAGGCCTAAACATCAGTTTTTGTTTTTTTAATTTTCTTGGGCAATTTTGATGCATGGATAACTTGAGAACCAAAGTATTTATCTGGGCTGAGGCAAACCTACCTGAGTGTTGTCAGCCAAACTGAGCCAAGAAAACACGCTGCTGGCGGGTCAGGGAGGGATCTCCCTGATGTATCTCACAGCAGGAGGGAAAGCATGCTACCTGATGCTGGTTGGTGACTTGGACGAGCTTGCCCCTGGTGGGGGTTGTGGGGAGAGAAGATGACCTGGGGACGGGCATCTAAAAAGTGTCTACTGCCCTGAGAGATGTTTTCATCCTCCTGAGCTCTCCCTGCCTGGATTCTTTGCACAGATAATCCCAAACCCTTTCCCAGCATGGGGAGGGGTATTCTGCAAGATTTTCTGCCTCGCCTTATTTTATTACCAACCCATCTCCACTCGTTCCAGTTTTGAACAGATGTAATTAATGACAACAAGGGCTTTCCAGTCTACAAAATCAATACGGAAATGGCTGAAATAGTGTCTTGATGACATAAGGAAGGGACAGATCTTTATATGTAATTCACTGGGCAGACAGGCTGCTATGTCCATAACTGCTCCTTCACACATGCAAATCTGGGAGGTGATTTGATATATGACTTTAATTGGGCCTCTTTAGGAAAGGAGGTCATGTCTGAACTTGGCTCAGAGAAGCCCATCCCCCGTTCACCTTAGTACCTAAGGTCGAACTAATATTTTTAGGTGAATACCAGGCTATATTTCTTCTCTGCCCCCCCACCTACCCACCTCCACCATCATTTCATTTGGATTAAGCTCTCATGTGCTGCTGCTGCTGCTGCTGCTGCTAAGTCGTGTCCGACTCTGTGCGATCCCATAGATGGCAGCCCACCAGGCTTCCTCGTTCCTGGGATTCTCCAGGCAAGAACGCTGGAGTGGTTCCCATTTCCTTCTCCAATGCATGAAAGTGAAAAGTGAAAGAGAAATCGCTCAGTTGTGTCCGATCCTTAGTGACCCCATGGACTGCAGCCTACCAGGCTCTCCCATCCATGGGATTTTCTAGGCAAAAGTACTGGAGTGGGGTGCCATTGCCTTCTCCGCAGCTCTCATAGTCCAAGTATTAATACTGACAACTCATCTGACTGTTTAAAATAATTTTTTTAAAGAAACACTCTCTCACATGCTGAAACAGATAACTCACTTTCTCAGACTTGATGATTTCCATGCATAACTTAGTCTTCAAAAGGATGGAGCCAGTAGCTCAGGGTGATGAGAAGTCAGGTGGCAGGTCAGATTGGTTAAGGGCTAAGGCTTTGCTCAGACCTTTGGACTGGAAGGTTGGAAGCAGGAAGTGACATGTGATTTGAATTAATTCTTCATCGTTTTATTTTATTATTATTTTAATTAGGATTCAAATTTTATTCAAAAAGCTCTTTAATAAGAGAGGAAACTGCCAGGTCCTAAAGAACCAGGTGTCACCATTGAGGAGGCTTGTTCATTACAGAAAGCAGTCAAGAGCTGCCCAAATCCTCCTCTACAAATGGAGCCATCCACTCTCCACCAAGCATCTTGCCCCAGAGGAATAAGTTTCAAGTCAAAATTTGACTCATATCATTTCTTTATCCTTAAATAACTACATACTATCATTTCTTTCTTTATTATGTAACTGGATAGACTTTAGGAATTGTGCTTCTGGCTGAATCTAAACTGCCCTCGGCCACAGTGGCTTCAGCCTCTGCCTTGCAGTGCTTTGTCATTGAAAGCTCCTGGCTGACCTTGGTCAAGTCACCCCGTTTGTTGGACTCACTTCCCTCTCTGGTACCTGAGCCCCACAGGATGAGCACTGGGACATTTCCGCTCTGCCTTCTTCTGAGTCTCCACCTTTAATCCACGTTTCTATTTAAGTGAGAGAAGAGAAGTGAAAGTGAAAGCCGCTCAGTCTTGTCCAACTGCTACCCCATGGATTGTACAGTCCATGGACTTCTCCAGGCCAGAATACTGGAGTGAATATCCTTTCCCTTCTCCAGGGGATCTTTCCAACCTAGGGATCAAACCCAGGTCTCCTGCATTGCAGGCAGATTCTTTACCAGCTGAGCCACCAGGGAAGCCCAAGAATACTGGAGTGGATAGCCTATCCCTTCTCCAGAGGATCTTCCAGACCCAGGAATCGAACCGAGCTCTCCAGCATTGCAGGCAATGCTACCAGGGAAGCTCAATACCACCTTATAAAGTGGTGACACTGGCATCCAGCTTACCAGGGAGCTTGGTAAAATGCAGTCCTGGCTCCCACCCAGAATTTCTGACTTGAGTCTGTCTCCAAAGTTATTTGTTTAGTTATATACTTACTTGTGTGTCTGTTTTGGTCACTGCTCTATCTTTAACTCCCAGAAAAGCTTTAGGAACAAAGTAGATGCTTAATAAGTATGTGTTCAATAGATGAATGAATCAGCCTATTGCAGGCCCTTGGCAACAGTGGTTGGTTTAGAAGCCTGACCAACATGGCCCAAGCCTGCTGGATTTAAGTTCTAGGACTTTTCTTGGGAATAAGAAGTTCTTTTATGTCTGGAATCAACACAAGAACTGTGGGATGATTTTGCCCAAGACTAAAGCTAACAAAGAGGAGAGTGGGGCCAAGAGATTGAGTGAGGAAGACCAGGGCCCATTGACGTCCACTTTCTGGATCCAGCTGTGATCTTGTCCCTGATGAGAGATGATAAGTTGCTCTCTGTTGAGGCCATGCTGACCTGGGCACTGTCACTCATGACTGAAAAAGACCTGCCTGACAAGCCCTGAGCTCCAGGCTTCATTGGTGATTCACCATCAGGATCACAGGCACAGTCTAGGCTGCAGCTTTTAAGAGGGGAGACCTTCCTTCATTCTTTCTATATCTCTCATGCTCCTCCTCTCTGCTCTTGGAACTTGAATGCATCACTAAAATTGTTATAGTTGTGAGAAATTTAATTTTGAAATGACTTAAGAATTTACAAACCCTTTTGTGCCTATCATCTCACTTAAAACTCAACAACCTATAAGTCAGTGGAAGAACAGTCCAGTTCACAGATGGGGAAACTGACCCTGCAGGAGATGGAGGCACCAGCCTTGGCATCAGGTGGCTAATACCACAGCAGGGGCCAGCCAGGACGCTAACTCAGGTGCTCCGATCACAAAGCCTTCACTTTTCCTCGTTGTCTTTGTGCTTCCTTTTTGTGACAAAATAATAGGCCTAAAATTCAGTGATTGTACCCTAGTGGGTCCATGAGCTCCAGTCATGAAAATGAAGGTGGTAGTCCCTCAGTCGTGTCTGACTCTTTGCGACCCCATGGACGGTGGCCCACCAGGCTCCTCCGTCCATGTAATTCTCCAGGCAAGAATACTGGAGTGGGTGGCCTTTCCCTTCTCCAGGGGATCTTCCCAACCCAGGGATCGAACCTGAGTCTCCAGCATTGCAGGCAGAGCCTTTACCGTCTGAGCACCAGGGAAGACCATAGTGGACACTTAAGATTCCTTGGCCAGTCAGAATGCAGCCAAGTCCCACTACTGGACTTTGTCCATGGAGCACGTCTCTAGCAGGATAAAGCACAGACCCGGGAACCCAATGGGGCTTCGAGATACTTTAAAATGGGAAATCAGCTGAGTTCATGTCACCCATCTTCCCAACTGGTACACGCCATGTGGATCGGGTCTACAAGAATGGGATGATTTTGTTACTGACCAGGGTTCTTGGCCTCCTTCATCAATAGAAATTGATCTGAGGCCAGACAGAAATTCAGGCGAGGCTTTACTGGGTCCCTACTGCAGCAGGGGGCAGCAAGAACAAACAACGGTTTCCCTTGCTGGCTCGATCACTGAATGGGAGTGAGCTGGTTCCTTGTATGGGGTGACAGAGGGATGTGCCCAGGGGCTGGGCCAGAGGTGTGTGGTCTGCCCACCCCTTCGGTGGTGCTGTGTGCAGGGGGCATGTGCAATTCCCTGCCTTTGCTTCGAATACCCTGCTTTTGCTCCCGGCTCTTCAGAAAGTGGCAGTGGGCTTTTTGGTCTTCTTGTATTGTTTTGTCCATAATTTGGCCCAGCTAATAAGCTCAAAGTTATTTTTAGTCCCTTATACTTTCTGTTGGAGAAGGAAATGGCAATCCACTGCAGTATTCTTGCCTGGAAAATCCTATGGGTGGAGAAGCCTGACAGGCTACAGTCCATGGAGTCACAAAGAGTTGGACACAACTGAGCGAGTCACACACACACACACACACACTTTCTCTGTCTTTTGCTGCTGGAGGAGACCTTTGTCCAGGTGCAAGCATTGCAGCAAAGGGCCCCAGGGCCTAGCCTGTTCCAACTGCGCCCTCATTGTGCTTCACGGAGAATGGCATATTTGGGAACTTGTGCCCAGACGACATTCCTAAGCCCAAGAGACGATTCTTCCTCAAGACGCCACTCCCCTTCACAGATAACTATGTTCCCTGTTCAGAAGCTGTGCCAACTTAAGCCTATCATTTATTTACTTATTTACTCAGTTATCAATTATTTATTTGGCTTTTAAAAACTGTGTCCTTTAGAAAATGACACTGGATACCAGCCAGGAATAAGATATCAATAAAAAAGCAAATATAAATATGATACTAATTTAAACTGTAGCAAGATAAAAAGATCTACCTAAAACACCACCCTGTTTGAGAAGGATCAGTTTAAAGGCACAAGTCAGAATATAAAGCTTGGCAACAAGAGGTTGTCCTTAAGTGGGTTAGGAATTTCAGAGAGTCCTTCGTGGATTTGAAACTTGCCATGGAATCAGAGCAATACTCACAGAATATATCTTGACATGATTAATAGCAGGAATAACGGGGCTTCCCAGGTGGCAGTAGTCATCAAGAACCCGCCTGCCAATGCTGGAGACGTAAGACAGGAGGGTTTGATCCCTGGGTTGGGAAGATCCCCTGGAGGAAAGCACGGCAATACCCTCCACTATTCTTCCCTGGAGAATCCTATGGCCAGAGGAGCCTGGTGGGCTCCAACCCATAGGGTCGCACAGAGTTGGACACAACTGAAGACATGACTGAAGCGACTTAGCAGCAACAGTAGGAATAATGATGATTGTACATATGTTATCTGAAATAATGAAAATTTCTTTTCAGTTAGCAAAAACTCACCCTCCACATATCATGTCATTTGATAGATCAGTCCTGATGGAAACCTGGAACTCCTCACAGGTATTTCAGACACATCCCCATGTATTATCAGCTGATGCTCCAAATTACAGGCTCTCAGAGTAAGGAAGCATTGAGCCCAACTAGTCTGCTCTGCAGATGTTAACAGCAGCCTGTATTAGTGCAGCCAGGCTCAGAGCTACACACTTTATATTCATGATCTCATTTGATCCTCACAATCTTCACCCTCAGTTGACTGGTGAGGAGACCAAGGCTTAGTACGATGACATCACTCGTGGCCACTTAACTAGAAAGTGAGACAGCCGGGCTCTGTGGCTTGAAGATGCTCCCGTCACAGCTCAAGGTCCCCATCTTACACGAGCCCGCATATTTTTCAGGCAGAGAGTCAAGGTAAAGACAGATTTCACACCTTGGAAGCAGACGGGCCTAAAGAAAAGGGGAGACAGAGAGAACCTGCATTAACCAGCTGTGTGACCTTTTGAAAATCAATCTCCTACAGCCTCATTTTCACCTTCTGTAAAACAAGGCGCTTAGATTAAATGCTCTCTGAAGAATCATCCAGCACTAACACTCAATGATACTGTGAAGTATGTCACGTCTGCTGACAGGCAAGTGTGACGGGAAGGGAAATTTTGCTATTAACAAAAAGAAAAGAGAAGAACAACCACAGCCCCTTGTGCATTTTAGAGAAACAGAAGAATCCCTCCCAGGCTCCTTATTGAGCCTTTGGTTTTAGCATATTTCTTATACAAGAGTCTTACAAGTCCTCTGGTGCCCCTCATTTACTGATCTCAGTGCTTCAGAATCCTTCTCAACACAGTGCCCCAGGCAGCCAACAGATGATCAAAGTGGACATCCAAGATAAAATGCACTTTATATCCCTCCCACACAAGAGTTATCTGGGGTTTTTAGAAGAGTATGAATCTTACAGACGTGCCAAGGTTATGCTGTGGTCAAACGGTGGATGAGGGGCAGCCTCTTGAACAAGTGCAAGTCTACTAAACACATTTGCAGGGACAAGATTAAAACGCATCCTCAGAGAGCCCATGCTGTGGCGGTCCAGCAGACCTGACAGTCCCTTAACATAAACTCTCATTAATAGAGCTTAATTAACACCACCGAGGATAGGAATCCATCCACTCACTTTCAGCCACGAGACAGAGCAGCTTCTCAGGGAGGGTCCACACCAGACCTTCAGATTCTCTCTGGGAGAAAGAATGCTGCTCTCAGAATGCCAACTCCCACAGGCTCGTGCATGAAACACACCGATTCTCTTATCCATCTATTTCAAGTCTTTTTCCCTGGGGAGTGAAGATGAGCCTGTGGGATCAGGGCAGCAGGCTGTAAATAATGGTCGCAGGGAAAGATGGATGATGAGAGAGTGCTCCGCCAGGCTCCCGGCTGCTATCGCATCCCAGCTCTGCCTGCTTCAGTGACCACCCCACCTCTGCTCAGTGATGCCCCCAGGAAGGAGTGCATGTCCTCCAGGCTTCTATTTTTGACTGCCTTTTTCCTATGCATCCTTGCTGCCCTTTCTCTGTGCAAAGCTGAATGATAACAGCCATAGCCGAGGAAAAACACACCCTGAAAAGCCAGCTTTCTTCTCAAAAAACCAGGCACTCCCATGAGACCCTTTGATGTGCTGCATGTGTTTTTTGATGAAAAAAGAAAAGGTATTTCTTGAGATCCTGCTTGGTGGTCAGTCAATGCCCAGGCACTGAGTAGCTTCTGAGTGACAGGCACAAGGGGACACGAGACAAAACAAGAGGGCCAGGTCTTAGTCCAGGGAGCCAGCAGTCTAGACGGGAAGTTGGTAAAGTGAATGATTACAGATGCTAACTGGAGTAATTGGGTCACGGACCAAGTACTGTAAGGATGGCAGTGGCCCACAGGAGCCTGGTTAATTACCCAATCCAGGCACTAAGCAATGAAGAGCACCTGTTCCTACACACACACACATATGCACAGAGCCTCATCACGACAGCTACACCCTCAGCTTCACTGCTGCTCTGCATCAATCTCAGGCATCTCTCTATAGAGAACACCCCAATCCAGGATAAGGCATGCTTTCTAGCTTCCTGAAGGAGCAGCAGCAGCTGGTCAAACCACAGGTCAAGGCAGTGAGGACCACAGCCATCTCTCTGGCCAGTGAATGCTCTGCACATCCCATCTTCCCCTTGCTCCCCAGCAGCTCTCTGCAGCTACTAATCTTTGGTCTCCCTTACCCTTTCCTTGTGCTATTCAGGATTTTTTTTTTTCAATAAATTCCCAGATTGATTTCAGATTCTGTTTCAAATCTCTGGTATGTTTCATGTTTGCTGATTGGACACTGACTGGCGTGGGGCACAAAAGTGTCCAAAAGACAGCCCTGCCTTCAAGGTCGGCAGGGGACAAGCCCTAACCCTTCAAGAGCAAGAACACTCAGGTTCTGTTCTTTCTCACCGCCTGTGACTGATGGGTGCAGGAAGGGAAACCCCTCACCAGCCCCGACTAAGTGTGCCCAACAAGGAGCATGACTCATGGCAGGAGACTAGCCTTCTCTGGGTAAATACACGGCACCTGAAATCTGTGTGAAGTGTTGGAAGTAAATTGACACGATAGTGGGAAGCACATGCCAAGAAACTCAGGGAACAGAAAAATGTGGTGGGCAGGAGGGTGCTGAGGAAGAGAATCAGAAGGCTAAGGGTGAGGAGGAAAGTGTTAGTCACTCAGTCATGTGTGACTCTTTGCAACCCCATGAACTGTAGCCCACCAGGCGCCTCTGTCCATGGAATTCTCCAAGCAAGAACACTGGCATGGTTTGCCATTCCCTTATCCAGGGGTTCTTCCCAACCCAGGGATTGAATCCAGCACTGTAGGCATATTCTGGGTGAGCAGTAAACAAGGACAAAGAATTCAGTTTGACGAAGGTCACCTCAGCCTGTTGCCTTGACTCAGCACGGCAAAGGAGGCTGCATCGGCTACCTGCCTGCTCAAAGAACAGGGCATCACAATGCATCCAACCTTAGCCTAACACCAGGCTTACCTTGACAATGTAACGTGGAGGCTAAGGCATGGCTTCTGAGTTAAATCACACACTCCTGCATGACTTGAGCAAGTTGTCTTACTTCTCTAAGCCTCAGTTTCCTTACCTGTGAAAAAATAGGGAGATGGGGAGAAGAGCCTGGTGATTTTTTGTACCAACTTGGTGGGACCACAGGACCCAGACAGCTGGTCAAACACATTTGGATGTTGCTGTGAAGGTATTTTTTAGATTAGATGAATAATTAGATCAGTAGACTGAGCAAAACAAACTGTCCTCCATAATGTGGGTGGGCCTCATGCAATCAGCTGAAGGCCTTAAGGGAAAAAACTGACCTCCCCTCACACAAGAGTGATTTCTGCCAGCAGACAGCCTTTGGACTTGAGCTGCAGCATCAGTGATTCCCTGGGTCTCCACCTGCTGGCCGATCTTGCAGATTTTCTACTTACCAAGCCTCCACAATTGTATGAGCCAAGTCCTTAAAATCTCTCTATAGATAGATAGATAGGCAGATAGATAGGTAGATATTATATAATATATACACTTTATTATATATATATTATATATATTATCTTCCATATGTATATCACACTATGCTGCTAAGTCACTTCAGTCGTGTCCAACTCTGTGTGACCCCATAGACGGCAGCCCACCAGGCTTCCCTGTCCCTGGGATTCTCCAGGCAAGAACACTGGAGTGGGTTGCCATTTCCTTCTCCAATGCATGAAAGTGAAAAGAGAAAGTGAAGTCACTCAGTCGTGTCCGACTCTTAGCAACCTCATGGACTGCAGCCTCCATGGGATTTTCTAGGCAAGAGTACTGGAGTGGGTTGCCATTGCCTTCTCTGATATAACACTATATATACATGTTATTTTTCATATACATACAAAACACTATATATATATGTACATATTTATAGTGACTCAGATGGTAAAGAATCTGCCTACAATGCAGGAGACCCAGGTTCAATCCCTGAGTTGGGAAGATCCCCTGGAGAAGGGCATATCTATCGACTCCAGTATTCTTGCCTAGAGAATTCCATGGACAGAGGAACCTGGAGGGATACAGCCCATGAGATCGCAAACAGTCAGACACAACTGAGAGACTAACACTTTCACTTTAACTTTCATATATATATGAAAGTGATCTTCCCAATCAGGGCGATCTTCCCGACCCAGGGATCAAACCGGCATCTCTTGTGTCTCCTGCATTGGCAGGCAGATTATTTACCAGTGGTGCCACCTGGGAAGCCCCTATATAAAACACATACACACATCCTATTGGTTCTGCTTCCCTGGAGGGAATAAGAAATTCTACTTTATGAAGACATTTTGAAGTACTTAAGATGGTACCTGGTATCCTACAAGTGTTCAGCATTACCCATAAAAGAACCTGGTTCTGAAAAGAACAGGGTCTGAGACCAGCAGCCTCCTCACAGCCCATGGAAGGCAGAAGCATTTCTGTCCTGGGCTGTCCCCGGTGGAATCAGGAGACCCGTGTACGGACGCCAGCTTTACCCCAGGCCTGCCCCCTCACTGCACGGAGAGGAGCTGGGGGAGCTGGAGCTGGGCCCCAGACCCAGATCCACACCGCACCCCATTTTCCACACCCCACTCATCCCAAGGTGGGGTGAGTTACCCCACCTTGGGTAGCAGCATGGCCGCTGAGAAGATGAAAGTAAGGACCTGCTTAGTTGAAGAGCTGACTCATTTGAAAAGACCCTGATGTTGGGAAAGATTGAAGGTGGGAGGAGAAGAGGACAACAGAGGATGAGATGGCTGGATGGCATCACCAATGCAATGGACATGAGTTTGAGTGAACTCCGGGAGTTGGTGATGGACAGCGAGGCCTGGTGTGCTGCAGTCCATGGGGTCGCAAAGAGTCGGACATGACTGAGCGACTGAACTGAAGTCTCCCCCAAGGCCTCTGGAGGCAGGTTTGCACCCCAGAGATGCTAGTGCTGGAAGCAGAGTTCTCCTGAGTTTTCCTTTCCCCACCTCCCCCTCAGCTCAGAAGAAGCTATGCTGAGAGTTTACCCAACTTGATCCACAAGGTGGTTGAAACCAGACCAGCTTGTGATAGGCAAGTTTATACTTTCGTGCATTGGTTTCCTATGGCTGCTGTAACAGATGACCACAAACTTGTTTTCAAACACCGAAATTGATTCTCACAGCTCTGGAGGCCAGAAGTCCTGAACCAAGGTGTCAGCACGACCTCACTCCCTCCAGAGGTTCTAGAGGAAAATCCATTCTGTGCCTCTTCCAGCTTCCGGTGGCTGCCAGTGTTCCTTGGCTGGTAGTTGCATCCCTCCAGTCTCTGCCTCTGTCTTCACATGCCTTCTTCTCCAGGAGTGTGAAATCCCCCTGTGCCTTTCTCTTGTAAGGACCCTTGTGATGGCCTTCAGGGCCTGGATAACCCAGGTTCATCTCCTCATCTTCAGATTCTTGACTTACTCACATCTAGTGATGCAAACATGCTTTTTCCAAACAGAGGAACCTTTAGAGTTTCCAGGAATCAGGACCTGATATCTCTGGCTTCCTGGGGGAGGAGGATGCCCTGAGCTCAGAGGAGTTCACCCTAACCCCCCAGGGTAACAGGGAAAGTCAGCAAAAGCCATAGCCTCAAAGACAAGAAGAGTGTCCCCAGGGCATCTGAGCTTGCCGCTCCCAGACTCGGAGGATGGATAGAGCCTGTTTGCTGAGTGGAGACACCCTTTCCCTACACAAGACTGACTCTCGGATGCCTTCCAAGAGCTTAGCTTGTATTGAAAGAGGTCTTGGCTGGGCTCATGCTTCTGGGGAAATGGGTGGAGAGAGCAAAGGCAGGTTGGCCCCAGCAGAGGTTTATACTGGCCCAGGGATTCATTTGGGGAAAACTGTCTCACTACTAGACCACTTAAAAGGAGGATTCAGAGGCTCTTTTTCCCCTAATCTGTGGAGGTTTTCATGCCAACAAAAGCAGCTTAATTTTTTCGACATGGCCAACTTTTTCTCCCATGTCCAGCTCCACTCTTGAGAAGGAGAGAACCATCTATCTTCGTATCCAGCACGATCCTCAGCATGAGAACGGGGAAGACTTGAATTATGAGGCTCCACGAATGATATTCAGCTTTCCTTTGTCCCAGGAACGGGCAACTGGCAAGAAAAGTCTAGCCCTCAGCTTGTTGGCTCTGGGCTTCCCTCTGACACCCCTGGTCTTACCTGAACTTGCTCTTTTCTTGCCTTTTCTCTGTAGTCATCCTCTTGCTCTACAGCTTTCGTCACTTCACTTCCCTCCCACCCCCCTCCTGCTTGTTTAGCCAGGGGCACGCAGACGTGGAAAACCGTAACCCTTCGACCTTCACTTCTGAGATAAGCTTTGGAAGGTGCCCAGCTGAGATGCCGTCACCGCCCTGGCCGTATCCCCTCAGCTTTCACCAGGGCCATACGCACCAGCCCAATCCTCCCTGTGATGCTCACCCAAGGGTTCTTTCTGACTGCGAAAGTCCCTGTGCCTGCTGTGCCCACAGGAGCCCGCTGGGAGTCAGTGGTCACACAGCATGTGGGGAAAGGCCCGAAAGCAGCCACTGATCGTCTCTCCCTGTCCCCTGGGGCAGGACGGCTCCAAAGCCCATGTTCCACACTGGCCCGCAGCGTTCCCGGTGGGATTAAGCTGTCTGTCCACAGGGGTAACTTGCCGGGGGATGTCCCTTTATTGGGCTGTCTTCCTGTCTCATTCTCTCTCCCCCCTCTGCTTCCTGCAATCACCTCCCCAAAAATCTATTTGCTCTCGAAGACTTGTCTCTGGGTCTGCTCCAGGGAGCAGCCCCCGCTGAGACATCGTCTTGTCATCAGTCTGGGACCGCCTGCGTTTCCCACACACCCGTGGGCAGGACGCCCTGGAGAAGCATGCTTTCCAGGCCGCAGTGCCAGGCTCACGCCCTGAAATCTGGCCCCTTTGGTCCCAGTGTGAGAAAACGGATGTGGCATCTTCATACTTACTGTTCTCGGCCAGACGAGACCGTCCCCTCCTGTTTGCTTATTATCTCACGTTGTACCCGAGTCTAGCTTCTCCTACAACAAACACATGTTCTTCCTTTCAGAGGCTATTCCAAGACCAGTTTATGGTAAACCTCAAGCTCTTCTTGTTATTTTGGCTTGTTTCTCAATTTTTGCCCATGTCTTTCTGTGTGTGAGAGTGTGTGTGTGTATATATGTTCTCAGAGGAGACTGGTTAATGACGTCTACAACAATTCAAGTTGATCACCTGACCCCTTTCCTCTACTCTTAAGCCAAATATGAGCATATGGCTCTTCTTGGGAACCTTCCATCATCTCTTGCCCCCACTACAACTCTGTCAAGTCAGAAACTGGGCTTCCTGACTCAGCCCCTTCCAGAGCTGTTAATATTTATTTTTCTGTATTTCTTCAGTTTGACTGGCATCCTTTGACACAGAGAGCTTTGAACTACATCCAGGATGGCTCAGCCTCCTTGGTCTGCTCTATCAGTGAACAGACCCTGGCATCTGCTTTGCCCCACAGTGGCAGAGGGCCTCGGGAATTATTGCCCCACTGCCGGGTGTCTCACCATGTGTGGCCATCAACTGCTGGCTAATAGTCATGCCTGCTCGTGTGATTCAAAACCAAATATGAATAGCTATTTCAGTTGCTGGTCACTTGATCAAACTCAGTGTTACCCTAACAGAAGCCTTGACCTGGGTTTTAAATTGAGGTCAGTGGTCAACACAACTCTGCAGTTCCAGCTCTCTGCTCCCCTGCAGGTTTGTCCATGATCATGAGGCTGTGGGTGAAGGGCAGGGACAGGAGAAACAGTGCAAAGCACTGCGGGCTTTAACTGTACGCAATGCTGGGCTAAATCTTGGTTCTACCACTTCCCCATGTGTTACCCTGGACAGGTTAGGCAGCCACTCTGAACCTGTTTCCCCAATGGCAAAATCAGGGTAATAAAATCTACCTTGGAGTGTTGAGTGGAGATGAGAAGACATAATGTGCATCTTATTTATGGGTCATTTATGGGAAGGAGAGTGTTGGAACCTTTCACTATAATGGTGGATTTGTTGCTTTCCCCTTGAAGTTCGGATAATGTGAACCTAACCCAATAATGCCCAGAATCCACATTCTAAAGATGCACGCCTGGGCCTTCCCTGGCAGTCCAGTGGTTAAGATTCCATGCTTCCACTGCAAGGGTCAGGGGTTCAATCTCTGGTCAGGGAACTAAGATGCCAGCCAACACACACACACACACACACACACACACATTTAATAAGAAAACTAAAGCCAGCAGACTCCCATATTTCATCTTTAACAAGACATCATTCTAGACCGGGGGTCAATGAAACAACCTGTGGACCGAATCTAGTCTGCTACCTCTTTTTGTACGGCTCATTTTTTAATATTTTTAAATGCCAATTTAAAAAATAAAAGGGAGACTATTTTGTGACCCAGGAAAATTGTATGCAATTCAAATTTCAGTCTCTACAAATAAAGTTTTATTAGAACTCAGCCACACCCCTTCATTTGAGTGTGGTCTGTGATTAATTTTCATGCCGTAAAGAGAGTCATGGCAGCAGAGACCACACAGGCCAGAAAGCCTAAAATATTTTCCATGTGGCCCTTTAGAGAAAATGTTTTCTGATCTCTGATCCTGGATTATTTAAGATATGTTAACGCTAAAGAATGTCTCCAGGTTGCCTCAGGTAACGGGAGTTTATTATAAGATTATAACCTTCCGTGGAAAGAGCTGAGGCAACAGTAAACCAGTGCTGGCCCACAGCATCTGCCACCCTTGACCTGATGCCCCCCTGCATGTGGACCACGCCCTGTGGTTGCTCCCACAATCGACTTGAGGGCAGCGTGAAGAGGCACCAAGCAAGGAATCTCCTGGCCTGAATTAGACTAGAAACTGTCACTCCAGGTCCTTCAAAAGGCTGGCCTGTTTTTACCTCTTTACCTCCTGCTGTCTGTTGGATACAGCCCATCTGGTGCCGCGTAAACACATTTGTCTCCTTGAGCGTCCTGAGCAGCCCTAGGAGGTCAGTGTCACCATCTCATTTTATGGGTGAATAATCTGAGACTGAGGAAGGTGAAGCACTGTGCCTGAGGTCACCCAGCTAAGAAGTGCGGAGTGAAGGTTTTAAATTGGGTTTTTCTGACTTCAAAAGCCCTTGGTTCTACCATTCCCATATGACATTCACTCATGAATTTCATTCTGAGAAACAGAAAGTAAAAGCATATGTATTTTAAGGTGAAGGCCGAGCTCTCGGCTGGTTTCTGCTTTCTGGGGGTGCAGCGTGGGAGGCGCTGCCCCAGCTCTGTGAGCTGCAGTACAGTGGGGTAATCACACTTGAAAGGGCAAGTTGCTTGCACGGACCCTTATTGCACAACTACCAGTGTGTGCTGTGTCTCCCAAGATTCCAGGGACTAACTTCTCACACATCTGGGATTTGGGAACGTAAAGCTGAAAGCGAGTAACTCCGTCATCCTCCAAATGAGACTGAGCTGCGACGTATCCCATACCGTGAAAAGAATCATAAGGACTCGACTACCATGTACTAATTTCTGATTGGCTGACAGAACAAGTCAAAGGACAAATCGCACTGTTGAGGAAGCGGTGAGGAGCCGGATGTCGACTTGGCGCCGACCTCTAGCGGCCATCCTGAGAAGCTGGGAAGCCACCATACGGCGGGAGACAAATGGACGCAGAGGAGAGGGCAGAGGGATTGTCCCAACATTCCCACAAAGAACCTGACATGAGACACTGCGTTTTATAGAGAAAAATTATTGTTTTTGGAAAGCAACTTAAAGCAAGATTCTGGGTCCTTAGGATAGACTAATAGGATTTCTGTTTAAAAACACTGAAAGTCATCTTTTAGTACAGATGCTCCAAAACCACATGTAAAAATGAAACATAAAAAATGAAAAGCACATTTTAATGCTATAAAACTTTATTTTTAAAATAAAACTGGAAAAAAGTTTTGTGATGTTTCTGAGATCCCATTTCAAATCATACTAACTCCAAAATCAATCATTAAAATAAAGAAATTTTACTGTGGAATTTACCCAATAAATCTTCCTTTAGGGGGAAAAATGAAGTCAGTTCAGTTCAGTTCAGTCACTCAGTCACGTTCAACTTTTTGCGACCCCATGGACTGCAGCACTCCAGGCTTCCCTGTCCAACTCCCAGAGCTGGCTCAGACTCATGTCCATCGAGCCAATGATGCCATCCAAACATCTCATCCTCTGTCCCCTTTCTCCTCCCCACCTTCAATCGTTCCAAGCATCAGGATCTTTTCCAATGAGTCAGTTCTTCACACCAAGTGGCCAAAGTATTGGAGTTTCAGCTTCAACATCAGTCCTTCCAATGAATATTCAGGACTGATTTCCTTTAGAATTGACTGGTTGGATCTTGCAGTCCAAGGGACTCTCAAGAGTCTTCTCCAACACCACAGTTCAAAAGCATCTGTTCTTCACCACTCAGCTTTCTTTATAGTCCAACTCTCACATCCATACATGACTACTGGAAAAACCATAGCTTTGACTAGACAGACCTTCATCGGCAAAGTAATGTCTCTGCTTTTTAATATGCTGTCTAAGTTGGTCATAACTTTTCTTCTATGAAGTACAGAACCACATATTAGAGAAGGGTTTAGTCTATTTTTTTTAAGTAACACAAAATGTCAAACACAATACCAAAAAATACCTTAAAAGATGAGAAAAAAAAAACCTAAAAAACAAATGACTAAATAAAACAAATGCTAAAGTAGACTTGATGGCCAGGCTTTCCATGTGGCACAGCAGTAAAGAACCCAACTGCCAATGCAGGAGATGCTGGTTCGATCCCTGAGTCAGGAAGATCCCCTGAAGGAGGAAATGGAAACCAGTTCCAGTATTCTTGGCTTGGCCAGCATAGAATTCGATCAGAGACCAATTCAAGGACAGTTTCCTTCAGGGACGATTTTTTTGGAGCTGCCAGGCTCATGGACTCAATGGAAGGAAGCGCAAGGGGGTAAAAGGTCAGGAAAACCAAGAATGAAGACATGAGTCTGCAAATGGCAGATGTCTCCAAAAGACAAGCATGGCACATAGTTAACTTATATCCTAGGATTTTATAATCAGGATGGCAAAAAAACAACTTTTGGGGAAACCTCATCAAGGAGATGGAAGCTCACCTTATCTTCTAGGCTGTGTCCTCAGTGGGGAAAACAAAAAGTCCCTCCAGAATTTGGTCAACCTACAAGAATGTACTGAGAACCTACCTGAATATTGTGGGAGACCAGACACAAGGCTTTTGAACTGTGGTGTTGGAGAAGACTTGACAGTCCCTTGGACTGCAAGGAGATCCAACCAGTCAATCTTAAAGGAAATCAGTCCTGAATATTCATTGGAAGGACTGATGCTGAAGCTGAAACTCCAATCCTTTGGACACCTGATGTGAAGAACTAACTCACTGGAAAAGACCCTGATGCTGAGAAAGATTGAAGGCAGGAGGAGAAGGGGACGACAGAGGATGAGATGTCTGGATGGCATCACTGACTCTATGGCCATGAGTTCGAGCCAGCTCTGGGAGTTGGTGATGGACAGAGAAGCCTGGTGTGCTGCAGTCCATGGGGTTGCAAAGAGTCAGACACGACTGAGTGACTGAACTGAACTGAGACTCGGGGTGGGAAACTGTCAGAGAAGAGGAGAAAGCAGGGTGGGGACTCTGTGGCACTAGCATGGCCTCCTTGTCAAAACTTGTTCTCCGATTTGGAGAGGTCCACTGCGCTGTGAACTTGGAGGTATCCTGTGTCCACGGGCACCCATCAAGAGGAACTAGAGGCCAAGCAAAAGGACCAAATTAACCCAGAAGTGCCCTGTCTTTGCCAGTGCAGCCCGCATGGAAATGAAGAGAGATTGATACAGTGGTTCCTAACAAGCCATTGCCTGGCGGTCCAGGCAAGGGATCACAGGGGGACCCCACTCTGAGACCCCCATCTACTCTGTCGCCAGGCCCCAGCCAGCCTTCTGAGATCTGAGGTTCTCCCCAGGGCTCGATCTGGTGCCCTTCAGGCAGTCTGACAGTTGCAGGCGCCCTCTACACTGCAGCTCCTGGACATCTGTGGCTGCAGACATGCCCTTGCCAATCAGTGGTGCCCTTTGCCTGTGCCCACAAACCTTCAGCTCTCTGCCCGCAATGCCACAATGCTTCATCCTGAGCTTGCCAATCAGGCTCATGTGTGGCTGACCTGGTCATGAGAGGCCAAAACCTGGGCAGAGCAGGCAGAAATGAATTTGTTTGACAGCCGTTGCCTTGAAGGCAACACTCATCCCTTTTCCAAAGTGTGCACATTGGCGACTTCTGTGTGAAATTCATGGGAACATTATTTGGCAAGTCATATGCTGACATGTTTATCTTGTTAGCTGTCAGGATGAGTAAGTATGCACGTTGAGTGCCATCATTCAGACTGCACAGAGAAACACTACCACTCAAGAAATCTGACACAATAAATACATTTCCTAACGCGATTTGTCAGACTTATATTAATCCTTTGTTCTGAGCTTGTCGTAATTGACCTTAAATAGACCTATGATGACCCAGGGATGAGAAGCCATGAACTGCCAGCGCCACCTGCAGAGAAGTGTGGAGAAGCAGCTACCCAGCCTGCATCGTAGATTGCATTGATACTTGTCTCTTGGCATCTAATTACCCAGAAGAGAGCCACCAGAAACTGTAGGTTCAAGCCTTGCCACCAAAGTAAGAAGAAAGCCAAGGTGTGGTCGAAGTAATTGCCACATTTCTTAACAATCCTGTCCACTTTTCCAGAGGTTAAACACAGCCCTGAAGTGAGTTCAAACGCTGGGAATGAGAACATGGATTCGAGGGAGACAAAAAATTGCAGGGTATTGAAGGACTTCAACGATGAGAAATGAATAAAACCGCCCCGTTGGACCAGCTCTGTTCTGACTTCAGGCAGCAGATTAATTGCTGCTCATCTGTGACAGTTTAGGAGTCTCGAAAAGGGATAGCATCCTATACCCGCTGGTAGGAATGTAAACTGGTGCAGCCACTGTGGAAAAAAGTACAGTGGTTACTTAAAAAACTAAAAATAGGGAGTTCCCTAGTGGCCTGGTAGTTGGGATTCCAGGCTTTCACTGTTGTGGCTGGGGTTCAGTCCTTGATTGGGAAAATGAGATCCTGCAAGCCCCATGACACAGCCGGAAAAAAAAAAAAACAAAAAAACTGAAAATAGAGCTACCATATGATCCAGCAATCCCACTCTTAGGCATATATCTGGACAAAACTAATAATTCAAAAATATACACGCACCCCTATGCTCAAAGTGGCACTATTCACAATGGCCAAGACATCGAAACAACCTAAATATCCACTGACGGAAGAGTGGATAAAGAAAGTGTGATATCTATGTGTGTATGTATCTATATCTGTATCTGCATCTATATCTGTATCTTTACATCTACATAATGGAATATTGGGCTTCCCCAGTGGCTCAGTGGTAAAGAGTCCACCTGCAATGCAGGAGTGGCAGCAGACACAGATTCAGTCCCTGGGTCGGGAAGATCCCCTGGAGGAGGGCATAGCAACCACTCCAGTATTCTTGCCTGGAGAATTCCATGAATCAATTCCATGACTGAGCCTGGCAGGCTACAATCCATGGGTCCCAAAGAATCAGACACAATTGAGAAACTAACACTTCCAACAATTACAAAATGTTTACACTGTGTGCTTGCTCTATTAAGATAAAAATCAAACCTTCTTCCCAACGGATTTTCTAAGAAAAAAAAAAAAGAAAAGATAAACAAGATCTTTATCATTCACATTTGAGTCAGTGTAGCAAAATCCCATAGCAATCCCAAAGCCCCCCCTCCACTACCCCACCTCCGCCCCGCCCAGTTCCCCCCTCTGTCGTTGTTGGTAGCCGAAGTCCTTGCCTGGGAGGCTTGTCCATCCATTAAAATCAATTGGTAGCTGGTAGCTGAAGTTGCTGGTAATACTGGGCAACTTCGGAAACAAGATCTTTATCAGTCACGTTTGAGTGACTGAGATTGTTTGGGCTTCCCAGGTGGCGCTAGTGGTAAAGAATCTGCCTACCAATGCAGGAGACTTAAGAGACGTGGGTTCGATTCCTGGGTCAGGAAGATGCCCTGGAGAAGGAAATGGCAACCCACTCCAGTGTTCTTGCCTGGGAAATCCCAAGGACAAAGGAGACTGGTGGGCTACAGTCCATAGGGTCCCAAAGAATCAGGACTGAAGGGACTTAGCAGGCATGCATGCACAGGCTTATTTACCCTGAGGTTTTTCTGTCCTAACAACAGCTAGAATTTCTGGAGCACTTACTAAACACTATGGACTGTCCCAGAGCTTTATCTAAATCACATAAGCCTCATGCTTGCTCTCTGAGGGACAATCACAACCCACATTTTGCAGATGAGGAAGCTGAGGCTTCTCATCTGAGCTCTGGCTGTGTGAAATTTCACACAGCCAGAAAAAAGCAGAGGTGAGGTTTGTGTTTAGTTTTGTCTGATCCCCCAAGCAGGTGCCCTTGACCATCATGAATCACAGCCTTCAGGCCTAAGGAGCACAGTCACGGACCAGAAGCTGATCATTCATTCTGATGGAGGATGGACTTTGAATGACACTCCCACAGCAATGACAATAATAACAGCAACAGCACACAACGTGTGTGCAAGGCCAGGCAGTGAGAGTGGAAGGACTAGAACCCAGCACTCCTTCCTGAAGTCAGAGCCCCCCTCAGCCACTCCCCAGGGAGAAAGTCTAAGGGGGACAGAGCCAGGCCCCCCAGCAGGCCAGCCTGCCTTCTCTCACAGCACGTCAGGGAGCACTCTCGAGGAGCCACACACAGAGCTGCAGTAGTCCAGAAGGCTCTGTACCCACTGGGCGCCCTGGGTTTGCTCCTGTTCCAAAAAGGTGCACGCCTTCAAAGGGCACTTCTCAAAAGAAATGTCGGTGCATGCCTTCACCAGACACTTTTCCCTCAAATTATACTTCCTTGCAGGTTCCCTCTGAGAAAATAATGTGGGCAAATTCCTCTGGTCACCCTGAAAAAAGGAGGCACCATAAAGGGCCTTCTCAAGATGCTGACTTGAATGTGTAGCTCAGTCGATGATGTGAAAGCTAAATGTTAACCAAGATGGCGTCCAGTGAACAGGGAATACGCGTTCCTTGACTCAGGCCGTCATTCAGCCGCTCTCACTTTGGTTCACGGGGTATTTCTTGAGCACCTACTAGGTGCCATGCCCTGTAGCAGATGCCTTACATACATTGGCATACGACGTACTTGCTGCTTTTATGACTTCAAAGTCAAATAGGGAAAAGTGATATAATTATCTGACTCCATTTAGAGAGCAGAAGATAGGAACTAATGAACTCTTGGCAATAAATAACAAGAGCCCACGGTTGCTGAATATATCTGTGTGCCAGACACTGTGTGTACTAAACCATGTATCACCCTGTGTAAACCTTGTAAAGCCCTTAGGTCCAGTTAGCATCCTATTCTATAGCTAAGGGTTCCGTGACTTAGCAATATTAAGTCACTTGCCTAACATCATACAACCAGGCATTTCAGACAAGCTTCTCAGAATTTGATCCAGAGCCATGACCTAAAGGAGCCCGGGTTCCAGTCCAGCGTGGGAGCAGCAGCCATAGATCGATCTCTGACTCACAGAATTCCTGAGGGTTGAAGGTGGGGAGTTTGCACCCACTTTAGTCATCAGCCCTGAAAATGAAGGTCTCTGCCTCTATGTGACAGGGTCTGGACAAAGTGCTTCTTTGTCTACCTGTGGGTGAGGTGACAGTCAGTCAGGCAAGGCTTTAAAGCAGTGACCTTTAATAGGTTTTGAAGGAGCTGAACAAGTTTACCAGATGCTGTGTTGTGAGGGGTGAGGGGAGAAGGACAGATATTCTGGACGGTACAAGAACAATGTTAGCAAAGGTGGAAACAGCTATGTACAGCTGGAGGTGAGCAGGGGCCTGTGTCGGGAGAGTAAAAACAAGAGACAGGAAAAGTGGAAAAGTTGGGGGAGGACCAGATCTGGAGAGCATGGAGGTCATGCTACCAAGCTGCACTTGATCCTTAAGATGACAGAGACTGCAATGGAAAGGTCACTCTGCAATAATACTGAAGGTGGGTTGGGGGAGACCCAAGTGGTAGCAGGAAGCCCAGTTATAATTGAACACTGTGGACACAGCACAATGAGAAGGTCATTCATTCAGTCAGCCAGTCAATCAGCAAATATCAATATTTAAGAGTGTCCATAGAGTAGTTTCAAAGTATGCTCTGGGTACCCCAGAGCATATGCAAATAGTCAACACTATTTTCACAATACTTCCAAAATTCTACCTTTTTCACCCTCATTCTCTTACAAATGTCCCCTGGAGGTTTCCAGAGTCTACAGGACCAGGGAAGACAACATACTGAAGGCACTAGCAGGTATGAGGACCCCTTGCTGCTGCTGCTGCTGCTGCTAAGTCGCTTCAGTCGTGTCTGACTCTGTGCGACCCCATAGACGGAAACCCACCAGGCTTCCCCATCCCTGGGATTCTCCAGGCAAGAACACTGGAGTGGGTTGCCATTGCCTTCTCCAATGCATGAAAGTGAAAAAATAAAGTGAAGTCGCTCAGTCGTGTCCGACTCCTAGCGACCCCATGGACTGCAGCCCACCAAACCCCTCCGTCCATGGGATTTTCCAGGCAAGAGTACTGGAGTGGGTTGCCATTGCCTTCTCCGGAGGACCCCTTGACCTTTCATTAAGTCAGATTTAAAGAGATTTGCATCTGACTTAATAAAACAGGTGGCGCTAGAGGTAAAGAGCCCACCTGCCAATGTAGGAGACATAAGAGACCCAGGGTTCAGTTGTGGGGTCAGGTCAATCCCTGGGTTCAATCCCCTGGAGAAGGGCATGGGAACTGACTCCAGTATTCTTACCTGGTGAATCCCATGGACAGAGGAGGCTGGTGGGCTACAGTGCATGGGGTCGCAAAGAGTGGGCCACCACTGAGACAATTTAGCATGTAACTAAAGAAGGCCTTGGGAAAATACAATCATTTGTTCATAAGAGCACTGATTTGTGTTAACATGTAATGGATTTATTATTTTTGAATGAACTAATAAATATGGGGAAACAGTGGAAACAGTGGCTGACTTTATTTTGAGGGGCTCCAAAATCACTGCAGCCATGAAATTAAAAGACGCTTACTCCTTGGAAGGAAAGTTATGACCAATCTAGATAGCATATTAAAAAGTAGAGACATTACTTTGCCAACAAAAGGCCATCTAGTCAAGGCTATGGTTTTTCCAGTGGTCATGTATGGATGTGAGAGTTGGACTATAAAGAAAGCTAAGCGGCGAAGAATTGATGCTTTTGAACTGTGGTGTTGGAGAAGACTCTTGAGAGTCCCTTGGACTGCAAGGAGATCCAACCAGTCCATCCTAAAGGAGATCAGTCCTGTGTGTACATTGGAAGGACTGATGTTGAAACTGAAACTCCAATACTTTGGCCACCTGCTGTGAAGAGCCGACTCATTTGAAAAGACCCTGATGGTGGGAAAGATTGAAGGTAAGAGAAGAAGGGGATGACAGAGGATGAGATGGTTGGATGACATCACCGACTCAATGGACATGAGTTTGAGCAAACTCTGGGAGTTGGTGATGGACAGGGAAGCCTGGCATGCTGTGGTCCATGGGGTCGTGAAGAGTCAGACATGACTGAGTGACTGAACTGGACTGAACTGAATAAATACTTAATTTAAAAATTTTTTCAATGCAGTAAATACGGACAGATATATAAAACACTGGCAGATATATATAAAACACTGACAGCCCATATAAAACACTAGGTAGTGCCCAGGACCAGAGGAAGAAAGCAATGTGCAGGTCTTCATCCCTGCCCTCGGAAGGCTGTGGTTCTAGGTCAACAAAGACCTTTCAGGAAACCGAGGCTGTATGCAGAATACAGAGCAAGTAATGGATGGAGGGTGGCAGGTGGTGGGGTGGCTGCTGCATCCCTGCTGCTGCTGCTAAGTAGCTTCAGTCATGTCCGACTCTGTGCGACCCCATAGATGGCAGCCCACCAGGCTTCTCCATCCCTGGGATTCTCCAGGCAAGAATACTGGAGTGGGTTGATATGTCCTTCTCCAGCTGCATCCCTGACCAGGCAGCAAACTCACCCTCTTCTCTCTCTCTCACTGAATGCCAGTCTCCCCAAGGGCACCGAGTCCCATGAGGCCACTTGCCCCTCCCACACCCCTTGTGGTACAAGCAGAGCTGGAGTTGCAGCCAGCTTTGCCTCCTCCAGCCCCCTCCCTCTTTCCCACTCAGGCACTGATATTTTGTTGAAAGCTTCCCAGGACCAGTCAAGGATCATTTCCCAGGACAATCACACCATTCATCTCATAGATGAATTTTTCACACTCTTTCCTCCTCAAATGACTCTTCCCTATTCTCACTCACAGCTTCCTAATGCACTGAAAAAGTGGAAAAATCCAAAAAGAAGTTGCCCATTTTCCTAGCACCATACACCCCCAGTGCCTCTGGCACCGCAGATGCACCCCTCCCCCCCTCCCCCCCCTCCCTCCCTAACCCTCCCCCAGCCCTCCCACACCCCCACTCCCAAGCCCCGCCCCTCACCCCATCCCAGCCCCCCAGCACTGAGCCCCGCTTCCTCCTGAATCACCTGCCGGGGACTCTCTTCCTGCCCCAGGGAGACCACTTGCTCCCAGCAGCAGTTTTCTCTTTCCTGCTTCATTCATTTTTCTTTCCTTACTGGAACTTTCCCATTGGCACACAAATATCATTTCTCCCATAAACAAACAAACAAACAAACAAACAAACAAACAAACTCCCTTTACCTCACATCCCCATCTCTTGTCCCATTTCTCAACTCTTTTACAGCAAAATTCTTCAGAAGTGTTGTCTCTCCTCCGGGTTTCCATGTCTTTCCTTCTCATTTATTCCTGAGCTGTTCCGGTCATAAAATTGCTCCCCCTTGAGACAGTGTCTTGGTCCCAAAGACTCTGCCTCCCTAAATCAGTTCGGCTCGTCCTCACCTTGTCTGCCCCTTTCAGTGCTTTTCACCCAGTGGACCGCGTGCTCTTCTTCCAGACACTTTACTGCCCTCCAGAGCACCGCCCTCCCCAGCTCCCTTCCCTCAGGAGCTCCTTCCCTCAGGAGCGCCTTTGCTGGGCCCTCCTCATCTTCCTCAATTCTCTTAGAGACCCTGGGTTCAGTCATAAGATCTTGTCTCTTCTCTGAACTCTAATCACTCCGTAGATGCTTTAGGTCAGTCTCCATGCTTTAAACACCATCTATGTGCTGCTGACTTCCAAACTTCTGTCTCCAACCCAGACCTCTTATCCTTATGGACTAAGGATTCCTAAGTCCAAACTATTAACAGCCATCTCAGATATCTGAGCATCCAGAACTGAAGCCCTATTCCCACCTCTATTTCTTCCCAAGTTTCTCTCCCATCTTCAGAAGTGGAAACTCCATCCTTCCAGCGCTCAGACCAAAAGTCTTGGATTAACCTTGAATCCTGTCCAGGGATGTTGAGTTATTCAGCCTCCCCGGATGTGGGAGAGGAAGACTGCTGCAGTTTTTTGAGCATCCTGTATCTCTCTGTTTTTGTTTACATATCTGCCTCCCAGGCTAGAAAGCAAATCCAGTACCTACCACAGAGTTGTGGTATGCTAGAAGTGCTTCATAAATGTATTTGGTCCTTTTGAAATCAAAGAGGCAGAGAGGAGATCACAAGATATAGGACTTTCACCGTATGAAAGAGCTGATCGTTAAAATCTGTTTTTTAGTATTTACTTGTATTTGTTTATTTGGCTGTGCCAGGTGGCTCAATGGTAAAGAATCTGCCTGCCAATGCAGGAGATGCAGGAGGTGTGGATTTGATCCCTTGGTCTGGAAGATCCCGTGGAGGAGGGCATGGCAACCCACTCCAGTATTCTTGCCTGGAAAAGTCCAAGGACAGAGGAGCCTGGTGGGCTACAGTTCATGGAGTCACAAAGAGTCAGACACAACTTAGTGACTGAGCTTCCATGGTCTTAGTTGTGGCACGTGGGATCTAGTTCCCTGACCAGGGCTGGAACCCTTTCCCCCTGCATTGGGAGGGTGGAAGCTTAGCCCTTTGGTCTCCAGGAAAGTCCCTGAAACCAAACAGCTACATCTCCTGCAGTGTGAACTGTGTCATCTCAGCTCTGTGCAGTCACAGTTCTCAAACTGCCACTTATTGAGTCATTTAGGAAGATAAAGAATGAGCTCCACCCTACACAGGTCGGTTATTTTCTCCCTAAGACTTCAGATCCAATTCCTTTTGAACCCACATGTCTTTATTGAGCAGCTACTACATGCCAGACCCTGACACGCTGGGGACAGAGAACTCATATCCCTCACCCTTCATCTCAGGGAGCCTGGGAAACTGTCCCAGCAGAAGGATGGTGCTTCTCTTCTGAGAATAATTCCTTGGAAATTTGTTTACTGCAATTTGGAGAACATCTCTCCAAAACCCCGAATAAGCACAATTCTTTGCTGAGTTTCTATAAATGGGGCCAGCGCTGCCTTGTTAGTCAGGATTTGACCTTATTAAGCTGGGTCCCTGGTAGTTTTATTATTATTATTACAACAGAACTGGCTCACAGGGAATGCTTTCTTCCATGTAACACTGATCTCTTAAAGCCCAAGTCTAACACACAGGCACCTGACATAATGAACATAATGACAGCTTTGCCTTCCCATTGTCGCTGCTGCTGCTGCTGCATCACTTAGTCATGTCTGACTCTGTGTGACCCCATGGACTGTAGCCTGCAAGGCTCCTCCGTCCATGGAATTCTCCAGGCAAGAGTACTGGAGTGGGTTGCCATGCCCTCCTCCAGAGGATCTTCCCAACCCAGGGATTGAACCCAGGTCTCCTGCGCTGCAGGCAGATTCTTTACCACTGAGCCACCAGGGAAGCCCTTTGTCACTAGTCACCATCAAATCCAGGCTGCTCATGACTCCCTAGAAATCAGAGAGACAGCCCCCTCCCTGCCCCCACTGGACATCACTGGTCCAGCTTGGTTTAAAGGTTTCAACCCATTCTCACTTATTCTCTCACGAATTTGACTTTATTACCACCCGCATCTCAAAGAAAAAAATTCAAAATTCCAAGTTTATCACTATCTTTATCAACATCCCAATTATTTTAGCCAAACGTATCTACCCACCACGGCTGCTCTTAAGTCCTGAAATTTGAAAAAGGAATACCATTCAGTGCATTAACTCCATTTATTCCTTGTTTATTCACTCATTCATCATTTACGTGCCAGGCACATTACACACAGTCAAGCAGGCAGGCAGGCATGAGAAGCAAGAATCGCGATGCTGATGACAACTGCCAGCGTGGCAATGATACCAAGGTCAGCAAAACATCTGCTGTTTCGTGCCGCATTTTTCTCTCTATTTGACATAGTAAAAGCCAAGCTCTATAGAACGCTTAGTTTTATGCCAGGGACCATGCACAATTTAATTTTCCCCAGAACTGAACGTGATAGCCACTTAATATCTTTTTGCCTCGGTTTCCTTATCTAGAAAGATTATTGAAGAGTTCTTAACTTGCTAGGCATAAACACCACACAATTTTCTTTCTTCAGTAACTGTAGGCAACTGCACTTTACCGCTTATAGTCATTTCACTGTTTGTTTTCTCCAGTTGAACTTGAGGTTATTTATTTTAAAATGCCAGCTTCAAAGTTCTTCTCCTGCTGGCTCCCCAGCGCTGACTGGATGCGTGGCTCCTAGGGTTTGGGGCCATGGGCTGGGGTGGGTCAGAATCTGCTTTCTCATCACCCACCCTCTGATGTGTCTTCCAGGCAGGAAGAAGGAAAGGGGAGCGCCCCTCCTAGCTGACACCTGCGGGGACACAACTGTCTATTTCAACCATTGGAGTGCCAATCCAACTCCCTCTAGACATGGGCAGGGAAGGGGCGCCATATAAGCCATGCTGGCAAACGTCTTATCTCACGCAACTCCTTAGACATCATGTGGTCACTTCTGAGAATCTTCTGGCAGAAGCCCCACTGCATTCCTCTTTGCCCCTTTCTGGGGAAGTACCCATGGAACTAAAGCTCCCATCTCATCCCTCCCAATTGTGGAGTTTGGGGGTAACTGCTGTCCCCTCTCCACCTAACTATGCCTTCTGACATCCCAGTGCTATGATGAGTTGGAAGAGCAGGCACACAAACCCACGCTGGGCTGGGTGGTGACCAAATCATGAGGTCTGGCATGGTCTCTGATGGAGTATTGTTTGTGTTTTAGGCAAGCGAGGATTCCCTAAGAATTTTGGACATGGAGATGGCATGATTAGATCTGTATTTTATTACAGACGTTCTCAGAGCACAGTAGAGAATGACAGGAGCGTGAGACGAGCAGCAGGAACACTAGGAAGGAGCCAATGGCAGGCTTTCTAGCTTGAGATGTTTGCAAACATGGCCAGTCTTGATCAGTCTTTCTTGCTTTATGACATAGCCTAAAAGCACTTCAACAAGCCTTGGGCAAGTTGATCTCGTCTACTTATGGGTGGCTGTAATGGGTTGAATGTATCCCACGAAGAGGTATGTTGAAGTCTTTAGCTGTGAATGTGAAGCCATATTTGGAGATAAGGTCTTTATAGATGTGATCAAGTCAAGGTTATTAGTATTAGACTGAGCCCTAAATTCAGTGACTGGTGACCTTGTAAGGACAAGTACACAGATTGAAGACACGGACACACAAACAGAACAGAAGGCCATGAAAAGAGAGAGGCAGGGTTGGAGTGATGAGCTACAAGGCAAGGAACTCCAAAGACTACTGGTAACCATTAGACACTGGCAAAGGCCAGGAAGGATTCTTCCACAGTCTCAGAGACAGCATGGGCCTAGTGATGCCTTGATTTCTAAAACTGTGAGACAATAAATTCCCATTGTTTTAAGCCACCAAGTTTGTGACAACCCTACGAATCAAATACAAGGGCAAAATAATGACAAAGCATTAGAGTCATCTAGACCTATCGGATGAGGAAGCTGAGGCCCAGAGACCTGACTTGGCTTTCAAATGTCCACAGAGAGTGCATGGCAAGGATGGTGTACTGGAAGGAACCAGCATTGTCCACCCCAGCTGTCATTTCTGACACTTTTGTGGCTGCCCACTTTAGACTTCAGGTCCTCTGCTCTGGCCCAAATGCGTACCATACTTATATTAGTCTGCACAGGCTGCTATAACAAAATACCATAGACTGGGTTTATTTTATTTTAAATAATAAAATTTTATTTTCTCACAATTTGGAGCTGGAAAGCCTGAGATCAGAGTTCCAACAGAGTTGGGTTTGTTGGTGGGGTCTCTCTTCCTGGCTTGCAGACAGCTGCCTTCTCGCTGTATCTTCACTCGGCCTCTCCTCAGTGTGTGCAGAGAGGCTGGCCTCTCTCTTCCTCTTTGGCCAAAGACTATCAGATTAGGGCCCCACCCTCATCCAACCTAGTTTCCTCCTTGTTCTAGGCCATATCGCAGAGCACGGCCGAGAGGAGCTATCCCACGTCCGAGCTCAGGGGCAGAAGCTGGGAGGACCCCATGCCCGAGGGGCGGCGGCTGAGAGGAGCTACCCCAGCCCGAGGCGAGGGGCGGCGGCCGGGACGAGCAACCCCACGTCCAAGGAGCAGTGGCTGCACGGGCGCCGGAGGGCCTAGAGGAGCTATTCCAGTTCAAGGTCGGGAGGGGGGGGGCAGAGGTGAGGAGATACCCCTCGTCCAAGGTAAGGAGCAGCGGCTGCGCTTTGCTGGAGCAGCCATGAAGAGATACCCCACGTCCAAGGTAAGAGAAACCCAAGTAAGATGGTAGGTGTTGCAAGAGGGCATCAGAGGGCAGACACACTGAAACCATAATCACAGAAAACTAGTCAATCTAATCACACTAGGACCACAGCCTTGTCTAACTCAGTGAAACTAAACCATGCCCGTGGAGCAACCCAATATGGGAGGGACATGGTGGAGAGATCTGACACAATGTGGTCCACTGGAGAAGGGAATGGCAAACCACATTAGTATTCTTGCCTTGAGAACCCCATGAACAGTATGAAAAGGCAAAATGATAGGATACTGGAAGAGGAACTCCCCAGGTCTGTAGGTGCCCAATATGCTACTGGAGATCAGTGGAGAAATAACTCCAGAAAGAATGAAGGGATGAAGCCAAGCAAAAACAATACCCAGTTGTGGATGTGACTGGTGATAGAAGCAAGGTCCAGTGCTGTAAAGAGCAATATTGCATAGGAACTTGGAATGTTAGGTCCATGAATCAAGGCAAATTGGAAGTGGTCAAACAGGAGATGGCAAGAGTGAATGTCGACATTCTAGGAATCAGTGAAGTAAAATGGACTGGAACGGGTGAATTTAACTCAGATGACCATTATATCTACTACTGCGGGCAGGAATCCCTTAGAAGAAATGGAGTAGCCATCATGGTCAACAAAAGTCCAAAATGCAGTACTTGGATGCAATCTCAAAAATGACAGAATGATCTCTGTTCATTTCCAAGGCAAACCATTCAATATCACAGTAATCCAAGTCTATGCCCCAACCAGTAATGCTGAAGAAGCTGAAGTTGAACAGTTCTATGAAGACCTATGAGACCTTTTATAACTAACACCCAAAAAAGATGTCCTTTTCATTATAGGGGACTGGAATGCGAAAGAAGGAAGTCAAGAAACACCTGGAGTAACAGGCAAATTTGGCCTTGGAATACAGAATGAAGCAGGGCAAAGACTAATAGAGTTTTGCCAAGAGAATGCACTGGTCATAGCAAACACCCTCTTCCAACAACACAAGAGAAGACTCTACACATGGACATCACCAGATGGTCAACACCAAAATCAGATTGATTATATTCTTTGCAGCCAAAGATGGAGAAGCTCTATACAGTCAGCAAAAACAAGACAAGGATCTGACTGTGGCTCAGATCATGAACTCCTTATTGTCAAATTCAGACTTAAATTGAAGAAAGTAGGGAAAACCATTAGACCATTCAGGTATGACCTAAATCAAATCCCTTATGATTATACAGTAGAAGTGAGAAATAGATTTAAGGGACTAGATCTGATAGACAGAGCCTGATGAACTATGGACTGAGGTTCGTGACATTGTACAGGAGACAGGGATCAAGACCATCCCCATGGAAAAGAAATGCAAAAAAGCAAAATGGCTGTCTGGGGAGGCCTTACAAATAGCTGTGAAAAGAAGAGAAGCAAAAAGCAAAGATATAAGCATCTGAATGCAGAGTTCCAAAGAATAGCAAGAAGAGATAAGAAAGCCTTCCTCAGTGATCAATGCAAAGAAATAGAGGAAAACAACAGAATGGGAAAGACTAGAGATCTCTTCAAGAATATTAGAGATACAAAGGGAATATTTCATGCAAAGATGGGCTCGATAAAGGACAGAAACAGTATGGACCTAACAGAAGCAGAAGATATTAAGAAGAGGTGGCAAGAATACACAGAAGAACTATACAAAAAAGATCTTCACCACCAAGATAATCACGATGGTGTGATCACTCACCTAGAGCCAGACATCCTGGAATGTGGAGTCCAGTGGGCCTTAGAAAGCATCACTACAAACAAAGCTAGTGGAGGTGATGGAATTCCAGTTGAGCTATTTCAAATCCTGAAAGAGGATGCTGTGAAAGTGCTGCACTCAACATGCCAGCTAATTTGGAAAACTCAGCAGTGGCCACAGGACTGGAAAACGTCCGTTTTCATTCCAATCCCAAAGAAAGGCAATGCCAAAGAATGCTCAAACTACCGCACAATTTCACTCATGTCACACGCTAGTAAAGTAATGCTCAAAATTCTCCAAGCCAGGCTTCAGCAATACATGAACCGTGAACTTCCAGATGTTCAAGCTGGTTTTAGAAAAGGCAGAGGAACCAGAGATCAAATTGCCAACATCTGCTGGATCATGGAAAAAGCAAGAGAGTTCCAGAAAAACATCTATTTCTGCTTTATTGACTATGCCAAAGCCTTTGACTGTGTGGATCACAATAAACTGTGGACAATTCTGAAAGAGATGGGAATACCAGACCACCTGACCTGCCTCTTGAGAAACCTATATTCAAGTCAGGAAGCAACAGTTAGAACTGGACATGGAACAACAGACTGGTTCCAAATAGGAAAAGGAGTACGTCAAGGCTGTATATTGTCACCCTGCTTATTTAACTTCTATGCAGAGTACATAATGGAAAATTCTGGGCTGGAAGAAGCACAAGCTGGAATCAAGATTGCCGGGAGAAATATCAATAACCTCAGATATGCTGATGACACCACCCTTATGGCAGAAAGTGAAGAGGAACTCAAAAGCCTACTGATGAAAGTGAAAGAGGAGAGTGAAAAAGTTGGCTTAAAGCTCAACATTCAGAAAACAAAGATCATGGCATCTGGTCCTATCACTTCATGGGAAATAGATGGGGAAACAGTGGAAACAGTGTCAGACTTTATTTTTCTGGGCTCCAAATCACTACAGATGGTGACTGTAGCCATGAAATTAAAAGACACTTACTCCTTGGAAGAAAAGTTATGACCAACCTAGATAGCATATTGAAAAGCAGAGACATTACTTTGCCAACAAAGGTCCATCTAGTCAAGGCTATGGTTTTTCCAGTGGTCATGTATGGATGTGAGAGTTGGATGTGAAGAAAGCTGAGCACCGAAGAATTGATGCTTTTGAACTGTGGTGTTGGAAAAGACTCTTGAGAGTCCCTTGGACTGCAAGGAGATCCAACCAGTCCATTCTGAAGGAGATCAGCCCTGGGATTTCTTTAGAGGGAATGATGCTGAAGCTGAAACTCCAGTACTTCGGCCACTTCATGAAAAGACCTGACTCATTGGAAAAGACTCTAATGCTGGGAGGGATTGGGGGCAGGAGGAGAAGGGGATGGCAGAGGATGAGATGGCTGGATGACATAACTGATTCGATGGATGTGAGTCTGAGTGAACTCCGGGAGTTGGTGATGGACAAGGAGGCCTGGTGTGCTGCGATTCATGGGGTCACAAAGAGTCAGACACGACTGAGCGACTGAACTGAACTGGGAGACAAGGCTTCACTGTGAATTTGGGGGTTTCTTGTTCAATCTGCTACAAAGTACCATAGACTGGGTAGTTTATAAACAACAGATATTTATTTTCTCCTAGTTCTGGAGCCTGGAAGCTTGAGATGGGTGCGCTGACAAGGCTGAGTTCTGGTGAGAGCCCTCCTCTGACTTCACATTGTATCTGAACATGGCTGAAAGCAGAGAGAAGCAGGCTCTCTTGGGACCATTATAAAGGCACTAGGCTCACCCACCAGGGTTCTTCTAATCTTGAAATGAAAGTGTTACTCGATCGGTCATGTCACACTCTTTGCGACCCTATAGACTATAGCCTGCCAGGCTCCTCGGTCCATGGAACTCTCCAGACAAGACTATTGGGATGGGTAGCCATTCCCTTCTCCAGAGGATCTTCCTGACCCAGGGAAAAAACCTGGGTCTCCTATAGAATTGCAGGCAGATTCTTTACCATCGGAACCACCTAATAGCCTCCAAAGGCCCCACCTCTAAGACCATTACACTGGGATATGGGGTTTCAGTATATGGATTTGAGGGGGACACAAACATTTAACCTATAGTAGGGAGACATACTTCACTCCATAACAGTACTTAAGGCAAGTTTATGTCATTTTCAAGTGTCTCTTTCCTACTACCAGATTACATGCTCCTTAAAGAAAGAAACCTTGGATTTTTACTAACTTGCCTTTTTTATACCCATTGTAATACCTGGTCCTGGGTGAGCACTCAAAGAAAATTCAGTGACCTGATTAACTGAGTCATTTCTTTGCAAACTACCCAACTGTCTCAACTCTATGGTCAGTACAAATAGATATGTGGAAATACATATTGCAAAGTTGCCCTCTGTTAATGAGTATTTTATGAAAAGAAAATATTTCATGTCCAAATAAGTTTAGGGAGGTGCTAAATCATAAAGACATAAACCTTTTCCTTTCTGTCAGGACTGCAAGGAGCTTTTACATGCTAATACTCGACTCTCCAAGATGAGTATTGATAGAAATTGCTCTTCCATCCGGAGAAGGCAATGGCACCCCACTCCAGTACTCTTGCCTAGAAAATCCCATGGATGGAGGAACCTGGTAGGCTGCAGTCCAAGGGGTCGCTAAGAGTTGGACACGACTGAGTGACTTCACTTTGACTTTTCACTTTCATGCATTGGAGAAGGAAATGGCAACCCACTCCAGTGTTCTTGCCTGGAGAATCCCAGGGACGGGGGAGCCTGGTGGGCTGCTGTCTATGGGGTCGCACAGAGTCGGACACAACTGAAGCGACTTAGCAGCAGCAGCAGCAGCTCTTCCATCAGACCCCCCAACACCTGGCTTGCACCAGGTGTCCCTCAGTTTCAGCTGTAGGATATTTTGGACTCCTAGTGGATCTCCATTTTGTTTTTAAGCAGAACATGAGCCAGAGTCATCCTCTCGTGAGCTGTAAGTCTGTACCAGCAGACTTGGAGATGCCGACAGGGCCCTAAATGTCACCACCTGCATATGAAAATCCCCAGCTTCTCTCCATGCTGCAGGGCCTCTGGTATCTTTGACCAGAGCCCTTTCCCGAGGAGAATAGGCACAGGAAGTAGATCACCGTGGTGGGTCATGGCCATCACCTAGGAGACCTGCTGTGCCTTTCCATTCTGAGTACAGGCCCAAATAAACGAGACTCCTGTGCATCCTAGCTGAGCAGTGGGCCCCTCTCGCCTGGGGTGGTGACCTGGGGGACATGGACGCACTTGGAGCTTACCCTCTGCCCCTGCCAATGTAGAGAGGAGGAAACGGGGCCCAGAGAGATGCTGTGACTTTTCCAACATCAGAGTCGATGTTTCTTCTTTTCTAACAACTATTTTTTTAAATAAAAAAAGCATAGTTTAGAGTCATAACTTCAGAAGTTTGTTACTTATACAGCAACCTCTTACCTCCACCTTCCCTCCCATTTACTGATTTCCAGAAAGCCAATGCTTTTCTCTTAAGTCTTCGCCTGTGTTAAAACTGTAACCCAACCACCAATCATTATAGGGTGCTGTATTTTTCCTAATTGCTTCAGAAATAAGTAGATCCTGTTGAGGGTGTTAGCTCAGGGGTGGGGAAGAAAGGGAGGGACAAAAGCAGTCCTCATTGCCGCTGAGACAGCCAGGGGTCCCAGGGAGAGGCAGAGAACCTATGCTTTCTCTTCCAAGTTCTCAACCACACTCATTCCCGCCTTTCACTGGCTCCTGGAGGTCCACTGAGTAGCTGGGCTGGGCATCCCCTCGGGGCTTTGGGAAAGACTCTTCCCTTCCCTGCCAAGACCCCTGATCCCCATTTCTGAAGCTCCCGCAGAAAGGAGAGTTCACAGCCAGCAGTTACCCTGGAGAGGGAGCTGTGGACACCTCCCACCTTCTCTCAGGGCTTCTCCGTTCCCAGCACTAAGCCTACAACAGCAAGCCCATTGGCCCCCATTTGGAGATATTGTCATTAAACAGGGGACTCTACCCTGGGGATACAAGGAGATGACAAACAATGTTTGGTCCCCTGCTTGGACCAGCTCTCCATCCCATGGGAGAGACGGAGAAAGTGTGGTGAAATTTGTTCTTCCCCATCCACCCCCACAAAGCATCCATGCGTCTTTCCTAACAGCACCCTGATTTCCTTCTGATTTGGGAAAAGATAAGTGGAGAAACCTCCACCATGGACCTCCCCTCCTAAAAGAGGAATCAGGCAGTTCTCCCTTGCTACCCAAAGTTACAGGAGCCAGGCAGGACCAAGCCCAGGGAACGAATGCTTTCCCCCATTTCTGAGTCTTGAGTGTCCCAAGGAGCCACTATAGGGTCCCTCCAGCCCCGTGGTGGCATCCCGAATGCCCAGTCCTAATAAAAGACGACTCCCAGGATTTCCTTTCCCAGGCCCCTGGGTCCCCCTGGCCTCCTGTCTTCTTCGTAGCCGGTGCTCCAACAGTCCTGCTCATTCTATGAGTGTCTCATCTGCTGCCCAACAAACCCCTCCCCCACCACCCTTCTGCTACTTAGAGTCACTTTCTCTTGTTTGCATTCAAGGAACCCTAAAGGATTAAAATATAAAATAAAAAGAGGCATAGACAACCCTCAGTTCAGTTCAGTTCAGTCGCTCAGTTGTGTCTGACTCCTTGCAACCCCATGGACCACATCATGCCAGGCCTCCCTGTCCATCACCAGCTCCCAGAGTTTACCCAAACTCATGTCCTTTGAGTCGATGATGCCATCCAACCATCTCAGCCTCTGTTGATAACCCTCAGCAAGTATGTAGATGCTCATGTCATCCCCAAGGGGAGGGAAAAGGCATACAGGAGACAGTGGGGACCATGTGCACAGAGACCCAGGACGCCTGCAGTAGGCCCTGCAGCCAGCCCGCGGCCCACCCATGCTGCTGCTCGTGTGTGCCAGCCACAGTCAGGTGACCCGCTGAGCTTCCTCCCAGAACTGAGAGCTGACCCAGTGGATGCAGCCACCCCCTCCTTCCATGTCTGGCAGGGGTCCCCGGGGAGAGAGTGGGGCTCTTAGTGGTGACAGCGAAGCCAGGTCAAGGAGGGCATGGCTGGCAGCTTTGCATCCCCCAAGCTGTCTCTCCCGAGTGCCCAGGCCCAAACCTTCCACTGACCATGCCTTGAGGCCATGGCCGCTCTGAGTTCTGGCACCTTCCATCCCTTCACCTCAACCCTAGCTTGCTGAAAAGCTCCGCTTTTCACGTTTACCCTTCTCTGTTTCCCACCAGGCCACATCGGCCCACATGTCAGTTTTATTGCTTTCATGGGGATGGTGCTTGTAATGTTCTGGATCAGTAATTTCCATAGAGATGCTAGGAAAACAACAAATGCAAGTGAACTAAGTCTGACAAAAAGCCGGCCAAACAAAGGGAAGTTGGCCAATCACAAATTACAGTCCTCAAGCCCCAAACTCCCAACTTATCTGGTGCCCCCCAGAGTCAGGGACAAAGGCAAGATAAGCCTGATGCTCCTGCGTGCCTGCCTCCTTTTTAATGAGGGCATTGGAAATGAGGTCTAGGAACCACTGGTTCAAGATTTCAGCTGCTGGCTCCCAGACAAGGAAGGATCTTGGGGAAAAACATTATAATGTAATTGTTATGAAAATCTCTTTTCAATAGAAGATTTGCAGAACATTAAACACTATCCACAGACATTTTCAGAGAGAGTCCCTAGTGGCTGAGGACTAAAGCCTTTTGAATCTGAGTTTTCCGCCATCCCCCACCCCCTGGGTCTGCTTGAAACATCTCCTTCCATTTGGAATGCTGTGTTTGAGGTTTGGCAATGAGGTGGCATTTCCTTAAAAGGGAAAGAAAAAACGCTTACTGGGGGCTATGGCTCAGGTAGCCTGTGTTCCCAGAGGAAACGCAAGTCTTTGTAAGGAATGTTTGCCTCATTCAGTATAAATAATGTTGATTTGTTTATGTCTTAACCCCCGTTTGGTGATTAATGAGCAAAAATATATCTTCCGAGACTCAGAGCACACTGGATGTTTTTAGTGGGTCAAGCTGAAGTAAATAAAGATGAAGAGAGAAGCACTGTGACTCCAGTGAAATACAGTCTTCTTAGTCAATCTGAAGTTTGGATGACCCAGGCTGTTTTTAGGGAAAATATTATCTTTTTCACTGGTATTTTTCTTTCTTTCTTTTTCTATTTGCACATCATGACTCCTGGAAATTTTAAATTACTTCTTCGTGTTTGGAAAAGTAAGTAATTATATAATTTATTTTGGACATTGAATGATGCGGTAGGATTGATGATTTGATGATTCCCTGATTTGATGGGAAAACCAGCTCAGGGACGTACTAGAGGACCTTAGGGAAGTTGTTTGCCCTGTAATCCTCAGTTACTGCAGGGCTGAAGTCTGGAGAGAATACTCACCTCACCTCCCAGGGCTGTTATGCAAATCAAAGCAGATAAGGAATTGCAAGTGCTTTGGGAATTGCAAAGCGTGTCGCAGTTATAAGAGGGGAGGAACAGGAAGTCCAGGCTTGCTGTGCACCAAGTGTGCGCCAGGGACTTTGCAAAATGACTCTGACACGGAGCCTGCTACACCTCCAGTCTTGCCGATCCCACCCCAATCCTTCCACCAGGGGCAGGCAAAACGACATAAACTAGATCATGTCATTCTCAGTTTGAAAGGTTTTCCCACTGCAATTAGAATTAGCATGATAAACAACAAAGATGCGCTGTACAGTAAGTCCCCTACATACGAATGATTCCATTCCAAGAGCACGTTCATAAGACCAACAAAGTTAGCCTGGATACCCAAGTAACCCAATTGGCCATGTAGTACTGTACTGTAATAGATTTATAATACTTTTCACACAAATACATTAAAAACAAACACACAAAATAAAGGAAATATTTTTATTCTTACAGTATAGTACCTTGAAAAGTAAAGTGGTACACGACAACAGCTGGCACACAGGGGCTGTCACTGAGCGAACAGGCAAGAAGAGCTACTGACTGGAGGAGGGAGAAGAAGTGAGAGATGGGAGAGCTGAAGGCTCATCAGCAATAGAAGATGGAGGGCAAAGCACAGTTTCGCTCACACTTGACATCGATGGCATAAGTTCTAGTTCCTTGCTGGAACCAGATCTACGTTGGCATCTTTGAAAGTTTGCAACTTGAAGGTTCCTATGTAGGGAACTTACTGTATAGCACAGGGAACTGTATTCAATATCTTGTAATAACCCATAATGGAAAAGAATTGAAAAAAGAATACGCCTGGAGAATCCCAGGGACAGCGGAGCCTGGTGGGCTGCCATCTATGGGGTCACACAGAGTCAGACACGACTGAAGCGACTTAGCAGCAGCAGCATATAGGTATAAGTGTATCACTTTGCTGCACACCTGAAACTCATACAATATTGTAGCTCAACTATACTTCAATTAAAAAAAGAAAGAGTAGCAAGCAAACTCCCTGCAATGGCCAGAGAGGCCCTTCGTGGTCCTCCACCTCCTCCAGGCACAGTGCCCACCATCCCGTCAAATGTAGTCATGCCGGCTCCCTGCATCCTTGGGCCACGCTCAGCTCCTGTCTGTCTCAGGGCCCTGGCACATGTCAAGCTCTCTTTCTGGGAGGCTCTTCTCCTTTCTTCACCTGGTCAATCTTTTCCATCCTTTTCAGTTTATACGTTCTTTCTTCCCTCTCAGCCAGGACTACTGTATTGACCAGATAGATTATAGAAGACAAAACTCCAGTGGACGCTGTTCACAGAGACCACAGTTTGCTCAGTAAGGAAGCACATGGGGACCTCAACCTCCTCCCCTAGTTCCATGATACCCTTGATTTGCACTGGTCACCTTCTCCTTCATAGCAACTTTCACATTTATCCTCATTTATTTGTTAAATGTCCATCTTCTCCGCTGGACCAGCAGGAGAAGGGCCATGGCTCTCATATTTTTTTCAGTGCCTGAACACAGAAGGCAGTCAATAAATGTGTTTGGACTGACTTTCTCTGAAGTGTGTCGAAGCCACGTGGTATCAATTGAATGGCACTGACTGAGCATGGGCATTGAGGCTTGACAAGTGCCTCCTCAGCTGCCGTTGCCCGCCTCCAGCCCAGTGCTGGCGTGGACCTGAAAGCTGAGAGATCCAGAAAAGCCACAGGCCAAGTTCACAGGACTCCAGAGGAAGAAGAGCTCCAAGGCAGTTGGGAAAACCAAGCCCCGCCTTCTGCCGCTAAGAGACACATCTCTGCCTGCTAGAAGGATTTAGCTTCTCTCTCCAGAATGAATTAGTGCAAGGAAACTATATGACAGCAGAGCCTGAAGTTCTAAAGATTCTGAATTTCGATCCTTCCCTATCACCGGCGAGCTGGTAATTACTGACGAGCGATTATAAAACGTGCTGTCCTTTATCCTTGCCAAGATATTTTTAAATGAAGCAAAGCACTTTATAAGCTCTAAAGAATGCACTCTAAAGAATGGCTTTAACAATGGAATGTAGCAGTTTATTATAAATCTCTTCAAGAATGTGGTCACCACTGCTTTCTTCTCACCCACTTCTTAGGATGCAGTTTATCTTTAGTCATAACTTGTTGATTAGCTGCTCACAAAAGCCTTAGAACAGAAGACATTGCCCACTCTGTATTTCCCATGATATTAAAATAAATAACACCAGCACATTCAGCGCTGTTGTTTGGTGAGCCCTCACATATTCGCTGATTCTTGGAGCAAGCATTCATAAATGTCTTCTCTGCACCAGGGCTGTGTTATTTGTTAGAAGGCATGTGTTTCCTGCCTTGGAAAACCTGGCCAGCTACGGCAAGGGGTTGGGTAAGAAAGAGACCCAGTGTGCAACTAGAGGAAGTCCATGTGATGGAGGTACCGATAGCAACCCTGGGTGGCACACCAGGAGGCTGATCAACCTGCCTGGGGAAGGAGAAGATTCTCAGGGACGCCTCTTGCAAGGCCACCCTGGATCTGGCAGATCACAGAGAAACATCCATAAGGGACGGGAGGGACGGGAGGGACGGGAGGCTTCTGGAGCTATTCCTAGGCAGTGGGAATTGACTAGGTCCCTTCCATCCTTTAGTTATCTGCTTCAAAACTCTGAACTTCCTGTCATCAGCCCTGGAAGAAGGACAAATGGGGGGAATGTTTGCGGAGCACTGGCCCTTCCTGGTCTCTGGGGCCCCTTCCCCCCAGCTGGGCTTGTTGGTAGGAGGCCTATGGACAGCAACATGATTCCAAATTCCCACTGAATGTGTAGGGGGCACTGGGCCCGGTGTGTTTTACTTCAATTTTTATAAACTTGTATATTTCAAAGGAAATGTCATTCTTGGGTTTCTGACTTGTTTACATTCCTCAAAATGTCATTCTCTAGTCAAGATACCAGAAACCTCTATAAACCCTTTTTTAAAGGTCTAACTTACCTGGTGGTTCAGACAGTAAAGCGTCTGCCTACAATGCGGGAGGCCTGGGTTCAATCCCTAAGTTGGAAAGATCCTCTGGATAAGGAAATGGCAACCCACTCCAGTACCCTTGCCTGGAAAATCTCATGGACAGAGGAGCCTGGTAAGCTACAGTCCATGGGTTCAAAATTCTCCCCAAAGGCTGGAATTTTTTTTTCATCTCCAATGTCCAGAGTGTGGTCTTCGAATCTGAACCTGAAAAAGGAGGGAGAGTTTGAGTTAGACCCCTTCCCCCTTCTGACACCTGGGCTTTCCCAGGGCTGCTGGGGGTACTATGGAAGGTGGGAGGAGCCTGTGGAGGGCAGGAGGGGGCCATGGACGGTGACTTTGAGCTGAGGACTCTGTGCTGCTGTTATCACCACACGTGGTCAGGCAGGGACCAGCTTTGTCAACCTACTGAAGCTCCACGGAGCTTTGGAGGGGCTGGGTATGTCAGCAAATCGTTTAATAAGATGTCTAGTTTAAAAGATGATGGGGAACATGTGTATACCCGTGGCAGATTCATGTTGATGTATGGCAAAAGCAATACAATATTGTAAAGTAATTAGCCTCCAATTAAAATAAATAAATTTAAATTAAAAATAAAATAAAAGATGAGATCCAAGGAAACAAATGAGATCGCTCAATACTCCATGTTAAAAATGTGCAGAAACTCAGGGATGAAGGGGAAATACAGGAGGTAAGATGAGCAGTGTAGAGGTGGCCTGAAAGCTGAGAAACAGGATTGCCTAATGCTGCGTGGTGTGTCTCTTCTGATGCTACAGTGGAATTCCCTTCGTCCTCCCCAGTCTTCAGTAAAGCCACCTACACTCACAAGCACCTGTGTGAGAGGTCTGTTTGGGGGAAGCTAAGGGACACGACTGTTTGCACATTTGGGTTGAACAACCCAAGTAGGTGATGAGACGCTTGCTGAACCGACTAGTTTCGTGGCAGCAGGAGCTCACAGCGTAAGGTGACCACAAGGCTGTGAGCTGCTCAGAAATTCCCATGACTCTTGAGAAAATAATCAGGTGTTCCGCAATCTGGAGGTTGAGGGTTTGAACAATGTCATCTAGCCCTTTAGAGGCAAGGGAACCCCAGCTAGCATCTAGGTTTTTCACTTTTAATATCTCCTTTTTTCACACAATAAGTAGATTGCAATCATCCTCACCTTCCAGAGGAAAAGGTCAGAGGGGATAAGTCATTTCCCTGAGTCCCACACCTAACAAGTAGCAGATCCAGAATTTGAACCCAAGTCTTCAGTGGGAATTTTTGCTTAACGTTTTGTTTTGAAATGTCCAGGAAGTTGAAAAAAGAGTTCAGAGAAGCCTCGTGTCCCCCAGCTTCTGCCACAATTTACATTCTTCCTGCCACCCACTGAAACCAGGGATAAAGAATCGAACTGCAGATTTGTGGCGAAAACAGGCTTTTTAGGTTTACAGACCATCAGGCACTGCCTCTCTTCCTGGGAACCCAAAAGTAACCATCAAAGAGGTTAGTTAAAGAAGGTCAAACCCTGGGGCAGTGGCCTGCAACCCCAGCTGCCCATTCAAATCACCTGGTGCCCTTTATAAAAATACCTGTGCCTACCCCAGCGTCCCAGGCTCTGATGTAATTGGTAACACCCAGGGCTTAAGAGTCAGAATTTCCCCCAAGCCCCGAGGGGTTTGAAGCAGCCAGTGTTGAGAACCACTGCTGTAAAACTACCCACCGACTCATCAGGCCCTGGTGTCAAGACACCCTCCCTCGTGAATCCCATCACTGTGGTCTGAGATACATGTAAGAGCCACCCGTGAAAGAGAGGCTTCTGGGGGCACCTGGCAGGGAGAGTTTTTCTGTTGTGTTTACTGTAAAGCTCTGTGGTCCTGCCACTCAGAGCTGTGCTTCCCTTTCTGAAATAGCAAACCAGCTCCGGGCACATCAAAGGAGATTGTCATTCCTCTGGCACTGGCTTTGTTTTCCCCTAAATCTAAAGGAAGCAGGTCCACTTATCTCCAGAATGCTTTCCCAGAAAACCCAGCTGCCTGCTGTGTGAGGTCACCAGTCCACAATTTGCATCCATCACACCTTGTACGGAAGTGGGAAGGAATTGGCTTGCTTTGTTTTCCAGCACTAGGGAAACAGATTTCTTCTTAAGCTTCACACAATAAATTGTATTAAATCCTTTCAGCAGGGTTTCCATGGCTATATGAAAGCAAAATCATACAGTAATTGTTTTAAATAATACAGCAAGGCGAGCTAGAGAGCACATCTTCATTTTTGTCATCTGTGCGACGTTTCAGTTTGTATGGAAATGTTCCCAAGGCAGGGGGAAGGTTCCTGCATTCACTGGGAGTTGCTTGGTAAATGTAATGGAAGGTCAAATACAAACTGAAATAAACAGACCTACCAAATCCCTCAGCCTCCTGCCCTGCCCATGTGAGGCCCTGGGGCTGCTTTGCTTCTTTTAAGTGGGAATCAGGATAGTGTTTATCTCTTCACTGCTTGGGCACCAAACCCCATCCCCGCATTGCACAAGCCTGGCTCCTGCTTCCCTGGGGAGAGTTGGAGGTATAGCCCAGACAAAGGAGACACCTGGCAGGAACTGCTCTGCACCCCCGAGGATTGATTTGTCCCCTGGTACCCGGACGCCCTCCAGGGTTGAGCCCTTCCAGTAGTCTTAACATAGGATCCACAGCAGTACCGTGAGTAAGAGTCAGTCTTCAAAACTGACCCTCCTACATTCTGGTCCAAGCCCCACGTACCAGTCTGCGACAAGTTGTCTCAACTCTCGAGATTCCATTTCTTCATCTATCAAGACATATAGTAGAGGTTCTGAGTCTCAAATGAGGTCACGCGTGGAAAAGGCTTGTCCTCCTACAAAGTGACAAAGAGTTGCTGCTGCTGCTACTAAGTCGTTCCAGTCGTGTCCGACTCTGTGCGACCCCATAGACAGCAGCCCACCAGGCTCCCCCGTCCCTGGGATTCTCCAGGCAAGAACACTGGAGTGGGTTGCCGTTTCCTTCTCCAGTGCATGAAAGTGAAAAGTCAAAGCGAAGTCGCTCAGTAGTGTCCGACAAAGAGTTAGGGCTCCACAAATAGCATTCATTTTTAAATTGTTATTACCGTTATCATTAGTAGTATTCAACAGAACAAAAGCCCTCCTGATAATAAGGTGAAGCTGAGAGCTATTATCTGCCTGGTTGACAGCCGGATTGACTGCCACAAGCACTACTGACCCCTTCCAGATGTCGAGGAGGCTGCTGGATGCTGGAAAATTGGGAAGGAGTTCTGGTCTCTCCAGGAGCTCCTGGACCAGGACTGGGACCCTCACCCACTGATGCTAATGACCATTGCATTTGGATTGTGTTTGGCCACGGCTGCTGCCCACATTGTGCTATAACTTCAGGGAGAAATCGATTCTTTTTTTAAATATTTTATTTATTTATCTTTGGCTGTGTCAGTTCTTCACTGCAGTATGTAGCCTCTTCGTTGCGGTGCGCGGGCTTCTCAGTAGTTTCGGCACTCAGGGTTAGTTGCCCCATGGCCTGTGGAGTCTTAGCTCCCCGACCAGGGATGGACCTGGTGTCCTCTGCTTTGGAAGGTGGATTCTTAGCCCCTGGACCACCAGAAAAGTCCCAGAAATCTATTCTTGACTCAAGCTAGACAATCAGCTGGATAAAGGACCAGAGAGTTCTATACCATCACTGATAAAAATGACATCTTGGGGACCAATCCCACGTAGGCACTTCAACTTCCAAATACGGATACGAGTCCCTCAGCCAAGCCCCGAAGAGGTTCAGGGTAGACCTCATCCCAGGCCTTTGACCACAGCCGCTGTTGATGAGAACCTCATGTGGGCGGGGACGGGGGGAGGTGAGAGCAAAGAGAAGATGGGAGTCGGAGGGGCCCAGTCTCCCCAAGGGTGTGTGAGATCACTCGGCAGACAGGCCAGTGTTGGAAGGGAAAGGACGTTGGCTCTAACCACAGTCTGCCATTTTGAACCCTGTGGAAGTTTATTTTAGCTTTTCCTTGCTGGGTTGTTTTTTTTTTTTTAAGTGTTTTAGATCGTGAACAGTAAATAGTAATAGAACACATGAAGAAAAACATTTGCCCACACAGAAGTTGTCTCTGGAGCCAAAAACCAAGACATATTTGAACTGCTTTGCTTTCCATCTGAGCCTGAGAGAGATGGTCCCTCCCTTCAGGTCCCCTGGGAGGCTTGGAACAAGTCTGCCAGATTCCAGGAGCTGAGCCTCATTGGGGGGGGGTGGGGGGGGTGCGGGGAGGGGAGGGAGAGGCTAGAGCCCCCAGGAGGTCAGGTGTGGCTTGTCCTTTGGTGCCCCTGGCCTGTTTGTAGCCTTTGCCCGAAGCTCATTCTTTGCTGACGCTGAGCCTGTCCTTTTTCTCCAGACGCAGCTCAAGCCCCACTTGCAGCTCCTCTCAGAGCTCTGTCACCAGCTTTGCTATAGATTCGATTCCAGGACTGGGGCTCCACTCCCACGCTTTCACGTCTCTTCTCCTGCATGCTTACTGTCTTGTTATACTTCCTGTTTACTCATCTGTCTCCCCCTCTAGAATGTGACCTCTTCGGGAGGGACCGTCTCTTATGCATCATGGGTCTCCAGAGCACAGCACCCAGTCTGGTACACAGAGCCGTGCTATGAATGGGTGTTGAATGAGTGAATGACCAGAATGTGACCGAACACATCAGTGTGCTGATGCACTGAAACTCAGTGTGATGTTCCTTTAACTCTCTCTGCTGGGGCCTCACCTCTTAAAGCTTGCCCCATCCACTCTGAATTCCAGGAACTACTTCCCAACAATCACCCCAACCCTCAACATACACCTACACACATGGGAAGATAGCACCATCCTAGGGCTCCAGGAAACCTTAGAGTCCTCCTCGTCTGCCTGGGAAGTCCACAGGTCTCACTGTGACAGGATCAGGGCTGCTCAGTCCCTCATTATCCCCTTCATGAACCAGGCCTGCTCAGCTCATATGTTGGTAGTAAGACCCACCTATAGGATCATAGCTGCCACATTTTCAAAGGCCAATTGGTACTAATTTTTCTGACCTCAGAATTTCTTTGGAAAATTTCTCCAGTGACTCAAAAATGCCCTCTTGGCTTGTGGGGGAAAAAAAATATATAGAAAGTAAACATAGAGATGTTGATGACCTAATCTTACTCTCAGGTTGTTAACAAAACACCAGACTCTTAAAGGAATTCCTCCCACATTCCCCAAGCTTTTCATCTACTAATACCTTTTGGACAAAAGCAAATGATTTTCACTGATTTACTGACTACGGTAGCTACTTACCACCCACTTACTAAGACCTGCTCACTGGGCTTGTTGCTTTTCATGCGTGATCTCTTTTAATCCCCCAAACAAGTATGTTGGGTAGAGCCTGTTAACATTCTCACTCTGCAGAGGAGATGAAGTTTTCAGAGATTTCAGTTGATTTACCCACATTCCTGCAGCTGTGAATAAATGAAGAACTTGAGATTTGAAATCTTATCAGCTTGTCTATCACTGTATAGCAAGTTCAGTCGCTCAGTCATGTGCGACTCTTTTCGACCCCATGAATCGCAGCACGCCAGGCCTCCCTGTCCATCACCATCTCCCAGAGTTCACTCAAACTCACATCCATTGAGTCGGTGATGCCATCCAGCCATCTCATCCTCTGTCGTCCCCTTTTCCTCCTGCCCCCAATCCCTCCCAGCATCAGAGTCTTTTCCAAGGAATCAACTCTTCACATCAGGTGGCCAAAGTACTGGAGTTTCAGCTTTAGCATCACTCCTTCCAAAGAACACCCAGGACTGATCTCCTTTAGAATGGACTGCTTGAATCTCCTTGCAGTACAAGGGACTCTCAAGAGTCTTCTCCAACACCATAGTTCAAAAGCATCAATTCTTTGGCGCTCAGCTTTCTTCACAGTCCAACTCTCACATCCATACATGACCACTGGGAAAACCATAGCCTTGACTAGACGGACCTTTGTTGGCAAACTAATGTCTGCTTTTTAATATGCTATCTAGGTTGGTCATAACTTTTCTTCCGAGGAGTAAGTGTCTTTTAATTTCATGGCTGCAGTCACCATCTGCAGTGATTTTGGAGCCCAAAAAAATAAAGTCTGACACTATTTCCATTGTTTCCCCATATATTTCCCATGAAGCAATGGGACCAGATGCCATGATCTTCGTTTTCTGAACTTTTTCATCAAGAGGCTTTTGAGTTCCTCTTCACTTTCTGCCATAAGGGTGTTGTCATCTGCATATCTGAGGTTATTGATATTTCTCCCGGCAATCTTGATTCCAGCTTGTGCTTCTTCCAGCCCAGTGTTTCTCATGATGTACTCTGCATAGAAGTTAAATAAGCAGGGTGACAATATACAACCTTGATGTACTCCTTTTCCTATTTGGAACCAGTCTGTTGTTCCATGTCCAGTTCTAACTGTATAGCAAACCACCTCCAAAATGTAATGGCTTTACTCAAGTTTACTGTTGCCTCTCGTGGTTCCATGGGCTGGCTGGGCTTAGGTGGACATCTTCACTGGCCCTCTGTCCTGGGGCCGCAGTCATCTGAAGGCCCAGCTGGGCTAGATGTTCAAGAAGGTGACTCATACAAGCTGCCTGTCGGTGTTGGCTGTGGGCTGGGATTTCTTCCAGGACCACCAACTGAACACTACTGATTTTCTGTGGCTCTCAGCCCCACTCACTGCGATTTTATTCCTCACTCTCAGTCGTCTTTCCTTTTCCCTAAGAAATAGCCATGTTTGCAGCTTAGTAGCCTTCTTCTCCTGTTTGCCACCCATAGAAGGCTCTTTGCCTTTTGAACTACCTCTATCTTTTTCAGTCCCAGCTAGAGGTACTTCCTCATGTATAATGCTCTTAAATTTTTGTGAGCCTCCTAAGGACTCTTTTGAGTTCATGCCATTAGTCAAAATACACACCAACAAATCTCTTTGAGACAGACCCCTTTCTGCCTTGGGCTGAGAGTCAGATGTGTGGAACAATATCCATCAGATTCCTTTGAAACTTGTCTGTGTAGCGGAGAAGGTCAATGAGGCATACTCTTACTTTCTAAAAGCTTAGTAAGTGTCTTATAGCCATGCCTTGAGATGATCAATACCTTCGTATCATATCTTACTTTGAGAACCTTTTTCCAACAGGAGAGGCTGGGAATAAGAATTAACTTTATTGCTAAACCCAACAAGTCTGCTTCTTTATATTTCATCTAAGTTTACTTGAAACTGAATAGTTCAGTTTTCAGCTCGCCTCTCTGTCTGTACCTGCCTGAAAGAAAACAGTGGGCACTTTCAACATTCCACCTGGATGTATCCTTAGCCGAGTCTGCCGTGTCACAGGTACTTTTCCGGTTGTTTGCATTACCATACACAACAGAGGACCAAATTGCCCATCATTACAAAACAAGGGATGCCTTTTTCCAGCCTGCAATAACTGTTTCTTCCTTTTCCTTTCTGTTTTCATTCATCATTTCCTCAAGCACTTCCTGGCTTTTTCTTGCTGCTTGGTCCCAAAGCCAACATCCCAGGATTTAAGTTCTTATCATAGCAGCATTCCACTTACAGATACCAAATTCTGTTCTAATTATATGTGGCTGCATAGCAAGCCACCCAAAACTTAATGGCTTACAACAACAATATGCTACTTCTCCCGGCTTTGTGGGTGGACTGAGCTCAGCTGGGTGTTCTCATTGGGGCTCTCTCATCCACTTACTCTCAGATAGCAGCTGGTTATCCGAAGCCTTGGCTGTGGAGGATGCTCAAGAAGGCTCACTTGAACAGCTGGCAGCTGATGCTGGCCTGGGCTTCTGACAGCCTGGCACCTGGCTCAAGAGGCGCCATTCTGAGAGTGCACAATCCAGAAGCCCTAAGCAGAAATTACAGCACTTCTTATGACCTAACCTCAGAAATCCCAGAACATCATTTTCATTATATTTTATTAGTTAAGTAAGACACTATGGCCAGCTCGGATTCAAAGAGAGAGGATCTCATCTCTCAAAGGGAGGAGTGGGAAAGGATTTGTGGTCATATTAAATTTCCCACAAAGCTCCTAATCACTAAGATATGTGTCCTCTCGTTAAAAGTAATGTTCTATGAAAATTATGGGTCAGCTCTGCACAGCTGGTAACTCATCCCTTTAAATGTTGATGTTGATTCTTCTCCAAGGCCATCTTGCAATCTCTTATCTTACAAAAATATATACACATCCTAGAAATATAGGGACCCAATCAATTCTTCTGAGTCTGCAGAACATCTGCTGAATCTGATATATGAATGACAAAATTGACGATGGCTCTGTCAAACAATCATCTGTGGGAAAGCTGGATGAGGAAAATTGCTTCTCTTTAGACAATTTCTTCTCCAGGAAGGATTAAGGTGAGCTGCCTGAAGCAAAGAAGAAAATACCCAGGTCAAACACATTAAAGTGTGCGTTAGTCTCTCAATCATGTCAGACTCTTTGGAACCCCATGGACTATAGCCCTCCAGGCTCCTCTGTCCATGGGGATTCTCCAAGCAAGAATACTGGAGTGGGTTGCCATGCCCTCCTCCAGGGGATCTTCTCAACCCAGGGATCGAACCCAGGTCCCCCACATTTACAGTCTGAGTCACAGGGAAGTCCAACCCACTTAGAACCCTCCTTTAATCACTACTGCTAAATGGCAGACCATGTATAAGTCTATGTCCAATTATACACCTTCTGGATCATCAGTTTGATGGTTAATTGTTACCAACCCCATTTTACTGTCTTCATCACTCAGCATGGTTGCGTCATGTGGCTGAAAGTGAGCAATCATTTCCCACTTAGACTTCCTCTGCCTCTAAGAACAAGCACACCAGGAGGAATGAGATTGTTGGAGAGGAAGGTGAGACCCAGCATGCAGCCTGGATCTTTGCAGTTTTATAAATATGTTGGGGATAACAGTAGATGTTCTGTGCTGGCTACACAGCCACCTGGGTTTTCCAGGTGACACAGTGATAAAGAATCCACCTGCCAACGCAGGAGAGGCAGGAGACAAGGGTTTGATCCCTGGGTCAGGAAGATCCCCTGGAGGAGGAAATAACAATCCACTCCAATACTCTTACCTGAAAAATTCCCTGGACAGAGGAGCCTGGCAGGCTAAAATCCAGGGAGTTGCAAAGAGTCGGACACAACTGAGCATAGCACAGCAGTGCTAATGAGACTAATGTGATGAAATTCTGGCTGAAGAGATGCAAATAAGAATGTTACAAGGAAATGGTGTGCCCCTTTCTCTCCTTGCTGCCCACCTGCTGGAATATAAAGGGAATGCTGGAACTCCAGCAGCCATTTTGGACTATGAGGTAATCTGAGGTATGGAAGTCCCTCATGTAGAACAAAAAGCTAAGAGACCGGTCTACTACAAGAAGAATGTCCTCAGTCTAGAACAAAACAAGAAATGAATTTCTCTCTTATTTGAGTCACTGCTATTTTGTTTGGTTTGGGTTTTGTTTTTGTTTTTTTTGTTTTTTTTTGCTACTTGTAGATAAAACTAATGGCAATCAATACACTATGTCGTCTAATTTTCACTCAACCTTGAAAGTAGGGCATATTATCCACATTTTAGCAAAGAGAATCCCAAGACTGAAAGACATTAAGTAGCTTAGTCAAGGTGGTCACATAATAATTGTTGAGCCAAGTTTTGAGACCCAGTCTATCTGAGCAGCTCTTATTTTTCTATACTATATTACTTATCTGAATGAGAATTTTTATCAAATTCCTAAGGTTTTTTAATAACATTGTATCCAACTTTCTTCTGTATTTAGCTCTCTCCTGCATCACAAGTACAGAGCACGGACATCTCTGGCATCTGCTAGTGCCCAGAAGTTCATCTTTAGCTCTAATATTAGAAAAGGTTGCACTAAAAAAGGACATGTTACTTATTTGTTTTCTTTAGGGTCTCTAAAGAAATTTATCGGGCCTGTATTTGAATAGTTTCCTGCAGAAATATCTTACTTGAATTATGACTCAATACGAAGTCCTCAATTTTTATAGCAGATCAGTATTAAAAGGTGATTTGAAGAACATTTCTGGATCTTTGGGAACATATTGTTCCTTGTAAAAAGCAAGTTTCATGCAATAAATTTCACATACAATCTAGTGCCAGAAAAAAATGAAAACCATCTATTCAGATGCAATTCTATGTTTCCTTTTTTTTTTTTTTTTTTTTGCCAAACATAGAAAGAATAAGAGAGCCCAACAATGACTCTTTTGCTTTGGTTTCCAGGAATCTTGGAGCTAAATCTTATGTTATTTTCAGTCTTTCAATCAGCCCAGATACTAAAATATTTACTTCTGCTTTTTCTTTCTTTTTTTAAAACTGTTTTTGTTTCTCCACAATTTTTTTTTCATATCTACAGTTATCCATACTAGGATACATGTTTGTTTTTACAGGTCACCTCAAGTCTGCCTTCAGTTATTTAACAAATAGTTTTTATTGCCTCGCTCACTCATAGCACTTGACGGAAGGAGATGGCTACAGGCTACTCCTAACTGAGCCTTTGCTTATAACCCATGAGCACTACTTTCTTTGTTTTGGTTTGGTTTGGTTTTTTATTGTGATCTTTTTTAATTTTTACTTTTTAACACCAAAAACATTTTGTATTGGGGTATAGCCGATCAGCAATGTTGTGATAGTTTCAGGGGAACAGTGAAGGGACTCAGCCATACACATACATGTATCCATTCTCCCCCAAACCCTCCTCCTATCCAGGCTGGCACATAATGTTGAGCAAAGTTCCATGTACGGTACAACAGGTTTTTGTTGGTTATCCATTTTAAATATAGCAGTGTGTACATGACCTTCCCAAAGTCCTTAACTCTCTCTTCCCTGCTGGCAACCATGAGTTCATTTTCTAAGTCTCTGAGTCTCTTTCTGTTTTGTAAGTCAGTTCATTTGTATCATCTCGTTTTAGATTCCACAAATAGCTGTCATGTGATATTTCTCTTTCTTTGTGTGACTTACTTCACTCAGTATGACACCCTCTAGGTCTATCCATCTTGCTGCAAATGGCTTTATTTCATTGGTCTTAATGGCTAAGTAATATTCCATTGTATATATACCACAACTTCTGTATCCAGTCCTGTGTCGATGGACACTTAGGTGGCTTCCGCGTCTTAACTTGTAAACAGTGCTGCAGTGAGCACTGGGGTGCATGTGTCTTTCGGATCTTCTTTTTCTCTGGATATATGTCCAGGAATGGGATTGCAGGGTCATATGGTTAGTTTTTTAAGGAACCTCCATAGTGTTCTCCACAGTGGCTGTACTGATTGACATTCCCACCGACAGTGTAGCAGGGTTCCCTACCCTCCACACCCGCTCCAGCAATTGTTGTTTGCAGATTTTTTTCATGACAGCCATTCTGACTGGTGTGAAGTGACATCTCATTGTAGTTTTGATTTGCATTTCTCTAATAACTAAAGATGTTGCACATCTTGTCATGGAGCACTACATTGTTTTTTGAGAGAGGCTCACAAACTTTTAGGAAATAATCTATTCCAGAATTCAGGTGAGGAGCAACAGTAAACCCAGTATTTCCTCAAATTCACTTTTTCCTCCCTGTTTTGGAAAATGGACATATTGTCTTCACCATGCCAGTCTTCTCACAAACAACACCCCTGGATCTCAGGCACTTGAATAGGAGCAGCCCTAAGGGAACGGAAAGAGAGCAGCGTGCCGAGCAGCCATTCTGCTCCCCTCTTTCTTGCCAGAGTAGGCGGTGCTTCCCTGGGTTTCCAAATACTAAGTCCTGTTGGGCTCTCTTCTCACCCCTCTCAAGCTCCCAACATCCTTCTCAAACGATGTTCACAAACTGCTTATGCCTCTGTGCAAAAGTCACCCTCCTCTCTCCCTGGGGACAATGGAATCTTAGCCCTTTGTAGCCTTTAGGGGATGAAAGCTTTTATCCACATTAGAGGAAATGTCCACACTACTCAGCAGTGCCCCTCCTCCCCCACAACGGGAAAAGCAAGCCCCGAGGACCTTAGGGAAAGTGAGAGATGGGGGCCTTCTTGGTGTCTGAAATCACCCATGGAGTGCGGTATCCTCAAGGCCTGGGTTGCCCTGCTCCAGGAATCACCCACAGGGTCACATCTCCATGGTGACACAGCCTGGTTTGTCAAACATTCCCGAGCTTTCAGAGATGGAAAAAAAAAAAAATACACACACACACAAAATTGGGCCTTTTTGCTTGGCCAGGGAAGTGGGATTGGAATTTTGAGTTTTGACTCCCATCCCTGGAAACGGTTGACGCCTGAGAGAGCCTGCGTTTGCTGCTGTTTTAAGCCGAAAGGAGAGACCAGCAACAGTCCATGTTGCTACGGCCTCCCCGGAGCTCACTGCCCTCTTCACAGAAGATGCCTCCTGACCCAGCCCCTCCCAGCCTCACAGTGAACTCACCCGCAGTGACACGTCGTGGTTTTAAAGCCCTTGCACACCATCTGCGAAGTAGTTTTATAAGCTCTGCTTGACTGTTGAGGAAACCAGCTCAGGCAAATGTAGTGACTGGCTTAAGGTAAAAAAAAAAAAAAAGCAGAGGTGGGACTAGGCAACCAGAGCTTTAACTCCCAGATGAGAGCTACCGTCAGCTCTCTTCAGCTCACGGTCCTCTGGGAGTCCAGCGAGGTGGCCTTCTCCCTCTCGGGATCCTAGCCCAGCTGATCCTCACCACCCTCCATCCCTCCTTCCCTGGCGTTTTGCTTACACTTCTCACATCCTCTTAGCAGTTTGGGATCCTCTGTCCCTGGCCTGTGAGAGTATCAGTGACAGCGATGGTGTCTGGTTCAGCTCTGACCAGCCTCTGCCTAGCATCAGAAGTTGAATAACAACTAATAAACAAATGAATGAACTTGGGGATGTCTCCCCCACACACGAACTGCACTCTGGTCCATGTTGCAGCCTGTATAGGAAAAAAAAAAGCAAAAAACAAAACCCAAAGTCTTTTTCTTGGCAAAGCTACCTCCATGGCTACATTCATGTATAAAGGAGCAGGCACTGGATTTATGGGACATTTTGGTGAGAAAGATTTAAGACCCTGGAATAATGTCTGCTTCATCAAGTCCACATCAGAAAAATCAAACAAACCAGAATATGATATTTTATTCTGTTTCTGTCTTAACAGCTTTTGGAACTGTGGTCAGTGGAAACAGCATCATTGGCAATAAAAATATTCCTGGCCAGCCAAGTGACACATCTGGTTGGTTATGACGAGAGAGAGAACGAGCTCCTTCATTCTTCATGGCCTGAGAGAAGGCATGTGGGCAGGTCTACCTGGAGAATGTTTGCAACGTATCACTCCAGTAACTCCAGGAGAGCTGGGATGATGAATTTCATAACTGGAATCAGAACCTTCATCCAGAATAAAGGGTGGATGGTTTTATGAAATCATGGAGCAGAAAAGGTCCTAAGTGAGGATAATTCATCTAACACTAAAATTATCCTAACAAATTCTCTCTCTTTTTTTTAATCTGCAGAACAGGAAACTCTTAAAACCTCTCTGGATGACACCTTTAAATACCTCACAACCTTCATGGGAAGAAAGTATTCCTTCTTTCTAACCCAAATCCCTATTGCTGAAATTCAAATTCACTCCCTTTTGCTTAAGGATTAATCAAAGATGTAATGCCTTGATCAATTTGCAGCAATACATGAAATAAAATTAGTGTTTTTTAAAGATGTTGTGAAGTGTATCTATTCAGTTCAGTTCAGTTCAGTTCAGTCACTCAGTTGTGTCCGACTCTTTGCGACCCCATGAATCACAGCACGCCAGGCCTCCCTGTCCATCACCAACTCCCAGAGTTTACCCAAACTCATGTCCATTGAGTCAGTGATGCCATCCAGCCATCTCATCCTCTGTCATCCCTTTCTCCTCCTGCCCCCAATCCCTCCCAGCATCAGAGTCTTTTCCAATGAGTCAACTCTTCGCATGAGGTGGCCAAAGTACTGGAGTTTCAGCTTCAGCATCAGTCCTTCCAATGAACACCCAGGACTGATCTCCTTTAGAATGGACTGGTTGGATCTCCTTGCAGTCCAAGGGACTCTCAAGAGTCTTCTCCAACACCACAGCTCAAAAGCATCAATTCTTCAGCACTCAGCTTTCTTCACAGTTCAACTCTCACATCCATACATGACCACTGGAAAACCATAGCCTTGACTAGATGGAGCTTTGTTGGCAAAGTAATGTCTCTGCTTTTTAACATGCTATCTAGGTTGGTCATAACTTTCCTTCCAAGGAGTAAGCATCTTTTAATTTCATGGCTGCAATCACCATCTGCAGTGATTTTGAGTTTCAAATATCCAACTCAGGGCTAAACAAGCTGAGGATATGTATGTCTAGGACATATACATCTAACTAGGACATGAGAAGTATTAGCAATACACTGCGAAAGTGAAAGAGATGGAGCTAAGGATCTCAACCCCCACAAAGGATAAGTAAGTACAGAGTTAAGCTTTGGCACCTTAATAATGTCAGTGAAGGCTTGGTTTCTTTTCTCTTTTCTACTATGCTTTGCTCAGGGTCAGTCATTTAAACACTTTCCCCCTCATTGTGGCAAAACAACTTCAGCAGCTCCAACCCTCACATTCTTACAGCACACCATCCCTTTGAAGCCACAGGCCTAAAATCCCCCTAGATGATATCAGCCTGGGTCATGTGCCCACACTTTAACCAGGAATTTGAATGTAGTGGTTGGCTTGATTTAGTCAGGAACCACCTCTGGACCTGGGTGCGGGGAGAGTGCAGTGTCAGCTTCCTATAAGCACCTGTGATTTGTAACGAAGAAGAAAGCAGACTGAAAAGCTCAGTAGTGTTAGAGTAGGCAATTGGATGCTAGGTCATTGTGAAAATAACCGCCCCCTTTTATCATAATTAAAAAGCATGATATGATTTTCTGCACCCAGGACATCTGCTCAGAGCTGGGGCTTGTCCACTTCAAAGTCAGGGCCATACTCCCTGGTGATGAGGGTCACCTCAGGTACTTGTTAAAGATGCAGCTCTTCAGCTTCCTCCCCTGATGCGTCTATTCAATGGGTTTCGGAAGGGGCCTGATTTTTTTTATTCAACACATTCTCCAGGTGATGCTTGTGAGACCACCACACTCCGCAAACAATCCCAGCACCTGCTCTTCCTGCTCCTGAAAGCAGGGTAGTGCCTCATGTCTGCAAAGATCTTCAAGGTGAGGAAGACCTATGCTCAAATCATGACTCAAACCATGGACATACTCTAGACTTCAGAAGGGTATTTTTGGTCATTGTGAGTACTGGTCCGGAGCCTATGAAAATAATTGATAATGCTTGTTGAGCATGAAGTCTGTGAAGGCTGCTGAGTGATTCACATGAATTTTCTCCTGCAATACATCTCCTTCTGTAGAGAATTTTCAGGCAAAGCAGAAACCACCCTCCTTCTAAAACATTCTTATTAAGAATTCAGAGCAAGATGGATGCAACTGGAGATTATCATACCAAGTGAAGTGAGTCAGAAAGAGAAAGACAAATACCATATGATATTGTTTATATGTGGAATATAAACTATGACACAAAAGAACCTATCTACCAAACAGAATCATTGACCCAGAAAACAGACTGGTGGCTGCCGGGGGAGAGAGGGTACTGGGGGAAGGATGGAGTAGGAGGCTGGGGTTAGCAGATGTAAGATTTTATGTACAGAATGTATAAGCAAGGTCCTAATGTATAGCACAGAGAACTACATTCAATATCCTATGATAAACTATAATGGCAACGATTATTTTTTAAAAAATGACTATATATGTATAACTGAATCACTTTACTGTACAGTAGAAATTAACACAACATGGCAAATCAACTATATCTTAATTTAAAATACATATATTAAAACTGGAAGAAAGGAATTCAGGGACCCTTATAATTTATGAAAATCAGGATCCCCACATAATAACAGTTTTACTTAGAATCTTTCTAACAAGAAATCACTGTTTTGTGAATGTTTCTTTGATTGGTTATGTGTGCTGTGCAGTCATGTCAGCTCTTTGTGACCCCGTGGACTGTAGCCAACCAGGCTACTCTGTCCATGGGATTCTCCAGGCAAGGATACTGGAGTGCATTGCCATTTCCTTCTCCAGGGGATCTTCCCGACCTAGGGATCAAACCTGTGTCTTGCATTGGCAGGCGATTCTTTACTGCTGAGCTACCAGGGAACTGGGGCTTCCCCGGGTGGCGCTAGTGGTAAAGAAACAGCCTGCCAGTGCAGGAGAAAAAGAGACGAGGGTTCAATCCCTGGGTTGGGAAGATCCCCTGGCGTAGGAAATGGCAACAGTATCCTTGCCTGGAGAATCCCATGGACAGAGGAGCCTGGCGGGCTACAGTCCACGGGGTTGTTAAGAGTCGGACGCAACTGAAGCGACTTAGTATGCACAACAGGGAATTAGACTTAATCAATTTTTAATGCATTGGAAGGATTCCTGGGATTGCCAGTAGCATCTGGGAAGAGAAAGGCTGGACCTGGAGAGTGTGAGGTTTTCAGCTGTAGCTTCCTGGATTTCTGCTTCTCTCCACATGTTAATAACACTTCTCCCCAACTCCCCCCTTTTCCAGCTTAAAACAAGAAGGTGATGCTGGCCCACAGTTGCCAGTTATGGATTACCTCTGTGCCAGACACCTGCACCTAACATTCATTAACTCTCAAGTCCAAGTTCTAGAAGGGAGATTTGGGTCAGCTTCGCATAGACAAGGCACCAGCTCCAGGTCCAGTTAGCTGTAACTGAGAAGAAGGGGGTGCAGGGGATATGAACATGGGCCAGGGGCCGCTTTCTATTTGGGGAAGGAAATTAGTTCTCAGAGAAAAAGAGTCTTTGGAGGTTGAAAAGATGCCCGCATAAAGCTGCTGATGTAATGATTGTGAATTCTATATCTCTTAAATGAATTTTTATTTTATTCATCCCAGAGGCACCAGAAAACATTTGAAATACTGCAGTGCAATACAGAGCTGGATGCCCTCATGGGTGCCCAGACCTACTGCAATGACCCCTCGGCGCTCTCAAGTGCAAAGCCAGCATACGGGAGCCAGTGGAGGAAGAATAAGCTGGATGGTTCCTGTGAGTCCTTGACCTCTCTGGTCGTGTCCTGGGAAAGATATGGGGAAAAGAATGCGTCACCTGCTAGAAATTATGAGAAGAAATCCTTCACCTCTGCCTCCCCCAGAGCCCACCCAAGGGCCCCCTCCCCATTCTTGGCCTGCCTAGAAGCCCCCTGGGCCACTGTGCCTCTGGATCTAGTTGTAACAGTTCATCCTTGGCCGGCAGCGGACAACCCACTTGCTGGCAGCTCCAAACTGCAGGAGGCTAATAAAACGAGCCCTAATGAATGACTGGCTCTGCAATAATATTGAACTCTCAGATTTATTCACGTTGATGATTCGCGTGGAGTAGACCAAAGGGACTCTTAGCGGTGTAATGAGGAGATAAAACTTTGATGAATGAAGCATTACCTTGTTGCTTAAGGAATAATGCCTAATTAAGAGGGTTGTTGACCCTCATTGAAATGACGTTGCCAAGGTGAAGCAGATAGCAATGCTGGACCAGAGAGAGGGTTTCTTGCTCATGGCAGACTCTTCCGCCAACAGAGGACCTAACTTTGGTTTTGGTAAAGTTTATAAATGAGCTTTGTTAATGGGGCTTTTTAACCTGGGAATGGAGCTAGATCTGAGGAGGGCTAGGTGTCAGATTTTGCCCATATACAGGCCTCCTGGTTAAGTGGAAGAGACCAGGACAGAATCAGCGAGGGGGTCTCCGCCTTTCTCCCCTCCCTTCAGGATGTGCTGTTGCTCTGCTGGGTGCCCAAGCGTGCAGGGCCAGATAAAGAACTTCCAGAGTGCAAACACCAAAAAAACACAGCCCTCCACGATGCATAATTTAAAATAAATGTACTAGTAAATTTTAAAATTAATTCAAGAAATTCTAAAGACGTTCTGATTTTTTTTCTGGTAAAGCTTCGATGCATCTTTTTGAAATATCAAATTATTTCTTTCAAAGGCTACTTTAGTTCCCCTTGGATAAGCCAGCTCTGTGGATAAGCGAGAGAGAGAGAGAGCCAGGAATGACACCAAAGCCCCAAGTTCCAGGCCTTGGCTCTGCTCCTCCAGCGCCTGAGGGACCTTGGGCAAGTCAGGTAACCTTTATGGCTCTCAGAAAGGTCATCCAGAAACTAATGGTTCCTCACTGGGCAGTTCTGGGGGTCAAATGAAATGTCAAAGTGCTTCATAAACTTTGAAACGCGCTGCAGGTTCACAGAGGAGGCCTTGCATGATATTCATCACGCAAATGCTTGACACAAGGAGTGGTACCAGAAAGTGACAGGGGTCATATCCCAACACTGTCCACTGCTGAGGTTTCTGTCCCCACGCCAAACCTCCTTACCATTAATATAAGCACTCCTTCCTGCCAGAAGGGAAAGGTCTGCCCCTTCCTGAGGTCTGATCCCCTCAAGAACTCACCATATTTGCAGATGCAACACAAATAGACGGCGAAATGAAACTGCAAATCTTGCAATAAATGAGGGATTGCATGAAGTCGATGAACGTGATGTTGGGGACTGCACAGTTCAGTGAGCTAAGACACTGACCAAGGAGTACGGGCAGAGGTAGCCAGCTACCAACAGAGAGAGGAAAAGCGCAAGGTCAGTGCTGCATCAGAGAAAACCATGTGAAAAGCAAAAGCTTTTTAAGGGGCTTTTCAAGAAATGATAAAAGCTCATGTATTTTTAAAAATTACTAGTTTTTGGATTGTGCTACAAAAGTTAAATGTGAAGAATTTAGTATTAGGTAATTATATGATTTTGCTGGAAATTTTTCACATGTAAAAATGTTCATTCATTCTTTAAGAATTAAGAAAATAATTTTTATGAAGTTATATGTGTGTTCATTTGCTGAGTGGTGTCCAACTTTTTGCAGCCCCATGGACTGTAGCCCTCCAGGCTCTTCTGTCCATGGAACTTGCCAGGCAAGAATACTGGAACGGGTTGCCATTTCCTTTTCCAGGGGACTTTCCAATCCAGGGATTGAACCTGCATCTCCTGTCTCTCCTGCATTGGCAGGCAGATTCTTTACCACTGTGTCACCTGGGAAGCCCAATTTTTATAAAGGTTTTTATTAAATATTTCATTTTCTAGACAAAATCACATTCAAGATTTTTGGGTTTTGATTTTTTTTTTTTTTTTTTACTATCTTACCATGATCTTTTGATCAATATTTTAAGTGGATTCACTTTCACATAGCCTTTTTCCCATTAATATCAATCATTCTCAGATAATGAGGACTTTTTATAATTATTGAATTGTTACTGCTAATTTCATTATATCCCAGTCTTCCTCCATGGAAATAGTGTTGACAGTCTCCTCAAGCCCAAGGGAGGGAAAGGAATGAGCTTCCAGCCCTTAGGAAGTGGAAAGACTCAGCGTGTCACTCTTTCAAAGATAAAGCCAAATGGCTTGGAAACAATAGAGTAGAAGTGAGCCCAATTTTCTGGGCAGAACTGATGCTGGCATGCCAGGCTGGCACAGAGCACCCTGGGAGAGGGTGTGGCAGGGACTGGCTGTGAGGCGTGAACGCCATGACCTCTGTACCATGGGGACCACCAGGCTGGACTCAGCCACTTCGGCTGGCCAGGAGATGCTCCTGCATCTTCTCCAGTGGCTACACTGCTCCCTGCCTGAACCTCAGTCGAAAGAGTCAAGTCTCGAGGGCACCCTTGGTGACCCCTCACTGAGGACCTAACTTAGATGCGCTCATCAGGAGGCTTGGAAACAACAGGGTCCCACCTTATCAGCAGGCTGGGATTCAATCCAGGCTGAGAAATTCAATGTGCCAGAGTCCTTGGAACATGACCCCAGGAGTTCTGGTCCCACATTCAGAGAAGATGTACAGCTAGAAAGTAAGATCTCAGGTGCTGCTAGGTGGAGTCAGGACCCTGTCACATTTCTACCACTTTACTAGCTATATGCTGCTGCTGCTGCTGCTGCTGCTAAGCCGCTTCAGTCGTGTCCGACTCTGTGCGACCCCAGAGACGGCAGCCCACCAGGCTCCCCCGTCCCTGGGATTCTGCAGGCGAGAACACTGGAGTGGGTTGCCATTTCCTTCTCCAATGCATGAAAGGGAAAAGTGAAAGTGAAGTCGCTCAGTCGTGTCCAACTCTTCTCGACCCCATGGTCTGCAGCCTACCAGGCTCCTCCGTCCATGGGATTTTCCAGGCAAGAGTACTGGAGTGGGGTGCCATTGCCTTCTCCAACTAGCTATATGACTTCAGGCAAATTACTTGGCCTGTCTAGACGTCCACTTTCCCTCTATAAAATACTATATGTATGGCTGAGTCCCTTTGCTGTCCACCTGAAACTGCCACAACATTGTTAATCGGCTATCCCCCAATATAAAATAAAAAGCTTAATTAAAAAAATTAGTAAAGGGCTTACAAATATGTCGGCCTCGTGGGCTTTGAGGTGTATCTTGGGTCAGACTCACCAGAAGCGGACTCTGAGAGGAGGATTCACAGGCAGGTGGTTTATTTAGGACGCACTCCCATTACATGAGTTGAGAAAACAGGCAGGGACGGGCAGAAGTCAGAGCAAGGTCTGGTTTCCTAGCCTGATCCTCCCAGGCACTTGGGAGGATGCTATCCATCAGCCTGTCCTGCTCACAAGGAAACAGGATTTTCGTGTGCCTGCACTGGTCATTCAGGGGCTCAGAGCGTGCAGGAGATATAGACCAGGCCCTCAGGCACTCTACCCTGTGGACAAACCAACGCCAGGAGCCCTTAGTCAGATCTGATGAGATTCACAGGTGTGAGCCCTGGAAGCATCGATATGGTAAAAGAAGCCCCAGGACCTGGCAGAGGACACGTGGCGTCTAACACACGCAGGCTTGTAGGAGAGGATTTGTGAAGATCACCTTGCACAGTGCCTATGCGGAAAAGTCGCAGGACACGTGTCCCCTCTTATTGTTGCCTGTGCCTCTCTGGTTGTAATTGTGAAATTGTGATTGTCATCCTCTCAGGCATTCTGCCAGGGAATGTGTCATGAGCCCCAGCCAAGGAGCTGCTGGTCCTCCATGCAGGGAGATAATACATTCTAATGCACAGGAAAGAAAAGGCACTAACATTTATTGAACAACGGCCACTCAAGGGTCAGTCATGTGCTGAGCGCTTCCATAAGCCATCTCATCTACTCCTTATAGCCATCCCTTCAGGTAGAATTAGTATCTTTCACTTTTATGATTAGAGAAACAGATCAGAAAATCAGAATAAATTGCCTCTTATCACACGGTTAATGTCTAGGTTCTAAAGCAATACTCTTTCTCCCTAAGAATCAGTGTGTGTTAGTCATTCAGTCATGTCTGACTCTTTGTGACTCCGTGGACTGTAGCCTGCCAGGCTACTCTGTCTATGGAATTTTCCAGGCAAGAATACCAGAGTGGGTTGCCATTTCCTACTCTAGGGTATCTTTCTGACCCAAGGATCGAACCCGGGTCTCCTGCATTGCAGGTAGATTGTTTACCATCTGAGCAAAGGAAACCCTTAAAAGGTGATATGGCAGAGCCTGCCTATTGCCAGCCCAGCATGTTCTGAGCAGCAATGTCAGTTCAGTTGCTCAGTTGTGTCCGACTCTTTGTGACCCCATGGACTGCAGCACACCAGGCTTCCCTGTCCATCACCAACTCCCAGAGACTACTCAAACTCATGTCCATTATGTTGGTGATGCCATCCAACCATCTCATCCTCTGTAGTCCCCTTCTCCTCCCACCTTCAATCTTCCCCAGCATCAGGGTCTTTTTAAATGAGTCAGCTCTTCTCATCAGATGGCCAAAGTATTGGAGTTTCAGCTTTAGCATCACTCCTTCCAATGAATATTCAGGCCTGATTTCCTTTAGGATGGACTGGTTGATCTCCTTGCAGTCCAAGGGACTCTCAAGAGTCTTCTCCAACACCACAGTTCAAAAGCATCAATTCTTTGGTGCTCAGCTTTCTTTATAGCCCAACTCTCTCATCCATACATGACTACTGGAAAAAACATCTAGCTTTGACTAGACAGACCTTTTTGGCAAAGTAATGTCTCTGCTTTTTAATAAGCTGTCTTAGTTGGTCATAACTTTTCTTCTAAGGAGCAAGCGTCTTTCTTAATTTCATGGCTGCAGTCACCATCTGCAGTGATTTTGGAGCCCAGAAAAATAAAGCAATGAGCAGCAATGTAGCCAGCTAAAGTAATAAATAACTCAGCTTTCCCTGCAACTAAAGATGACCAATAAAAGTAAAAGTGGGGCTTCTTTAAAAAATGAATTCCACCAGAGGGTTTTTTGTTTTGTTTTGTTTTGTTTTGTTTTTGCCCATCCTTCCTTCTTCTCCTACTTAGAATACAGATGTGATGACTGGTACTCCAGAAGCCATTGTGGGCTATGGAAGCTAGAGGTCCAAACTTATTCTAGGTATTTGGACTTAGTTTATATGAAAGAAAATGAACCTCTATATTATTGAGGCCACTTTTATTTCTGTTGTCTGTTTCTGGCAGCTGGTCCTAATCCTTAACAGATACAAACTGAATGATATTTACGAGTTCTTTCAAGAAAGACTTCACTATCTTGAATCAAAGTAAACTGCCTATTTGTCCCAGGCCCTCTGTCCTGAACAACGTGGGTGCATCTCTATAAAATTGAACCCATCAAGTCTAAACAACAGACAATGTCAAACTGCCAGCAGCCGGAGGTTTCAGAATTTCCAGGGCAGGTATAAGTTCCTTTGAAACTGCAGAAACTGGGCATCTGCTGAGAGACAAAGCCCTGATCCGACAGGGTTCCCTGAAACCTCACTACCGCTATGACCCGGAATTCTATCATCACATCGTCACCACACACCATCTTTTCTTGGTCTCCAACAACTGGCTTCTCCCCAGTAAAGCACCAACAGCATCTCACCCTGTATCTTGCAGCCCCCTAACCACCCCACTATTCAGCAGCCTGTTTCTCTGAGTGCAGTCCCAGGAGATGGTGTATGCCTCAATTGGAAGATGACTTCCAACTCTATTCTGCCATTTGCAGGAAGAGTTGATCAGAAGTTCCAGTCAGTAGTGGAAGCTCCATGATCCAGAGCACAGAGGGAGGCTTACATAATCAGGGATGGTTTGTCAAAGCAAATTTCACATACAGTGGATTCTATTACCTCGGGACTTGCTGGTAGAATAATCACCGTACACATTTTGTTAGCTACGCCTCGTTAGAGATGGGTGTTTGGAAATGGCATCCTGAAGGCTGCTTATCTGTCAGTGCTCTTTTTAAGTGTGGTGAGTGCTCCAGATAGGATTTTATAAAAGAAAAAAAATTAAACGTTGCCATGGCCAGATGCTTCTTGTCGTGGTTAGGTGTTGAGGGAGCCAAGGTGGCTGGAGCTCACCTTCAGAGCCTGCAGCTGCAAGTGCTGGAGGAAGGCAGGGGAGAAGTTTCTTCACAAGGTGGCAGCCTGATCAGAACCCTTCCAAAGAAACATCTTGACTTCAGTGAAGCTTCAAGTCCCTGTGAATTTCTCCACCTTTCTTCCATGAGCCTCTTGCCTCTGCTAATCTTCAGGATGTGTCTGACGAAGTCTGGTAGGATCACCTCAATACAACCGAAAATACGTCGGTGGCAGATGGCTCTGTCCTTGATGGGTCACACCCAAGTCAGAAGGCGGAGCGTTTCTCTTTATTGAATCCAAGCAGGGCTCTGACTGGGGTCCTCCCTTAGTGACCATGTGAGGGCAGAGGCAGGTCACTCCATTCCCGGGCCCAGTACAGCGCCTGGTACATGGTGGGTGCTCGGTAGACAAGTTAAACTGAAGTGAGTTGTCACCCCCTCGGTCTGGACTTCTCTTCACTGTGAATAGCTCCCCTTATGGCTTGCCAGGCCCTCATAAACACACTCTAATCTATCTTCCTGTTCCCGGACAGGAAGCTCCAGCCAGCATCAGTGAAAGGCAGCTCCAGCCAGCATCAGTGAAAGGCTAAGGACTGGATGGACCCTGCTGACAATGTCGGTAGCAGGCAGTGGGGCTGAGAGCTCCTGTTCAGTCTACCGAGTCAACACCCACAGTTGTCCTGACAGCGGGTACAGGGGAATATCAGTATTATATTACTGGTGAGGAAACAAAGACATACAGTAGTCACTTAATCCAAGGTTTCATATGATGTCCAAATGTAAAGATTCTCACGGATTGTGAAGATCTGCATTTGTCATAAAAGGCAAGTTAAGAAGCGCTAACTTGCCTCTCAAAAGGATTCCTTTACATTTCCTTAAACTTGCCAGGTTTTTCTCTTTTTTTGCATTTATAAAGTGTAGTTGTTAACAAAAATCTATATACAACTTTTAGCAAACTGGTTGGTCCGCAAAGCAAAATTGTATGTCCAGTGGAGTTTTGTCCTAGTCAACCTGTATCTATGAGGCTATTCCCACACGTTTCCAAATAGGAGCCTGGAGTTAACTGGGTGTCATTGAAGGGTCTTCAGCCTCCTTCCTTTAGGTGAAAAACAAGGGACACAATTCCTGAGCCCTGGTGGGAATGGCCCTGCCTGCAGTGGGTCCAACTTAGCCACAGCTGTGATGCTAAGCTGAATCACTATTGGCTATTTTGTTCATCTTTCAGGGCCTTGTTTCCTCAGGGGAAAAAAAAAATACTACATTAGATAAGGCTGTCTCAGGTTAAAATCTGATGCCCTAGGATTCTAAATCTGGAGGAGCAGAGACAGAGAGGTGGGCAGGGTGAGAATGGGCAGTCACCTGTGCAAGAATAAAGAGGATGAAGCCCTTTTAGTCAAATTCCCACCAAAGCCCTATGAGTGGCTGCAAGAATAGCTGTTAAGAATACACCCGGGCTCTCCTTGAACTTGAGAAGGGTGGTGTTGGTGAAGGATCTGTTTCTCAGCATCCACCACGGAAGTGTTCCCATGATCTGTTCAGCTTCTGAAGCATCAAGGGGAGAGGTTCCTGTTTCAGGAAAATGAACGCTGAGGCTAGGAGTTGGGAGAACTTTCAAGTTCTCTCCAGAAGTGAAGCTGCAGTAGTTAACCATCCTGTGCGCTGAGGCCGGCCTGCCTCATTCAACAAGATGAACCGTGAGAGTGTGCAGAGCTCGCAGAGCACGCAGTCTGCTGCAGCCTTGACTTACATTCTCTCCCCTTAAAAAACAAAGGCATTAAGTTTATGGATGTATTTGTGAGCGAGAAGGCCCCTGCAAGAAAACTCCTAGGATGTAAGTAATGTCCAGTGACAGAAGGGGCTTCAGGGATTCCTGACAAATGAGTGCTCACCACATTTCAGGCTGTCTCTTCAGCTTATGGCCCGCTGCCCAGACGTCTCCAGCTTCTCTAGAAACAGAGTGAGAGCTGTGTCTTCCCTGAGCCTCTGAGCCCGCTTCCTGCAAGGAAGGACAGAGAGGAGATGATTTGGGTAGGGCTTAGCCTGGGGGCTTCCTGTCTTTCGTGACGCCTTCTCTTTCCCTCTCCTGTGATGACTCCACAGCCCTTATAACTTGAGTGGAATCCCACTGAGGCTTCCCAGGTGGCTCAGTGGTAAAGAACCTGTTGGCTAATGCAGGAGACATGGGTTCGATCCCTGGGTCAGGAAGACCCCCTGGAGAAGAGAATGGTAACCCACTCCAGTATTCTTGCACGGGGAAATCCCACGGACAGAGGAGCCTGGTGGGCTGTAGTCCATAGGGTCATAAAGAGTTGAACAGGACTGAACACACATACACACACACAAACACACACAGGATCTCATTGGACAGAGGCTGGATGAACAATCCCCATAGTTCTATCCTGCTTTCCACGTTTCTGTGAACCCCAGCAATGTGCTGGGGCCATGACCATGTTGCACAACTCCAGAGGGCTGCATCCATGCAGAGGCCCCAGATGTGGTTTGGAGGGCTTGTTTTCAACCCCGCTTGGCACCTAGTATGTCACTGAACCACAATCTACATTTTCAGTCTTAAAACCTAGATTTTATCTGTGTACTCAGTATTTTTTCTGCTCAAATTCTCATAACATTTTATACTCTTCTTGTCTCCAAGGTCACACATGCCCCAAGAAAAAACAAGCTCTTGGGCTAATTGACAAGGTCACTGGCTCCACACCCACCCAGTTTTGTTAACAGGCTAATTACCCTTACTTCACTTTCAAGTCATGTCCCCACCCCTACTCATGTCACATGAAAACTTTTATAGGTCCTAGACCACTCGTACATCATGTCAAATATGTGAAAACATACCCACAGTGTTCATGGATGAATAGATAGATAAATAGAATCATACGTATATATTACTTACATTATATTTTATATTTTTGCTATATATTTTTGAAAGGAGGTTTAATTGTCATAAATTTGAGTTTGCAAAGAATAAACAGTTATTTTATTTTTATAATCCAGACTTTTTATATTTATGCATAACTCTATGAGATCTATACAGAATCCTTTACTAGATGACAGTGTTACATTTTATATACACTTATTCATGTATTCATTTTAGATTTGAACTTTTCCTTATACATTTATAGCTAATAAATATTTTCAGAAGTCTTGAAAAACTTGTAGGCCTACCTATAAGGACTAATGTAGGAATGGTCCCATTTATCTCCCCATCCCCACGCTGCCCCAGCCAGCCCAAATCCTTTTACTGGCTAGTGGGTGGCTGTTGCTGCTGGGCTCATACTTCTGTTGTGCTGGGCTCTCTGGCTTCCTAAGAAGACCACAGCCCCAAAAGTTGCTGCTCTTCCTTCTCCATTAAGGATGACGTCTCTCTCTTATGGAAATTTATACTAAGTTCCCTACATGTTGGGCCAGGAGGTTATTCATGAGCCACTGCCCAGAACCTGTATCTCAAGGGAGATATGAGAACTTGACTCGGCCCTGCATAGGAGGAAATTCCCCAGGGCATCTCTACCTCCTCACCCAGCATTGTAAGCAATCTCATCATCCGGGACTTTGTCCAAGTCCCAGTGTACCTACTCTCCAAAGGCTCATAGAAATCTCTCATGACATCTCAGAATGGCCCAGACTCACAACTTCATAGCATTTCAGTTCAGTTCAGTCACTCAGTCGTGTCCGACTTTTTGTGAACCCATGAATCGCAGCACCCCAGGCCTCCCTGTCCATCACCAACTCCCAGAGTTCACCCAAACCCATGTCCATAGAGTTGGTGATGCCATCCAGCCATCTCATCCTCTGTCGTCCCCTTCTCCTCCTGCCCCAATCCCTCCCAGCATCAGAAACTTTTCCAATGAGTCAACTCTTCGCATGAGGTGGCCAAAGTACTGGAGTTTCAGCTTTAGCATTATTCCTTCCAAAGAACACCCAGGACTGATCTCCTTTAGAATGGACTGCTTGGATCTTCTTGCAGTCCAAGGAACTCTCAAGAGTCTAGGTCTTCATAGAATTGTTCAATTTCAGCTTCTTCAGTGTTACTGGTTGGGGCATAGACTTGGATTACTGTGATACTGAATGGTTTGCCTTGGAAACGAACAGAGATCATTTGGTCATTTTTGAGATTGCATCCAAGTACTGCATTTCGGACTCTTTTGTTGACCATGATGGCTACTCCATTTCTTCTAAGGGATTCCTGCCCGCAGTAGTAGATATAATGGTCATCTGAGTTAAATTCACCCATTCCACTCCATTTTAGTTCACTGATTCCTAGAATGTCGATGTTCACTCTTGCCATCTCCTGTTTGACCACTTCCAATTTGCCTTGATTCGTGGACCTAACATTCCAGGTTTCTATGCAATATTGCTCTTTACAGCATTGGACCTTGCTTCTATCACCAGTCACATCCACAACTGGGTATTGTTTTTGCTTTGGCTCCATCCCTTCATTCTTTCTGGAGTTATTTCTCCACTGATCTCCAGTAGCATATTGGGCACCTACTGACCTGGGGTGTTCCTCTTTCAGTATCCTATCATTTTGCCTTTTCATACTGTTCATGGGGTTCTCAAGGCAAGAATACTGAAGTGGTTTGCCAATCCCTTCTCCAGTGGACCACATTCTGTCAGACCTGTTCAGTGATATTCAGTATGAACTGTATAGAAAACTGAGACTGTGTCTCTTTCATGGCATTTAACACTCTTAAAAACAGCCTTATGAAAAGATGAAAGATGTTTTGAGTCAGAAGGATGTTCTATTGTAAGGACCATGAATCAAGGCAAATTGGAAGTGGTCAAACAGGAGATGGCAAGAGTGAATGTCAACATTCTAGGAATCAGCGAACTAAAATGGACTGGAATGGGTGAATTTAACTCAGATGACCATTGTACCTACTACTGTGGGCAGGAATCCCTTAGAAGAAATGGAGTAGCCATCATGGTCAACAAAAGAGTCCGAAATGCAGTACTTGGATGCAATCTCAAAAAGGACCGAACGATCTCTGTTCATTTCCAAGGCAAACCATTCAGTATCACAGTAATCCAGGTCTATGCCCCAACCAGTAACACTGAAGAAGCTGAACTTGAACAGTTCTATGAAGACCTACAAGACCTCTTAGAACTAACACCCAAAAAAGATGTCCTTTTCATTATAGGGGACTGGAATGCAAAAGTAGGAAGCCAAGAAACACCTGGAGTAACAGGCAAATTTGGCCTTGAAATACGGAATGAAGCAGGGCAAAGGCTAATAGAGTTTTGCCAAGAGAACGCACTGGTCATAGCAAACACCCTCTTCCAACAACACAAGAGAAGACTCTACACATGGACATCACCAGATGGTCAACACCAAAATCAGATTGATTATCTTCTTTGCAGCCAAAGATGGAGAAACTCTATACAGTCAGCAAAAACAAGACCAGGAGCTGACTGTGGCTCAGACCATGAACACTTTATTGCCAAATTCAGACTGAAATTGAAGAAAGTAAGGAAAACCACTAGACCATTCAGGTATGACCTAAATCAAATCCCTTATGATTATACAGTGGAAGTGAGAAATAGATTTAAGGGCCTAGATCTGATAGACAGAGCCTGATGAACTATGGACTGAGGTTCATGACATTGTGCAGGAGACAGGGATCAAGACCATCCCCATGGAAAAGAAATGCAAAAAAGCAAAATGGCTGTCTGGGGAGGCCTTACAAATAGCTGTGAAAAGAAGAGAAGCAAAAAGCAAAGGAGAAAAGGAAAGATATAAGCATCTGAATGCAGAGTTCCAAAGAATAGCAAGAAGAGATAAGAAAGCCTTCCTCAGTGATCAGTGCAAAGAAATAGAGGAAAACAACAGAATGGAAAAGACTAGAGACCTCTTCAAGAAAATTAGAGATACCAAGGGAATATTTCATGCAAAGATGGGCTCGATAAAGGACAGAAACAGTATGGACCTAACAGAAGCAGAAGATATTAAGAAGAGGTGGCAAGAATACACAGAAGAACTGTACAAAAAAGATCTTCATGACCCAGATAATCATGATGGTGTGATCACTGACCTAGAGCCAGACATCCTGGAATGTGAAGTCAAGTGGGCCTTAGGGCGCATCACTACGAATAAAACTAGTGGAGGTGATGGAATTCCAGTTGAGCTATTTCAAACCCTGAAAGCTGATGCTGTGAAAGTGCTGCACTCACTATGCCAGCAAATTTGGAAAACTCAGCAGTGGCCACAGGACTGGAAAACGTCCGTTTTCATTCCAATCCCAAAGAAAGGCAATGCCAAAGAATGCTCAAACTACTGCACAATTTCACTCATCTCACACGCTAGTAAAGTAATGCTCAAAATTCTCCAAGCCAGGCTTCAGCAATACGTGAACCGTGAACTTCCAGTTGTTCAAGCTGGTTTTAGAAAAGGCAAAGGAACCAGAGGCCAAATTGCCAACATCTGCTGGATCATGGAAAAAGCAAGAGAGTTCCAGAAAAATATCTATTTCTGCTTTATTGACTATGCCAAAGCCTTTGACTGTGTGGATCACAATAAACTGTGGAAAATTCTGAAAGAGATGGGAATACCAGACCACCTGACCAGCCTCTTGAGAAATTTGTATGCAGGTCAGGAAGCAAAAGTTAGAACTGGACATGGAACAACAGACTGGTTCCAAACAGGAAAAGGAGTACATCAAGGCTGTATATTGTCACCCTGCTTATTTAACTTCTATGCAGAGTACATCATGAGAAACGCTGGGCTGGAAGAAACACAAGCTGGAATCAAGATTGCCAGGAGAAATATCAATCACCTCAGATATGCAGATGACACCATCCTTATGGCAGAAAGTGAAGAGGAACTCAAAAGCCTCTTGATCAAGGTGAAAGAGGAGAGTGAAAAAGTTGGCTTAAAACTCAACATTCAGAAAACTAAGGCCATGGCATCTGGTCCCATCACTTCATGGAAAATAGATGGGGAAACAATGGAAACAGTGTCAGATTTTAGTTTTGGGGGCTCCAAAATCACTGCAGATGGTGACTGCAGTCATGAAATTAAAAGACACTTACTCCTTGGAAGGAAAGTTATGACCAACCTAGATAGCATATTCAAAAGCACAGACATTACTTTGCCAACAAAAGTCCGTCTAGTCAAGGCTATGGTTTTTCCAGTAGTCATGTATGGATGCGAGAGTTGGACTGTGAAGAAAGCTGAGCACCAAATAATTGATGCTTTTGAACTGTGGTGTTGGAGAAGACTCTTGAGAGTCCCTTGGACTGCAAGGAGATCCAACCAGTCCATTCTAAAGGAGATCAGCCCTGGGATTTCTCTGGAAGGAATTGATGCTAAAGCTGAAACTCCAGTACTTTGGCCACCTCATGCGAAGAGTTGACTCATTGGAAAAGTTTCTGATGCTGGGAGGGATTGGGGGCAGGAGGAAAAGGGGACAACAGAGGATGAGATGGCTGGATGGCATCACTGACTCGATGGACGTGAGTCTGAGTGAACTCCGGGAGTTGGTGATGGACAGGGAGGCCTGGCGTGCTGTGATTCATGGGGTCGCAAAGAGTCAGACACGACTGAGCAACTGAACTGAACTGAAGAATACTACAATTTAAACCACAACTATATCATCATGGATACATTTTGTACTGGAAGTATTTTCTGGAAAAAGCTCCACTCAGTCAATCTGATTGCTTGATCAATTTTTTTTTAATAGTCCAGTTAAATCTATTCAAAGTCTTTTCATTTTTGTTCATATTGAACTTAACAGAAGTTATTTTCATTGGGGGTTCTTTCCATGCATGTTTTACAATAAAGCTTTGACCTATCAATATGTGTGCTTTGTTTATATCAAATATTATGATTGTTATTTCTGCCTTTAAAGACAGTTAAAGACATTCAGTTCCTTTAAAGACATTATTTCTACAAAGTTCAATGTTTCCAAATCAGGCTTCACAGATCAGAATTTTATATCATATAGATTTTAAACACAGTTGGCTTTCATTTCTGTCAATCCTCTCTTCCAGTGATATTCAGTACGAACTGTATAGAAAACTGAGACTGTATTTCTTTCATGGCAAAGCCACAGACTGTCATGGGCTTTTGCACCTCCCAGAACAAGCCTATCATTTAGGGCTGGGTTGAGTGGATGCAATGAATGGATAAAGCATAAGCACTGGAATGAGATCATCTGGGTTAAATTGGACAAATTATTCAATCTCTCAGTTTTCCCATTTGTGAAATGGGATCATTATTAGTACCTAAATCACAGGGTTCTTGTGAATGTTAAAGCATTAGCATTCAAAGTCCTTCACATAGTACATGGTATATAGAAACCATCTGAGAATTGGTAGCTCTTGTTATTACTCCAGTCACCTTAAAAACTGTATCAGTTATTTATTACTAGAGTAACAAGCCAAGCCCAAACCAAATGGCTGAAAATAGCAGTAACTACAGCTAAATAATCTCAGACAGTAAAGAATCTGCCTGCAATACAGGAGACCCAGGCTCAATCCCAGTGTTGGGAAGATCCCCTAGAGAAGGGAATGGCAACCCACTCCAGTATTCTCACCTGGAGAATTCCATGGACAGTGGAGCCTGGTGGGCTACACTCCATGGGGTCACAAAGAGACAGAAACGACTGAGCGGCTAACACATGGCTAAATAATATTCTGTTGTATTCATATACCACAATTTATTTATCCATTCAGCGACTTCACTTTCCCTTTTCCCTTTCATGCATTGGAGAAGGAAATGGCAACCCACTCCAGTGTTCTTGCCTGGAGAATCCCAGGGACGGGGGAGCCTGGTGGGCTGCTGTCTATGGGGTCGCACAGAGTCGGACACGACTGAAGCGACTTAGCAGCAGCAGCAGCATCCATTGACGAACATTTGGATTGTTTTGCCCTTTGGCTATTGTGATAGTGCTGCTATGAACATTCACAACTATTGGAGCAGCACAAAAATGAATGAAGTACTGACACCTGCTCAAACATGGGTGAATATGGAAAACATGCTATATGAAAAGAATCCAGTCGCGAAAGGTGTGTCTCCATAGAGACAGAAAGCTCCTGGTGGCCGCCAGGAGCGAGAGTGAGGGGACAGGAGTGCCTACTTAAAGGGCACAGGGCTTGTTTGTGGGGTGATGACAATGTTTGGGAACTGGAAGGAGGTGGGGGTTGCACAGCATTGTGGATGTACTAAATGCCACTTTAGTATTGTATGTATGCTTTAAAATGGTTGATTGTATGTTACATGAATTTCATTTCATTTAAAAAATAATATAATAACAGCAATTTATTCTTTCTCGCAATTCTGTGGGCCAGCTGGCAGGCTCTGCTGGCTTCACCTAGGCTCCGTTCAGCAGAAGGGTTGCCTGGGAGAGCAGAGCCTTTCTTTCCAACTCATCCTCAAGAAGTTAAGTCCAAACCTCAGCAAATCCCAGTGCCCCAGCACCTACCAAGTCTTGGCTTCTGTTATGTGTGCTGGTATCTCATTGGCCAAAACAAGTCACACGGCCAACCCCAGAGCCAATGTGGGCAAGAACCACACGGGTGAATGCCAGGAAGCATAATCTCTGGGGGCCATCACTGGGACAGTCTTCTAGAGGCATCCTTATATTCAGCTACCCCAACTTAGACTTCGGTCTGAAATGACTCTTGTTCCTGGCTCATGTAGAATAGAAAGCTTGATGCTTTTAGAACAGGCAGATGTAGGTCTCATATACATCCAGAAATCTCAGAATGGAATGAAACTCAGTTTTCCTTCAGCATTCCTCTTTTCTGGACATGCTCCATATTTAATCTCACTGGTTTTGATCAGAGATCACCTTGCTCTGAATCTACACGGCCACTGATTGTGAAATATCTGAATGAAGGATCAGCAGAGACTCAACAAAATGTTCATCTTCACTGCATCCAATTCTGTGGGCTCTGGATCCACCACTCCTGACACTCACAGGGGGTTAATCCTATCAGGACCGACTGGTCAGCTCGGGGACTTACCCAGGTCTTTCTCCCAGGACTTCCCTGGGGGCTCAGATGGTTTAAAAAAAAAATGCAGCAGACCCAGGTTTGATCCCTGAGTTGGGAAGATCCTCTAGAGAAGGAAATGGCTACCCACCCCAGTATTCTTGCCTGGAAAATCCCATGGACAGAGGAGCCTGGTGGGTTATAGTCCATGGAGTCACAAAGAGTTGGACATGACTGAGCGACTTTCACTTTTCTTTTCTCCCAGGGCGACTCTGTCAGGAAGGGCTCCCACATCCAGGGCTGCCTGGCCAGGAGAGTGCCCTTAGTGCCTGTACAGATGACCGATGCCACTTTACAAAGGATATACATGCACATTATCTAACTTAAACCCTGTGAGGCTGGTCCTGTTACCACCCCCATTTTGCAGATGGAGAACGTGATGGAGGACGAGATGCAGACTCAGACCCCAATCTGGGAAAGGACTAGTTGCCTCCAGCCACCAGCTCCTTCCAGGCATGCCTAGCTGCGGAGGGCTGCTTCATCCAAGGGCAGGTCTTTCCTTTCCGGGCAGACACACACAGCTGACAGTGTGGGGACACCCAGACCCTGGCATTCTGGCCCACAGCAGGACCACTGTATGCTCCAAAGCCCCCCGTGGGGGTTGCTGACCAACTCCTGCCCTGCCCAGCTCTACTCCATGCACACACACTGATCCATTATAATCGTCCTGGAAGCCAGACACCATCCCATGTCTGCTCCCAGAAATCCCACCTGCTACAAAGAACCTTCCCTGGTGCCTCAGATGGTAAAGCGTCTGCCCACAATGTGGGAGACCCAGGTTTGATCCCTGGGTTGGGAAGATCCCCTGGAGAAGGAAGTGGCAACCTACTCCAGTATTCTTGCCTGGAAAATTGCATGGATGGAGGATCCTGGTGGCCTACAGTCCAAGGGGGCACAAAGAGTCGGACATGACTGAGCCACTTCACTTCACAAAGAACCTGAGGCTCCTCCACACCCCACATCCAGAAGCTGGAAGTTGGAACTGCCAGCGCCAAGGCCGGGGCTCCTCTCACCAAATCCCGATGCCTGGTAATCACTGCCTCTCTGGGCAGAGGCAGGCTCGTCTCACTGCAGAGCATGTGGGTGACGGACTGTACAGGGACTGGTTTAGACACAGCAGGACAATAGCCCCAAGAGGCTTTTCCATCCCACGGAAACAAGAGGTTGCTCACCCACCATGAGAGGGATGGGTCTGGAGAGGCTGGTCCTGAGAGCAGGCTTTGATAGATGCAGGGGAAACTGAGTATGTGGGTGGTAGGGCCTACTGTGGGGATGGGGGCACATTGCAGCCATCATAATGTGTGGAGGCGGGAAGGAAGAGCGAAGGAAGAGTAAAAAAAAAAGAGCAGGCGCGGGAGGGCGCTGGAGACAAACCTCAGACTGGAGATGCCAGGCCCCTGCTTCTCACAGGAGGTGGGAAGCCAAGCTCAGAATGCCCCCAGGATGCTCTGAGGCCTTGCTCAGCCTTCTGGTCACCTGCACCCAGCCCCCAAGGGCCCCCACAGTGAGCATGCACCCCACCACCCTGTGGATGGCCATGACAGGCCATGCTGGGCCTGAAGCCAAGAAGCCTGCCGCCTCAGAGAGGAGAGGGTTTAGCCGTGAGATACAGGGACCAAGGCAGCGGTGGCTGAAAACACGGAAGCTTCTTTCTCTCACATATATAAAAATGCAGAGGAAAGCCACCCATGACTGGGATGGTGGCTCTACCTGCTCTTGAGGAGCCCCGCCTCCTTCGGGCTCACAACTTGGCCATTCCTGGGACAGCCATTCCATCCATGTTAACAGATGGACAGAGGGAGGAAGGGGTAAGGACAAAGGGAGTGGAGGGTGGGCTCCTGGAAGTTGCCCCCAACATCTCCACTTCCACCCCAATGTACACAACTGCCTCACACTCTGCAAACAGGGGCAGGAGGACTTGGAACTCTGAGCAATCTCCGTGGACAGGAGTGGAGAGAGGTGAGAGAAAGAACCAGAAAGAACACAGGAAGCTGGGTGCTTGTCCCCAGGCCATCCCTGAAGTTTACCAGATGCACAAAGTGCTTGCATAGAGAGGGTTTTGTGAAAAGTGCTGGGACCTGAGTGTTACATGTGGGCTGATAGAGGGGTAACACGGAGGCTGTGGTGCCAACTGGAAGCTGCGGCAGAGAAGTCTACCAGAACGTAAACCCCATTTCAGGAGAAGGATGGAATCTTCATAAACCACAGTCTACAGGTCTGAGTCCAAGGCATGGATTTCAAAATCACACAATATATTGCAGGGCACAAGAGGTCCTAAGCCTTTATCTACAGTACTCATTATTATCACTATAAAAAAATTAAAAATCAAGAAATTTTTTTGGTCCTCAGAGAGGTCAAGCGACTAGCCCAAAGTCACATAGTCAGTAAGTCTCAGGTGAAAAGTCAGAGTGTTTTAAGTCCCTTGGTCATGTCCAGCTCTTTGCAACCTCATGGACTGTAGCCCGCCAGGCTCGCCTGTTCATGGAATTCTCCAGGCAAGAATTCTGGAGCGGGTTGCGTTTCCTTCTCCAGAGGATCTTCCCAACCCAGGGATCAAACCCGGGTCTCCTGCATTGCAGGCGGATTCTTTACCATAAAGTCTCAGGGCCAAGATTCAAATCCACTCCTGTCTTGTTGCAAGGCCAGTGCTCCCAATCAGTACCCCTACTGTCCTTGTCCACACTCATCCCCCTCACACACACACACACACACACACACACACACACTGCCATCCTTACATGACTAAGCTTGGTTTTCCCTCCAGGTTCAAGCCCAGCTGAGGAGCTGAGCTGCCAGCCGGCAGAAGACCACAGCTGGGGTATGAGGTATGGGGCCTACAGGGCAAGTCCCTCGGGTGCCAGTGGCAGCTTCAGCCCTTCAACTCCCAGTGGGCCCCTCGCCCTCCATGCCCACAGCTGCGCTTCCTGCCCTGCAGGCCGATGAAAAGAAAATCCCCAGGAAGAGGCAGGTGGAAAGCAACAGCGCCTTCTTTTGAAGGCGAGGGGAGCTCATGGAAGATGCCCAGGACGCCTCTGCGGTGAGAGCCCTCCAGCAGAGGAGCCAGGGCAGGGCTGTGGGGGAGGAGGGGCTGGCTCCTGGAGACAGGGAGTCCCCGGAGCTGAGGACCGCATCCCCCAAGCACCCCGCTCCCGGGGCTGTATCCTATCCTCAAATAAACAGCATCACAGCACTTCCCAGGGCCAGGGCCACGGAGCCAGGGGCTGCCAACCTTTCCACCAGACAGCCCTCATCTTTCAAGCTGAAAATGTAGCTTTCAGAGTTTATTCTGGATTGAGATTTTTCGGTGTCATCTTGGGACCCAATTTTTAATTTACTTTTCATTGATTTAGATTCTCCAGGGATGGAAAAACATCCCGAATCAGCTGTCTCTCAATCTCCACTACACACCTTTCCAAAAATAACCGAAACAAAGCCCCTAGTTGTCTAAAATGGTTTTCGTTTTTGTTTCAGACTGGTTTTTTTTTTTTTTTCCTTCTGTGCTATGGAAATCGAAATACACCTTAAGAAAACAAAAAGTGTCTCTAGGCTGGACTGGAGCCAGAGAGTTTTATGATTTAAAAGTGTAGGTGGGGGCAGAGTTGGGGGCAGTGACCTCACAATGGCTTTCAGGCAAGGTGGAGGATGGGAACCAGGACATGGACCCTGACGGGCCAAGGACAGGCTGAGCCCCTGAGTGCCTATGGGGAGCGTCCTGCAACCCTGCTCGGCCTCTCCAGTCCGCACCCGCCCACCACCACCCCTGCGTCTGGAGGAAGAGGAGATTGCTCTGTCCACAGACTCAGTGCTGAGACCCAGGCAGCCCCCACAGCATCATGCCATCAGCCTCCTCACACAGCCTGACTCCTAGGCTCACCCGTTGGGCTCCGGGGTGAATTTACCTAGACACCCACCCATCCCAACCTAATTAGCTATGCCCCTTCTGTGTCCGGCCACCTTCCCTCTTATTCCCACATTTTGTGCAACTCTTCTAAACTCCCTTTATTCTCTCCGGCCTCCTCCTGTCACCATGGCGTGGCCTGCAGGGAAGCACACAGCCCACCACCACCACCAGGGAGAGTTCAGCTCTTTCCCCAGCTGCTGTTCTTTTTATAAGTTTGTGGGGGACATTTCCTGTAAGCAATCATTTTCACATTATTATTCATTCATTCTAATTCTGTCTTACTGTGGGTTAAGTCACTCAGTCATGTCTGACTCTGCGACCCCAGGGACTGTAACCTACCAGGATCTTCTGTCCATGGGATTTTCCAGGCAAGAGCACTGGAGTGGGTTGCCATTTCCTTCTCCAGGGGATCTTCCCAACCCAGGGATTGAATCCAGGTCTCCTGCACTGCAGGCAGATGCTTTAACGTCTGACCAGCAGGGAAGCCTGTCTTGCTATGGCCTAAGGTAAATCCTGCCATCTCTCTGGCCTTAGGAACTTCACCTGTGTGGCCAGTCTTACATCCAACTCTTCACTGACAGTGTTGGAAGTCACTGACCTGCCTCTGTGTCCCTAAACCACCCACATTCCTGAGGGGTTACCTGTGATGGCGTACCCACCATCATGTAGAGAAGACAAGAGCGAACCACAGGAATGCAAGCCCCAGAGTGGAAGCCATGAGGGGCATGGGGGTAGTGAAGGGCAGGCCAGTGGCCTGAGAAAGGGGGGGCCAAAACTCCTAAACCTCTCCAAGGTACATGAAGTCCCATGGCTCCCAGGAAACCCCGTAATCCCTCATCAGATCCTCTGAGGACCCAAACTCACCTGGCTCTGCACTGCCGCAGGTGAGAAGCCCCACACCCTGCCCTCTGAAGGCGCCCTCCTCGCACACCAGGAGCAGCTGCCGTCCTCACTGCTGAGCCTTCCCAGCCTCACGTGCCCATAGTCAGCAGTCACTGTCTGGATGACCTGCAGCCAAGAGGCACGCCAGAAACCACAGAGGAAAAGCACCAAAACCTGGAGGGAAGAACAATAATGAAAGACAGAAGTAGGGGAAGAGCAGAGCTGCTGCAAGAGCAGAGCTCGATGCCCTGAGGGCTTGCAGCAACATGGTTTGTGTGTCACATTTAAGCCGCAACCAAATTTCCATAGTAGAAAGGCTGTTGTAGTCACACTGTGAAGAAAGGCAAGGCAGGGAGTTGTCAGCGCCTGGTTCTTATAAATAACAGTGGTGTTTTTGTTCCTCCTTCCCACTTTCTTCTTAACAAGGATGACCCGGGAATGGACTTCTGCTCAGGGGACATCTATTGTCTTTCCTGTCCAGCATCCATCCCCACTTCCTCTGGTACATCATTTATATTCATTTGAAAAAAAATTATCCCTTCCCTATTGTCGGTCTTAATAGCTTGGGTGGGGTGACTCCATCTGGAGCTCCAGGGTGAGCAGTGACCCAGTTCTTAGCGACTGGTTGAAGTGTACATAATGACCTAAGAACCAAGTGTGTCAATCTCAGGACTTTTGGCGGGGAATTGCAAGGGAAGAAATGTTTTTTTTTTTTGGTCTTCGTTGTTGCTATCTTCATTGTTGCTGAAAGAGTACTGAAGTTGGGTGCTTCCATTTCAAGAATCCACCACATGGTGATAAGCGCCCAACACTGTGGTCAGTAGGTCCATCGAGTCATGAATCACCCGTACGGCAGCAGGCACAGATGGCACCACCTTATTGAGTTCTCTGTAGTCCAGCCATTCACCATGGGCCATCGGGCTTCTGAACGGGCCACACAGGGGAGTTAAATGGAATTAATTTCAGCACTGGTGGCACGGATTTCTTCATGGCCACCTAAACAGTATTGTCTCAGAGCTGTTACCCTGCAATGTCCCGGCGGTAACCGTGGGTGATGCTTTGAGTTGCCCCTCATAACAGCCTTTACCACATGCACTCGGAGATGAAATTCCCCCCACAGAGGTCTGTAATATTATGCTCTGTAGCACGTCTATCCCCAAACTATGGTTCAGGACTAGGGACACATACAGAGTATACAACCGCACAGGGAGTCGTCCAGTTTTCAAAGGTAAGGACACAACTTTTACCTTAACCTTTTGGCCGCCATAGCCATCAATGTGTGCAGTAGGACTGGGAAATCACTCTGGCTTGCTGTAACCAAGACTGCACTCGGCACCAGGGTCAACCAGGGCCATCATTCTCTGTACATGGCACGTTCTATACATGGGCCCTCTGGTCCCCACCTGGGCTCTTCGAGCGGGCACCTTGGCCTGCCGCTGCTGCTGCTAAGTCACTTCAGTCATGTCCAACTCTGTGCAACCCCATAGACAGCAGCCCACCAGGCTCCCCCGTCCCTGGGATTCTCCAGGCAAGAACACTGGAGTGGGTTGCCATTTCATTCTCCAATGCATGAAAGTGAAAAAATAAAGTGAAGTCGCTCAGTCATGTCTGACTCCTAGAGACCCCATGGACTGCAGCCCACCAGGCCCCTCCGTCCATGGGATTTTCCAGGCAAAAGTACTGGAGTGGGGTGCCATTGCCTTCTCTGACCTTGGCCTGAGCCTTATCCAAAGTGGAAAAGGGCATCTGAAAGAACATCCTTGGGCACCATGTAATCTTCTAACTGAACCGCCCGTATCTCTAGCTGTGGGCGCGTCTCACACTTGGTAAACCGCGGCTCCACTGGGCTGTTTATCAATTTTATTTCTGTCAATCCCTGCTGCCAGCATATCAGCCCTCACTTGCATCCACGTCACACAAACGGGGTCTTCACCAGCTTGGCCCCTCCTTTGAGGTCTTCACACACCTAACACTTTGGGCCTACTGGTGCCCTTCTATTTCTCCTGAGCTAGCCACCACCTAGGTCATCTCATAGACAGGGTACCCCACCCCATAGGGTGCAAGAATAGCAGTCGGGGATCCAAAAGAGGTGAACAGGGCATTGTTCAAAATGGCATCTTGCATGCCGCCTGTAAAACACGTGTTTTACAGGACTTCGTACATGGCCCTTATCTGGGCCATGGGTATTTGGGTTAAATGTTGTTTCACGCCCAGTTTTCTCACCATTTGGGTCAAATCGGCATAGGTATACCATTTACTCACAGTAGCCAGGAGCCATCTGCATTCACGCACATGGTGCAGGTAGCAGCGTTAATCCATTCCATCAGGGTGTGTGTTTTTGATCAGGCCCCCTGCATGAGTTGCCCAGCGCTCTGCAACCTTTGTCTCAATGAGGGCTGAGTGGTTATAGATGCCAATCATTCATTTTTATCCCCAGAACAAATGATACCATCCACCCGTGTGTCCCAGAGTCACAAAAGCCATGCTGCCAAGGGTTCCCCTTGCTTTGGCTGAAACTGCTTACCCAAGTCAACCAACTCCACCTGAGTATGTGGTCAATATGCCATGAACTCAGTCACATTGGGGGCCCCTTGAGGATGCCCCGCTTGGGCCATAGGCTGCTCACGCTTCACTTTCTGCTGTACAATGGGCATCGCTGCCAAGCGGGGACCCGTGGTCTCACAGTGTTCCTCATCCTCATCCCTCATTACCTGCTAGTCCGAGGCACTGAGTTCCTCAGAGCCACACATCTCTCGCCACACATCTCATGCGTATACAATGCCCTAGCTCCTCCTCCTGTCTCTACCACTCATGCACTTGTGCAGCATCACGGAGGCCACTGTCCATGTTCACCTTCCAGACAACAAGAAAATCCACCCCATGGTGCCAGCAGCAGTACCCGCCGCTTTGTCCAGCAGATGGGAGCTCACTGCCTGTGACGCCTTCTCAAGACTATCAGGGGGCCAGTCCATCACCACCCAGTCTTCCACCAGGAAGACTTCAGCCACTGGGTACCACACACTACGTGGTGGCCACTGGCTTCCTCCATCCATCGGAGCTTCAGGCTCCTCTACCTACTGCATATCCTGCCCACTACACCCACTGCCTCACTGTTTACACTGTTCCCTGAACCCGGAGTAGGCAAGGCATGAGCAGGGAAGCTGGAAGAAAACTCAAGGAGCCGTAGAAACTGCAGACATGTTTATTCTTTCCGGGCTGGTGCAGCAGCCGTAATGCAATCATGCTGTATTCTCTTGTGGTTGACCCAGTGGACACAGCCATAACTCAGCCATAACACAGCCACAAGGGCTTTTCAGGTGGAGCTTATAAAACCATTTTAAGTCAAAGTATGCAACAAATAAAACCTACAGAAAACAGATTTTCCCATCACAATCTGTTGCTTTACCAAATAATATTTTGAAAACACATTCCTTCAGTCATTATAAAGTTCTTAAAATACAAAAGAAAGTAATTCTGTAAGAAAGTCTAGTAGACCAGATGCTGTTGTCAGGACTTTTGTATGTGTGGTTATGCTTTTAGTACATCCCACGCCATCCACCTCCACTCATGCCACCTTGCCCATAATAACTGCCACTGCCTCCACCACCACGGCCGTAACCACCCAAGCCATCAGGAGTACCATATCCTCCACTGTAATTGTTCCCCATTCCCATTCTTCCAACAGATCTATAGCCTCCCTGATTATCCATTCCATCTCTGCCGTAGCCTCCCATTCCAGAACCTCCCATTCCAGAGGCGCCTCCAGGAGTTGAATTCAAGAAAAGTTCTATGTATCGATGTTGCATGTTATTTTTATCTTTAGACATGGCAGCTACCGCATCTTCATGTGTCACAAACTCTACATCTGCTTCTCCTGTTGCTCTGCCATCAGCTCCAATATCAATATGTACTCGGATTGGATTTAGTGGTGAGAAGAAATTAGCAATATCATTTTCAGTTGCACGAAAAGGCAGTCCTCTCATATGTACAAAATGACCACCATGAAAACCCGAACTTGCATCACCAGCTCCACCATAACCATGTCCTCCCATACCTCTTCCATCTCTCATTCTGTCATCAAAGCCATCATTTCCATAGCCATAATTATTATAGCCACCATAGTCATCAAAACCTCCACAACCACCATCATATCCATCACCTCCTCGTCGCATTCTGTCATACATACTTCCACGCCCAGCTCCATAATAACCCCCTCTTCCTCCTATTGGTCTATCATATGGTCCTGGTCGCTGGACCGTGGCCAAGTGAGTACATCATTACATGCATGCACAGTGCTATGAGTGATCTCTGCTGTTACATAACCATGCAAAGTCATTGTTCACAGAACGTGGGGGTGAGGGTGAGAGGATGTGGGGTGAGAGAGCCTGACCACCGCCATCTTGGCTAATTTGCTCTTTCCCTGCAGTTAGCATGGGTCACCATGGCTCCAGCTCAACTAGGGCTGAGGAGCAGTTAAAATACCCAACAGGCTGGGGTAAGGTAACAAAACACTCCCCACTCTAATTACAACAGTCCCTGAAAAGAGAGCCTGAGAAATGCTACCCTGGGCATGACCCTCCCTACTCTCTCCAACCCCCAACAAAAAAGAGGCTGGAAAAAATAAAGTTAGCATCTCTGGGGTCGGCAGGGGGAGGGGTGTGCAGAATCACGTAACAAAGCCCCCAAAACAAAGGGGAGATGTCTCCCAGATGATGATCTTTCCAAAGTGAGTGGGCTACAAGGAAGGTTCTCCATCTGGAACTCTAAAGAAATGGGAGTCTGTATTCTGGATCATGGGCTTCCCAGGTGGCGCCACTACTGATAAAGAAGCTGCCTGCCAGTATAGGAGATGTAAGAGACATGGGTTCAATCCCTGGGTCGGGAAGATCCCCTGGAGCAGAGCCTTGCAACCACCTTCAGTATTCTTGCCTGGAAGATCCCATGGGCAGAGGATCCTGGCGGGCTACGGTTCATAGGATCGCACAAAGTCAGACACAACTGAAGTGACTTAACATGCACACGTTCTGGATCACCGTTTTTGGTTTAGAATGATAAACAATTCCTAACCAATTCATTATAGGGTCAACACAATTATCAGCAAAGTATGTGTTTGTGTTTATCTATTCAAAGGATTTCTCTAGGAACTGAGGCCAATTTGAGAAGACTGCCCTTCATCAGGGGCCAAATTAAAGTTTTGGCTGCAGCCATGGCATTTTTTTAAAGCATTATTCAAATGACTCTAATGTAACTGTTGAAATGAATGTTCATACTTAATTCGAATACTGTTTAGATCCACAGAGGGATTCCCTGGTGACTCTGACTGTAAAGAGTCTCCCTGCAATGCCGGAGACCCAGGTTCAGTCTCTGGGCCAGGAAGATCCCCTAGAGAAGGAAATGGCAACCCACTCCAGTATTCTTGCCTAGAAAATCCCATGGATGGAGGAGCCTGCAAGGCTACAATCCATGGGGTCACAAAGAGTTGGACACAACTGAGCAACTTCACTTTAAATGTTAGCCTTACACAGTAAAGCTACCAGGGCTGACGCTTAAATTTAAGATTGGTTCAGATCTCTTGCTAAAACACCAAATATTTTTTTCCAGGAAACCAGCAATATTGTGTTTAACACCTAAACATAATTTCCTTGGCCCCAAATATTCTCGAATCATTGAGAATTTTATGCGTTTTCTTTGGAAGGAAATAGCAAAAACCCAGCAGAAGATACAAAAATGAATCCTGCTCATTAAAACTAGTTTTTAAAGCACTTCCATCCAGTCATGAGTGAGACAAAGAAATCACAAAATACTTTTAGGAAGAACGTGCTGTAAAAAGGAACGAATTTGAGTCAATTCTAATGAGATGGATGAACCTAAAGCCTATTATACAAAGTAAAGTAAGTTGGAAAGAGAAAAACAAATATTGTATATTGACACACACACACACACAGAATCTAGAAAAATGGTACTGATGAACCTCTTTGCAGGGCAGCAGTGGAGATGCAGACACAGAGAACACACTTGCGGATACAGACGGGGAAGGAGAGGGTGCGACGAATTGAGAGAGCAGCACTGGTACATCACACTCCCGTATGTAACATGGATAGCCAGTGGGAAGTCGCTGTATAACACGCTGGTGCCCTGTGACATCCTGGAGGGGTAGGATGGGGATGGGCGTGGGAGGAAAGTTCAAGAGGAAGGGGACTTCTGTATGCCTAGGACTGATTCATGTTGACGTTTGGCAGAAACCAACACAACATTGCAAATCTATTATCCTTCAACTAAAAACAAATTTTTAAAAAAGAAGAATTTGCAAAATTATCCTCTCACCCAGACACCATTAAATCCTATGCTGGCTTTGGCTAAATTTTTGTTTCATGCTTTTATTTAACACTTCACTGTTATTTAACTCCTCCCCCATTTACATTATACAGTACATTGCACATCTATATCCCACAGTTCTTTCAACACATCGTGATACCTAACTCATGTCTCAGATCAGGGAAGGTACTAAATAAGCATGCTTTCCAGATCTATGAATAAACAGTGAATGTTGTCATTGTCCCAATTATTCTATTCTGGCTATGCCAGTGGTCACAGAGGCCGGTGAGACCTTGAGTACCATGTGACAAGTGCCCACCCAACAACCATGCTCCTTTCTTCCTTACAAGCTGTGTGCCCAGCCTCTGGGAACCAATCCTTTGGTTGGTTTAAGTCAATCATAGCAGTAACATTCCCCTTGGCCAGGAATTGGTCTAAGATGGAAGTACATGTATGTGAGACTCATGTCTGGCCAATGAGATGAATGAGATGTAAAGGAAAGTGCACTAGAGACTCCAGGAAAGATTTCCCTCTCCAGTTAAGACAGAGAGAGAGGGCTGTACAGGAGAATTTCCTGTTTGCTCCCGTGGCTACTTTTCTATTTTAGATACTATCTCTGAGAATATGATGCCTGGAAGTGAAGCAGCCATCTTGAGACCATGAGACAAGTGTGAAGACATAAAGTTCTCACTGAGTCCAAGCCAAAAATGTTAGAAGGATGGAAAGAGTCTGGGGACTTGATAAAATAACAGCGCAGCTAAACCAAGCATGGGATCGCTCGCCTGCAAATTCCTTTTTGTGAAAACAGTCACTGCTGTTATCCTTGGACCTCACTGGTCAAAGTTTCTGTTACTTACATTACAGTTGCATACATTACTTGCAGTTACAGAATACTGAAAGCATTCTATCTGATTCATATTACTCTCACTAAAATTTGGAGTAATTTTGTCTCATTTCTAAAAGGGGGAGAACATCTGTTTTGACACCAAAGGCACTCTCATCCGTCAAAATTCTGGCTGAGTAACCTGATAAAGCTTTTTAACTTTCAGAGCTTAGTATCATTAACTTAACGTGTAGATAATGCAGATTTCATAAGCTTACTATTACAAAAAGTAAAAAATAATTTGTACATAAGCCCCTCAGTCTGGTATGCAACAGGTATTCAATAAATGCTCACTACCTTGCTTCTTTTCCTTCCATATGATCCCTGTGTGGAGTAGAAGTTTCTGTGAATTTTTGTCAAGTCCAGCTCTTTGCAACTCCGTGGTCTGTAGCCTGCCAGGTTTCTCTGTCCATGGGATTTACCAGGCTAGAATACTGGAGTGGCTTGCCATTCCCTTTTCCAGGGAATCTTCCCAACCCAGAAATCAAACCTGGGTCTCCCGCATTGCAAGCAGATTCTTTACCACGTGAGCCACCAGAGAAGCCCATAGGGAAGCACACTCCTAGGGAAATGTCAAGAAAGAATGATTTCTCACCATTTTTCTCACTCAGAGACAAGAGCAGTGCTAGGAACGACCGTCTGTGAGGGAGGCTGCAGCTCAAAGACCGGCTTAAGACCAGCAGGCCCATCTACACTGCCCACACACAAACAAATCCCCTTGTTTCGTATCTGCGACACCCTTTTGTTGAGTCTGGTGCCTTCTGGGACTCAGCTTCCCTCAAACCATCCACTCAGGGCCTCAGTAGAGGCCCCTTCTTCTAAGCAGCTTCAGGCCAGGAGAGTCTGTTCCCCACAAGCAGCCCACAGCTGGGAGCCTCTGAAGCGCGGGCTCCAAGGCTCAGTTGGCAGTGTCCAGAGCGAGCGAGCATGCCCAGAAGCCTTGGGCACTATGGGCCTGCAGACAACAAGCAGGCCGTCGGCAGGCTGTGTTCCAAAGCTGGCTTCGGACACACACCTGGGCACACCCAGAACCCATGTCTCTCCTGTTCACACACCCAGAGATGGCCTCACACACACACACACACATGAACACACACCCTTCCCATCTGTGGTGAGTGGGCACCTTCAGGAGAGCTGGAAGCCTGCCTGCAGCCACACACCCTCCTCCCTCCTTTCCAAAGTCAGGAGACCCTGCAGACCCCAGCCTGAGAGGCAGGGCAGAGTGGTGGGTAGTTCCCTCAGCTTCAGGAATGATAACTTCCATGACACAGAGCATGTTCTTGGGCTCTTTTTATCTCACCTGGAAAATGCAGGTAATATGAACGGTTGCGAGAATGTGATAAAACGCCTTAGCACTGTGCTTAGCGTGTGATACGTGCTCAGCAGAATAGACTCAAGTGCCGGTGCCTATTTAGTAAGAGACGGTCTCCTCCCGCCAGAGGACAACTGTGCCAGGCACAGCCCATTCAACCACCACGGGAGCAGGCCAGAGCTCGTATAAGACTAGCACGACCCCGGCCCACACTCTTTGTCAAGCAACTCCTGTGCACACACACTTAGGATTCAACAGTGAGCAAAGAGCCTTGAGATCTTACAGTCCAGAGGAAGAGACAAACTCAGAGACAAACTCAGGACTTGTGATGAGTCCTGTGAAGGAAGAGAAGGAATACAGCGAGCAGTGAGGGGGAGGGAGAGCTGTTTTATCAGGGAGTCAGATAAGACCTTCTCCTGAGAGAACGCCGGGTGACCATGGAGGAGCTCAGTCCGAGGAGGGCTGGATGAGTCCATGGCGCCCACGCTGGAGGCAGAGCTGAGAGCAAAACGAGTTCTCAGGGCGGAAGACGAAGAGCTCCCATGTGACACACCCACCCCGACAGCCTCACCTCCTGAGGGACAAGCATCCGGGTCTGGCTCCTCCACCCCCAAAGTACTCTCAATGCTCTCCTAAGACATCTGGTACCACTGCACTAGGCCACGCAGCAGCAGGCTCTGAGGACCACAGGTGAGTTAGCATCTCAGAATTTAGGCTTCTTAATACTGAAACTCAAGGCCCCTCTCTATATCCACTCCCTGGATGCCACTGAGCAGCTCACTCTCTAGTCCAGGTGCTTTTCAATGACATCATTCTTTGGAGATTGACTTGGTTCTAACCCAATTTGTGAAAGTCATTTGAATTCAAAGGACCTCTTAGGAGATCTCAGACTTTATATACACATCCCCGGATAAAGAGAGAGAAAGCTCCAGGGAAAGTCATCACATGGGCTTAGCTTTCTCTTGTTTTCCATTAGAGACCTGTGTGCTATGGAAATTACTAAAGCACAGCATACCTGGTACATGTCCAACTTCCTGCTCACCTCCATCTTCCTACTTGATTTCCAATATGCTGTGAGAGTCGTTTGGTGCCATTTTTGCCTGAGGCTTTGTGTAGGTAATAGCTTCCTTTCCCCACCATCTTTTAATGCATTTGTATTAGGTTCATGCTCCTCCTTCTCTTGAAGTTATTCCCAATCTCTGCTCCTCGGTACTTCCAACCTCTCTGCAGTTTGTCATGAATTGTCAGGGACCATTCACTCGCTCACTTGTTCAGGACTGAATGAGCATCTACTGTGTGTAAGCCCTTGAGCTATTGGGAATGCCAAAATAAATAAGACATACTGCTAATTACTAATCTGCTGTCTCAAGGATCTTATAGTCTCCGGTGGAAGCAGACAGGTAAATGGGCAAGAACAAGTCACCCCATCAGGTACCGTGAATCAAAGTGTGAAGAAAATATGATGGAAATAAAAGGGAGGGATGCTTTCCACCTTGAAAGATTAAAAACTACAGCACGGACAAAAATATCTGAGCCCTATCTGAGCACCCAAGAGGAGCTGCGAGGGTGTTTTTCCAGCAAATGGTGTAGGCAAGTGTGCCGGGTGTGAAGAAACACTCTAGTGTCCCGAGAACTCACAGTGGTTCACGCTGGCTAAGGCGCCCACGGGAAAAGGGAGGAAATAAGGGACAAGGATGAGAGGAGTCTGCGGAAAGTGTGTTTGGAGCAAAATGGGAGTCAGCTGTGTAGCCAAAAGAAAGATGACCATAATTGATTGTAAAACATTAAATCCATAAAGTTCCACAAGTTCACAGACATAGTAAAGAGGAAAAAAAAAAAAAAACATGCCCTTATCCGAAAACATTAGAGACTATTACTACACCAACTTCTGATTCTAAACACTGGAAGCTAAAGGGAATAAGTTAAGCATTTATCTGCCTTTCTAGAAGGAGGTAGATAGAGTTCATCACCAAATGATGAGGGTGAAGTTTTCTTTATAGAATATCAGCTAAGATAGGTAAAAGAACTGCCAAGATTAGAAAATCACTATTTGGGAACCCACAGATAAATAACTGATTTGGGCAAACATCATCAATGGCTGCTAAAACCTTGAGATGAAAAGTTTAACGGAAGAGGATATTCTTACAGTGATCAAGAACCATCTCAGAGAAGACCTGCTTAGAAGGGGAAATGCATCTTTACAAAGGAAAGATCTAGTGATCACCCACCTTAACCAAGAGACGACACTAACAGCGTGACAGTGAAACAGCCATGTGCCTTCTGAAGTGACACCTCGTTTATGCAATATCCTCACCAAATCCTCAGTTTTCAAGAATACAGGAGACAGAACGAAAAGTTAAATTACACCAAGAAGAAGCAATCAGACAAATCCAGAATGTGGGACAGCCTGTGAAACAACTGCCTAACATGTTTAGAAATTCCATGTTACGTCCAGGTGGGGCGAGGTTAGGAGAATGTGAGTGAATTTTTCTTGTTTTAAAAGGAATAAAAACAGCAAGATGCAATGCCTGAACATTATTATACCTTGATTTTAAACCTAATACTATAAAATAGAGCTTCCCGGGTGGCACTGGTGGTAAAGAACCTGCCTGCCAATGCAGGAGACTCAAGAGTCATGGGTTCGATTCCTGGGTTGGGAAGATCCCCTGGAGAAGGAAATGGCAACCCAATCCAGTATTCTTGCCTGGGAAATCCCATGGACAGAGGAGCCTGGCAGGCTACAGTCCTTGGGGTTGCAAAGAGTCAGACACGACTGAACACACACACACACACACACACACACACACACACTAAAATAATCTTGGGAGCAATGGAGAAATCTAAATTTGGACTGGATACTAGACAGTATTCAGGAACTGTAACTTCCCACAGTCTGATAATGGATTTTTGATCATATAGGAGAATATCTTTATTTCTTATGAGGTTCATGCTGGGTATTTAGGGGTGAAACATCAAATTATTTTCAGACGGTTCAACAAAATACAAACATACACACATGAGTAAACAAATACGGCAAAATGTTAACATTCACTGAACTTAAATGGTATATGATGGGTGATCATTGTACTTTTCTATCAACTTTCATGTAAGTTTTCATAATAAAAAAGTTTGAAAGAAAAAAATGTAGGCTCAGATCATGAATGGCCTGTTTTAAGCTTCTTGGAAACTTGGACCTTACTCCTGAAGGCTGAATGGGTCACTGACAGGATCAAATTTACATCTCAGAAAGATTACTGGCTTGATGTGTTTACTGAACTAGCGTTTACTGACCACCTCTAGCTCAGTTGGTAAAGAATCCGCCTGTAATGCAGGAGACCCTGGTTCAATTTTTGGGTCGGGAAGATCCACTGGAGAAGGGATAGGCTACCCACTTCAGTATTCTTGGGCTTCCCTTGTAGCTCGGCTGGTAAAGAATCCGCCTGCAATGCGGGAGACCTGGATTCAATCCCTGGGTTGGGAAGATCCCCTGGAGAAGGGAAAGGCCACCCACTCCAGTATTCTGGCCTGGAGAATTCCAAGGACTATACCTATGGGGTCGCAAACAGCTGGAAACGACTGAGCGACTTTCACTTTTCACTTCACACCAAACGCTGAGAGAAGCCTGAGCTAAGTGCTGTGGGAGAGAGGAACACCAAAAAGGCATTGCTGGCTTGAAATACATTTACCATAAACAGAGGAGGCAAGACACAAAACAAGCTTTCTTGTCCTAAGAGGTGACTGGGGGAGCTGGGGAAAGCACAGGCGCATGCACCTCCAGGTAATATTAAGTGGTGTTCTGGGTCAGCAGCACGGCCATGTCACCGCAAAAAGGACGAATCTACAGGTGACTAAGATCTCCCGTCAATTCTAGCCCTTTGATCTCTTATTCCCTGGAGGCAGAACCCCACTCTCATGAGAGATGCTAAAAAATGCTAATTTCCTTGAAGCAGAGTTGTGGGAGTGTCTCATTTCTGACTCAGGTCCCTTGAAATCCACCAGACACTATAGGCAAAGATTTTCTTCCCTGATGACAGAGACATGGGAGAAGACCCCTTCTTCTTCCCGTCTGTCTGTAAGTGCAGCTGGGTGAGACTGTGGTGCTTGGAGTTAGGGAACCCCGAAGGGAAACCCAAGAGAAGCGAAGCAGACAAGGGGACCCAGAGTCCTGATATCATTGTGCTACTGAAGCAAGCCTGTGACTTCCTATCACCCAACTTTTTGTTACAGAACTTCTCATTACCCTTTTTTCCAATACATTCATATTCGAGTATTGATACTTAGAGCCCCAAACCTCCCACTCAGCCTCCATCTGCAGCCATGTGTGTCTGGAACCAGTCCTGACTCTGGAACAGAGCAGTGAGAGGAAGCCCTGGCCACATTCTGAGTCGCTCAAGTCATCAAGTCACTGCCCCTCGTCGAGCTCCAGCAGCTGTGGACAATCAGGAAGGTTCACATTCACATGTCAGCTCCGATGGATGGGTGGTGACGGATGTGCTGTGCTGAGGGTTCTGATGCTTTGAGTGAAGGGTTAAATATAGGTTCTGCGTGAAGAAGCACCTCCAGTCCCGTGCCAGACGACTGCGGGCCTCAGGTTTACCCACACATGTTCAGAAGGTGTTTGGAAGCAGGAGCCCTGAGTTTGAGCCCCAACTCTATTGCCTACCGGCTCTGTGATTTTGGTCATTTAATCTCTTCGAGCCATCTTATGGGATAATGAGATGATGAGAGTGACTGTGTTTTGTAAACCATGAAGTGTCACACATAGAAGTTATCTCATCTTATATTTGTCAAACCTCAGCTCAGGACCAGCTTGACACGAGGCAGGGAGAGGAGGAACGAATTCAAGTTTCCAGCCTTGGACAGTCCGTAACTGAACACCTGACCAGATGGTACCAGACCTAGGGTACGGAAGCAGGACTAACACGAGGTCGGAGTTTCAGATGAAAGTGACTCGGCAGAAGTGAGCTGTGAGCCTGACTGGTGAAATGTAGCTGGAGAAGATTCCAAAAGCAGAGATGAAGACGCTAAGGACAGAGACAGAAACCACAGACCGGAGATGGAATCTCTGGGTTTTGTTTTTTCACTGCCTCCATACTGGGGGGATATGGCTCCACCCAGCAGTACCAGCAGCTCCCCGAGGCCAAGGACCTCAAGGGATGAGAGTGTGGAAGGAGTTTCCAAAATCTTCAGAGGGCAAAGGAGGGGGGAAGACCCCTCCCTCGGTGAGGCCACCCCAAGCAGGGTACCTCCTTCCCTGTAGCAAATCAGTGCAGTGGACCAGAGGGGGCGCCCACGTGTGAGGGGAGACAGAAGTTGAGAGAGACTTTGGGTAAGCTACAGGTACTAAGACGCTTCTTTTCTTCTCCCTGCTCCCCTGTGGCATAGCACAAACCCACTACATTCCAGAAAAGCCCAGCACGTAAGAAGAAATCAAGTCTTTAGCAATAAAACTGAGTGAGAAAGGGGCAAGGGACTCCTAGCATAACAAGAATTACTCCGAGAAGCCCTCACTCTCCAGGTTATTAAAAGTCCAAACTGCCTTGTGAAGTCAGACCTACAGGCCAGAGTGAAAAGAGGTTTCCTTTAGCTACCCCCATGTGGATCTGACACCCTCATCGGGCCCATGTAGGAAAAGGGAAAAAAAGGACTGACAATTTCAGGCAAAACCTAGAGGAGGCTGAAACACGGAACGAGGGGCAGAATTCAAAGCTGTATTTGTCCATGGCTGTATTTCTAATTCTGCAACAGACTGACACACACAGGAGGCAATGAGTGAGTAAGACCAGGGGCAGTAGGGGGATGAAACCATCAGATGGGCTCTGCAAGGGACTGAAGGGAGGGCTGTGGAAGGGGGCTTGGGGAAGTGCAGGCTCTGAGCCTCTGAAGAAGCAAGTATGTGAGCTTGAATTGGGCAGACGGCCGTCCCAGTTCGCAGCCCCAGAGGACTCTGCATGGGTCCCAAGAGGACGCTCATGCCTGGAAAGGCTGCTCACACCTGGAGAGGCTGCCCCCGGGACCCTTCTGCACTCCACCTACCACTAAGAGCGAGGCTCTGGGTGTTCGATTTTTTTTAGTTGAAAATATTCAAAATTGGGAGATTCTGATTCTTGCCACTTTTTTGAAGATGCAGCAACACCAGGCCTGCGGTGCCCCAAGTAAATGCCCTGGCACTGCAACACAGCTGCCCCAGCTACACACAGCCCCGACTTCCTCCCACTTCCCCCACACACACAGAGAGCTAAGACCTCGAAGAGACAGCAGGCAGACAGTCAAGGACAGAGACCTCAGCAGAAACTAGCCCTGCCGTCACCTTGATCTCAGGAATCTAGCCACCAGAACTGGAAGTCAACTTCTGTTGTTTAAACCACTTGATCTGTGGTACTTCATTACGGAAGCCCTAATGAACTAACACATAACATCCTTATAAAGCAAATATGGCCCACTTCACAAATTTAATTACCAGCCTAGCCCAAAGGCATTTGAATATAAACTGTTTTAAATTCATTCTTTCATTCAGTATTTGAGCACCTGAACACTGCACATTTGTTGATTCATGCCCAACATCATACAAACTAAATTTTATTTTGTTAACAGCTCACTTCTGTGCTTTATGTGGCATTTGGTTTGTCTGCTGCTGATCCTCCTGATTTTGGGGAAATGGTCCTTGTTATGAATCTATTAAGAACAGCATCAGAAACTTTAGTTGTCAATGATGGCTAGACATCAGAATCACCTGCGATGTGTTCAGAATAAACACCCACAACTGGACCGATCCCTTTCCCCACTCTGATTCAGTTGCTATTTGTGAGCTCTGCCAGTGTGTATATTTAAGCTTCCCACATAATTCTGACGTGCAGCCAAGACTGAGTGTTGTTACTCTAGTTTGAAAGGTCCTTGAAGACACCTCCTTTGCTACTCCAAGTACAGTTCACAAGCCGCCAGCACCAGCATCACCTGGAAGTTTGTTAGAAACGCAGAGTCTCAACTTCTACTCCAGACGGCTACATCAGAATTCATATTTTAACAGGATTCCCCACATGATTCAGAGGAACTCTAAAATTTGAGAAGCTTTGGCTTTGCACTAGAATCACTTGGAAAGCTTGCTAAAAACAAGACTGCATGGCTTCTTCCCAGAACCACAGGATCTCAATCTCTGATAAGGGCTTGGAAATCAGAATTTTATATATTGTTATAGAGCTAGTCACACAAGGGCCTGAGGCTTAGGAATCACTCATGTATGCCACAGTATACATGCCGTCGACTACCCAGCCTCTGCTTAACCTTCCAATTCTTTTTTAAAAATAATAAAATATAATAGAGATACAAGCTTTTATTGTTTCCATCACACATGCAAGCTTACAACTGTTTATACTGTTTCAGAACAGAGAAATAATTGCATTATTACCAGAGTGCCAAATTACCAAGTAAGACAACCGGTTACTGATTACTTTGGGGAGGTTATTTTCACAGAACACAGAAACAATTTCCAAATTATACTTTACTTTCAAGTTCAGAGTTATATCATGAGACCAGGACACGCTGATAATTGTAATAGTCACACAAAGTCTCCGTCTTAGAGGGGAAAAAAAGACTGTTATTCTGGTGAAAGGTCTCAAGTAAGCACCTTATCAAAGACTGAAAGATAAGTCTTTGAAAGAGTTTACAACAGAGCAGTCTCTCTTTCCTCTTGTGGACACAGGGAAAAGGCAGCTTCATCACTTTCTAAGACTTCTTGTCAACTCTGAAGACTTTTGTTTCTAAGGCCCATCTCTGGAACGTCATTAGTTAACATGAAAAGCAAAAGGCAGATCTGATACGGTAGTGAGAGTGCAGCCCACCACGATCACCACCAGCAGAGTGTCTCAGTCTCCCAAAGTGGTCCCAGTTGAATTGGCACAGTGTCTTGGACTTTCGATCAACAATACAGGCAGGGAGATGGAGATGCAGATGAAACTGGGTTGACCATAACTGATAAATGATGTAGCTAGGTGACGGCACACGAGGTCTCTCCATTTCTGTGCATGTCTGAAAATGTCCATAATAGAGGAAAAAGCTTTAAAAAAAAAAAAAAAAGCCAACCTATACAGCTCTATTTTCCCATTAGGCAAAAAATGGGGAAAATGATAAGATTTACTCAAACAAAATAAGTAGCACATAATCTTCTACAAAACACAGGGCCACACCTAGAAAAGAGAAAGAATCCAAAGTAATGTTATTCAGACGGTTTTTGTGATTTATAAAATCTACCAAAAATGAAAGATTTTTGGACAAAAGTTTGGGCATACCCTCGCCTCAGCAAAACACTTGCCCACTGCCCTTTAATTCTCCTGTCCCTGCCCTAGGGAAGGCTCCTTCCCGTCCCTTCTATCTCTGAGAGATAGCTATACTCTCCTGGAGGATCCTCAAGCCACTTCGAGCTGCTTTGCCAAGCCCTCTCCACACCAGGCTTATTCCCGCTCTAGGTTTTTGCCCCAGCTCGCCTGCCCCAAACACCCTCTTGACAGCTCTTGAGGCAAGACTTCCCTAGCCCATGGGAAACTCAGAAGGAGGTCTTCCGTAAGGAGAGAGAGATTAGGGTGAAGGCAAGGACACACACCCTCAGTACTTACCCCACCCTGAGGGATGAGGGGGAAAGAGGGCACAGATGAGCCTAGGCAGGAAGGGCACAGCTCAGCTTTTACACCCGCTGGAAATGAGCCCTGGAGATTCAGAAAAGGCACTCCCCCTTCCCCTGTCCCCACGCCCCAGGGCAGCCTTGGGATCCCCCATACTGAAGGCTACAGTCTACTCCCAAGGGTATGTGAAGGTAGAAGCCTAGAGAAAAGGAAGAAACCTCACTGCTGAGGGTGAGAGCTGGGGGATGAGAGACGCTTGCCCAAAGGGAACAGAAGGCAGCCAGGCCTTAGGAGGCAGAGAACAAGGCCAAAGCAGGAGTGACCCTGGTCCCCAGCACTGCTGCCCGGGGTGGCCGTTCTAGCAGATGCGCTGCATGTGAGGAATCTCCATGTCAGAATTACAGAGGGACCCGGAAGGCGGGAGGGAGCAGGACATGACCGCAGACCCACCTGGCTTCTGGCTTCCTCTACCCTATTCCAGCCCAGGGTGTGCCTGTGTTTAACAAGGCCCCAGCCAACTCGCTAGCTGTACGCAGAAAACCCTGGTTTCACAACTGTTTTGTTTTCTCTCTCTGTTTTCTCTTTCAGAAGTACCACTACTGAAACCAAAAAAAAGAAAGAAAGAGAGGAGTGGGGGACAAGCACAGGGACAGAGGGAAGAAGGAAGAGAGGGTAAGGGAACAGAAAGAGGATTGAGGAAGGAGGTGTACAGGCGTGAGCTGAAGTAGACACAGGCCCACAGATCAGAAATCTCCCTTCCCCAGCAACCCCACTATAGCATTCCGGTTACGTGTGAGGCAGGGATGGGGGGAGTGGATAAAGGTACCTAGATGTTAAGTGAGTCCGGTCGCCACCCTCACCTGGAGCCACAGCTTGACGACAGTGAGCACATGTCCACACGTACCAGCCTGCCCATCAGTCCAGCAGCCAGCAGGGTTCCTGGAAGGCTGGAGAGGGTAGGTGTGTGTCTCATGCACCGGCAGAGGGCCTGTGTCCACAGGTAGTTCTCGAGGTCCTTGTTGCCCAGGAAGCCAATTGGGGCCAACTGGCAACCTAGACAAAACTCAATGGCCTGACAGTGATGAGGTATGGTGCAGACCTTGACAAAGGTTTACCACGAAGAAAGGCCCAGAGGCAGGAAGAGATGCAGAACAGTACAAAACCCACAGCAAACTGCTTCTCACCCTGAACCTCAACCCGTTGTCTAGGAGGGCAGCATGGGTCCCTGGCCAAAGCCAGAGATCCTGCAGGTGGCACCTTGGCTGGTGACCCCAGAGCCAAGAGACAATCAGTTTTGGCTGATGGCCAATGCCACATGCACTAGCTTCATTCTGCAGTGGCCACCAAAAAGCTTGCCACAGATGGCATGCATGGCTGGCATGAACTCGAAGCCCAGCAAGTCACCAGTCCTGAAGTAGCAGAGCTTAGGATGCGCTGGTCCTCCTGCTGATTGACTCACGAGTGTCCATGTGAAAGCCAGGTGGGAAACGCCAGAGCCAAGAACAGGGTCCAAGCAATGTAGAGAGAGGCAACACACGCTGGAATCAAGTGAGTTTAACATATGAACAGGAGGGGCGAGATCACAAAACGTATGATACTAATGTAGAGAAAGCAAGAACGTCACGGGAGGCAAAAGAACATGATCATAAACGCCATATTCTTGAAACCGAAGTCCAACAGGAATAGTGTGCAGAGGCCAACACGAAGAGAAGGCAGACAGCCAAACACCCAAGGCCAGCCGGGCACGGGGGCCAGTAGGAGGTAGGACGCAGGACGCAGACTTGAGCACGATCAGTTGGACTTGTTTACCCCAGGTTCCGGGGTCTCCCCTGGCGGCCTCGCAGGACCCGGCCTGCCCTCCTTTCCTTTCTCTGCACGGGCCCCTTCACTCATCAGGTAGTACTGTAAGGGATTGGGCCACAATTCCTCGTTGATTATCTCCACAATCTTGTCAGACTCGATGGAGCTGTGGTTTGAAAACCACCCAAAGAAGCTCCGGCTGTTGTCGGGGTTCCCCTGGCTAAGGGTCTGGAGGTCGTGCCCGGGGAGCCACTGGATTGGAGTGGAACGAGACACCACCTGACCCGAAGGGCCGCACCCGTATTCCTTGATGAGCACCTTATTTTGGAAATAGGGGTTGCGCCCGAAATAGAACTTGATTTTGTAGCCCAGTCTCGCCAGGCCAAGCTCTTCCACCTCCAAGCTATTCAAGAAGCTGAGGACCTCTTTATCCTGGTTATTCAGGAAGGACGAGAGCTGGGGGTGGTTCTGAAAGGCCTGCCCCCAGAAGCCTGGAATATTCTGGATAAGGAGGTTCCTGCGCTCTAGGTGGTGCAGCCGCAACTGCCCAAACTTGCGGGAGAGCCGCAGGTAGGCCCGGTCCGCCTGGGCGTTCATGGTCTCCAGCTTCAGCTGGACGTTCTCCAGCGTATCCATGCTGCCCTCTGTCGCCGGGGGCCCTGACCCCGCGTTCTCCACCTTCTCCTCGCCCACGGGGACGGAGGCGGCCTCCGCCGCGGGCCCTTTCTTTGGCTTCCCACCGGCCAAGGCCGCAGACCCCCTTCCCACCGCACTACAGGTATCTGGGGCCTTCTTCGCGGCGGGGCCTCGCCGGCTTCCGACGCGGGGCCCGTTTCTCGGCCTCGCCACGGTGCCCACGGTTCCCACGAAGACGGTGTCACTCACCAGGCGCTCCGGGAAGGATGTGGCCTTGACCAGGCAGGGCCTGGTCACCGCCTGCCCGCGAGTCCCCGCCGCCCGGGCCCGGAGCGCGAGGCCACAATCTAGGGGCAGCCGGCAGGCAGCCTCTTCCCCGGGCCGGCGGGGCGGCGCCGGCGCAGCGCCTTCCGGGCCACCCCAAACCGCGCCAGCCTGCACCTGTGCCGCCTTGGTCTCCTCCCCGAGCCTCTGGCACTCTGGAGGGTCCGGGTCGCGTGGGGCGTCGTCAGGCGCGGCGCGGACTCGGCCTTTGGCGCGGCTCTTGCCACGGCCTTTGGCGCGGGAGGACCTTCTCCCCTTACTCCGGCCGCTCATGGCGGCTGCCGACTAGACCTCAAAGCGGCGATACGACCCCGTGGCCCCCCTGGCGCCGGCTCGCGGCCCTACAGAGTGGGGCGCTCCATGGCAACCGCCGACGTCACGACGGCACGACTGTACCGTCGCGCGAGGACGGGATGCACCCGCTGATTGGTTCCGCCGCCGCAGCTGCGCAAGAGCCGCCGCCCCTCGCGGGCGCCCCCACCCCTCTATTTCACCCCTCAACTCACTCACAGGTTACAGAGGGATGTGCTTCCGTTTCCTTTTTTTTTTTTTTTTTTTTTGGTCTTCCAAAAAAAAGACTTTCCCCTTTGGTCTCAGGTGTGCCCTCAGGGTCCTCTTCTACAAGATACCCTCAAGACAGTCATCATTATCAGTACCCCCATCATATGCTTTCTAAACTAACTATCTAAAGTTCCTGCCATTATCTACTGTAACAACTGCCATGATGAACCTGCTCCTGGTCTGTCTCATCTTTGAAAGACTTTGCTGAGGGATGTGCCCTGGTACTTTTAACTCCAGGGACTTTAAAGGTAAGTACCGTAATGCCAGGCCACAAAGCGATGTGACGTGTGGTTGGATTTTAACAGTAATTATAAAACTAATAGCAACTAGTATTTTATGAGTATCATTATATCAGGCACTTTTCTACATGCCTCATATGCCTTTTCTCAATGTATGAAGGAGGTATCCTTATCATTCTCATTTTCCAGGTGAGATAACTATGGTTCAGAGATGCCAAGGAACATTCTTGGCATAACACAGTAAGGCGTGGAAGCATAATTCTAACCCAAGTCTGTGTGACTCATAACCTTTGTTTTATATTCACAAGTGTCTAGTCCTTCCAGGCCTGTTCAGCTGTAAATTACTTCATTAGTTTTTATGAAAGTCAGACTCAGGACTTCCCTAGTTGTCCAATGGTTGGTACTCAGCTTCCACTGCAAAATGCAAGGGTTCAGTCCCTGGTGAGGAAGCTAAGATCTCACTAGCTGCACTGCACAGGGGGAAAAACAAAGTTCAACCTTACCTTTTGCACCAGCATCAGCTGAGCACCTCTTCGTCCCAGGACCATCACCCAAATCCTCTAGCTGCCTCAGGCCTAGTTTATAGAGTCAGGCTATCATTCAAGATATAGGACCAGGAGTGAAGGCTACAAGTCAGAATTACTTGCTATAATTGGAGTAAGACAGGAATGTGTTCAGAGAACTATTATCATTCAAGGAGTAGAGCAGGGCTTCCCAGGTGAAGGTTTAGAAGCAGAGCCCCCATAGTGGCAGTAAGGAGGCCCTAGAAACTTCTTAGACCCTGCATGGAAACAGCCAAACAACATATCTCATATTCCCAAGAGAGCTCTCGACCATACCTTTACTAGCCAGGTGAAAGGACATGAAATAGTGAGTCCACTGACAAGGTTATGACCAGTATGAAAGCTTTCAGGATGTCCTTTTAAGCTCAAAGGGAACAAGAAGGCCCTTGCAACCAACCAATGGAGGAGAAAGCCTCAAAGCCCATTGGTTCTTCACTCTCATTAGTCAATGTGGGGTTGTCGACTGGCAGTCTGGCATTACCTGCAAGCTCGTTAAAAATGCAGAATTTTAGGCCCCCCTCAGACCTCCTAATTTAAAATTTGACTTTTAACAAGATCTCAATTAGATTGTTTCCACATTCAAATTGAAGTACAGGAGACAAGGAATAAGAGGAATTGTTTTGATACAGGTGGACTTCCCAAATGGTGCTAGTCATATAAAGAACCCACCTGCCAATGCAGGAGAGGTAAGAGATGCCCATATGACTCCTGAGTCAGGAAGATCCCCATGTCCCTAGAGAAGGACATGGCATCCCACTCCAGTATTCCTGTCTGTAGAATCCCATGGACAGGGGAACCTGGCGGATTACAGTCCATGAGGGTTGCAAAGAGTTACACACAACTAAAGCAACTTAGCACAGCTCAGGGCCTTACTTTAAACCAGCCTAATACAAGTGACTGCTATCTCTCTCAGAGGCTTTTCAGTAGCTTACAAGGCTGTCCATGATTTGTTCGGTTCCCTCCCTGCCACTACCCAGCTTACCTCTCTGACCATATCCTCTTGTCTCTCCCACCCACTTCCAACTACAGTGGCCTACCTTCTGTTCTTCAGACTCACTAAGTAGGCTTCTGCCTCAGGGCATTGGCACTGGCTCTTTGCCCAGGTAGGTTCAACTCCCTTGGCTGGCTCCCTTCACACTTTGCTTAAATGTAACCTTGTCAACGACTGTCCTATTTAAAATTGACACCCAGCCCCATCCTTCTAACTCTGCACTACTTTTTTTTTATTCCTTAGCACTTGACTTGGTAGCCCTTCCCTTCTCTAGAGGATCTTCCCACTCCAGGGATTGAACCTGGGTCTCCTGCATCTCAAGTGGATTCTTCACCGTCTGAGCCACCAGAGAAACCCATAACACACTATACCAACTCTTTATTATGTTCATTATTTAACTGCCTCTCCTCTCTAGAATGTCAGCTCCATCAGGGCAAGGATTTTTGTTTTGTTCACATGTGACTACAACAGTGTCTGATGTCTGATAACATGAAAAACACTCAATAAATGTTGAGTGAAAGAACCAGTCAAAGCAGAGTTTTTAAAAGTGAGTTTATAAATTGATTTTTAATTTACTCTGAAATCAGAATATCCCTTTTTTCCCCACAGAAGCAATTTTATAGGTGCAGGTTATGTATTTAAATCAATACATGGAGATCTATTAAGCTGATAATTTAGCTTTAGAAAGCATCTTTTGATATGGGCACCATTCAGGGCAGTCTTAGGTAAAAATCTAGAGTGATGCTTTAAAAATTAAGTTAGGGGAATTAATATTTAACTTAAAAGGGATTAAGCCAAGAATCACCTTACATCTTGTTGAAGGCCCTTTCATAATCTCTTCTTCCCAAGGCCTTCCATCATCATTTCAGAGCACATATAAGCAGCCCTCCATCTCACAGAGAGGTTGTTAACTGTAATACCTTCCTTTGGCAATTAGACATGCAGTTTTATGCCAGTTCTTATACAGAATTACCTCTTAAACCAGATAACCACAGTCCGGAATTCTCTGTAAATCTCGGCAGGGAGTCGGGGGGCAGGGTGGGATCAGCTGAAGTCATCACCATCCCTGTACAAACTGCAGAAATTGATGGATTGGCTCACTTTTCAGAGCACTAACAGTTGGACCAACCTCCGTTGTCAAGAGCCTTAATCCAGCATTAACATCTGCATCATAACGCTCACCCATGGCTAAACCACTGCAGGATTAATGTAGGCGGACCACTGCAGCAGTGTTTATTATACAGTCTGCTTGAGCCTTTCATCATGTCAAAGAGATAAGCATTGGATAAAGGGAAGCGAATGTGAAACTGACACCTTATATACACTTCTCTGTGCCTTGAGAAGCTGGTCTGTGCTACTGAACTAAACTGTTGGTTTTCTTCTCAGGCATTAATAGTTAATTTATATGACACCGCATCTTGGGTTTCCAGTTAGACAGTAGACTATGTAAGGGTAGAGACCGTGTCTCCTTTTTTATCCCTCAAAGCACCTAGCGTGGCCCTTACACATACTAGTAATTATAACACAATTTCACCTTTATTTTGCATTTTATCCAGTACCATGTTCCAATTCACTGAATCCCTACACCACTGCATTGGGCAGACAGTTATTTCTCCCATCTTAGAGCTGAGGTTACTGCTGTACAAAAAGATCCTGGACCTTGCCCAAGGTCACGCAGCTAATAAATGGTCTTAGCCCAAGCAATCCAACTCCTGCACCCACGCTCTTAGCCACTAATCTGTGATGTAAAATTATGGCTTAATAGATTGAAATATCAGACTCTCTCTAGTGGGTAAAGATACCTTTTAATTTTCAAATATATATATTTAATATAGTTATATATGCACGTGTCTTCGTATACACCTACAAATATGTATAAACTGAAATATATATATGTTAGTTGTGAATCATTTTCTATGGTGTGTATATGTGGAATGATGATGCTGAAGAGAAGTGAGTTTCATTTCAGCAGCCCACGTTGGGAATAAAACATCTTCATTTGCACTGCATTTGTGAAAATCATTCTATGAATGTTATGAAAGCAATACAAATTTACTGTCATGAACTCAGACCTGGAAGTATTTTCACCTCTCCCCAATAACTAGTCTTCACTGTTGTTCTCTGAAAATTGTACTTCCTCCGTTCCTTTTAAGGTCTGATTTCTTCCAATCATAGAAATTAACACGCCGGGGGAAAAAGACATTCCAGTCATCCAACCTATTCCCCAGTCAAGAGAACTACATTCCTCCCTGTCTCCCTGCTGATGGGCTTTAAGATCCCAGATGACATTTTTTAGCCACAAAGATTTTCTCTTCCCCCAGGATGAAAGTTTGAGTCTGTTAGATGAGACAGTGAGTACTGCTTAGGGTATGAAATTTTGCCAGCTAACCCTCCCAGTTTATGGAAGATCATTGAAAAGGATTGACGTAGGGAATATTTTCAAAGGGAAAGAAAAAAAATCTGCCTCTTAAAGGTAAATTGCAAAAACTATTTGAACTTAATATCTTGAAAAATGCGCCTAGCTTTTTCCCAGTTCCCTCCCCACACCCTGCCACCCAAAGAGCAAAATTTTATAGCAGACCACCTAAGTCACTCAGTTCACGTCATATTTTGTTGTTGTTGTTCAGTCACTAAGTTGTGTCTGACATTTTGTGACCCCATGGACTGCAGCATGCTAGGCTTCCCTGTCCTTCGCCGTCTCCCAGAGCTTGCTCAAACTCATGTCTGTTAAGTCGGTGATATCCAACTATCTCCTCCTCTGCTGTCCCCTTCTCTTCGTGCCTTCAATCTTTCCCAGCATCAGGGTCTTTTCCAATCAGTCAGCTCTTTGCATCACGTGGCCAAAGAATTGGAGTTTCAGCATCAGTCCTTCCAGTGAATATTCAGGGTTGATTTCCTTTAGGATTGACTGGTTTGATCTCCTTGCTGTCCAAGGGACTCTCAATGTCATATAAGTAGTCTCATGTCATATAAGTAACTTCAAAAAATTTAAAAATATTGGTGGACATAATCTTCCTTCCTGGCATTTTCTTTTCACCAAAAAAAATGAGATCTTTAGGCTGAGGTTTTTGTTATAGAGAAGAGAAAATACCAAGGAACCAAGAAAGTGGAATTTAGCAACTCAAATTCTTATTTTGAATTACAAAATAATTTCTTGAGAGGGGAAGATACAACAGCATTGAAAGAGAAAGTTTTAGCTCCGCAAGGGCAAACCAAAGAGCATTAAGAGTTTATAATATAAATCATAAAGGAAGAAAAACATGTGATGATATATAAGCCAAATCTCTACCACACAAAGAGGAGACAAAAATCTTTGCTGGCTGGAGTTGAAGAGCTTAGGATACATTTAGAGAGTGCCTTGTTGGTTTGTTGGTGCAAGATCTTGAGAAAGGAATTCTCACGGTTACCTCTCCAGGGGTCAGAACTCTTAGGGAACTGGTAGAGACCACCCTCCCTGGAAAGGAGTAGGGAGTACTCAGAGTAGGCAGAACTAGTTCCCAACTTGGAAATTTGGACCCAGACAAGAAATACTCTTAAGGGGCTTTATTCCCATTACAGGGCAGCCAGAAGAATTTGTACAGCATACGTGTTGCCAAAGGAAGTTCTTTGAATTTTGTTTTTTAAGTGTTGTTACCTAGTTACTTGAATTGCCATGTTTAAGTTCATCTGAATTTTATAAATTGTTGCAACTATGAAAATTCATATTCACTACAATAATGTTACGTAGACTAGACTGAGTAACTAATGGGTTTAAGCCATGCAATACCAAAGCCAAAGAAACTTAAGGGACAGCTGATTTCAAAACTCCTTAGAACATAAACGACACTGTTATTTTAGAAAATCAGATCAGATCAGATCAGTCGCTCAGTCATGTCCGACTCTTTGCGACCCCATGAATCGCAGCAAGCCAGGCCTCCCTGTCTATCACCAACTCCCGGATTTCACTGAGACTCACATCCATTGAGTCAGTCATGCCATCCAGCCATCTCATCCTCTGTCGTCCCCTTCTCCTCCTGCCCCCAATCCCTCCCAGCACCAGAGTCTTTTCCAATGAGTCAACTCTTCGCATGAGGTGGCCAAAGTACTGGAGTTTCAGCTTTAGCATCATTCCTTCCAAATAACAGAGTATTAAAAGAAGACCTTATAAAACATGGTTATGATTGTAAAAATCAAGAAATTTATGAGACTCCAATCACCAAATATGAAGATTTTCACTACAGTTTAGAAAGGGATCCTAAAGCAAAACTAAGTGCTGTCCAAGAGAGTCTTCCATTAATTGCATGTATGTGGAACTTAGAATCATGGGTGTACCCTATCTGTTGCAGTTACTACTTTTAATATGTAATTTAGTCATTGAATTTCTCTCTGGTTGGGATATACATATGCCAGCCTTCATCTCCAGCCAGAGTAGAAGCTTGGTAATTTACAAAGCCTGGTCTTGCCTTCTACGTAAGCTGCATCGTGCCTTCTCTGAATCACCCTAGAGCCCTTCCCCAGTTGTCCCACAGCCCTCATCACTTTCCAGAACAAAAGGCTGCCCTCAATCCACACCTCCACATGCTGCCCAGTGCAGAGGGCTGTAGGTGCAGGGTCTCTCTTTTCCCTGCCATCTCTTTTCATGCCATGTTTGTTCATATTATACCCATACTTTTATTATCTTTATTATTCCTTTTCCTTTATGTGCACACATACTCTTTTTTAATAGAAATTTATGTGATAGTTTCAAGTGTACAGCAAAGTGATTTGGATATATATATATATATATATGTTCTTTTTCAGATTATTTTTAGGTTATTATAAGATGTTGACTATAGTTCCCTGTGCTCCCTTGTTGTTTATCTTTTTTGTATATATATAGTAGTGTGTATATGTCAACCCCAAACTCCTCATTTATCCCTCCCCCCTTCCCCTTTGGTAGCCATAAGTCTGTTTTCTATGCCTGTGAGTCTATTTCTGTTTAGTAAATAAGCTCATTTATCATTTTTTTAGATTCCACATATGAGTGATATCATATATTTATCTTTTTCTGTCTGACTTACTTCACTTAGTATGATCATCTCTAGGTACATCCATGTTGCAACAAATGGCATTATTTTATTCTTTATGGCTGAGCAATAGTCCACTGTGTGTGTGTGTGTGTGTGTGTGTGTGTGTGTGTGTGTGTGTACACACACCCCATATCTTTATTCATTCATCTGTCAGATTGCTTTCATGTCTTGGGTATTGTACATAGTGTTGCTATGAACACTGGGGTGCTTTATCTTTTCCAATTACAGTTTTTGTGTTTTCTGGATATATATCCAGGAGTGGGATTATTGGATCACATGGTAATTTTATTTTTAAATTTTTAAGGAATCTCCATACTGTTCTCCATAGTGCCTGCAGCAGTTCACATTCCCACCAACATGTACATACACACTCTTAACATACTTGCACCTTCTCTTTTTTCCCAACAACACATTAATAGTACAGAAGAATTCTAGAGAAAGAAGTGAAGTTGGTAGATTTTCACTTGGAAGATTAATTGGGAAGAAAAGATCCCAACAGGACTTAGATATGAATCTTGGGATATCCCGGGGGGGTGGGGGGAGTCATTGAGAAAGGACAGTATGGGAAACAGAAACTGGAGTCACCCTAACTTCATATATAATCTAATATCTTTCATGGGTTACACAGGGTCCTAAGATTGAGGCTTCCCTAGTGGCTCAGACGGTAAAGAATCTGCCTGCAATGCAGAAGACCTGGGTTCGATCCCTGGGCCAGGAAGATCCCCTGGAGAAGGGAATGGCTACCAGTATTATTGTGTAGAGAATCCCATGGACAGAGGGGCCTGGCAGGCCATAGTCCATGGAGTCACAGAGTTGGATACAACTGAGCGACTAACACACATACACATACACAGGATCTTCATGGAGGACAACCAGTACCTGCAGGGAGTTGGGATCCTGTGATGGGGGTAGGGCAGTGAACCCAATCATATCAACCAGCACATGTCACACACAGCCAGGTAGCTATGAGGGTGAGGAGACACCCTCCCCCCACCCCATGGTAAGCCATCGGTTTTCATGAAGCTAGGAATTTTCATTGAGTACATGAGGAAAATGAACAAAGACAAAATTAAATTGATTTTTAAATTAAGGGGCAAGCATTGTGCAGTTAAAATGTTCAATTCCATTTTGCAATCAACTAGCACTCGTAAGCATGCGGTTTGATTGTTCCTGGACTAATTTAACTGAAGATGCTCCTTGCCTTCTGGAATGCCTTCTTTGGTTATTCATCCTGTATTTGTGTAGCATCTGAGAGCAGTAAGTTATTTTTTAAAGCACTTTAAAATTAGCAGTCAAGAAAAAGAACAAAGGAAAATAAAGAGCTCAAAAATTAAGAAAAAGCAAAGTACAGTTGTCTCTGGGTATCTGCAGGAGATTGCTTTTAGGAGGGCACCTTGAATAAGAAATCCAAAGATGCTGAAGCCCCTTATATAAAATGGTATATTTGCGTATAACCTACGCACATCCTCCCATATATTTTAAATTAGCAGTCCCCAACCTTTTTGGCACCAGGGACTGGTTCTGTGGAAGACAGCACCTCTGCTAGTGCAGCCCAGTTCTTCACAGGCCACGGACCACTACTGGTCTGTGGCCTGAAGGCTGGGGACCCCTGCTTTAAATCATCAGATTACGAGTAATATCCAATACCATGTAAATGCTACATAAATAGTTACTGGTATGCAACAAACTCAAGTTTTGCTTTTGACACTTTTTGGAATTTTTTTAATAGTTTCCTCCGAGGTTGGCTGAATCCACAGATGCAAAAACTACAGATAATGGAAGGTTGTCTTTCCCCAAATGCATCTCAGCCATTTGTGTCTCCTACATTTGCTAGAAGCTGGCCACAAATTTGATTCTGACGTTTATCCACCAGTGCAAAGAGAAATCAGACATGGTGTAAGGCTCATAATGTTTTGTAATATTTAAAAACAAACAAGAAAAACAAAACAAAACAAAACAGATTCTCAGAGAAAATACACTGATCCAAAATGCTGAATCCAGAGAGGAATATCAGAACTGAACGTCCCCTTAGTATCCTGACACTGAGTCTGGTACTGTGGTACCTATAGCCCCGCTTTACAGGCTGGTGGGCAGCTGGACAGAGAGCCAGGCTGTAGATACAGTCCCATGGTGGTTCTGGCCCAGAGCAAAAATAGCTTATTCCAGAAGAGTTGGCAGAATTTTGAGGAGAAGGTGGGCGTGTGTCTTGAGGTTAGCCTCTGCAGTAGGGCCTTCTCGGCTGACCATGTGCCTGAAGCCTGGTGCTGCCTGTGGAAGGCATCATGCAAAGAGTGAGCTGGTGAGTTCCATCCCACTCCCTGCTACCAAATGGATAGCAGGGAGAACCAGGCCCTTTTCTGAGAACCAGGCCCTCCTCTCCTTTCCCTTTTTTTTCTGTCTCTCCTCACTCCTCTCTTTGCTTCCCCTGTACATGGATGCATTTGGGGAAACTGTTCTAATTGCTTCAAAAACTATTCCCCGCTCCTGGTCCTCCCCCATTCACACATAGACTAATCCCAGTCTTCATGGAGCTAAACTGCGGTTCCCTCTCAGAGTGATTCTGTACCGCACTGTCTCCAGAGTGTCAGGTGGCAGCCAGAATCAGAGTTCAGGTTCAGGACCCAGCAGGGGGAGTAGGTGAGGGAAGCAGGCCCAGAGCAAGCCTTTAGGGAACTGAAGAGGGAATTATGCCCCATCTCCAGCTGGCAATTGCCACTTCGCTCCAGCAGATTGTAGCCGTGGAGAAATCTGTATTTTTATGTGAAATTCCTCACTTTAAAACTCCTGTGACAGAATCTAGAACCTATTATACACAGTGAAATAAGTCTGAAAGAGAAGAATATCATATATTAACATATATATACATATATATATATGAAATCTAGAAAAATGGTACTAAAGAACCAATTTGCAGGGCAGCAAAGATGATGCAGACATAGAGAACAGACCTATAGATCCAGTGCAGGAAGGAGCGGATGGGACGAATTGAGAGAATAGCTCTGAAACATGTACACTACATACGTAAAATTAGATAGCCAGTGGAAATTTGCTGAATGATACAGGGAGCTCAAATCTGGTGCTCTGTGACAACCTAGAGGGGTGGGATGGGGTGGGAAGAGGAGGGAGGTTCGAGAGGGAGGGGACATATGTTTGCCTATGGCTGATTCATGTTGGTGTATGGCAGAGGCCCACACAACATTATAAAGCAGTTATCCTCCAATTAAAAATAAATAAATTTAAATAAAAAATTTTAAAATCCTGTGATAGCCAAACAAGACAGTTCAGCTTGTAGATTCTACTTTGCCACCCCTGTTCCTCAATCTTGTTGTGTGTTTTTTTTTCTTTTAATTCAATTTTTAAATGAAATCATGGAGTGTCTAGAAATTACCTGCTGCTGCTAAATCCCTCCAAAGAAGAGCAATTTTTGTGGCTGTCACTCAAGAAAAGCCAATGAATGTAAAGAACAGCAATCTCACTCAAGCTAGACTCCATCTTGTGTTGTTAAGGCAAGTGAGGAACTGATGGGAACCGGGAGACAGCTTTACTCAAGACGAGCACAAGTAAGGGATTATATTTTTGTCGAGATGTTTGTCCCTTTTCATTTTAAACTTCAAAGATAATGATTGTTATTTTTAATTGGTTTTATTTTTTCATACCGAAGATTCTGTGCTACCTCTGATTTCTTACCCTGTGTGAGTTAGACTCTGAAAACATTTTTCATCTCCCTGCAATACGAAGGCTTTGCGAGATCAGCTCAGAGACACATCCATACTGCTTTGCTCACTCAGCAGCTGTATCTGCAAATCTCTACCAAGCAAGTAACAGAATTCTGACACAAATGGTAGATGTGTGTGACTACCACTGCCTCTCTGGGTTGTTTACTTCTTCCCGTTCTCAATCAGTACCCACATAATTGTTCAGATGGCCCACATGGTCCCTCTGATTCTCACATAAGACATTTAGGACACCAGCAGGTTATTGCTCAAACTGACATTTTTCATAATCACCTCATACTAGTCAGAATGACTACTGTCATCAAAAATCCACAGACGACAAATGCTGGAGAGGGTATGGAGAGAAGGGAACCCTCCTACACTGTTGGTAGGAATGTAAATTGGTACAGCCACTATGGAAAACAGTATGGAAATTCCTTTAAAAACTAAAAATAGAGCTACCATATGACCCTGCAGTCCCACTCCTGGGCATACATCTGGAGAAAAACATGATCCAAAAGGATGCATGCACCCTAATGTTCACTGCAGCGCTGTTTACTGAAGTTAAGACAAATGTCCATTGACAGAGGAATGGCTAAAGGAGATGGGTTGATACATACAGTAGAATATTACTCGGCCATTGAAAAGAATGAAATAAACCGTTAGCGCAACATGGATGGACCTAGAGAGTGTCACACGGAGTGGAGTCAGAAAAGGAGGAGTGTCGGGCGGCATCCCTTATGTGTGAAACCTAAAAAAGATGATGCAA